>NC_083225.1:155004997-156254997 GCF_032191835.1 Heteronotia binoei
TAGATATTACCAGAGCATATACCACACTGGCAAGTAGGGTTGCCAGCCTCCAGGTGGGGCCTGGAGGTCTCCCACTTTTACATCTCTCCAGCTGGCAGAGATCAGCTCCCCTGAAGAAAACGGCTGCTCTGAAGGGTGGACTCTATGGCATTGTACCATGCCAAGGCCTAGGCTTCCCAAACCCCCCGCTCTGGCGGGGGACTTCTGGGTTCGCAGCCTAATATCCCGCCCCCCAGAAATTGGGAAGTGGGGGTGGGGGGGTGGGGGGTGGAGGGGGAGGGGAGAACATACCTGCAGGCTTCATATTGTTGAGATCCTGAGCCATTTGTAAAATGTGTGGCCCCTTTAAGGCTGGGCAGCAAGCAGGAAGGGCTTCGGAGAACAGCCCCTCACTTTTTTTTCCTTTCGTTTTCACAGCAAGAGTTGTCCGGAAGAAGATCTGGTAAGTATTTGTGTGTGTGTGAGAGGGAGGGGGCAGGGGATTCCCTAGTTTGGAGGCCCTCCCCCCCTTTAGAAAGCGTGGGGGGGAGGGAAATGTCTACTGGGCACTCTATTATTCCCTATGGAGAACGATTCCCATAGGGAATAATAGGGAATTGATCCGTGGGTATTGGGGGCTCTGGGGGGGCTATTTTTGAGGTAGAGGCACCAAATTTTTAGTATAACATCTAGTGCCTCTCCCCAAAATACCCCCCAAGTTTCAAAACGATTGGACCAGAGGGTCCAATTCTATGAGCCCCAAAAGATGGTGCCCCTATCCTTCATTATTTCCTATGGAAGGAAGGCATTGAAAAGGTGTGCCATCCCTTTAAATGTGATAGCCAGAACTCCTTTGGAGTTCAATTATGCTTGTCACATCCTTGTTCCTGGCTCCACCCCAATGTCTCCTGGCTCCACCCCCAAAGTCTCCTGGCTCCGCCCCCAAAGTCCCCAGATTTTTCTTTAATTGGACTTGGCAACCCTACTGAGGCCCCTCCCCTCCCCAAACCCCACCCTCTCCCAGATCCACCCCCTAAGTCTCCAGATATTTTCCTACAGACCTGGCAACTATACTGTTCTGCTCAGGAAGAGTCAGAGCCTAAACTGCTAAAAGGCACCCTCGGCCACTGCAGCCATCTCTTTATCCTGAGTCCAGGAGCACCAAACCTGCTCCTATAGGGGAAGGGCAACCCTATCTGGAACAGAGAATAACTTGACCTGACCTGGATAGCCCAAGCAAACCCAATCTTGTCAGATCTTGTAAACTAAGCAGGGCCGACCTTGACAAGTATTTAGATGGGAGACCTCCAGAGAATATGAGGGTCAGGAGACAAAGGCAGGCTATCAAGCCACTGCCCTGAATGTCCATGCCCCAGTAGGAGTCACAAGAGGTCGCCATGACTTCCAGGCATGGGCACACAAACACACACAATGCAAAAAAAAAAAAATCCACAAGAAATGAAGGAAGGAAGGAACCATTTCCCAGGTCAGACCTTCCCTACATCAGTAGCATCTACATTTTTTCAGGATTAAGATTCAGCTTTAGGCCCCATCCATTCCATTACAGCTGATTTGGCAACTAAACTTCTATACTAAGAGCTACTATCCAGTGTCCTATAAAATAGGTTCTCTTCAGGAAGTTTGGGATCTTAAAATTATTAACAAATGTTTCTATCAGTCAGAACTCAGCAAGGGAGTCAAAGATTGTTTTATAAAGGAATGGTGGTCTGTTACTGCTTTTTTTAAGAAGAAAAGCCTCTAAGTTGGACACAATCAAACATATATAGGACAATATCATAACAATCTTATTTGTTTACTTGTCAGAAAATGGGGCAGGAAGAATAGGGAAGCATGTGTTGTGCCACCATCACTTCCAATTTATGGCAACCCCATGAATGTAATGACCTCCCAAACCTCCTGTTGTTAACAGCCTTGCTCAGGTCTTGCAAACTGAAGGATGTGGCTCAATCTGTCTCATGTTGGGTCTTCCTGGTATGAACTACAATCAGCAGACAGAATAGGGCTTCTCCATCTTCTATTCCTGATTATGTAATCTGATATCTATATGGGCCATCTGGTGATGTCCACATACACAATTGTCTATTCAGTTGTCTAAAACAAGTATTGTCAATGAATGACTTGTTGTCTTCATAGAATTCTATGAGTCACTCTCCTGCTTCATTTCATGCTCCCAGACAAATTTTCCAACAATATTTGGTTCTGCTTTGCTTCCAACTTCTATGTTTCCAGGCACCTATGATTATCAGCATGTTCTGCTCAAGTGTCTGATTAATTTCTTCCTGGACTCTTGTACAATGCTTCCAATTTCTTCCTCTTCAGCATCTGTAGTTGGGGCATAAACTTGAATGATGGTTCTGTTGACAGAGGAGTAGGAAGGGGAATGGATATTTATGGTTTTTGTTTTTATTGTTTACATTGTTAATTTAAAAAGTTTAAAATGGAGTCCTCTAAAGAATCAACTATATGAAGACTGCACATTGTTCAAATCACTAGGTTAGCACAGAAAAACATGGAGGCTGTATCTTCCATAAAACTTACTGTAATCTCCAAGTTCTACTCAAAACGCACTTCCAAAATGCACTCCAAAACCTACTTACAAAATTCTTACCTACTGAATATTCACCTGCGAGCCCCAATAACAAAGATAATTTAACTCAGGAGGGCCAAATCTGACATAAATGAGATTTTGTCGGCCGGGCCATGTGTGTCATAAAATGTAATACCAGGTAGCAGAGACATAAACTTTATAAAGGACACAGACAAATACATTTTAAAGATTTTTTTAAAATAAAACATGCTTAAAACATTAGCACTTGTTGATCTTAAAAGTGCTTCCTTTGTATCTCTCCCATGAGGTCCAGGGAACTGTGCAAAGGGACCAGGAAGGGGAGGAACCTCAGCCAATAGAAGGAGGAGAGGCTTGTCTCAGTAGCTTTGCTGTGTGATTGAGGGAGGCTGGCAAAGCAAGCTCTTCGTCATCCGGAGGAGCATCAGCCAAGCCTGGCAAAGCAAGCTGTGATGCAGAAGGAAGAAAGAATCATAACATCATAAGAGTTGGAAGGGACCCCAGGGTCATCTAGTCCAACCCCCTAAGAGAAAGGGAAAAGGAAACAGATGACAGCCAGTTGCTTGGGGTCCTTCCAGGGGCCTGATTTGGCCCCCAGGCTGCATGTTTGATACCCTGCTCTAACCGATAGGACCCTCTGGTGGGTTGTGGGGCCCTATTTGCTAGATCACAAGCCCTTGTAGATCCACGTCTTTTTCTTTTGGAAGTATTTGCTGCTAGGATCAGAGCTTTTCTGTAGAAAAAGCCCAGCACAAATTCATTTGTATATTAGGCCACACCCTTAACACCTAGCCAGCTGGAACTGCATTCCTGCTCAAAAAAAGCCCTGGCTAGGACATATAGAGAGCATAGCTGTCACAGTACTGACTCTCTTTCCATGCACACTGAGATAGAAAGCTGAGGTCAGTAAGTGGTGTTTCCCCCCACCCAGGCAAGACTTCTCTTCTTCCAGTTCTGTGATTTTTATGTCATGAAACTTCCTGTCATGTGCTGGAAAATCAGTGCAAGCAAGTGTCAAAGGTGAGAGGTGGGCTCAAGCTATGTCTTTGGCCTAGAAAGTCTGAAGACTGCTGCTCTATTTGAATGGCTCTTCCTTAAAAAAATAAATAAATAAAGGAGAGGATGTTAGGCAAAAGGGACAGCTAAATGGAGTGCCTTGAAGTAAGCAAGACCAAGTCGTAGCATCCTTTAAAGCATTGTGCCTTGAGAGATTTTTGTTTGTTTGCTTTGTTTGCCAATTATGTAATCTTAGTTCCATTCCATTGTTTATTGGATATCTTATGCTGCCTGGTCAAATTATTATTATTTTTTATATTTTGAAATCAGCCTTGAATTTCAGCAATGAAATGAAATGAAACAAAAAAATATGAATATTTTTCCAGGCTTGCTTTAAAGGGTTAGGGTAAAATGTGAGGATTTCTAACATGTATGGGATTTTAATTTTAGTCCAAAATATATTTTAATACTTTTAGAGTGCAGCCATCTGGGCCTGCAGTAGGACAGCTAGATTTTAGTCCCATGGCACTTTAGACACCAACAAGAATTTAGAGGGCATGAGATTCCAAGAGTCAAAGCTTGTGGTATCTTATGAAGAGGGACTCAAATCTAGTTATTATATTTTTAATGGTTAGTTATGTTTGTGTCTGCCCTTTGTGATGCAAAAATTAAATACCCACATGCAATAGGTGCATTTTTGAAGCAGACTCAGTGTGTGAAAGACACAAACGAGTTAGATAGTGGGTATGCTTTATCCTTGGTTGTTCTCAGGTTCATTTCATTTGCAAAGCAAGGCATGCCTGCTCTGCACCTGAAACAAACCATTTATCTCAGAACAGAAAATAAATTATTCCCCTTTAAATAGTCTGGAATACTGAAATTCCGCATCCAAACCAAAATCATTAACTCTGTAGCACATAACAACTGCTACTAACTGCAGGTGGGGAAATTGTTGTAGATTTAGGGGTGGAGCCTGGGAGGGTGGAGTTTTGGCATAGGAGGGACCTTAACAGGGTAAAATGCCATCCACCAAAGCAGCTGTTTTCTCCATGGAAGCTTTATAGTGTAGAGATCAGTTGTAATTCTGAGATTTACCTATGTGGCCCAAAGAGATTTTTATTAATATGCTGCTACTGGTTTTAACTAGTTTATCTATTATTAATTGTATATATTGTAATGAGTCATTAACTCTGCTCCTGTTGTGATCTGCCCTGAGCCCACTTGCTGGAAAGGCAGAATAAAAATCTGAATAAGTAAATAAATAAAATCCTATGAAGCCTAGCAACACATATAGATTCCAGGTTAGGGTTATCAGACATCCCAGACTAGCAAAGGGAGCCCTTTGTCTTCGGGGCTCCAATCTGCCAGCTGACAGGGGAACCTCATCCCCAAACAGGGACATCATTTGGGCAATGATGTGCTGTTTGGGGGCAAACTCTATGGTTTTGCAGCCAGAAAGCCACAGAGGTTTTGCCAAAAACCTAGAGCATTGCAAGCAATGTTGGCAATATCACAATGCCACTTCTAAGTGATGTCATTGTGCCATGCACCTGAAGACTCCAGGAGTGGCAGAAGACTCCAGGAGCAGCTCCAGGTTCCCCCCAACAGCAGTGAGTAGGGTTGCCAAGTCCAATTCAAGAAATATCTGGGGACTTTGGGGGTAGAGCCAGGAGACTTTGGGGTGGAGCCAGGAGCAAGGGTGTGACAAGCATAATTGAACTTCAAGGGAGTTCTGGCCATCACATTTAAAGGGACAGCACACCTTTTTAAATGCCTTCCTTTCATAGGAAATAATGAAGGATAGGGGCACCTTCTTTTGGGGCTTACAGAATTGGACCCCCTGGTCCAATTGTTTTGAAACTTGGAGGGTATTTTGGGGAGAGGCACTAGATGCTATACTGAAAATTAGGTGCCTCTTCCTCAAAATATAGCCCCCCCAGAGCTCCCGATATCTCCAGATTAATTCCCCATTATGCCCTATGAGAATCGATGTCCACATAGGGAATAATGAAGTGTCCAAAAGACATTTCCTTCCCCTTCTTCCCATTTCTGGCAACTCTGAAGTGAGGGATTGGCATCTCTACTCATGAGTTACTTCTTCAAAGTAACACAGACACACCATCCCAAGAGGAAGCCTTTCCAATCAAAGACTGAAGCCTCTGGAGGTGGAAAGTCACATGGTGGCTGTGGAGGCGGGGCTTCCCCCCTCCCCCACTGGCCAGCTGACTGGGGGCGGGAAGGAGCCTGGGAAAGTGGAAGAACCCCTGCTGAAACCTGGGAATTGGCAAGCCTAGCAGTGAGATAGGACCTGGCAACCCTATTCCATGTGCATGAATGGCAAAATGCAGATCACAGAGGTCAGACATCCATCTGGCTGTATCTCAAACAGTAACAACACCCTGGTACCCTAGCCACAGGAACAGTCTAAGGTATGACATAAAATGGAAAAGGAGACTACTAGGCCTGATAGGACTAGAAACCATACACATGACAAGAGCACAGTACTGGTTCTTACTTTGCTAAGGGAAGGATCTTATTCTCATGTAGTAAATATAGCAACATTAGATTGTCTGCAGTGCTTCAATTATAGCAGAAGAGGATTCTGACATTCATCAATCCATCTTACACTCACTGCGAATCACATGGAGTTCTCTCTTCTGCAGCAGTAGAGAACAGAGTTAGCAAGCGAGCACTTGCTCCACTGCGCACCCTGCAGTGGTTGCTCCTTTGTGCCAGGTTTGAGAGATATTTTCTTTATGGCATGGAAAGTATCAACTCAATGCTAATGTGATTAATTAGAGCCCTGCAGAAAAGACAGTTAAATCTGTGGCTGGCTGCAAATTTGTCCTCTCATCCCTGATGTGATGAGATGCAGAAGGGTCTCTTGTCTATAGCTCTACCCCTAGTGGTCGCCTCTGCACAGACATGAGAAGAGAAAGGCCCTTGTGGGCAAAAAACTGTTCCCAGCTGAATAACTTGCTGTAATGACTTATTCAAAGCAGTGCACATCCCATGAAGCCTCCACTCACTATTACTACAACAAACAAAAATTCAAAACAGACAGCTCTCTGGCCCTCCTTGAAGGCAGAAGTATGGGTATATCGAGCAATATATATATTAATGAAAATAAGAGAAACTGGAACACCTACTGAATCATCTGTTCCCATTTAAGGAGCTCAAATGACAAGTATCCAGGTTGAGGATTTTTTTCTTTTAAAAAAGAGAGAACAAAGAAAAATACTGATATGTTGTTAATCTCACATCAACAGACTGAATCCAGTATCTGCATTTCAGCTTGATAAGGAACAACCGTCACCAGTGTTTGGAACTGACAAGCACCATACAGAGATTAGTAACAATAAAAACACTGAGGTAGTAAAATGGTGGATTCCAGATAACAGAACACCCTAAAGGAAATTAGGATTCTTTGAGGAGGTCCGAATAATTATTAGAACACAGAGGGAGGGAAACATGTTACACAGACACACATCTATTTGCATTCATTTAGAATTGCCTTTTCAGTAATTGCTCACAATATTACAAATACAGCAAAGTTTTAGAAAAGGTTTTATAGGAAATAATTGAATAGATTCTATCATTAAGTGAAAGAAACTGAAGGGTTAGAAGAATAGGTATCTGTTTAATTCATTTGTACCCCATCTTTCTGCCCAGTGGGAACCCAGAGCAGCTTAAAATCGTTTTACTCTCAAAACAACCCTGTGTGGCAGGTTAGCCTGGGAGAGTGCGACTGGCTCAAGGTCACCCAGCAAGCTTCCATGGCATAAGTGAGGATTCGAACCTGGGTTTCCCAGATCCTAGTCCAAGACTCTTAACAACTGCATGGCACTGTCTGGAATTTTTGACATGTAGGAGGGGAGAGGAGTAATTGGGTGAAGGAAGTGTCAAAATACAATAGGGAACAGAATAGTGGAGTGGATTATCATGCACAAAGCTTAAAATCAATGTATATGAGCAGGGCTTTTTTTAATTTGTATTTGTAGAATTTGTATTTTGTAGAATTTGCATATTAGGCCACATCCCTGATGTCACCATTGTTCCACACAGGGCTTTTTTGTAGAAAAAGCCCAGTAAGAACTCATTTGCATATTAGGCCACATCCCCAATGCCAAGCCAGCTGGAACTGTGTTCCTGCCCCCCAAAAGCCCTGCATATGAGATTTTCTGTTTTCTTCAAGAAAACAGGCAGATGCCTACCTAAATTAGATACAGAAATATTGCTTTAGAATACGTAACTGTTTAACAAAAAAAGAAGTGACCACTTCAGCATCAACATGAAACATGGCGGGAGCATGCCTAAGTGGGTCTATTCGAAAGCAAGTCCTATTTTATTACATGGTGCTTGCTTAGGGTTGCCAAGTCCAATTTAAGAAATATCTGGGGACTTTGGGGGTGGAGCCAGGAGACTTTGGGGGTGGAGCCAAGACCAAGGCTGTGACAAGCATAATTGAACTCCAAAGGGAGTTTTGGCCATCACATTTAAAGGGACGGCACACCTTTTCAATGCCTTCCTTCCCTAGGAAATAACGAAGGATAGCGGCACCTTCTTTTGGGACTCATAGAATTGGACCCCCTGGTCCAATTGTTTTGAAACTTGGGGATATTTTGGGAAGAAGCACTAGATGCCTCTACCTCAAAAAACAGCCCTCCCAGAGCCCCAGATACCCGCGGATCAATTCTCCATTATTTTCTATGGAAATAAATCTCCACAGGGAATAAGAGTTCCCAGCAGACATTTCCCTCCTCTCCCCCCGCTTTCTGACGACCCTGAAGTGGGGGGAGGGCCTCCAAATTGGGGGATCCCCTGCCCCCACCTGGGGATTGGCAACCCTATGCTTGCTCCTAGCAAAGTGTTCTCACTGGATTGCACAGTTTGCATCAGTTGGAGGTGGCAATTGCACCAACTGCAGCAGAGAACAGCACATCAATTGGGCTGCAAGCTTACTTAGGGTATTCCTGAGGGCAGATCTGGAAGTACCTGGGGATTCCAGTCTTCCCACCCCCAGCATTCACTATCAGGCTTTAGATAAGCCAAGCAATGCACCAATGTATCAGCACATATCCTGCTAAATTGAAGGCGTGCTGAATAGAAAGCTTTTGGGTCCCACATGCAGAGGGCAAATTAATGCTGGAGTCCTCACTCTTCTCTCTCAGTAAGGCACTCCCGCTTCTTCTCTGTGGCCAGCTTCCAGCTCTTACCCACCAACAGTCCCTGGCAGAGCTGCACACGATCAACTTCAGCTTCACACATTGAATATTTGACTTATATTCCCCTATCTGATTATGAAGAGAGCCCAGAGAGGGCTCACTCAGCAATAAGTGAGATGCTCACATTGCAGGGGTGGCCAACAGTAGCTCTCCAGATGTTTTTTGCCTACAACTCCAATCAGCCCCAGCCAGCATGGCCAATGATTGGGGCTGATGGGAGTTGTAGGCAAAAAACATCTGGGGAGCTACCGTTGGCCACCCCTGCATTAGAGGACTAAATTTTAATATCCCAGTAAGATAAATGATTCATGTCACTTTCTGTATACTTCCCTTGCCCTTCTGTGTCCCAAGAATGACTTTATTTGCATTCAATTAAAGACTCCTCCATGCTGACTTCTCTTGCAGGAGCAGACAAGTCCTCTTGCGCAAAGGGACATTTCAACATATCTAAGGGATGCTGCGCTCATCAGACTGCACTGTAGAACAGTGCCCCAGATATCAGTAGAGACAGTCTCAGCCACATCTGGCAGGAGCAATCAGATTCCTGATCCACAATCCAACCCAACAAACTTCCAGGTCTAGTATATGGAAATAGATTACAACAGAACCAAAGAATTCCCTTTTCTTCTTTTACACTGCCTCTCCTTTCCATCACAGGACAGCCCATGAGTCCGCTTGCGGAGAGGGCGGGATATAAGCTTAATGTAATAAATAAATAAATAAAACCAACATTAAAAGGTTTTTTTTAAAAAAAATACCAAAAATTGAGAGGGGTCATAGTGAAAAGAGAGTAAGAAGGCATAAACCCCAATATGATCTATAGTGAGTAAAGTCATCAAAATCATCACACGTTGCAAGCACATCAAGACAGCAAAGGACAGAATGAGAGGGCATATTGAAGAAGATCCAAAAGGACCACATGAAAAGCAGCTGGAAGTCTGTTAAGGCCCTGTGACGAGCCAAAGTGGGTACTGGGAGGGAGGAAGAGAACCGATGGCGAAGCTGAAGTGCTACAGTGTGGAAGGATATGTTCAACAGAAGCAAACTGCTTCCCCCCTCCTCTGGCAAACCCCACACCCTTTGCCCACACCACACATACAGAAAAGCATTGAATAAGAATGCATTGATAAAGGCAGCGACGTCAGGGTTGGCTGAACATTCAGTCCATGAACAGTGGCTTCCTTGTCTCTGCTGGCCTGGACTGCAGGGAAAATGGGAGCAAAAAGCTGGCTATTCAAATGGAAATCAAAGGCTTGCAACCAAGAAAGGACAAACACCATTTCCTAAGAGGGGCTGGAAGATCAGGGAAAACATTTAATAGGGATGAGAATCTGGAAAAGAGGCCAAATACAGGAGGAAATATTATTGTAGTTCTACCCCCCCGTGCCCCCTTCCAGGCAAGATTATGTTCCCATGTATTTGACAGAATTAACATCCACCACAGGCATACATTGTCAGAAAGTAGCAAAACTTGGGAGAAGGGTTTTTGAAACTTGGTAGGAAATCAAAACCCATGAGAATTAAGCAGAAGCTATTATGATTTATTTGCTTTCTTCATGGCTCAAACTCCAAAATGCTTGGGGGATCTTCTTTCTGTAATTTTCCCAGGGAGGGGACTGCAAACTGAGCAATAATTTTTTGCAGCACACTCTTCCCTCAATGCTAAGAACTTCCAGGAGATCTCCCAGAATTACAACTCATCTCCAGACAACAGAGATCAGTTCCCCTGGAGAAAATGGCTGCCTTAGAAGATAGACTCTACTATGGCATTATACCCCTCAGCTGTCCCTCCCTTCTCCAAGCTCTACCTCCCAAATCTCCAGGAATTCTCCAACCCAGAGCTGACTCAATACTCATTTTGACCAAAGCCGATGCTTCCCGCTTTCACTCCAAACTGGCTTTAGGATTAGGGTGGCCACTGATGGAACTAGGAGTGCAGGGCACCCTACATTCCCACCCACCACTCATAATGTACAAATAATTGAGAACCCCAGCAAGGACCAATTTCATTAAAATTAGCATGGTGGTTTCATTTGTGTATTGTGAATTTTTTCAAAAATTTACAACAGCAGCTAGGAAAATACTGAGAATTAAAATTGATATGCACTCATCACTCTGAACACCAAAATTAAATCATGGAATTCATTGCCAGAAGATAAAGTAATGGTCATGACCTTACTTTAAAAAAAAAAAAACCCTGGAAGATTAATTTACAAAAAAACAGATGATCTTCCCATTTTGCCAGGACTGCCAAACAATCTTCTGCTTTCAGCATCAGTTTTCCTGAGCAACAGAACCTGGGTATAACCTGTATATTAATAATCTTTCTACGCATTGGGGGTGGGTGGGAATCATCTGGGAGAGATGAGGACTTCACAGAATGCTGTTTTAAATATAGGCACTTGTTTTCTCAATCTCTTTTTTCCTAAATCAGCCCCAGAGATGTGCTGTAACAGACTGTTGCCAACTTCAGTGTGGGGCCTAGAGATCTTCTGGAATCATAATTGATCAATTCCCTTGGAAAAATGGTTGCTTGATAAGATTTTTCCCCACTGAGATCCTCCAGCCTCCTCAGGTACCACCTGCAAATCCCCAGAAATTCCCCAAGTCAGAATGGGAAACTCTAGTTGGATTGTGTTTGGACAGGGCTTTTTTTGTAGAAAAAGCCCAGCAGGAACTCATTTGCATATTAGGCCACATCCCCTGACATCACCATTGTTTCACACAGGGCTTTTCTGTAGAAGAAGCCCAGCAGGACCTCATTTGCACGTTAGGCCACACACCCCTGACACCAAGCCAGCCAGAACTGCGTTCCTGTGCATTCCCACTCAAAAAAAGCCCTTTGTTTGGGCATGAGATGTATACACAATCTAAAGATTCGAGATGACCTGAAAAGAAGGCTTTTTCTTCCCACCATCATTTCCATGCCAGCACAAAGAGGTGAGCAACATGGAAGCAGCTCCCACTTCCAGGGAGTTCAGAGGCTTGTCACAGCCAACAAGTCTATTCAGTGCAGGCTGGATGGAGTGTCAAGAGAGCAGTGTCAACACAGAGAGAGCACCACACACAATACTGGAGAGATGTGACTGTATGTCAAAAAAAGGGAGGGAGGAACTCTACACATACCCTGGCATCACAAACTGTAGCTTTTTCATTTCTCACTGCCTTTCAGCCAAACAGGTGAGCCAGGCAACCGCCATGCTGGGAGGCAACCGCCATGCTGGGAATAGACTAGACAAAGCAACAGGAAGATTGCTCTATATTTTTTTAAAAAAATGACTGCCATATTCACAGCTCAGCATTTTTTACTTTCATTGGCAGTAGCTCTCCAGGGTCTCAGGCCTTAGTCTCTCCCAGATCCCCTCCTATCTGACCCTTTAAATTGCAGGGCCAAGGACTGAGCCTGGGACCTTTTGCATGCAAAGCAGGTGCTTTACCACTCAGCCACGGGCTCTCTCCACAATTCATGACTTTTAACATAGCCAAAATTGGAACCATACAGACTGAACGGCCACAGAAAAAAACAAGCCACTGTGAAATGATAGCCAGCAACACAGGCCAAATGAGTGAAGGAGCTTACAGGAAGCTCCTCCCCAAACCTCTCCTTCAGTGCATAGGCATTGGACACAAACCAAATTTGCATCCTAGCTTAAGAATTCCCTGCAAGACCTGCTGTTATGTTTTGGAATATTTTCACTTTTGACAACTTCTTCAGATTGGACAACAAAATACTGGGGTAGATTTTAGCTACTAGGTTAAAAGTGACAGGAGAGTTAGCTAATTTTCTTGCATAAACCTGCATAGCTTGGTTGAACACTGAAGGCCATACATTGTCCAGGCATGATAGAGGAAACAAATGAGCTCCATGACACAAACGAGAGATTAAGAAAGAGAAGGGCAGAAACTCCTGACCTACATTTACAATGGAGCTTATTTTATGTTCAGCACAATGGGAGATATGAGCAAACCTCAAAATTATCTTGGAATTCAACTGACATTTGTAGCCCTGGATTAAAAGAGGGCAATTAAATAGGAATAGCAGCCAAAGAGCAACCTGTGATATTTTCCTCTGTGACCCTGCTACTGCAATCCAACAGCAGGGGCCTTGTGAAACAAAGACACCACTGCTGGCCCTTTCTGCAAGAATTCCCAGGCAGCTGCAACAGAAAGGCAACTGTCCATGTAGCACTCCTCGGCGCAGATGCATTTGCAGCAGCAGAGCAGTCACACACAGCAGTTTTTTCCAGCCCTTTGCCTATATCAGTCCCAATTTCCTCCCCCTTCATTAGAGGACAGGGTTGCCAACCTCCAATAAGTCAAAATAATCTGTACACTGTAACAAATATATAATATATTTTATTTCCACAAAGTAATAAATTCAGTCCTTTATAGAGTCCAAGGAACAATTCAGTCAGAACACCAGTCCCTCCTCTTTCAACAAAACAATGCTCAGACTTCTTCAGGGAAGTTCCAATGGAAATAATGGCTAATGTTTCGCAGGGGCTCTAGTACAAACCTGATGCCTTATGGATTGCTGGCTGCACTTTTTTATGAATTGGACTGATTGAACATCCATTATATCCATCGGAACTTCCCTGAAGACGTCTGAGCATTGTTTTGCTGAAAGAGGAGGGACTGGTGTTCCGACTGAATTGTTTCTTGGACTGTATAAAGGACTGAATTTATTACTTTGTGGAATTAAAATATATATTTGTTACAGTGTACAGAATATTTTGACTTATTGGAGGCTGGATTTCACGGGAGCTTTTGCTTTGTTTTCCTCTGCTTTTCTTTGCCATGATTCTTTTTTGGTTACACAACCTCCATGTAGTGGCTGTAGATATCCCACTATTACAACTGATCTTTGAATAACAGAGATCAGTTCAGCTGGATAAAATGGCCTCTTTTGAAGGTGGACTATATGACATTATACCCCATTGAAGTCCCTCCCCTCTCCAAAGCCCACCCTCCTCGGTAGGGTTGCCAAATCCAATTCAAGAAATATCTGGGGACTTTGGGGGTGGAGCCAGGAGACTTTGGGGGTGGAGCCAGGAGACATTGGGGGCGGAGCCAGGAACAAGGGTGTGACAAGCAGAATTGAACTCCAAGGGAGTTCTGGCCATCACATTTAAAGGGACAGCATACCTTTAAAAATGTCATTTCCAAGCTCCGGGGTGGTGCACAGCCCCTTGCTCCGCGGGTGGCAGCACCACTTTTTCTCCTTGGCACAGCTGCTCTGACTGCAAGGGGTGGAGCCGGTGACGTTACAAGGAAGTTGCTAGGCGGCCCGTAGGCATCGTTCTGGTTCTGCGGCTTGGTTTATAACGCGCCTGGTGTCCGCCACAGTCTCAGCCGATGCCCGCCCGCCCCTTCCTCATCACCTTCGGCCGGAGAAGAGGCACCTGAGGGGTGCACGAAGGGGAAGAGGCGAAGACAGGGGGGGGGGGGCACTCGGGTGTCACAGCAACCCAACGCTCGCCACCTCTTGCGCTCTTATTTGCAAAGCAAACACGATGCCCCCAAGACTCGCTCCGACCCGGCCACAGCCGGCCGCAGAGAGAGAGCTCAACCTTTCATTAGCACGCAAAGCAGCATGGGACTTGTAGTCTTCTGTGACATCCAGCAGACGAAGAACACTTTTAGTGAACTACAAGTCCCATAAACTGCAGAGAGAGCAGTCAAACGGGAGTCTGAAGAATACTTTTTAAGGGCCCGCCGGGAGTGAAAGGGGGAAGGGGCAGGACACGCGCGCTTCTCTCCCTCCCTCCGGGGACAGCTGGCGCTCCACCAGCAGGGCACGGAAGAGCCCCCAGCTAGCTGGGCTGAGGCTGGAAGGGAAGCTGCGCGGCCACCACCAAGTGCTCCGAGAAGGAGCGCCCAGCTCCAGCCCACCCCACCAGCGCGGCGCAAGACCTCGGTCAGCAGAAAACCCAGCCAGAGGCCCGCTCGCACTCGGCTCGGCTCGTCTTGTCTTGGGCAGATGGGAAGGGCCGCCATCCCCCCCCCCCGCTTTCCAGATTTCTGGGGAGCGGGGGGAGGAGCCTCCAAACCAGGGGGCCCCCGCCCAGGCGGGGGATTTGGGAAGGCTACTCCTCGGGCTGCACCCCCAAATCTCCAGGTATTTTCCAAACTGGAGCCAGCAACCCTAACAGAGGATGCCATGGGTCCTCTCGTAGGGCTGCCAAGCTCCTAGGCAGAGCAGGGGTTCTCCCATTCTGGAGGTCCCCAACTCACCAGCCTGCAGTGGACCAGTGATGATGTTACTTGCAAGTTTTCGTGGAAGTTCCTAGAGCGGCCAGCACACAATATTGCCTGTGCGATGACATCGCTTGCAAGTGATGTCATCGTGCCCTGTGCATTGTGCAGAAAAAAAGTCCCCACCAGAGGCTGTGGAGGACTTGGCAACCCTAGTCCTCTGCCACCTTGGGGAGCACTGAAAGGAGTGTCTTCTCTACCTGCTCACCTTTCTCCTCCACAATGGCTTCTTGCCTTGTCCCCACTTCTGTTGTATCTGCCTCCCCCCAGGACCTGCAACAGCTGACTTCCCTGTGCTTCTCCTTCAAAGAAAGACAGTACAGGGAGCCATGCAGGCCCTTAAGGCCCTCCCCACTCTTGTGAGATTCCCTTCCTTTTGTGAGAATTCAGTGCATCACACTGGTGGCCAACTTCCTCTCAGACGAAAGAATGTCTTGAGGATTTAGGATGCCCTATAAGGAAAGTATGATTTGCTGCCTATTTTTAAAAGAGGGTTGGGGTGGAGGGGGTAGGCAAGGAGAAATAGCTGCTCTGACTCCCTGGCTTTGGGCAGCATTATGGGTTGAGCTGCCACTGGCACAGTGTTCTTGTCTGTGTTGTTATTCACAGCAGTGTTAGTCTTTTGTTTTGGATTTTTAAGCTACTCACAGATGGCATCATGCAAACAATACTACAAGGCATTTAAGTATGTTTAACAAACTAAACTAACAATCTAAAACCAATAGTCTTACTTCTATATAAAACAAGCACTTTGAACCTTCTGTAATTTTAGGAAAATGATTTTATCTTATTAAGCCAAGGCTATTGGAGACAAGGCTGAGTTTGGCTGAGTTTACCAATATTTAAATCTCATTATGCCTCCTCTCAAAATACCCACGCACCATAATCAAATTGCAAAAAATAAATAAAGGACATAAGGCTATAAGAAGAGCCCTGCTGGATCAGAATAGTGGTCCATCTAGTCCAGCATCCTGTCTCACACTGTGGCTAGCTAGTTCCTCTGAAGGATCAACAACTGAGTACAGAGACCAAGGCCTTCCCCTGATTTTGGCCCCTACACTGGGATTCAGAGGCTGAATACCTATGAACGTAGAGGTTTCCTTTACTCACCACGTCTAGTAGCCACTGATAAACCTATCTAATACCCCTTTAAAGCTGTTTGTTCCTGTGGCCATCACTGCATCCTCTGGCAGTGAATTCTGCATTTTAATTATACTCTGTGTAAAGAAGTATTTCCTTTTGTCCATCCTGAATCTACTGCCCATCAAGCTCACTGGATGCCCTCCAGTTATAAGATGATATGACTCAAGGATAAGATTTGGTTCCATTTTTTTCTGCATTTTCAGTGTGTTTTCAAGGGTTCCCTCAGGGGTTTGCTTTTCATTCAAGCACTGCTGGGAACTCCTGTGTGGTCAACCCAACAATGGCTAAGCAAGTAGTGATGGATATTGTCGAAAATCATCATGTCACACCGTGTGTAGAGGATGGGATTTAAAACTTGACAACCTTCATATCAGTTAATTCTTTGGTTGTTAAAGACTCTAAATCTCAGATTATTTGGAAGGAAAAACAGTGCTTCTGTTCAGTGAATCTTATGACTGCTTACTCACCCCAGCCTTTAAAATCACTAAAACACAACAAATTTATGCTGTACAATTCTGAACTCTCCATTTTAAAAAGAAACTTATATAACAATATTGGGCAAGAACTCAGAGCACCGATGACTTTTTCATGCTGCAAATTAGCACTTCTAGCAAGGTATCAATGAGCTTCCAACAGGATATCAATGAGCTTCTAACAAGGTATCCCCATCTCTGCTAATAAAACAGGTGATAAAAGGATATCTTAGGAACATGTTTGGGGAAAGAGAAACTTTGCCAAGCATCAGCAACTTTTCACATTATTCTGTGTCACTAACCTAACTAACCCAACCTTTATCTGCTTTCAGGCATCCACAGACATGACAGTTTGGCTCACAAGGATGAAACTGATCCCTGTCATTGACTCTTCTGGTTGCCCAAAGACATTTTTAGGACAAAAAAATATATATTTTCCAGAAGCAGGTAAAAAGTAGCCAATCCCTGCTTTGGAAGTTACCTTGAAAGCCTTTAGGGGACTAAAAAGAGACACAGGTTATGGTGCCATGGTGGAGCAATTAAGATAGGATGGCCAACTCTGGCTTGGGAAATTCTTGGAGATTTGGGAGGGGAAGGACTTTAGCAAGGCACAATGTCATAGAGTTAGCTCTCCAAAGCAGCTCTTTTCTCCAGGGAGACTGATCTATGTAGTCTGGAGATTCTGGAAGAAATTCTGGAAGATCTCCAGGTATCACCTGGAAGTTGGCAACCCTAAATTAGGTACAAACATTCTACAAATATGGTGTAGGATGTGGGGAGATGTCTGTGTTATCATTTTGCCTAGTGCTGTTCCTTGGAAATTTTTCTGGAATTCCTCAAAAGGGCAATAACATCAGCCAAGCTTTCCTGAAAGACCACTATTAAGTTGTAGTGCCCTTGCAATGTGTATCTGCAGATCAGCACTGGGAATTTTCTAGTCCAAAGTCTCTGTTTATACAGGCCAGATCCACACCACACCCCCAGAATCCCCTGCAACAGTCTTCAGCTCGGCTGATTTGGAAACAGTTACTGTGCTAGGACTCTTACGAATGTGTTGCTACTTATTGGAGCATTCTTTATGATCCTCAGTGTCACTTCAACACCTGTACTACAAGCTACACAATTCAAGCACTGCCAGGGTTATGAATGCCATGTCCTCAATAACAGCAAAAGATTGCTAGCATACATAGGGAAAGGCCATGGCTCAGAGGCAGAGCATCTGCTTTGCATGCAGAAGGTCAAGGTTCAGTTCCTGGGATCTACAGTTCAAAGGTGATGTGAAAGACCTCTACCAAAGACCCTGGATAGCTGCTGTCAGTTAGAGTAGACAATACTGACACCATGTGTTCTGACTCCATTAAGGTTGGCAGGTCCTTTGCAGTGGAAGGGATTTGGGAATGTTCTGGGGGGAATGAAACATTGTCTGATGACATCATTCAGAAGTGATGTCATCACATTGGCAATGTCACTCATGATGCTCTGGTTTGGGGGCAAAAGTCTGAGGATTTTGCCTTCAAAACCATAGCATTGCCATGCAATGTCCCCAGTGTGATATCACCAGGAAGTGACATCATTGTATAGGGGACATTGTGCAGTGATGTCCCTATTTGGGAGTGGGGTTTCTTCCACCAGCTAGCTGGCTGGCCGTGGATCAAAGCTTCCAAATGCAGGGAAACCCAAGCTGGGTCTAGAGAGCTGGCAACTCTAGACTCCATATAAAGCAACTTTATGTGATCTTAGCAATCAACCTCTTCCCTATTCCTTTAAGTTAGTAGCCCTAGAGTCAGGGAGTGTGGAGCAGCTAAGGTGGGACAACATAGTATATAAGAGGTCAATGTGAACTTTGCTCACTGACCCAAGTCCCTAAAGAGACCTAAATGACACATATAAAATTTCAGGCCATCAGAATAGAGGATTTCAAAGGTAGATGTATTAGTCCACTGTAGCACAACAAAACAGAATTCCGGTGGTTCCTTAAAGACTAACAGCATTTATTCCAGTATCAGTTCTGGGGAACTGGAGTTCATACCTTTAGACACAATAGAAAGGGAGAAAATAATTTTCCCCATATTTATCCAGAAAATTGAAAAAATACGCTACATTATCTACATTGGGAAGGGGTAGGGTGGCCATGTTTTGTGGCAAGCCCTGGGTTACCTCTTACTTAGCAACCCTGTCTTGGTCATTGCTTGTAGCCTCTTTGCATACATGTGTGAGGTAGAAACCCAAAGGTAATGCAACAGGATCTTCTATGTGCTGATGGAGAAAAAAAATTAAGCTTTCTTCTCTGCAGAAAGGATTTGCCACAAACACTACACCAGCAAGAAAGCAGAAGTAGACAAATAGCTATCAGCAGAGCAGCCACGGTAGTATACCATTAAAAAAAATAATAATCTTTCCAATCCACTTGGAAGGCAAGTAACTAATTATTTCCATTTTACAGATGAGAAAACTAAAAGCAGGGAGCTGAATTGCTTACCATAGGGGGAACAAAAAATAAGTGGTAGATGGAAGATAATCACTTCTGGTTCCCCAGACTGGGCTCCATCTGCCAGGCTGTACCTCTCTTATTCTCCTTTTGACACCTGGCTCATCCTTTTCCTACCCTCTTCGTTTCACGCCTGGACAAGCAGAGAGCTGGGATTATTTATTAAGGGCAGCCCTAATCACAACTGGATGAAGAACAATCTAACAAACCAGACTAAGATGACAAGAAATAAACTGATATATCCCCCAGCTGAGTGGATTCTACGTCCCACACATTCTCCATAGCAAAAAAAAGGCAACTATTTCAAAGTGTGCACAAATCCACATATTGTACAGCCTCTTTTGCTGCCTTGCTGCACACTGGAAGATAAGGAACAGCTGCAGACACCACCTATCTACTGGCAACGTTTTTTTTAAAAAAAAAAATTATTTGCAGTTGTACATTATGCAGGAAATTGTCTCTCTGTGAAGATGGGGTGGTGGGGGGAAAGGTAGAGCTGTTCAAAGACTGGGAGCAAGTCCATTCCCAGCAGCATTCACCAGTGCCTCAACGGCTCACCTCTGTGCACAGCAAAATTGTCCAGGGTGCTGCTTTTGAGTACATTTGCCAGGGTTCACCTGCCCATACTACACTACTTCTGTGAGGCTGAAGATAAAAATGTAGTCAATAAAATAGTTGGGAAGTTCCACATTCTCCTTCCAGCCTCTCCCCCAAGAAAGGGATTGGAATAGAGGTTAGCTAGATGTGACGTCACCCCAGAGTCGTAAACGACTGGTGCTTGCATAAGGGACTACCTTTAACTTTTTAGAGAGAGAGTCCCCCCCCCCCCCCCGGTCCTCCCATCCTTTGCTGGGAGACTCCAGATTGCAACAGACCTTGCTTGGCCTGTGATTACCTCAGTGTTTATTCACTGTTTTGGTGTATGCATGAGAGTATGGATGTGACATGCTAGTCATGATTTAAAATGAAAGCTCATTTTTCTATACTGTAAAGTAAAGCCCCATCTGGAGGGAAAGCAGCTAGCAGGTTTCAGCCTCTGTTGGCATAAGCTTTCTAATGAAGAGAGAGTATATTGAGGCGGGGGGAGTGCATCGAGAGATACAGACAGACATCAGCGGGAGCCCCGGATTTATCTCCCATCAGCAGCTGACTTCCGTTTCCACTCGTTAGCACTGTCCTAGCATGCGCAGAGACCTCCCCCTCGGGTAATTTAAATTTATTTTAAAAAGGCACGTATTTCTATATTTAGGAGGTTAGGATAATCGGGGTGGAAGAGCCCATCTGTTTGACATTCACTCCAGCTGCTGTGGATGCAGAAATTTGTGTATTATTCCTTCTCCTTGCTTGTTTTGTCCTGTTTGACTGCAACAGAAGTGATGAGAGCTCAATGCTCAGCAAAGCCAATGTGTCAAAACAGGTTTGAAAAGGCCCAGAATCCCACTGGACCCCCAGCCAAACCTGTTTCCTCAGGTCACCATTGGGATTTTTGATGCAGTAGTACACAGTATTGTTTTGTGGGCAGTGAAGGCATTTGAGGAGGTGGCTCACGATGGTTGACCTGCATTATAAACACCTTTTTTCTGATGCTCAGGAAAAGACTTTTATGTACCAATATTTCTCTCTCTCTCTCTCTCTCTCTCTCTCTCTCTCTCTCTCTCTCTCTCTCTCTTTAGAAAATCTCTCTTTGTCAGGAAAGTGGCTCAAGTAAAAGCTGAACACTCTCCTTACCTCCTCCTCAGGGGATACTCTCAGCAATTTTTAAAAATTACTATGAAATTTAATTTGTCCCCTCTAATAGTTCAAGTCATTTGTTTTTATTTATTTTATTACATTTATACCCTGCTTTTCTGCTCTCATAAGGGCTACCATTTGAGTTCTGTCCTCAGACCCTTGTAAGAGCATTTAGTCCTCCTTATGAATCTCCAACCGTGACAGGAACTTTGGACTCCCACTTACCATCCCAAATTTCTTGGATTAGGCTGCCTGTTTATCTTCACTATCCATGTGCCAGCCAGGACACCCCTCCCAGCATGCCTATATGGTCAACCCTGCTTTCATCAAATGCCTTTCTGATAGGGTTGCCAGGTCCAACTCAAGAAATATCTGGGGACTTTGGGGTTGAGCCAGGAGCAAGGGTGTGACAAGCATAACTGAACTCCAAAGGGAGTTCTGGCAATCACATCTAAAGAAACTGCATGCCTTTTAAATGCCATCCCTCCATTTGGAAATATTGTAGGGGCACCTTCTTCTGGGGCTCATAGAATTGGATCCCCTGGTCCAACCTTTCTGAAACTTGGGAGGGGGGGTGTCTTAAGGAGAGACACTGGATGCTATGCTGAAAATTCAGTGCCCCTATCTCAGAAAACAACCCTCCCAGAGCTCCAGATACCCACAGATCAATTCTCCATTATACTGTAGTGTATGGGAATCGGTCTCCATTGGGTATAATGAAGTGCCCAGCAGACATTTCCCTTCTCCCTGCTCTGCTTTCTGATAATCCTGAAGCAAGGGAGGGCCTCCAAACAGGGGGATCTCCTGGCCCCAACTGGGGATTGGCAACCCTACTTGCTGAAGCCCACTGTAATGATTTGAACTTATATATGTGTGGTCATTTAATTGTTGGTAAGTTGTACTAGAGACCGAGGGGGGGCTGAAAGAGGGGGATGAGCAAGTGAGTTGATTGGTTGGTGACTGAGAGTATGGGCAGAGCTAAGAAGTGGGGGGAGGGAGAGAGGGGGGGTCAGCAGAGTGTCAGCAGTTTTGAATCAGACTAACCTATCTCTTTTTTTGAGAAAGTGACTACCTTGCTGGACCAGGGAAATGCTGTAGACATAGTTTATCTTGATTTCAGTAAGACTTTTGATAAGGTTCCACATACTATCCTTGTTGACAAGTGGTAAAATGTGGTTTGGATTCTGTTACCGTTAGGTGGATCTGTAACTGGTTGACAGATCGCACCCAAAGAATGCTTGTGAATGGTTCCTTATCCAATTGGAGAGGAGTGACAAGTGGAGTGCCTCAAGGATTTGTCCTGGGGCCTGTTTTGTTCAACATCTTTATAAATGATTTGGATGAAGGAATAGAGGGAACGCTTATTAAATTTGCAGATGATACTAAATTGAGAGAGGTTGCAAATACAGTAGAAGACAGAAATAGGATCCAGGATGATCTTGACAGCCTGGAAAACTGGGCTAAAACCAATAAAATGAATTTTAACAGGAATAAATGTAAAGTTCTGCATTTAGGTAAGAAAAATCCAATGCATGGTTATAGGATAGGGGAGACTTGTCTGGGCAGTAGTATTGTGCGAAAAGGATCTAGGGGTCTTAGTGGATAATACGCTGAACATGAGTCAACAGTATGATGTGGTGGCTAAAAAGGCAAAAGCAATAGTGGGCTGTATTAGCAGAAGTATAGTGTCCTGATCACGTGAAGTGATGGTATTGCTTTACTCTGCTCTGGTAAGACTTCACCTAGAGTATTGTGTTCAGTTTTGGGTACCACATTTTAGGAAGGATATAGAGAAGCTGGAACTGGTCCAGAGGAGGGCAACAAAGATGGTGAGGGGTCTGGAGACCAAGTCCTATGAGGAAAGGTTGAAGGAGTTGGGCATGTTTAGCCTGGAGAGAAGGTGGCTGAGAGGTGATATGATCACCATCTTCAAGTACTTGAAGGGCTGTCATATAGAGGATGGTGTGGAATTGTTTTCTGTGGCCCCAGAAGGTAGGAGCAGAACCAACGGGTTGAAATGTAATCATAAGAGTTTCCGGCTCAACATTAGGAAGAACTTCTTGACCGTTAGAGCAATTCCTCAGTGGAACAGGCTTCCTCGGGAGGTGGTGGGCTCTCCTTATTTGGTGGTTTTTAAACAGAGACTGGATGGCCATCTGACAGCAATGTGGATCCTTTGAATTTAAGGGGGGGGGCTGTATTTGTGAATTTCCTGCATTGTGCAGGGGGTTGGACTAGATCCATGGAGGTCCCTTCCAACTCTGTGATTCTATGAGTGTCAGTCATGGTCAAACAGCAGTATATAGAGTCTGAAACCATAGTCTTCTGGTTAGAAACCATCTAGTGCTGTGAAAGACATTAATGTTTCTAAAGAAGAGATTGATAATATTAAGAGGACATATTAAGGAGCTAAAAAGAGTCAAGCCTAATACTGTCAAAGTATTATAAGAGTGTGTGAGAAAGAAGCTGAAGAAACCTGAGTTTAAGAAGGAACTGAGAGTGAGGAGTGATAGTGAAGTGAAAGAGTGTGACACTTCAGTTAGTAGTCATTAATTTCCAACTGTTTTATCCACTGAAATTATTAGTTATACATACTGAAACCAATATGCTTCATGTACAAATAAAGTTTCATTTTGTTTTATTAAAACCCAGATTCATATATTTAATAACATAAGTGTCTCATCCTCAGGGCCACATAGTCCAATGACGAAGCCTAAGAGCTTAGGCACAAGCCCATGGAGAACAGTAAATAAAATGTTTGGAATTAAATGCCAGCATTACATTGGGGAAGTTATGACACCTACAGTCTTCATTCCCAGTTTCAGCAAATCTTAGTGCCTGTGATAGCACTTGCATAACCATCCTTCATCTCACTGAGGGGGAACCCACTGGCTGAGTCCCTCTACACAGCTTGAACAGAAGGACAGGTGCTGCAGAGCCCTAAGCACTGAACACCCCAACCCCAGTTTTCACACTGAGGAATGACTCCCATTTCCCTTTCCTCTCTGCCTCTCATTCTCTCTCTGCCTAACTGCCTGCTGCAAAGTAAAAATAGCTGCATGTGAGCTAGGGGTTTATATCCATTCTGTTCCCATAGAGCAGAATGGGAGCTCTCTTGTTGGCAGCTAGCACTGCCTGTCAAGCTTTAAAAACCAAAACTAGTGTTTCCAAGGCTGCAGAAGTCCACACTCACCCATTGCTTTGATGATTAATTGATCAGTGCCAGCATGTCTACTGCATGAACCACAGATATGAACAGCACAAACCTCCAGGAAAACCATGGAGGTTCATAGCGGATGTGATCACATGACCCTCAGCTCACAAGCTATGGACCAGGCAATTTTTGTGACAAATTTTGTGACAAAGTTTGTGCCCGTTCATAGTCTTAAACCAGCTTACAATTGCCTTCTGTTCCTCTTCCTACAACAGGTACCTTATGAGGTAGGTGGGGTTGAGAGAGTTCCTGGAGAACTGTAACTGGCCCAAGGTCACCTAGAAGGCTTCATGTGGAGAAGTCAGGGATCCAACTTGGTTCTCCAGGTTAGAGTCCACCCCTCTTAATCACTACACCATGCTGGCTCTCATGAGAGTAAAGTATAATAATCATATTTTATAAATAGGGTTGCCAAGTCCAATTCATGAAATATCTGAGGACTTTGGGGGTGGAGCCAGGAGACATTGGGGGTAAAGGGGATGAAGCCAGGAGCAAGGTTGTGACAAGCATAACTGAGGGAGTTTTGGCCATCACATATAAAGGGACCGCACATCTTTTAAATGCCTTCCCTCCATTGGAAATAATGAAGGATAGGGGCATCTTCTTTTGGGGCACATAGAATTGGACCCCCGGTTCAAACTTTTTGAAACTTGGCAGGTATTTTGAAGAGAGGCTTCAGATGCTATGCTGAAAATTTGATGCCTCTACCTCAAAAACAGTCATCCCTGAGCCCCAGATAACCACAGATCAATTCTCCATTATACTCTATGGGAATCAGTCTCCATAGGGAATAATGGAGTGCCCAGCAGACATTTCCCTCCCCTCCCCTGCTTTCTGATGAGCCTGAAGTGGGGGAAGCGCCTCCAAACCGGGGGATCTCCTGCCCCCACCTGAGGATTGGCAACCCTAATTACAAAGTACACATTAAGAATGGGTAGGGTTGCCATCTGTGGGTTGGGAAATACCTGGAGTTGTTGGGGGTGGAGCCTGGGAAAGGTGGAGTTTGGGGAGGGGAGGAACCTCAGCAAGGTATAATGCTGTGGAACCGACCCTCCAAGGCAGCTATTTTCTCTAGGGAAAGTGATCTTGGTTGTCTGGAGATCAGTTGTACTAGTGGGAGATCTCCAGGTGCCACCTGGAGACTGGCAGCTCTAAATGGGGTAACCACAGTAGGTCAGAAGAAGAAGATGATATTGGATTTATATCCCACCCTCCACTCCAAAGAGTCTCAGAGCGGCTCACAGTCTCCTTTACCTTCCTCCCCCACAACAGAGAACCCTGTGAGGTGGGTGGGGCTGGAGAGGGCTCTCACAGTAGCTGCCCTTTCAAAGACAACTTCTGCCAGAGCTATGGCTGACCCAAGGCCATGCTAGCAGGTGCAAGTGGAGGAGTGCGGAATCAACCCCGGTTCTCCCAGATAAGAGTCCACACACTTAACCACTACTCCATACTGGCTCTCCAGCTGATATTTTCTCCAGAGGAACTGATTTCTGTCATCTGGAGATCAGCTGTAATTCTAGGGGATCCCCAGGCCTCACCAGGAGATTGGCAAACTAGATATAACCCAGTCATCCATGAGTTACAGGTTCACACAATGTCATCTGTCTTGAGTCTCAGTGACAAAGGCAAGATAGAAGTTATACAAAATCTGGTGCCAATTTTAATGCTAGCAGTTCCATCAAATTGTTAGTATGTTTGGGGGTGAGGAAGCAGAGAGAGCAGTTTCGTCCCAAGCAGGGAGAAGCCATATTAAAAACTGGAATTCTCAACTCTGCAGAGCACAGCCACAAAATCGAGTCAATATGCATCTTTGCAAAGCAGAAATTGCAAAGCAGAAATTGTCATACCATACAAAACCCTGTTTGGTGTCTACATTTTGAAAGGACAATAAAAATCTAATTCATGTAACAGGACTGACAACTGAGTGAAGAAGAACATACAAGCTACATGCTGCATAACATTAAAAACAAAAAGCTGTAATTATCACATTTATATTGTGATCAGACCTGCAAAATTAAGCCATCTGTTGGGGAAGGCTTCTGCAGGCATGATGTTCCTTGCGCAGTATGCACTGCAACAGGAGCCTATTAATCTGATTATAGAATACATATATTGCCCAATTAAATAATGCAAGCACAGCTCACACTGAAGTTAGTGGCCAGACTCCTGTTGGCCTCTGTGCAAAACCAAGCTACCACTTCATAAAGAGCAAACTAGGCACCTGACCCAACACTTTCTTCTGCCAGTGCTTAACTTCAGTGGGTTTTCATTCAAGCACTCTGCTTAGAGTTGTGCTCCCAAACTTCCAGAAGTGTAACCACACACTTCACAGAACTTGGTTTTTCAGCTATCCAATTATTTCACCACACCTACACACTCCAGCAAGATTGCAGCATCTAGAACTTTCTCCCTGGCAGTGCATTAATTTTAAGCCAGGATTTCTCAGTGTAGTTACAACAGGGTCTTCTTTAATGCAGCCATGGAGACACAAAGTAGAGGAAATGGGATTGACCTAGTAGAACAAAAAGGGAAGGTAGGGAAGGTGGGTGTGGCCCAGAGGACAATCCATCAGAGTCGGAAGTTGCAGGTGAGGGGAAATCCTTTTATAGATTCCTTTACCACAGATGTACCCAGAAGGGCTTTAGAGGGATAGACATAGCCATCTTCCAAGTAGCTTTCCTCCAGCCTAAGGAGATTTCCTCATAGTCGAGAAGTCAATACCGCCTATACTGGACTGAAATAGCACTATAGAATGGTTTTAAAGTTGATATATGTAAATTATGCTTTTATATGTTTTATTGGATTGATTGTTTTTTATGATGTTGTAAGCCTCCCTGAGTCCGCTTGCGGAGAGGGTGGGATATAAATGGAAAGTAATAAATAAATAAATAATAAACAAGGAAAGAGCACTTAAATTGGACAAAGGCTCTTCAGATTGGCAGAAGGCTTCAAACCTGAGCCAAAAGGAAAGGCAGGGTATAAATGTTTTAATAAGTCAACAGACAGATAAATATACTTTGCTCAATGGATTATAGGATAGGGGTAGGATTCACCCTAATGTATATTCCAGTCACAGTGGCAAAATGCAGTGGGGGAAGTAATCCAGAAAGGAGCACAAGAGACATGCTATTGTGTCTTCCTCTCAAACCAATATCTCTCCTTCATGAATGACATAGAAAGGATTTATAGCATCTGGCTTGAGTGGATCAGCCCAACTGGTCTTTTACAGAGTATAACCATTATAGGATATAGTGCTGGACTTCGAAATGTGGCCTGGATCAAGACATAGGTTTGATCAGCAACCAAAGAACTGGTTCAGGACCAGAAAAGGAAAAATGGGGAGACTTTCTCACAATTTGCCACAGAGACCCTTTTTTATTTGCATGGAAATATACTCAGACTTCTTTTCCACATAACTACCATTATTTTTTCCCAGTTAAAGGATAAAGGAAAATAAGGCTTTCAAAGAACTCCCCCATTCTTTGGGGGAGTGAGAATCTTTAGAAATGAATGACTTTTCAAATCCTAAAATGTTTTGTTTTCTGTGCATTTGAACAGAGGGAGGGGAATCTGTGGTTGCTAAATGTGCTGTAAGGGCACAGTGTCAAGGGATAAATGCAAGTTGTGTGTTAGGGGGCACCAAGTGTAAATATAAGGAAGTGCCTAGTGTTACCAACCTCCAGGAGACCTCCTGAAATTACAACTGATCTCCAGATGAGTTCCCCAGGATAACATGCTTTGCAAGGTGCATTCCATGGCATTATACTCAGCAAAGGTCCCTCCCCTTCACAAACCTACCCAACACATCTCCCATCTCCAAGAATTTCCCAACCTGGAGTTAGGAATCCTAAAAGGTGAACTGCCACCTCCCTTTCTGGAATATAGCTCTGATTGCACAGAACTGACCTTTGTGCCTTGATGAATTCAAAACCTGCACTGCATGGGGACCAGGAAGGCCTTTCTAGGAAGTCCTGTTATGAGGAGGCGAGTTTCACTTCCCAGGATTCACTTTTTAACATACAGCCTATTCAGATACAGAATCACCCTATTCTCTTTTTAAAAGAAAGATTTTCTCTTTCATATCTCTGAAAACAAATCAGTGCATCCTTCTGTAACTTCAGCCCTTGCAGTTGTTTCGTGTGTTACAAACCACACAGCAGTACTCTAGCAGAAAGACAGGAAGAGTTGGGAAGACACTGCTGGCCTCCCTCTCAACCTAGCAATCACAGGGTTGCTGTGAGAACAAAATGGAGCATTGCATAGGCTGCCCCACCTTCTGTTGAAGAATGGGATAAAAAATATAGTAAATAACATTTTTGTAAACATGTGCCTTCAAATCAGGCATACCACCCAAAAGACAATCAATGCATGTCAAAAAAACGAGGCTCTCACATTTCTAGCATTCCACAGAATGTGTAAAATAGAATTGTACAGAAGGGGATTTTAGTAAAGGTGGCAGTTTTAATTGTCTGTTTAAAAAAATGTAGGCAACCATCTTTTCTCCCCTTCGTAATGCTTTATTTCATTGCTCTCTAACAGTGCAATCCAGCTTTATTGCATGGGTTACACTGGTCTTTATTGCATTGCTTTATAATTCTGTAACCCACCTTGAATCTCAATGATAGTAAGTAAGTAAGTAAGTAAGTAAATAAAAGTTATTGATAGAATGAACTAAGCCAAGGCATAAAACTTGGCCAGTGTTGTACAGGAGTTAAGATCATATTTCAGTGACCATTCAAAAACTCTTGACCAAAAACAAAGCCCTCATTCTGATTTCAGTCTCAGTCGTCATAGATTATATCTTTGTTGGTGTGCAAATAAGCAAAAGACAATAATTTTTTTTAAAAACCCATCTGTTGGAATGACCTCCTACCACATTTGTCTCCAAACCATCATTCCCTTTGTGCTTTTAAAAGGAGCCTATATCCAAGATAAAACAATGTCAAGGGAGAAAGGTCAACAAAAACCAGAAGAAGGTGGTGAGGCACTAGGAGTGACAGAGGGCAGTCATAGCAAAGTTTCACAGCAGTCAAACATACCTTGGTTGATACTCACAATCAGATCAAGAGCTAGGGTTGCCAGCCTTTACAACTGATCTCCAACTGGCAGAGATCAGCTCCTCTGGAGAAAATGGCTGCTCTGAAGGGTGGACTCTATGGCATTGCACCATACTGAGGATCCTCTCCTCCCCAAACCCTGCCCTCTTCTGGATCCACCTCCAACATCTCCAGGTATTTTCCAACACAGACCTGGCAACCCTACCAAGAGCCCATCAGGATACATCCAGCTTGTACCTAGCAACTCAAACATCTGTCAAAGTTTGCAGCTGCTTGTTGGTCAGAAGCTGACTCAAGTTGGGTTCTAATTTCCCAGCACTTCCCTGTATCTACATTTGTTCTGCTAGTACACAGGAAAGATTCCAGGGGACTTGGAAGCAGATTCACAGTTGATGAAGGATCAGGTGGGAATGGGCTTCTTATCCATCCCCCAAAATTGCTATACTGTGAAGGTGAAGATCAGCTTCTAACTGCCTAATTGCAAAAGGGAGAGGGGGGAGATTGTTTCTCTCTCCCCACTCTAACTGGACAGATATGAGCTGACCTGGCAGGTGTTCAAACATCTTAAAGAGGAGTAGAAGTATAAATAGAGCACACACCCCTAATCTCCCAAGTCTCTGGGGTAACATTGATGAGTCATGGCTACAGATCCCCAACTTCTATAACTGCAAATGCTTCTATAACAGATTTTGAAGTTACCTCCAATCATGGAAACCAGTTGATGGAAGGAAGTTCCATCATTCAGTTTTCAAGGTAAAAGCAATTATGTTCTTCATCATTATGATTGCACACCCTTCTTCTTTCTTCAGATCTTATTTCCATAAGCACCATCCTGCCTTCCTCTTTGTGGTTCAAGGAAGTGGTTCCATATCATTCCACTAAACCCACAACACATCAAATAAAAAACAATTGCTTACAAAGTCAATTGAGTGACCGAGCAGAAGCATTTGCAGGTCAGAGCCACCACTGATAGAAGGCATATCTGCAGCCACTGAGGCATGTGCCATTGCTCAAGACCATTAAGGGGGAGGGAGCTTTCTCCAAAGCTTTTGAACCAATAGAGGAATATTATAGTATAGTTCAAGATAAGTAATCAATAAAGCATCATCTATTTACATAGCAGTTAATATGTGTATTGTAAGCAGCAGTGGCACAAGAACCCAGATGAAGTCAAACCTCCTAGCCTTTTCAGACCTCAGAGACAAAAGGATAGGAAACCTATGGCAGTTGCCTACTGACTCCCAGAGCAACTCAGCAATCAGCTCTGGGTCGCTCAGAAGCAGTATGAAAACCCACCTTGCAAGACAGCGACAGCACACTTACTTCCCCTTTAGTGGAACAGCAGTGGACACATATACAGCTACCATTAGCAACAACTGGTACATGCTAGCAACTCTTCATGACAGATATTGCTGGCTAGCATCAGGTTACCTCCAGAAGCAAGGGAGGGGAGATAGCAATCCAAAGTGTCTTACATCCACATAATTTAAAAATGAGAAGTTAATAAAAGGAAAATCTTAAAATCTGATGTGTACAGCAGACATCTGTTTTCTCCAGTTTCTTGAAGGACACGCCCTGGAAATGAGTATACTGGAAATTTGTATCAATATTGCAAACAGACTTTGAACAAGAGTGCTTGAACAAGAGTGCTTGAAGAGTATATCTCAGGAACTGCACCTGCTCTGTTCTTGTCTTGTCTGGCCTGGTGACAGAAAGAGCAGGTAGGGATGCAAGAGGATACAATTCAATCTATAACAGCAATCTAGTAAATGACACTTTAGTGCAAGCCATTAAACTTATGGAAGTTCTCGCATGCTTTCAGCAAATATCAGCAATAGATTTTCAGACACCTGCTGCTCGCAGTCATTGATAACCTACTATTAAACCTGCAGTAAAAAATCATTATGATATAATTTTAGGAGGTTGTGTAGTTTCAGTAGAATTGATTGATCTACTCTTCCTTTGAGCAGTAAAATCCTGCTCAAGAGCCACAAGCAATATGTGAACACACATGAACATGTAGATATCAAGGCAGAATTCACAAAGTTCTTGGAGAGTAAATCTTTGGAATGGGATGGGATTGAAAGCAGTGGGGAAACACAATCAACATCAGCACTGTGATTGTGATGAGTGGAGAGCTATGTCCGAAAATCATTTTATCTCACAATGACTGAACCACAGAAATCAAGAAAAGAGGGGAGGGATCATGCAAGCTTCTTAGACATAAAAAGAGAAGAATTGGTTTTTATACCCTGCTTTTCTCTGCCTTAAGGCAGCACCATAGCCAGGAATTTTTCTTTGGGGGGGCAGGCAGGGGGAAGTTTTGCATGGTGGAGTTTACTTTCAAAGAAGCCTGCTAAGTTGTGCAGATGGAAAAGCTGCACTTGTTTTGTTTTGGCTGAGCAGCTGACCTGTGTCTATTCCAGGTCATGCCTGGCAAAGAGACATTCATAGGAAACTTTGTATTAATTTTACTTGTGAAGTACTTTGGAGGTTTGGATTGTTCAAAACTGTCATCTTCATTTTTGCATAGTCTCCAGCCTCACCCAACAACCTGTTAAAAATGTTAATGACCTTCCTGGCCAGAGACAATAATGTGGCCAGTTCACACCTCCAGCTAGTCAATTTCACTTCAGCCCAATTCTTAATGACCTCCCTGGCCAGACACACCTCCAGCTAGAAGCTAACAGCTAGAAAAGAAATAAAAAGAGCTTTTACCTACAAAAGATTTTTTCCCCTCTGCCTCTCCTTCCAGAGTAGACACGGCACAATCAATCTTCTGGCTGGACTGAACAAATTGGGGAGGGACCTTTGCCTGTTGAGAGCCCTCTTGCAGCTACAGACCTGCCTTAAGGAGTCTAAAAGTGACTTACAATTGCCTTCTCTTCCTACAACAGGCACCTTGTGAAGTAGGCGTGGCTAAGAGAGTTCTGATAGAGCTGTGATGGGCCCAAGGTCACCCAGCAGCTGCATGTGGAAGAGCAGGGAATCAAACCCAGTTCTCCAGATTAGAGTCCACAGGGCAGACCACAGACTATCTGACACCCTAGACAAGGCTAACTTCTGGCACCCCCTTTCACCAATAATGTCACTGAGTTAAATGGGCCACCTAAATTATTTATTTTATTTTATTTATTTTGATTTGATTTGATTTTTAACCCACCTTTCCCGCAGAACAGGCTCAGGGTGGGTTGCATCATAAAAAAAACAATCAACAGTAAAAAACCAATTTAAAATATCTGAAATCTAAAATTACAGAATAACCGTAGGTACTAAAATGGCAAATTCTGCCTCACAGACATGGCCTATTGTCCAGGTCCAGTAGGTCTTATAGCAATGGGATGGAATGAAGGGGGGAGGCCGGTAACAAGTGATGTCCACTGCCTCAGCTGAAAGCCTGGCAAAAGAGCTCCCAGAAGGCCGGCACCCTAGGCAATTGCCTAATTTGCCTAGTGGCAGGGCCAGTTCTGTTTTAACCACTATACCACACTGGTTCTCAGAGATATAGCTCACAGACCATCCAAAGGAAGCATAACCTGGGAACTGTGTTCTAGTTCTTTACATGAAAAAGCAGCAGTCCACAGTTTTGATGGAGTCATAGAACCAAGAAGTCAGAAAAACCAAGAAACAAACACAGATCATATGATCCCTTTCATTGCCCTTTCTGATTTCTTTTTATTTATAGCGTACCTTTCTCCTTGAGACTCAAGACAACTTACACAGGGTAAAACTATGCAATGAAATAGCATAATAAATACGGGAAGCAATGTAATAGGACTGGGATTACAAAAATTAGAAGCAATGCAGAAATGTATTAGACATGATATGTTTAAGTGTGCAAAAAACTGGATTACAGAAGTAGAAAACGATTCAAGATAATACATATAATAAACAGTGGCACAGACAATGTTCCTGTTCTCTTTACAAAAGCACATTCCCGAACGATTCCATTACAATATAGCTCTATACCCTTTATAAAAATGCTTCCCTGAACAATTCTGTTTCACATTGTTTGCAGAATGACAGAAGTGTGGAAGCAGGAGGGGGCCAAGAACAAAGAATACATGTGTATGGGCAGTTGTCAATCTTACCCATTTGCAAGGTGGCACCATTAGAAGGCACTGCTCAGATGAGCAAAGCTATCATGGCGGAACACAGCAGGAGAGGCGGTCCTGCAAATCACAAGCACATAAAGAGGAAATCAAGGAAACATTCACTCCATCCTCTGCTGTGAGAATACAGCCTGAACTGCCAATATCAAATGGAATGTTCCCATTGGTCAGTACACTCCACAGATGGGGGTACCATTCTACCACTGTGTCTCTGTGGTACAATCACTAGTAGTCTGGCATTGCCAATTTGATCAGAAACTGGTACTTTCAGCATAATATTCAAAGTGCTAATAAGGACTAGCCCCCCCCCATTAGCAGGGACTACCAAGGAACACAGCTGTCCCCCTCATACTCCCTATAAAGAAGTTTGCCTCATCTCCATTGTGTTCATAAAACAGAGGCCTAGCCATTATGCAGTCCTTCAGTGGTTTTATGAAGGAACCTTTCACTGTAAACAAAATAGGGACATTATTGAATGCAGAGGCACTCTCAGATAACTGTGCTATTGATGGGGCCCTGCATTATGGTTAAATCAGCTCTGTATATCTGGGGGAAAAGTGCATGCCTTTAATTACATAGAATTACAAGGCTGGAAGAGGCACTAAAATAATCTAATCTAATCCTTGGGAGATTTAGCACATCCAAGCTAATGCTGGCAAATCAATCTATGTAGTGGAAGAAAGCACCCTGCAACTCAACCATACTAGAGCCATCCACAAAGAGAAGTACAATGACCACAAGAGATGATTAATTTGCTAGTTTAAAAACAGTGAGGCAACTCAGTCTCTCCAAACCCAAAGAAATCTTGTACCAAAGTTGCTATTGTTTGATTTCTTTACAGACAGTAATGTATGGCCTTTGCATATTTATATAATCTGTCAAAGATAGACTATCCAGAAATACATTATCATTATCAGCAATATTTTAAAACAAGACATTATTTTGCTGCATGCACCTTTCTCCAGCCATAAAAATATTGGCTGGATTGCATCCCAAGATCTGTGTTCTGAGAGATCTGAGTTCAGATGCCACCATAGTAATGTAACAGAATCAAAAGATAGCATTAAATAAATCATTAGGTAAACACTGAAGCTTAATTTTAGGAAACAAGCTATTTTTTTCTTCACCCAGGCTTTTAATTTTTATCTTTTTGCCCTGTTTTCTCCTAATTTTTATGCTAGTCCAGGGGTGGCCAAACTTGCTTAACGTAAGAGTCAGATGTTTGAGAGCCACAAGACGGAAGGAAGGAAGGAAGGAAGGAAGGAAGGAAGGAAGGAAGGAAGGAAGGAAGGAAGGAAGGAAGGAAGGAAGGAAGGAAGGAAGGAAGGGAAATAGATAAGGGAGGGAGAGAGGTGAAAAGGAAGTAATTTTAACTTTAAATGCATTCTCCAAACTGCCAGCTGTCTTGGCTTGGAAAGTGATTAAAAGAGAGAAATGACTTCTCCAAGCCAGCTGATAGGGTGGTGGAGGCTTTGAGAGCCACACAATATGTGTAAAAGAGCCACATGTGGCTCCTGAGCCACAGTTTGACCCCCCCATGAGCTAGTTGCTTTCATGCCTGCTGTTGTACTAATAACTACAATGGTTGTCATTTTTAAACACTGATGACTGAACACACAGACAGACACACAAAGTTACCTGGCTTATACTGAGCTAGACCAGTGAACTATCCAGGTCAGTACTGTTTACTCTGATGGGTAGGGTTGCCAACCTCCAGATGGACCCTGGAGATATCCTGGAATTACACCAGGACCAATTTCGCACTAGAGTTTTAATCCTGATTTAACTCTGTCCTCAAACTGACCTTCAACAGTAGAATCATAGAAGCAGAGAAACCAACTTTATGACTCTATGATTCTATGGTTTTAGTGTAGAAAGTCAGTTTGGGGACAGAGTTAAACCAGGATTAAAGCTCCAGTGGGAAATTGGTCCAGGTCTCCCAAATGACAGAATTCAGATTCCCTGAAGAAAAATGGCTGCTTTCAAAGGTGGACTGTATAATGTTATACTCCACTGAGCTCCTTCCCCAGACTTTGTCCTCCCCAGGCTCCACCTCCATATCTCCAGGAACTAGCAGCCCTGCTGATGAACCATCACTCTCTAGTGTCTCAGGGAAAGGTTTTTGTGACACCACTTATGACATAATTATTTTCCCTGGAAATGCTAGAGACTGAACTGGGAATCTTCTACATGTACAGAAAATGTTTACCCTGATACACTGCTTTTTTTTTTCTTTTTGCTGCTGTTTTTTGCTTTTTTTAGTTTACCAAGTTATTTCCTTGGCAAGTATTGTGAATTTTAAGTTGTATTTCTATTTTATGTTAAGCACTTTGGAAAGATTCCCAAAGTTGGTGGGACTTAAATAAATATTACACTCTGCCTTATTCTACACCTGACCCAATAGTTAGTCAAGAAGGAAATCTAGTGTGATAATTCCAGTGATTCACAATGGCAGCAATATTGTATTAAATCTTCACTAAGTGCAAACCTCCACATCAGTGTTTTTAAATAATCAAAGTTGGTAAAACTTTCCACACAACATTTTTCCTCCCCAGGAATGGATCCAAATTTAGTGCCCTGTTACCCTGCATTTTCCGAATCCACTTTTTTTCTGTGATTTTTTCCCCCCTTCAGTTCTAAACTCATAGTTTTCCAGTGAGGAATTCCTGATTTTAAATTTTGTTTGCCACAGCCCTTCAGTGTAATCAGCATTATTTGTTCCTCCTCCCCACCCTCCTCAGGTTCTCACCTGAGCAATCTGTTAATTTTTCAAATGAAATGTTAATTGCCTTTTGATGCAAAACTTCTTTCAGACAGAAAAAAATAGAAAATGTATTAATATGTGGATTCCTGCGTCTAAAAGAAAGCATACAATAAACACCTTTTCATTTAGCAGGGGATACCCACAAGGAGACAGCTCATTCATTTGAAATGTGTTGTTGGATAAGAGTTTTATGGAGAACTGGGACAGCCAAAAAGTCAAATAATTAGGTTCTAAATCAAATCAAGCCTGAACTCCTACCAAAGCTAAATAGCTAATCTGGGGCTGTGATCACACACACTAAATAATGCACTTTCAATCCACTTTCAGCGCACTTTCCAACTGGATTTTACTGTGTGAATTGGAAAAATCCAGTTGAAAAATGCATTGAAAGTGCATTATTTGGTGTGTGTGATGGCAGCCTTTGTGTGACAGACAGGCTAGGTTCCACCTGTCTCTAGGAGCGACCAATGGGAGCTGACAGAATGTTGGGGAGAGACAATTGGGAAACAGCAGTTAAGGGAGATCAGTGGGGATTTGGCAGCTTGGGAGCTGAGAGAGAAAAGCATGCCTGTACAAGGGAAACTATGGAGAGAGCTGCTTAGAGCTGTTTGAAAAGAGTCAGTTTGTAACAAAGGATCCCAAATGCTGGAATAGAGAAACAGTTCAGAAGTTCAACTGGAAATGAAAGGTAACATCTGCCTTACTTTCTTCAGTGTTATGTTCAATCCATAAAAAAAATTAGCTCCTTGTTTTTTTTAATTCTGGGGGCTTTTTGTATCAGGGAAAGAAACAGCCAAGTTAACATCTCAGAGTGGGTGTATGGGTGGGTGTGTAAATGGTGGCAGTATGTAAACAGAATAGTGTTTGATCCTCCAGTTCCAATAACTCTGTGAAGTGTTTGAATGAGGATTTTTATTAAAGGGGGCTAGGCAACCTTGCCTGCTGATGTCTATGTGAGTGAGAGGACCAGAAGTGTGACATGGCCTATATATTTAATCTCTGTGTGAGTGTAAAGGGGCATCACATGAGGCTATCATACTTTGATCATATCATGAGAAGACAAAATTCACTGGAAAAGACAATAATGTCAGGGAAAGTTGAAGGCAGCAGGAAAAGATGAAGGCCCAACATGAAATGTATTCACTCAGTCAAGGAAGCCAACTTCAGTCCTCAATTTGCAATAGCTCAGCAGTCTGCCAATGATAGGATGTTCGGAGGTAAGTAATTCGTAGGGCTACCGTAAGTCAGAATTGCATTGATGGCACTTACATATACACAAGTATCCAATCTACTCCTATTAAAATATCTCAGCTGTGCTGTGTGAAAAGTTCTTCAACACTTAAGAGCTCCAAACAGAAGACAGACTGGTGGCTTTGGAAACCATCTTCCACATACGAACGACAGCAAAATAAATGTGATGCTACTGAAGAAGCCTGGCCAGACACTGCACTACTGTTTTATTTCTTTAAGTTAAGATGGGCAAAGTGTCACCTATATTTGTCACAGAGGCTGACAGTCAATCCTAAGGCTAGGGGATATCCATTAAGTTGCCAACTTCTGGTACTTCTGCTCAGAGTGTCTTGACATTGTTATACTATCCCTGCTATGACAGATCTACACTTGGTTGATTGCTTTACATATAAATCCAGCACAGCCACTAGCCTAGAGCTTACACAGTCCAAATTAGATTTACCTCAACAAGGAATTATGTTCAACAAAAGGAAAGGTGATGATGAAGAGGATTACAAGAGTGGGAAGAAAACAAAAACAAAATCAAGGATATGCAACACATTTTCATAGCACTCTCATATTTATCTCCATAAAGGCAACAAAAGCCCAATTTTATATGCTAATTTACAAATGATGCATTTTCTGTTGTTAAATCAGTAAAAGTAGTTTTGGTTTGATAGGAAAGCAATTTCCCTTAACATATCTTTTTTTTTCCCCTGTGGCTTCAAAATTTCCAGAAATTTTACATCGCTAACCAGGAGGTATGCCATAGTGAGGGCATGAGACAATGGTCACAGTTGTGAATGAATGGAGTTCCTCTCCACTGCTGAGTGACCTTGCATGGAACCCTTGCTCTCTACATGTGCCCACTAGCAGCAAGTCTTTTTCCAAAATAGGAGGACAATGTGGTTCCACAGGTGCTCATGACCCAGAAGAGGGGCTCTGCCTCAATTGAAGCTCCCTATATACAGGTTGAAGACCACTGCTTTAATGTACTATATAAAAGCTTTAGTATTACCATCATCATCCACCATATACCCCTGCAATGTAGGCACAAGCTCATTTGATTTCAATGGGACACGCAGCCTGATCCTATGCATGTATACCTTGGAAGCAAGCCCTAATGATTTCAGTGATGTTTACTCTTGAGCATGGGTCGTTTTGCAGAAAAATAGGTGGTGGAGCTCATCCAGGGATTCTTATGCAGCCACACATACTATTCAATGGACAAGGAGGTGGAACTCTCAGAAGGAGGAGCTGGAACTCTCAGAAAGGTTCAGGAGCTGCGCTCCTGTGAGCTCCCACTGAATCTGAAGCCTGCTCTTGAGTAAGTGTGTACATGACTGGATGGGCCATTGGCCTGATCCAACATGGCTTCTCTTATGTTCTTATGCTGCCCAAGAGCCTTCAGCACATTCTGATTCTTCACATGTCCATCAATGATAAGTAAGTCATTGCAAAATTAAAACAGGCAGTATAGTCCCAGTGGATGTGTCTATTTGCAGGAGTGTCCCAGGGAAAAAATGACAAGACAGTGTGCGATTGCAATAAAAAAGGCCAATGCCATGCTGGGAATTATTAGGAAGGTAACTGAAAACTAATCAACCAATATCATAATGCCCCTGTATAAATCGACGGTGCGGTCTCATTTGGAATACTGTGTGCAATTCTGGTCACTGCACCTCAAAAAGGATATTATAGCATTGGAAAAAGTGCAGAAAAGGGCAACTAGAATGATTAAAGGTTTGGAACACTTTCCCTATGAAGAAAGGTTAAAACACTTGGGGCTCTTTAGCTTGGAGAAACGTCAACTGTGGGGGGTGACATGATAGAGGTTTACAAGATTATGCATGGGATGGAGAAGGTAGAGAAAGAATTACTTTTCTCCCTTTCTCACAATACAAGAACTCGTGGGCATTCATTGAAATTGCTGAGTAGCTGGGTTAGAACGGATAAAAGGAGGTACTTCTTCACCCAAAGGGTGATTAACATGTGGAATTCACTGCCACAGGAGGTGGTGGCGGCTACAAGCATAGCCAGCTTCAAAAGGGGGTTGGATGGAAATATGGAGCAGAGGTCCATCAGTGGCTATTAGCCACAGTGTGTGTGTGTGTGTGTGTGTGTGTGTATATATATAAATTTTTGGGCCACTGTGTGACACACAGTGTTGGATTGGATGGGCCATTGGCCTAATCCAACATGGCTTCTCATATGTTCTTATGTTCTTGTCTGTCTTTTTCCAGGGTTCTAGCTTAACACTAGAGCTGAATAGAGAGCAGAGGGAACTAAAGTGAAAATTATGTTCATAAAGAAAGGATTGGAAGGACGATACAAAGTGCTTCACGTCCTCTTCCATCACCCACCGTTCTTCATGACCTGTGATATCTGGTTGACCAGATTGATGCCCTACAGAAATACTGGAACAGGAATAAAGGACAATCAGTATCATCAATCAAAGCCTTGAAAGAGGATCTCATTGTGAAATGTGATACAGCCCATTTGAGCTTCCTGTCAGACAGAAAAAAATGAGAATTATAGTTTTCAGGGCAGGATGCCCTCATTTTAGACATGCCTGCCCATGTCCCATAACCTATGGGAATGAAGGGAGAAGACTCTGACAGGTTAATACAATACCATGTAAAGTGTCAAATGTCTAAGCCATATGGGAAAGGGCTGTCTTTTAAATAATACCATTTTACCTAGGCACTGCTTCCAAGATTCATCCTTAGCACCTTGATTAGATGTTTTAAAGATGTTTAAATGGTAGAGGAAAGAATGCAGTCTCAGCAAATGCATCCTTCAATGCTGAGAAAGGGAAAGGGGGAAAAAACAGTAATGTACAGAACAGAATCACCCTGTTAAGTACACTGACTTAATGAATAGCAAGTTTTCTATAAATATGCCTCAGAGGGAGGAAGAAACAATAATTCAGTAAATGTTGTCTTAAAAACGGAAAGAGAAACCATTTCACATTTATTTCTTAATTATTTCACATATATACTGCTCTATAATCAAAATTACCCAAGCGGTTTGCTCACGCACACACACAAATTGTGAACAGCCAGTTCAAAAATAAGAAAAGCAGTAACAGGAATCTAAAAATAAACATTGTAAGGATTAAAGCAGTCATCCCCCAGTATAAAAGCAATTCATCAGTTAAAAGCCTTCCACTGAGGAGGGGGAGGTTTTTACCTGTCTCTTAAAAGATAGATGCCAAAGGAATCTTCCTGGAAGGTTCTCCATAGCTCAGGCACCATGGCCAAGAAGACTTTAGTACTCGCAGCTACCTGCCGCAGAGAAGACCTCAGTGTGTGGAAGAGGGGTTGTTATCATTATTTGCTGAATTATCGAGGGTTTTTTAAAGCAGGAACGCAGCTCCAGCTGGCTTGGTGTCAGAGGGTGTGGCCTAATATGCAAATGAGTTCCTGCTGGGCTTTTTCTACAAAAAGCCCTGTGAATTATTATTTGACATATATGAGGAAGATATTCATAAATGGAAATAAGTCTGAACATGGTCTAAAACAAGTAAAACATCATGTACAACCAGGTTCAAAACTCTTATAATTGTATATGAACTTACTGACAATAAAGGATGCTAGTGCTTCCAAAAATTGAAATGGTGTATCATTTAAAGAACAAACTCTGTATTGTATTTGAGCAACTAAAGAAATGCCACAAGAGCCTATCACCCTTTATGTAATATACAAGGGGGGGGGGAGCCCAGCTCAAGGGCTACGTGTGTGTGTATGAAGTAAACAGAATTTCACAGGATGCTGAGACGAAGTGAGGCTTGAAAGACTATGGGGACTCATAAAAATCCCATTTCATGTGTCTTCTTCAGTTCTTGCAACTACAAACATCAAAGATTACAAATATGGAAGTCAATTCTATGTACTAATACAGAAAGATGTACAGCTTTACTAATTCAAATCCAAAAAGTGTCATCAAGTTAACATCTTTTACAATGCTGAAGGAACTGCCAATCAAACATATCTACGTGGTATTAAAGGTACAGAAATTCACAGCTGGCTGAAATTCTCCTCACCTACCTCATAGGGTTGTTGTAAGGTGAAAATGACAGAGAGGAGAATGATGTAAACTGCTTTGGATCCTCACTGGAGAGAAAGGTAGGAAAAATGAAAAAAATCTATATTAAGCTGGGCCACCAGGGCTGTCAACTCTGTAATGAGGCAAGGTGAAGAGATGAAGTCAGGTGGAAAGTGGGGAGAAAGCAACCAACACCTTCACCTCACTTCTACTCCCATCACCCACATTGCCTCTAGCCCAGGAGGAAAGTGGGGAGAAAGCAGCCAACACCCTCACCTCACTTCTACTCCCATCACCCACATTGCCTCTAGTCCAGGAGGAAGAGCAGTTCCTTTCCTCATTATTACTCAGGCACCTGGGAAAACTAGGGTTGCCAAGTATCTTCCTACTGCCAGTGGGGAGATCTGGGGGGCATTCTGGGGTGGGGTGGAGACGTCTGCAATTATCACAATGACATCACTTCTGGAAATGAAGTCATTGTGTCAGTGACACTGGGGTGACACACTACTTTTGGGACAGAACTCTATAGTAAAAATGGCTACAAACCATAGAGTTTTGCCCCAAAAGTAGACCATCCCTGTGCAATGTCACCAATGTGATGACATCAGTTCACGAATTCTTATAAGGGTTTGGGAAGCCCACTTTGGCATATGCAGCTTGTGGTGCTGTTTTCTCTAGGCTTGCCAGTCCCCAGGTGGGGACAAGGGATCCCCTGTTTTTATGAGCTGTGGCCTGCCACTGGCCTGTTGGGGAAACCACACTCCCAAACAGATGTCCCTGTACAATGTCACATGGGACCATCTGTTTGGGAGTGGAGTTTCCCCAGTTGGCCAGCGGCAAACCAGAGCCCATAAAAGCAGGAGATCTCTTGCCCCCACCTGGGGACTGGCAAGCCAAGGAAAAACAGCACCGTAAACTGCATATGTCAAAGCGGGCTTTCCAGAGCCTCATAAGAATATGCAAAACCCCTACTGGGCATGCATAGCTTGCTGCACTGTTTAAGATGGTAGGAGATTGGGGAAGAAAAGAGCAACTAGTGGGGCACTGCATAGAAGAAGATGTTGGTCTAGATGGGCCACTGGACTAATGCAGATGGCTCTTTACTTATCAGTTTTAGCTAGTCTAGGTCCTAGATATGAAACGGAATAGAAGGTTGCAGCAGTGGGTGACAGCCTCAGACAGCATCCTTATTAAGCTGTCATTGTGGGCTACCTTGAGCCATGGTCACTCTTCATTCTCCATGGTTATTTCCCTCCTTCTGTAGGATAGACCTGGCAATGTCTGATGCCATTGCCCGTGCCAATCGACTTCAGCTCCCATGCTTATTATCTCTAAAGGCAAAGGAAACTGTGCCACTATGTTGGCAAGGTGGCTGAGCAATATATTTGTTAACAACTTACTAATTCTCAAATGAAAGGCATAAGGGAAAATACTACTATTGCTATAGAACACACCACATGCGACAAGGTCGTTCATCTCTGCCCCAGGAGATCGGCCATTACAATTCCCATTTTGAATATGGAAACAGAGGCTATCCTGGAGACCAAAATAACTGTCATCAGTATTGTTGCTACCTGCAGCAGCAATGTTTATAATTAACACATCAGTTCAGTTTTGGCTTTTCAGAGCCTGCTGGAGCCAAACAGATACAGCCTTCTGTTGGAGAGCAATTCACTTTCAAGCCAGGAGGATACCAACCCTAGGAAGTGTGAAATATCAAAGAGCCATCAGACTGTGCTAGGTGGCTTCTAACTCAGCACCAATTGCCCTGTATTTTCAGAAATCACTCAGTTAGAAAGTGGTATCTAGCACAGTAGGTAGAAAATTCAAGCTCCATTTAATGTACATCTTTTTCTTAAAATTTAAGATAAGATACAGCCTTAAAAAATAGTGAACTGCATTCAACAATGTTACTCTTTTTATTCAAGACACTAGGTGCATTCAATGACACTGGGGAGAGCCAGTTTGGTGTAGTGGTTAAGTGTGCAGACTCCTATCTGGGAGAACCGGGTTTGATTCCCCACTCCTCCACTTGCACCTGCTAGATTGGCCTTGGGTCAGCCATAGCTCTGGCAGAGGTTGTCCTTGAAAGGGCAGCTGCTGTGAGAGCCCACCCACCTCACAGGGTGTCTGTTGTGGGGGAGGAAGGTAAAGGAGATTGTGAGCCGCTCTGAGACTCTTCGGAGTGGAGGGCGGGATATAAATCCAATATCTTCTTCTTCTTCTACACTAAATAATGCATTTTGCAGCTGGATTTTTACCATGTGAAAACAGCAAAAATCCAGTTGCAAAACACATTATTTAGTGTAGTGTGAACGCACCCGCTGAATCATCAAATGCCACAAGCAAAAGAATTTGGCTTCATTATTTGTTTATTAATGTTGCTATGTATATACAGAGAACTCCTAGGGAAGGTAATTTTTGCCAATTTCTCCTTCTTCCAACCAACCCCCCCCCCCAAAAAAAACCCATAAGCATTGTTCCTGGGGTCTCCTGTGCCCCACAAGCAGCATTTTGGGGCTGCAGCAGGAGAGGGGAAAGGTGGAATCCCTTCTGTCAGCAGAGATATGCCACAGTATCCAAAGGGCCATATGCTATGAGGGTTAAAATACAGGCTATGTTATCGACAAATTGTTACCTTTTCATAACAACCCTAACCCTGCCACTGAAGCAGGAAGCACTTTCCACATTACTTATGTTGAAATAAATAAATAAAAATGATGCTTTGTCTTCCTCAACTGACACAACCACCACCATCCCACTGCTTAGTTAAAACTGAGCACAATATATGTTTTGTGTTTGAGGGAATACACTATGATAAAAATTATATGAACATGCATTACTATTAGATGAAGGTATCAAATTCTTATCATCAGCATTCTTATTGGCTTTTTTTTGTTACGAAGAAACTAAATAAGTCCCACATCTCTAGGAATAAACTATCTGCCCAAACTTCTTGTATGGGAACGAGAGAAGGTGTACCCCATGGTATTATCCTAAGAAGAGTTATTTATTTATTTATTTATTTATTTATTTATTTATTTATTTATTTATTTATTTATTTATTCGACTTATATCCCGCCCTCCCTGCTGAAGCAGGCTCAGGGCGGCTCACATTCAAAGGTCATTAAAAAAACAGTATTAATAAATCATAACATAAAAATGTAAAGTATATCATAGATAAAAGCATATAAAACAGTATCATAAAACAATGTCAGGTGTTATACCCTTCTAAGCCCATTCACTTCAACTGATTTTGAAGGGTGCAATTCTGTTTAGGATTATACTGAATATGTGCTATGCTATGGCCAACATCAGCAACAGCACCCGAAGAACTTGCAGGTTAAATGTGGAAGTGGCAATTTCAAACTATTTGTAGTCCCAAAATCTCCAGAACAGTACGTAAGCATTAATGGGAAATATCACATGCTGCATTTAGCAAACTGTGCTCTGTTTGCCCTGTGTTACAGATGGGGAGACATGCCCAGAAGGGCAAATTAAAGTTGAAACAAGCCTAGCATAAGTGACTTCATTTGCAGTGGACATCTCAAGCCAAATTTTTCAGTGACATACAAAACAAATTGCAATAATTAGTTATACATCAGGGAAATATTCCTACATTCACTAATGCCAATTTGGTAAATATCCTAGTTAATTGCAACAGGCGTCCATTCAGTCTAAGAAATGAACAGGCCAAAATTAGGGCTAACTCCAAGCAAGGAGGTATGTTTGCAAACATTTTTAACATCTGTAAAATGTTATATCCATTTGATAATGGGGAGAGATATGGCAACATGGATGAAAACATCAGTATTGTGCAAACCATGATTTGACACATATCTTAATTGCTGGGAGTAAGCAGTTTAGGTGCATCCAAGTTTTACAATTATACTGCTTTTTCATATGATTAGATTGCTTTCTCAACAGCAACTCACTGCCACCAAACTGCTGCTGCTGCAGCCACCAATTTTTAAAAGGCACATAAGGCGATCACAAAAATCAGTGAAGTTTTTAGGTTGAGATTTACTACTTAAATGTTTCTGTGTACTTTGACATCTACCAATGATACCAGCTGCTTGTACAATCAGCTCTTGTGATCATTTCTCAAAAACATGCTACTGACTGAACAGCCACACAAGCAAGTAATGCCGGCTACCCAATGTTGGCCATTTAAAGGATGTGTCCAACTTCTCAGGCATGAAGAGGGCTTGAACTGCTTTACAATATGAGTCAGTCAACTTAATGACCCAGCCATGCCCTGGAAGATACTGCCTCTTCTCAGTCAGTGGTGGGAGACACAGGCATCCCCATGTCAGGTCACTGGGAAGGAGGAGACAGCAACTAGATAACTGCTGGCTCCTCCCTCTAACTTCCTCTTGCAGCCTTGCAAGCATCCTTTCTGCTATGCTCATATCCCAGTATCTAAGTTTAGGCTCTGGATACCAGTGGAAAGACACATTGCTGAAGGATTCATTCTTCTTATGCTTGCAGTCAAACCAGGTCAAGCCAGTTTCTCTCACCACAATGTTCTGCCTCAGTTGGGGCAGAAGGTTGAGCAGGACTTTCTAGGTCAGAAAGCCAAGAGTCCAGGCCTTTGGTCGCACTACAACAAGAACATCTTCCTTCCCCTTTTTCTCCCTTGTGCTCAGTGGTAATGCTGCTGAACATTGCACTATGGAGGAAAGCCCAAAGTTAAGGCAGCATAGAAACAGCTAAAACAGACCACAAAACTCAGGCTTCACTCCACCGGAGGCTAGCAAAAGCCTCCTTTCTGCTGCAGTCACTTGGCAAGCACACACCTCACTGACTCAGCAAGCAACCAGCACCTCTTGTCAATTACATCAAGATACTGCTGACGCTGGGAGGGCTGTTTCATGCAGTAAGGAAAGGTGGCTCTTGGAAGCCTTGCGCTGCTCTCGTCTGCCCACCCAAGTCAGCTTTCCAAAGGGGGGGGGGGGTGGTTCTCTAGCACACCGGCTGAGCAGTCTGCTTCTAACACTAGTTGTAATGTCACCTGCTTGGTCCTCCATGCAAAGAGAAAAAACTTAGCCCTGGCAATCTATCAGGTACTACAGATTCTATAAATACCTTTTTGAAGCATGGTTGGGCAGACAGTAAAGAGAGGGAGAGCTCAGGGGAACAGGAGAATTCAGCGGAAATAGATGCAGCCTGTAGCCAAAGAAGACTCGAACAACATTACAACTAAAATGAGTTGTTTTTCTATATCATCTGGCTGAACAAGAGGCAAAAATCATTTGCATCACAGCACCAACAGTGTGGTGATGAAGATCCTGGTTATGAATGAGTCTGGTAAAAAAAAAAAAAGCCGGGGGCATCCCAGCTGTTTCAAGGGTAAATGAGAGAGAGAGAGAGAGAGAGAGAGAGAACGAACACGAACATAAGGCTGCCCTTGACAAATCTAAAGAAAAAGTCTGAGGATCTGTTGTCCTTCTGACTCTGAGCCAAGGTCTTCTTTGACTATTCTGGTCATGAGATTGTGACAACAATCCCACAAATCAACTGTATCCTTTGGATATAGCCTCCTCCTGCCAAGAACTAAAAAGGTTTGTTCACATCACAAAAAGTAACTTGTCCACAGTTTCTTAAAAAAGAGTCTATAGTTCAACGGAGGAGTTCAATCAAGGCCTTCCATGACCAAGCCTGAAATTCTGCTCCGCTAAAGCTACATCGGCCGTCAAACATTTCTTTCCCTTTGCTATTTATTTGTTTATTTCGTTTCATTTGTACTCCCTGCTCTTCTCACCTATGGGGACCCAAAGTGGCTTACAACATTCTCCCCTTCTTCATTTTATCCTCACAATGATCCTTCGAGGTGGGTTAGACTGAGAACACAAGACTGAAAGCTTGTATGTCAGAATGAGGATTCATACCTGCACCTCCCAGATCCTAGTCCAATAATCTAATCACTGAACCACACTGGTTCTGGATACAGGCCACATAATGATTCCCACAAGCACTGCATTTCCATGTTAGCAAACTTGACTTATTCCTAGCTACTGAATTGTTATGAACAATTTAATTACAAACACTATTCTGGGCAGAATGATGCACAGGAAGCATAAATTTTCTTGGGTAAGCATTATTATCTATTCCTCAAACACAGCATATGTACATACCAACTGCACTCTTCCCCGCACCCCCCTAGGGTGCCTGACAGATTCCTACAAGCAGCTTAGTTAGGATACTTGCACAATTCTGTTTTATTTTAGTTCCTTCTTTTATAGCCCGCCTTTCTCACTGAGATTTAAGGTGAATAACACAGGGTAAAACTATGCAATCAACCTGCATGAGACAGTCAATGCAATAGGATGAGAATTACCAAAAATTAGGGGGGGAATGCAAATAAGATATCATCTATTATAAACAAATGCTGAACATGGAATCATAAAAGCTGAAGATGTAGTAAGTGAACACTATAATACATGCTCTCTTAGAATAACAACAGGCCTGTTCCTTTATAAAACAAAAGCAACCCCCTGAACAATTCTGCAGAGTGAATGAAGTGCAAGAACCTTCCTGAAATGCTCAGGCAGTTCATTCCAAAAACAGAGAGCCACAACAGAGAATGTTCCTGTATAGGAAGCTGTCAATCTACTTGCAGGGTAGCACCTACAGAAAGCTTTGCTCAGATAAAGTTGTCTCAGTAGCTAAGTGATGTATGAATATTACACCCATTCTGCAACCATTCCTTTGGTTACCTGTCGGTTACCAGGTTCAATTCAAGGCACTGGTCATCTCTTACCAAGTCCTCTGTGGCCTTGGACCCTCAAATCTGCAATACAGCTTCTCCCACTCTGCTAAGCTGCAGCATTCTGTACCAGCTGGAGCTTCTAGGTTGACTTCAGGGGCAGAACAAGCACACACAAACACACATTATTACACCTCTACAGAAGGTTCCTTAGATGCTTGGTAAATCGTATCTAGACATGCAGCCAAATATTGCAGAATCTGGTGTTTAATACTGTATAGCTCTACAAATAAGAGGCAACTTACAGCCCAAATGAACCATTTCAATGGGGAAAGAGTTAAAATTAGGCTGAACTCACCTATTTAAATCAATGTAGTTTTAAACCAACAAATATCGGTAGTTCTGTGGTCATAATTTACTGCAGAATACTGTCCTGGAGGCTCAGAAATCAGATTAGGATGGCCAAAGATCAAGATGGGTAGCAGCCATGTTAGTCTGTCTATAGCAGCAGAAAAAAAATAACAGTCCAGTAGCACCTTAAAAACTAACACAATTTGTAGCAGGGCAGGAGCTTTCACAAGTTACTTTCATGAGTCACTGCTCACTTCTTCAGATACAGCTAGAATGTGAGTCCATCTATCCTTAAACTTTGGAGAGTGAAGTGATTTCAGATATTGAATGACAATAGCAGGCAAATAACATTAACAAGTAAATGATTGGATTAAGTGTGATATGCAGATACTAAATTACACATGGTTTGTTGTTGTTGGTTTGCCAGAAAGGATGTTTTAATGCACACACAAATTCAGCTTGCAATCTGAAGCAGAAAACCCATGTGGGCAGAGCTGAAACATAGTCATCTTCTAGAAGCTCTTTTGCATTGAAAACTGCTTCTTCACACACCTCCATGGGGAGAAAGGTACTTGTACACTTATGTACCCGTGTATTTTTCCCATAGGAAGGAAAAGCTGGAGAATGCAATTTTCAGCAGCAAAACCACAAAAGAACTGAATTGCAAAGCACCCCTTTCCACATAAGACTTCTGCTACAGATTGCAGCCTCTGCTGCTGCATTTTGTTTTTTTTTTTTTGGGGGGGGGGGGAATTTACCCAGTTCCATTTCACATATAGAACTAGGGATATTAACACCACCATCTTAAACAGATGAAATCAATGAGCTTAGAAAGGTGTAATTCTGCTTTGGATGGCACTGTAACAGTATCCATCTTTGCCCTGAGGAAACCATGGTGCTTACCTAGGATTGCCAACTCCAGTTTCCTGGAGGATTGTGGGTAGAGCCTAGAGAGAGCAAAGACAGGTAAATTGTCATAGAATCCACCTCCCCAAAGCAGCCTTTTCCTGCAGGGAACTGACCTTTGTAGACTGGAAATTAGTTGTAATTCTGGGTCAAAGAGGTTGGCAGCCCTATGCCCACCAATGCATTCTCTGTTGCCCATTTGCTTCTTCCCAGAAGCATCTCTTCCTCAAAGCAAAGAGCCACTCTGAGTTGTTCTCCACCTAACTGGAGTGAAAGGTGCTTCAGAAGAGTCCACAAGGTGTCAGCCTTGTGTGGTAGGGACAACCATTCAGAGACAGCTGCCTCCATTGTAGGCAGATACATAGAAGAACAAAAAGGGAAAGCATGCTGGCTCTAAAGCAATTTGTTCTGGTATAATCCTTTTTGGTTTGGCATTCCAGGATAAAAAAATTGAAGATCACCAAGTCAGTTAAAGGAAATGTTAACTTTTTTCTGCTTGGAAATAGAAAATCAGTAATCCAATCTCTGATATTTCATACTTCCTGAAAGTTAGTGAATAAAAGATTCCCATTCATTAAGAACAGGATCAATTCACTCAAGCAAAAGGATTCTCCCATGTTTCTCAGCATACAGAATGTTACAAACTGGACCAATGTCTTCTTTCAGCTAATCGAAGAGTGCTAAGAGATGGAGATGTTAGCGAGAGGAAGGGGAGGAACAAACTGATGACCTGAGAGTGCATCTTGCAAAGATTTAGTCAAATGTTCAGCCTAATGCACCACTGCACCATAGGGTTGCTGTGAAAACTGCTCTCGATGTACAAAATAAAATTAAGCTCCAACATATGTTTTTGCAGTTTTAATAAGTACAGGAGAGTGCATACACACAGTCACCACAGCAGGATACTGCTGCTTGCACAATTTCGAGCGGCTGAAAACATGAAGCTCTTAAATATGTATCTGCCATTAAATGGAAGTGGTGAATGCTAGCAAATGCTGCACTGTACTTTTCAAGGTAGCTGGGACTTCCAGTTCATTAAGCCCTATTTGGTTAAGACATAAATTGCCTGAAATGGTAATTAAAGTGATGGTTTAAATGCATTCAAAAATAAATTACATGGACAAACTAGCACTAAAAACCGTGTTGCTCAAAACACTTAAGAGTGCAGTGCTGTAACTTGGCCTCTCGATTCTGCATGATTTCAAGAACTGATTGAAATGAGTTTTCAGATCTTGTGGATACGGGTAGGGGAATCATCAAAATATGAATAGCTGTGTGTGTGTTTAAACTCAATAGGAGTCAAGTAGCACCTTTAAGACCAACAAAGTTTTATTCAGAATGTAAGCTTTCATATGCATGCATACTTCTTCAGATGAGGGGATGGGATACAGTGATCTGAAATACAATTTGGGCAATGAGGAGAAAAACTTAATTGCTGGCATCATGCAATCTAATGTCACTTCTGAGGAAAACCATAGAGTTCCTGGTGATTCCTAGAGTACCATACCATTACTTCCAATTTTCCGTGGAAGTGGCATCATGTGTGACACCCCTCATGTTACCATCCCCCCCCCCAATCTCCCACCAAGTGTCAGCCATCAGCTGGCAACCCTAGAACCACCACTGAGAAAACACATGAACAGGCAGTTGCCAATCTTACCCACATGAACAGGCAGTTGTCAATCCACAGGGTGCATCTTCGGAAGGTTTTGCTAAGATAATCAAATCTGTTGCAGTGCAGCATAGCAGAAAAGGCAGTCTTACTGGTATGTAGGTATTAATCAGTACCTTAAATTGCACTGGGTAACTGGTATTTTTTCCCATAGGAAGGAAAAGCTTCAGAATGCTCAGTGCTAGATAGTAGCCAGGCCAACTGAAGAGTCTGAGTTGACTTTAAGACCATGCAGATTGCATTACAGTAGTCAGGGACTGGTTACAGGGATCAGATCACCTCTGTGCTAAAAGATCATCACTAGTCAGTCACCCATCCATTTCTGAGCACAACTCAAAGGGCTGGTTCTTACCTTTAAGATCCTATACCAGGGGTGTTAAACCTGTGGCTCATGGGCCACATCTGGCCCACAGAGGGTTCCAATCAGGCCCTCCAGAAACTGGCTGTTGTCTGCTTCATTCTCACTTCCCTGCTGTGTTCAGTCGCCATTTTGTATTTCTCCCCAGCGATCAGCCTGCCAGCAAAGCAGCCTTTATTTGCTCCTTCTCTGTCCCCCCCCTCCATTTTCCCAAAGGGAGAAGGAGGAGCCTTAGCCAATGAAAGAGCCTGGCTCTATAGCTCTGCTGGGTGATTAAGTTTGCCAGACTCAACTAATCACCCTGCAGAGCTACTGAGCCCACTCTCTCTTCCTTCCTGGCTGAAGCTTCTCCCTCTTGTGCCCTGGAGGAAGGAAGGAAAGAGTTCCAGCTTCCTTTGCCCAGTCCCCACCATCGGAAGAAATACAAACAGTACTTTTAAGACTAGCAATGTTCTATTGAAGGTATGAGCTTTTTGCCTTGCTACGGAGAGAGAAAGAGAGAGGGAGATTTGTTGGGCTTGTTATGGGTGCAGTTGGGTTCCCCTCATCTTTTTCAATGTATTCATGCCCTCCAGTCTTTCTCAATAAGAAAGTATGTGAACTATTTAGAAGAGAAATAACAACAAGCTAGCATTAGGCTGAGTGTGTGTGTGTCTAGCCCAGGTTTACCCAGGAAATTTCCATTGCTTTTTCTTTCACATTTTCCTTTGATTGAGGATCTTGAATTTAGACTTCCTAGATAGTAGACTGATACTAATCATTGTACATGGCTGTCTCTGTTCTTGTACTACCACATAGGAGTTGTAGTTATCTTTCTGGAGAAAACTATAGTTCTGGAGACAAACACATAGCTCTCAGTCTGTGCCATGGTGCCTTCACATAATCTTGACCAGCATATGAAGCAATTTATGTACAAAAGCTCACAATGCCCAGCTGCTTCATGTTTTCCTCTGGGTCTGAAACTCAAAGCATTGACTATGAGATCTTTGTAATGAATGTCAATAAATCAAAAGTAGGTTTCCAACTTATAGATGTGCACACTTGAACAACACTTGAACAGCATATTCAAGACTGATACAGCACAGACATTGTCTGCTGTTTTTGATGCAATAATTCATAGCAAGAGATGACATTTTTGTTGATGTTGTTCAGTTGCACAGTCGAGTCCAACTCTTTGAAACCCCATGGACAAAGTCACGCCAGGCCCTCCTGTCTTCCACCATCCTCCGAAGTCTGCTCAAATTCGTGTTTGTTACATCAGTAACGCTGTTCAGCCATCTCATCTTTTGCCGTCCCCTTCTTCTTTTGCCTTCTGTCTTTCCCACCATCAGGAACTTCTCCAGTGAGGGCTTCCTTTTCATTTGGTGGCCAAAGTATTTCAGCTTCAGCATCTGACTTTCCAGGGAACAGTCTGGGTTGATTTCCCTTAGGACTGACTGATTTGATCTTCTTGCAGTCCAAGGGACTCTCAAGAGATGACATTTATCAGATTGGGAAAAAAAAATGTTGCAAGAGTGCTAATGTTTTAAATAAAAAAAAATTGTGTTTGTCTGTGCCCCCTTTATACAGTTTATATGTCCGCTATCTGGCATTACATGACACACATGGCCTGGCCCGACAAGCTCTCATTTATGTCAAATCTGACCCTCATAACAAATGAGTTCAACACCCCTGCCCTAAACAGCTTGGGACCAGGGTGCCAGAAGGACCATTTCTTCCCATATGACACAGAATGCAAGTTAAGATCTGCCTTTTAGTCCCTGATCTCTGTGGATCCATTTTCAGCAGTGAAGTGGCTGGTGACTAGAAACAGGGCCTTTTCTGTGGTGGCACCTTGCCTTTGGAGCACCCTCCCCCTTGAGGTTCACTGGGCACCTACTTGAGATTTTTTTCAGACACCATATATATACCCATTTAATTAAGGGTTTATCCTATTAACCAGATTAGGGGTTAATTAATTAAGGGCTCTCTTATCAGCTTTTTAATGGTCTGTTCTGTTTTGTGGATAGTTTATATGCTGCTTATGTCTAATTGTTACTTTAATATACTGTGGTTTTAAAGTGTAAATTGCCTCAAGCAGGACTCTGAAAAAGCAGCTCAGAAATATTAAAAATAAATAAATAGTCCAGCCTTTGCATTACCAAGGCACGTACCCCTCACCATCACAGAATATAGCAATTGCTTCAACTCTTCTTGAAAAAGACTTGAATGGACCTCAGCAGTAGTCTAGGGAGGTTAATAGTCCATGCAATAGAAATCACCAGACCAGTGGTGTAGGAGAAATGGTTGATCTAGGTGGAGAACTATGGTCCTTGTCTGCGAAGTTACCAGCCAAGTTGTGCATGGATACGAGATGTCAGCATATTGATCTGATTTATATCCTGTCTTTCCCCCCAATGGAGCTGCAAAGTGGTTTACATCATTCTGTCCTCCATCCAAACCTCACAACAACATTGTGAAACAAAGTTTGAGTCCAGCAGCACTTTTAAGACCAACAAAGTTTTATTCAGGGTATGCACATGAAAGCATCATGTCAGTGTCCAGGGGGCTGGAAGCAGGGTCTGAGATGGACCTTCAGGTATAACCAGTACCTCAGGGCTTGAAGTGCTTTTGAGTGTGTGGGACAGTATAGTGACAACCAAATTTATACTGGGCACAGTTGATTTTTTATTTTATTTGGGTTATCCCAACTTAGGATAACCTAAGCTTCAGTTCGTTCATTTGGCTTGACTAGCCTTGATAAGCACCCAGTGGGAGCGCTGTGGTTTTCTTTGTATACTGTTAAGTTCTGCCAACTGATTTACTTTATTCCTTCATTTTATTTCTGTAAATACATTCCCATCTTCTACCTTTGAAAAACCAACAAACCTTTTCTTTTGGTTTTAAAAATTAAAACCTTTTGTGTGTCCCACTTTTTTCTCAGGGTATTTCTGTCAGATGGCCAGGCTGGTCTGTGAAAAGAAAAGTTTTTATTAAGGGATCGCCTGGGCTGGGAAGAAACCTCGGCTGGATAAGGGCTTCTTCACAGTCACCCAGCAAGTTTTCATGGTACAATGAAGATTCAAACCTGGGTTTCCCAGACCCTAATCCTACATTCTAACTACTGCACTACGTTGTCTCTTGCCGTTGATCCTAAATGCATTGACTTGCACTTGATCCCCTTTTATTTCAGAGAACCTTTCTTCCAAATAAGTGTGTTTAGGAGGGCAGCCAAAGCCTCACAGATAAAACTAGCAAGGAGACTATGCTGGCACTGATATAAAAATAAAAGTTCTTCCAGAGATGTGCCAAGACAGAAGTGGATGGCTGAATATTACATATTCAGCACAATTTTTTAAAACGAACATGGCAGAGTAATGGGAGGAGAGGAGAAATACAAATGTTTTCTGTATTAGGATTGGGCAGGTTAATTTTATTTTATTGATCTGTAAAATGCAGAAAGAAACAGGATCATAAAGTAAAATGCCAATACTTATATTTAAGATTACTTCTTACTAAGCCTGCTTGATATCTTCTTTAAAGCGGTATTCCTGAATTTTAAGAGGCTGACTTAGGGTGGTCCCACACTGTCAAGGTTGGCTGAACGGCTTGGAAATCTGTGATATGGATCTTGGGGATGTGAGATTTTCAAGATCCATATCACAGTTGCGTTGTAGCAGGTAAGCCAAAGAGCACTAAACGCAACAACAGAGCAGGTAGTACAAAGTTTTAAGAGGTCTGGTACCCATCCAACAGCCCCTTCTCCTAAGCCACCATATGTCAAAACAACAGTAGTGGGAGATACTGTTCGTTCGAGAACATTACAGATGAAGGAGGAGGATGGATTTATATCCTGCCCTATACTCTGAATCTTCTTTACCTCCCCCCCACCAAAAAAAAAAACACCTTGTGAGGCAGGTGAGGCTAAGAGAACTCTTACAGCAGCTGCCCTTTCAAGGACAACTCCTGCGAGAGCTATGGCTGACCCAAGGCCATTCCAGCAGCTGCAAGTGGAGAAGTGAGGAATCAAACCCGGTTCTCCTAGTTAAGAGTTTGCACACTTAACCACTACACCAAACTGGCTCTTAATGCCAACCTATATTAGTTTCACAAGATTTATCTCTATAAAAGAAATGGCCATTCTCCATTGTATTGTTTTGGGGAATGTTGGTTTATCTCTCTCTCTCTCTCTCTCGGCTTGACTTCGTGAACGAAGATTTAAGAAAGGTGCAGTAGTCCACGTCTGCTGCAGGCTCACTGGTGGCTGACAAGACCAATGTGGGACAGGCAGGTCCGGCCACAGTGGCTGCGGGGAAAAGTCTGATTTGGGGTTGGTGCTGTAGCAGTATGATTCTTCCTCAATCTCCTTTTGTCCTCAAGACCAGCTATGCGTGCGTTCTCAAAGGAAGAGACAGCCTGCTGGATGGTGTGCCTCCATGCTTTGCGATCTGAGGCTAGGTCAGACCACTGGTTATGGTTAATGCAACAGGTACCAAGGGATTTCTTCAAGGAGTCCTTGTACCTCTTCTTTGGTGCCCCTCTATTTCGATGGCCGGTGGAAAATTCACCATACAGGGCAATCTTGGGAAGACGGTGGTTTTCCATCCTGGAGATATGCCCTGCCCAGCGCAGCTGCATCTTCAACAACAATGCCTCGATGCTTGTAACCTCCGCCCACTTGAGGACTTCAGTGTTGGTCACAAAGTCACTTCAGTGGATGTTGAGGATGGTGCGAAGGCAGCGCTGATGAAAGCGCTCAACGAGTCGCAGGTGATGACGGTATAAAACCCACGATTCGGAGCCGTAGATGAGGGTTGTCATCGCAACCGCTTTGTAAACATTAATAAAGCAAGCAGAAACAGAGATACATCTTTCTAAGTCCATTGAAAGAAATGGGCTTACAAGGGTGTAACCTGAGTCACCCAAAACTGACTAACTTCTAGGGTTGCCAGGTCCAACTCAGGAAATATCTGGAGACTTTGGAGTGGAGCCAGGAGCAAGGCTGTGACAAGCCTGATTGAATTCTGAAGGATATTCTGGCCATCACATTTAAAGGGATGGGGACACCTTCTTTTGGGGCTCATAGAATTGGATCCCCCAGTCCAATCTTTTTGAAACTTGGGGAGTGTTTTGAGGAGAAGCACCAGATGTTATGCTGAAAATTTGATGCCTCTACCTCAACAAACAGGTTCCCAGGGCCCCAGATACCCATGGATCAATTCTCCATTATACCCTATGGGGACCAGTTTCCATAGGATATAATGGAGTGCCCAGCAGACATGCAAACCCCACACCACCACTGCTTTCTGATAACTCTGAAATGGAGGAGAGCCTCCATACCAGGGGATCCCCTGCCCCCAACTGGCAACTCTACAAACTTCTCAAGGTTCTAACAAAATTAGAGAGATCCAAGCAAATTAGAGACACCAAATCACCAGTGCTTGTAGAGGAAAAGTTAGGAAAGCTAAAGCTCAGTATGAGCTTAGGCTGGATGCTAAAAACAACAAAAAAGCATTCTTTTCTTATGTTCAGAGTAAGAACAAGAGCAAGGACATGGTAGGCCCATTGCGAGGGCAAGAAAGTGAAATTGTAATAGTTAATGAAGAGAGGGCGGAACTGCTCAATTCCTACTTTTCCTCAGTCTTCTCTTCTAAGGAAAACGGTGCTCAACATGGCAAAAACAGAACATATAAGGAGGGTATGAAGTTCCAACCTAGGATCAGCATAGGGGGAGTACATAAACACCTAGTTTCTTTAAATGAAAATAAGTCCTCAGGGCCAGATGAATTGCATCCAAGGGTTCTAAAAGAGCTTGCAGATGTCATTTCTGAGCCTCTGGCTATTATTTTTGAGAATTCTTGGAGAACAGGAGAGACTGGAAGACTGGAGGCGGGTGAAATTAAATCGAAAGCGTTTCTGGCTCAACATTAGGAAGAACTTCCTGACCATTAGAATGATTCCTCAGTGGAACAGGCTTCCTCGGGAGGTGGTGGGCTCTCTTTCCTTGGAGGTTTTTAAACAGAGACTAGATGGCCATCCGGCAGCAATGAAAATCCTGTGAATTTAGGGTGAGGTGTTTGTGAGTTTCCTGCATTGTGCAGGGGTTGGACTAGATGACGCTAGAGGTCCCTTCCAACTCTATGATTATATGAATCTGAAGGCAGAGTCAAATCAAATGCTAAGGAGTTGTAAAGAATGACAACTTGAAGAAACCCAGAAACACAAAGAAGCTAGATAATTCCAGTATGAACACAACTTTTAACTTTCCTTTCCTATGCCACACAGTCTTATTGAAATATTGCAGGAGGGAAGCCAAAGCATACAAAAGCATACCTGTACACTTTCTTGGATCGCCAGCCACAGAAGACAAGACCTTGGCCTCATTATGGACTGCACACGGAAAATATCTGTGGCATACTCAATTTTAAAAAGCAGGTAAAATACTGCATTGTCCAGAGAGAGGAGCAAAAATTCTAAACTGCCTCTGTGGAGGAAAAACTGTTGTTATCTCAATGTACCCATTCCTACACGTAGTGAGAGCAGCTGAAATCTCTGAAGAAGAAACTGAAGCAAGACAGCCTTTCTGCATGATTTACATATTTAAAGTGTATAATGTCTCTTTTCCATTATTTTAAAATAATTTGTATTATTCTTGTCTTACAAAACCTAAAATTACAGTGATAAACATTTTAAAAAGAGAAAGAAGGAAGTATTTAACTGGCTCAGTTTAGACATGACACAAAAATGTGGCTTGGGAAACCGAGACTCAACTCATAGACTATCACTCATGTCCTGATTACATCACTGGGGCCAAGCATGTGTGTGGGGGGAGGTAGGAGACAATGATGTCACAGAACAGGTGCAGGTTAAGCCGTAGTCATATGTCACAGGAAAGTTAAGCCTAAGCTGTGGTTAATAAACCGACTTCAAACCACAGGTTCAGATCGGCCTTGATGTGCCCTAACCAGAGCTAGCAAAATTGCCCACTCTCAGACAGCCACACTAACCAGAGTCAATTAAATGATGTCAGTTCAGTTCACCAAGCCAGTAACTCTTTCATGTGATCCCCTCACACAAATAGTACCAGATCCCTGACACAAAGCAAAGCCGTCCTTTCAGAGTTGCCAATTTCCAGATGGTTCTGGAGATCTCCTGAAATTACACTGATATTCAGACTCTAGACATCAATTTCCCTGGAGAAAATGGCTGCTCTGGTGGGTGGACTCAATGGCATTGTACCCTGCTGAGCTCCTTCCCTGACTCCACTCTCACAGTCTCCAGGTATTTCCCAACCCAGAGCTGGCAACCTTACCTACTTTGCATTTTTAGACCTATCAACCAAGGAAGCAGAAATACTCAGAGAAAAGTGTATTCTCACATTCAGATAAAGTTCTGAATAGATGACGATGCAGCCCACAATGCAGCCTTCATACTCTACTAACCCAACCAACTGGCCTGAATCAGCTAAATATCACCATTTTCTCACTCCTAAGGAGATCTATTTAACAGTTTGTAACCTTAGTTATAATATCTATGACATATAATAGGATTTCAACTTCTTCTTGGTGTTTCTATGTAAGAATTTTTGAACACAATTTATAGAATGGGTTTTAAATCAATTTTCCCCTTTAAAAATATTCTCCTAAAAGAGATCAGGTCTGAATAGAATTCTAGACAGGACTATCTTCAGGGCAGATGTTTCTATTACCTGAATGCCACATGATAAACATGATTTCTATTTGTCTGAGAGACTGACAGCATGGCTAGTCATTGGACAGGCACAAAGATGGTCCCAGGAGGTGCTTGAAAGAAAACTAGCAGCTTTGCAAGGCAAATAATGAAGTGGCAATTAATGCTTTAAATATTATACAAACAAACAAGCCCAATGTAGATAATGTACAGCCTTCACTCATCATTCAGATCCTTACATAGTCCAGAACCCCTTATAATACCAACAAATGCTTGTGCTCTTAACCAATCACTTTATGCAAAACTCCTAAAATGGTACCAAACATTGACTGGCAACCAGAAGAAGCTGGGGGGAATGGGGGGTGGGGGGGTGGGGTGCCATATGGCATTTGGCACAGCTGTGTTATGTCACTTCCAGAGAAAACCTGGAAGTGATGTAATTATATCTTCCAGAGAAAACCTGGAAGTGATGTAATGCTGCTGCACCTTTGGCAATTTATTTTTTTCTCCTGCTGGTACAGCAGTAGGAAATGGCAACCGGAAACAAAATAAGGACAAACATCACACAGAAGTCTTAATCATCCTCAACCCAAATAACTGAATCAGATTAGATCTCTAGTATAATATTTATCATATTAATGTGCTATCAGAAAGGCTTTCAATTTCTTGTGAATACATCTCATAAAAAAACATTTAAAAGTATATCAAAGCTACAACCCCTGGACAGCAGGCTGGAATTTCAAACAAAGAATTATCTTCTAGTCCCTCCATCTCTGTTATGTAGCCTCAAGAGGGCAAACTATTATGCTAAGTATAGACTAACATTTGTCTCTGACATCACCTACTGAACTCCTTCGACACATAAAGAAATCAGATTATCAGAATGGACTCTATTCTTGCTGTGTAGATAGAAATTATATCTGCTGTAATTGCAAGATGACATGCACATGGGCTTTCAAAAAAGCATGACCATGCATGTGTATGAGTAGGACACACAAGTCAAAATGCAGCTTATTTTATGCACCCGTTGTCCCTTCCTCTGCTCTCTGCAGGGATGTTTAGGTTAAAAGCCTAAGGCAGGGGTGGCCAACGGTAGCTCTCCAGATGTTTTTTTGCCTACAACTCCCATCAGCCCCAGTCAGCATGGCCAATGGCTGGGAGCTGTAGGCAAAAAACATCTGGACAGCTACCGTTGGCCACCCCTGGCCTAAGGCATGCCCTGCTGGAAATGAATATATCTCAGCAATCCCCAGTGCCATCCACATGAGTGCCCTGCCCTCCAATGTGTTTCTTCATTTCTACTCGCTTCTTGAGTCTTGGGGGTAAAATCCTAAATAAAAGAACAGGGAGTTACAAGTCACTCCTCATTAGCTGGTTGACTAGCAAAGTGCTATGCTTATCCTAGGCAGGATAGCCATGTAGATACCAGAGGTATCTTGTGTTTCTGGCCATGGCAAGCTCTTCTCCCCAGCCCTTTGGAAAACAAAAGCAAACAACTTCTCTCCTTAAAAACAGAGCTGATCCTGTTTATTCTCTGCTTCCTTGGAGAAGGAAGAGTTTCAGAGAAGCAAAGGAGTATCACCTTCTCTTCTGTAGACATTACTCATTTAGAAATAACTGCCTCCATCACAGAAGAATGCGTAGAACCTATTAGCATTTTATTTATTTATTTATTTATTTATTTGGTGACTTCTATCCTGCCCTTCCCACAAGTGACTCAGGGCGGCTTACAACGACAATAAAACAGTAAAATCAGAGCAAGTTATTACATCTAAAATCAGACAATTAAAACCTAAAAACCTTAAAATTAAACATTAAAACTATACTTTTGTGATTGGCTACCATAGGAGATGTCTGCCATTCTCAAAATTCCAAAAACATGTTTGTAGGCTCAAGAAGGTTGGAGACCCCTGCAACTTTTTATTTTTGCCATCAAGATGCAACTTACTTATGGTGACCTCATGGGATCTTCAAGACAAGAGATGTTCAAAAGTGGTTTGCCATTGCCCATCTCTGTGCAGAAGCTCTGGGCTTTTTTGGTGAAATCCCATCCAAATCCAAACCAGGACAGACCCTGCTTAACTTCTAAGATCTGATGAGATTGGATTAGCCTGGGCTATCCAGGTCAGGGTGGTAGCTGTGACTGTTCCTCATTTTTATAATTTTACAGTAAATGCCAGTGTTAGAATCATAAAGTTGTAAGGCACCTCCAGGGTCATCTAGTTCAACCCCCATCAATATGCAGGAAATTCATAAATACCTCCCTCACACACATACATCCCCGGTGACTCCTGCTCCATGCCCAGAAGATGAAAAAACCTCCAGGATCTCTTATCACTCTGGCCTGGAGAAAAATTGCTGACTGACCCCAAAGTGGCAATCAGCATTAACCTGCACATGTAAGAAAGGGCCACAAGAACTAAGCACTGATGCAACTCTTTCTGCCCTCCTTCTCATGATCTGCCTAATTCATAGAATCAGCATTGCTGTCAGATGGCTATCTAGCCTCTCCTTAAAAACCTCCAAGGAAGGAGAGCCCACCACCTCCTGAGGAAGCCTGTTCCACTGAGGAACTGCTCTAACTGTCAGGAAGTTCTTCCTAATGGCTCACCCGCGTAGTCAGATGGACCCGTTGCGGCTTCAAATGGCTATACGGGACCCTTGGCCCACCGGTGACTCGTTGGATGAACTAGTGGAGACCTGGAATAACCGGCTCTCCGAGGGCATCGACGAAATCGCTCCCCGACATCCTCTTCATCCTCGATCACGATCCGCTCCATGGTATACCCCGGAGCTGTGATCAATGAAGCGACGATTAAGACGACTAGAGAGACAATGGCGCCACGCTCGTGACGAAGCTACGAGAACATCATATAGGTCATTTATGAGAACCTATGAGATGGCTATTCGGATTGCAAAGAAGGATCACTTTGCGTCCAGAATCGCATCTGCGACCTCGCACCCAGCACAATTGTTTAGTATAATTCGGTCATTAACAGAACTGCCGCAGGGCAAACAAAATAATAGATAATTGGAAATAGGCTGTGAGGCTTTTGCGAGCTTTTTCGCAGATAAGGTCTCGTCGCTCCGACACGACTTACCCGCTATAATTAATACAGTAGATGAACTTGGGGCACCGAGCACGTCTTCTGGTCCAATTCTGGACTCCTTCGGTCCACTCAGTCTGGAGGAAGTCGACAGGATCCTTGCAGCTGTGCGCCCTACGACCTGTAGGTTAGATCCATGCCCGTCTTGGCTTATAAAGGCCAGCCAAACGTGGCTGCATGAACCACTACAGGACATTATCAACAGGTCCCTGATTGAAGGGATCTTTCCCACACCTCTTAAAGAGGCAGTGGTCCGTCCCCTCTTAAAAAAACCATCAGCAGACCCGGCCATATTGGCGAACTATCGGCCGGTGTCAAACCTTCCCTTTCTGGGTAAGGTCATAGAGCGGGCGGTGGCGATTCAGCTACAGGGATTCCTGGAGGACACTTCCTCACTGGATCCATTCCAATCCGGCTTTGGGCCAGGTCACGGGATGGAGACAGTTCTGGTCGCTCTCACAGATGACCTTATGCAACATCTGGATCAGGGCGGCTCTGCGGTGCTGTTATTATTAGATCTGTCAGCCGCTTTTGACATGGTTGACCATCAGCTACTGACTAGCCGCCTCGCCGATGTGGGGATTCGGGGATCTGCCTTACAGTGGCTGACCTCCTTTCTCCAAGATCGGGGACAAAGGGTGGTGATAGGGGAGGAAGCATCCCAGAGGCACTCTCTTAGTTGTGGGGTGCCGCAGGGAGCGGTCCTATCCCCGATGCTATTTAACATCTATATGCACCCCCTTGCCCAGATTGTCAGGAGGTACGGACTGGGTTGCCATCAATATGCAGATGACACCCAGCTCTATCTATTGATAGGTGGCCAGTCTGACTGTACCCCGGAAAATCTAGACCTGGTGTTACAAGCCGTGGCTTCTTGGCTCAGGCTGAGTCGGCTGAAATTGAATCCGACGAAGACGGAGGTTCTCTACCTGGGTCAGGGCGGTCCGGGGAGAGAGATCCAGCTGCCGACTCTTGACGGGGCACCACTGACACCGGTCCCTAAGGTCAAGAGCTTAGGCGTGCTTCTTGAGTCCTCCCTTACAATGGAGGCTCATATGGCAGCCACTGTTAGATCTGCCTTCTTCCATCTTCGGCAAGCGCGGCAGCTGGCTCCTTACCTGGAGCGCACCAACTTAGCGACGGTAATCCATGCTACGGTCACCTCAAGAATAGATCACTGTAATGCTCTCTACATGGGGCTACCCTTGACGCTAACCCAGAGACTACAATTAGTGCAGAACGCTGCGGCACGGCTGTTAATGGGGCTGCCGCGACGGGAGCACATTCAGCCAGTGCTGAGAGAGCTGCACTGGTTGCCTGTTGTGTTCCGAGTTCGCTTCAAGGTGTTGGTATTAACCTTTAAAGCCCTCTATGGTCAGGGACCTGCCTATCTACGGGACCGCCTTTCCCCATATATCCCCCAGAGAGCACTGCAATCAGGGACAAAAAAATCTGTTGTCTGCCCCTGGCCCAAAAGAAGCCAGGCTATGTGTAACGAGATCCAGGGCTTTTTCGGTGGCAGCACCAGAACTTCAAAACACCCTCCCAGAAGCCATAAGGGCCCTGCGGGATTTGTCTGCGTTCCGCAGGGCCTGTAAGACCGAATTGTTCAAACAGGCTTTTGTGGTTTGATCGAAAAAAAGCTGCCGCCGGACATCCTACAGAATGCTGGCGATCTTGGTCGAGAAGTCAATACCGCCTATACTGGACTGAAATAGCGCTATAGAATGGTTTTAAAGTTAATATATGTAAATTATGGTTTTATATGTTTTATTGGACTGATTGTTTTTATAATGTTGTAAGCCGCCCTGAGTCCGCTTGCGGAGAGGGCGGGATATAAATGGGAAGTAATAAATAATAATAATAAATTAATACCCGGAAACTATTTAATTTCAACCCATTGGTTCTGGTCTGACCTTCTGGGGCAACAGAAAGCAATTCTGCACCATCCTCTATATGACAGCCTTTCAAGTACTTGAAGATGGTGATCATATCATCTCTCTGTCATCTCCTCTCCAGCCTAAACATACCCTGCTCCTTCAGCCTTTCATCATAGGACCTGGTCTCCAGACCCCTCAACATCTTCACTGTCCTCCTCTGGACATGTTCCAGCTTGTCTATATGCTTCTTAAATTGTAGTGCCCAAAACTGAACACAATACTCTAGGTGAGGTCTAACCAGAGCAGAGTAATGTGATACCATCACTTCACACGATCTGGAAAATATACTTCTGTTGATACAGCCCAAAATTGCATTTGCCTTTTTAGCAACCGCATTACACTGCTGACTCATGTTCAGTGTACAGTCCACTAGGACCCCTAGATCCTTTACACACATACTACTGCTAAGAAAAGTCTCCCCATCCTCTAATGAGGCACTGAATTTTCCTACCTAAATGCAGAATGTTACATTTATCCCTGTTAAAATTCATTTTAGCCCAGTTTTCCAGTCTGTCAAGATCACATCTTCTATCCTGTCTCTGTCTTCCACTGTATTTGCAACCCCTCCCAATTTCGTATCATCTGCAAATTTAATAAGTGTTCCCTCTATCCCTTCACTCAAATCATTTATAAAGATGTTGAACAAAAGATGTCCCAGGACAGATCCTTATGACACTCCACTTGTCACTCCAAGAGGATGAGGAACCACACACAAGCACTCTTTGGGTGCAATCTGTCAGCCAGTTACAGATCCACCTAAGTGCTGCATAAGTGCTTCTCACAGCAAACACATAATGTATGATCATACCCAGATGTACATACATCTTTCAGAACTCTAGCTCAAAGTATGACTGTGAGTGTTTCAAAGCACATGTATACAGATACATGGTACCCCCATACATTATGTGGATATGCCCTATATTCTATCTACAACAAAATACACCTGATGAAGGAAGCTTTGACTCATGAAAGCTTATGTGGGAATCTATCTTCTTAGTCTTCCAGGTGCCATGGACTCCTGTTTTACTGTGTTGCCAAGAAAAGGTTTGGTCCAAGGAGCTAGGTTCTTCTAATTTCACAAATGTCTTCACTCTCAGGGTCACAATCTTCAAAATAGGAATAACATATGAGGTAGACTGTGCTTTATGCATATGAATGAAAAAGAGGGAGGAAAATGGAAAATCTGAACAAATTTAAAAAGGCAAAAACAGTATTTAAAACTGCTAATGGGAGATTGCTTGTACTTTCAAGAATTCAGAAGTGTTTAAAAACTTGTTTGGAACTAATATGGTCACAAAGCACCACCAAAGCCAAATTAAAATGTGTGCCATAGCAGATTGTATCATTTATTTTATCTACTTACAAAATTTATACCCTTCCTGGCTGCTCTCCTCAGGGCCACCAAGGTAGCTAACAGATGAAAAACATCATAAATCATAATTCTCTTGTGGGGTGGCCAAATGGAACTCTCCCATTCATTTAGGAGTGCATTCCATGACTCCAGAAACCATTGGCTGATCACAGCTCAGTCAGAGTCCCTTGCCTCCCACTAGCTGACTCCCCTGCCCCACCTACTCTGACCCAAGAATGTTGAACAAACTCCCCAAAGCAGTTTTACCTCAGGATGGTTGGCTGAGAAGGAGATAGGATTGCCAACTCCAGGTTGGGAAATTCCTGGAGATTTGAGGGGTGGAGCCTGGAGAGGGTCGGGTGTAAGGAAGGGTGGAGTCTCAGACAGGTACAAGGCCACCCTTCAAACCAGCCATTTCCTCCTGGAGAACCATTGTTGCTAATCCCCAGGTGAGGGCTGGAGATCACTCAGAATTATAACTGCTCTCCAGATGGCAGAGATCAGCTCCCCTTGAGGTGGGGAGGAGTAAATGCCTTCACTTGGGTGGATGGGAAGACAGTAAGGGTGGGGGGCACTCGCCCAGGGACCTTTAGTGATACCTTTCCAGGTTGGTGGGAAATTCCTGGAGGTTTTGTGGTGGACTTTGAGGAGTGCATACAAGTTAGAGCTTCAGGATGGGGTCTGCCAGATCCAGGTTCTTGCTATGGAAGCTGACTGGGTGATTTTGGACTAGTCACAGAATTCTAGCCTAACCTGCCTCACAGGGTTTGGGGAGGGACAGTGGCTCAGTAGTAGAGCAGAAGGTCCCAGGTTCAATCCCTGGCATCTCCAACTAAAAAGGGTCAAGGCAAATAGGCATGAAAAACCTCAGCTTGAGACCCTGGAGAGCCACTGCCAGTCTGAGTAGACAATGCTGACTTTGATGGACCAAGGGTATGATTCAGTATAAGGCAGCTTCATGTGTTCATATGTTGTTCAGATCAAATGGGGGAGAGGAGAGTGATGTAAGCTGCTGGCCCCCAAACTCTGGAGAAAGACTGGAAAGTGATGGAAAGCTGAAGTCAGAGAGGCAGATAAAGGGAAGGAGATAAAGTTGCAGCCAGGAGATGGTGGGGTTAGAGGAGGGATGGGACCTCAGACAGATACAATGCCATTTCTTCCTGGGGAACCACTGTTGCCAATCTCCAGGTGAGGGCTGGAGAACACTCAGAATTCCAACTACTCTCCAGATGGCAGAGAACTGCTCCTCTTGAGGTGGGATGGGGGGGAGTGAATATCTTCACTTGGCTGGGAAGACAGCAAGGGTTGTAGGCACTCACCCAGAGCCTCCTAGAGCCTGTTGTATTTTTCTTACTCCTAGTATATAATAAGAACATGTCTTAAAAACAGCCATTTGTAAAGAACACTGCAGTAAACTAATATCAGTGTATCCAGGGCATGGGCCACTGTGGCCAGATCTTTAATGCTCAGGAAAGGCCACAGCAGGCTAACAAGCTGAGGCTGGTAAAAAACACTCTTGGCCACAGCTGGAAAACTTTATGCTGTTCGACAGCAGTACATTAAAAAAAATTAGCATTTGCACAGAAATGGACAACTAAGTTTCCCATATGGAGAAACTATATGAAAAGTCTTGGTTGTAAACAGCTGTATTGGAAGATGTTTTTAAATGTTGATGCCCACTCTAATCCCTCATCAGCCTGAACTCACTTCCAGATCAACAGTGTCAAGCTATCTATTAAAAAGATGCACAGTAGTAATGCTTCAACACCTGTCAATTCTGCTCACTTCCCATTCACCAGTGGTGATTAAGCAGCCAATTAGTTGATGGGCTGTTTGGCACATGTTCACGTGTATGTGCAGGAACAGGCTGGGGACTCGTTTCTGATCTCCTGCTGGGGAAATTTTCTTCTGTACCCAGCAATGGTTTTGGGAGGGGAAATAGGAGCTGACTCCCAGCTGATCATCTGGAAGTCAGGTTCTTCTGATCTCCAGTCCTGGAAACATTGTTGCCTCCCAGATTTGTTGAGATGCAGCAAACTGGGGGTGTCAGCTTGGGCTGCTGAGAAAAGGAGATAAATGAGCTCTGTCTCCTGTTTTCCAATGCAGACATTAAAAATATTGCTTTGCTTCTTGCTCAAACTGGAGGATACAGAAGAGAAATGAGCTCTTTCTTCTCTCCCTTTTGCTTTTTCACTGTGCAGCTATTTTTGCTGAAGGGACTGGGTAAGAACCCAATTCCCAGTTAATCTCCCAATCAGCTGTGAGTCCACTCCTGACCAACAGGCAACTGCAAACTTGTTCACTGACTGTTCAAGCTGCTCAGTGCAATCTGAACATATTCCTGATTGACTCAGAGTCTGATTGTGAGATGAATTTGAATGCAGAACAGGTCTGCTGTGAAATTTACAGCATTCTAAATGAGCAGCATTTGAGTTACTCCCAAGCAAACATTTTAAGCACTTCACAATTTATAAAAAAATTGTACCAATGGAACAATGCCAACAGAAAAACTTCACTGCCATTCGAAAGCATGAGCAGACTTTTAAAAAAAAATCGGAAAGCTAGCTTATTGCTCTCAAGAACACCAAATATGTTGTGTGTGCAATTCTCCTTGAAAGAAACTGTTTACAAGCACTATTGCATACTGTATTTTTAAAAAAGTATAATAGTAGCATCCTGACAAATTGATGAGTCACCAGAAACAAGTAGCTAAATATCCCCTAAGGGGTACCATGGGGAATACTGCTTATTTTGCCATCAGATGTAAAATGTTCTCTAGTGGTTAAGAATTGGCCCAAGAAGCCAAGAATATGCCATCTATTTGTTCCAGTGCAAACCTGAACTGCTGAGTGCCTCTACTTCCTGTTGTGTAAGATGGATGCAAACTATTTTAGCTCTCCTCCAACAGACCTTGCGAGCAGCATTCCAAATCACAGCACTTTGACTATCTGAAACTCCAAAGACATTGAAGGGTTTGGGGCACAAGACAAATCACCTTTGTTGCCAGGGAACAGGGGCACAACAGATTGACTCAGCCAACATACTGCCACTCAGAAGGTCAACCATAAAAGTTAACTAAAGCTTGTTTCTGCCAAGAATTTTGTCTTAAAGGTTGAAAATATCCATTCCACTTCCTCAAACGATTGAACATGGGCTGCCCAAATCCAGCCAACCAACATTATCTACCTCGGTCCACAGGCATTTTCAATATAGATGTCAATGGTTGAATCTGTTTCAACTCAATATTAAATTCAGTGTAGACATGACCTCTGATAACTGTCCGTGTAAAGCTGGTACTAGAAAATGCTGTAGTATAATGTGAATGCTACGTAGAATGAGGCACAAGAAGTGACCAGGTGTGAACATTGTCATCCTGAGCTACTCCTTGAACATTTTATTTGTCTTCATTTAGCTCTAAAATGGAGATAATTTTGAGATCATGCTTGAGTAGCAGCCTGTTTACATATGTCTGTTCCCTTCACATTAGGAAGAAAGAGAACAGAAAATATCCCTATAACACTAATTCAGTGTGAACATCTATTAAAAGATCATACCCTGTCCCAATAGGAACCAGGTCCATTTGTCCAAATTGTCATTGCGTAAGGGGAGAGCAAATGTAGACACTACAGATGCATCGGAAGCCTAGATCTGGCGCACAGATCCCACTGTCATTCTGAATGCAGTAGTTTATAATTAGAAAATCTTGGACAAAAAAAACTGAGAACATGTAATTATTTTTGCTACTGATATAGGCATTGAGAGAGTGGCTTACACAGACAAAAGGAAGCATAAATCTGTTTTGCTGCACTGTGATGAATAACGAGAAGTCTTTGATATAAATGATGAGAAAACGTTGCTCCCTGTTAAAAATAGGTGGCACAAATAGGCTCCATTGGGAAACACAATCCCCCAAATCATTGGCAGTGTAGGTTTGGGGAGGGGCCATGGCTCAGCAGCTTTGCATGCCTCTGGGCTGAATCCCTGGCACATCCAATTAAAAGGATTTGGCAGCAGGTGACGTGAAAGACCTCTCCACCTGGGACCCTAGAGAACCACTGCCGCTCAAAGTAGACAATATTGTCCTTGACAGACTGTCTGACTCAGCAGAAAGCAGCTTCATATGTTTGTGCATCTCATCTGAGTATGACCTAAACTACTTATTAATTCTGGTACACTGAGTCAGCCTTCTTAATTCAAAAAGAAAACTGATTTTGATTCTCGCAACCTTTCTGTTGTCTTGATCAGAAACGACATGGCTACTCTCCCTCTTAGAATCAGCAAGAACGTTTTGCTCTAAAGTATGAGGGAAGCTATTAAACATTTTTTTGAATATACAATAGACATTTTTTTTACATATCCAGAGCAGAAAACTATGGGTGACAAAGGAAAACAGGGATTGCTAAAGGAAGATGGGGAGATGGCAGAGAAGCTCAATGACTTTTTTGCTTCTATAGCAGGGGTGGCCAACAGTATCTCTCCAGATGTTTTTTGCCTACAACTCCCATCAGCCCCAGCCAGCATAGCCAATGGCTGGGGCTGATGGAAGTTGTAGGCAAAAAAACATCTGGAGAGCTACTGTTGGCCACCCCTGCAGAATGCGAAGCACATACCCATGCCACAGCCATTATTTTCAGGGAATCTGAAGAATTGAGCCAAATCGAGGTGACCAAAGTTTGTTCTACACCTACTGGGAAAATGAAAAACTGATAAATTTCCAGGTCCTGATCAAAGAGTTCTCAAAGAACTCAGATGTGAGATAGTTGATCAACTAACCTGTATATGTGACCTATCACTAAATTAAGCAGCTGTACCAAAAGAATAGCAAATGTTACACCAGTTTTCAAAAAAGGGATCCAGAGTGGAACCATGAAATTAGAGGCTAGTCAACCTAGCATCTGTCTCAAGCAAATTAGTAGAAATTGTAACCAAAAACAGAATTGTTAGGCACATAGAGGGACAAAGAGAAAAATCAGCATGGCTTCTGCAAAGGAAAGTCCTTTTGGAATTATTTGAGAAAGTGAATGCACATGGAAACAATGGTAACCTAGTAGACATTATATACCTGAAATTTCAAAAACTTTTTATAAGCTACCTCACTAAAGACTCCTGAGTTCACTTTGCTGACATCAGATAAGAGGATAGATTCACTTATGGATTAAAAAGTGGTTAAATGACAGGAACAAAAGAGTAGGAATCAATGGACAGTTCTCACAATGGAGGGAAGTATACAGTGGGGTCCCACAAGGACCAGTATTGGGGCCAGTACTATTTAATTTATTCATCAGTGACCAGGAACTGGGGTGAGTAGTATAGTGGCCAAGTTTGCAGATGATACAAGTTATTCAAGATGATGAAAAATGAGGAGCAGCAGCAGCAGCAGGGCCATAGCTAGGATTTTTTAGGTGGGGAGGGACTTTTTAAAAATTCAAGGGGCAGTTGAATTTTTAAAAGCCCCCTCCCATCTAAAAATCTATCCCCCCACAACTTCCCTCTCAGCCACAGTCTCCACCCCAGCTTGAGAGCCGCCTTGTCAGTGATTTAAATCACATGGGAGGGCAGGCAGAATCAGCCGGCCAGCCTCTCTGTGCCATTTAAAGACCCTGTCAACCAGCTGATCACACAGAGAGGCAGGCAGCTGCTCCTGTCACTTCTCCTGCACAATTTGGATTGTGGGGAGTGAGGAGGCAGTAGTGGGGAGTGAAGGCTGCTGGTTGGGGGCCCCGAGTTGGGGAGCCAGGACCCCCACAGCCCCCCCTTCTGTGGCTACAGGCCTGAGGAGAAAGAGGAGAAAGAAGAAATTGGACTTATACCCCTCTGTTCATTCAGAGTCTTAGAGTGTCTTACAATCTCCTTCTCTTCCTCTTGCCACAATAGACACCCTGTGAGGTACATGGGGCTGAGAGAGCTTTCAGAGAACTATGCTTGAGAGGACATATCTGTGAGAACTGTGGCTGACCCAAGGTCACCCAGCAGCTGCATGTGGAAAAGTGGGGAATCAAACCTGCTTCTCTCAGATTAGATTCCGTGCACATAACCACCAAACTGGGTGAGTGGGCTCCCTAAGAGCTCCAGGAGAACCTCCACAAACTGGGTGAGTGGGCAACAATGTGGCAAAAGAAGTTCAATGCTGGTAAATGTAAGATGATGCACACTGGGACAAAAACAATATCCCCACTTCAAGTATAAGATAATGGGGTCTAAACTTGCTGAGGCTAAGAGGGTAAAAGATCTTGGGGTCATAGTGGATAGTGTCAATGCAAGCGTCAACCCAGTGTGCTACAGCAATGAAAAAAGCAAATTGTATATTAGGGGGACTAAGAATAAAACAACTGATATTGCAATGCCCCTGTGTAGATCTATGGTGCCGCCTCAGTTGGAATACTGTGCATGTACAGTTCTGGTCATTGTATCTCTAAAAGGACATTGCAAAGCTGGAAAAAGTACAGAGGAAGGCAACCAAGATGATTAGGGGGTTGGAGCACATTCCCTGTGAAGAAAGGCCAAACAGCTAGGGACTTTCCAGTTTGGAAAAGAGATAGCTATGGCAGAGCAGGAGAGAGGTTTATAAAGTCATGCATGAAGTGGTGAGAGCTGACAAAGTGAAATTTTCTCCCAAAATATTAGCACTTGAGGGCATCCAATGAAACTGATGGGCAGTAGGTTCAGGACAGACAAAAAGAAAGAGTACTTTACACTGAGAGTGATTAAAATGCAGAATTCACTGTCAATGATGGCCACAGGAACAAACAGCTTTAAAAGTGGATTAGATAGATTCATGGAGGATGTCTGTCAATGGCAACTAGCCATGGCAACTGAGGGGAACTTCCACATTCAGAGACACTAATCCTCCAAATCCCAGAGCCAGAAGGCAACATCAAGGGAAGGCCTCAGCCTCTATGCAATGTTGTAGGTTGTTCAGAGGAATTAGTTGGCCAATGTATGGGATAGGATGCTGGATTACATGGACTATTGTTCTGGTCCAGCAGCGGTCTTCTTATTGCCCACAAAAGCCCTCCCTCTCCCTTATTGTACAGTATAAGTGTACTTTTCTTCCACAGAGACTTCCAATCTTCTCTCAAGGTATATTGAATTTTCCACCACTGCATGAGCTATATTTTTTTTTTCAGAAACCCAGAATGTCACTGGGTCCATACGAGAGGAAGGTAAATTCTATGATGGCAGAAGGCTGAAAGTGTTGTTTCTGGTGTCAGAAAGATCAAGCAGGAACACTGATCACACCTAGCAGCCATCCAAAACTTTTCTTAAGAGAAACCACATAATTTGTGGCCTCCTAGTGTAATATCAAAGGATCTGAAACCTCTTTGGTCAGAATCCCAAGCTGTTTCAGAATATTTGATTGAGCTGTGTAAGTCTATAGCAGAAAAACAAAACAGAAGTCTAGCAGCACCTTAAAGGCTAAAAGCATTGATTGCAGTATGAGTTTCAGTGAGACAGAGCACAAGCCAGCTCTCTCTCACAAAACCTACAACAGAATAAATGTTGTGATTCTTCAATGTGCCACTGGACTTCTGCTTGGTTTTGTTTCCAAATATGCCTTGGAAGACCTAAAATATATTGCTTAGTAACCTCCAGACAGATAGAGCTATAGTGAGGTATGCAGAAGGGAGGGATAGAGTTTGTACTATGTGTGTAAATTTCCATCATCACAGCCAACTTATGGCAGCCCTGTAGGGTTTTCAAGGCAAGAGACCTTTGGAGGTGGTTTTCCACGGCCTTCCTCTGCGTAGCAACCATGGACTTGCCTGGTGGCCTCCCATCCAAATACTAACCAGAACTGACCCTGCTTAGCTTCTGAGATCTGGCTAGCCTGGGCCATCCAGGTCAGAGATCCTTCATAGGGAAACTGGCAGAGTTCAAACAACTGATACAGCATATGTCAAAATTGTGGAAACCTCATGAGAAAACTCCAAACTTCTAACACCCAGGAGTGCTGTGGAATCAAAGCGGCAAAAGGTACCAAACAAATTGCAGTTCAGCTGGTGCTGTTCTGTACCTGACAGCCTTTCATCCCCAAGCCTCAGTGGGCAAAAAGTTCCCTGCCAACTCACCACTTGCTGGGCAGCAATCACGGGATACAGAAACAAGATCAGAGTAGAAAACTATACACATACTTTTTTGAGATTACTAAAAATCCTATTGTGACTTGCAATAGGATTTTTCTTTCTCTTTCACTAAGAATGCAATCCTAAAAGAATAACATCCTAAGTCTAAGGCTTCAATGGAGTTAGAAGAATGCTGTCAAACTTTTCCCCTCTGTGTCTTGATACTTCACAGATATGGCGAGGATGATGAATATTAAAATATTTCCATGTAACTGAAGACATAACAGTAAACCTGATCCCTGCTAAGCTTCCCCCCCCAAAAAAAAAATCCTTTTTGCCTTGATCCATCAGTAGGAACAAATGAGGAAAAATAGAACTGATGATAATTGTATGGATTCCAGTTCTTTCCCAGTTTTTAATACACTGAGCCAAGGTAAATTATCACATCCTGGTCTTGTACAAGATTACAAATTGGAATTAAGTCCCACTGATTAAAATGAGATTTATTCCTAAGTGTGTTTGGAATCACAGCCCAACCTGCACGTCCACTGTGTCACTTTTACAGATGCACTCAAATAAGTATATGGAAACTGGATTTCATCTTTCTGCCGCATACAAATACATCACTGGTACGTTATAAGCAATCCTGATGTAACTGTTTAGTGCAGTGTTAAAGACACACATTTCTGATGCCTATTAACTTCCATCAATTCAGATAGTTATAAAATACCAGCTATGCTGGGCCTTTTCTCGCTCCTTAGGGCACAGAGATTATTGCCTGCTGCCACAGACCAGAAGGAAGCTAATGTTAGAACCAGTAATTATTTGGGATCAATGGGATTATGCAAAAGTAGTTACTAGATTGTATTTTTTCCATGTCTGTATGCCAAGAGGTTTATAAAACTTAAAGAAAGAAAAAAGCCCACCCCATAAACTTTCCACCAAACAAAGTACCAAATCAGAGCTGCCCACAAGTTATGCATCTTTATCTAAATATGAATTTTGGTGTTGCTGTCCTTCAGGGGCCAAAAGTTCTCCTAAAGTCAACTTTTCGGCATGCCTGTCAGAAGATGCCAGGTGTAAGCCAATACCTGAAAGTTAAAGGAACTTCACTAAATTAAGTTGGTCCAAGCCAAGTGACATACAGTGTAAAACAGGAAACATCAAAAACAAAGGATGTATTTTCAGGGACTAATCATAATGAAATTGTTCAGGAAAACACCCCGTCGTTTTTTTTAAGAAGCCACAACTGCATGCGCCTGGGAAAATGAAGCATTAATCCATTTTTCCAAAGCTACAACAATCAAAATAATGTAACATTCTTCTAAATGTAACATTCAGTTACCCTTAAACACACAAACTCACACACAAATCTCAACCCATTTGATTCATAAAAAGCTCATGCACAGTGCTTCTAAAAACAAACTGGGAAAAATCCACACTTCTCAGCCTTCTGGAAAGAACATTATACCTCTGCATTATAAAGAGTACAGGAGTAACGCGTTTCCAGTTCCCTATAATACAATCACCTCTCCAGCTACTGTTCCTTAAAGGTCACAGAAGCAGACAAGACTTTCCCCCGCTCCTGAACCTTCCCTTGCACCATTTTTCTCCTCTGCAGAGAGTGCCAAAGGAGAGCGGGCGGATCATTCTGCAAAGTAACCGGGGCGCTGAGGGCGACGTTTCTACGGAGGAGGGGGCGAGACTGATCACTCTCTCCGGGACTTTGCAATAACTTGCTCGGGTTCGCAGAAGCAGCGCCCAACACCTGGGCTGGGTCTGCGCCGCCTGCTCTGCCCACCCTCGCCGCGCCCTGGCGCCAAAGTTGGGAGTTCGAATCCAGCGTGGGGAGGAAGGCAGCGAGCGAGGGAGGGAAGAAGGGAAGGAGGCGAGCGTCTCCAGCCGTGCCATCCCGCCCAACGCGCCCCCCCCCTCGTCCCCGGCCGGCCGGGGGTCTCCTTACCTCGCAGTGAGAGCAGCGCCGCCAGAGGGGCCAGCCAAAGCGCCCACCCCGAGGAGCCCTTGCAGCCAGGCATGCCGGGCGCGGAGCGGAGCTGAGCGGGCACCTCGGCCGGCGGCGCTTCCGCGGCGGCAGCCAAAGTCCAGGCGAAGCCCCCCTCAAGGGGCGCCAGGGGCGCGCTCCGCAGCCCGGCCAAGCGGAGCTCCGAGCCGGGGCGGCTCCCGCTGCAGCAGCGAGCCGCTCCGGCTCCTCCCGCTGCAGCAGCTGCTGCCGCTGCTGCTGCTGCTGCTGTCCCGGGACCGCCCGCTTGCACCGCCCGCTCCCCGGGAGGCTCTGGCGCTCCGGAGCCCCGGCAGCCCGGGGACGCAGCCAGGCTCCCAGCCGGCCCGAGAGCGCAGCCTGGCGGCCCCGCGGCGCTGCCGCAGCGGACTAGCAGCCTGCCTTTGGCCACGGCGCACCCGCTCGCCGCCAGCCTCGCTCGCCTTCTGCAGCTGCTGCTGCCCCGGGAGAGGGGCGTGGGCGTGGGACCGCTCGGACCGCTTCTCCCTCTGCAGGCCACCGAGTTCGAACGCACCAGCCCCGCTAGGCGCTGCTCGGACCTCCCGAGCCCGACACAACTTTTCCCCAGCCGGCATTCCACCAAGAGCCCGACCTGATTCCCAGCCGCTCACCTTCATTCTCAAGTGGTAGGAGCCCAGTTACAACAGCGGGAGGTTTATAGCCAAGCATGACCGGAGCACACCTCAAATAGGACAGTCACTGACTCCAGGATAGGGGCCTCCTCCATTTAGGTCACCAAAAACCCTTTTTCAAAGTTCATGGGGCATGCAAGTTTCTGCCTGGTTTTTTTAAAAGACCTTACCTTTTCTCAGCATGCTTGGGCAGAGCTCACTGAGGGAGCACCCACTTTGCATGCAGAAGATCCAGGCTTCAGTGGCATCTCCAGTGAAAGGGATCAGGTGATGTGAAAGACCGGCCCCTGGGCCCCTGCAGAGCTGCCGCCAGTCTGGGTAGACATTGCTGATCTTGATAAGGCCAATGGGCTGCTTAAAGCAGCTTCATGTGTTCAAGATGGCAGCCAGAATTCAAACATGGGGTTCCCTCCAGTGGTTCCTGTTTCTGTTGACTCAGAAGAAAGCAAGCAATGTGTCTGCCTGTAAAGGAGAAGTCACCTTTGTGCAGGCCACATTTCAGAACTAATTGGCAAGACACTCAGACATAACATGATGCATGCAAAGGATATACTACCTCTCATGCAAAGATGCTGTGGCTCATTTCTGTGACCATGTGGTGGATACAGTGCTGGACTCCAGTTCTGGAAAGACCTAGGTGTCGCAGACTCAAATCCCCACTCAACCATGATGAGGTTCACTTGGTGACCTTGGATGTCTCTTCCAGTTTGGTGTAGTGGTTAAGTGCGCAGACTCTTATCTGGGAGAACCCAGTCGGATTCCCCACTCCTTCACTTGCAGCTGCTGGAATGGCCTTGGTCAGCCATAGTTTTTGTAGTTGTCCTTGAAAGGCAGATGCTGTAACAGCTCTCTTATCCCACCTACCTCACAACCAGGTTTCTGTTGTGGTGGGGGGAGGTATAGGTGACTGTGGCCGCTCTGAGACTCTGAGATTCAGAGTATAGGGTAGGATATAAACCCAATATCTTCTTCTTCTCAACCCCACAGCACTGTGGGGCTCCTCAGAATAGAGGAGAGGAGAACCATGGCTTGGAAGAAGGGTGTAATTAAACTGAGGTAGAAAGACCAGAGAGAGAGGCAATGGAGAAGATACAGACTGGAGGTGTTATTCTGCAGCATGCAAAGCAGAATATCTTGCACATCTTCTCTGCAGAAAGAAGCTTGATCACTCAAAGAGATTTGCCCATTCAGATATTGCACTGAGTGGCCAAAGAAAGGAAGTGCCATTCACTTGTGGTTCCTCTCCTTCACTTCTGGGTAATGCCCAAAGCTTCCCTCCATATCTTGATAGAGACTAGAGGTGAGCAAGCTGAAGCTGAATTGAGCAAACAAAGAAGCAATGATGACTGTGGAAGGGAGTAAGACATGGGCTAGTTAAGGGGTTCAGTTCCTCCTACCCCGGGTAGGTTCACAGGCTCAAAGTTCTTTTGTCATTGTATCTAGCTTCAGCACTAGACAGGTCCAGAGCTATTTTCCTCCATCTGTTGAAAATAGCATTTTTTGGCTGATACCAAACTGGTGGTGTCCTCTTTCCATTATTACTCTATGGAGCTGTCCAGCTCTTGAAAGTTCTAGTTTCATCTGTTACAGAATGGGGATGAAGGGTGAGATCACAGTGGCTTTGCTGTGCTTCTGTGCTACCTTCCTAGTATCCTCTGGGTTTATACAAGGTGCTGATTTTGAGCTACAAAGCCATAAATGGCTGGGCACAACATACCTGTGTAGGCTGACTCCATCCATGTATTCTTATCTCCCACAACAGGCAGAAGGCTATGAACACTCAACATCTGCTCTCTAGGATCAAAATACAAAGTTATACAGAGCTGTGCTGTAGGTGGCCAGGCTGCAGCAATCTCTTAGCAATCTTTTAGAATGCGTTCAGTCCTGTAAAGCATTGAGATGCACTAGGCCCCAACAGCAGAAGCTTCCGTATGCAGAGCCACAGGTAGGGCTGCAACTCTGCGGAGGTTCTGCAGATGCTGTAACAATGTATCAATATTAACCCATGCCTTCATGGGAAGGAGTCACAGTATTCAGCTGCCACCCTGTATGCAAACTCCACAGCTTGAAGGTTTGTTTAAGGTTTATTGGATTTATATCCCGCCCTCCCTGCCGAAGCAGGCTCAGGGCGGCTCACAACCAGCAAAATAAGAACAATTTAACAATGAAACAACAAAACAAGTTAAACAATTAAAATGGTTAAGAACCAATTAAAAACAGTCTGGTGCTAATTGCATCTGATGTTTCCTCGCTTCAGATGTCATTCAGTCGATATTTGATGTATCTCAGTCACCCCATATCAGTCCTTCGATGTTAAATTAAAGGCCTGCCGGAATAAAGTTGTCTTACAGGCCTTGCGGAACTGGGCGAGGTCCCGTAAGGCCCTAGTTCTTCCAGCAGTTGATTCCACCAATAGGGGGCAGCAATCGAGAAGGCCCGCTCTCTAGTGGACTGTAGTCTAGCCTCCCTCGGCCCGAGGATTGCTAATAGATTTTTCGTCCCAGATCTAAGTATCCTCTGGGGAGCGTGTGGGGAGAGACGGTCCCTAAAGTAAGCAGGTCCTCGGCCATATAGGGCTTTAAAGGTAATAACCAGAACCTTGTAGCGACCAACATTTATCTCAACTGTAGTTTTTCTAAGCCAGAGCTCACTTACTATCAGATGCGCAAAGTACCCTTCCAAAGTAGCTAAATTTATACCATGGAGCTCAAGTAAAAGAAAAGGGGTGGGGGTCTGGGGAAGAAGTTATAGGGAGAAGCCAGTATAAAACATGAACCAATCAGAGTAATCAATCCATTCTGAGTGGGTGTGAACCAATCCAAACTGTTGACAGACAGGTAAGATAGGATTAATGTACAATCCAATTAAGGAAAATACAGCGTGAGATGTTAAGCAGATTCAACAGGGCAATAAATAGACTATATAAAAGTGTAGCTGAATTAATTAATTAATGGCTGTAAATTGAGGGTCATGCTGAGATTAGCAGCAACAGTGAATGAGGAGACCAAGGTACTGATTCAAGACTAGGAAGGGAAGATAGAATTTGGGAAATATAGACAATTTTAGCATATACTTTATTAGGATATCTCTATTTGCCAGGTGTATATTTATTTGCAGGTGTATAGCATGCAGGCATCTTTTAGGGAAAAGGGTTATCTGAACTGTGATTTGTAAACTGCCTTAAGTCATGGGGGAATGGGACATAATTTATTTATTTATTTATTTTATTTCATTTTATTTATATCCCACCCTCCCCACCAAAGCAGGCTCAGGGCGGCTCACAAAATAAAATCACTACAATTAAAATCAATAAATATTAAAAATTACGCATTCAACAGTGAAAACACAATATTTATTTAGTGCTATTTCAGTGGTGACATTTCTTCAAATTCCTTGAGATACAGGCGCTGTGTCAGTTAAATGCCAGCTAGAAGAGATCAGTCTTGCAGGCCCTGCAGAACTGCGCTAGGTTCCGCAAGGCCCTCACTTCCTCTGGCAGTTGATTCCATCAACAGGGGGCTGCAATCGAGAAGGCCCTGTCTCTGGTGGTTTTTAATTTGGCCTCCTTCATCCCAGGGATTGCTAGTAAATTTTGTGATCTCGATCTAAGTACCCTCTGGGGAACATGTGGGGAGAGATGGCCCCTGAGGTAGGCAGGTCCTATAATAAAGAGCTAAGGTTTTGATTAGTTCTATTTTAGCCCTTTCACATTGGATTATAGTCAGTGTCTTTTTCCACCTCAGTTAGGAATCTCCCATTGGAGTCCAACAGAAAGACTCCACCCACTAAAGGAAGTTTTCCCACCTTACAGAAGGAAACCGGTGGGCACCTCCATTGATTTGAATAAATAACTAAATAACAAACAGCAGAGATACAGTAGTATTCATAACAGGTTCTAAGGTAAGTTCCTACCAGCAAACTGATAATTAGTGTCATATTAAGTTGCAAAGACATTTTCTCCTCTTTACATGCTTGGTGACAGGGGCACAATTCATTGCAGCTCTCCTTACATATTGTTGTTTCACAGCTGGATTTAGTAATGCTTTTAGAAGTCCAGGAAATGGTTTTGGCCAGCGGTCCTTTTTTCTAGCTTAGGCTGGCCTGTCAACCATGCTTTCTGCAGAAGATGGATCTGGATCACTGTTATTCAAGTCTAGTAACATCCAAATAAGATTACATTAGTGTGCTATTGGGGCTGCCTTTAAAGATAGCTTGGAAGGCTCTAAATGTAGTGGCCACAATATTAACTGGGGCATGTCAAATGGCATATATCACTTCAATAATGTTTCAGTATCACTAGTTACCAATGTGGTGCCAATAGATTCGAACTCTGACTTGCCAGTAACAGGGTGTTCCACAACAAAGGTCTGGAACAAGGTTATCTTAAAGATTTACCCAAATTGCTTGGAATTTGCATTAGAGGCTTGGAAATAAACCAGACTGGGGAAGAAGGTGCAGCAGACCAGGTCTGTAGAGCAATAGAAGCAGCAGAAGGGCAAGTGTAAAGTTAAGATAACAGGATGGATGCCAAACCAAAATTGGGTCTGAGAACGACCCTTTTATAATTTTTTTCAAGGAGGGGAAGAAGTGTTGCCTTTGGAAGGTGGGACTGATGAAAATTCAATCTCTCCGGAGATGAGCTAGTTTGAAAATAAAGTTTTGTCTGTATTGTAAAGGGGAGTATTCCTTGTTTGCATTAAAGTGTCAAAATATCCTTTTGGAGAGACAGAGGGGTTAGATAGGTAAGTATAGAAGGCTGGCTATTTGTCATGTTTGAGTACAGGCAGAAACTTTCCTGTCCAGTCTTTAAGATAAGGAGAATCTAGCTAGGATTAGCCTGCTGTTTATTGTTTTGGATACCTGGGTTGGAAGAAGAAGAAGAAGAGGACGACAACTATAGATTTATACCCGCCCTTCTCTCTGAATCAGAGTCTCAGAGAGGTTTACAATCTCCTTTATCTTCTTCCCCCACAACAGACACCCTTGTGAGGTAAATGGGGTTGCTAGAACTCTCCCAGAAGCTGCCCTTTCAAGGACAACTTCTGTGAGAGCTATGGCTGACCCAAGGCAATTACAGGAGCTGCAAGTGGAGGAGTGGGGACTCAAACCCAGTTCTCCCAGATAAGAGTCCACACACTTAACCACTACACCAAACTGGCTCAAATTATCCAGTAGGAGGCTCCAGGGTTCTTGGAGAAATTGGCTCTTTGATTGCATCCCTTTTAGGAGGGGCTTTTGTATGATCAATGGAGGAGCTGCCCTGCATTCCTTTAATACAGACTCCATCTTCCATTGCTAGGCCCAAGCTGAGATGTGCACATGTCCAAGTGGGGATCAAGTGTTGAAAAATGAGGGTATTCTTGGGGTGAGTGCCCCTCGAGGCATCAACAGCCTCTTCCCAGCCAGAATGTTAACAGCTGCAGCAGGGAGATAGGAGGAAGCATCAGATAGTGAAAAAATAGTTATGGTATACTATACTAGATCAAACTTTATGAGGAAAGATTGAGGGACTTAGGGATATTCCGTCTGAGAAGAGAGCAGGGGGATGATTGTTCTCCTAAAGCATTTGAAGAGCTGTCACTTAGAGGAGGGCAGGGAGCAGTTCCTGTTGGCAGCAGAGGAAAGAACTCACAATAAAGGGTTTGATGTTTTCTTGGCAGACTTTTTATGGGGTGGTTTGCCATTGCCTTCCCCAGTCATCTACATCCCGCCCCCCCCCCCCCCAGAAAGCGGAATACTCATTTTACCGACCTCGGAAGGATGGAAGACTGGGTAAACCTTGAGCTGGCTACCTGAACACAGCTTCCGCCGGGATCAAACTCAGGCCGTGAGCAGAGCTTGGACTGCGCTACCACAGCTTACCACTCTGCGCCACAGGGCTTCCTTTCTTCTTCTTACATTGTGAAATTGTACTGTACTTAACTGTTATAATATGGGGGAAACAACCTGCTCAGAAATAGCCAAATTGCTTACAAAAAAAAAATCAGCTCCCTGCTTGCAACAGCAAGAGCAACATGAGCTGAATCGGTGGGTGTTCAGGCACCCCTGCTTGCAACCCAAAACACTCCCAGGGGGCTGAAAAATGATAATGAACAATAAGATGCCAAGTTATTGCTCAGGCATGTTGTTATTAAAACCTTTTGCTCAACAAACTGCTTGGAGAGGCAGGATAATAGCTGTTTGATGGGCCCGCTGAATGAAATGTTGTGACTTTATTTGCATGAAGCATCTTCCTGTTTTTATTACTGTTATATTGATCAGAATATGTCCATGTCATGGGAGAGTTACATTGCATCCAATCCAGTTCTAGATATGTCCTGAAAATTCTTATATATAAGTTAGTGCTAGAAAATCCAATGTACATTGATGCGGAAAAGGCAGACAGAAGTTAAACCTAGAAGGTGGAGGTGAATGTGTGAGGAAGGCCTCCATGTTGCTGATATTCCAGCACCACTGTAAGACAGAGTGATTAGAAAATGAGTAGTTTTGATGAATAAGAAGGATATAAATTCAGGTGTGTACCCGTGTTGGTCTGAAACAGCAGAACCAGGGCTTTTTTTGTAGCAAGAAGTCCTTTGCATATTAGGCCACACACCTCTGACATAGCCAATCCTCCAAGAGCTTACAGGGCGCTTAGTACAGGGCCTTCTGTAAACTCCAGAAGGGTTGGCTACTTCAGGAGTGGCCTAATATGCAAAGGAGTTCCTGCTACAAAAAAAGCCCTAAGCAGAACAAAGTCTGAGCCCAGTGGCACCTTTAAGACTAACAAAGTTTTATTCAAGGTATACAGTTTTGTGTGCACATATGTTTCTTCGGATACACTGAAATAGAAATTACCAGTCCATACATAGAGGTAGAGCATGCATAGTAAATTAGAGTACAGCATAATGAAGATGTTTAACAGATTCAAGGACCAAATAGGATTAAGAAGTTTAGTTAGTGATGCACTGTATTCTTGGTGCTTGGGAGGGGCAACAGGGTGAGGGCTTCTGGTGTCCTGGCCCCACTGATGGACCTCCTGATGACACCTGGGTTTGTTTTGGCCACTGTGTGAGACAGAGTGTTGGACTGGATGGGCCATTGGCAGCAGAGGAAAGGATGGACCATTGGCAGCAGAGGAAAGCACTCACAATAATGGGTGTAAATTAAGGGTGGGAAGGTACCAGCTGGATATTAGGGGGAAAAAATTACAGTAAGAGTTGCTAATTCCAACCCTTCTTCTTAAAGTTAAAGGTAGTCCCCTGTACAAGCACCAGTCGTTTCCGACTCTGAGGTGATGTAGCATCATGACATTTTCATGGCAGACTTTTTATGGAGTGGTTTGCCGTTGCCTTCCCCAGTCATCTACATTTTACCCCCAGCAAGCTGGGTATTCATTTTACCGACCTCGGAAGGATGGAAGGCTGAGTCCTTGATTTATTTATTTATTTATTACGTTAAGCTTATATCCCGCCCTCTCCGCAAGCGGACTCAGGGCAGCTCACAACATCACATTACTTCCATTAAAAACCAATAAAACATATAAAATGAATTACATATTTAAATTATTTAAAACATTTCATGGTGCTGTATTAATACAGTACAGTATAACGGTTCTGAAAGTTCGATGGTGACCATCGGTACTCTGCATGGTGCTCTATATGATGTCCAGTGGCAGCTCTCTGAAGCTCTCTGAGCTGGCTACCTGAACCCAGCTTCCACCGGGATCAAACTCAGGTCGTGAGCAGAGAACATGGCTTCTCTTATGTTCTTATGTTTTTAGTTTAGATGGTTACTGTTTGTTTTGGTTCAATTTTGGGAGAATACCAAATGAAGGAAATAAATAAATGAGGTTAGAAGAGATATTGGTTTCTTATCTCACTACATATACTGATCTAATTCAGCCCTCTTACATATGTATTCTCACCAGTCCCCCAGAAGGGCCATATGTCTTCTTTATTTCTTTTGTTTAGCAGATTGTAATGTAATGAATAGTAGAATGTAATTTAATTTGGAATGGTAGATTGGGATGTATTTCTCTGGTCTGGGGATAGGGGAGATAACTCTACATAGCCAATTGGCCCACTTCAAAGAAGATACTGTATGGGTGCCTCCATGCTTAAGAGGAGGTGGTTGGAATGTAACAGCAGGGCCTCAGCGAATTACTCTCAGCATTCCACAATTAAGAACACATCTGCCCATCAGTCTCCAATATGGACATATTTATTTCCTTCACTATATTACCCCCTGGAATCAAACCCAAACAAATGGTAACCATATAAAATCAAGTTTGTTATTCCTGTTTGGTCTTTGAATCTGTTAAACATCTTCATCATGCTGTATGCTAATTTACTGCTCACTTATATGTATGGACTGGTAACGTCCATTCCATTGTATCTGAGGACGTGTGCATGCACATTAAAGTTTATACCGTGAATAAAACTTTGTTGGTTTCAATGGTGTCATCGGACACTCAATGGTGTCATCGGACTTGTTAAGAAGGATATGGTTGCTTGTCTAGAATGATTTAAGGTATTTAATGTATTTAGCCATTTTTAATTTAATATGAAATTTTAATAACTGTGCAGCCTGCCTTGAGTCTATAAAGAGAGCACCAGTATGGTATTCACGATTGCCATGGCACTTGTCTATACTTCCCCAAGGGCTCAATGAGCTTTTCAGAAAGTAAGCAGGCCTTTTGTAAAGCAGCACTTGATATTGGCCGCACTCATTCAAATAAAAAGGTTTTCCATGGCTGCAGTAGCAGTCCCAGCCATTGGACAAATGATAAGCAACTGGGCTTGTGGTTAAATTTTCCCTTCAGGCTTTCCTTTTTTAAATTCCCTTTTCTCCTTCTCAGCACACCACTCCCTTCCTTTCTTTTGCAGCTATTGTGTTTGACTCTGCCTCCTACAGCAGCCTTTTTTTGTTTACATTTTAGGGTACTGCTCATGACATCCTCTCAAAATTCCAAAGGTGCCTAGAGGCTCTAAAGATTGGGGAGCCCTGCCTTAATTAAATAGCTATACATTGAAAGGGTTGAGAAATCTGTTTTAATTCAAGATCACATCCTTTTCTTCTGCATTCTTATATTATTAATTTACTGTATTTATAGTCCACCTTTCACTGAGACTCAAAACAGATTATGCAGTGTAAATTGATATCAGTCCACATGAAAGACATCCAATAAGCACAATTAGTAAGAGAAGACTTCTGACAAACAATGTACCAGTAGTATTTCCAAAATTTGATGAGCATAATTTGCTTAGATAAATCATTAAGGACTGTGGTCTATGTTGCTGTGTTTAGTTTATTCAAAGTAGGATCCTATTTCTGTAATTTCTGTACCGCCTAATGCAGGGGTGTCAAACTCATTTGTTAGGATCTGACATAAATGGAACTTTGTGGGGCCGAGCCATGTGTGTCCTAAAATGTAATGCCTGGTAGAGGAGATATACTCTTTATAAAGGACAGAGGCAAACACAAAAAAAGAAGAAGACAAAGAAGAAAAAGAAGATGATGATATTGGATTTATATCCCGCCCTATATGCTGAATCTCAGAGTTTCAGAGCAGCTCACAATCTCCTTTATCTTCCTCCCCCACGACAGACACCCTGAGAGGTAGGTGGGGCTGAGAGAGTTCTCACAAGCAGCTGCCCTTTCAAGGACAACCTCTGGTTTTTAAAATAAGTCTGTGGCTTCCCCACATACCAAAGGTTAGCGTGCCAGCCGGCCTGGAGATCAAAGCCTTCTATTGCTAATATCCGCCTGTTCTCTAAAAGAACCCAATCTTTAAGCCATAAAGTCTTGCAGGCTAGGTGGTAAATTTCCAGGTCCGGGAGGGCCAAACCTCCGTTTTGCTTGTTATCCAACAGAATTTTCCATCTGATTCTGGGTTTCTTACCCTGCCATATGAAAGATCTGAACTGTTTATTCATTTTAACAAAAAACGGCTTCTTAGCAGCGAAGCATACCGTTTGCAACAGAAATAAAATCTTTGGTAAAATACACATCTTAATCAGTGCTGCCCTCCCCATAAGTGATAGTCCTAAATTATTCCACTTTTTAAGCGATATTTCCGTTTCTTTTAATAACGGTATAAAATTATTGTCGTAGATGGTACTACATCTATTTGTAAGGCGTACACCTAAGTATTTTATTTTATGTTCTAATTTACAACCCATCTTCTTTTCTAATTCCAAAGATGCTGAGCCGGACATGTTTTTTGTTAAAATTTTTGACTTCTGTTTATTAACTTTTAAGCCTGCGACCTCACCATACTTAATTAATTCTGTTAAAGCTTCCTCAGCTGAGTCAAGAGGGTCCTGCAGAATCAAAACCATATCATCTGCGTACGTCAAAATCTTGTACGCCTCTCCTTTTACTTTAATGCCTTTAATTTTATCATTCATCCGAATCGAATTACTCAGGACTTCCAAAGAAAAAATAAATAGCAGAGGGGATAGCGGGCAACCCTGTCTCGTGCCCTTTTCAAGAACTATTTCATCTGTTAGATCTCCATTCACCACAATCCTAGCTGATTGTTTGTCATAAATCGCTTGAATATTTCTAAAAAAATCTCCTCCACAATTAAGTTTCTTAAAGGTTTCAAATAAAAAATTCCAGTCAAGATTGTCGAACGCTTTTTCCGCATCAATAAAAATAAAAGCAGCCTGCTTATCCCTACATAGATCCAAATATTCCATAATGTTAGCAAGAATACGAATATTATTGCGTAAGTATCTAGATGGCAAAAATCCCGTTTGATCTGGGTGAATTGTGGTGTGTAAAATCTTTTTAAGCCTGTTAGCCAAAATTAAAGAATAGAGTTTATAATCAACATTCAACAAAGATATTGGACGATAGTATTTAATGTCGTCCAGTTGTCCCTTCTCTTTCGGTATGAGCGTCACATTACTGTGTCTCCAAGAGTCCGGTATTTTTGCCGAACACCAAACCTCCTGTATTAAACTTTTGAATTGATTAATTATCAGGTCTTTAAAAGTAATGTAATATTCTGCCGGAATACCATCCGGGCCTGCCGCTTTGTTCTTCTTTAACTTAGACCAGGCTTCCTCTAATTCAAACATAGTAATTGGCTCATTTAAAATTTTTATTTTATCTTCCGGTATTTCCATCAATGGCTTTTTGTTCAAGTAAGCTTCTTGTTCTTCCCTACGAATATCTGCCTTTTTATATAGAGCTGAATAAAAATCTTTTATAATCATCTTTATATCTTCCAACCCTACTTTAGGTCTTCCTTCTTTATCTTTTAACACTTTAATTATTCTTTTTTCCCTTTCTATCCTTATTCTATGGGCTAGCCATTTCCCTGGCTTATTAGCGTTGTCAAAATATTGTTGCTTAGAGTATGCTATTTTCTTTTCCATTTCCTCCAGCATCAATAAATGTAGTTTATGTTTTAGGTTCTTAATTTCCTCTTTAATTACCCTTTGTAAGGGATTTTGCTTTAGTTGAGATTCTTTATTTTTAATTAAATCAGTCAGCTCGGTTCTTAATCTTGCATCTTCCCTTCTCTTATTTGCCAGAAAATTTATAACCAATCCTCTAAAGTAAGCCTTACTTGTTTCCCACAACGTCGTTTGAGACACCTCAACCTGTGCGTTTACTTGAAAGAAAAACGTCATTTCTTTCTGTATAAATTCCACAAACCTCTTATTATTAGTTAAATTATGGTGCATTCGCCAACCAGATCTCCTCTCCTTACTTCTCATCTCACACATTAAGGGACAATGATCTGCAATCGTAGAGGGAAGAATTTCTACCTCTTGTAATGTTTTGACCATACCGGCTGAAAGCCACATCATGTCAATCCTTGACCAGGAATTGTGCCTATTTGAGAAGTATGTGTAATCCCGCCTATTTGGATTTAACATACGCCAAATATCTGTCAGACCATAGTCTTCAGCCAAATTAATAAAATTTTGAGGGAGGACACTACTTCCTTTCCTTTTAGTTTTCCCCCTATCCTTGTTCAAAACACTTCTATCCAAGTATGAATCTTTCACAGCGTTAAAATCTCCAATAATAGCTATCTTTTCATATTCACAGTTTCTCACCTTATGACATAATTCTCTATAGAAGGTACCTTGTGACTCATTGGGTGCGTAAACGTTTATTAAAAGAAATTTATCACCATGACTAACAATCTCAATGCCCTGAAAACGGGCATCCTTCCCTTCAAAAATTAATTCCGCTTGTATGTCACCTGAAATATAAGTTACCAATCCTCTCTTTTTTTTACCCTCCTCGGATGTACAAATAGCCTTCCCTAAGCCCTTATTCAATAGTAGATGCTCATCCTTCTTTTTTATATGCGTTTCCTGTAGGCAGATAATATCTGCCCTAAATTTTTTAAGTTGATGAAAAACACGTTTCCTTTTTTGGGGCAGATTTAAACCGTTTGTATTAACTGAGATTATCTTCATTATGTTCAGTTGATTCTAACCTTTACTTTATTTTTATTTTATTTTTTAGTTTTGATCTTCACTCCCTCCACTGAGATTTTTTCTTTTTCTGCAACCTAGTTTCTCTGTAAAAGCCTTCTTCTTCTTGACCCACTTCTCCCTCTTCCCGCTCCTTTGAGTACTGATCAGAATCATTCTGTGGGATTCCCTCTTGTAGTCCTCTATGATTTTTTGACCAACCCTTTCCCTGGAAATTCTTTGTATATTTATTAATAAATTCTTCCATCTCCGGAAGGGAATCTATTCTAAATCTGGAGTTGGTGTATGTAAAGGATAGTCCTTCAGGGATTAACCATCTATAAATTATGCCTTTCTCCTGCAAAAATTCAGCTAATTTTAAATATTCTTTTCTTCGAATCCTTATTGCCCAAGGCACTTCTTTCATAATTTTGATTTTGACTCCTTTTATCATTAGTTGGCGATCCCTAAGTTCCTTCCAAACCTTTTCTTTGATCACTTTTCGGACAAATCGCACGTGTATTTCACGCGGGAGATCATTCTTTTTGGCGTATAGTGTGTTGACCCTATAAATACTGTCAATCTCCTTTCCCACTTCTTCCTTCTCTGTACCTACACTATTTGTTAATGCATCCGCCATCATTTCTAGTAGACCCTCACCTTTTTCTTCAGGCACATTTAAAAATCTGAGCACATATTCAGCCTGTCTCATCTCCATCTGGGCTATTTTATTATTTAATTCATTCTGTTTCTGTTCCAGATCTCCCATTTTAATTTCAGTCTGCTTCATTTTATGTTCTATTGATTTGGTTATCTTAACCACTTCTGCTATGTCTTTTTTGGTATCCGTAACTTTATAGTCTAAGCCATCAAATTTTTCTCCCAGCGCTTGTATCTGTTGAGATAGTGAGGCTTGTACTTGATTGAGTGCCTCGGCAAAACTCTGCTGTAGCTCTTTAATTGATTCTTGTGCAATTGCCGCACCAACCGTTTTAGGTTGCCCTGGAGAGGCTTTAAATTTCCCTTGTTGAGACATCCTATCAATCTATAATCACACTTTATCAGCACTGGTCAAAATAAATTCTTTTAGCGCTTATTTTGTTTCCAATTAATACCTTCCACAATACTAAACGCACTAATCGTATTCAATAGTGCAATAATACAATTAAGAATTCACTGTCTTAACTTATAAACTTCTTACACAACCCGCGTTCGATACAGCAAACAAGGTGGACTAAACCCCACTACCACAGCTCACTAGAGAGTTCTTATGTCTTGTACTTCCCGCTGGTTTTATCAACAGAGTAATGTCTAGCCAACAGAGTAATATCCAGCCAGCCAAAATAGCATCACATAGCGTCACACAGTCTACTTATATAAACCTATTTTTGTAAAGTCCTTTTTCTTATTCTATAAACCGATAGTCCACTTGGCAGATTTATTCGATTAAAGTTCCTTCACTAGTATTGCTCAAGAGTTCACAGTCCTATTCTCTCTGCTCTTCTCGCTTCAGACTGAGCTCTCTGGGCCACCGTCGCCTCTTCGTTGTTACTTCCGCGTTCCAGCCAACGCCCCAGATAGTTAGTCAAACAAACAAACAAACCAGCAAAGTCAAAACCGCTCCTTCACCGTTGATTTTAAATAAACATGAAAAGTCAAAGGCAAGAAAGGAAGGAAAAACCGAAGAAGTTCTCCTGCACGTTGCCTTGTCGCGTTATTCCACGGCAGCTCTCTCACGTGGCCTCCGCCCACCTCTTACGCCCTTCTGGTGTCTTTTTCCAACACACTCGGACGGGGAACACCAGCCGAATAGCGTGGAGCCCACTTTCAAATCAGGTCAAAAAAAAAGACTTAACAGAGGAAAGGAAGAAAAAAAAAAAATTCAAGCCTCTTCCATCCGACCTCCACGCACAACCTCCGTGACCAGTGGCTGAAGCTAAGACGTCTACCGACACTTGCTGCCTTCGGGAAATAAGGTATGGGGGATACACGGAGAGCCAGCCTGGTTCTTCCTCTCCCCTCGCCCCTTCTTTGTACTATCACCCTCCAACGGGGTGAGTACGGACCTTCGGACAGGCCCCCCTGAAGGCTAAAAGTCGGCAGGTTTCAGAGCTAGCCCGAAATCCTGCCGCTCCGCTCCGCCATTTTGGTCGAGTCCACTTGATTCGAAAGTCCCTTTTGGAAGGCTGGATTAAAATCAAAAATAAGATTTATAGGGGGAAGACCCCTAGATGGCTATCACCGGAAGAGGCAGTAGTTCAGCCTAGTTTATGGAAAGTCACAAAACCAATTAGATACACTGATCTCTTGGATGATATGGACAAATTAAAAAATAACGAGGAGCTGGCCAATCAGGGAGTGAAAATTGACTGGTGGTTAATGATGCAGATTACTGCGAAATTTAACAGAGACAAAATTTTAGGATTTACTAGACCGAACTATGATTTCGATAAACTGCTAATATCAGGCTCATATAAATTAATTAAAAGGGTATATAATTATGTTTTACATATGGAGTTAGAAGATGAAGTAGTCAAGGCTACAATGATAAAGTGGGCGCAGAACCTGGAGAAAAACATCATGTTAGACCAATGGGACATTTTATGGAAAAATAATTACAAAATAATCAAACCGGTCAGTTATAGAGAGAATTTCTTTAAAATGTTTCATAGGTGGTACTTTACTCCGTCCCGGTTGAGTAAAATGAAGTTGGAAACGTCACCAAAATGTTGGAAATGTGAAGCAAAAATAGGTACTTTTTTCCACTGTTGGTGGACGTGTGAATTAGCAAAAAAGTATTGGGTGATGGTTTATAATTTACTAAAAGAGATCTTAAAGGTAAACATACAGCTAAAAGCCGAGATAATGCTTCTATCACTAGTCAGGGATAATTTACCAAAAGAAGATGAATACATCACAGTTTACATTCTAACGGCCGCCAGAATTCTTTATGCCAAGGTCTGGAGACAAAAAATTATTCCTCAAAGGGATGAATTAATACAGAAAATTCTGAATATTGCGGAGATGGATATTCTCTCGAACATGATAAGAGGTTTATCGAAAAGAGAGGCAATTGACAAATGGAAAAAATTTCATGATTGGCTGGATTTATTAAGATAAATGAGGAAAGAGTGTGTAATAAGAGGATTGAAATGTTGAAATGGTTGTTAAGATAATGTAAGTTGAAATTATCTATGTCTGTATACCCCACAAGCAACTTCAATCTGTATAGCGTATTGAGATAAAGTACTTTATGTTCTAAATAAAATCTTAAAACTAAAAAAAAAAAAAAAAAAAAAAAAAAAAAAAGGACAACCTCTGGGAGAGCTATGGCTGACCCAAGGCCATTCCAGCAGCTGCAAGTGGAGGAGTGGGGAATCAAACCCAGTTCTCCCAGATAAGAGTCCGCACAGCATACTTAACCACTACACCAAACTGGCTACACCAAAGATACTATTTTTTAACTCAAAACACAAACATGCTTAAAACGCTTGCAATATTTTGTTTAAAAAAGAAAGGTAGGGGGATAGTGGGATTTTGCAATGCAATTTTAAAAATAAAACATCAAGGAAAAGCACAAGGAAAATTAAACACAGCAGAAAATTAAAAATATAAAATGCTCTCAGCTTGGGAGAACATGAAATGGCAAGGCATTGCAAACTTCTCCCCCACCCCCCCCGGTCTACTCAGATTAGCAATGGTTTATCAGTGTAATATCCCACTTTGGCTGTGGGTTCTCAAGTCAGAGTACTCACTAGGCAGAAAAAGAAGAAGAATTGCAGATTTATATCCCACCCTTCTCTCTGAATCAGAGACTCAGAGCGGCTTACAATCTCCTATATCTTCTCCCCCGACAGACACCCTGTGAGGTGAGAGGAGCTGAGAGAGCTCTCACAGCAGCTGCCCTTTCAAGGACAACTTCTGCCAGAGCTATGGCTAACCCAAGGCCATTCCAGCAGGTGCAAGTGAGTGGGAAATCCATTCTGCATTTTCTCTGCAGCTTCGCTTCTGCTTTAGTCTCTGCAAAGAGAAGGCAGAAGGAGCTGTGAACATCAGCAGCCTCAGAGCTTTTCAGGGTGAGGACAGGAGTGGGGAGGGGGAGAAGAGAGCCCCACGGTCCTGATTGAAGCCCTCCAGGGGATGGTTTGGCCCGCGGGCTACACGTTTGACAACCCTGGCCTAATGTGACTTAGGCTATGTGACTTAGGCTATGCTTCAGTTCTTCTGCTGGTTTCAGACTTCTAAAATTCTAATGTATTGGTTGTTGAATGTCCCATTTTTGTGATTGAACTGGCTCAGTATGTGTTATCTGCTTTGAATTTCTGTGAGAAAAATGGACCATAAATAATACACATCTGCCATTGGTTGTGGTGTCCGCTCTATCAGCCATTGGCCTGTCAACTGCCACTTAAGTTTCATTGCGTTCCATTTGTTGAATTTACTCCTCTCTCCCACTGTTGCCTAATGCCTCTGTGGCATTCAGAAGATAAAGTAGGCAACAGCAGGGAGACACCAAAGAGACAGGGAACAAAGGTGGCAATGTGACTAGGCAACACAGCCTGGCTCCACTGGGAACATTTTCTCAGAGGCTTATAATCTCCTATATCTTCTCCCCCCACGACAGACAGCTGCCTCTTTCCTGTCACTTCCTCCCTCTCTCCTCCTCAGCCTCACCCCAGGACAGACAAGGATTGGGCCACTGGGGAAGCTGCTAGGCAATGGATGTTACTAGGCAACCATCTTGGTTATGTCAGTAAAGGGAGAGGCCTCAGCTGAATATAATGTCATAGAGGCCACCCTCCAAAGCAGTTATTTTCTTCAGGGGAGGGGGAGAGATCTGTTGTCTGGAGTTCAGTTGTGATACCAGGAGATCTTCAGGCTCCACCTAGAGATTGGTTGCTCTAGGCCTGGCTGCTTGCTCCTGTTCAGCAGCAGCCCCAGTATGACAGCCAGTGTGGCATAGGAGTTAGAGCTTCAGAGCAGGGTCTGCCAGACCCAGGTTCTTGCTGTGGAAGCTGACTGGGTGATTTCAGACCAATCACAGACTTTCAGCCTAACCTACCTCACAGGGCTATTGTTCAGATTACATGGGGGGGGGAGGAGAATGATGTAAGCTACTTGGGTCCTCACTGTGGAAACAGACTGTCCTTTTCCTAGGTAGAGGCTGTACGGAGGGGGAGGAGATGGAAAGTTGGTCAGAGAGGCAGATAAAGGTAGGCAGAGAAGAAGACAGGGTTGCCAACTCCAGGTTAGAATATTCCTGGAGATATGAGGGGTGGAGCCTGGAGAGCCTCTTTTAAGAGCTCATTGCATTTTTCTTCACAAACAGGCCTTATTCCTAGTAAACAAATAAAAATAATAAAGTAAAAAGTGGTACTAGAACATAAGAACATAAGAGAAGCCATGTTGGATCAGGCCAACGGCCCATCAAGTCCAACATTCTGTGTCACACAGTGGCAAAAAATTTTATATACACACATACACTGTGGCTAATAGCCACTGATGGACCTGTGCTCCATATTTTTATCTAAACCCCTCTTGAAGGTGGCTATACTTGTGGCCGCCACCACCTCCTGTGGCAGTGAATTCCACATGTTAATCACCCTTTGGGTGAAGAAGTACTTCCTTTTATCCGTTTTAACCTTTCCGCTCAGCAATTTCATCGAATGCCCACGAGTTCTTGTATTGTGAGAAAGGGAGAAAAGTACTTCTTTCTCTACTTTCTCCATCCCATGCATTATCTTGTAAACCTCTATCATGTCACCCCTCAGTCGACGTTTCTCCAAGCTAAAAAGTCCCAAGCGTTTCAACCTTTCTTCATAGGGAAAGTGCTCCAGCCCTTTAATCATTCTAGTTGCCCTTCTCTGGACTTTCTCCAATGCTATAATATCCTTTTTGAGGTGCGGCGACCAGAACTGCACACAGTACTCCAAATGAGACCGCACCATCGATTTATACAGGGGCGTTATGATACTGGCTGATTTGTTTTCAATTCCCTTCCTAATAATTCCCAGCATGGCGTTGGCCTTTTTTATTGCAGACACACACTGTCTTGACATTTTCAGTGAGTTATCTACCACGACCCCAAGATCTCTCTCTTGGTCAGTCTCTGCCAGTTCACATCCCATCAACTTGTATTTGTAGCTGGGATTCTTGGCCCCAATGTGCATTACTTTGCACTTGGCCACATTGAACCTCATCTGCCACGTTGACGCCCACTCACCCAGCCTCAACAGATTCCTTTGGAGTTCCTCACAATCCTCTCTGGTTCTCACCACCCTGAACAATTTAGTGTCATCCGCAAACTTGGCCACTTCACTGCTCACTCCAACTCTAAATCATTTATGAACAAGTTAAAGAGAATGGGACCCAGTACCGAGCCCTGCGGCACCCCACTGCTTACCATCCTCCACTGCGAAGACTGCCCATCAAGTTCAACTTTGAGTTCTTTCAGAAATCTCGGATGTATGCCATCCGGACCCGGTGACTTATTAGTTTTTAATTTGTCTATCAGTTGTAGGACCTCCTCTTTTGTCACCTCAATCTGACTTAGGTCTTTCAACACCCCTTCCAAAATTAGTGGTTCTGGGGCGGGCAAAAAGTTCTCGTTTTCCACAGTGAAGACGGAGGCAAAAAATTCATTTAGCTTCTCAGCCATTTCCCTATCCTCCTTCAGTAATCCTTTTACCCCATGGTCATCCAAGGGCCCCACTGCCTCCCTGGCTGGTTTCCTACTTCTAATATATTTGAAGAAAGTTTTATTGTTGGTCTTTATGTTTTTTGCAATATGCTCCTCAAAGTCCCTTTTTGCCTGCCTCATCACAGTCTTGCATTTGATTTGCCACAGCCTGTGGTCCCTTTTACTAATCTCACTTGGACTGGTTTTCCACTGCTTAAAGGAGTCCTTCTTACCTTTTACAGCTTCCATTACTTTGTTTGTTAACCATGCAGGCCTTTTCTTATGCCTGTTTGTGCCTTTCCTAACTTGTGGTATGTATTTTATCTGCGCTTCTAGGATTATAGTTTTAAATAGCGTCCAAGCTTCCCCAAGGGTTTTGATCGTATGTACCTTTCCTTTCAGTTTCCTCCTCACATGCCTCCTCATCTCAGTGTATTTACCCCTTTTAAAGTTAAACGTGGTTGTGGCGGTCTTTTTTATATCAATAGAAAACAATGAAGTTACAACAGAGTAATATATGTAGAAAATTGATAAGTTCTATGCACAATGGAATAATTTATTTATTTTATTAATTTAAAACATTTTATGCTGCCTTTCCACTAAATCAGGATTCCCACACAGTCCTTTTCTCTTTATAAAGTTCCTTCCTGAAGTATTCCTGTTACCTTTATCGGAAAACCTCTCCTGAACAACTACATTTTACATTTGACCTCCTCAGCCTGCCTATCCCACAATAGAGAAAACACATATATAAGGTGATCAGCCTTGTTGATGTGAAGCAATAGAACAAAGTTTGAGTCCAGTAACACCTTTAAGTTCAACAAAGTTTCATTCTGGGCATAGCTTTCATGTGTCTTCCCATTTCATCATGCACAGAGCTTAGACATGATCTTGGATACCGCCTTAATGATGGAGGCTCAGGTTATGTGTGTTGCCAAGCTGATGTTTTTCCATTTGTCTCAAGCATGGCAACTAGCCCTTTTCCTTTCCTGCCCCAACCTAGCCACACTAATCTATGCAATGGTCACCTCCATGCTAGACTACTGTAATTTGCTTTATGCTGGTATGCCCTTGAGACTGATCCAGAAACTCCAATTTGTCTAGAATATGGCAGCAAGAGTCCTGACGTGAACACCAAGGACAGCATATATTCAACCTGTGCTGCACTAGCCACACTGCTTTCCAATGAAGTATTGGGTAAGGTTCAAGGATTTGGTATTGACCTTCAAAGTCTTGAGCAGTCTGGGACCCACTTATCTTTGGGACCACCTCCTCCATTATGTCCCCCAAAGAGCTTTATGCTCTGCTGAGAACAACAGACTGGTGGTCTCTGGCCCAAAAGACATCCAGCTATCCTCAGTATTCAGTATCTTTTTCCAGCCCTGGCTCCTTCCTGGTGGAACTCTCTGCCAAATGACACTTGGACCCTGCAGGCCTTGATGTAGTTCTGAAGGCCTTGCAAGGCAGAGAGGCTTTTGGTTGAGGACAGCAACAGGCATCTTGGCTGGCTCTCCCTATCCTTTTCCCAATTCCTTTCCCATCTATTCTAATACCACCTTTCCCATAGTGGGGAGATAAAGGGAAGGAGATTGTTTGTTTGATTGATTGATTTCTAGTCCACCCTCCCCACAAATGGCTCAGGGAAGGTTACAGCATAAAATGTCAACAAACACATTAAAACACTGAAAAACATACAATTCCCAGTCCAAAAACCAATAAAGATGACACTACAAGATGGCAACCTAAGAATCATGACATATCATCTCTGTTTCTAAATTTGTTTACATTCCAATGGTATTGCCAGATCTGGGGGTTTCAGGTTACAAACTCCCACCTGCCAGAATTAGAAAGTAGTTTGGCATTGTGGCAGAGAGTTTGAGCAAGAGAGGCCAGATAATATTGGACCCCTCAGCCTCAAATGAACTGATTGTAAGTCACTGTGAGACTTCATATGAAGGGCGGGGTATAAATCCAGACCTCTTCCTCCTCCTGCAGGCCTGAAAACTGACTTGTTAATCAGCTTATGTTAACGCCATCTGAGAACTGTTTAAATCTAAACTGAATCATTATTATGTTTTGTTGTTTATCACTCATAGCCCTAAGTAATCAGGGATTGAGCATTTCATAAATCTAATAAATAAATAGGTGCCACTGGACTCAAACTTTGTTACACTGTCAAGAGGTTGGAATAGACAGATATAGAGCTGGCTAAAATAGTGTTAAAAGGTCATCCCCTTGATATGAGATCATGATATCCATCATGAGAGTCCAAACTAACAACTGTGACAATCAGCCTGGTTAGAAACAACACTTTTGCTATGGTCCTCTACCATAGTGGAGAACATTAAGAAAAATCATTTTCTAGGAGGGCAATTGCCCCCGCCCCTTCCCACACATACCACTTGTGGCTCTCCCTCTGCCCTGGAGAGAATCATTTACAATGAAAGCTTCCTAATATTTATTTATTTATTTATTTATTTAGATTTATATCACGCCCTACCCCACCGAAGCAAGCTCAGGACGCCTCACAACACAAAAATTCTAACAATAAAATTAAGAATTAAAATACATTAATAATTTACACAATAAAATAAACACAATTCATCAGTGTGCTATCCCACAGTCTTCCTTAAAATATTCAGATGCCGGTCAGTTGTATGCCAACCGGAAGAGGACTGTCTTACAGGCCCTGTGGAACTGCCCAAGGTTCCGCAGGGCCCTCACCTCTTCCAGCAGCTGGTTCCACCAGCAAGGGTCTGTGATCGAAAAAGCCCTGTCCCTAGTTGACTTCAAACGGGCCTCCTTTGGCCCGGGGATTGTAAGGAGATTTTGAGAACCCGATCTCAGTACTCTCTGGGGAACATATGGGGAGAGACGGTCCCTAAGGTAGGCAGGTCCTAGGCCATATAGGGCTTTAAAGGTAATAACCAGCACCTTGTACCGAACTCAGTATATTATTGGCAGCCAGTGCAGTCCCCGAAGCCCCGGCTGAATGCGCTCCCATCTAGGCTGAATATGTGCCCCGGCTGAATATGCGCTCCCATATTCAGCAGAACAGTTAATTCTACTGTAGACCAACATGGCTACCCTGTAAAATGAATATTCAGTGTGGCTATTTAAAAAGAGCAGGCGGAAACTGAAACTTACCACTTACACAATAACTTCTATTTTTTTCAAAGAGCACAGGCATGAACACATCAGTACAGAAATATTTATTTATTTACAAAGATGGGTATCCTGCCTTCCAGCTACAGGTGTATATGGTGTTCCTGGATTCTTTCTCCAGTAGATGCCCCACTAGCAAAGCACAGTTCTCCTCTCTGTGGCTGCAACGTTTGGCATCCTTACTGTGGAATCAGCTCCAGTTTCCACAGTAAGGGTTATTCCCAAATAAATAATCAGGGGATTGACCTGCAAAGTAGAAGTCCACAAGATACTGCCCAGCAATCAAAATGGCTAAAGAAAAAAATGTTGTCCCCATGAGATTATTCTTTTCACCTGAAGCAACCTCATTCAGGCAAGTTGATCAAATTACTGGCAAGGTGGAGACTTTGTGTCTGGCATCTGAGTACTTGAGGGTGCTTTCGCCAGCACATCAAGAGCTGAGCAAGAAGGCTGCATTTGCCCAATGTAGCTGCATTTTGCTGAAAGGCTGTTCTTATCTGCAAAGCCCCAGAAACTATCTTGTCCATTTTGAGGAATTAAATGCTTGATAAATAATTATTCCACTGTGCTTAATTCATATTGTCTGAATTTGCTGTGGGTTATTGAATAGCATCTTATCTACCTGTCAACCACTAAAATGAAATTAATCAATTAGCAATTTCCTTTCCTGGCCCTGACCAATTACTATGGTTTAATCCTGTCCCATACATTACTGTGGCAGTCACTGAAGTGGGACAAAATATGAGTGCAGCATTTTTGCTTGGTAATCTATAGTGAACCTTCTCCTGCCAGCACTCTGGACAAGAACTATGGATTATTCGGTTTTTTTGCATTCAATTATTTAGCATGAATATCAAAAGTGGATTAAAGAAATATAGCATTGCAGTTCTCTTCTCAAACATCATTTTGCTCCTGGAAAGATGATTCCTTTTCAAGAGCAAAGGAGTCTATAAGACTCTGTATGTTCATGCTCACAAAACAACAAGAGAAGCTGCAGATTTGAACTTCCTAGGACTCCCTATTAAACAGCATAACTAAGGTTGTGGTCAGACTACAGGCTGGCACAATTTGGCTGTGCCTCTAATTACACCGTTTTATTTTGTAATGGGAAGTTTGATCAGACATGCCACCATGAGCTGGCTACACTACGTTCTTGCCTGTGGTCAATTGTTCAGATTGTTGCGGCATCCTTTTTTCTTTTCTTTTCTTTCTTTCTTTCTTTCTTTCTTTCTTTCTTTCTTTCTTTCTTTCTTTCTTTCTTTCTTTCTTTCTTTCTTTCTTTCTTTCTTTCTTTCTTTCTTTCTTTCTTTCTTTCTTTGGTCTTTCATGTATGCACATAAGAGTGTATCCAAAGATCCACTCTTTTTTGACAGCTCTGCAATCCCTCCACCAAGTACTGTAGCCCCTCTCAGCCTCCTTTGCATTGCATCTCTTCCTTGGAACATTGGGGGGGGGGGGGGGAGTGTAAGCATCATGCAGATTTCCATGACTAGCTTCATTGACTTAAATACATTTATGTCAATCATGGGATACTGTCCAACAGCAACCCCTTTTTTGCTAACACAGTTTGCATGGGAGAAAGTGGGATGGGGAGTAGGGTTGCCAGCATCCCCAGGCTCCCTGCCAATATGGGAACCTAACTAGGGACTATTTCCATGGCTTTCCAACCCCTCAAAACAGGTAGGGTTTCAGGGGGGATTGTCACTCAAAAATAACAGTGTTGGGTGCAGAAATGCACAAGTGTGATTCAAAACCCTAGGGCAAAGATCCACGTATGCCCACATTACTGCCTGACATTTTTACAAGCGGCAGAATGGAAGGTTCACACATCCCAACTGTCGAGTTTGCAACAGGGGAGTTCAGACATCCAGAAATGCAGGGTGAAAGTGCTGGCGTCTGTAAAGATTGGACGTTCCCTGGTGCCTAAGAACTTCAATTGGAGGGCAGGTCAGAACAGGGTGCCAATAACTGGGGGACAGGAGGCAGATGTCACTGTCTATATACTTTAAATCCAGAAGGAAATAGCAACTACATCAGCTCAAAGTGCTCATCTTTTTTTTAACTTTAATTTTCTATCCCACCCTCTTCGCAAGTGGACTCAGGGCAGCTAGCAGACAATTCAAAACAATTTAAAATTATAACTTAAAACAATAAAAATAATTAAAATACATTTCATGGTGCTGCTCAAAACTTCAGTATAGGCGGGATCATAACTTTCTTTCTTCTGACAGTGCTCCTATAGTAGTCGTAATTCCTCTTGAGTGATATCGCTCGGCAGTGTAGGGTGGCAGTCCTCTCCCATTTAAGTGTTAAAGGTCTGTCAAAATAGTTCATTTTTTCAGGCCCTGTGGAATCTGACAGCAGCCCAAGAATACACTAGACTATTCCCCTCCTAATAAACAGGTTGATGCAGCCTTTTCTAACTTCAGCCCTTACAGTTATGCTACACATCGCAGGTTGTGTGTATCCTCCTCTATTAGGAGGATAGGAAGGTTTGGGAAGACATTGTTAGCCTCTGGCATCTGCAAAGTAAAATCCTGAAATTTTGCAAAACCTCCTTTTTTTGCCTTCTCCATCTCTTTGAATTTCTCTTTCCTTAAAATGAACCGGAAACAGACTCCAATTTCCTAAAAAAGAGGAAAAGAAATAGATGATTGAATTTCTGGGGAAAATCAGGTAAAGAGGAATTAAGAGATTTTTTTCCCCTTAATAACACTATAGGCCACAGAACCCAGATGCATTCTCTTCATAGCTGAATGAGGGATCTCACAGGGGAAAGGGTACCCTGGGTCCTGAAGTGAAACTGCCTGCGTTTCCTGTTTAAAGTACCAGAGTGAGAAAGCAGAAAATGGAAATTAAGAACCTCACTTTATAGTTTAGAGAAGAATTTGAGGCATTTGTGTGTGTGTGTGTGTGTAATATGCACGCTTTCATTTTCAGTGGTATAAGATTCAGTCACTGACATCTGAAGTGGAAGGCTGATATAGAGTTGCCAGGTCTGTGTTGGAAAATACCTGGAGACTTTGGGAGTGGATCCAGGAGAGGGCAGGGTTTGGGGAGGGGCCAGGATACAGTGCCATAGAGTCAACTCTTCAAAGCAGTCGTTTTCTCCAGGGGGGCTGATCTCTGCTCCTCTCTTTCATCTATGCCACCAGGAGGGGGAAAGAACACCCTGCCTCATTTCTAGCTCACTTGCTGGCTCACTGGCTCTCACTCACACACAGCCAGGCACACAAGGCAGGCACACTCACGTGCACCTCTGCTTTCCTTCCACCCTCCCCCCCCCCACCTCCCACAAACCCCAAGCAGACGAGGCAGTGGGAATCTTTCTTGCCTGGGTGAGGGTCCAGAAAGTTGTAATCATCCCTGGCTTGAACTTTCACTAAACATGCTTTTCAGTACACTTTTTAAAATGAAGCAAACAGCACACAAGAAGCTTTCTATAGAAAATCTTTCTGCTGTTTTGAAGTTGCACCATTCTCTTTTCACAGTGGCACCCAAAAAAAGCAGCTTTGTTTTCCTCATGATGTACTACATATCCCAGCAGGCATTGGGTGAGGGGGAGCCGGGAGGAGATCATGTAGGGTTAAAAATCGGCACATGGTTGCTAGAGGTAATGGGAGGAGTTAAGCACTGCGAGAAAACAGTTCCACTCCAGAAAAGTTTGGAATTTGGCCCGAGGCAAATGAAAGGAGTGCAGCAGCAGCAGCTGCATTTTGAGTAGATCCAGGGCAATCAGGAATTGGCAACTGATTGGACCAAAATAGATGCTGAAGGAGGAAGAAAACATGGCAGGAAAGGAGGGCAAAAACTGAATGAGATGTGAAGAAAAGCAGCAATGAAAGAGGAGCAAAGCATAGGTGTAGAAAGGGCCTTAATGTAAGGTGGATATAGTACATTTCCAAGATAAAAGTTGACTAAAATCAAGGGAACATTTTCACTTCACATTCACTCGACTAACTCTGGATATCAGACAACTAATAGTTAATTATGTCTGCCGTGCCTCCCTGTGCCACTCTCCATCTTCTCCCCATTAACAAGAGCTGGCAGCACCAAACTGGAAGTGATAGTAGTGCCTCCTAGAATAGGTACCTACTTGTTTTGGCATGCAGTCACTTCCCCACACTCTGAATCCCTACTACAGATTGTTAGGGGTGCTAATTCAGTAACTACCAACAGAATTCTTAAGGACAATTGAGCGGAAATTATGAATAGAATTCATCATGAGCTTTTCAAACCATCTGTGAAGATTCTACCCATAAGAGTTCATACAAAATCTAGTCTTTCATTGATACTGATATATCTCAATTGCTTTACATAGATATCTGCAACTAAAGCCACAGAGAGGAAAGGATGGCAAAGTGTTTTTTTTTCCTGCAGCTGATCAAGAAGCTATCTAGGCCAAAGAATCTGGCCATGCTGATCCCTGCCACTTTAGCTTAAAGCACTGACTTCTATAATGCTATCTTTAAGGAGCTGCCCTTGAAGACAAAACAGGAGCTTCAACTGGGACAGAATGTGGATGTCCATTTATTTATGGGAGGTGCATTCACTTAGCCCATAATGCCAATTTTGAAGCAGCTGCAATAGTTTCCAGTTTTGCTTCAGGTTCAGTTCAAGGCGCTGACAATTACCTTTCAAGACCTTCACAACCTCAGTCATGCATATCTGAGAGACCACTCTTCCTGGTATACACCCATGGTATGACTAAGATTGAATAACAATACTTGCTGACCATTCTGTATCTCAGGAAGCCAATCTGATTCTGATGAGAAACTGGGCCTTTTCTAGTGTCACCTCCCACCTGTGGAACTGCCTCCCTAAGTCTGTTCATCAGAACCAGTGTGGAGTACTGGTAAAGAGTGGTGAACTCTACTCTGGACAACCGGGTTTGATTCCCTGTTCTTCCACATAAACCCCAGTGGCGAACACACACGCACCCTGTGTTGCTCTTGCAGAAATTGCACCCATGTATAAACAGTCTGTGATGGTTAGACTATCAACAGGAATTTTAAGCATTACCATGGGCCCACAGTTACCTGGCTCCATTGGCCCCTAGGTTGACCAAGACCTGAGAATTTTCTCCCCAGGTCCCTCCCCTTTGGCAGCCCTGAGTGCTGGACCACGATCTGGGAGACCCAGGTTCATATGAACACATGTAGCTACCTTATACCACATCAGACGATCAGTCTATAAAGGTCAATATTGTCTACTGATTGGCAGTGCCTCTTAATGGTTCAAGGTGGAAGTCTTTCACATCATCTGCTTCCTCATCATTAAAAAAAAAATACCTGAAGAAGCCAAAGATTTAACCTGGGGCTTTAAGCATGCAAGGCAGATATTCTACCACAAAGCCATAGTCTCTCCCAGTTCAAATCCTCCTTTTGCAATGAAATTCACTGGATGACTAGAAAAGCCAATATGATATTGTGGTTACACTATTGGACTAGGACCTAGGCAATCCAAGTTTGAGTCCCCACTTTTCCATGTAAGCTTACCAGGTAATCTTGGGCCAGTCACATACTCTCAGCTTATCTACCTTAAAGGTTGTGTTGAGGATAAACATTTACTAGATAAGCCAATTCTTAAAGTTTTACTGAGGTAGTTATGGCTGGATTTTTTTTCTTTTTATAGTTTTTAGTATTGTGAAGATTGTGTATTTTAACTTTGGTGGTGAGCCATCTTGAAAGCGTTGGGAGCATGGTGGTAAAAATATTTTAAATAAATCACTAAAACTAATAACTGGTGCATTTTCTTCTGTCTATATGCTCAGCTCCCTCGCAATGTCTAATGAGGATAGCTGTATATAAAGAAAAGGAAATCGGTGATAAAAACCAGAGCAGAGAGTTAGCAGCTGTAAATTTCTCTTTTATGTTTTTAATGAGAAATGGTGTGAGATAATGAAGCTTAGTGACTAATAGCGTTGGTGAGATTGTGCATTCATTCTATATTTAGCAAACACACAAGGTGAAAGATTCCATAATTATCACTTGTATTAGCCTTCCTAAATATCCTGGTAAGCAAGACTGTTTCAGTGCCCCCAGGAAATGTACTTTTTTTTTTTTTCTAGAACAGTTGAGGGAAGACCCTTTCCAGGATCAGTGCCAAATTGTTTCCAAAATGTTGTACAAAAACAAAATACAGATCCATCTGTTCTAGGAATTTTATCAGGTGCCAAATCCAGAGTTGCCTCTTCCCATCTTCTAAACCAATATTGGGTTACTCGTTGTGAGGCTGCAATTTATTAAAGACGACAGTATTCACGGCTTGATCAAAATCGGTTCTATCCGAGTGTCCTCTGGAGGTATAAAGTAATTGATACAATTTACTGAAGTGACCATTAATAACCTTGGTCTGCTGAAACCAACTTATCTCACAGGGCTGTTGAAGAAATGAAGTTGGCAGCCAGTTCTGCTTTAAATCTATTTAGGGAACATGATGGCTGAACATCCATTTAATTATCTCTTCATCCCCACCCCACCCCACCCCCGAATAAAATATTTTTTTAAAAAAAATTACTGGACAACTAAGACTTTGCAAGTAATGGACTTGCATAGTGAACTGCAGAAGCATGACTAATAATCATCTAGGCTATCTTACATTATTTTTATCTTTACTGAAAATAAGAGTTCCACAGCTACAGATCAGGCAAGTTATCTGAAATCAATACATGAACTTCAGCCACTCTTTGCTCTACAAATCTTGGCCATGTACATCTCTACTTTCTGCTCATTCTCTCTTCCAGTTTTTCTCTGTGTAGACTTCTCTGCAGAGCACAGCACTCCTCTATTTTCTATATTGTTCAGAGTCATATGGTTGTCTACTTCAGGTTGGTAAACTTCTGGAGATTGGAGGGGGGTTGGAGCCTGGGGAGGGCAGAATTTTGGGAGGGACCTCAGCCCTGGAGTCCATGCATAGAGTAATGCCATAGAGTAATGCCCACCCTTAAGGCATCTATTATCTCCAAATGAACTGGTTTCTGTTGTCTGGAGAGATCAGTTGTAATTCCAAGAGATTTCCAGGTTTTACTGGAAGTTGGCAACTCTACAGGGTCACCAGACCTCTTCCAATGCTCCACTTCCAATGCATCCCTTGACCTACTACCTTCTCAGGGATTTGTTGTCTTCTTTCCTGAAGTATAGAAACTCTACCTCTTCCTAGCTGCCTGGCCCTTTAACTGGATCCAAGTAGTTTAGCCATTGACACTCACCCCCCCCCCACACACACACCCCTCTGTGACATAACAGCTGAACTGCCAATCAGGGCAAGTAGCTTCATCATCACCAACAGGAACAGTACAAAATCCAGTGATGTTCTGAATACCTATATTTTCCCAAATGACTGAATTCGCTCATATAAATAATGTGGGGGAGGGCAAGAAAAGGTCCCCTGTGCAAGCACCAGTCGTTTCCGACTCTGGGGTGACGTTGCTTTCACAACATTTTCATGGCAGACTTTTTACGGGGTGGTTTGCCATTGCCTTCCCCAGTCATCTAGACTTTCCCCCCAGCAAGCTGGGTACTCATTTTACCGACCTCGGAATGGTGGAAGGTTGAGACAACCTCGAGCCGGCTACCTGAAAACCCAGCTTCCACCGGGGATCGAACTCAAATCATGAGCAGAGCTTAGGACTGCAGTACGGCAGCTTTAACACTCTACACCACAGTGCTCTTTAAATAATGTGAGGTTCACTGAAATCAGGCTTAGGCAGCCTTTTGAAAGCGAAAGTTGAAGCATTCAGTAGGTGGAACAAAACGTTGCATGCTATTTTTTCTGGGGAAGGCTGAGATAATTTTTTTTCCGTCATAAATCTGAATGAGAATGTAAAGTTATATTAAGGAAAACAGAGGATGTACACTTTAGTTTGCTACCACAAATGTATTGGGAGTGTTATATTGCCTCTACAGTAAGACACCTTTTTAGACAGCATTTCTAACTAGGGTGTACTGATCCCTCCCTGCCCCCTTCCTTTACACTTCAAACTGTCGAAAAGCAAAAGCTAGAACATAAAACAGTGGATTTATGTTTGCGTTCCTTCATACGCTAGAAATATCTGCTCATGGCAGGATTCAATCATTTCAGAGCCAGCAGGTGGGGCTACGTTGGCACACAAGCTATACACCATTTACTTATTGTACTGGTACGCAAGTCATACCATAAGCAGACAGAATGGGAAAGATGCATGTCTGCCCAGGCTGAATGCGTAAGTACTTGGCAGGGACCTGGAACAGGGATGAGCAAAATGCAGGATTGGGGAACACAGCAAACCTCTGCTTGGGTGTGTTGGCACAGAACTTTCACAGAAGGGAGAGAGATAGAGAATACTCCAGTGGGGACACACACACACCCTGTGTTGCTCTTGCAGGAATTGCACCCATGTATAAACAATACCCTGGATGAATCGCCATTTGATAAGATGCAACGTGCATGCTACACACAGGAAGCAGACAAAGCAACAGGGAAGGAAGCTGAGGTTTCAGTCTCATAATGGCTTTCAAATCAAGTAGAGTGAGAGATTCTTATCTATATCCTTGCAGGCACAAGAAAGCTAAAACCTGAGTGAAATATTTCAGTATTCAAAGTCCTCGCTGCTGTCCATAAATTCCAGTGGTAATTTGCTTGCACTTGATTTCCTAGAACCCCTTATCTTGTTTATCACAATGAAGTGGAAGAATTTAGCCCTTGAAAGTGACCAAGCATAGTTATATAGTAGAAAAGCTAAGGTTATTCAAGACACTTTATTTCATCTAAAGTTGTATTGGGTCAGGAGAACACTTTTATAAAAGGAATAGACTGTAGTCTAGTATACTGTTTATTATGTGTATTATTTTGCCCTTACAACATTGTTTTTACTTTTGTAATCTATTCTCTGCACTGCTTATGGTATGGCATGCCTCATCCTGTTTCTGTTTGCTTTGATTCCTAATTTTGTAATACTAGTCCTTCTGCATTGCTTTTGTCTATATATCTATTTGTCTTTTAAAAAAACTTTTGATTTTGCTAATAACTAGGGCTTTTTTGTAGCAGGAACTTCTTTGCATATTAGGCCACACACCCCTGAGGTAGCCAATCCTCCAAGAGATTACAGGGCTCTTAGTACAGGGCCTACTGTAAGCTCCAAGAGAATTGGCTACATCAGAGGGTGTGGCCTAATATGCAAAGGAGTTCCTGCTACAAAAAGGCCTGATAATAACATAAACAAAGAACAAACATTGAACAATAAAATGGAACTGTAATAGGTTACAATAACATTAGTTGAGATGTTACAATAATATATATTTCTTAAGTGTGGGTAGATCTGTGGATACCTAAATCTGTGGACTGAGCCAGCTGTCAAGCACACTGATTTCTTGACTGCATTTTCTATGTAGAGAACAGGTCATCAGCTCTTCACCTCTCCCCTCTTATTTACTGCCAGTAAAACCATCTGGCCCTGAGATGTTTATATTACAGACTGGCTGTTAGTACCTTCAAGTCGCCTCCCCCATGGATTCACACAGACAGACTTTATCTATCTCCAAAAAGTGTGAGAAGGTTTGATGATTCCAATAGCCTAAAATTCCTTAGTAATAAAATAGATAGTTGCTTAGTAACCTTTGAACCTGTGACTCAAGTATGAATCTGAAGTGTAACCTTTGATGATATCTTATATAGCAACTGTGTAATTGTTTGTACTCCATTACTCCCAAGGCTCGTGTCCTTGGTACAGCTCCTGAGTTTCTAACAATAAACTTACTTTTGATTTAAAACAAAGGACTTGGTTATTGAGAAATATCAGCGCTTGACATTTTGGGAGTAATCACACCTGGAGACTTAACCGAATTGGAAACTTTCTAACGCGATGGCAGAGAGAGCTCCAGATAACGGAGAGGCCCCCGATAACCCAGAAAGGCCGATCGCTGAGGATCAAGGACCCGACACAGCCGCAAGACAACCTCTGTGGCACATACTCGATGCCAGGAGGCCAGCTGGGAGAGGGTCCCCGCTGCACATACAGTGATTGTTCATAACCCCAAAGGATTGGGTCCCCCGAAGGTCTACTAGTCTGATGGATGAAGCACCCACTCGGAGGGAAGCAATCCTAGTGCAGCCCCCCACACACACACACCCCGGTGCACACAGATGGGGGATGACAGTGATCAAGGCACCTCTGAGGCAAGTGGGAGCAATGGTTGAGAAGAACGGGGTCCCAATCCAATCCCAGAGGAGGAACAAGTTCCCGACCCATGGGATTTCCTCCAAATGATGAGGTTGGAGATAGCAGAGATGGCCAGAATTCTCAGGGAAGAAATGCAAGTGAACAACACCTTCATGACCCAAAGAAGTGAGGAGGCAGCTCAACCAAGCACTGCAGCCACCAGCGCCAAGAGGGGGGCAACCACAGCAACCCCTCCAGCCCAACCTCAACAACCACAGCAGCCCCAACCTCTGCCACCGCTGAGACCCAGGGATTACGGCATGGGACGTGAGTTAGATGCCACCTTCGACAGGGACCCCGAGGAGGTGGAATACTTTTCGATAAAAACTAATAACTTCATGTACTATTGGGGGCACACCTTCCCCAATGAGTTTAGCCAAGTGGATTACTTAAGTTCCAAACTAAAAGGAGCTGCCAAGAGATGGTACGTGAGCCTATACAAAACCTGAAGCCCGGAGCTAGATACAGTGGCAGCATTCCTGCGGGCACTACTAATGCAGTGCAAAGATCCTTTACAAGAGACCCGAGCGCTGATGACCCTGCAAGACCTACAGCAGGGGTTCAAGGCAGTAAGAGAGTACATGGCAGAGTTTCAGGCCAATGCCACTAAAGTACAGGGATGGAACGAGCAGATGAAGATTGAGCAGTTCCAGAGAGGCCTGAATGCCAGCGTGCTGGATCGAGCCCTCCAACAAGCTCGCCCTACCTCCCTGGTGGGGTGGATGCAACTAGCAGGAAAAGTAGAGACCAACATGAAGAAAGTGGCTCTCCAGTGCCAACAGCAGCAAGGGGGTAAGGGGGGACGTGAATCTCGGCCGGGGGCAAAGGCAGATGGGCGGAAGGCAGGCCAGTCCGGGGGAGGCAACTAAACCACCCACCCCCCGGCACTGCTTTCAATGTGGAGACCCTAACCACATGGTGGCAAACTGCCCCAAGCGGCCTCGAGGGCTCCCCCCCACTCCGAAAACCAGCACACCCAAAGCGAAGAAGGTGGAGAGATGAGCAAAGGAGCCAGCGAAGGGCAGCTCGACGTCTGCAACCCCACGAGAAGAAGAAATCATCGTCATCAACGAACTTGGAGAAGAAGCCTGGGAAGAAGAACTGGTGGGAAATGAGAGCGACCTGCACTGAGCAGTGCTGAGCAGCAGGTCGTGGAACTAACGGTGCCACTGAGGGTGAGAATTATGAGGACTTTGTTTTTCATCCCACTGACTTTACTGAACCCAAATGTTAAGCATTTTATACACACCCAAGCGCTACTAGATTCTGGGTGCACCAGAGACATAATCACACCCAAACTAGTAGAGGCTCTCAGACTCCCTACAAGTTCCCTGCAGCACCCCATACAATTTGAGCAGATGGATGGGACGGTGATGAAGGGGGAACCCTGCATGGAACAAACTGAAGGGGTGCCGGTAGCGATAGAAGATCACTGGGATACGGAGATCTTTGTTGTGGCCCCCTCATCATCATTTGACATCGTCTTGGAAGTGGGGTGGCTAGCCAAACATGAACCAAACATAAGGTGGGGGGACCAAATCATAGACTTTAGAGATGGAGGGTGCGAGCCTCACAAATGGAACGAGGAGTGGGGTCCTGAACCTCCCCCCCGAATAAGAAACTATGCCTCACCATAGAGGAAGTGAGATCGATCCCGAAGGAGTATAGAGACTTAAAGCAGGTGTTTAGTGAAGAAGAAGCTAATGAACTTCCACCCCACCAGGACACTGACTGTGCCATAGAACTAATCCCGGGGAAGAGCCCTCCCAGAGTCAAATTATACTCCATGGGATGGGCTGAAAAGGCAGAGCTCCACAAGTTTTTAGATAAGAACCTAAAACGTGGGTTCATCCGGCCAGCCACCACCCCCCCCCACGCCGCCCCAGTACTCTTTAGGAAGAAAAAAGACGGGGGTGGGGTGCTGAGACTATGCACAGATTTTAGGGGGATCAATGCGATTTCAACATCCAATGCATACCAGAAGAGCAGTGGAGTGGGGGGAAGACTGATTAAAGAGGTAAAAAAGAAGGAGATGCAATCTCAGAGGAGGTGAAAAAAGGGGAGGGAGGCTTCTGGTACAAGAACAGTAAACTTTACGTACCAGAGAGCCTCCAAAAAGAAGTGCTGCAATTCTGCCATGACAACAAGATAGCTGGGCATTTTGGGTATGTCAATACCCTGCACCTAGTGAAGAGACAATTTTGGTGGCTGTTTATGATAAGAGACATATCTGAGTATGTAGCCTCTTGCCCAATTTGCCTAATGGCTAAAAGGTGAGGGGGGAAACCGCAGGGACTATTACAACCATTGGAGACAGCAGCCCAACCTTGGTCGGTGGTGTCACTGGATTTTATTGTGGAACTCCCTCCTTCTCAGGGAAAAACCATAATTCTTGTAGTACTGGACATCTTTTCTAAACAAGCGCACTTCATCCCATGCTCCCGTATACCCACAGCTAAGAAACTAGCCCAATTGTTCTTCCAACATGTGGTGAAATTACACTCCTTTCCTGATAAGTTAATTAGTGACAGAGGAGTACAGTTCATTTCCAATTTCTGGTGGGAGTTCTGCAAGTTAACCAGAATCGAGCAGGGATTGAGCTCTGCATATCACCCTCAGACTGACAAACAGACTGAGAGGGTGAACGCATTGCTGGAGCAATATTTAAGGTGCTTTTTGAACTATCAGCAGTCAGATTGGGCCGAGTTGCTTCCTTTTGCGGAATATGGTTATAATAATAGCATTCATAGCTCCACCAAGTCCTCTCCCTTCCTGATGGTGAACGGCTATGAAGGAAAACCTTTTCCACAATTGCCGGGAGGACCGATAGCAGAAACCCCATCCACTTTTGAACAATGGTGGGGAAAGTTGGGGAAAACTTGGAACAACATCCAAGAAAATTTAGAATTGGCTAAAGAAACATACAAAAAACATTACGACAAGCATCATTCTCCTGCTTGGGATTTTAAAGTGGGAGATACGGTATTCCTATCCACCAAGAACTTGCAATTACCACAAAAACTGGCCTACAAGTTTTTGGGACCATTTCGTATAAAACATGTAATCAGTAAAGTGACTGTGGAACTAGAATTGCCCAAATTGTTTAGTAATATACACCTAATCTTTCATTGCAGTTTACTTCGAAGAGATCCTGGATGACGCCCTGGCACCCTAGGCCCAAAGCTCCCGATCCCATTCCGGTGGGAGATTAGAATCACCATGAAGTAAAAGAAATTCTAGATGCTAAGCTGAAGCGGGGTGTATTGTACTTTCTGATTAAATGGAAACATTTCTCAAACGGCCCATGATGAATGGGTAATTAGTTTGAATGTAAGAGCCCCAGCCTTAATTAAACAATTTTATGCTAGATACCCTTCAAAACCCAGAAGGCGAGCTTGGGGAAGGGGGGGCAGTATGTTAAGTGCACTCATTTCTGGATTGCATTTTCTATGTAGAGAACAGGTCATCAGCTCTTCACCTCTCCCCCCTTATTTACTGACAGCAGGCAAGTAGTAAAACCATCTGGCCCTGAGATGTTTATATTACAGACTGGCTGTTAGTACCTTCAAGTCGCTTCCCCCACGGATTCACACAGCCAGTCCTTATCTATCTCCAAAGACGTGTGAGAAGGTTTGATGTTTCCAATAACCTAAAATTGCTTAGTAATAAAATAGACAGTTGCTTAGTAACCTTGGAACCTGTGACTCAAGTATGCATCTGTAGTGTAACCTTTGATGATATCCTATATAGCAACTGTGTAACTGTTTGTACTCCATTATTCCCAAGGCTTGTATCCTTGGTACAGCTCCTGAGTTTCTAACAATAAACCACTTTTGATTTAAAACAAAGGACTTGGTTATTGAGAAATATCGGCACTTGACACCAGCACTTACAGGAGATTTTTCTCCAAACTTGGGAGGACCCCCAGGTTTGCAGAAAAATTAGAAATTGGTAAAAAAAAAATGGCATTGGGGGTTAAATCCTCCCCAAAACAAAAGTGTCTGTGTATGTGCAAACAGCACGCCAACCTATGTCAGAATCTCAGAGGTAATGATGGGGGGAGGCACAACAAGTGAAGCCTGGGGCTGCACTGGGCTCACCAGCATCAATGTCAGTGGTGAACTTGGCAGCCCAGTGGTGGAAGCTTTAAGGCAGAGGGCTTTGGGAGCCAAAGCAAGCCTAGCAACAAAGACCTGGAACTGCACAGGGCACACCAACATTGATGTCAGTGGTAGGGATGTGGGAGTGCTGTGGCCTGGTAGCAGTGGCTGTACTGGTGGGGAGAGGACCCACAAGACTCGGAGGAGGGAATCCCTTCTCTCTCATAGCTGATGCTGACTGGGGGGATTAAAGTTAAGAGGGGAAGGGATCCCCCTATGAGTATTGTGGGTCCCCATTTGTATTTAGTAATCCACCTAGAGTCTCCACAAGAAAGGTGGGCTGCAAATAAAGTAAGTAAGTAAATAAAATCTTTTTGGAATTAGTGGAGCAGATTATGTCATGGGACAGATTAGCTGCAACTAACTTGGTTGAAATGAAATATGATCCTAGACATGTTACTGGTCCTATATGGTTGCTCTCTCTCTCTCTCTCTCTCTCTCTCTCTCTCTCGTTAAAAACCTTGATAGGAATTACAGGGATAGCAGTGAGGTATACGGGGAGGGGGTGGGGGAGACAGAAGCTTCTATGGTTGATTCTCCTAGAAGTCTCCAAAAACAACATTTATCCTTGATACAGGCTCTACTGAAATCAGTATAATTTAGTTTCTAACTATAGATAATTCAAAGACAAATTCTTGACAGCAGATTCTTCTCAAAAGCTCAATGGTTCAAACAATCAGAATGACTCTGTGATGTGAGGAACCATTTCTGAGATCCTCCTGAAGTCAAAAGGCTCTCCTTCCTAGTCTCAAATTATAATAATCCATCCTGTAAACCAAAATTAACAGGGACCATAAAGCTTGGGGTGATTTTTAACGCTGTGTGACCTGTTATCATTTATTGACACCACCAGCCTCCTGGGCTGTGTTTGAAACAATAAAGTTCACTTTGTCTTCACATTTGATAATTTAATGTGATGGAAGACCTACTTTTGTATATTTATATTTTATACCTACAGGGCACATTTCTGAGTGCCTCAGTACTTCACAGAGATAAGCATACATAAAACAGAAGTTTAAAGTATTCACCTTTAGCAATAATAAGAAACGCAGGCATTTCATGTGTGCATGAAGTTTTTCTTATTGCAGGGTGGGAAAATGTCATCTGAGAACTATTAAAGGCACAACGCACCAGATAGAAAAGATCAAACTCTGGGCAGGATGTATGCCTGGATAAAACATGGTTGCATTTACCTACAACTGACATTCATCGCGTATCCAAGCCATGTGCAATTCCCATATGGGACTGCCCAGAAGCCACAATGATGTACCTCATCATTCTTCATCAGGCCTTCAACAGTTGTGAGAGAGAAATGCAGCAATTGCAACTTTTCCAAGGATACAGGTACAGTAATGAAAGCTTTACCAGTTGAGCTTTTGCCTGGGTAAACAAGATGTGGTAAGGAAACACAGAGAAAGGATATAGAAATACAGATGTAGGTCATGAGAAAGTATCAGGGACGTTCAACAGAACATAAGTGATCTACCTACTGAGCAACCCAGTTTATTTTTGTTATGTATGTGGACTCAAGGAAAGACTTTGGTGTTTCCGCCTGGCTCATTGGAGCCATATGGACTGAGCTTGGGGACTTGGGAACAAAGGACTGTAGGATTCAAACCCCCACAGCCCAGGACCAATCACAAGCCCCCACCAGTTTGAATGACCCAATAACGTGCTTGCATGGGAACCCATATATAAGTTCGGCCCATATATAAGTTCGGCCCAAAGCCAGTCTTGTACTGTGACTTTTTACTATGTGATTCCGATTAAAGAGTTTGTTATCACTTACTCTGAGACTCTGCCATGCATAGAACCCACTATATTATAATTTTAGATATTTACACCCCACTTTTCTTCCTAGTGGAGACTCCAAGCAGCTTGTAACATCCTTCTCCTCTCCCTCATTTTATCCTTATGACAACAACTCAATGAGGTATGTTAAGTTTATAAATAACCGGCTCAAGGTTACACAGAGAGCTTCCATGATAAAGTGAAAATTTGAACCTTGGTTTCCCAGATACTAGTCCAACACTCTAGGTACTTTACCATTTGTCTTGGGCCTGCCTGCCAACCCCTCCTTAGATGGGGAAGAGATGGAGGAAGCTGGTCTAAGCCCTTGGCTGCTGCAGGAAGACAAAATGGAGACTCCATCAGGTGCAGACAGTGTCCCATGCTCTCAGGCCTGCAGCCCAAAATCAGAAGCCAAGGCAGAGGCCCTGCAGCAGTTAGTCTCACCCCTGGGGTTGCTAGAGCCCTTGGAATGCCAGAGAAGGTGGCACAGTAGTACACAGTTGGCAGCCAGAACCTGGCAACCTCAGCTTGTCAGCTGGAGTCATTGCAGGATCAGGGCCAACAGCCCTGTAGGCTGCTCAGCCGTTGAAGACTTGCACATGTCCCTGTCCATTGTCTAGGATTGGAAAATACCTGGAGTTGGAAAATACTTGGAGATTTTGGGGGTAAAGCCTGAAGAGAGAAGGATTTGGGGAAGGAAGGGACTTCAGTGGGGTATCATCTTTTAAAGTGGCCATGTTCTCCAGGTGAACTGATCTCTATTCTCCTGGAGATCAGTTGTAATCCCATGAGATCTCCAGCCACCGTTTGGAGGTTATACAAAATGAAAAAAATGGGAACTACAGTGTAAGAGGTAATACACAAATACATTATTGTATAAAAAAGACTTTGCCAAATAATCAAGAAAATCTTATTGTAACATTCAATTAATATTATATTAAAACTTATTTATTTCTTCTTGTAAATAGCAACTAATCAGCTCTACAATCACACAGACATACAATATTATGACCCATCATAGGATATAAATCTTAGAAAACACAGCTAATCAGCTCAGCAAATATATATCCAGATTACAGCCCACCAGAAAAAAATGAAGCTCAAAGTTCATAAACATTAATAAGTGTCCCATACTTCAAATTGTAGATCAATGCCCTTGAGATCCTATAATCTTGGCACCACTGTAGAACTCTGCAGCTAGAGACTTGGCAAAGTTGACAACAAGACAAGGCACCCACAACTCCTTGTTTCAGGTGTAGCCTTTACCACAAGCCAAAGAACTTCTTCAAATAACAGTGGATAAACTCACAAAGTGGGCACAGACTTCTTGTAGATGTTAAAGCATGGATCATGCCATTAATCTTCAACAACTGGATAAGAGTCCTTCAAATTTGAATTATGTATTTGCTTGCCAGTCATAAATACATTTTTATATAATATTCATTGAATGCTATAATAAGATTTTCTTGATTGTTTAGCAAAGCCTTTTTTACACAATGGTGTATTTGTGTATTATTATTTGGTGGTTAGCAACCCTACCATTGTCCCATTCCACAGTGCCACTAGAAGGGTCCAGGCCAGGGCTACTCAGCTCAGATTCAGCTGGAGTGGTACAAGAATAGGCCATGTGCAAGCCTGTATATTGGGTCACTCAACCTTTATTTATTACAACTGTAACCACCACAAAATGGTGAGGAAGCTTTGAAATTTCAGAGCTTTCAAAAAACACCAGCGTGTTTCTTGGGAATGTTAAAATTTTATTAGTTTTGCGATGTATTACATAGATTTTGAATTCTTTGGAATTTTTCTGTGGATCAATCTGGCTACTTATAATCTTTGTCCTTTATACAGTAAGGTTAATCACTTGAAAACACAGGTATCTTGTTTTCCCTCCACATCTCATCAGGTTACCGTATATATAGTTCTAAGCACTAGAGACATTTTTTCTTATTTCTTAATATATATTTATAAATGATACAGACTACCTTGCAATTTCAGGATACAAGACAACCACCCAGCAAACATATTGAAAATGTTACTAGGCAGTCTCTTGAGGCTAGAAAAAATAAGGAGTGCATATCCCAACCCTTGATTTATATTTTAAACAGAAGATATTTTCTTTATCAAAAAAATTGTAACTACCAGATTATAATATTCATATAATTGTAAAACTATTCCTGGATTCTTTAGAGCAGCAACTCTATCTGGAGAACCAGGTTTGATTTCCCTGTTCTTCCACATAAAGCCTTCTTTTTCATGGAATAAAAATACAGAATGCCAGACCTTAAAATATAATTTGCTTTTTTATCTCATTGCCTTTGACCTGGTCCTTTTCAAATTTAATAGCCATTCTACTGGAATCAGAGAAATGTCTTTCCACTCACCTGTCTCTATAGTAACACATTAAGTACATCCTGCCCCACCCTGCAGCAGTGCCTGAATTATATCTAAAACCAGGGTAAGTCATTTACACTTTTGAGATCTAACAAAATTAATTACATGCAGTGAATCCCCTAGCAGTTAAAAGAGGGTAACAGAGGAAAATTCTCTAAATTAATTATATTCTTTGTCAGAAGTGGATATAAACAGTTTCTTCTATATAATGCATCACATATTCTATTGTATAAAATTCCATTTTTTCCACATTAAGAATGAAGCTGTAAATTCAAGGAGCATGTAAGACGAAGTGCTGGTTCTCATGTTCACATTGTGGGTACAGCTGTGATTCAGAAAACTCACCAGGCATTCATAACTTCAAAATTCAATTTTTGTCTTTTAGTTTTCTTTAACTTATTTCTTAGTTCTGAATCATATGACTGATTATACTATGTCAAGTAGGCTTTGGTAATTATAGAAATCCCAGCAAATATTTAGTGCTTCATGTCAACTTCCGTTTGAGGATTGTGAATGAAAACTTGTAGCAAATTGACTAAATGAATCATGACAACGATCAGTAAAATTACAATTTAAGGTGCAATCCAAAATCCATTCCATAGCAGTTCAGGATGGCAAAGAAGTTCCGATGCTAGTGTTAACTGGAGATAAGCAGTCATTACTCAGAGATATGCTAGCATTTCTGTTAATATGCCAACGCATAAAACAGGTGGACCACCACACTACACCCCCTCCTGTTGCATATTGCATAACTCACACCAGGACTCTTCCTTTATAAAACTACACTTTTTCCAGTTTGAAGCAATAAAATTACATTTTGAACTGAATATATGAGATAACTAACAAACTTCCATGTATTTTACAGAAAGACATCTAAAATGAATATTAAGTAAAGTGTGGATCTAATTTCTATTTTATGAACAGGAATTAGGTATATAACCATCAATATATCTAATTCTTAGACCCATTTCAGTCTGGCTTCCAGCCAGGTCATGGGATGGAGACAGTACTGGTCACCCTCATGGATGATCTCTTGAGACATCTGGATCGAGGCGGCTTGGCAGTGCTGTTGTTGTTAGATCTGTCATCTGCATTTTACACAGTCAACAACCAGCTTCTGTCCTGCCGCCTCGCCAACATGGGGATTCAGGGGTCTGCCCTTCAATGGCTTACCTCTTTTCTCCAAGGCCGGGGACAAAGGGTGGCTATAGGGGAGCAGTCATCCCAGAGGCATCCTCTTGTATGTGGGGTCCCTCAGGGGACAGTCCTCTCCCCAATGTTGTTTAACATCTACATGCACCCCCTTGCCCAGATTGTCCTGAGATACGGGCTGGGTTGTCACCAGTATGCGGATGACACTCAGCTCTATCTATTGTTGGGAGGCCAGTCCAGCTGTGCCCTGGAAGATCTGGACCTAGCATCGCAAGCCATAGTGAAATGGCTCAGGCAGAGTCGATTGAAATTGAACCCAGCGAAGACAGAGGTCCTGTGCCTGAGTCGCAGCGGCCTGGGTAGGGAAATCACCTTGCCAGCCTTTGATGGGATGCTATTAGCACCAGCATCGAGGGTCAATAGCTTGGGGGTGCTCCTGGAGCCTTTGTTGACAATGGAGGCCCAGGTAGCAGCCACTGACAAATCCGCATTCTACCATCTTAGGCGGATAAGGCAGTTGGTCCCATACCTGGAGCACGATGACTTGGCAACAGTGATCCATGCAACGGTCACCTCGAAAATAGACTACTGTAACGCCCTCTACATGGGGCTGCCCTTGACTCAACTTTGGAGGCTGCAACTGGGTCTCAAAATCTCCTTAAGATCCCTGGATTTTTAATATGTATGGAAATGTTTTTTATATATTTAATTTTAATATGTTTGTAAATTGCTAATGTTTTTAAACTGTTGTTAGCCGCCCTGAGCCTGTCAGGAGAGGGTGGAATATAAATCTGATAAATAAATAAATAATTCTGAACACACAATGGGGCCATGTACAGTGAAGGGTTATTTTATTGTTGGTTGGTTGTTTTTACAAACTGAGATATTCTCAGAATTGGCAGAAATATTCAAAAAGAAAAAAATGGTGAGTGAGGTATTATAACCACTCCAAAAGGAGAATTCTGATGAAGATGTCATGAAATTTCACAAGCTCATGGTTGGCACAGTGGGGTTTCCTAGCAACCACACCAGAACATGAGGCTTTCAGTCTTGAAAGTTGAAAGTTACTGAAAGCAGTGAATAGGAGGTGAAAAGGAAGAGGAAAAGTAGTAGGAAAGGGAGATGAAAAGCAAAAGGGAAAGTGAACATAAACTGGAGAGGTGGCATTAGGGAATGAAGTAAGAATTGACCTCCCCTGCAAAAAAACCGATTTCCATATCTTGTGATGTTTGGTAGCTCAGTAATGCACAATACTCTTTCATGAGTATCTGCATTCAGACCACATAAATCTCCTTGTATAGGATTCTGGAAACGCAACAAGAAGCATGGCTTCTTCACAATTTTACTGCTTGTACTTCCAGATAATTTCTGAAATTGCTACCTAGTGAAATAGTCACAGACATGAGTTTTGCTCTTTAAAGAGGAAAGAAACACAAATGTTTCTCCCAAGCAAGAGCATCAGTATGTATAAAAATGCTGCCACCTTAGTGACCCAGAGCAAGCTAGCTGTCAATGCACACTTCGTTTGTAATCCATCACTGCGTTGCTTTTCATCTTGTTTTAATTTGCTTCTGCATTGGTTCCTTCTCATTTATTTCTGTAACCAACTCCCCTTTTTTACCTCTTAAATTATTGTCTCTGATGGCAGAACATTTATGGCTACACAAGAAATAAATAAGTCCCTCAGCATGAAGATCCAATAATATTCTGCTCCTGATGTAAAATATTCTTGGGCCTCAATTCTTGGGCCTTCTTGGGTGTGGCTCTTAGCGCTGCTACACTAAATTGCAGTTACATATTAATTTATCATGCATGTTCCACATGGGAATATTCCTTGAGCATTTGTCAAATATTCCCTACCTCTGAGCAGACTCTAAAAGCTGCCATAAAAAAAAAGCCTGCTAACAAATTATAGAACAGCTCACTGTTTCCAAAATGATATTCCTGGGGACTTGGTACCTTCCCCCGGCAGCAGTCACAACCCTTTTATAGAGAAATATGCCATTGCAAGCAAGTCACAGCCAACATCTATGAAAATCTATGCAAAAACTGCACATTCAGAAATGAACAAAAGCCACCCACCAAGGAAGAACCCAACCTGATATGACACAGAATTCTTGACAGGACAGAGAGTCCTTTTTCCTCTTATTTTTAATAGAAAAGTTTCTATGCTTAAAGCCATCATCCATAACAACCCATACTTTTTCTCTCTCCCATACTTTTTATTCCTTCCCCTTGTTCCCTACTCCATTATATCTGCACAAGTAACATCTGAGATAGGTTAGACCAGAGGTATCAAACCCTTTTGCTACAAGAGTCAGATCTAACATAAATGTCACTTTGTTGGGTCAGGGCATGCATGTCATAAAATGTAACATGAGGCACCAGAGATATAAACTGGATTCAGATGTTGAATGGCAATAGCAGGTGAATGACAATAGTAGGCTTGATTGGATTAAGTGTGATGTGTAGAGGGGTAGTAGGTGTGGAGATAACAGCATTAGAAATGAGACAGGAAACCTAGGTCTCAATTCCATCCAGGAGGATTCAGTCAAGGAGAGTGCAGAAATTAAATGGATATAAGTGACATTAGAAACCACAACATTAAGATGCTGACCTAAAAGTAGCAGTGCTCTTACAAAGGAATTTCAAAGGGAGATTGGAGAGAGAGATTGCTAAATTGCAACTTTTAATGAATCTCAAGACAATGCATCCTCCAGGATTGAATGGAGACCTAGTTTCCTGTCTCATTACCAATGTGTGCTATTATCATTTGCTGAAATCACTCCACTCTCCAAAATAAGGACCAATTCAAGTGTTCCAATTCCTAACCAGAGAAATCAATTTTTTTTAACAAAAAACCCCACAACTTTTCAGAATAAGTAAAAATAATTTTCTCAATGTACATTGTGCTTGTCAGAAGAGTCTATTCATCCGTCCGTCCATCCATCCATCCTCCTTCTCTTCCTCTGAAGAAGTGTGCTTGCACACAAAAGTTTAAGAACATACGAACATAAGAGAAGCCATGTTGGATCAGGCCAATGGCCCATCCAGTCCAACACTCTGTGTCACACAGTGGCCAAAAAAAACCCCAAGTGCCATCAGGTTCACACATGCAAGATTATGCATGGGATGGAGAAAGTAGAGAAATAAGTCCTTTTCTCCCTTTCTCACAATACAAGAACTCGTGGGCATTCAATGAAATTGCTGAGCAGTCAGGTTAAAATGGATAAAAGGAAGTACTTCTTCACCCAAAGGGTGATTAGCATGTGGAATTCACTGCCACAGGAACTGGCGGCAGCTACAAGCATAGCCAGCTTCAAGAGGGGATTGGATAAAAATATGAAGCAGAGGTCCATCAGTGGCCAACAGTGTGTGTATGTATTTTGGCCACTGTGTTGGACTGGATGGGCCGTTGGCCTGATCCAACATGGCTTCTCTTATGTTCTTATTCTTCTGTGTTCTTTTCTCCAATTCTTGAACATCCTTCTGAATACTTTGAATTTTCTTCTGTTCTTGCCTCGAATTATTGCATCTGATTCACCAATGCTCTTGACAGCTTTTCCATCAGTTCTTCATTTTTGTCTTCATCAGTTTCTTTTACTTTCCTTTTGCCTTTTTGACATATTCCACTTACCATTATTTTTTACCCTTTTTTCTAAAAATATTATACATATTTCCCATATACTATATTTTTCATATATTATTTCCATATGAAAGTTTAAGACTATCACTTTTTATATTGCTAATATAACCAGCCTGTAATAAATATCTATTATAAGGAGAGAAATTATCTTGTCTTTATGAATAACAGTTAAAGAGATAATGTAGGTTATTTCCTAATTATTTCATAATCATAATAATATCACCAGCAAAGCATTTTGTGTCTTCTACTAGAATTTAAATTTAATAGGGAAGGGGGGGAATGACAATGGAAAAAAAGAAGAGAGAATGAGAGGAGGAGAGGAGAGGGGGGGGAGAATAATTTTGAACTGAAAGGGGAAAGCAGCCTTTTCCTGCCCCCCCTTTCTCTGCTAATTAATTAATGGGGTTGGATCCAACTTACTTTTCTTCTGGTACAAAACAAAGGTAGGAGTTCCCCTTTGACCATCCCAAACGATGGTATTAGGAATTCTGGGATCTGAATGTACAAAAGCCACAAGAGAAGGGGGCTATGGTGGGGGGGGGGATCAATGAAAAACCTGGCTGGATCCAATCCATGGGGTGGCCTCAGGTGATCAACTGAGGTATCACTGCTGGAGGGATGCCAGTCAATTCTGTTGCCTATCTCCTGCCTGGCCACCCACAGTATTGGGGTCCGTCCCATGAGGAGCCTCAGCACCAGTGGGCAGCCCGACCCCTCTTTCCTTCCCTTCATCATTGGAGCAGGGTGGGGTTAGGGCAGGCCTTTTTCTCATCTTGCCTGATGGAGAGTACCAGCAGTACAGTGGTTTCTCATTCCATTGGGCAAGGAAGGTAGGAAGACACAATGCTCCACCTCACCTGGAAATTGGAGGAAGAGGACATGCATCATCCCCCCCACACACACACACACAAAGACACACTGCAGTCTGGTAAGGGGTGAGGAGGATAGGAAGACACTGAATCCCATCACACTCTTGGGGGATAAAGATAGAAGCACCATCTTCCCACCTCCCTGTTGCCCAGAAGGGACAAAGAGAGTGGGCACTGCTGCAACCTTCTGTCATGCCTGTCAGAGATGAGACAAGTGGCTTCTCACTACAGTGCAGGGAAGAGACTGGCAGTAATTTTCCTGTTGGTCTCAAAACTTCCACTGGACTCAAATCTAAATCTTCTACTGCAGACCCACATGGATGCCCTCTGAAAACCTCTAAGAAGAGTATTATGCTTTTGTTATGTATGTGGACTCAAGGAAAGACTTTGGCATTTCCACCTGGCTCATTGGAGTCATACGGACTGAGCTTGGGGACTTGGGAACAAAGGGCTGTAGGATTCAAACCCCCGCAGCCCAGGACCAATCACAAGCCCCCGCCGGTTTGAATGATTCAATAATGTGCTTGCACGGGAACCCAGGGATGTATATAAGTTTGGGCCCTAGAACCAGTGTTGTATTGTAACCTTTTACTATATGATTCCTATTAAAGAGCTTGTTATCACTCACTCCGAGAATCTGCCATGCGTAGAACTCACTATATTATAGTGGCGACGAGGATGGGATCCAGATGAACGAGGTCCAGGGCAACCCAGCACTGCCAAGCTCATCGAGCTCCAGCACTGCCGCGCAACAGGGACTGCTGCCCAGCCCGATCATGGCCGCCGTGTCCGGATTGCAAAACTTCATTCCGGAGTTCAACATGGCACATCATGAGGCCTGGAAAGCCTGGGTCAAAAGACTCAAGTACCACCTCATGGCACAGCGAATCAAGGGTGATGAACACGAAATCAAGAAAGCCATCCTGCTGAGCAACTGCGGCTTCACCACCCTACAGCTAGCGGAGGGTCTGGTTGCGCCAGAGACGCTCGAGGCATCATCCTTTGACAAGATCATCGAGGCGCTGACTGGCCATTTCATTCTGAAGCCTACTCTCCTCACCCAGAAGCTACAGTTCCTCGACAGCTTCCAGGAGCCGAATGAGACTGTAGCGACCTTCCTAGCCCGCCTGCGAGACTTGGGCAGGAAGGCGAAGTATGGCACACAGTTGGAGGAGAATCTGCTCATGAAGTTCACTCATGGCCTCAGGGACAGGAAGGCACATTGGAAAATTGCGACAGAATCAAAGCCGACCTTGGAGAAGGCCCTACAAATAGCCACTGCCACAAAGAGAAAGCCCGCCAGCCAGGGACCAACACCCACTAGCTACGACCGGCCACAGAATCAGATGACTCAAACGGAGACGACACCCTCAAGCTGCTCCAGGCAACCCAACAGAAGTCTAGGCCATGAGCAACAGAATTGATCACCCCCAAGATCTGCGCCCACCACATGTGGAAAGGCCGGGCACATAGCTCAGGTGTGCCGATTGGCGGCGCTGCGCCAAGGAAAACTTCCTTGCCAACAGAATGGCCACCGCCACAAGATCGCACTAGTGGATGATATCCAGGCACTCACCACTTCTGGGATCCAGGTATGCCAGTTGCCCATTCCCTCCCTGGATAAATACTATGTGACTGTGGTCATGGAAGGCAAGCCCTGCAAAATGGAGGTAGACTCCAGGGTGGGCCAGACAGTCATTTCAGTCCACATGTTCAGGGAGATGTGCCCCGGGGGGGGGGGGGGCTCAATTAAAACCATCCTCATTCCTTGTCCGGGACTTATTTTCATATTTTTATTTATTTATTTTTATTTATACTTAATAAAAAAAATTTACTTAATAAAAAATAAAAAAAATAAAAAAAAGGAAAATAAGTATATCTAAAGCAATGGCAATTATTAATTTGGATGGTGTGGGATTAAGATCAAAAGAGGATAGTAAATGGATTAATTTGATGTTAGTAGCAGCAAGACAAGTGATAGCAAGGAATTGGAAAGAAGCTGAGGAACTGACAATTAATCATTGGAGGGATAAAATGAATAATATAATAATATTGGAGTATTTAACAATGAAGATACGAAGAATGAACGGATTAAAGGTTAGGGATCTGGTTGGTTTAGAAAGATGGTGAGGTATTTGGAAAAGTTTAAACAATTTAAGACGATTGGTTGGTTAATAAGAAAATGAATGGATAAGATGTTTAAATAGAGTGATGGAGTTGTATTTGGATGAAATGTTAATAGTTATAAATATATGGAATATTATAATGTATCTATGGCCTGGGACTCTCACAGAGGTGGAGTGGTGTTGGAATATATAACAATAAAATTTTATAAAAAAAAAAAATTCCTTGTCCGGGACTTTTAAAACTGGGAGGTTGAAGTTCGGGAAGTGGGCCTGGTCCATGTTAGGCACGGAAAGTTCAAGGGCGAGCTCCCCCTCATCGTGGTGGAGGGTGATCTGTGCAGCCTTCTAGGTCGGTCCTGGTTCCAGTCATGGGGCATCCAAGTGACGGGGATCCATTACACTCCCGTTCAAAGGGACTTTCAAAGGTTTTGCAAAGAGTTCCCCGTGGTTTTCGACGGAACTCTGGGGACATACACCAGGGCCCCCGTAGCCTTACAACTAGACCCCAACATGCAGCCCATATGGCTGAAGGCCAGGCGGGTGCCACTAGCTCTCAGGCCCAAGATCGAAGAGAAGCTTGACCGCCTTGAGGCCCAAGGGGTTCTGGAACCAGTCACTAATGCAAAGTGGGAGACTCCCATAGTAACCCCGATCAAATCCAATGGCAGCATACGCATCTGCGCTGACTATAAATGCACGATAAATAAGGCGTTGCAAGGCCATGCATACCCTGTTCCAGTGTTGAGTCATGTGTTAGCATTCTAGCGGGAGCAAAAATCTTTGGTCGTTTTCGCACTCACCTTAATCAGCAGCGACGACCCTCTTCACCTGCGCGGATTTCGCACTAATTGCCGCGGAGCACCCAGAAGAGCCGGAAAGTCCCAGCGCTTTTGCGGCGCAAATGGAAACTGGTTTTTGGCGGTTTCCGTTTGCGCTGCAAAAGCGCCGGGACTTTCCGGCTCTTCTGGGTGCTCCGCGGCAATTAGTGCGAAATCTGCGCAGATCCTGCGCGGTGAAGAGGGTCGTCGCTGCTGATTAAGGTGAGTGCGAAAACGACCTTTGAGAAACTGGATTTAGCACAAGCGTACCAACAGCTCCCTGTGGACGCAGCCACAGAAGAAGCACAAACTATCGTAACACATTGGGGGGCCATCAAAGTTAGATGCTTGCAGTTCGTGGTCAGCGTGACTCCAGGACTATTTCAGAACTTAATGGATTCTCTTCTTAATAATAATAAATAATTTTTAATTTACATCCTGCCCTCCCCGCCAAAGCACGCTCAGGGCGGCTTACATAACATAAAATACAACATTACAATAGTATAATAATAAAATACCCCAATTACATAACACTTATGTTTCTTAATTAAATATACAATTACATTAAATACAGCAATTAAACTAACAATTTAAAACCACATTTAATTTGATGCTACAATCTTGATATAACAGTTTTTCATGACGATGGTACAATAATTCCACATTAAAAAGCCAGCTGGAAGAGGATGGTCTTGCAGGTCCGGCGAAACTGGTTGAGGTTCTACAAGGCCCTTACCTCTTCTGGTAACTGATTCCAGGCATCCCCGGGGTACAGTTGTTCTTCGACGGTGTATTGATTGTGGCAGCCACCGGAGACGAATTCGGGGACCGCTTCTGAATGGTGTTACAGCGTTTCGAGGGGGCAGGGTTAAAGGTAAAATGGGAAAAATGTGTATTGGGGGTGCCCACCATAGATTTTCTGGGGTATAGGGTGGACGCGAGCAGCTTTCATTCGGCCCAGTACAAAATAAAGGCCATTTGTGATGCACCAGCTTCCACCAACAAGGCTGAGTTACAATCGTTCTTGGGAATTCTCAATTTCTACCATGCCTTCCTTCCTCACAAGGCGGTAGTAGCAGAGCCCTTATGCAGTCTGCTGGACAAAAGGGCACCGTGGGTTTGGGGTCGTTGGCAAGCCGCCGCTTTCCAGGCAGTAAAAGACATTTTGACTTCTAATAGCTTGCTGGCACACTTCGACCAGTGGCTACCCATTGTGCTCACGTGTGACGCATCACCTTACAGGCTGCCGGATGGTCGCGAGGTTCTGATAGGCTATTATTCAAGGACCTTACAAAAACCAGAGCAACACTACACTCAAATAGACAAAGAGGGCCTGGCTATCGTGGCAGGGGTAAAAAAAAATCCATGATTACCTGTACGGCTGGCCCTTCACGATTTTGACGGACCACAAGCCCCTGCTGGGCCTGTTCGCCCCGACCGACAAACGCCCCAAATGCTTTTGCCATGGGTGTTGAGGTGGTCCATCTTCCTGGAGGGTTATCTGTATGACCTTAAGTACCGCCCTGCGAAAGCAATGGGTCGCACTGAGCCACCTGCCGCTGCCCTCCATGGACCCAGACCTGGCGTTCCAGATGATTTCACTGGAAGCCCTCCCGGACCGCCCGGTGCATGCAAAGGACATTGCCCACTGCTCTTCCAAGGACAAAACTCTCTCCTGAGTTCTGAACTAGGTGTGGAGGGGGTGGCCAGAAGTACGGGTGGGCTCGGAATTCTTTGTGTGTGTGTCCCACCGGGATGAACTGTCCATTCATAAAGGGTGCCTGTTGTGGGGAAGTAGGGTGGTGGTGCTCCCGGTACTGCAACAGTGAGTCCTAACTGCGCTGCATGTAACCCATCCAGGAATAGAACACATGAAGGCACTGGCCCGCAGCTATGTATGGTGGCCAGGAATTGATGACGTCATTGAATCCTGGGTGGCCCAATGTCAGCCATGCAGGAGACTCGTCTGGTGCTGCCCCATGCCCCAGCCCAACAGTGGGAGTCCACTCACAACCCCTGGTCCCACCTGCACTTCGACTTTGCGGGGCCCTTCCAGGGGCATGTATTCTTCCTTATTGTGGACTTTTACTCCAAATGGCTAGAGGTAGTGACAGTGGCCTCCACCTCTTCTCGGGCAGCATTAGGCGTGCTACGCAGGGTATTCGCCACACATGGCCTCCCTGACATGTTGATATCGGACAATGGGATAGCCTTCACCTTGGCCGAATTTCAGGATTTCTGTGGCCGAAATTTAATAAAACACATAAGGTCAGCCCCCTTTCACCCAGCCACAAACGGCCAAGCTGAAAGAATGGTGCAGGCTACGAAGGAAATGCTCCGCTGAATCGTATATGGGGAGTGGGAAGCACGCCTCACGGAGTGCCAGTGCAACATTTCACTACCAGTACAGTCACCAACCGCAGCCCAGCAGAGCTTCTCATGGGCCGGTGGCTGACAACCCTCCTGGATCGCATGCATCCAGACCACGCAACCGACCTGCAAGAGGTACCAGAGGCAGTCCAGGCCCCCCCGGGGGTTCGACAGAGGAAACTTAGTATTTGCCAAAAACTTCGGGGGGGGGGGGACCAGCATGGATACCAGTGCGAGTATCCCAAATAATAGGGGCTATCATGTACAAAGTCACCTCAGAGGGGGGATTCACAATAAGGCGACACATTGATCAAATACATGCACGAGAGGCGCCCGGGGGGGGGGGGGGGAGAGACGAGGATGAGAACACAACCTCCCTGGCTCCTGCTCATGGCAAAACAACCCCAGAGCCGGAGGAAGCAGAAGAGACAGCAGCTACATCCGTGCAAGAACCAGCGAAACAAACGGGACCACCATCAGTGCCAGAAACCTTGGAGGACCCAGTCCAGCCGGCGGATTCCCCCTCAGCACCACGGCTTCCGCCAGCAATGCCTGAAGAAGAAGTCGCATCGCCGCCAACTCCTGTGCTCAGGCAGTTGACGCGAAAGCACCACAAGCCAGCGTATCTAAAAGACTATGTCCAATAGGGGCTTGCGAACTAAGGGGGGAGGGATGTTATGTATGTGGACTCAAGGGAAGACTTTGGTGTTTCCGCCTGGCTCATTGGAGCCATACGGACTGAGCTTGGGGACTTGGGAACAAAGGGCTGTAGGATTCAAACCTCCACAGCCCAGGACCAATTACAAGCTCCTGCCAGTTTGAATGACCCAATAACGTGCTTGCACGGGAACCCAGAGATGTATATAAGTTCAGCCCGTGGGCCCCAACACCAGTCTTGTATTGTAACCTTTTACTATGTGATTCCTATTAAAGAGCTTGTTATAACTCACTCCAAGACTCTGCCATGCATAGAACCCACTATATTATAGCTTTTTTAATAGGAAGGGAATAGCCCCCACATCTTTTCCCAGTCCATTGTAAAGGGATGGGGCTGCCACAGAAAATATTATTCTCCAACCTGAGGCTATCTTAACTTCTCTTAAGGAGGAAACACCAAGCAGGCTCCAAGAAGAACGTCACAACAGTCCCAAAACAGCTGAAACTACTTTTGGTTTTAAAAAAAAATGCATAGAAAAGTAAGACAGAACTTTGGGTAGCTGCTGATTGGATCCTCATCTCAATGTTTTTGGGTAAACTCAGCCTCACAGGAACCAAAGAACTCAATTTTATGTGTATACTGTTCTGAGAAAGATCATAAAGTTCTTTAATATTAGTAGCTTCTGAAATGGGATGTTGTTCCTCTTTTTAAAAAAACTGCTTGAAAAATACTTGGAATGCATTGGGGAAAACAGAGCAATAAATACTCATAAAAATAAAACAGATCATAGAGGAGGCAGCTAAGGATAAAGCAAAAAACACAGATCCACAAGCCAAACTAGAGTCCAACCATCTCACTGCTATCTATTTATCACATTCAGTTTAGATTACGGTAATGTGCCCTGTATGGGACTGCCTTGAAAAACGGTCTGGATACTTCAATTTATTCAAAATAGGGCAGCTGAGCTACTGGCAGAGGCTGGTTACAGGCATCATGGAACCCCTGTGCTCAGATCTGTACTGGTTGCCCATCTGTTTCCAGGAAGAATTAAAAGTGCTGGTTCTTACTTTTAAGGCTCTAAATCGCTTGCGGCCAAGTTACCTGAAGGACTCTACAGCATCAAGGAACAAAAGTTCTCTATGTTGTGAAGACATGTACATGCTCACATGAATCAGATCCCACTAAGTTCCACAGGGATTTACTCTGAAGAAAAGTGCATTTGACATACCAAATGGTCTTTGATATGGGCAGGTTGAGCACAATAAGGACTCTGTAGATGCAATGAAAGCAGCCTGAGCTTTTAAGGGCTTAGAGGCTATGCAGGGCTGGCCATTGTTAATACTTGGATGGGAGACCCCCAAGAAAAACTTGGGTTGCTGTGCAGAGGAAGGCCCTGGCAAACCACTTCTGCTTATCTCCTGCCTTGAAAACACTATGGGGTTGCCATGACCCAGTTGTCACTTGACAGTGTACAATTATTATTAAGGAAAATAAAATCAAGACAACAGTTTTTTAAAAGCGAGGAGAAGTGGTAGGAACACTGGAAGATTGTAGTGGAGAAAATGCTCTTTTCCCCCCTATCATATGATAAAGAAAGGCAAAAATGCAAGAGAAGCAGGTTGTCCAAACCAGGAAGATAGAAACACTCCAACCAACCTCCAAAGTGTTTTCCATAGCATGAACTCACCATCTCTGAGTATGACATATTTACTTGTCAGTATCCAATCAAACATTAACAGACCTGTACTCCGTGTTGTGTTAACCTTGTTCTACTCATACAAAAAGAGGACATGCTAAACAGCTTCTGCACACATATTTTATAATTTCCACATTTTTAAAAAAATGGAGATTTCTTTTCAGAGAAACACTACCTGTGTGCATATGCCCCACAATATATGAAACAAGTCATCAGCCACTGTAGTGATTTTGTGCTATGGGCCTTGTGGAAGAGGAAGGCAAGGTTTGGATACAACTCTTTCAGCAATTAGAAGATGCATTTCTGCTTCCCCAAGAGCACTTATGCAAGTAGAAAGAGCCCATAGGACACACATGAACACATATGATGCTGCCCTGTAGTTGGTCACCAATACTTTAAGGTTTCATGTGGAGGTATTTCACTTCACTTTTCAACTGGAGATACCAGGGACTGAACTAGGGACCTTCGCCATTCAGAGCATATGCCTTATCACTGAGCCACAGCACCTCCCCAGCTCCCATCAACAAGCTATTTACATCCCATCTCCCTTCTATCATAAAATCATCCACTGGGCTCCTTAGTGGTCTCCTATGTAACCACACTTGGGACTGCTTCACTTCAACAAGGATGCTATATCATGTATTGCATTAAAGGTAATAGGAAAGGCTGGAATTACTTTCTTGTATAGATATCTATGTCTTCACAGTCTAAATGTCTCTAGCCATAAAAACAAACATGTAAACCTACACAGCAATGGTCAAAACATTGCTAGGTTGGTGGAATATATGTAGCCATTTTAACACAGGAAAATTATTTAGATAATATCCTCTTTCCCCAGTTTCTCCTTACTGCCTGAGTGATTTTGTGCTCCTCAATTTCCCTGGGATGCTCCCCTCTCCTGCAAGGCTCTCTGACATTACAGCAAGCAATGAAGAATATTCTATCCTGCTGAAACTGCAGGGGGAAGCAGAATGTAATTACTCAAGTGGGAATTAAGCCAGGATCTCAATGCTTACACCTCCACGCTTTCAAAGCAAAGGAATGTTATAAATCAGGATGCCTGATTTATGTTACATTGAAAAGATGTCAGCCCCTGTTGCATACTACAGGCTCCTTCTTCAGAGAGGCAGCAGCCAAGCTACCGAAGGAAACATAGAAGACATGGTAACAATTGGGAGCGAAAGGCCAATAGCGTAAGTCAGGGAGGCACAGAACAAGGTACCTGTTAAAATGCTTGAAACTTTGTTGGTATGGGAGGAGTGCAATTTGCATCATTTTAAAATAACTTTAAAGTGCATGGATGAGGGGAGCTAACTCTTGCCTCCAACAACACACCCATACCCAGCTGATCTTGCCATTTTTCTCTTTGTTGTTCTCTGGTTTCTAGTACTGGAGCCTTGTCAGAACATTCTTTAAAACACTAGAGTAACATGAAGGAGGGGCACAATTTGGCTCCCCCCACCCCCATATGCCAGGGTCGCCAAGTCCCTCCTGGCCACCGGCAGGGTGGGTGAGAGGGTAGAGTTGCTAGCTCCAGACTGGAATATTCCTGGATATTTGGGAGTGGAGCTTGGGGAAGACAGGTACCTCAGTGGTGTACCACAGAGGCCACCCTCCAAAGCATCCATTTTCTCCCAGGGAGCTGATCTTTGTAGTCAGGAGATGAGCTGTAATTCCAGGAGATCCCCAGATTCCATCTAAAGGCTGGAATCTCTGTCTTTATTCATGAAATAGATGTTGCTTGCTTTTGTTTTGGTCACCCCATGCCTCAAACCAGGACTACTAGCTGTTTGGATGACTGTGATTTGTATCAGGCTAAAGTAGGGTTGCCGAGTCCCCAGCGTTGCTCTATTGTACCATAGAGTTCTCCCTACCAAATGACTAGAGCCTCCAGGAAAACCATAGAGTTTTCCCGGAAATGGCCGCCGGCCGACGGGTGTTGTCATCACACCTGCCCAGACCGGGGACTTGGCAGCCCTAGGCTAATGCTGTGGATGCTTGGTGATTGTATGTAACCTTACAGATGCTGAGAGAGCCAAGATTCTGAGTTCTCTCCCCATTGTCTCCTCCATCATTTCTACTTGAAAATATCCTGAATTCAGCAAACACCCAAGTTTGTAATATGTAGTTCTGCCCTGTCACCAGTAGCTGTGTGGAGGTTTCTATACATTGCACATGACTCTACAGCATGCCAGGATTACATGCCTCTGTTTGAAACAGATGAAATGCAGAGGCTTTATTAACCATCATGCGCATGGTGATTGTCAAGCAATCTGCACTGTGTATGTCACAGGAAATAAGACATCTAAAGCCAGGCAGAAATATTCTATCTGAGAAGAGGTTCACAGGGCCCTTCTAGGCAGACTTATATTCTTCTAGGTCTACTGAAACCAGTGGGCTTAGAAAAGTGAAACTCTGCTTCATTTTATGGGGTCAGATTTCTACAGAGTTAACATTCTGCTTTTTGCAGGAAAAGATCATGCATGTGTGGAGAAGGGGACAAGAGCATGGAGCCTTAAGAGCGAGCGGAAGAACAGCTGTGTTGTGTACAAACTAAGTTGGCAAGAACATCCTCTGTTGTGGCCCACCCAAAATATCATCAGACAACACAAAAGACTTGAGATTGCTCTTCCTTTTCTCTGACTAAGTCTCCAGTTCAGCCAAACCCTTTGAAGTATGGGCTGAAACAGAAGCTGAATCAGTGTTTAAATGCAACATATGAAATAACATTGCAGAAGAGCCATAAACATTTATTTTCCAGCCCTGCTCTGTCATTGCCTCTATTAGTAGCATCTCTCCATTTAGCTTCCACAAGTTTCCTAGCAACATCCTTACATCCACATTAACACCTATTAGATCCATAACGGATACCTTTAAAATAATCACCCAGTGTGAAATGCTGCAGAATCTTGGCTCATGAGCTAGATTTTGGGGGCAATCTGCTTACTGAAGGCAGAAAAAACACTTCTCATATGCTAAAGGATATGGGCTGTCATCCCGTGGTGTCTCCCTTTCCATTGGCATTCTCTTGGCAAAAGGAGAATAATGAAATATTGTGCTTCCCCCTCCAAAAGTAATGATTGCAGCTTCTCAGCTGAAATCCACTCTGCTCTTGGTTTAATAAAAAAAAAAAGATAAAAATGCTTTGCTGTAAATACATCATATCATCTCCAAAAGCTATTGCAATGACTAGAGTATAGGATTTAGGGAGCAAGTCTAAGCAGTTCTACTCTCAAGTAAGTCATTTTATTCAATGAGAGTCCCAAGAAAGTGTTAGAAAGTCATTTTAAATTAGACACACACACATCCAGCTGTCAGGACAAAAACAATGAAAAGTCTTGTGGCACCTTAAGGCTAACAAATGTATTGTGGGACACCATCTGTTTTGAGTCAGAGCCCATTTTATCTTATGCATAATGTGTCAACTTCATTTGAAAGATACATACATGAATACAAGGAGAAGAAGAGAAGGATCTTACAAAGGGCAGCAACCCAAGAGATGTGCCAAGCACAAATAAAAACAAGGGCTAGATCAAAGGGTAGGAGATCCGAGCAGCGTTGGTATAATCACTCCCAGCTGGTGACGATTGGCAAAGCAGCATGAACCATCTTAGAGAAACAAATATATCCTGCCACTCCAATGCATCTGATGAAGTGAGCTCAGTCTCATGAAAGGTGATGCTGGAATACATTCTGTTAGTCTTTCAGGTGCCCCGGGACACCTGCTTTCAATAAAGCTCACTTCTTCCAGTCTGCATTGAGACAGTATCAATCCTACAGACTCAGACTTTTATTATGTTCCCAGACCAATTAAAATACAGAAATTTAAAAGATTCAAAGGATAGAATCTGTGCTATAATAAGGATTAAGATAGAAAACTGTCTTAATAGGTTGAATATAAAAAATTACATAGAAATCAAGACACAAGTTAGAAATGAACATTTTAAAATTGAGAAGCAGTAAAACGAGTCTTTCGGATACCATAGCAGACAGTGCAAAACTTGGCAACGGCTTCAGATAACATGAAATTAATACATTCTGATACCATCAACCCAGAATTTGCCTTTAAAATAGGCTCAATATATTTCACACGGGCCTCTTTATACCAGGAACACCTGAGAATTATGTGTGTAATGGATTCAACTTCCCCTGAGCCACAGTGGCAAAGCTTTTGCGCAAAAGGAATCCCCTTATACCTGCCCTCAAGAACCGCTGAGGGAAGTGCTGAGCATCTGGCCAGGATAAAAGCTTTTCTAAATTTAAGGACATCAAGGTGATGGAGATAATTTAAATATACAACCTGATATCTAAGCTGCTCTGTCAATCTAAAAGCTGGAAATTTGGCAAGATTGAACTGCTTCTCAATGTCTTTAATTCTTTCTTTCACTCTTTCTTTAGCCTAGTTCCAGTTCAGAACCAGAATGGTTTCAGGAGAAAAACCAAGAAGATGTAATTTACTAAGAACAGCTTTCAGACATTTAGACTGAAAGTTGTCCGCAAGTACCATATGCAGGAGACCATGAGGATGAAAGTTGACCCTAAGCCAATATCTGAGTGAGTCCAGGGTGATACTGGCTCCCATCGTCAACATGCCTGTTTCCAAATGAATAAAGGAATTAGGCACACTTAGGAACCTGCAACACAGCCCTTAGAAATTTGGACTGAACTCTCTCAAGCGGGGCTAAAGTAGCTAAGGAGGGACCAAGAAGAGAGCCATAAATCATCTGGCGTAATACTTTTGCCTGATAAAATTTTAGGGTTTCTGGGACAAATTTTGCTCCCTTTGTGTACAAAAACTTGAGTATGGCATTTGCAATTCTTTCCCCTTGAGCGGCTGCAGACTTAATGTGAGCACTGGTGGACCCTGTGGCCTGAAGAACCATACCTAAATATTTAAAACTGGCAACTTGCTCAAGCTGCTACCCGTTAATGGACCACGATCTCTTTTTTTGTCTGTTTACAAAGGCCATAATTTTTGTTTTTTGATAATTTATCTCCAGTTGGTTTTCATTAGAAAATGTTGCAAATTTGGAGAGTGCTCTCCTCAGACCTACAGGGGTCTTGGCAAGCACAGCCTTGCTTGATTCCTTTGTAGGCATTATTCGAATCTGAAAGACAACCCCTCCCATTGTATTTAACCCTTAGCTGAGAGTAATCATGAAGTGCTCGAATAAGTAAGAAGAGTCTTTTATCTATAGAAGACACTTCCAATTTGGCCCGTTGCTGCATTCTATGAATCCAAACTCAGACACTTCACCCTGGAGTCTTACTTTAAATATATATGTAGTGCATGGCAACTTTTACTCTGTTAGCACAAAGTGTTGTGGGCAAGTGATTTCACTGTGCAGAACAGGAGATTTTTTCCATACCCCTTCTACAGGACCATAACCAATGAAGGTGTGGGGGGAAATAGCTGATCCACATGGAATGCTGGGTACACATGAATTTCATTCAGTCAATCACCACAGGGAAGCAATTAAAAGCAAGCCTCCATGAGGTATCCATAACTCTTCAGACCAGAGTAGAAAATCACTTGGAATTTACAAAGAGACACGTGAATCTGCTTTATACTGAGCCAATCCACTGGTCTATCAAGGTCAGTACTGTCTCATCTAACTGACAGCAGCAGTCCAGAGTCTCAAGTAAAAGTCTTTCACATCATCTCCTATACAGTCAATTTAACTGGAGGTGCTGGGGATTGAACCTGGGAACTTCTGCGTGCAAAGCTGATGTTCTACTTGAGCCTGAGCCACAGGCCCATCCTTGTCAAACAATGAGAATAGCTTTGTTTTGAACAGTGTGTAAGAACCATGGGTGGAAGAGATGATGGAGAAAGCCACTACTGGGATTGCTATATCAGTATCAGGTCCAAGCCCTAGGACAATGTGCAAGGCAGATTTTGTAGGCTCAAAATACAACTTGTAGGTTAGAATGTTATGAGCCCTGTTCTGTGTATGGCCCTGTGCCCCGTAGTTACTAATTTTTTTAAATGTCCATCCTGTTTTCTTACTTGGTTCAAAACAAATTACAGTACAGAACTTTACATAGAATGATTAAAGGGTTGGAACACTTTCCCTATAAAGAAAGCTTATAGTGCTTGGGGCTCTTTAGCTTGGAGAAATGATGACTGAGGGGTGACATGATAGAGGTTTAGAGAAGGTAGAGAAAGAAGTACTTTTCTCCCTTTCTTACAATACAAGAACTCATGGACACTCAATGAAATTGCTGAGCAGTCAGGTTAGAATGGATAAAAGGAAGGACTTCTTCACCCATAGAGTGTTTAACACATGGAATTCACTGCCACAGGAGGTGGTGGTGGTGGCTACAAGTATGGACAGCTTCAAGAGGGGGGAATGGATAAGCATATGGAATAAAGGTCCATCAGTGTCTATTAGCCACAAGGTATAGATGGAACTCTCTGTCCGGGGCAAGTGACACTCTGTGTACTTGGTGCTTGGTGGGGGGGGGGGCAACAGTGGGAGGGCTTCTATTATCCTGGCCCCACTGTCACATCACCTGATGGCACTGGGTTTTTTTACAACTGTATGACAGTGTATTGGACTGCATGGGTCATTGGCCTGATCCAACATGGCATCTCTTATGTTCTTATATTCTTAACTCAGAGCTTTACAAAAGTAATAGCTTGTGTTCAACCTCTCTGCTCAGCAAAGTCTGAAGCCTTATTGCACCCTAAGGAGCCTTCCTCCAACTTGGTGGCTTTCCCTCTGGTAGAAGAGCCATGAAAGTGAATGGCACTAAGAACACAGAAATTATATCTAAAAACAGAGATTGGGAAAAAAACTGCTTCAGAATTACTAGCAGGGATGGCATTCTAGGGACCTTCTAGAAGACCACTCCATTATGTGTAGAAGGGCATCACAGAGATTTTACTAGGGGTGTGTATTTGGCTGAATCAAAGCTGGAAAAAATATCTGCAAAAGATATGTTAGTGGTATTTCTGGCTATTCTTTCAGCCAGATAGAGATTTGGCTATTTTTCAGCTATTGGGAATGGCCAAGCCCTGAAAATCTCAAAAATATTTGAGATTTTCCGAGACTACCCAATAGTCAAAGTCAAAAAGTATTTAAAGAGATTGCAGTCCCTTTAAACACTTTCTGAGAAAGTGAAAATGTTTAATGGAACAATAAGCTTGGTAAACACCTTCGGAGTTCAATTGCAGAGCTGTGGCTTGGAGAAGGCATTTAAAGGGACAGCGATCCCTCTAAACACTATTTTCCCCTCCATTGAAAGCAATGGAGGATTGGGGCACCTCCTTTGGAGGTCCAAAGAATTGGACACCATGGTCCAATCTTTTTGAAACTTGAGAGGTTGTTTTGAAGAAACACATCAGCAGCTACACTGCACATTGGGCACATCTACCTCAAAAAAACAGGTCTCCCAGAGCCCCAGATACCCCCAAATCAATTTTCCATTATAGCCTATGGGGACATTGACAGTAATGGTCCCCACAGGGTACAATGGAGCTGGAAAAAAATTGGGATTTCCAAAAAATCCCAAATCTGAATACCATACTGGTATTAGGATTTGGAAAAATCAGAAAATACCAATATTTTTCAGGTTCACTATACCTGAATCCAAAAAATACTTATTTTTTTTTTTTGCACACCCCTAGATTTTGCTGTGGAGGAACTTTTGAACTGAAATTAGGACACCTCGAGTCACATCTGATGGGAGAAACAAAGTGCTGCATGGGCCAGTACAGGGAGAGGTGTCTCAGGTGTTTATACCTAATATGATTTCCACCAGAAAACAATTTTGTAACAAGTCTGGGTTCACACAAAACATGGCTTTGGTGGAACATTTGAACATATGAAGCTGCCTTATACTGAATCAGACCCTTGGTCCATCAAAGTCAGTATTGTCTACTCAGACTGGCAGCAGCTCTCCAGGGTCTCAAGCTGAGGTTTTTCACACCTACTTGCCTGGACCCTTTTTTGGAGATGCCAGGGATTGAACCTGGGACCTTCTGCTTCCCAAGCAGATGCTCTACCACTGAGCCACTGTCCCTCCCCTCCACCGTCCCTCCCCTAAAGAAGGCAGAAGGCAGCTGTGATTAAAGGGTCATATTTACATTCAAATTGCTGCTCTCACCTACCCACAAATGTTGATACCAAGAGACCTCATCATGCCTAAACGTATTATCATCATAACTCATTAAAGGTCCCAAAGCAAGTAATGCTGTAAATAAGTAACAATGTAAAAATTAGCAGGATTTGCTTACTTAACACAGTAAATTAATAAAAACCCAATAAATGGCAAGGCAAAGAGTGTTCTGAAGTAATGGAGGACAGTATGTTTATTGAGGCAGAGAATTTGTCAAACATTCTCCTAGGCTGTTTTGAAGAATATATTATACACACACACACACTTCAAAACAGCCTAATTATATTTTTACTAATGGCATCCTGATGGTAGAAAGTACCATCAAGGCACAGCCAATTTATGGTGATCCTGTAGGTTTTTTAAGGCAAGAGACATGGAAATGGTTAATGGCACCTTATACAAGGTAATTCATTTTTTTTTTTTTAAATAAACGAATCTAGCTATAGTTGCATAAATCCCTAAGTATCCTGGGATCAGAATATCTAAAGGAAAACTAGTACTGTGATTCTGGTCTGTGTACCCCAAAATTAGTGGTTATCATAGACAGGGTGTTTTCTGTCACAACAGCTGTTTTCTTTGCTCCAGCTTTTAAAGATAATAATTACAGTTCCAGGTAACTAGTTGTGCATTCTCTGCCCTAGCAATAAATTATTGTGCTGTGTTTTACAAGTGCTTGTTTCTAACAAGAATTTGCTTATTCTATGTTGGCCATTTTTTATTTGTTTGTAAGCGTCTTTAAGATGTTCTGGAGTAATGCACTCCTTAAGTACAAAGACATGGAGTAAAACTGGGGACAGAATCCTACAATGTTGAATTCATGGCAAACTAGCCAATCCTGTGCATAGTTATCACTGCCTGTCCCCTAAAGAGACAATTTATTTGATAGGGGCAAACTAGATGACATTCTCATATTTGCCATGGGGAGGGGCTGTTTGGCACACTAAAAGGTGTATGTGGGGAAAACAAGCATGTGTCAGCTCACGGCACTATACGATTAGGACTTCACAGCATTTTTAAAATCACTTTAAAATGGAGCAGCATCTCAGTAGTGGACACATCTAGGATGTGGCTACATCTAGTTTGGTCTAATCATCTAGTTTAGTAATAATCAGGAAAACATTAAAATATTACTCCACTTCTAAAAGTTTTGTTTTAGTCCTTTGGGGCTTTTTCTCAATAAGAAAGCCAATGAGATAGCCATTAGCTCACCAGTTCATTAGCTCAACAAATCATTTGGGTACATTAGTTTAGCCTTTTGTTGCTCTCACATAATCCCATGGCTAGGTACAGGGCCAGTGCATGGGATTAGGCAAAGTAAGTAGTCGCTTAGGGCGCCACCTGGCCTAGGGGGCACCACTGGGTGCCCCCTCCCAATGCATGACTCTGGCTCCTGACCACTGTCACTCTGCCCTCTCCCATCACCAAGCTGCCCTCAACAAAGCCAAGCCACCCCCCCTCTCCACAATGTGTGACTTGGCCTCCCACCTCATCCTATCCCGCCACCCTCCTTTCTGGTGACGAGCAAGCACTTATTCTTACAATTTTTAAAATAACTTATCACATTTTTTTAAAAAAATTAAAAATCAGTAAATTAAAAATGTGAAAAGTTTCAAGTTTGGTGCTCTTCATTTTCCCTATGTTTTTGTTTGTTTGTTTTTACTAATGGAGGGCACTAGTGGGTGATTCGCCTAGGGCACCAGAAAGGCTAGCATGGGCCCTGGCTAAGTAGCAAATTTTAAATCCAATGCTAAATTTGTTTTAACCCTTGACTGTCTTTAAATATTTCTCTTCAGCTCAATCAAAGCTAAGCTTGGGCAACCTTCCCTGGATGGCAAGGTAAGTTGTTTACAGGAACACTAGCAAATAGCCTAGAACCCCAGTCATGCCTTTATTTTCATTCTGTTCAGAGCATCCAGGAAGCAGCATGGTTTCTTTATTTGTGCACTCTCTGTATGATCCTAAATGGATCCTCCCAACTCCACTGAAGTCTTTTGTTGTTGTTCAGTTGCACAGTCAAGTCCAACTCTGTGTGACCCCATGGACCAAGTCACACCAGGCCCTCCTGTCTTCCACCATCCTCCGAAGTCTGCTCAAATTTGTGTTATATGGATGTAATTTAAGACTGCGCTATCTGCCACTCACAGATTAAGAAGACCCCGCCCTGGCCATATCTCAACTAAAGGTGCTAGCAGGTGTAGTCAACAGTTAGGTGTGGGTTCAATCCAGACATAATGACAGGAGATCCATGATTCAATCTTCTGTAGTTTAAAAAACTGTTAATAGCAACACAGCAGGGTGGGGGGGGCATTGGATCAAAGATCTGGGACATGGGCAAGGTGATAAATGGATGGTTATTAATTTAAAGTCATCCAACCTCCTCAAAGTTGCTATTTCCCTAGGATAAAAACTAGTCCCAAAGGGATACCTGTACCCACCCACCCCCCACACACACACATACACATGGAGCAAACAGTAGACTGAAGAAGCAATTAAAAGTGGGGGAGTGGTATACAGGAATGGTTTAAAAACAAACAAACACTAATCCTCCCCAAATGTATTAGCTCCAATCCTATACACACCCTCTGCAGAACTGATCAATAATTTTTTTTAAAACCACCAACCCAATCATAGATTATCTTCCTACCATGCCTGTTTTGTTCCTTTAATATATATAAAAATGAGATACAGCGAAATATTTGTTCCAAACGCCAGAAGTGAATACAAAAATAGGGTCAGGAGGAATGGTTGCATACATCACTCTTGTAGGAATCCCATTCATAAACTATTTCTGAGATCCTGAGAGGGTAGGTCTGTAAACATGGAGTTGTTGACTCATTGCCAGGGTATGAAGGGATTCTGAAGGATTAGGACCCTTAATTAATGCCTCCTTGAGTTCTCAATCAGGCTCATAGCCAGAAAATTTTAGCTGAGGGGGCCCACAGAAAAAGGTTTTGCTGGAGGGGCCCCCGCTCTGGTGGCCCCCACTCTCTCTGACAGCCCCTTCACCCTCCATGGCAACTCCCACTCCTTCTCTCCCTCCCACTCATCCTCCTGGTGAAGCACCAGCTCCCGGGGCTCTTTCAAGGCACCCCCTCCCACCAATCAGCTGATCAATAGGAAAAGCCATGCAGAGGCCGGCAGTTCCTACACCGGCTTTCAGGTGCACTCAGCACATTCAGCACTGGGGTGGCCAGCGCTGAACGTGCTGAGTGCACCGGAAAGCGGTGTGGGAATTGGCGGGGAGGCCACCTTGAAAGAGCCCCAGGAGCTTGTGCTTCACTGGGTGGGAGGGAGGGGGAGGCACAGCTGAAGAGGGCAGGGGCTGCCAGAACGGCAGGGAGATCGGGGGCTGCCAGAGCAGTGGCAGCAGAGAGAGCGGGGGTCGCCAAAGCAGTGGGGAAAGGAGGGGCCATAAAGGTTGAAGGGGGGATTGACTGGAGAGGCTGTGCCCCCCGGGCCCCCTCTGGCTACAGGCCTGGTTCTCATGGCAGGCAGGCTACTTCTTTTTGAAAGCACCTGAGAAAATATGTACCTTAACTGACTTCAGATTCTGATTGGCTATAAAACAGATGGATTCATCCAAGGCTCTTACTTAATTATAACAAAGGATGTTGGGTTGCAAAAACACAGGGCTCTTTGTGGGGGGCATAGGGCAGTAAAGGAGGATGGAATTGTATTAATAGTGATGGAAAAGACCAGCTGACATAATGCTGTTAAGCCCATCTTTGGTATGAAATTCTGCAAAGAACATTGCATCTAATGAAACACCCATGAGTCAGTAAGAATAACATTAAACACACACTTCATGAAAAGGTAAACAAATCAATGTCTTTCCTGAAATCACAGTATGATATGCCAGCTGTAATGTGTTGATAGGTTGAAAATCTGATGCAGTATTGAGTTGTCAGTGTGTAGTTAGTGTAAAAATTCTGGAAGATTCGGATGTCAATTTGCCTATATATACTTATGATTTTATCTGTAAAGTCTTCACTTTAAACCCACACACAGGAGAGGAGGTATCCCTCGGAGGAAGTTTCAGGTTGGCAGCCTCCAGTCAGCCGAAGTTAAAGCTGCCTTCCAGGCAAAACTCCACTCAAGAATTGAGGACCCCAGTTGCCCCACAGACCCTTCTCCAGAAGCACTCTGGGAACACCTAAAAACTACCGTCCTGCAGATCTCTGAAGAAGTCCTCGGGTTCTCCACAAGGAAGAACAAGGACTGGTTTGATGAGAACAATCAAGAGATCCAAGATTTACTGACGAAAAAGAGATCTGCCTACCAAGCACATCTTGCTCAGCCCTCCTGTCCTGAGAAAAAAGCAACCTTTCGCGCTGTATGTAGCAACCTCCAGCGCAAGCTTCGAGACATTCAGAACGAGTGGTAGACCAAGCTTGCTGAGAGAACCCAGCTGTGTGCAGACACTGGTGATTTAAGAGGGTTCTACGAAGCTCTGAAGGCAGTATATGGTCCATCATATCAGACTCAGAGTCCCTTGCGTAGTGCAGACGGCCAAGTGCTCCTCACAGACAAGGCATCCATATTGAACCGGTGGTCGGAGATTTTCAGGTTCTCTTCAGTGCCAACCGCGTAGTTCAAGATTCAGCAATTCACCTCACCCCACTTCAACCAGTGAAAACAGAGTTGGATGAGATCCCCACTCTAGAAGAGACTGTTAAAGCCATCAAGCAACTGAAAAGTGGCAAGGCAGCAGGAGTTGATGGAATTCCACCAGAGATCTGGAAGCATGGGGGCACAGTACTACATAGCTCACTTCACAAAGTACTTGTGACCTGCTGGGAACAAGGCAAATTACCACAGGACTTTCGCTATGCAATCATCATCACCCTATACAAGAACAAAGGGGAAAAGTCAGACTGCTCCAACTACCGGGGGATAACCCTGCTCTCCATCGCAGGCAAAATCCTTGCCAGAATACTCCTGAACAGACTGGTGCCCGCCATTGCAGAAGAACTCCTCCCAGAGAGCCAGTGCGGCTTCAGAGCTAACAGGAGCACCACCGACATGGTATTTGTTCTCAGGCAGCTCCAAGAGAAATGCAGGGAACAGAACAAGGCTCTGTATGTGACTTTTGTCGACCTTACCAAAGCTTTCGATACCGTTAGCAGGAAAGGCCTGTGGCAAATCTTGGAACGTTTAGGATGTCCCCCAAGGTTCCTCAGCATGATCATCCAGCTACATGAAGACCAGCGAGGCCAAGTCAGACACTGCAACGACCTCTCGGAGACCTTCCCAATAGGCACAGGTGTAAAGCAAGGCTGCGTTCTCGCGCCAACTCTCTTTACGATCTTCTTTAGCATGATGCTTCAAAGAGCCGCAGTAGATCTAGATGAGGACGATGGTGTCTACATCCGCTATCGCACCGATGGCAGCCTGTTCAACCTGAGGCGACTAAAGGCCCACTCCAAGACAATGGAAGAACTCATCCGAGAGCTACTGTTTGCTGATGATGCTGCACTCGTCTCCCACTCGGTATCAGCTCTGCAGCATATGACGTCCTGCTTTGCAGAGGCTGCCAAGCTATTCGGCCTAGAAGTTAGTCTGAAGAAGACAGAAGTTCTCCACCAGCCTGCACCCCAGGAAGATTATCACCCTCCCTACATCACTGTGGGTGAATCAATTCTGAAGACAGTCCAGCAGTTCAGCTACCTGGGGTGCATCATCTCCTCAGATGCTAAGATCGACAAGGAGATTGACAACAGGCTGGCAAAGGCAAACCGTGCCTTTGGCCGACTGCACAAAAGAGTGTGGAGCAACAAGCATCTGAAAAAAGGCACAAAGATCAATGTTTACAAAGCGGTTGTGATGACAACCCTCATCTACGGCTCCGAATCGTGGGTTTTATACCGTCATCACCTGCGACTCCTTGAGCGCTTTCATCAGCGCTGCCTTCGCACCATCCTCAACATCCACTGGAGTGACTTTGTGACCAACACTGAAGTTCTCAAGTGGGCGGAGGTTACCAGCATCGAGGCACTGCTGTTGAAGACGCAGCTGAGCTGGGCAGGGCATATTTCTAGGATGGAAAACCACCGCCTTCCCAAGATTGCCCTGTATGGCGAACTCTCCACCGGCCATTGAAATAGAGGGGCACCAAAGAAGAGGTACAAGGACTCCTTGAAGAAATCCCTTGGCACCTGTCGCATCAACCATCACCAGTGGTCTGACCTAGCCTCAGATCGCAAAGCATGGAGGCACACCATCCACCAGGCTGTTTCTTCTTTTGAGAACGCACGCATAGCTGGTCTTGAGGACAAAAGGAGATTGAGGAAGAATCGCACTGCTACAGCACCAACCCTAAATCAGACTTTTCCCTGCAGCCACTGTGGCCGGACCTGCCTGTCCCGCATTGGTCTTGTCAGCCACCAGCGAGCCTGCAGCAGACGTGGACTATTGCACCCTTCTTAAATCTTCGTTCGCGAAGCCAAGCCGAGATCTGTAAAGTTGTCAGCATCTTGAACTTTCTTAGGAATAGATGCATTCCTTGATCATGATCAGTCATCAAAGAAGAGAGTTCCTACTCTAGCTGTTAGTAGGAATGGGCATGGACTGAAAAAAGCAGTTTGGGTTGGGGTCAATAGTGACCCATGGACTGAACCCAAAACTGAACTGGCCTCACATGGAAAGTTCAGTATGTGGCAGAATGGCACCCAGCATTCTAGAGACTCCAACCTCACTGCAGATCTCCAGATGACTCTACTCTACCTGCTCACCACATTTGGTGAAGATTGGACTTCAGGGGTCTCAGCTACAGCCCTCCAAAGAAGGTGCCCCCAGGAAAGTGCTTTGGGGGAGATGTCAGACACAGGTTCAAGAGTGTATAGAACACACCCTGTTCAAGTTAAAGGCATCAAACTCATAGCAGACCTCCCCAGGATGCCTCCCTACATGCCCTCCAAGTTATGTGCAGATAGGACTTGGGGGTCTGAGTTATGGGGGCCCCAAAAGAAGGCACCCCCATGGAAGTGCTTTTGGGGGGGGGTGTCAGGCATGTGTTCAGAGGTGTGTTGTGGGGGAAAAAAGTATCATAATCAATATACAAGAAATGTTGAATGTAATTCTGACTTTCCAGCAACTTGATTACCCTTGCTCAACTATATGGTTTCAACAAATAAAGTTCTGAATCATGTACATCGTATAGACCTATTCAAAGGGGTTTTTTTTAGCAGGAATTCCTTTGCGTATTAGGCCACAAACCCCTGATGTAGCCAGTCCTCCTGGAGCTCACAGTAGGCCCAGTAAGAAGAGCCCTGTAAGCTCATGGAGGATTGTCTCCATCAGGGGGGAGTGGCCTAATATGCAAAGGAGTTCCTGCTACAAAAAAAAAATCCTGGACCTAATGCAACTGTAAGCTGAGTACTATATTAGTCACTTATCATACAATTTTATATTTTGTATTGTTGATACCCAAAATGTGAATGTTTGTTTGGAGAATGTATCTATTGTATTTTGTTAAAATAAATTTTTTTTTTTTTAATTTTAAAAGTGTATAGAATGGATCTTGTGCAAGCTAGAGGCATCAAACTCAGAGCAGAACTCCAGGGATGCCCTGCTACATGCCCTCCAAGTTATGTGCGGGTTGGAGAGCCAGAGGATCCAAAAAACAGAGGTGGGGTGTGTAAATGTGTGTGCCCTCAGACAAGGTGTTCATCAGCTATGCCCCACTGCCAAGCATGAGTGGAGAGGCTGTGGAATCAGAGCCCTGACCCACAAACATCCAAAGCCCTCAGCTGAGAGAGAGCCAGAAGTAATTGAAACAGGCCACAGCAGAAGCAAAGCAAAGCCCAAAAAGGCACATGGAGCTCTGGCCAAGCAAACACACCTCACATAACATTGACAAATGGAGCAGGGGTACAGAAATCTGGGCCCTTATCAGAGCAACTCAAAAGTGAAGCCCCACTGCTCAATGTAAGCAGAAAGGCTGGGTGCCATGGTTTGAGAAAATTACCCCTAATTCCAAAACATCGTAGTCACCCACTTGGTTGCCAGGGTGCCTGGAGACTCAACTCACACTCATCTGCCAGGAAGACGTGAGTTTTGTCTACCAAACTGGAAGGAACTTATGAGTACTAACAGCCACAACGTTACAGCAGCTCTCCATGTCTCTCAAAAAGGGCTAACCAGGAGAACAGATGGTTTCCAGTCGCTCCAAGCAAACCCCATCTTGGCCTTTGCAGCGGAAGAAGGTGCGCCACCAGGAACTGTCCAGGCAAGCAGTTTCCAGCCTCAACCATAGAATCCATCTTGGGAGGCTAACACCACCAGCAGCTATCTTCCTACAGTGCCAGACTCCATAACAGCGAAGCAGGAGGCTCACATACTCAACAGATGTCACCTATGCATAAAGCCATCAAGCTTATCTTAGGCGTGGATCCTGCCACCCTGCCTAAGCCTTTGTCCAGTGGAACTCAAGACAAAGACTGGTGCCAATAGAAGATCAGTGGCTCAGATGGGATGGTGGCTCAGTGGTAGAGCACCTGCTTGGTAAGCAGAGGGTCCCAGGTTCTCTCCTACTCACTGCTAACTCGCAACAAAGGAATGTGGGGCTGCATCCACTCCTTATATAGTTTTCAGATCCCATAGAGCTGAATAGGAGCTCTCTAATTGGCAGCCAGTGATGCCTGTCAAGTTTTGGAGGGTCCCAACTGGTGTTTACAAGGCTGGAGAGAATTCCCCCACATACACTATTGCCTGAGAGTCTGTTGGCATCAGTGCCAGGCTTTCCAGGAGATGTTTCCATTTCTGGACCACCCCCGAAGTTTGTGGAATGTCCATGGAGCACAAGCTTTGATGAACATTGCTTTTCAGACCCCAGACCAGCTGAAATTCAGCATGGATTTTGCTCCATGCACTGGCTTGTACCCATCTCTATAGTTGTTAGTAGTGGTTGGACCCCTTCTTTGAACTCAGCTAAATTTGTAATTCTTAGCCAGGGGCACTAAAGGATCCTCAAGATGTTCATTGGAATTTGGCCCCCATATTCCTAAATTTCAAAAAATCTTTGGGAGTTATGAAAATGGAACTCCAAGTGGACATCTACTTTGATATGACTCACGGTGTGCCTCAAAACAGTGCAACCTGTGGTCAGGCCCAGAATTTAGAACTACTGCAATTCAGATCAGAGAGGACTGAGCTACATGGCAAGTGCAAGGCAGCCTTGCCTGCTCTTCATTTATTAGGTCTTAACTTGGGTCATAAGAGGCATCATGGACATTTTCTGAATAAATAATAAACTTAATTATTCATAAAGATTATCCAGAAACCCAAATGGGCATTGTTAACCAACTTTATATCAGATTTCAACATACAGAAACCTAGTTGTTTATTTATCATTATAACATGGTGAAGAAAGGTAGTGTGGGCTGACAAATAGTGACTTGATACAAAGTCACCCATTGAGCTTTACAGCTGAGCAAGGCTTTCACCCATTTCATGGCAAAATGCCCTTTCCACTATACTATGCTGACCTTATTCTAGGAGGTCTTCCAGGACAATAACCTCCAGGCTCCTTCTGACGTTAAGCACTTTGACTTTTCTACATGGAAACAAATAGCATCTGTTTAATCTGATTTCCAGAATGAGTCAGCAGCACGGCTCTGCATCCCAGGAGATGGCTTTAACATCTGACCCCCATGTCACAGACATTTATGTTCCACAACAATGAAAACGCCTGTACTCCAAGATGACAAGCAGCTGCCTGTGCCTAATTTATTTTTTTAATATCCCAACATTTAGTTGTTTTACTATTATATATAAAATCAGATTTAATTAATCTAGAATCCCTTTCATTCTGTGGTTCTAGATCTGCAACTACAACTACAACAATTGATTAAAATTAATTTCCTACCCAAAAATCTGTGTTGAAATGAGACACAGGAGAGGGAATGGTCTGGATTTTTTTACCCCCTTGTAGCCACCTGGAGTGCATATACTTTTACATTTCAGGCTATTGAAAGTGAAAGTCAGAGCGATACTTCATTGTGTGCTGTCTGCTAATGCTCAATTTACATTTCTCTAACAAAAAAAGTGAATAATGAGAAATATAGATCTGTTCTCAAAGGCCAGTTAAAATACCAAAATGCACTCCCAAATCTTAAACTCCTGCATCTACCAGCTCTTTCTCATTCATCCTTACTAGTGTTAGGAAGCATCATTACAGGAAGCCCTTGGCTTCTATGCCCACTTTGCCCACTATGCCCACTTTGCCCTCAAGGGCAGCTGGTTGGCCACTATGTAAGAAAGGATTGGGTGTACCATTGCTCTAATGAAGCAGGGATCTTATGTTCTTATCTCTACATTCAGGACCCATAGAAGCCGGATTCATTTTTCCAGTTCCATACCTTTAGCAGCTACATGCTGGGTTTACTGCCTCTGTGTCCTCACTTTCAATCCTCTATCTGGGTAATCCATAACCTGGTGTCCACCAGTACACTTCCTGGTGGTCAATACTTGGCTCTTCAATCTTGAAAACATATAGCTTGAAAACCTCTAACTACAACCATTCACAGGTCAAACTGTCTCTTGTCACTGAAAATTCTAGCCAAATAGCACTTTGTTTTCAAAGCAAAGACCCAACTCTGGCTTTCTTCTACTTTCTTGGTCTACTAGTGCTTTAGATGAGCCTAAGAGCAACCACTTCTACATGTATAGATTGTCATAGAGGAAAGGGCACAGCTTAGAGCACCTGCTTTGGATCCAGAAGGCCAGTCACACACACTTGGTTTGGTAAAAGATCATTCCAGTCACTGTTGCCATTAACAATATTCCAAAGCAAGCTTCTTAAAATTCTATTTGCATGTTTGTCCAATTATTATATAAATGTATCTTGCATGCTTCTGTCCTCTGGAGAATATCTTTCACATTTGCTATGCAGATAGATGTGCTTGTTTTCCAATATCATCAGTCAATGTGGCCTCAAATGATCTCCCATCACCCCACTGCTATCCATTGCAGAAAGCAATAGACCATGTGAGCGGAGAGTGGGATGTAGTTACAGAGACAAGTTGTTATAGAGCCAGTGTGCTGTAGGAATTAGAGTGTTAGGTAAGGTCTTTTCAGCCCTGGCCCCTGCCTGGTGGAATAAGCTCCCCCTGGAGATCCTGGCCCTGCGGGATCTGCTTCAATTCCGCAGGGCCTTTAAAACAGAGCTCTTTCACCAGGCTTTTAGTTGAGGCAGTGGACATCACTTGTTATCAGCCTCCCCCCTTCAATCCATCCCAGTGCTATAAGTCCTGCTGGACCTGGACAATAGGCCATGTCTGTGAGGCCAAATTTGCCATTTTAGTACCAATTGTTCTCTGAAATTTTAGATTGTATATATTTTATTTTTTTACTGTTGGTTGTTTTTATGATGTAACCCACCCTGAGGCTGTTCTACAGGAAGGGCGGTCTAAAAATCAAATCAAATAAATAAATAAATCTGGATGGGCACTGTGGGGAAAAACATGTATATTTGGTGGCATACACATGGGTTTCTGCAATAGGCAAAATAACATTAGACTGTTTCAGGTTGGGAAAATGGTACAAAGGGAAAACTGAAGCTTTTTATTCACATGCACTTTGGATCTGATCCAAATTGGGCACCGCATGAACAGGCATTGAGGAAAATCAGCTACATATCTGCTTAAGACAGGGAGAAAAGACCCAACCTATATACTGTCTAATGTGCAAATAATACATAAGCTATCACATATAGTGGGTAGATGGCACTGAGTGGCTGAATGAGGCCCCATCCAAGGATGCTAATACCAGCTATCTACCTTCCCAAATGCACATGCATAGTTATTCATTTATTTAGACAGTTATAAACCTGGCTGGCTTTCTCTCTGATCAGTGGGATTTGGGGGTGGGGAGACAGCAATAAAATCAGTACAAGATAACTCTTGAAAAAAAAACAGATTTAAAACAACAAGCAGTGGAAAAATCCTTAAAAATAAAGTTCAACAGACATGGCTGTCATTCAAGACGCCCACAGAGCAATCATTCTGAGGAACCAAATACTCTTCTAAAGAATTTTGTTTAACAAGCTGTCCAAAACTGCAAGAGATGTTTAGATTTTCTAATTTCTTCTGGGAGGTTATTCCATAATATATTGGTACTTGCTACCCACCCACCTCCACCATTTCCCTAGTTTTCTTTCTCAGATTTTCTTCTTTGGTTGACTACATCAGGCAAGAGGGAGCATCTAGGAAGTAGGCTGCTTATTCCAATCCACTGGATGGCCTAAAAAAATGAATTCCTCACTGCCGATTTGTATTCTATGAAGTGATACCAACCATTGGATAGACAGTGTTCATTCTGGTTTTCTTGTCTGCTTCATTATGCAACAAGATAATGTGATGAAGAGAAAACCATCTGGGATAGCACTTTCTTTTGCCCAGCACAAATAATCTCACTGGGTTTGAAATTACGTCACACAAGAAATCTATCCTAGGAGTCCACTTGAGATCCCAAAGTATTCACTTCTGAACATATGCATATTACCTTGAAGGTGTACAACATCTTGGCCTGTGTCTATCAGTGCAAGTATGTCATCAGAAACTGGCTTACAAAGATTAGGTCCAATGTCTGAGTAAACTTGGTGGGTCCCCTCTGACTTTCTTTCTCTTTTATCCTTCTGAGCTCTTATCTGCAAGACTTCTTTAAGAAAGCGAAACCCTGAGCTCTTGCTCCCTCTCTGGTCTTTGTGATACCAGCTGGTCTAATTTCTCCTGACATTTCTCCCGTAACAGCAACAGCAACATGTCAGGACTAATTAAACTATCAGGTGGTCGAATCCCAGAGAAGAACATACATCTGCTCTGATCTGCTCCTACCAAAAAGCTGGGGGAATCTTTCCCACATAAGGGAAGGGAAAGGAAAGGAAAAGGGAGGGAAACAGCAAAGTAATCCCCCCCCACACACACAAAAAAGAAGCCATGTTCAACCACTCCAAACAGACAGCAACAGCCAAATAAACACCAGAGAAGTTCTGGCAGGAAAGTCAGAGAGCTAAAGTGCTCTTGTTTTACTTAAAGAATCAGATGTGCAAGAGCAGTATCCATAGGTTGTTTCAAAGAGGTGAAACAGGGATAGGTTCCTACAATGGGATACAATGTGTACTTCACACAAATTCTTAAAGAATAACAACTTGAGTTCTCGCAAAACACAAAATTCCCAGGAATTGAGAGAGCAATACCTATCACCCTCCCCACATATATACATACATATTCTTAGCAAGAGGGCAGGTGTACATTGCTAGGACTGGCTTCCCTTAATCCTTAAGAAAAGTGTTCTGCATTGATAGGGAGAGTGAGATCCATGTTTCCTTCCTCTTTGGGGAAAAAAAGGAAGGTGATGGAGTTTATGAATATATGAAGCAGCAGTACCAAGTCAATCCATTGGTCCTTCTAGCTCCCTGTTGTCATCTCTGACTGGCATGGCACCCAAAAGTCTCAAGCAGTCAAAGATGTTTTCCAAAATCATCTGCCCAAGATCCTTTGACTCAAAAATCAGAGACCAAGCCTGGGAACTTGGGCATGCAAGGCATGCACACTGCCACTGAGTTCCACCCTGCCCCCATTACTCTGCTAGAATTTCATTCATTTATACATACCAGTTCCCAAATTTCTACCACACTCTTCTAAAATTCCATAGTAGTTGTGATCAAGAGACAGATCCCACACAGAGTGTAGGAACCATGACAAAAGAAGAAGGCTTAATTCTTACTGGGTGATTACTCCAAGGTGGGTATCTCCATCCCCACCTGTACAAGTGAAAAGTTTATTTTTAAGATTCATCAGAAGCCTTTGCTATCAGTGAATCACACCAATTAATCAGTTGGGATAGCAGGCTACTTACAGGCCAGGTTTCCAGGAAAACTTATTGAGGTGTATATAACAGATCGCCTGATTGAAAAGGCCACACCATAGATGTGAACATCACAATATACAAAGGACAGATCAGTCTGGCAACCACAACCTTTAGACTGAGCACAGCCCAAGGTGAACCCTATAATATAATGTCTATAACATTACTCATTAAAAAGCATCTCTCTATTCTACTTCACTGTCCAAAGAATGAACTGGACACCAGGACTGTAGACATTAATCATCCCTGATGTCAACTAATCAGCTGTTGGTGCACATTAATAGACCTTCTTGATGAGATTTTTAAAGTATCAAAATGAGCATTGGGTTGGCTTTCAAATCCATCTTGATTACCCATAGTAGTTCATAAACACACTAACACACACACCCCTTAAAACATGCTGCATCACCATAAGTAAGCAGACAACCACAAAAATTCCTGCACTAAGAACCAGCTAAGTTCATTTAAGAGGGCTTCTGTTGTGGAATGGAAAATGCAGAATGGTAGATTAATTTCACATCATTCAGCCACTATTAAAATCATTTATTACATTTGTGTCCTGCCTCAGGAACTCAGGCTGGCATGGCTGCATTATTCCATTTTATCCTCAAAACACCCCTTAAATAGAATTTTGTCAAAGGACACCGGTAAACCTTTTGAACAAGTAAAAATTTGAACCCATGTACCCATGCTGCAATGCTAACACATAAGTCAGTGTGCCAGCATTTGTGAAATACCTGCACCTTGCTTTTGCCAGGTGTCATAATACAGTATCACCTGTGGTTAGCATTATAGCAATTTTAACATGGTTCAGATTTTATCCAAATACAAGCAACAATTTATTTGTACTTCTGTCACAACAAGAACAACATACACTCAGGTTTTTTGGGGCAGAGGTTGCTTGGCTGATGGAATTGTGACTGAAAATGATGTTCCTAATCCATTATTTGGAGCAGAAAGACCTTCCGCATTACTGAGCATGTGTTGTGTGTACAGTCACTAACTGAATCTAGAGAAGCTATGTATATGCCCATCTTGGAACATACTGAACAGAGAAATGGGAGGTACTGGGGATGGGGGTGAAAAAATTATTAAATTGAAACACATCCAATAGATTTGAATATTACAGATATTGCTTTGTGCATATTCCTCATCAATCTACAGTTTGGAAAGAATATTGACTTTAATTTGATGTTGTTATTGATGGTATATATGTGATGTAGCCTTCCTCTGGAGAGGCAGGTGATCCCTTTGCTTGCCTTTTTCCCAACAAAACTATTCTTGTTCTACCCGGCTTTCTTTCAAAGAACCCTTTGTTTATTGTATGCTGTTTTGAGATCCGGGGGTGGAATGCACTGCTGTTGAGCTTGTTTTTGCTGTATTGGCTTGATTGTTATTTTTAACAATCTTTTTTTTAAACTGATGATAGCTGGTATGCCGTAAGCAACTTTTGAGAACTGAATATGTGGAAAGGCAATACATAGGCACATTATGAATAGCATCTTCATGTCTATTCACACTTCACTTAATGTCACTTTTATATAAGGTGTGGTTTTACCTTGTGGTTTATCACTCTAAAAATGCTGTCATCCCTGATCTAAAATTCAGACTTCTAGCATCTTGCTGCAGCACTAAGATGACAGGAACATTACTGAATTGCATGAGCATAACAGCTGGAATAGCACATGACTGTATAAAACAGAGACTTGGAAAAAGGGTCATGGGGTTGCTCTGACTGCACCTTTGTGACTTAACTGCATCTGTTGAAGCACCACAGGTCTTTCTAGGTGGGCCACAGAAGAAATCATGTAGCTTCTTCCCAAGAGGCTGTCTCAGCCATGACAGAATTTATTCAATTGGGAAAATTTGCATGGATATGGAGAAGTAGGGCATTATACTCCTTGTGTACAAGGACCAGGAAATTACAAGGGGGCATTAATTCATTTTGAGATACAGAATTGCTATTCTCACCTTGACACAGAGAGAACTCCAGTTTTCTGGGTTATACCTCTGAGGAAGCCAGTCACAGTTGCTGGAAAAACATCAGGTCTCACAATCCCAAGACTATAATAATAATAATAATAATAATAATATTTTATTTTTATATCCCGCCCTCCCCGCTAGGCGGGCTCAGGGCGGCTAACAGACACGGGAGTCTCATGATTCACATTAAACAATAATAGACATGGGAGTCCCGTGATTCATAAAACATAACAATTTAAACATTAATTACAATAAATTATTTAAAATACATAAAAACATATAAACATATAAGATATAAAAATAGGTGCTAAAATGATGTATTTAAGATGGCTAAGTGTCTATTCATTCATTAATCAGGTTCTGTCTTAGTTACCACATGGTGACTCAAATGCTAACTGAAAAAGAAATGTTTTGCAAGCCCTGCGGAATTGGTTCAGGTCCCGCAGGGCTCGCACCATCTCTGGGAGATCATTCCACCAGCGAGGGGCTATCACCGAGAAGGCCTGCTCCCTAGTGGCCTTCAACCTAACTTCTCTTGGCCCAGGGATTGTTAATAAGTTCTGAGAACCAGACCTCAGTGCTCTCCGGGGTACATATGGGGAGAGGCGGTCCTTTAGGTAGGCAGGTCCTCGGCCATATAGGGCTTTAAAGGTAATAACCAGCACCTTATAGCGAACACGGTAGACAACCGGCAGCCAGTGCAGATTGCGCAGCCCAGGCCGTGCAGGCTCCCACCGTGGTAGTCCCTCCAGCAGCCTGGCCGCCGCGTTCTGGACTACCTGGAGTCTCCGTGTTCGGTACAAGGGCAGCCCCATGTAGAGGGCATTGCAGTAGTCTAACCTCGAAGTGACCGTTGCGTGGATCACAGTTGCCAGGTCGGCGCGTTCCAGGAAGGGGGCCAACTGCCTCGCCCTCTTGAGATAGAAGAAGGCGGATCTAGCAGTGGCAGCTACTTGGGCCTCCATTGATAGGGAGGACTCCAGTAGCACCCCCAGGCTCTTGACTTTGCGCACCGGTACCAGTGGCACACCGTCAAAGGCCGGTAAAGTAGTCTCCCCTCCCGGTCCGCCACGGCCCACGCAAAGGACCTCAGTCTTCGCCGGATTCAACTTCAGCCCGCTCAGCCTGAGCCAGTCAGCCACGGCTTGTAGTGCCCGGTCCAAATTTGCTGGGACATCACCAGCCCGGCCGTCCATCAATAGATAGAGCTGGGTGTCATCTGCATATTGATGGCAACCCAGCCCATACCTCCGTGCAATCTGGGCAAGGGGGCGCATAAAGATGTTAAACAGCATCGGGGAGAGGACTGCCCCCTGAGGCACTCCGCAGTGGAGTGGATACCTCTGAGACAGTTCCCCCCCGATTGCCACCCTTTGTCCCCGACCTTCAAGAAAGGAGGAGAGCCACTGTAAGGCTAGCCCCCGAATTCCTGCGTCGGCGAGGCGGCGGGTCAGCAGCCGGTGGTCAACCATATCGAACGCCGCCGATAGGTCTAACAACAGCAGTACTGCCGAGCCGCCTCGATCCAGTTGCCGTCGGAGGTCATCCATGAGGGCGACCAGGACTGTTTCTGTCCCATGGCCCGGGTGAAAGCCGGACTGGCATGGGTCTAGGACGGAAGCGTCCTCCAGAAATTCCTGTAACTGCACCGCCACGGCCCTCTCGATAATTTTGCCTAAAAAGGGCAAGTTTGAGACCGGCCGGTAATGTGCCAATTCGGCCGGGTCTGATGACGGTTTTTTCAGGAGAGGGCGGACCAGTGCCTCTTTCAGAGGTGTTGGAAAAACACCTTCTGAAAGGGATCGATTTATAATATCCCGTATAGGATATCTTAGTTCCTCCTGGCAGGCCTTAATTAGCCAGGAGGGGCAAGGGTCCAGATCGCAAGTCGTGGAACGTGCAGTGGCAAGAATTCTGTCGACTTCCTCCAAGCTGAGCGGGTCGAAGCAATCCAGAGTTGAATCAGAAGACACGCATTGGGCTTCGAGTCCACTTACTGCCTCCAAATTGGCGGGGCAGTCCTGGCGGAGCGATTGGACCTTATCCGCAAAGAATTTCGCGAAGGCCTCGCAGCCAATTTCCAATTCCTTAGCTTTAGAATTGCCCTGAGGCAATGTAGTCAAATTCCGAATTATTCTAAATAATTGGGCTGGGCGCGAATTTGCGGATGCAATCCTAGCCGCAAAGTATGTTTTCTTTGCGGCCTTGATTGCCATCTCATAGGACTTCATAAACTTCCTATAAGATGTTCTAGTCGCCTCGTCACGAGTGCGTCGCCATTGCCTCTCTAGCCGTCTAAGGCCTTGTTTCAGCTGGCGTAATTCTGGGGTATACCACGGAGCCAGCTTAATCCGAGGTCGCAGAGGGCGCCGAGGTGCGATCTCCTCGATGGCCCTAGAGAGCCGGCTATTCCAGGTCTCAATCAGGCCATCAAGGGAGCCGCCAGAGGGCCAGGAGTCCCGCAGAGCCATCTGGAACCGTTCCGGGTCCATTTGACTCCGCGGGCGAGCCATAATCGGCTCCTCGCCTAAACAGGTTCGGGGGGGGCATATTCACACGGGCCTTGAGGGCGAAGTGATCCGACCATGGCACAACCTCTGTGGTTATATCGCTCACTACAATCCCGGCCGCAAAGATCAGGTCTAACATGTGTCCGGCCTGGTGGGTGGGGGTCGCAACGAATTGAGAGAGTCCCAGTGTCGCCATGGAAGACACTAGGTCCGTCGCCTGACTGGAGGACGGGTCATCGGCATGGACGTTGAAGTCACCCAGGATTATCAGCCTTGGGTGCTCCAGCGCCCAGCCTGTCGCCGCCTCAAGCAGGGACGGTAAGGCGTTGGCCGGTGCGTTAGGCGTACGGTACACCAGCCAAATCGCCAACCCCTCTTCATCCCCCCACGCCAGCCCGGCACATTCAATGCCCTCAATCTTTGGGGCCGGGAGCGCCCTAAAGGAGTAAGCCTCCCGTGCAAATAATGCCACTCCTCCCCCCCCGCCCGCTAGTCCGCGATTGGTGGAAGACCGAGTAACCTGGGGGAGCTGTTTGCGAGAGGGCCACTGTATCACCCTCCCGGATCCAGGTCTCGGTCACGCAAGCCAGGTCCATATTCTGCTCGAGCATGAACTCTCGGAGAGTTGAGGTCTTATTATTGATGGACCTGGCGTTGCATAACACCAATGACGGAGGCGGGTTACTCCTGGTCCTACTACCTGTCACCCTTGGGATGGGCCGCAGACTGGAGGGGGGCCGAGCACCGACTTGTCTCTGTCCGCCTCCCTTATAATATCTGCTCCCACTGCCATACCTCCCCCTCCCCAGGAGCACCGGAATCCCTGAGCCAGCCATTCCTCGCTGGCAGCAGCTGCAATGAAACTACTATCAGGCTGGCGTCTAGTTACACACCCTCCTCACTCCGTCTAACTAAACCCTAATTCCAATTAACCCAAAAAACCCCTCCAATTCCTTATATGTATTTGATAAAAATTAATTCCAATAGCAATTAATTTACCCCTCCCTATTTCCCATCAATTTGCTAGTAATATTTATATAATCTAATTCAAATATATAATAATAATCAATCACTGAGTTAATTAGTAATAAATTAATTTTAACTACTAAGTTCCGGAGTGGGTTGGCAGTTCTTAAAGTGCGGCGTGCGTGCAGTTTGGGCGTTCCTTATGGATTAGCAGCCACCGATGGGTATGCAGATTACAGCCAATAGTCGGCCAGTCAGTACAGAGTAAAGTAAAATAAAGTAAAGTGCGGAGTGCAGGGTCCAGGGCCAAATGTCGGTGGTTGTGCCCAGTCATGTAAATGCGCCAGATAGTTCCAGATAGTTCTGAGAAGTTGCAGGCTCCGGGTGCAAAAAAGGTCTCGCGGTTGGGGCTTATTCGTTGTATCTCGCGCAGGCTGGTGAGCCCGTGGTGGGTGGAAGCCCCCCTCGTACTCCCCGCCGCGCCGTAAAGCCCCTCCTGTGTTGCCTGTAGGGACAACCAATTCATATGGAGCCCTATTATGCCTGTACGGCCAGTTGTTGATTTCAGGCAGAAGCACCCGGGTCACCTGCATCAAGGCGCTTTCTTGGGCGTCGGCCCCTTCGTCGCTCTGAGACTCCTCCCGTCGCTCCTGTTCTGCAAGCGTCAGGGGTCTCTCACAGCCTTCCCGGCTCGCCGCTACTCCTCCGTCACTCCCACTTCGCAAGCACAGGGGGTCTCTTGTACTCGCCCCGCTCTCCACTCCACTCCGTCTGTCTCGCTCTCCCTGCACTCGTCCCCGCTCAGACGCTCAGATGCCGGATCACCAGGCCGCCGGACCACGATGTCGATTTTGGTCCTGGCCTGGGCGTCCACGTCGTTGCCGCGATCGGCTGCAGTCCACTCCGCCGCCTCGATTGTACTCGCGGTCAGGTAGGCCGCGCGGTCCGCGCCCGGTTTGTTGTTTGTTGTTGTTACCGGGAGCGTCGGCGACGGTAGCCCTCAGTAGCCTCCAATTTCTGCTGTCTCTGATGTCTCGTTCCTCGCCAACATCAAATGCCAGCCTGTCAGGGGTTTTTCGAAGGTGGCTGGTGGATAATAGAACCTGATACTCGGGAGCTCTAGCACCTGAGCTCCTTCCTAGGTCGCCATCTTAGCTCCTGTATGACTATGGCCATACAGCCCGGAAAATCAACAACAACAAATGAACGGCCATGAAAGCCTTCAACAACATATCTTAGGAGTGTTATTATTTAGATATGTATACTTCATTTTTCTCCCCAGTCAGGTGCATAAGAGGTTTACAACATCATTTTATGACCCTTAGACCCCACCAACAATAAAACAAAGAAGCAGGAACTTATGCCAATTCCCTATATTACCAAATATACAAAGAAAACATCACCCCTGAACACAGTGCATCAGTACCAAGCTCATAAAAGGTGAATAATCCTCTGGTTGAGGATTGATAGCAGTAGAAACTCCACCAAGGACTTGAGGAGCTCCATAAGGATGGATAAAATGAGCATCCTAGTAGATAATCTCCACCCGGCATCTCTGGAATGGAGGGACTGTGGCTCAGGGATAAGCACCATCTTTGCATGCAGAAGGTCCCAGGTTGGATCTCTGGTGTCTCCAGTTAAGAGAATCATGTAGAAGGTGATAAGAAAGACCATCCTGAAAAGCTGCTGCCAGTGAAAGCAGACAATACTGTATCAAAGGTCAATATTGCCTACTTTCAGGGCTTCTTTTGAGCAGGAATGCAAAGGAACACAGTTCCAGCTGGCTTGGTGTCAGGAGGTGTGGCCTAATATGCAAATAAGTTCCTGCTGGGCTTTTTCTACCAAAAAAATCCTGCCTACTTTCATTGGTAGAAGTTTTCCAGCAGCTAGGCCAAGGATCTGACTCAGTATAAGGCAGCTCAATCTATTTAATCTTTCTCATGTGACTGACTATGACATCACTGTTCAGGCATGCCTTATGACCATCAGTGGTATTGTAACTATCAAAATTGGGAAGGGGGGGAGAGAGAATACGTAGCTGGTTTTAGATAAAATGAAAGATATGGTATGGAGGAATCAGAATTTTTTCCTTAAACCAGTGACTGATGGCTATTAATTTATACAGGAGAGTTTTGAAAGGTAGCATTAATTTTGCCCCATGCCTATATAAACCCAGTGCTGCAGACAAAGAACAGATTTTGCCTCTTCTCTGATTGCAGAATATTTACTTGGACCCATACAATTTAATCAGAACTTTTGAAAATGGCTCAGTGGTAGAGCATCTGCTTGGGAAGCAGAAGGTCCCAGGTTCAATCCCTGGCATCTCCAAAAAAAGGGTCTAGGCAAATAGGTGTGAAAAACCTCAGCTTGAGACCCTGGAGAGCCGCTGCCAGTCTGAGAAGACAATACTGACTTTGATGGACCAAGGGTCTGATTCAGTAGAAGGCAGCTTCATATGTTCATGTTCATCCACCAGCTGCATTGTCTTTCCCCTCTGATTTACATATGCCCACCCTAAGTTCTCTGAATTCGAAGCCTTGTACATGTTATAGAGAACATGCATGCATCCTGCATTTACATGCATGCACCTGTTTATAGAAGAGCCAACATATATGCATTATGGTTGATAGCCTCCAGGCAGGGCCTGGCGATCTGCTTTTACAACCGACCTCCAGCTGGCAGAGATCTGCTCCCCTAGAGAAAATAGCTACTTTGAAGGGTGGATTCTATGGCGTAGCATGCTGGGGCTCCTCCCCTCCCCCATCCCCCATCCCACCCTCTCCTGGCTCCGCCCCCATGGTCTCTGGGATTTTCCAACACAGACCTGGCAATCCTAATGCACTTTAAAAATGAAGCCAAGGAATAGTAGTTTGATAAATATGAGATTTAAACCAGCCCTCTTACCACCTTTGTCATCAAGTCAAACTGACTTATGGCAACCCCGTGGGGTTGTCAAGGCAAAAGACACTCCAAGGTGGTTTGCATTGCCTGCCTCTCTGTCACAACTCTGGACTTTCTCAGTAGTCTCCCATCCAAATACTAACCAGGACTGTTCCTGCTTAGCTTCCAAGATTGGGCTATCCTGGTCTAGACCAGCCCTTCACACATTGAAAAATCATGTGCATACAGAAATCTTGTACATGTTACAGACTATGTGCTTAAGTTGTATATATACTCACATCCACTTTAAATATGAAATTTAAATCATATATTCAGCTGTTAGCCAAATCCCTCCTCCCTCAGAGGGGCAATTTAGCAGCTAGAGAGAGAAAAGTATAAAACATCCTTCATACAATATCACCTAAAAAATCATAAATGTATACTGCCTGGCCCCAAAATTACGCACAAAATGGATGCCAGCCAGAGACAAGCCTGGAAAAAAAAATATTTTTGAAGGTGAGTCAGAAGTGGCTGGCTAACAACCCTCTTCCTAAAAAGATGCGTAATTACAGAACAAGGGATCTCCCAAGATAGGTTTCCCCACCTTGCTTCTCCCTCACCTATTTACCCTAATTAAGCCTATTCACACAGCCTGGTAGTTTTCCTGTCTGGGTTGTCAAAAAACATTAGCATCATAGTTGATCCCAGGTAATCTCATCAAGGTTTTGCCTAAGTTATTTTTTATCCCCAAACAAGTCATCAAGTAATTGTTCTTGGGGCAAACACATCAGATTGCCCAGGGGACATTTCCTTATAACTGCCAGCACCATAGCAGTGTACGTGTGTTCTCAGTATACCTCACATATACCCACTTGCATGTGGGTTCTCTCTGTTAGTATTAGTATTATGTAGCCTGCTGTGAAGCATGCTAGATCAAGAACTGTCAAAGTGACAGCTAATCACATGACGAGAGTCACAGGACTACTCAACCTGGCTGATCCAAGAACTGGCAATATCTGGATCTGTCCAGAGGAGTCATCATGAGTCAGCAGTTTACCTGATTGGTGGGCAGTACTATATAAGCAGCAGAGTACCAGAGTGGTTTTTCTCTCTATGTATATGGGTTACTGGCGAAGCATTTTGCTACTCTGGACTGTATCTGTATATAACTTCACTGTAAATATCTGTATACTACACGGTTTGTTATACAACCAAACTGGTGTGTTGGCTCTTCATATCTACGTTCCTATTGCCTGAAAGGAGAAGAAGATAAGGGGCTAAATTTGAACTTTGTAAACTTAAAAGACAGTGTTAAAAGAAGAAAGGAATTTATTGTTTAGTCTATCTGTGGTTGAGGAGGCAGCCACATCGTTACAGATCTGCAGCATTCACAGTCAACACAGGAAATACGTCAGATATCATGAGATTTCTTTACCAGTGAAACGAGATTTGAAGGCAAGAAAAGCAGGAAGCATTGGAGGAAGAAGAAGTAAGTCAACGAAGTAAACAGCCTACTCTAGGATTATAATACCAGAGAGAAACATCGGTGGCCATGGTTGTTGGGAGGACTAAGTTTTAACATCGTTTTTAAAGTGACTGGGACATTAAAAATTGGTGGAGTTAACAGATTTGGCAATTAAAAATGACTACTAATGTCAAGTCTGATGTTTCAATAACGAGACTCTTTTGATAAGAAGTTTCTAGTTTATTGTAACATGTTGCAGGACTATAGACGAAAGATTGCGAGACTGGCGAGCATACACAAAGGGCAAACTTTTAAGGTACAAATCAAAAGCATTCCTGAGGGGGGGCACACTCTGCAGGGCACATTCACACATCGTTGTTACTTTTATCATTCTCAGGCCTTGGTTGGCCTTGGGCGCTTCCTTAGCGCTCATTATCTCTGAGAAGGCTCCACAATCTTATTCCCATATTCTCGTTACCAAGCTGTGCTACATAACAAAGGAAAGGAGGGGGGAAGGAGAGGTTGAGCTAGCAGCATTTGAATACAGTATGGCTTTTACCCAGGAGCCCTCTCCTGAACCAGTGTTTGGGCCTAAACTACTCAGACATTACAGCAGACTTGACAACTGTTGGATAGTAGATAAGAAGACTTAAACTGGTAAAAGGGAAAAAAGATTTTTTTTTAAAGTGAAGCAAAAGTTGTGACAGCCATTTTGGGAGAAATAAAAGCTTTAAACATTAATATCTGAGCCTGGGAGGCTCAAAGGGCAGTGAAATTGGGTGCATTGGAAAGGGCAAGCTTCACTTAATCAAACCTGATGGTTCAAATTTAATTTGGTGAGATCAAAATTTTTGATCTTTTTTTTACATGTCAGACCCGAAACAAACTCGTGCTAGGTCTGCTTCAACAGAGAAAATGCAAGCCCAATTAGATGCAATGGAAGCTAGGATAATGAAGGAGGTGAAAGAAATGATAACTGTCTCTAAAAAAAGAAATAAGAAAGGATATTGAGGACTCAAAAAAAGAATTAAAAAAACAAATAGAGAATCTCAGAAATGACACTGTGGTAATAACAAAAAAAGTACAAGAAGTGGAAGAGAGAATGAAGAGTCTGGGTGTCCTGCTGGAGCCTTCATTATCAATGGAGGCCCAGATAACAGCCACTGCCAAGTCAGCATTCTTCCATCTGAGGCGGGCGAAGCAGTTGGCTCCTTTCCTGGAGCGTCGGGACCTAGCGACGGTGATCCATGCGACGGTCACCTCACGACTGGACTACTGTAACGCCCTCTACATGGGGCTGCCTCTGTGCCGGACCCGGAAACTACAACTAGTGCAGAACGCGGCGGCCAGGCTGCTGCTTGGTCTCCCAAGATGGGAACATGTACGGCCGGGGCTACGCGAACTGCACTGGTTGCCGATTGTATACCGGGTCCAGTACAAAGTGCTGGTTATTACCTTTAAAGCCCTATATGGTCAAGGACCGGCCTACCTGAAGGACCGCCTCTCCCCGTACGAGCCCCAGAGAGCACTGAGGTCAGTAGGAAAAAACAGACTGACTACCCTTGGGCCAAGAGAAGTTAAACTACAGAACACCCGCTCACGGGCCTTCTCGGCTGCGGCCCCATATCTCTGGAACCAACTCCCAGAGGAGGTGCGGGCCCTGCGGAACCTTGATCAGTTCCGCAGGGCCTGCAAGACCACTCTTTTTAAATTAGCTTTTATGAACAGCTGAAGTACATTTTACAACGAAGAAAATCCGCCATTAGCACTAACTAGAATAGCGTCAATGATAATGTTATAGTTTGTTTTAATTAATGTTCTACTGGTTTTTAAGGTTATATTAATGCTTAATTTAATGTTCTTAATTGTTTTATTAATGCACCATTGGTTACTATGTTGTTTATTAATGTTTTATTTATTAATGTACCATTGGTCACTGTGTTGTTAGCCGCCCTGAGCCTGCTTCGGCGGGGGAGGGCGGGGTACAAATAAAATTTATTATTATTATTATTATTATTATGAAAACACATGACTCCACCTTGTTAAAATTACAAGAAAAAGTGACAATTCATGACTGCAAACTGATGAAAACTCAGATCTGTCTGAGAGGTGTACCTGAAGATGAAGAATCAGACCTGAAAGAATACATAATAAAAATAATTGCAGAATTTTTGGAGGAAGATCCTGAAGGGAATAGAAATATGTATGACTATATGTATAGAGTAAATTCACTCTATGCAAAAAAGAACAATCTGCCAAGAGATGTGGTCATAAGATTTATGACAAAAGAAATGGTGGGAAAGATCATGAATAAAAACTTTGAAAAGTCATTGATAGTGGGAGACAGTAGAGTAAGAATTATGAAAGAACTGCCAAGACAAATGCTAACTGATAGAAAGGCATATAAAAAATTGACAAAAAAATTACGTGACAATGGAATGAGGTACAGATGGACAATACCTGAATGTCTGAGCTTTGAACTTCAAGGGAAAAGGATTACAATCACAAATACACAGGAACTGTGTAGATTTTATGAAGAAAATAAAGATTTTGCACCATAATGGATTACAAATTGATATCTTGGAATGTAAATGGACTAAATTCACCACAAAAAAAGAAAGGCAACATTTCATTGAATAAAAAAAAACAAAATTGTAATATAGTATGTTTACAAGAAGTGCATAGTAGACAAAAGGATTATAAATTTCTGTGGAATAAACAATTGGGACTAGAATTTTTTACATTGGCTGAACAGAAGAAGAGAGGAGTAGTCTTTTATATTAAACAAGAATTAGACCCGAAATTGGTATTTAAAGATGGAAGGTATATAGTGGTAGAAATTACTTTGAATGCCAAAAAAGTTGTTGTTGGGATTTTATGCTCCAAATGATGCTAAAGACATTTTCTTTAAAAATATTACACAACATCTTGATGAAGTGACCTATGAGCAAATTTTATTGATGGGGGACTTTAACGGAACAATTCAGAACACGATAGATAGATCTGGGAAGAAAAAAAATGATAAAGAAGGGAAATTGCCAAAGTATTTTTTTGAACTGGATAAACAGGAGAGTTTGGAAAATATATGGAGGAAGCTTAATCCTGAAGTACGGGACTATACCTTCTTTTTAGCTAGACATAGCTCTTTCTCTAGAATTGACATGTTGTGGGGTACTAAAGATTTGGGACTTATAACAAAGAAAATAGAGATATTACCTAAAATAATAAACCCAATAATGTGGATTACAAAACTGTCGAAAAAGTCAAGAAGATGGAGATTAAATGAAGATTTACTACAAAGTAAAGAAATAATGAAATCTCTAGAAAATGAAACCAAAGCGTACTTCCAAGTAAATGACAGAGAAGATATAGAATTTCAGATGGTATGGGATGCCTACAAGGCAGTAATGGGAGGATTACTAATAACATTGAATAATAAAGACAAGAGAGCAAAAGATAAACAGATGTTGGACATTCAAAATGAAATTAAGAAAAAAGAAGATGAATTAAGGAAAAGGCCAGGGAAAAAGAAAATTATAAGGGAGATTACAATATTGCAAGCACAAATGAGACATCTGTTAAATAAAGAATTGGAATGGAATTTGAAGAAATTAAAACAGAAATCTTTCGAGGGAGCGAATAAACCTGGAAAATATTTGGCCTGGCAATTGAAGAAAAAGAGAGAAAGTAAAATTATTAATAAAATTGTGGCTGATGGAAGAGAGATGGTAGGAGGAATAAAGAGAGAATTTTTTAAATATTATGCTAAACTATTTAAAGGTGTTAAAGTAAAGAAGGAAAAGATGGAAGCATATTTGTAGAAGATTAAAATAGCACCCTTAACTGATTATTTGGAAAAAGTTTTGAATAATCCAATTGAAAAAATAGAAATTGAAGTAGCGATTAATGCAATGAAAATTGGAAAGGCACCTGGACCAGATGGATTTACGGCAAAAAAATTTTAAACGTTTAAAGAAGAATTAATACCGAAACTTCTAAAATTAATTAATGTGATAAGAATAAATGGGAAAATACCAAATATATGGAAGGAAGCAGTAATTTCATTGATTCCAAAGGAAGATAGAGATGTCACTAATGTAAAGCACTATAGACCAATCTCATTACTAAACAATGATTATAAGATATACACAAGAATCTTAGCAGAACGGCTTAAACAATATCTAATAAACTTTATAAAAAAGACCAAGAGGGTTTTCTCCCTAAAAGGCAAATAAGAGACAATATTAGAACTGTTGTAAATATTGTAGAATACTATGAAAGACATCCAGAGAAGGAAGTTGCATTATTCTTTGCGGACGCAGAGAAAGCTTTTGATAATTTGAATTGGGACTTTATGTTTGAAGTAATGGAGAAAATAAAGTTGGGGGAAAACTTTATAAGAATGATAAAAGCAATTTATACTGAACAATGTGCAAGGTTATGTATAAATGCAGATCTTACAGAAGAAATGACAATCAGCAAAGGTACAAGGCAAGGTTGTCTGCTTTCGCCATTGTTGTTTATAATGACTCTTGAAATCTTATTGCTGCAAATACAAGATGATGAAGAAATTGAAGGAACAAGAATTAAAGGATTTTCCTATAAATATAGAGCATTTGCGGACGATATGATGTTTATAAATGAAAACCCTATGCAAGTAACACCTTTGTTGTTAGCCAAAATACAAGATTTTGGAGAATTGGCGGGACTTTGTTAATAAAGGAAAGTCAAAATTTTTGTGCAAAAATATGCAAGTAAGTAAACAAAAGGAATTGCAGAGATTAACGGGATGTGAAGTTACCCCTAAAGTAAAATATTTGGGCGTGGAAATAACAATGAAGAATATTGATCTGTTTAAAAACAATTATGAAAAGTTATGCCATAAAATGTACGAAGATATGATAAAATGGAACAAACTTAATTTGTCATTGCTTGGTAGAATAGCTGCAATTAAGATGAATATTTTGCCGAGAATAATGTATTTGTTTCAAACTATTTTGGTTGTGAAAGACAGCAGACAATTTAATAAATGGCAAAGAAAGATTTCAGAATTTGTATGGGCCAGGAAAAAAACAAGGATTAAAATTAAAGTTTTAACAGATGCTAAAGAAAGAGGAGGATTTCAACTACCAGATTTAAGATTATATCATGAAGCAGTTTGTCTAGTGTGGATAAAAGATTGGGTGACGCTGTTGAATAAAAAACTTTTAACATTGGAATGTCATGGAAATAAATTCGGCTGGCCCGCTTATATGTACTATGGAAAGAAAAAGTTGGATGGTGTTTTTTCTCACTATTATATAAGAAATAATCTACTAAATATTTGGATGAAGTACTAGAAATATGGCGATTAGAGAAAACCACTATGGATAGTGCCAGCAGAAGTAATAAGAATAACAGCTGAGACAGGAGAGGATAAAGGGATGTCATATAATCAATTACTAAAAATACAAAGCGGTAAAATAGAATTGAAAACTGCTGAAGAGTTGAATAATAAATATGATTGGTTTCAAATGCAACAAATAAACAGTTTGGTGGAAAGTGATGTTAAAACTGAAGGAATAAGCCGAGAACAAACAGAAATGGAAAAAGTTCTGCTTGGAGATAATGAAAAATTAATTTCGAAAATCTATGTTACTTTTAAAATGGTCTATGGAAGATGAAGTAGTGAAATCTCAAATGATTAAGTGGGCAATTAATGTAAATAAAGAAATACAGATGGACATGTGGGAATATTTGTGGAAGAACTCTATGAAACTCTCAACATGACAGAGTATTAAAGAAAATTGTTTTAAGATGATGTACAGATGGTATATGACTCCTAAAAAGTTGGCAAAGATGAACAATAAGATGCCAGATAGATGTTGGAAATGTAAAAAACATGAATGTTCTTTCTACCATATGTGGTGGACTTGTGAAAGAGCAAAAAAGTATTGGCAGATGATTCAACAAGAGATTTCTAAGATCTTGGGATACGAATTTAACAAAGTTGCAGAGACTTTTCTGTTGGGATTACAAATGGAAAAATTTCCAAAAGTAGATAGAACTTTAATCTGGTAATTGCTCTCAGCTGCTAGGACATTGTATGTGCAGTTGTGGAAGCAAGAAAAAATACCAGAGAAATGGGATTGGATTGTAAAAGTTATGACATGGAGTGAAATGGACAAGTTAACCAGAACCTTAAGAGACAATGATTTAGAAGTGTTTAAGATGGAATGGAAAAAGTTCAGAAGATACGTAGAAAAAGAGTGGAAAATAAAAGGACATTGGACAATTTTTGATAATGACTAAGTATAAGAGGGTGGAGGATATTAATTTTGGTTCTTATTAATTAAGGGTACCTATAATGTTAAGATTTTAAGTATATAACACCAGCGGGGGTCAAGTAATGGGGGGAGGGGTGGGTAGAAAGTAATATATGGGATAGATAAAAAAGTAATTATTAATGATGTAAGAAATTGAAATTTATTGCCATATGTTACTGATAAAATTGTTTGAAACAAAACTGGTAACTATAGTCTCCCTGGAATCATTTTCTCCCACTTCCTCCCTGTTTTTGCATGTGTTTGCTTGTGTGTATTTTGTTCTTTTATTCTTATTTCAAAGAAACCCTTTCCCATTTAACATCGGGCTGGTTTATTTTGAGAGTTCTCTAAGAGAAAGATCCTGGTACACATTGGTGGAGATTCCAGTTACCCGCCTCTCGCTCTGTCACCATAAAGTTAATTTCCCCGATTTAACAGGAGACTACCTTTTGGGGTAATATTGCCAGCCACAGATGTACTGAATGTAAGGTAAGAATTATTCAACAGGCAAACAAAGAAAAAGCATGGACACACTGTACATAGAATGTACACATGTTCAGTGTAAAACATTGGACTGGATTGAACATGTTCACTGCAGCATGTTAGAGGGGTCAGAATGTAATAGAATGCCCGGTTTGGAAGAGCATGAGAGAGAGCATTAATATTGGTTAGTATACACATCTGTGAATACCTTGCTTATATTCATTTATGTAGTTCTGCACCAGATTACAGTTGCATTCAGAATCAAGTAACAGTTTCATCAAAAATCCCTTGGACCTTAATGCCTGTTTCAATGAACAGCTATCTATAATACATCTAGGCTGCAAGTGAACATAGGAAGAATGCTGCTAGATGAGACCATAGACTCATCATCTCAAGCATCCAGGTTCCAGCTGTGACCAACCAGATGCCTCTGGATATCCCTCAAGCAGAGCAGAAAGGAACAGCCTCGTGAGTCCCCTTTCTCTGCTCCTACATGGAGGGAGTTGCATACTAATCTTTTGTCTCTAGAGATATTTTAGGAACCGAAAGACTGCTGTACCAAGTCTTCATCCACAGAAACTCATCTGTTTAGTCCACAATCCTGTCTGACAGTGACCAGTAGCATATGCTTCAGAAGATCCCCTGCAAGCGCCTTCAAGTTGGCAGATGGGGAATAAATTGCTTTTACAAGTAGTCAGATCTTAATCTGTAGTAGTTAGAGATTGGGTTTTGCTCTAAAGCATCTGTTTTTATATCCTTTTCCATATTTGGTAGCATTAAAAGCTGTAGTTATTGTCATTATTCATGGAGAAATCTGAGAGCTGCCCTTAAATCACAACAAATTTGATGTTAGCTACATCTGGTGGCAATGAGTTCCACTTTTCAATTTTCATTCACTGCTTCTTAAAGTAGAACTCCCTCTAGAGGTCAGGAGCAATGTTCCCTCTAAACTGCAGTCTTGTGAGCAAAAATTCTGCTTTGTGAGCTACTAATATTAAAGTTGTGAGCTACTGGCATTCAAGTTGTGAGCTACTGCATAAATTATTTTGCTTTGGGGCCATTTTTCCTGAGCTGAGACAAAAATGTGTAAGCAGGAGGCTAAAAATCTGTGAGCTAGCTCATGCTAACTCAACTTAGAGGGAACACTGGTCAGGAGTGGACTTTTCACTACCCCAACTAATTTAGCTCTGAGGGCGATAGGAATTTTACAGCTTTGTATTGGAAATTGTTTTAACTTAACGTACAGATTTCTAGTTGAGCATTTCATCTCCTAACCATATTCCTCACCAGTAGTACTGATTTGCTAAGAATTACAGTAGTCTGAAGAATGGCAAATTTCATTTTACAGCAATATTAAAACACCTCTTATCTCGCAAAATGGGTGCAGTCCTTACCCATTCAAAAATAATACAGTAGTGATGAGCTGCTGGAGGCATACAGGCTGAAACCAGTCCACAGCTTGCCAAGAACTGGTTCACCACTCTGAGAGAAGAAGCCTTCTAGATTTAGACTGCTCCCTCCTTACATTTTGGCACCAGAAGGGAATAGATATCACAAGAGCAGAAAGACTGTGATAGGTGTTTCCCTTCAGCTAGAGATATTCAGTGGTCTTTTGACTAAGGTTGCCAAGTCCAATTCAAGAAATATCTGGGGACTTTGGGGGTGCAGCCAGGCCATCACATTTAAAGGGACCTTTTTAAATGTCTTCCTTCCATAGGAAATAATGAAGGATAGGGACACCTTCTTTTGGGGCTCATAGAATTGGACCCCCTGGTTCAATCGTTTTTAAAATTGGGGGGTTCTTTGGGGAGAGGCACTAGATACTATACTGAAAATTTGGTGCCTTTACCTCAAACAACAGCTCCCCTAGATCCCCCGAAATCTCCAGATCAATTCCTCATTATACCCTATGATCGCCACATAGGGAATAATGAAGTGCTCAGCAAACGTTTCCCTCCCCCCCACCCCATTTCTGATCACTCTGAAGTGACAGATTGGCGTCTCTACTCATGAGTTGCTGCCAACTTCTTCAAAGTAACACAGACACACCATCCCAAGAGGAAGCCTTTCAATCGGAGACTGAAGCCTCCAAAGGCACATGGTCCTCTGAGGGCGGGGCTTCCCCCCGCCGGCCAACTGACTGGGAGCGGGAAGGAATCTGGGAAAGCAGAAGAATCCCCGCTGGGACCTGGGGATTGGTAAGCCTATTTTTGACTTTGGCTGTTGATTGTCCCACGGGTGATATGAGCTGGCAACCATTCAATATGAATATACATTGTTTTTCATGATAGCTCCTGTTGAACTCTCTTTCTTACTCTTTTGCAAGTTCTACTGTTTATTCCTCCATGTGGCCATCACCCCCAATCACTGGGTTCCTTGTAGCCCCAACTTTTATTGTAACAGATAACTATGAGAGAAAGAAGGGCCATCATGTGCATCACATTACCACAGAGAAGGCTCCCTGCTCCTCTGTATCATGGACTCCTTTCCTGCCCTAAGAGCAGTAGGAAATCTTTCCATTAAGAACACAAAGCCATCAAATCTTGAAGACACAAAGGCAAAGCAAGGAGGGAGGTGACGGGGGCCAAGACAATGTATTTTTAGTCATTTTGATAAATTATGGAGACGTGAAGTTGATAATTTATTGAAGAAGGGAAACAGGGGACTCTATGTAAATGTTTTCAGATGAATAATTAATGTGGCTTTTGAACATCAGGGGGTCTTTAATTAAAGCCTCTGTTAAACAAAACAAGGCAAGGCAGAGAAGCCCAGCTATGTACAGCAGCTAATTGCACCTTTCCCATGGAAAGAAAGGCAGCCTTTCAGAAAGGAGGTGTGGTTTCCTTCCATAAAGTAAGACAGATCCCACCAAGGGAGAATGCTGCAATGCTCTCTTGTTTGGGTTGGAAAGTCTAGAGTTGACATATGTGTAACTTGCCTTGCCTTGCAACGAACAGACGCTTAGCCATCTTATGTACATCAGGATTACATCATTTTAGCACCTATTTTTATATGTTTTATCTATTTTAATTAATTTATTTGTAATTGATATTTAAACTGTTATGTTTTATGTGAATCATGGGACTCCCATGTCTGTTATACTGTTTAATGTGAATCATGGGACTCCCATGTCTGTTAGCCGCCCTGAGCCCGCCTGGCGGGGAGGGCGGGATATAAAAATAAAATATTATTATTATTATTATTATTATTATTATTATTATTATTATTATTATTATTATTATTATTATTATTATTATTATCAGAAACCCAGGAAAGACTGGGCATTTTAGAGTGTTGGAAGCAAATCAACATCTTAACCACTGTGCAGCTGAGTCTTTCCTACTCCACAGCTGCCTGTGCCTGTCGATTTTTCCTGATTTGATGGAATGTTGACATATTCAGTCTGCCACCATGGCTCTGAGCAGTACTGAAACAGGCTGGTCCCATTAGGACTGAATTAGGGGGATACAAAGTCAATATCCAGCAGTGATGAAGCAGGATTGGTCAGTTTTCAAACCGTTTCTACAGTCCAACATATTCTAAAGATTCTTTATTGAGTGATGGCGGGGAAACAAGTCTCCCGGTGAAGATCACACACACAGATCTTTCAAGCCAGGACACTGTTCTGAATGAAATAAAGGCTACTTTTAGCTGAAAGGATAGGTTATGTGTCATCACATCTGCAGGCCGCTCCCACAAGGACTTTGGCAAACATTCTGCAATTGAAAAGTGATCACTATGAATGCCTCCTTGCATGCTTTTACAATTTTACCTTTGCATATCCCATGCCATATCACATACCACTGACTATTGGCTGAACTACATCTTCAAGTACTTGAAAGGCTGTCATTTAGAAGATAGTGCAGAATTGTTTTCTGTTGCCTCAGAAGGTTGGACCAGAACCAATGGGGTGAAATTAAATCAAAATAGTTTCTGGCTAAACATCAGGAGGAAGTTCTTGAAAGAGTGGTTCCTCAGTGGAACAGGCTTCCTTGGGAGGTGGTGCACTCTCCTTCCTTGGAGGTTTTAAAACAGAAGCTTGATGGCCATCAGACAGCAATGCTGATTCTTTGAATTAAGAGGAAACCGTGCTCAAAATGCACCAGTCTAAATGCATTCACATAAGAACCGATAGTGCCATGTGGGCGTAACTGACTAGCAGCTTCATGCTTAGCTTAGCACTGGTTCCAGATAAAAAATTCTAGATTGTGGTGCACAGCCGTGTTAGAAAGCGATTGCCTTGGAAATTCACATGCACATACTTATAGAATAACCTTTCTGTGGTTCCAGAAGAGTTGTGTTGTGGACGAAGATACGCCATCGAAACATGCCTCTTACCAGAAGCTTGTCCAACTTCAACTTGTTTTCTTTCTGGAGTATCCTATTTTGTTACCTTGCTTAATACTTACTTGTGTAAACATTGTGGACTTTGTAGCTTATGTGAATGCATAGTGGAATAACCAGGTCACAACTAAGTATATGTATTGCATATTTTGTTCTGCTTATGGTTGTTCATAAAGAAGTATTAAGCAGCTCATTGGTATTGCATGTATAATGTATATTGTATGAAGTATTGCATTTAGACTGGTGCATTTTGAATGACACAAGCACGGTTTCCTCTTCCTTTGCTTTTTGATTCTTTGAATTAGGCAGATCATGAGAAGGAGAGCAGGAAGAGTTGCATCAGTGCTTAGTTCTCATGGCCATTTCTTACACACCCAGGGAAATGCTCATTGCCACTTTGGGGTCAGTCAACAATTTTTCTCCAGGCAAGTTTGGCAAAGAATCCTGGAGATTTTTGCCATTTTCTGAGCATGGAACACAGGTTACTGGGGATGCGGGGGGTATTTATGAAGTTCCTGCATTGTGCAGGGAGTTGGATTAGATGGTCCTGGAGATCCTTTCCAACTCTATGACTCTATGTCATATTTTAGTGAGGTTTACCAATGGATCTCTCTCTTTCTAGCAACAACCCTATTAGGTAGGAGAGGTAGAGAGTGACTGGCCCAAGATCACGTAATGAGTTTCACTTCAAATATGGATTTCAACCTAGGTCTTCCAACAGCTAATCCAGCATTCTAAGCCATACACTGCACTGGTTCTCTCCTTGGACTGGGCTATGGAATAGATATGACAGAGTGCTGGTCTCTGAGCTATGTAGGACCCAAGCTAACAGGATCTCTTAAGGCTCTTGAATCTTAAATAGTCTCCTTAACAGATATTTCATATCGGAAATCCCAAGCCAAGGGAGAGGAAGAGGATTGAAAGCTGGCAGAGGAAACATACACCTCTGAAAAAAAAGTAGGCTCTCAGAGGAACATTGCAGATGCCCACAGGCCAGAAGCAAATTCCCCTGCAGAGAGTTGAAACCAGGCCCTGAACAGAAGGGACTCTAATATGAGGTAATACAAACACCCAATCAGCCACCAATGGACTTATCATAGCAGCTTCTACAGAAGAGGCAGAGTTATTAAGTCAGAGTTATGGAGATAGCAACAGGTAATTGATTCTGCCAATGCTGAGGTAAGCCTCATTGTGAAAACACTAAGAATTTGGGGAGCTTGGATATCCAGCAAACAGCAGCCAGACATTGGGGCTGTACCCTCTGAGGCTGTTTAAGAGGTGATTCAAAAGATTTATTCTACTATCTCTATATATTTGTGCTGGTTTTCCAACACAAATAACTCGGTGTTTACCTACTGCCAGTCATAGTACACGATAGTAAACTAAAAGGATCTAGTGCCTTGCCTCCATGTAAAGACATGTTATAACTCTTAAACTGTGCTGCCAAGTAGCAGGAGGCTGCTACTGTGGTCAAAGTCAAGAGACAAATGAAGACACACTACATGATACTGACACTCACATCAAACCTGATGCAATTTCTTGGAGAAGCAGAGTGGTGGTGGTGGAGGCAAGATGGCAAGAGGTTAAAGCAGGAAGCCAGAACATAAGCTCATGTTTTGGTATCTTTTAAAATAAACAGCTATTACATACAAAGCCTGTCATGGCCTTGGCCCCTAGTATTTGTGAGACTGCCTCTTTCCCTACAACAACTCCTCTCATGTCAGCAGGGACTTCTTCAGGTGCCAACCTGCAAACAGTCTAAACTAACAACGGTTCCATATTCGCCGACCGATTTCACACTAGGGCTTGTTCTGGGTAGAGAGCCCTTTGCCCCTGGAGCTTCTCTCCATTTTTGCATAAGCTGCCATGGAGCTACAAGTTGACACACCACTTTTCTGCAGCAAGTGGAAACCACTTGTCAGAGTGTTGTGTATGCAAACTCTAGTGAGGAATGAAATGGGTGTTCCTGCTGGACTCATTGGAGCCATATGAACGGAGCTTGGGGACAATGGGCAGCGGATCCAAATTCCTGCTGCCCTGCACCAATCAAGGGCCCTCTGCTGGTTTGAATGACCCAATAGCGTGCTTGCACGGGAACCATGGGTTGTATATAGTTGGCCCCGTTGGCTCAGTTCACCAGTCTTGAAGTGCAGCTTGCCTAATGCTGTACCCAAGTGGACTTCCGGGGTTGGAAAATGCCGAGCTGAATTGCTTCTCAGAAGGGGAGCAGGCTGGGGCTTCTGTTCGGGGTAGTGGAGTGCAATTTAATGCCTACTGCCTACTTTTCTCAGATAGAGATCAGTCCAAGATATGCACAGGAAACTCTGAGGAGATTTGCCTTGGCTAAAAGGGAGTCGCAGGGGTGGGGGCTCCTTTGAGGGGTATCCAGAGACGAGTTGCATATTCATCATCTGCAGAAGTTTCCAGAGTCATTTATTTGACATAAGCTCGACAGGATCCTAACCTTCTTTGAGACTGCTAAACATCTAAAGCTATACAAGACCAGTGCTGGATCTGGATAACTGCAGGAAAAGGTACTGATGACTATCTTCATTCCAAGACTATTTAAAGTTAAACAAAATAAAATCAGAAGGTGGGAAATAGAGATTCAGAAAGCTTGGGAGAAGGGGCGAAATTTGAATTTTGTAAATTTAAAAGACAGTGCTAAAAAGTGGAAAGGAATTTATTGTTTTGTCTACTTGTGGTTTTGGTGAAAAAGCCCCATCGTCACAGATTTGCAGCTCTCACAGTCAACACAGGAAATACATCAAACATCACAAGATCTTTTTACCAGTGAAAACGGGATTTGGTGGCAAGAAAAGCAGGACGTGTTGGATGGAAAAGGGAAATCATTGAAGCAGCTAGCCTACTATAGGACTATAATATCATAAAAAAACATCAGCGGCCATTGCTAGGAGGTCAAAATTTAAACAAAGTTTTTAAAGTGTTCGGGGCATTAAAAATTGGTGAAGCTGACAGTGGTGACAATTATAAGGTAAATACTATTGGATATTATCGCTGATAATTATTTTAGAAGCCTTTTGAAGGAAATTTTTTTTAAGGGAAGCAGAAAGTCATGACCGCCATTTTGGAAGAAATAAAAACTTTAAAAATTAATATTTGAGTCCAGGAGGCTCTGGGGACGACGAAATTAGGCTCATTGAAAAGGGCAAGCTTTACTCTATCAAACCTGATAGTTTAAATTTAATTTGGATAGGTCAAAATTTTCAGTGTTTTTTTAAATGTCAGAGTATAAGTTAACCCGTGCAAGGACTGCCTCAATGGAGAAAATGCAAGAGCAATTAGAAGCAATGGAAGCCAGGATGATGAAAGTGGTGAGAGACATGATAACTGCTTCTAAAAAAGAAATTAGAAAAGACATTGAAGAGCTAAGGAAAGATATAGAAGATCTCAGAAATGAGACTGTGGTAACATCAAAGAAAGTGCAAGAGGTGGAAGAGAGAGTGAAAGTACATGATTCCACCTTGCTAAAAATGCAAGAAAAGGTGGCAATTCATGACTGCAAATGGAAACCCAGATATGTCTGAAAGGAGTACCTGAGGATGAAGAGACTGATTTGAAAGGATATATAATAAGACTAATTGCAGAATTTTTGGAGGAAGATCCTGAAGGAACTAGAAGCATGTATGACTATATGTATAGAATGAACTCACTATATGCCAAGAAAAATAATCTACCAAGAGATGTGGTTATAAGATATATGACAAAAGAAATGGTGGGAAAAATCATGGATAAAAATTTTGAAAAGACATTGATAGTGGGAGGCAGCAGAGTAAGAATCATGAAAGAATTGCCAAGACAAGTGATAAATGACAGAAAAGCATAAAAAAAATTGACAGAAAAACTACGTGACAATGGAATGAGGTATAGATGGATAATACCTGAAGGTCTGAGCTTTGAGCTGCAAGGAAAAAAGGATTACAATTACAAGCACACAGGAACTGTGTAGGTTTCATGAAGAACATAAAGAATTTGCACCATGATGGATTACAAATTATTATCTTCGAATGTAAATAGACTAAATTCACCACACCAAAAAAAAGGCAACATTTCATTGGATTAAAAAGCAAAATTGTAATATAGTTTGTTTACAAGAAGTGCATATCAAACAAAAGAATTACAAATTTTTATGGAATAAACAACTGGGACTAGAATTTTATTCATTGGCTGAACAGAAGAAAAGGGGAGTGATTTTCTATATTAAACAAGAATTGGAGCCAAAATTAGGGTTCAAAAATAAAGATGGAAGATCTGTAGTGGTAGAAATAATATTAAATGCAAAAAAAAGTTGTTATTGGGACTGTATGCACCAAATGGTGCAAATGATGCCTTTTAAAAAGACATTATACAACAATTTGATGAACTGACTTATGACCAAGTTTTGATAATGGGGGACTTTAATGGAACAATTAAGAACACACTGTCAGAGTATTAAAGAGAACTGTTTCAAGATGATGTATAGGTGGTATATGACTCCGAAAAAACTGGCAAAGATGAGTAAAAAGATGTTGGATAGATGTTGGAAATGTAAGAAACATGAAGGTTCTTTTTATCATACGTGGTGGACTTGTGGAAAAGCGAAAAAGTTTTGGCAGATGATACAACAAGAAATATCTAAAATTTTGGGATATGACTTTAAGAAAGTTGCAGAGACTTTTCTGTCGGGATTACATATGGAAAAATTATTATTTTATGTTGTTATGCTTGTCACACCCTTGCTCCTGGCTCCGCCCCCAATGTCTCCTTTTATGTTATTTTGTTGATTCCAAAGGAAGACAGAGATGTTACCAACGTAAAAAATTATAGATCAATTTCATTATTAAATAATGACTATAAAATTTATACAAGAATCTTGGCAGAATGGTTTAAACAATATTTGATAAATTTTATAAAGGAAGATCAAGCGGGGTTTCTTCCCAAAAGGCAAATAAGAGACAATATCAGAACTGTTGTAAATATTGTAGAATATTATGAAAGACATCCAGAAAAGGAAGTAGCATTATTCTTTGCGGACACAGAGAAAGCATTTGACAATTTAAATTGGGATTTTATGTTTGCAGTAATGGAGAAAAGGGAGCTGGGAGAAAGCTTTATAAGAATGATAAAAGCAATATATACTGAACAACGTGCAAGGCTATGTATAAATGCTGATCTTACAGAAGACATGATAATTAGTAAAGGTACAAGACAAGGTTGTCCACTTTCCCTACTGTTGTTTACAATGACTCTTGAAATATTACTGATGCAAATTCAAGAAGATAAAGAAATAGAAGGATTAAGAGTAAAAGGATTTACTTATAAATACAGAGCATTTGCAGATGATATAATGTTTATAAATGAAAACCCCATACAAATCACATGTTTGTTGTAAGCCAAAATAAAAGAATATGGGGAGTTGGCGGGACTTTGTATTAATAAAGAAAAATCAAAACTTCTATGTAAAAATATGTAAATAAATAAGCAACAAGAATTGCAGAGACTAACAGGCTGTGAAGTTACATCCAAGGTAAAATATTTGGGTGTGAAGATAACACTGAAGAATATTGATTCGTTCAAAAATAATTATGAGAAGCTATGGCGTAAAATGGATGAAGATATGTTAAAGTGGAATAAACTTAATTTGTCACTGTTGGGTAGAATAGCCGCAATTAAAATGAATATTCTACCAAGAATAATGTATTTGTTTCAAACTATTCCGATTGTGAAAGACAGTAAACAATTTAATAGATGGCAAAGACAAATTTCAGAGTTTGTGTAGGTGGGGAAGAAACCAAGAATTAAAATGAAAATTTTAACAGATGCAAAAGAGAGAGGCGGATTTCAATTACCAGATCTAAAATTATATCATGAAGCAGTTTGCTTAGTATGGATAAAAGAATGGATAATGTTGTTAAACAAAAAACTCTTAGTGTTGGAAAGTCATGGAAAAAAAATTGGCTGGCACGCTTATATGTATTATGGGGGGGGAAAGATAGACGGCTTTTCCTCTCACCATTATATAAGAAACAGTTTGCTAAATACATGGATGAAATATAAGAAATATGGAGATGAGAGAAAACCATTATGGATAGTGCCAGCTGAAGTTATAAAAATAACAGCTGAGACGGGTGAAGAAAAGTGGTTGTCACATAATCAACTATTAAAAATACAAAGTGGCAAAATAGAATTGAAAACTGCTGATGAGCTGAATAATAAATATGATTGGTTTCAAATGCAACAAATAAAGAGCTTGGTGGAGAATGACATTAAAACTGAGGGAATAAAAAAAGAGCAAACGGAAATGGAAAAAGTTCTGCTTGGATACAACGAAGAATTAATTTCAAAATTATATAAATTACTTTTAAAATGGTCTACGGAAAATGAAGTAGTGAAATCTCAAATGATTAAGTGGGCAATTAATGTAAATAAAGAAATACAGATGGAAACTTCGGAATATTTGTGGAAGAACTCTATGAAGCTTTCGATGTATCATAGTATTAAAGAGAACTGTTTTAAAATGATGTATAGATGGTATATAACTCCTAAGAAATTGGCAAAGATGAATAATAAGATGCCAGACAGATGCTGGAAATGTAAAAAACATGAAGGTTCGTTCTACCATATGTGGTGGACTTGTGAAAGCAAAAAAGTATTAGCAGATGATTCAACAAAAGATTTCTAAGATCTTGGGATACGAATTTAACAAAGTTGCAGAGACTTTTCTGTTGGGATTACAAATGGAAAAATTTCCAAAAGAAGATAGAACTTTAATCTGGTACTTGCTCTCAGCTGCTAGGACATTGTATGCACAGTTGTGGAAGCAAAAAAAATACCAGAGAAATGGGATTGGATTGTAAAAGTTATGACATGGAGTGAAATGGACAAATTAACAAGAATTTTAAGAGACTATGATTTAGAAGTTTTTAAGATGGAGTGGGAAAAGTTCAGAAGATATGATGTAGAAAAAGAGTGGAAAATAAAAGGACATTGGACAATTTTTGATAATGATTAAGTCTTAGAAAAAAGAAGAATATTAATTTTTGTTTTTATTAGTTAAGGATACCTTTAAGCATTAATACTTTAAGTAAATAACACTGGCGGGGGTCAAGTAACGGGGGGGAGGGGTGGGTAGAAAGTAATATATGGGATAGATAAAAGAAGTTATTAATGATGCAAGAAATATAATTTGTTACCATATGTTACCAAATAAAATTGTTTTAACAGACCTAATGCTGTACCCAATAAAGAGCTGATGTTCACTACCACCTTGCTTCTTCCATGCATTGAACCCACTATATTATACAGAGGATCTCGCTTGCTGCAGAATAGCAGTGAGCCGACTCACAACTCTGGGGAAACTTGTGCGATAACGGAGAGAAGCCCTGGTAGCAAAAGGGCTCTCCACCCAGAACAAGCCTAGGCAAAATCGGTCGTCCTGTTTCTGTTGTGGCTCTCATCTCGTGAAATGGACTGCCTGAGGAGGTCAGGAAAGTAGGGTTGCCAAGTCCAATTCAAGAAATATCTGGGGACTGTGGGGGTGGAGCCAGGAGACTTTGGGGGTGGAGCCAGGAGACATCAGGGCGGAGCCAGGAACAAGGGTGTGACAACCATAACTGAACTCCAAGGGAGTTCTGGCCATCACATTTAAAGGAACCGCACACCTTTTTAAATGTCTTCCTTCCATAGGAAATAATGAAGGATAGGGGCACCTTCTTTTGGGGCTCATAGAATGGGATCCCCTGGTCCAATCATTTTGAAACTTGGGAGATACTTTGGGGAGAGTCACTAGATACTATACTGAAAATTTGGTGCCTCTACCTCAAAAAACAGCTCCCCCAGAGCCTCCAAAACCTCCAGATCAATTCCCCATTATACCCTATGAGAATCAATCTCCACATAGAGAATAATGCTCAGCAGACGTGAGAGGATGCAAGGACTACAAGTCCCAGCATGCACCTCGCGAAGGGAGGCCGGACTGGAGCGAATAGCAGGCCGGTGGTGGGCGGGTCTTTGTGACCCGGAGGAAGACAGAAGCCTGAAGCCAGGCAGGGAAAGAGATACGACGCCATTCCACCCCCCCCAACCCCCACCCCCGCTATCAGATTTTTAGAGCGCGGGGGATTAGGCTGCTAATCCAGGGGTCCCCCGGCAGGGCGGGGGGGGGGGTTGGGAAGCCTACAGGAAAGTGTCCTGGTTTTCCACAAACTGAGTCTTGAATTCAGCAGGAGCTCACAGGAGCATAGCTCCTGAACCTTTCTGATGACTCCCCCTCCTCCCCACCTACCTTGTCCATTGAATAGTAGGTGCAGCTGCATAACAATCCCTGGATTAGGAGAGTGGGCAGCCAGACAGCCACCAGGAGCTTTGCCATGCCCCCGGCAGCCCTCAATAACCCCTGGACAAGCCAGTGCCACCCTTTCTCCACTTCTTATGTGATTTTGGGCAGTGGGTGGCTTGCTGACCTTTTTGACTGGGGGAGCGGCAGCCAAGGAGAGCCCCAGGTGAGTGAGGCCTGCTTGGGCTAGCTGGATCTCTAGCCAGCCCAAGCAGTCCTTGCTCGCTCAGAGCTCTCCTTTCTTGCATTGGGTTGCTTTTGGCTGGTGGGGGGCAGCATATGCTAGTGAGTTATGCTAATGAGTTCTACCACCTATTTTTCTACAAAACAACACCTAGGGTTGCCAAGAAATATCTGGAGACTTCAGGGGTGGAGTCAGGCAATGTTCCCTCTAAATTGCAGAGTCTTCTGAGCAAAAATTCTACTTTGTGAGCTACTGGTATTAAAGCTGTGAGCTACTACATAAATTAGTGTGTTCTGGGGCCATCCTTTCTGAGTGAAGCCAAAAATCGGAGAGTTGGGGGCTAAAAATCTGTGAGCCAGCTCACAATAACTCAGCTTAGAGGGAACACTGGAGCCAGGAGAATTTGGGGGTGGAGCCTGGAGCAAGGTTGTGACAAGCATAATTGAACTCCAAAGGGAGTTCCAGCCATCACATTTTAAATGGATCACACACCTTTTAAATGCCTTCCCTCCATTGGAAATAATGAAGGATAGGGGTACCTTCTTTTGGGACTCATAGAATTGGACCCCCTGGTCCAATCCTTTTGAAACATGGAAGGTGTTTTGAGGAGAGGTACTGAATGCTATGCTCCAAATTTGATGCCTCTGCCTCAAATAACAGCTCCCCCAGAGTCCCAGATACCCACAGATCAATTCTCCATTATACCCTATGGGAATTGGTCTCCATAGAGAATAATGGAGTGTCTAGCAGCTATTTCCCTCCCCCCCTCCACTTTTTGATGACCCTGAAGTGGGGGGAGGGCCTCCAAACTGGGGGATCCCCTGCCCCCACCTGTGCATTGGCAACCCTAACAACCCCTGCCACAAACTATACATAACTGAACTATTCAAGAGGGCTTTCCTTCCCAGATAAGTAGGGCAGCACGATACAAAATGTTTTGTCAGCTTACTTAGGTAAGGACTGAGGTCTATACTGCTGTGTATGAATTGGTTATTGAAATGTCCCATTCTGTTGATTGTACTGACTTACTCTGCCTAATTTGCCTTGAGTCCTTGTAAGAATGACAGGCTACAAATAATGCAAATAAATAAACACATATTTTAAACCAGCATAAATTTAGCCTATGATGACAGCATTTTTCTTCCCTTCTTGTTTCTTTTAAAGAAACAGTAACAAAACAGGCCTTCTATTTTTAGACAAGCTTTCCCAAGGCTAATGTAGAGATGCTGCAGGTGTGATCAATTTGGGAGGCCCCACTGACAGTTATAGGCACACTCCCCTCTGCAAGCGGTGCTGTTCCATCCTTTTCGGCAGAGCTCCAACAGGAGAATTCCTCAGTGCCCCGCATCCCTTGTGGCCAGATGGGCAATAGGTAGAGAGGCATTTCATTTTTGATATTTGACATATGCTTCTATTAATAATAATAATAATAATAATAATAATAATAATAATAATAATAATAATAATAATAATAATAATAATAATAAACTTTTATTTATATCCTGCCCTCCCCGCCAAGGCAGGCTCAGGGCGGCTAACAAGACATGGTAAGACCATGATACAATAAAACAATATATAATATAGTTAATAATTTAAACAGTAAAACCAATAAAACAATATGACATTATAACATAAACAAATTGTGTTTAAGATGGCACGGTGGTTATTGATGTTATCAGGGGTTCCGTCTTAAAAAGCTAGCTGGAAGAGGACAGTTTTGCAGGCCTTACGGAATTGGTTAAAATCCCGCAGAGCCCGCACCTCTTCCGGCAGTTGATTCCACCATTGGGGGGCCTTCATAGAGAACGCCTGTTCTCTGGTAGTTTTTAGTTTGGTTTCTTTTGGCCCAGGGATTTCGAGAAGATTTTTTGAACTTGATCGTAGTGCTCTCTGGGGAACATATGGAGAGAGGCGGTCCCTAAGGTAGGCAGGTCCTCGACCATATAGGGCTTTAAAGATAATGACCAGCACCTTGTAACGGACCCAGTAAACAATTGGCAGCCAGTGCAACTCCCACAGCCCAGGCTGTACATGTTCCCACCGAGGCAGTCCCAATAACAGCCTGGCTGCTGCATTTTGCACTAGCTGCAGTTTCCGGGTTCGGTACAGGGGCCGCCCCATGTAGAGGGCATTACAGTAGTCTAACCTCGAGGTGACCGTTGCATGGATCACTGTTGCCAGGTCGCTGCACTCCAGGAAGAAATTCTGATGCATGCATCTGCTGCCTTTTACAAAAACTTTGTATATGTACAGAAATATTTTTACAACTTTATCTGTGACTTTTCTCATTTTCACATGAACACACGTGAAGCCATGTTATACTGAATCAGACCTTTGGTCCATCTAAGTTAGTATTGTCTACCCAGACTGACAATAGGTACTCAAGGTCTCAGGCAGAGGGGCTGTCGCATCACCTACTGCCTGGTCCTTTTTTGCTGGAGATGCCAGGGATTGGATCTTCTGCATGCAAGGCAGATCCTCTGCCACTAAGCTGTGACCCTGTCTTGTTGCCCCAGCCCCGTTTTAGCTCTAACTTTCACACTAGTATATTTCTCAGAGATGGTGTACATAGATGTCCCTTAGAAGAAGGTGAGAAAAATGCACTAAATGTACAAAATAAACAGCTAAGTGGTGGAAACTGGGAAATACAATAGATTTTGCTAGGGCTCTTTTTGTAGTAAAAGTCCAGCAGGAACTCATTTGCATATTAGGCCATACACCCCTGAGATCACCATTGTTTCACACAAGAGGGTTTTTTGTAGGCAAAGCCCAGCAGGAACTCATTTTCATATTATGCCACACCCACCAATGCCAAGCCAGCCAGAACTGCATTCCTGAGCTTTCCTGCTAAAACAAAAAACAAAAAAACCCTGGATTTTACATTTTTTACAATGCTTGAAGAGGGTTTTTAAACCACCAGACCTGGTATTTTAAGAGATCACCATGTCTCAAGCATACTTTTAACTACTGAAACGTGTTTTTTTGTTTTTTAACATACTTAAGCAGGGAGCTAGAGGAACATTGTTCCTATCAATTCCAGTTCATTTCATGCACATTTCATCTTTGAGGAAAGTCTGTTGCAGTTATGAGCATCTGCTGCTCCCTACTGGTCAGCTGGAATAATTCAGCAAAAAAAGTTTATGGAATACAATTTTCTAACCCAGAAGATGTCAGTTCAAAGGGGAAGGGAAACCTCCAAACTTTAATCAGCCTTGCTGGTCATCAAGTATTGGTGGGCTTCAAATAGTTAAATCATTGATTTAGTAGAAATGCAGCAAAAATACATTAATCTCAATTGAAGTGAGCTGATATAAAGCAAAGAAAAAGAAAATTCTAAATTCGAGTAATTATTAATAGTAAAAATGTTATGCAAACATAAACACTAATATGGCTATACTCAACAGTTCCTTTTGACTTGTAGCTGTGCCTCTTCAGTTTTAATGAAAGTGTTAATCATATGCTTAAATCTCTTCCACTGAAATCAAGAGACTGAATTAAACAGACACATATATGTGCACATAGACACTACATTTGTATCCTGTTCTTCCTCCAAGAGGCTCAGAAAAGGCATACAAGCAATAAAGATAAAACCCAGTTTATTTTTTTTTTTAAATAGGCCTGTTTCCTAGCACTCTATTCAGCAACGTCTAAAGAGCTTGGACTAGATGGCCCTGCAGGTCCCTTCCAACTCTATGGTTCTATGATAAATTAAATATCTCTTCCATTATAAGAACAGTCACCAAAGTGGAAGAATGCTACATATGCTGGAGGAAGGCGCCAAGATTTACTGAGCAGAATGGCAGGGCTGGATCCAGCAGAGGATTTGGGGGGAAGGGGAGGCTATTTTTGCTGATTCTTCCCTCCTGCTACAGACCGCCAACTCTTCCTTACTGCTGTTCCTGGGAGACTTCCCTGGCCATCTGAGGCGATATGGGGTAGGGGCTGCACTGGAGCAGGAGGGGTAAGGTAAGAAAGTCACTGTTGGGTGAAAATGGAAAAACTCTGACAGAGGACCAGATAGGGTTGCCAAGTCCAATTCAAGACATATCTGGGGACTTTGGGGTGGAGCCAGGAGACACTGGGGGCGGAGCCGGGAGCAAGGGTTTGACAAGCATAATTGAACTCCAAGGGAGTTCTGGCCATCACATTTAAAGGGACAGCACACCTTTTAGAATGCCTTCCTTCCATAGAAAATAATGAAGGATAGGGGCACCTTCTTTTGGGGCTCATAGAATTGGACCCCCTGGTCCAATCCTTTTGAAACTTGGGAGGTATTTTGGGGAGAGGCACTAGATGCTATATGGAAAATTTGGCACCTCTACCTCAAAAAACAGCCTTCCCAGAGCCCCTGACACCCGTGGATCAATTCCCCATCATTCCCTATGGGAATCGTTCCTGGAGGTGCATGATGGCTGTGGGGGTGGAGCTTCCCCCACCGGCCAGCTGGCTGGGGGAGGGGGGAAGCCTGTAAAACCAGGGGATCCCCCGCTGGGACCTGGGGATTGGGAAGCCTAGGACTGAAAGAAAGGAAAAAGGTTTGTTTTGCTTGTTTCCCCCCCTAAAGAGAACAGGCCGATCTAGTAATGGTAGTAGGCAAGGCATGTTGTCTGGGCTGCTGATTGACATGGACAGAGAAGTTGGTGAGAGGCCCAGGCTGCTCTGGATGAGTACAACCCCACCGCACAGGCCAGATTATGTATGACTGAAAATGCCCACAGAATTTTTCTAGAGAGCTTTCCAAGCCTTTGTCATCTTCAAGACCTCTTGGAGAACAGACGATGTTCCACAAGACTGGAGGAGAGTGAATATTATCTGAATCTTCAAAAAAGGGAGAATGCAGGAAACTACAGGCTAGTTAGTCTGACCTCTGCCCCAGGGAAGATACTGGAGTCTGGAGCAGATTTTAAAGGGGCCAGTCTACAAGCATCTGAAGGACCACTTTGTGATACAGAGAAGTCAGAATGGATTTGCCCCCACCAGGTCCTGCAGACCAGCCTCATGTCCTTTTTTGATTGAGTGATGGGTTTACTGGATTGTGGGATTACTGTTGATGTTGTTTACCTGAATTTCATTAAAACTTTTGAAAGGGGTCCTTATGTTTGATGGTTAAACTGGAGAACTAGGATAGTTAAGTGGATAGGCAACTGGCTGGAGAACTTTACCCAAAGAGTAGTTGTCAATGGCATTTCACCTGACTGCAGAGGAGTCCAGTGGGGTGTCACAGCTTGGTTCTGGGCCCACTACTCTTTAATATTTTTATATATGATCCAGATGGGGGGAGGAGTTGGACTATTCATTAAATTTTCAGATGGCACCAAATTGGGAAGAGCAACAAAGACACCAGAAGATGGAATTCAATGAGAACTGCACACACTGGAAACAAATAAGATACAAATAAGATGCAACTCAATAAGGACTAAGTGAAGAGTTCTACGTGCATATTGGAAGGAGTATACACTTCTGGGTAGCAGTGTGTGTGAACAAGATATTGGGTTACAGGTGGACTGTAAGTTAAGAGTCAGTTTGGTGTAATGGTTAAGTGTGCAGACTCCGATCTGGGACAGTCGGGTTTGATTTCTCACTCCTCCACCAGCATCTGTTGGTATGACCTTGGGTCAGTCATAACTATCTCAGCGCTTTTCCTCAATAGCAGTTCTTGGAGAGCTCTTTCAGCCCCACCTGCCTCAAAGAGTGTCTGTTGTGGGGAGAGGAAGAGAAAAGAAATTGTAAGGAACTCTGAGACTCCAAGTGAAGGATGGGAAGTGAGGAGCAGGATATAAATTCAATCTCCCCCTCCTCCTCTAAATATGAGCAGTCTGTGTGATGCAGCAGCAAAAGAGGCTGTTGTGGAGTATGGTTGGGGTGTGTCAACAGAGGCTTAACATCCAAATCACAAGATGCCATAATCCTGCTGTACACTGCACTGGTCAGTCTGCACCTGGAGCAGTTCTGGACGCCTCACTTAAAAAGATGTGGACAGAATGGAGCGGGTGTAGAGGAGAGTGGCAAGGATGATCAGGAGCCTGGAGACCAACCCCTGTGAGAAAAGGCTGAGGGGCTTAGGAATGTTCAATCTGGATAAGAGGAGGTTCAGGGGGGACACAATTGCTCTCTTTAGGTATTTGAAGGACTGTCACTGAAATGAGTGTTCTTCTTGGCAGCATAAGCTAGGACTTGCAATTATGAGTTTAAATTAAGGGTGGAAAGATACTGCCTGGATATTAAGATATCACAGTTAAGAGTAGTTCATCAGTGGAATCAACGGCCTAGGGAGCTCACTGTCCTCAATGGAAGTCTTCAAGCAGCGGCTGGACACACGTTTCCCATGGATGCTTTAGGCAGATCCTGCACTGAGTAGGATGTTGGACTGGATGGCTTGTACAGCCCCTTCCAATGCTATGATTCTATGCTGATAGAAATCCTTTCCACAAGAGGAAAATTTTAGTTGCTCCCAGCTATAAAAAGTCAATTCTGACTTTCTTTCACATGTATAATGTGAGAGAAGTCATTCTAATAGAGCACTCTAATAGAGGTGAGCTTTACGTCAGAAGATCGTGTATGGGATATACACCCATTCACACAAAAATGCCAGGCTCCCTCAAATCTTTGTGATGCTTCAGCATGACCTCTCTCTATGACAACATTGTTTCTGAGCTGTGCTTTACCTGGGTTCTAGAACTGTGTGGTAGCCTTTCAAAAATTGAAAACAGACGTACAGCTCAAGGCTGTGTTGTGACCCTGCCACCTGTAGAAGACTATATTGGTAGGAAACCACCAGAAGAACTGGATCAGGTAAATGAGGCTTCTGTCTTTCCCCTTTTTGTTTCTGGTTTCTATGTGGCCTCTCCATATAGTAGCTGTTACTGTATAAAGACCAAATCAGGTGTCTGTGACAAGATAAACCATCCATTACATACATACAATTACCTATTTGCTGGATGCAAAAAGTTAACTGAGCTGTTAGTGCCAGATTATGGGTTGGATCCAGCCAGCTTTTTGCTCCATCTTGTGCAATTCATCCTAGTTACAGCCCTTGTCTCGCATGGCTTTTGCCCATGCAGGTCTAATGATCCCCAACATAACATTTTTAGTGGTCAGAGACCCCCTCCACCATGCAATCACAGCCAACTTATGGAAACCCTGTAAGGCTTTGATGACAAGAGATTTCAGAGGTTAACCAGAGCCTGTCTTTGCATAGCAACCCTAATATTTAGATGTTCACTCATCCAAATACCAGCCAGGGCCAACTCTGCTTGGCTTCTGAGATCTGATGAGATCAAGGTAGCCTGGCCTATCCATGTCAGAGCCTCCACCTATTACCACCAGCAAAAAAGCCGGCTGAATGCAACCCAATTGCTTCTGATCTCCATTCAACATGTGCTGTAGTTATCGCAAGCAGGCATGGGCAGAGACCTTTAAAAGAAGCCATCATGAGTATGGGACAGCTGATGGACTTGAGATTTCTACCTGCTGCCCCAAGAATGGACCCTCAAAACTGAGTCTCAAAGCCAAAGCTTGAGATCTGGCAACCACGTACATACGTTTTCCACACCATGTACATCATTTGTGATGGCCGCAGAGAAATGCTCCTTATGGAAGTTGCTCATAACATTGTACATGTAGTATATTAGTAAAAATAAGACTGTGTCAACTTCACACATCCTGTTGCATGTTGTAGGTATGTCTTGTACTCACTAATACATACAGTAGCCCTTAGGTGTCCAATTGCACACAGAAATGTTGTTCAGTTTAAATGAAAACATTTGCACCTCTTCAAAATGACAGTTGTACAGATAGCATTTCCAGTCATGCCTATGTTCATTCCTAAGCATCTGTTTTATAAATATTATTGTCATTTAAAGTTAACACAGACAAATACTAAGCGGAACTCCGCTCTCTCTCTGTGTTGTTCATGTTGTTGCATTTAAAACAGTGATATTCAGAGTTTTGTATGCTAGGCGCTCGACTACAGGAACCATGTCAGTTTTAGATACAGTCTAAAGGGGCAGTTATGTCAGTGGGTTACTATGAAAACCACAAAGTTTTGTGGCACCTACTGCCAGGTTTATTGTGGCATAAATACCATCAGGTTTAGTGTGGTTTTGTGAGCCACAGCCCATTTCTTGAAATTCTCAATGGGTTATCCTCAGTTAACATTTCATGCAGATTGTATATGGGCAAGAGTATACACCATGCATCATAAGAAATAGGTTCTGACTCACACAAAATCTTGTGCCCTGATAACATTGTTAATCTTTAAGGTGCCACAAGTTACTTTTTATTTCAAATAAACACTTTAATACTACACACTCCCAATGAAACTAGCATCTTCAATATAAAGTACAATCTCTGTTTTATTTAATGTATTTTTTCCCAAACCGATGAACACAGAACCGATTATGCTTAATAGAAAGATGCACTTCCATTTCCCAGTGCTGAATCTAGTTTTTCAAACCTTGCTAGCTCCCTGCTGTTCAGAGACAAAAAGACCCCTTAATACCTATTTCAGTCTCTGTTGTCAACAGAATGCAGTAACTGCAAGTAGGTTTATCATAACTTGGACTATAGCCGGTAAGATCTCTGCAATGGAGAGGAAATTGTAGGGGCAAACTACGGAATAGTTTTTAAAGAGTTGAGTCCAGGTTTCCCATTCAAAATCCATGCTGGGGGAGATTATTTCCCTGATTTTGCTGTTCCACATGCACAAATACTTCACATGGAGCAGCAAAATCAGGGATATAACTACCTCTCAAATAGCTTTTGTGCAGGAAAATGGCTTGGCAGAAGGACAGGAGCCTTTCCTCCCTGCACTTCACCAGTCCAAACCCCTTTGGACTCTCTCCTTTTTAATAAAAAGAAGTCATTCCCCACAGCTGCTGTGTGGCTGCAGGGAACACAAGTTGGATTTGGGGAACCTGGACCCAGGTCTTTAAACACTGTAATGTTTAGTTTGGCACAGCAACCCCATTTCTATTTCCAAATAGTCCAGATTTGCGAGATATTACATTTTGGGTTTGTGCCAAAGTATATTTTTTTCCAAGTGATAAGGAGATGAAATAGGGCTGTCAGCCTCCACGTGGGGCCTGGAGATCTCCCACTTTTACAACTGATCTCCAGCTGGCAGAGATCAGCTCCCCTGGAGAATATGGCTATCTTGAAGGGTGGACTCTGTGGCATCATAACATGCTGAGGCCCCTTCTCTCCCCAAACCCCACTCTCTCCTGGATCCATCCCCAGTCTCCAGGCATTTTCCAACACAGATCTGGCAACCCTAAATGTTCATATTCCTTCATGTTCTGCTACAGATTTACCTGAGGTACCACTTGTTCATTGCTGAAGGTACAGAATTAAACACAGCTTGTTTTTCAAGATATTTGTGAGAACTAATGGAGAGCCAGAGCCACAGACTGGGTATACATTATTACCATGAAACAAAGGATACATTCCAAGTTATCAGTTCAAATTATTTGTCAGAGCCTAACCAGACAATATGATGCAGTTCTGTATGAAGAGTCATTTATTAAACTAACTCATCAGCCATTTGGAAGCCAATTCAGATCAGTGGTATGTGGGGAGAAATGGGAGGCTCAGCCTTCATATAGTGTCATTTCCCCAATCCAAAGTAGTTCCAGGAAGATGCCATTTGCCCTACTGGGAAAACTCATGTATACTGATGACAGTATAAAAAAAATAATGAAAACTCCTGATGCAGAGCACCCAGCAAATTGTCTGGTTAGACAGGGTATAATATAGTGGTTTCAACACATGGAGATGCGGTTATAGCGAACATAGCTCTCTTTATTCAGTGCAGCATAGTATCGGCTGAACTCTTAAGACTGGCAAACTGGGTCAGTGGGGCCAACTATATACATACAGTTCAAGGTTCCCATGCTAGGACACCACTGCATCATTTAAACCAGCAGGGGGGCCGTGATTGGAGCAGGGCAGCAGACAATTGGATCCTACTGCCCATTGTTCCTGAGCCCCCAAGCTCAGTCCTAAAGGCTCCAATGAGCCAGGCAGAAATACAGGTACAGATATCATTAGTCCACATGCACAACACAGGGTCAGTTAATTTATATGTGGGACTTTCTTTGAAACTGATCTAGAACCTTTAGCTAGTTCAAAATGCAGCAGCAAGGCAGCCAGTGATATAGAATTTCCAGGCTTTATTCAAAGTGCTGGTTACCAACTTGAAATTCCTAAACAGTCTGAGCCCACTTGTGGAATACCCTCCCTGCTGGAACCAGATCTGCTAGCCTTCTGTCAAAAGGCACTTGACATCTTGCTTTAAAGACTTAGGTAACAACTTAAATGATTCACAATGGAAATTTATCTTCACCCAAGGCACTACCTTTATAGTTTGCCTCTCCTTTAGAGAAAACCTGCTGAAAATGATTTACAGGTAGCATTTAACTCTTTTAAGGTTGGCAAAGATCTATAAGACTGGTACCAGCATATGCTGGTTCTGTAAAGAAGATAAAGCAGACTTCTTTCACATGTGGTGGACATGCATATGTTCTCCAGCTATTAGAAACAAGTGGAAATTATATTGGGTTGGAAAAACAAATCCCTTATAAACCAGAGAGACTTTGAGGGGCTCAAGGTAGAAGACAGAAGGTTCCACTTAGCCCACTTTCTTATTGGAATTCAATACTGGCCTGTAACAGCTGACCTTCAGCCCCATTTTGAAGTTATACTGCTGCTACTGTGACACTTAATATCCCATTCTATTTTTAGCTTTAAAATTGGTATTTGGTCAAATATTTCCTGTCTTTTTAATGCCATGGTATGTTAATGTGGCTTGCATTGTGATATTGTTCGGATTTATTTGGAACCCATCTTGACTGTACTTTGGATAGCGCAGTTAATAAATAAACAGACCATAAATATGACATTCACATTTTGCCACCTGAATGGACATACATCTCCCTCCAAATGCTTGGGAACATACAACCAATGTGTTTGGCACATATCTGCAGATTGTTTGGAAACATCAATCTCCCATTTGCACTTTTCGTGTATAGATAGCAAAACATGGCAGCCACAAGAAGTGCGAACTGGATGTTAGGAACAGATTTATTGATCTGCTTGCACTCCAAACCCCACAACTGAAGTAGCTACAAAAATAAGTTAATAAAATAGCATAAAATCTTGCCCCTCCAGAATGACAGCATTGTATGAATGCAAGCTGAGTATCTTAAAGGGAATCACTAATGAGATCTGGAGTTAGGCTGTGAATAAGCAGCTAGGAAGCAGTTTCAGGTGAAATATGTTATTCTGAAATTCTCCCACTCTTGGTTTCTTGGAACTTTACAAGGCATAAACTTACTTTCCCTTAGTTTCATATCTAAAACTATTTGATGGTCAGTTTACGCAAAAAGGAATATTCCTCCAGTCTTTCATATTCTGTCTCTAGGGCTCCAATCCTAAAGACAGTTTCCTGGAAGTAAGCCCCACTGCATAACATAGGATGTGCTTCTACGTATACATGAATAGTATTGCTCCCTATCTCTCTTACCTGTATGAGCATCAAAGGTACTAAGTGAGATGGCTAAAGTAGTAACAAAGCATCACTTTTAACTCTGAACTTTTCATTCGCTTTATTTCTCTCTCTTTCTTATTATATCAGCATACTGCTTTAGTGCACCCTGTAAAATGTCAGTGAGATAATGCTATCGTAAATTTTCAGGACAAAGAAATATATTCCTTAATAAATAAAAAATCCAGGTTTTTATCACAGTCCTGGATATTACTGAACCATTTTACAGAAACAATTTTAAAAGAATTATATAAGTAACAATTATAAATCTATAAAATTCACAAGATATAAAATTTATAGGGTATTGCTTTTTAAAATGCGCAGCTGTACCAGTTCCCTTTCCATTTTTTCCTTTTGTTCTGTTTTATCTACAATTCCTTAGAATTACTGAGCATAAAAAGGTTTATTCCTGTTTCATAAATACAATTCAGTTTTGTAGCTGCACATTCCTGGTTGATTTGTGTAAAATTCCAGAGAATACTGGACATGACTCATCCTTAAAACCACCTACTGTAATCTCCAGCAGTGATGCAGAATCCACTGCATTCATGATTTTACCAGGCTGTTAGTCTTCAATAATCCAGATGATGTCATTCTGAAGCACAGTGAACACAGTTGAGTTTAGGACAAGGATGAAATTATGGCCACAGTCCTACGCACATTTAAAGCCTACAGTAATCCAGATTGGCATGTGGGTCAAGCAATGGGGAGTGCCATATAACAGAACAAAACACAATAATTGCCTTTTGATACTATTGATAAAAATCTGAATTTCTGGGCATTGTGACAGCTATATAAATACCATATTCCTTAGTTCAAGTACTTTTAAACCGCTGTGTGCTTCCCTATCTCAATTTCCTTCAGCTCCCATGGTGACATAGGGGAAATTTTTCCTATTAAGGAGCAATAATATCTAACACTGTATCACTGCATTGGCCAGAGACGCCCATTTTCGTAGCATCCATATATTCAGTACGTAATATTCTGTGTTGATGTCCCAGCAGCTTACAATACCGAAAAGGTGGAGGATGAAGTCGCGAGAAAAATAATATAATTGTAACAATACTACACTGCTCGAACTTTAATTCTCTTCTATGCCTTCATGTTACAAGCGTATCACAATTACCTCCATACATTGCTAGCCGATCCAAATAGGAGGAACCTGAGATTAAAAATGAACTGCTGTATGTTGTTGTCCTTTTTAAAATTAAATGGAATTCTATCATTTCGACGCTCCCCCTTCACAAAACAACTTATTAATACAGACCAGTAAAACAGACAGACACACACCCTTCGCACGAGTTAAAAGACTAAAGGAGCTGGAAGGAGGTCCCTGAGCAAACTCCAGACTTCCACCCCTTCAAATCAATGGTTTCAACGCACGCGATTTCCCACCCACCCAACAATAAAATGTTCCTCCAAGGTACCGGTGCTCGGGGTCCAATCACGTAACTCAGAACTGGGCTTTCACCGCCTCGCTCCCTCCTTGACGAATCCGCAACCGCGCTAACTGAAAGGGGGGAGGAAAAAGAAAGTAAGCCGGTTCTCATGGCAACTGTGGCGTCTTACCCCTCCCCGACCAGTCCCCTACGGATAGCGTTGAGAGGCAAAATAGAGCTTTGGGGCGGCGGCCGATGCAAAGCGCCTTAACTCAGAGATGGCGGGGCTCGGGGAGCTACAGAAGCAGGGCTCTCTGGAGGGTCAGGTGAGGGGCTCACTCAAACCGTCGGGAGGGGGGTAAGGCTTGGGCAGGCCCCTAGCTACGAGGGGGCCTGTGGGGGCACAGCCCTCTTGACTTCTGGAAGAGGCCCCCTGACTCTGGGGCCCCAACCAGCCCCTGGGGCTTCTGCCATGGCTGCAGGGCAGTGCAGAGGTGGCTTCTGGAGTGGGGAGGGGGGCATAAGCAGTCCCAGCCTCTGGCCTGAGTTAAAGGGCCTCCGATCAGCTGTTTCACGGACCCTTTAATTTGAGGGGGCTCGGGGCCCCTTCTGCTGCCGGCTGACGGGCTGTTTTAGTGGCAGGGAAGGGAAGGTGTGGCGAGCTCACCGCTGCCCTCTCTTCCCTACCAGTGCCCAAGTTAAGGGACCACAAAACAGCTGATCCACGGGCCCTTTAACTGGCTGGGGGCTGCTTCTGCTGCAAAGGGCATTACTTTTACTGGTGGGGAAGAGAGGGCAGCGGTGAGCTCGCTGCAGGCCTCCCTTTCCTGCCACTAAAACAGCGCGTGGGCTGGCAGCAGTCACAGCAAGCAGAGGGAGGAGGAGTGGCCAACCGGCAGCAGTTGCGGCGTGCGGGGAGGAGGGGCGGCGAGCGGGGGAGAAGCGCAGCAGCGGGGGGGGGGTGGGGGGGTGAGCAAGCGCCGTGGAGGGTGGGGGCGAGCGGAGCGCCGTGGCTGGGGGGGAGTTGCCTGCCTAGGGCCTATTCGCCCTAGAGCCGCTCCTGGAAGCAGGAGCAACCCCCACCCCTTGCTACTTAAAGGGCCCGTGGATCAGCTGTTTCGGGGGCCCTTAACTCATGCAGGGACCTGCTTCTGCTGCCAGCCTGCCTGTTATTTTACTAGTGGGGAAGAGAAGGTGGTGGTGAGCTCACTGCAGCCCTCTGTTCCCTGCCACTGAAACTGTGCGTAGTCCCCAGCCCCTGCACAAGTTAAAGGGCCTGCAAAACAGCTGATCCATGGGCCCCCAGCCCAAAAGCAAGTTGGTTGAGGTGAAGGGCTGTGGCGAGAGAGAGGGGGGGGGGGGCAGGCAGGGAGGGAGCCACTAGAGGGAAGGTTGTTTGGGGCACTGGGTGGGGCATCAGTCCCCCCCCCCCCCGGAAAAATGTAAATGCCCCCCAACCTTCCAAATTCTGGCTACCGCCCTGGGCTCAGGGGAACCAGAGCTTCTTAGAAGACACCCTAAACGTTCCTTCTAGCTCCAACGCCCTCCCCTGCCCTCAGCAAACCTTCGTCTGTAGGTAAAGGACTAGAACAGGGGTGGCCGGCTGTTGCTCGGGAGCCACATGTGGCTCTTTTACACATATTGTATGGCTCTCAAAGTCACCACTACCCCGTCCCATTGTCTGCCTTGGAGAAAACATTTATCTCTTTAAATCACTTATCCAAGCCAAGCAAGCCGGCTGCTTGGAGAATGCATTTCAAGTTAAAGTTGCTTTCTTTCCACTTCTCCCTCCCTATCTGCCTTCCTTCCTTCTCTCAAACGTCTGACATTTATGTCTTGCGGCTCTCAAACATCTGATGTTTATTTATGTGGCTCTTATGTTAAGCAAGTTTGGCCACCCCTGGACTAGAAGGTGAGAGACCTTGGTTAAAAGCTTGCTTCTGCCATTAGGTTCTGGGACTAGTCAGTCTCTCAGACTATTGTGCCTCAGGGCTGGTTTTGAGGATAAGATGGAGGAGTTAGAGCTACTTCCTGAGAATGCATATTCTTCTGCATATACACATATTGAAAAATTCTGATGGGAACCCAGTGGGATGATCCACGCATAAAGTTTGTAATGTAATTTTTACATGGATGCCTCATGAAGACATTTTGTAGCCTTCCTATGCCCAAGTGTGGGAGTGAATGATGGTGGGGGGGAGGGAGAGAGAGAGAGATAAGGTACCATTTTGAAGGGAACTTTGCATATGGTTGCCAGGTCTGTGTTGGAAAATACCTGGGGTTTGGGGAAGAGAGGGGCCTCAGAAGGGCACAATGCCGGAGAGTCTACCCTTCAAAGCAGCCATTTTCCCCAGGGGAGCTGATCTTTGTCAGCTAGAGATCAGTTGTAAAAGTGGGAGAACTCCAGACCCTGCCTTGAGGCTGGCAACCCTTGCATGTCTTTTTGCCATGTGAGCTGAGGGCACAGTTAGGGTTGCCAGCTCTGGGCAGGGAAGTTTTTTTTTGGGGGGGGGGGTAAATCAGAGGAGAGGAGGGACTTCAGTGAGGTGTAATTCCAAAGCTGCCGTTTTCTCTGGTTGAACTGATTTCTGCTGTCTGAAGATCAGTTGTAATAGTGGGATATATCCAGCCACCACCTAGAGATCGGCAGCCCTATGCACAGTCCTTGTCTTCTGCATATACTATAGGGAAAGAGGTGTCAGCACTTTCAGGTACGCTGAATGCTGCAGTTTCAATCCACTTTAATGGCCCTTTGCAGGTGGATTTTGCCATTTCACACAGTAAAATGCAGTTGCAAAGTGCACTGAAAGTTGGCTGAAAGTGTGTTATTTGGTGTGTGTGAAAGCACCCAAAATCAGGTCAGATACAAATAAGCTCATAAGGTATGCCAAATAAGTGTTCCTAGCTCCTGGGGAAGAAAGAGCCAATGTGAGACTCCTAGTGAATGGTAGGATATAATTCCAATTGCCACTTCCTCCTCCTTTTTCCCAAATGAAAGCTTGATGGGTGAACTTGGGCCAGTCACACACTTTCAGTTTAGCTTACCTTATGTTATGGACAACTTTAAAGGGGATTGGATAAGGAGGAGGAGATTGGATTTATAACCTGCACTGCACTTGGAGTCTCAGAGAGGTTTATAATCTCTTTCCCCTCCCTACCCCACCCCACAACAGACACTCTGTGAGGTATGTGGAGCTGAGAGAGCTCTTTCAAGAACTGCTGTTGAGAGAACAGCTCTGAGAGAACTGTGACTGGCCCAAGATCATCCAGTAGCTGCATGTGGAGGAGTGGGAAGTCATACTTGGTTCTCCAGGGTAGAGTCTAATGCTCTTAACCACGGCACCACACTGGCTCTCTAGGATATTTCTATCAGTGAGTACTAGCTCTGGTGACTAAAGGTAATCTCCATGTTCAGAGTCAGTCAACCTCTGAATCCCAGTGTCAAGAGGGATCCCTGGGCCTAAGGAGGCCAAACTTAAAACAACTAGGGAGCTGGCCTTCTCTATAAAAGCGGCCCAATGGTGGAATCAGCTGCCGGAGGAGGTGCGGGCCCTGCGGGACCTCAACCAGTTCCGCAGGGCCTGCAAAACTGCCCTCTTCTAAGAAGCCTTCAAGACGTAACCAGACTGAATATTACACTGCCTGGATAATACAGAGACTGTAGCACCATTGTATTGTTTTTAGCTTTTTAAAATTAATTTATATTGTATTTATATTGCTGATTGATTTTACCTGTATTGTTATATCATGATACCATATCATGTTTTGTAAGCCGCCCTGAGCCTGCCTCGGCGGGGAGGGCGGGATAAAATTAAAACTAAAAAAAAAAAAAAAGAGGCAACATCAGAGGAAAGCCTCAGCCTCTATGCCCTGTTGTAGGCTGTCCCGAGGAGCTGGTTGTCTACTGTGTGAGATAGGATGCTGGACTAGATGGAACATTGGTCCAATCCAGCAGAGCTCTTCTTATGTTCTTGTCTTATAGTGTTATTGTGGGAATATATGGTGTAAGTTGCTTTGAGTCCCCATTGGAGGAAAATATGTTAATAAATAAAATCATGCATATGTACCCATCTTTTTTGTTCTTCCTGGACTGCAGTGTTGAATCCTTTCTCTAGGGCTTTATTTTGGCGCAGCTTGGGGTTTCGATGCCAGTATACAGCTCCTGAGCTTATGAAATTTAGCCATTTTCCAGTTTTGCAAACAAACTTTTTAAGCAACTGATCCACTACTTGTATTTAACAGTAATATATAAAAATAATGGTTTGGATTTAACTGAAAATCTGCACTAATGGAAGGATCCTCCCAGAAGACAGGGGATTCCCCCCTCCCCAAAAACCCCTCAAACACCATGGTGATAGAGAGAGGGCTTTACCAGCTATCTGATATATGCATACAAATTGTTTTTTAAAATATTTTACAGAATCAATTGGCTACTCCTGCAAAAATAGATCACAAACATTTCTCAGCTTCCTGATGGGAGAAAAATTAACAGCTTATAGACTCCATTAGCATGCATTCTGGTTTCACGTGTTCCAGTTGAGTAATAAGCACTGTTTTTCAGCTAACTACATGAATAGGTAGGTGAGTGGCCAACAGCTCTAGATTAATATAAATCCTGGCATTATGCAAAGCGCCATATATGTGTTAAACTACACCTGTAGCTAAACTACACCTTTTTTCTTTGTTGTGTGTTGTAGCTGCTCTCTGAAAGAGTCCTGATAACAGGCGTTCATGCCAACTTTGAACTGCCAGTTTCCACATTTGAACCATTTGTGGCTACATCCTAAATACTCACAGTAGAATTGCCCATGGACCAGTCAGAAGAAACTACAGATCCAGCAACTAAAGATGAAACTGCGGTTACTGGGCCTCCGGATGGGTCATTTCCTGATGCTGTAGAAGCACTTGGAAACTTGCTTGTGCAGTCTGGAACTCAATATCCATATAGTCTTTCTGTATCACAAACAGCTGCAGTCATATCAGCACAAGCTCTTGAGGTGGCTCAGTTATCAGAAGTGCAAGCCACTTTGGAAGAACCACATGTTGCTTCAGAACAAGCGTCAGAACCACAAGCTGCTTCAGAACAAGCGTCAGAACCACAAGCTGCTTCAGAACAAACATCAGAACCACAAGCTGCTTCAGAACAAGCATCAGAACCACAAGCTGCCTCAGAACCACAAGCTGTTTCAGATCACGCATCAGAACCACAGGCTACAACTTCAGCAACCCAGTTCCCAGAGGATACGGAGCCCATGCCTGAGGTGTATAACGACCCCTTTGAGGTCTCACTTAGGTACATGGAACAGCATCACATTCTGCAAATATTTCAGGTGAACTTTCCCTTTTGTAACTTTTCCCATAGCTCCCTTAACTGGGCGTGACTATTTGCAAGGGTAGCCTGAGCTAGCTCTACTTCCTTAGATTCTGTTTTTACACCAGCAAGTCCCATTTTATACACAGATTTCTGGGATCTCAGGATTTAGGCAGCAGCCAGGCCAGTCTTCCACCCGTTTATCTGCACCCCAGGAATGAGGGAATTGGCCATAGATCTCACACAAGTGACTCTCTGCCTAGAAAAGATCATAAAAAGCCCTGCTTTTGAAGCCAGGCAATTGGAGTGAGATCCACTCATCTGTGCCTGGCCCATTGTCACAGTATGGAAGTTAGACCTGGGAGTAATGCTATGATGGGAAATTCCCAGTGAGGGGCCTAGAATACTGGTGATTGTGCATATGACACTGGGGGTGTTCCTTGCACATGCAGGGGTAGCTTTCAACCCCAGACTTTGTTTTCTCTACTGGAATCTAGTTTTAAATCAGGGGTGGTGCAAAGGATCAGATTTTAGGTAGAGAAGACTGCTTATGAGGGGGGAGTGAAAAGAATGTAAAGTTGCCGGCCACCTGGAGAAGGAAGAAAATCTGTCCTCTCCCTTTAATAGAAGTTTAAAGTGCAGAAATGGGCTGCTGAAGCTTTTTCATGGCATGGAGGTAAATAGTGGCCCCTGGTAAATAACATCCCATTAAGTGTCCATTAAAGGGACAGGACATTTTTTTTCTACAGCCTGTTGGTACCCTAAAAGCACTACTGCATGTGGATCTTCTCATTGCAGTTCTATGGAATGGGGGGGGTCTCTTTTTTCCCTTGATGATCAGGCATATGAGTGCTGCTGTCTTTGTTTGTGCTATCATTTTTGTTCATTTAATTTGTAAAGAACTAACAATGAGTTAGGGTTAACACATCCCAAAACATGGATCCACTTCAAAATGACTCTGTACATCTAAGGTGAACAATTGCACCAAGTACAATAATCGCAGTTAGTTAAATCATGAAGGAATGTTATGTAACCAGTGACAGACAAACTAGGTTTCATTCTTTTTTTTGTTTCCTTTAAACAAAAAATTAAAATATACAATTAAAATATAAAACCAACCAGCTTTTATTTGCAAAAATAGCAAATTGAGACAAAAACAGAAAATGTGTGTTTCCCCAGTAAAGGATCCACTTATACTAGATCTGAAACTGAGTATGGGGAAATGCTCTCAAGGAAATCCTTCTGCAGAAATTCTAATTCACATTATCCTGTTGTTTGTTCATTTAAAAATCACAGTTTGGGATGTTGCTAGATGGTTTGGAAGAAAAGAGGATATGTACTACTAAATTTGATGAGTTAACAGTGTAATATCCCCAATGCACAGCTTAAGGTTTTATTGTTTTTAATTGTCCCTCTAAAATTAAGTTTTTAAAACTGATGTTTCAGAAATGCATCCAGTTTCATTTCAGTTATATTAGGCACTGTCTACCAGGAGCTTCCACAGGAAACCCTGGTTGAAATGAATGTCAACTTTCATCACGTGTCAAGCTGAATTCAGAATATGGACACTTTGGTATGTACGGTAATTTTGAAACCTTTACACAGGCTTCTATCCTGAATGCTTTGTTAGTATACACAACACACTGACCTGACTACAAGTATTTTAATTCCAAAAAAGTCCAAGGTTAAAGAAACCCTAAAAAGAACATTTTTTTACTAAAACATATTTACTAATTTGAAAGCAGATGGAGGTGGAAATGAAAAGTTGGTGTCGTTTGCTAACCAGTTTCATGTTTTCAGAATTTGTTTTTACACTAGCTCTGAGTCCTTTGCATACTATAAAATTTGTGCCAATTTTGTTGTTATGGCTTCCCCCCCCTCCCAAGGGATCTGGGTATTCTAGTGTGATGAGGGTTCTGAATATTCTATTATTTGCATGTTGGTATCCCACCTTTCTTAGTAGCTTAAGTACAATTCCTGGGAGGATTCTCTTATGTGTATCAAGTTGAGTAGCATTCACCAGGGTTTGCTTGCTTTGGATTTAATCCCTGGCATCTCCAGTTAAAAGGGATTAGATAGGAGCTGAAATCATAGAATCGGGACCTCCAGGGTCATCAACCCCCTGCACAATGCAGAAAACTCACAAATACCTCCCCCTAAATTCACAGGATCTTCATTGCTGTCAGATGGCCATCTAGCCTCTGTTTAAAAACCTCCATGGAAGGAGAGCCCATCACCTTCCGAGGAAGCTGATTCCACTGAGGAACCTCTTTAACAGTCAGGAAGTTCTTCCTAATGTTGAGCCAGAAACTCTTTTGATTTAATTTCAACCCATTGGTTCTGGTCCGACCTTCTGGGACCAGAACCAATGGGTTGAAATTAAATGATAGACCTCAGCATAAGACAACCTGGAGAGCTGCTGTCAGCCTGAGCAGACAATACTGACTTTGATAGATTCAGTATAAGGCACTTCATGTGTTCATGCATATGTGTTTGATACTGCTGTTCCACCGACCCATACTCTGGAACTGTCAGAGATTTATAGTATCTTCTCCCCAAACTATAATTTCTTGGATTCACTGTGTAGAGGAAAGACAAAACTCTGTAGCATTTAGATGCACTTTAATTTGTAAGTATAAATTATTCTTATTCCAAGTTGGAGGAATAATTTGCAGTTGTATTTTGAAGAGAATTGTATGAAGTCCATTTTACTAGTTTTGCAGTGCATAAGTGTTTACCATCAGTTGTTCTCTGTACAATTTGGAATTTCATACATTTCAGGCTGACTCTGATTTACATAATTACATGCAGTTATACAAATTATAATCCATCCATGCCTTTGGCAGTGGACTTTGGTACCCTTTCAGTATTTGTCTTCAGGTGTTAAATGTAATTCCTCATCTGTCTATTTCAATCACAGGACATCACAGAAAACTTGGTGTACGAGAAGCCTGATGACCCTTTACAGTTCATGCTGAAACAGGTATGTGGGCTTGTCAGGACACAGAGGGCCTGGTTAAAGGGCACCCTGCCTCTCTGAGCTAGTAGAGAAGAAACCATGGCTGTGAATATATTCTTACAATTGTAGTCTGGGAAATAAGAATCAAAAGATTATACATCCAAGTGTATAAGTCCACAGTTGTATCTTGGAAGGGAAAGGCCCTGGTTGATGGAAGAGATGGTAGAAATATCACACACTTCTCAATTAAAAGGGGGGTCTTTATTTTAAAGCACTAACAAAAAGGTGGTCACTAAGATGGGGCAGGGGGGAAACTTCAGGTGAGGGGGAGAAAAGAATCAGCTAAGGAAAATGCACACTAACAGCAGGAAACAAGTGGAAATCCTGAGCTTAAAAGGAATTGGGGGCAGATGACCAAAGAGCATACAATGCCCTTGTGGGGTGAACTGAGCTAAGAAGGTTATCATGATTTGATAGCCCTGAGCATGCCCAGCATCAGAAGAAGGCACTACGTCTGGTCCTTGTGTGTGTTGTGCTTTCCAGCTTATGGCAACCTTATGAATTAATGACCCTGTCGTTAACAGCCTTGTTGAGGTCTTGCAACCTGAGGGCCCTGGCTTCCTTTGCTGAGCCATCTATCTCATGTTGGGCCTTCCTCTTTTCCTGCTGCCTTCAGTGTTTCCTGGCATCATTGTCTTTTCCAGTGAGTCTTGTCTTCCCATAATGATTGCCTCAGTTTGGTTGTTTTAAATTCTAGAGAGTGTTCAGACTTGATTTGACCTAGAACCCACTGGGTTTTTTTCCTTTTTGGCAGCCGAAGGTATCTGTAAAACTCTCCACCGATGCCACATTTCAAATGAATCAACTTCCTTCCTCTCAGCTTCCTTCATTGGGATGGCATGTTTAGCCTGCTTGGGGTCAGATGCTGTTAGATGGAATTTGTGTTTGCATTGCTTAGCAGATACAGATTCAAAATTACACCTGTGGCTCCTTTTTCCCCTTACCCCAGCACTGAGAGCAGGGCTGGGGCCTGCAAGCCTACATTCAGCAGAAAACAAAGAATCCTTTTGAATAAATTGTAGGCTTTATTTGAAACCACATAAGCATCCTAGTAAAGTGTCACTCATACTGTTCACTCACCTAGGGTGGGGCTGTTCAGACTAGTTGTGTATACAGGTTGCTCGAGCAGGAGATTTCCATTGATGATGGCAGTTGGGACTCTCCTCCAACACATCTGGGTTCCCTTCTTGGTAGGGCTGATGACATCATGGTGTACCTGCTTTTTCTTCACCTTTTTAATCCTTTCTCCTTAGTCTCCAAATGTGGGTGTAGCCATTTCTTGCTCAATACCAGCTGTTCCCTGTTGACATCTTTGTTGCCCCTTTGCCAGGCTCATCAGTTCCATCCATCTCCGCGATGATTTGCCCTTACATCACCATGCTAGTGGGGCTGACTACACAGGGAGGTTCAAGCACATCACATGTGTCCTGCTGGAGTTAGCTTGTTAGCTGTTCTAGGGCCAGAGTGTGGTGTCCTCGAACTTTAGCATATTTTATCTTTTCGCACATTCTTGCAGGAATTCTCTGTTCCTAAAAACATCTTAGGAAATTTCAAGCTAAAGTTGCTGAATGTGCAGGATAGTTCGGGGATGGTCACAGTCTGCGAATTGGCTGTTTTCTTGGTTCTGCAGACTTGGAAGCAGACATACAAGCATTAATGAGGCTTACTCTATTAGCAACCAACCTGCATTCCCTATCTCACACCACGTCATGTTGTTCACTCTGTTTATGCTGGGGTGAAGTGATTTGTCTTTTGAAAAGTACCGTTTGGTTTTTGTTTTGTTTTTTAAGTTCAGTTTTTGGTTGCCCTCCATGATCTGCATTCTCAGGCACATCCAATTTTGTTTACACTTGGCCCAGATTTTTATGCAACTGTGGCAACTGGCTGTGCAGATTTCCCTTGGGGCAAAACTGCACCTCAGAGCAACCAGCAAAGAGGACTCCTTCATTGTCCCACAAACTAGGAGGGAAAAGACATCATACCTGTTCACTGCCATCAAGAAGTCGAGTTGGGGTGACAGTCATATCAGCAGCAGACTCTGTTTTATGTACACCTTGTTGAATTATGTTGAGGCAGTGAATTGTACCTTTTCTTCTGTCTGGGAGAAAATGATGTATTGATTTGGTTCCTGTAATCAGGAGGCCTCTATTTTTTTTATGACTCTTTTCACCTCAGTGGGTATGCAACTGTTATACTCAAGCTGGCAAAAAAAAATGACATAATACTGGTGTGACCATTCCAGTTCCTGCTACACAGGTGAGATGTGTGTTAAGATACATTAAAGAGGCATTGTTGTGCAGTAAGGGGCTGCTGTATTCCAGGCTGCAGGTAAAACGAGATCTCATCCTATAACTAGTCTTCAGAGTTTGTCAATATCTGCTGTGAGGCTCTACAGTGATCAACTGAACTCTGCAATTTTTGCTGCCCTTTAGGTCCAGACTATGATAAGACACAGAGAACAGGAAGAAAATGAAGAGTCAACGTACCAGTGAAATGAAAATCTGCACACCATAAGAGACTGCCTTTGGATGCCTTCAGTGCTTCACCCTAAATGGGTTCAGCGTTTTCCAACACTGCTCTTTTCATATTTCCTCTCTTTGCAGATTCCATCATTTTGAACAGTGTCAGTGATAACTGATTACTTCCACCATGGGTGCAGTGCTGGGTTATTTGGAAGGACAGAAAATAAACAGCTTTCTAGGAACACAGATGGTCCCTTGATGCCTTGTAGGAAGTGTATCACTGCTCTCCTGCAAAGGCTATCCAAAACATGTGAAGGTTCTCTGCCTGCAATAGTAAGAGCCATTCTGCATAAGCAGCAGACTCAGCCAGTGCAGTTTTTGCTGGTCGGAGCCCTTTCAGATGGGGTTTTGCATGCTGAATGCTCTTCTAATGGGAGGGGAAAAGAACCCTTCTGGGCATACAAAAAGCTAACAGGATTCCAGTATGGTGGTGGGCAGTTCTTCCAAAGGAGCATTCAAGCATAATCAGCTGCTGCACAGCATAGAAGTATAGTCCAAGAAAATTTGAGTCATATGCTTTTGATGGACACATAGATCAGCTGTAACATTTACCAGGAAATCATCTCAAAGATCACTTTGTAAGACTCCAGCATCAAGACTTCCTGACCTAGTGTTTGATCCATAGTTCATACTTTGATGTAAGGTTGTTTAGCACCATTAATAGGACTCTGAAGATTTGAGTGACAGGCCTTCTGCTGAACTGGCTTGTGAATTGGATGGGCTGACCGGCTGTGCTACTGTGAGAAGCCTTCACAGTTTGAAATCTGAATTAACTGTACTTATCTAGAATGCTGCTTCTTAGGAAAAAGTCTTTGGGGTTTCTGATTGATTCTGGTATTTAGATCTGTAAATGGAATGAAGTGTATGTCTGTTTGCAGTTCTACCTGCAGTGGTTAAACCCAGTTTGTTGCCCCACCACCACCATTTGAGAAAGGTGGAGGTGGTCCGTTGATTCTTCAGAATATGTAAGTCCAGGTGGGATAATAACCAGCAAACCCATTTTTCTTGGGGATCTTTAAATGAATTCTAGAATCTTCGGGCCGATTCCAAATTCCAAGTAGGTCTCATGTTTTTATAATCTATTTAGGCCTTTTGAAATGCATTTAAAACCAAAATACTTCAGTTTAGTCACTTGAGCTGATGGGATTCATTTACCAGTAAGGCCGCCTTTGCTGATGGTGCTTTTTCCTATGTTTCCACAATGTGCAGACTACTAGGATAGTTGGGTTTGGGGTTTTTTTGGCGGGGGGGGGGGGGGGTGGTAAGCCAAGAAATAGTTGATAGGTTCTGCCCTGAAACTTTGCATGGAATTTAAGGGTGACTATCTTTCTGAACAGGATTGCATTGCCACCTTTGTATAGCCACTGATCATGTGTATATAAAAGCTTTTGATTCTAGTGAATAAATTTATTTCACTAAGGTAGCCTGTGTGTTCACTAGTTGCAGTGTCTGATTTGGGAGCATTATGTTTCTGCTTTGGGGAACAGAACACTGCTGTCTGGGTATTGAGGTCTAGATCCAGCTTTTCTGTCGGTGTAAGAACTAGAGTTTTTAAGTTCTTACTCATAACATCCCTATACAATTTAAAGCCTCAATAAAATAGAAGACAAGGCAGCTATGGCATCTCCTGCCTGTTTCCTGCCCAATCCTGTTTTGTGTCTCTGCAGTGCCCCCCCTCCTTCAGCCGCCCTGAGCCTGCTTTGGTGGGGAGGGCGGGATATAAAGTGAATGAACTATAAACTATATTACCTGTTTATGAATGAAATGGGGAGGCAGGAGTAGAATGGAAAAGGCTGCCACTGAATCATCTCCCACTTCATCAGGGGCTTTAAAAGTAGGGATGGGCATGAACTAAGAAAATGCAGTTCAGTCTATGGTATGTAGCTTGCTTGGTTCATGAACCACAAACCTTCACAAACTTTTAGGTGCTGAATGAGCCAGTTCAATTTGTGAGGTTCGTATTGTGGTAGAGCACCCCCCCCCCCCTCCAGCATGCTACATCACCAACCACACAGAGGATCTCTGGCTGACTCTTCTCTACCTGCCTTCCAAGTTTGGTGAGGGTTGGATTTACAGGGTCTGAGTTAAGGTCCCCAAAGTGTTTTCTGGGGTCATGCCACAGGCAGTCATTTGACAGGTTCAGATTCAGAATGGATCCTGTGCAAGCTAGAGACAAAGTCACGGGGGACCTCCCCCGGATGCTCCTCTACACGCCCTCCAAGTCACACACACACACACCATTTGCTTTGGATTTGGTAAACATTTAGATTGAGTAGAAAAGAGAGTCTTTCTGGAAATTTATCCATTCATGAACAGCTGGAAAGTTCATACTGGTTGACCTTCCACAAACTTCACTTTGCAAACCACGAACTGGCCAACATTTGTAATGAACTTCATGCCTGTCCTATTTAAAAGTACAGAGGTATTCCCCTGAGGTGCAACCTGGAATCAATTAAAAGCTCCAGGACATGAAGGCAACTTTTAACAGCAGCATAAAAACTGAAACTGCTCTTCTCTCCCAGTGCAGTAGGGTGCAACAGGAAGAGTCACTCCTGCAGCAAGAGACAGGGAAAATAAAGCGGCAGAGGGACCATTTAAGATGTAGAGTGAGAAGCCCTGACAGTACATAGTGTCTTGCTTTCTCGGAGTTTGTAAAATGGCAGTCAAAATCTCCAGGAAAAGAACTGACAATATTGTCAGAAACTGACATAATTGTAACATTGTTTCTTGTGACCAGTAGGTGGCAGCAAGAGGTCATAGAAACCTCTTACTAAAGCAACTTTTAATGGGAAGGGTTTGGCTATAATGCGACTGTTGGACAAGGTCGAACAGTAAGCCAAGGAGCAACAGTTCATGTAATACCTACCTGAAACTGTTGGCAGGCATTCAGTTCAATGCGCTGTGAAAACCAGGCTTATTTCAGGGATTACAAATGTCACAGCAAGGAAACCTGTTTATGCCAAATCGGAGTAATAGTAGTGCTATGTTTTCCTTTCAGATCCCCAAAGAGGGCGGACATTTCTAAATAAGAAATACTTAGCACTTACAGGTGCTCTGTAATGCTTATAGCCTTTCACGCTATCTCAGTAACCCTTACAACAATCCTGCAAGGAAGGACAGTATTACCCTTGTAAATGGAAAGAAAGTGTCAAAACAACAACACCCCACCATGATAAACTAATTATTATTAAGCTAGGGTTTTTTAAAACAAAAAAAAAAACTATCTACAAATATGAGCTCTCATCACTGCATTGTCTGAACTGACAAACAAGATTCCAAACTTTTCCTCAGTACTGTTTCAGGGCTGGAGGATCTTATGTCAGTTTCAGAAGCTATCCAGTGCCCTTTCTGGTCTCTCACATCCTCCACAGAGCACCTCTGAAGCAAAATAGGACATGTTTCCTTCACTCTTTGATGGTTTTCTTGAATGCATGAGGACATACATGCAGCTGTGTTATACTGACCATCAGTGCATCAAAGTCACTATTTGCAAGACTGGCAGGGGATCTCCAGGGCCTTAGACAGAGATCTTTCACATCACCTACTGCCTAGTCCTTTTTAACAGGAGATGCTGGGGGTTGAACCTGAGATCTTCTGCGTGGAAAGTAGAGGCTCTTCCACTGATCCATGGCCCCTCCCTTGTTAGCTGGGCCGGGGCTGCACGTCAATGGCATACATAATCTTTTGCATACAGTTCAAACCCTAGTATTTCCTGAAAAGGTACTGGGGTAGCAGATGCTGAGGCTCTCTGCCTGAGAACCACCACCAATTGTAGTAGACAATGCTGAACTAGATAGACCAATGGTCTGTGTTAGTTTAATGCAGTTACATATGTTCTCCAGCAGGAAGGAACCTTTTCCTATAAGTATTTCTTGGCAACCAAGATTTCCTTTCTTCTCCTGTGTCTTCTATATTTTCTGTTTGTTTTTCAGGCAGTTTTCTGCTAAGCAGAATTTAACATGGGACTAAGTTGTTGTTTTCCCCAGATCCTAGTAACTGCATCTGTCATTTCCTCCAGGAGTCCTCTCTACAAGACTCAGCTAGTTATAAATTGCCCACAGACCAAGGGCTGCAAACTAGTTTATCTTTCACAGAAAGAGCCAAAGAATATTTGTTGGTAGGCAGTTCTTGTCACTTCGAAAAGGCTCTCTCTTGGTTTTTCCACTTTCCTCTTGTTCAATGAATAATCTTATTTTGGTTTACTCAAAGTCATTCTTATATGAATTTATCAGAGCTGTCTATTTCTGATTCCATCCTCTGGAATTCTGAGAGTTTGCTCTGCTCCATCTGCAAACATCAGCTTATTCTATGACACAGCATTGATTTTTATGGGCAAGATTTTCAGGAAGTGCTCTTGGTTGTCAGAAACCAGTGTCTCCCAGCAGATCTGAGAAGGACTTGGCTGTGTTAATCTGTGGCAGTAAAGCAAGGCCTGGGGAAGGGCTGTCAACTGGGCAAGAGAAATAAAACCAGCAGGCGATACTTTTCCAGGTTAGAGAGATTAATATTATCACCTGCTAATGCCTGCCCATTAGGTTTCTGACAATGCATCAAAAAGTAATCAGTAAAAAAAAGTCCTGGTTTTGTAGCCCTTTGAAGATTAACAGATGTATTGCAGCCTAAGATTAGAGGCCATTTGTCACATTTTCCTAAGCAGTCTCTGGCCCATGAAATTTTGCACCACAATCAATCCATTTGTCCTTAAGGTGCCACAAGAAGACTGTTGGTTGTTTTTCTCTGGAGATGTCTTCACTTGAGCAGCGAGAGGAGGAGGAGTCATTTGGCAAGATCCACTCAATGGGCCTCCAAGCACCAGTGAAACACAACCTTGGTTAATATGCAGGAGCTTGTTATTCGAGGCATTAACAAAGGGCTGATTAATCACCCTGACTCTCATTTCAAAGCTATTTGAAAGCACTGGTGGAAAAAATAGCTGTGTCTTCTACTGTTGCATAAAAATCAAATCTTCAGCCCTGGTTGTTTCTCCTCAGTGTCATGGAAGTACATGGAAGCCGGGTTCATTCACACACTGCAGGGAAGCAGAGCACGTTAGTTAAAATTGCCTGCAAGATGGATTCAGAATCTCTTCTTATCTGCTACATGCTTCTCTCTCTCCCTCCACCCCCAATTTTCTTATCTCTTTCACCTCTTCCGTGTATCTATATTGTATCTGATTCTTGCAGTGTATCACATCATTTATTATCTCAGTTGCTATCATACCCGTTACCCTTACAAGATACATACAAATGTGAAACAAGGATAAGAACATGATGATCTGTTTGCTGGAGAACCGTAATCAAGGCAAGACTTCCACAGTGCAATATCTGAAAAAGAAGTTTTGTGGCACCTGTGAAGACTATTGAACTTACTGAAGCATAAGCTTCTATGAGTTGGAGGTCGCTTTGCCAGATGCCTCAGACTCACCTGCCCTGTAATATATAGCTCATAGTTATGCTGGGAAAGCCGGTGGCTCAGAGGCAAAGGATCGGCTTTGCATGCAGAAGATCCCAGGTTCAATCCCTGGCGTCTACATTTAAAATTATCAGGTGATATGAAAGACCTCTATCTGAGACCCTGGAGAGCTGTTTCCAGTCCAAGTCTGCACTACTGACCTGGATAAACCAATGGTCTGACTCCAGATAAGGCAGCTTTATATGTGTTAATTCTGATACAAGAAACCAGAGAAAAGGTTAGTTTGCAAAGCAGACTCTATTCTGAAAACATGAAAAGGATCCTGGTTCTGTTGGTTGCAGGCAATTGCAAATGTAGTGCTGAAACATTGGATTAGACTATTTCAGTGTGTTCTTTCCTTTTGTAATGCTTGAATCCCACGGAGGGTCAAAATGACTCCATTTTTTGCTAGTTTTCCTTATGAGCATTTCAAACCCTGCTATTTCAAACCCAGATGACTGGATTCTCAACTAAACAGTGTTCTACCCTTCCAACTGTGTACTTAAAAAAAAAAAAGCAACTGGGCATCCAATCTGTGGCTATGGAGAAGGGCCATGGTTCAGAAGTGAAGCTTACAGATAGTCCCGTATTCAATCCCAGTTAAAGGACCTCCAGTAATGTTAATATTTTAGGGGGGGGGGAATCTGCCTGAGGCTCTAGGGACCACCAATAGTTTAATTTGGGATAAGGCTTCATTCCTCACCCAGATGAGGGACTGAGTGTGTGACAAAGACGGCACAGCATGCAAGTATCAAAAAGACTGAGCACCAGTCATTGGGCTATGCCTGGCCCTTTAATCCAAAGCACCCTGGGCCAAAATATGCAGTTTGTTTTCTATCAATGCATCTGCCCACCTGTCTTACATGCTTCCATGTTACCTGACAGAGGGAAAAAGGAAACTCAAAAATAGCTTGATGGGGAAATAACCAGCCAAGCTTGTTGAAGCTGCATCCTTAAACTGGGGTTATGATGAGTATTTAAAAAGAAGATTTGAGTGGAGCGGGGGGTGGTTAGGGTTAGGGTTACCTTGAGGTCACCCATTGAATGCTTTGGAAGGTTAAAGTGTTCTCCCACAGAGTTCTCAGTTCTGTAATTCCTAATGTCAGATTTGTGTCCATTTATCCTTTGGCGTAGGATTTGTCCTGTTTGCCCTATGTAGAGAACTGAAGGGCATTGTTGGCATTTAATGGCATATATAATGTTGGAAGATGAACAAGTGAATGAGCCTGAGATGGTATCATTAATGTTGTTAGGCCCAGTGATTGTGTTGTCTGGGTGTATGTGGCAGCAAAGTTGGCACTTGGGTTTATTGCAAGCTCTGACACCAGCGTCCATGCTCAGATGAGATGCTGTATTATTGTGGGTAAGGAGTTGTTTGAGGTTGGGGAGCTGTCTGTGTGCAAGAAAAGGTTTACCCCCCAGTGCTTTTGAAAGAGAGCTGTCACTGTCCAAAAGAGGTTGTAAGTTGTTGATGATACGTTGAACTGTTTTGAGAGTTGTGTGTGGCCACGAGTGGTATTCTGTTATTTTCTCTTTTGGGTCTGTCTTGTAACAGGTTTTCTCTGGGTATCATTCTGGCTTTGTTGATGATATGTTGAACTGTTTTGAGAGTTGTGTGTGATCTGTGTCCTGACTTCATCAGCTGGGTACTTTAGTTCCAAAAAGGTTTGTTGTAGAGCTCTCAGGTGAGAATCTCTGTCAGCAGGATTGGAGCAGATGCTACGCCAAAGGATAAATGGACACAAATCTGACATTAGGAATCCCAGAACTAAGAAATCTGTGGGAGAACACTTTAACCTTCCAAAGCATTCAATGGGTGACCTCGAGGTAGCTGTTTTACTGCAAGGGAACTTCAAGAACAGAATGGAGAGAGAAACTGCTGAATTACAAATTATTATGAAACTTGGAACAAACACCTCCCCAGGACTGAACAAGGATATTGGTTTTTTATCTCATTACAGATGCTAAACCCACTCTCAGTGACTATAGCTATACATCCACAGTATTCCAATGTGTTTTTCTTTTAGAATTGTGTATCAGTATAATTATTTGTATTGACATACTCAAAATAGGGATATTGGCTGAATATCTCATTACATATACTTTACCCATTTTCACTAAATTTTATTGTATTCCTTTTTCCTATGGCAAACTAGAATGATGTTTACATGTTAAAAAGTAAATTAGTTGGACAAGAACATCACTACCCAATGTATGTCTCTTTTAGCTGTATTGACACACTCAAACAGGGACTTTGGTTGCTTATCCCATTACATATATTGAACCCATCTCCCATTGTCATTGACAGACAGTCTCACATTTTGACATAATACTGTTTTGTTGCTTTCGCATGCTCATGCTACTCAGATCAAAGGTTTACATTCTAAACCACTGCCTACCAGATAATTTTACTTCACTGTCATTGGTTCTTAAATCTGTACCATGTTGCATTCTAGGGCCACTGCCTACCAGCTAGGTATGGCTCTGCTCAGCTATGTATGGCTTTGTTCACTGTGCTGGATTCCTCGTCTGATGAAGTGTGCTTAAGGGCACATGAAAGCTTACGTTCTAAATAAAAATTGGTTGGTCTTAAAGGTGCAACTTGCCTCCTGCTTTGTTCAACTTTCAAAATAGGTTTGAGAAACATCTTAGGAGTCTTCCCCAGTCTGCCAAAGGGAAACTACAGTCTTGTCTTGTTTCATTAAAAATGGGAGGCCGCGGGGCCTTCTTCATTCTCCACGTGCAGAATACCAACCAAGAAGGCCAGCTGCTTCAACATCTAATAGGGTTGCCAATCCCCAGCTGGGGGCAGGGGATCCCCTGGTTTGGAGGCCCTCCCCCTGCTTCAGGGTCATCAGAAGAGCGGGGAGAAGGGGAATGTCTGCTGGGCATTGCATTATACCCTATGAAGACTGGTTTCCATACAGCATAATGAAGAATCAATATGTGGGTATCTTGGGCTTTGGGGGGAGCTGTTTCTTGAGGTAGCAGCACCAAATTTTCAGCATAGCATCTGATGCCTCTCCTGAAAACACCCCCAAGTCCAATTGTCCAATTGTATGAGCCCCAAAAGAAGGTGCCCCCATCCTCCATTATTTCCAAAGAAGAACATAAGAACACAAGAACATAAGAGAAGCCATGTTGGATCAGGCCAACGGCCCATCAAGTCCAACACTCTGTGTCACACAGTGGCAAAAAATGTTATATACACACATACACTGTGGCTAATAGCCACAAGGGAAGGCATTTAAAAGGAGCATGGTCCCTTTAAATGTGATGGCCAGAACTTCCTTTGGAGTTCAGTCATGCTTGTCACAAGCTTGCTCTTGGCTCCACCCAGAAAAGTTCTGAGATATTTCTTGAGTCAGACCTAGCAAGCCTAAGCCACAAAACCTACCAAAACCCAGAGGACTACTTTGTCAGGGGTTAAAAGAGAAGGAATGGAAGTGGGGGGAGGGGGCAAGTGAAACTTCAAACAACCAAAAAGAAGAATTTTGAAAAAACAGGGTGGGGAGACAGGGTCAATCAAAGAGGGCAGGCCAGCCTTTCTTCTTGGGCCACAAGTTCAAAGGGGAATGCAAATCACGACTTTGTTTTTTTAAAAAATCAATTGCTTAGTTTGACAGCTTGTTTATATGTATATCAAATTGTGTTATTTTTAGCATTTTTATTATGGCTTAGGAGCCTCAAACCTGGAAGTGCCCTGTACCTCTCTGGATGGGGACAGGGAGGAAAGGAAGTCCATTGCTTAATGAACAGGGATACTGTTCTGATTCATCACACAACAAAAAGACTCTCACCTGAAATAGCTGTACCATGATATGCATCGCAGACTGCCTTCCTGTGAGTCACAGGTAGAGAAAAATCCCTGCTATCCTGGATAGACGGGATATGATGGAAATGTTTCCTGAAAAGCAAAGAAACGCAGGAGGGTTTCAGTCTGTCTTGGAAGCCTAAGCTGTACTTGAATCTAATTATTTGGGGAATTTGTGTTTCAGGTTGGAGTCTATCATCGTTTTCTCCTTAGATAGAAGTTAGTGTGCTCACCTCAATGCTAATTGTAGATCAGGGACTGGATTGAGCTGAAAGACAGTCCCTGAAAGACAGTCATTGTGACTTGTCACGGTATATGAGCCTTTGACCGCACCTCACCTTCATCCCCATAAAGCAGGGTTATGTTGTCTTTGGTGTGTGGAATTTACACATCTATAGAAAAATACGGTGACCTTTAAATGATGCAAGAAAATACAGGAAGGGGGTGTGTGGCTAAAACCCTAGAATTCCTTGTTCATGTTGAAAGGAGTTTACGGATTACATTGTTATCATTGCATAGGCCTGGCATGCTGAGGGTGTGATTCTTCATTCTGCCATGAAAATTCCTGTGTAACACTGGGACTATATTCTACTCTCTTCTTGTGAGGATTAAATGCAATTCATACAATTTCATCTGGTACAGAAGACATCTCACTATACTCCCCCCTGTTTTGTTGCCATTTCATTGGCTCCCACTTTGTTTCCAGGCCCTGTTCAAGGCTGGTGTTGACATTAAGGGTCTGGCTGCGTGTTACAAAGTCCACATATTCAGTGAGAACTGGCAGCGGGACTCACACCATTCCTTTTCTGTTTGTGGGCACAGCAGAGAGAGACAAGCACCTTTAGTCTCTCCCTTCCCCTGCTGTTTTCTCACCCTCAAATATCCCCATTGACCTGCTATTTGCTTCACTGTAAACATCATCTAACTTTCTTGGCTGCCTATAAGTTTCATAATAATAATGGTACCCTGGGGGTGTTTGAGGATGCAAAAACAGCAGGGGTGGGAAGAGGCTAAGGCCATTTCCCCTCACCTGCTGTTACCACAATCAGAAAAGAACCAGCATGTGTCTGCAAGGCATAAAAATCCCATAATGTGGTTCCCCAATAAGCACAAGGATCTCATAATTTATAGCTGGACCCGTAATGCCTTAAATGTCCTTGGCCAGGGACATCTCAGTACTGCTGTGTCCATATGAGCTTGCCCATAATCTAAGATCTTCTAGGGCTGGCCTAATCTGTGTCTCAGCCTCACATGGGGTGAGGAAGGAGGGCCGCTAGGGATGGGAGAGGGACTTCTCAGCTCTGGTTCCTAAGCTTTGGAATTCCTTGCCCCTACCTAGATGCCCAATCAGCCCCCATCTCTGGTAACCTTCCAGAATTCAGCTGAGACCACTCTCTTCCAGAAAGAAAAAAAGCTAAAACCAACAGAGCTGTTTCTAGCCTAGGCTTTTCTGTGACAGTTTTTGGCGATCTGTTGTTATCGCACTTGGGTCTTTTATTTGTAATAGAAGTATTTCATTGTTATGTATTCATTTATTTACCTCATTTTTATTCTGACTTTCTCCCCTATGGGAACCCAAAGTAGCTTACATCATTCTTTTATCATAGTCACCGTTCTCAAAATTTCTAGTGGGTTTTCGTGATTGAATTTTTCTGCTGATTTCATAGGGGTTCGAAATTGTTTTGTCAGTGTTGGTTTTAAAAGTCAGTTTGTTTTCTTTGTAATGTTGTAAGTGCTCTACCTGGTACTAGCTTCTAATCTCCAACTCAGTTGTGTCAGGAAGGTAGATGATACAATTCTAATGCTAAAGTAAAGCATCCACACAAGATTGCTCTTATACCTTCCATGTCAATGGACCTGGTGGAGGAGAATTTCCCAATGATTGTTCTCTGGGGGCAGGGTTGCCAACCTCCAGGTGGTAGCTGGAGATCTGCTGCTATTGCAACTGATCTCTGGGCAACAGAAATCAGCTCACCTGGATAACATGGCCACTTTGGAAGGTGGACTCTATGGCACTGACTCCTACCGAAGTCCCTCCCCTCCCTATTCCCCCTCCCCCCAAAACTCTAGGTATTACCCTATTTGTAGCTGGCAATTCTGGGGAGGGGGGCTGACTCTTTTAATTGGTTAATTTGCCATAAGCTTTCAGAGCTCACTTTATCAAATGTGCTTCAAGTGGACTAGCACCAGGCCACAATTCAGTGTTGTGAGCACACATCTCAACTCTTCTCTTTCCAAACCTGAATTGCTGTTCCTTCTCTTGTGAGACTAGGCTTCTTTATCCAATCAAGCCATCATGTTGTTCCCTTGCTAAGCTAGTCTGGCAGAAAGCGGCCTCTTGCCAAACAATACTGGCATTAAAGAAGCAAATTCCATTCCATTCTCCACACCCTGCTGTGTTTAAGGAGGGGATTTCAACGAAAAACCTGTCTGAAACCTTTGCAATATCGATATACTAGCAACAAACACTCCAAAACAACCAGAGTGCCTCTCTTTGTGGCCATAGCCCTAAAACCATACAATCCCCATTCATCCCATACAGCCAATCAGATGACTTGGTGAGTGGTGGTTTGGGGATTTTGGGTTCCCACTCATTGTACTCTTGGCTTCCCCACTCCCTTTTGCTTAGCAATTTTCAGAAATCTCATCAATGAGCTCATAGTGCCTAGTCCTTGAAAGCAAGGGGGTTCCCTACTTTGGAAAGAAGTTTAGCTGAGTGTGCCTTGATAAACTTTATGACAGGGTAGGAAATTATGTGGTTCCAATAGGGCTTTTTTTGGAGTAGGAATGCACAGGAAACCAGTTCCTGCTGGCTTGGTGCCAGGGGTATGGCCTAATATGCAAATTAGTTCCTGCTGAGCTTTTTCTACAAAAAAGCCCTTGGTTTTAGACATGATTTGCCTAGTGGCCAGCCACCCATGACCAGACTCCTGGGCAGCAAGCTGCTTTCATAGAAGAGTATGAGGGGCAATGAGCTGGCACCTCAGCCTCACCACCTTAGCTGACTTGCCAGCAAGTTCTACTACTCTACAAATCCCTTCTGTTAGCCAGAGAAGGGCAAGTGGTACTTCTCAGGAGACCAGATTTGGTCCAAAGGCCTTCAGCTGCTGAACCCCAAAATGGGGAAAACTTAAACTGTCTGTAAAGATCTGTAATTCCTCACCATGCTCATATTAAACCATTATAACTATGAATATTTTCAACTTACTTTCCTGTTGATACCCCAGTCCCACCTATGAGGTTAAACTGTGTGTTCCTGATTCTTTTTAGTGTCAGCATTTCTGCTGCATTGGCACTTTTTGAAGAGGGGCAAGTTCTGTCATGGCAGAGAGAGATTTCTTTACCTTTGTATTTAATCCATTTTCCTGCCTCCCCAGGAAGCAAAAAGATGGCCCAAAAAGAAAGAGATAAGAACAGCCTCTCCACTATAACAATCCCCTTAGAAGTGTTGCCATGGAGGCAGCGTTTTATTCTATTTTTTTTATTATTATTTTTTGAAGTCACATTAACAGCTAATGTTAACCTTTGTTTAGTTCTGGGGACAAAGTCACATTTTTTAATTTTTTTTTCGTTTCCCTCATATTCACCCCACGTTTTTTGGAGAATATTCTGAGTGTTTCCTCCATCTCCATTTCTCTACAGTACACAATACGGAGGCTCTGAATAGCATTTATGGCTGCCCTTCTTCCTGCCTTTAGCAGCTCCTAGAAAGTACAACTAGATTCAAGTCTAGAGGCCAGCAAAATATATATATATATATATATATATATATATATATATATATATATATATATATATATATATATATATATATATATATTTGGGGGGGTTATGAGCTTTTAAAAGTCAAAAATCAGAGCTTTGACTCTTAAAAGCTTTTACCCCAAAAAGAGGGTTGTCAACCTCCAAGTGGGGCCTAGAGATCTCCAGGTATTACAGTTGATCTTCAAATGACAGATATCAATTTCCCTGGAGAATGTGGCTGATTTGGAATGTCAACTATGGCATTGTACCTTGCAGAGGTCTCTCTCTCCCCCAAACCTCATTTTCCCTGGCTTCACCCTCAAAATCTCCAGGCATTTCTCAACTCAGAGCTGGCAACCCTACTCAAAAATCTCATTGGTCCCTGAGGAGCTACTGGGCTCAAATCTAGCTGTTCTACTACAGACTAATATGGCTACCCTCTGAAACTCCAGAGATGTGTTCCCCAAGAGAAAATGGATGCTTTGGAGGGTGGACTGTATGGCATTGCACCCCACTTAGGACTCTGTTCTCCACAGGCTCCATCTCCACATCTGCAGTTTTCCAACCTTGATCTGGCAACTCTACTGGGAGGACACATGGAAGCCATAATACAAATTCAAGAACTAAGATTTCCTGAGTCTCTTGGAGATATAGTGTTAAGCATTGTCTCCCCAAAAGCTGGTCATCTCACCTTTGTAGGCTGCTTGGTATACAGTAATTTCATATATGGGTATCATATAGTAAAATAATGCTTAGACCTTGTGTGTCACTTGAGTGTCCATCTGATTTTATCCATGGATGCTGTTTCCTAAACAGAAGTGGCATTTGGGTTTCCAAATGTCAGACCATGCTCCTGGGCTGAAATCTGTAGGCATCAGCAAACAATTTACTTAATCTCTATCATGCTATAAAGAACTTCACCCTGGTTATTTGCAGAACTGAGACCTTTTAAAAACACATGAGACAATCAGGCTGGTTTTTCCTCTGGTCATTTGGAGACCCTAAATGATATCCATGTATGAAATCATTTTGGTCAGTTCACAGGACATTTTTATATGTTGGACTCAACAGTGACATTTCCCACTGTAGATTTCATTGAGCTGAACTGATATTTTAAATGCTTTCACATACATAGCAATAACAACTAGTAGGTGGTAAGTCACAATCTGGGCATATATCAGGGCATTTGCAAGATCCCTTCAACACCCAAAACCACCAACAAAGTCTATTTTGTGGTATTGCTTTCATCGTATAAATATGGTTGTTTGATTAATCTCTCAAAGTGTGGTAAAGTTATTCCACCTCCTTGCTTCTTTTTATTTAGCTTTACCAAAGAAAGGAAATCTGAAGGAGGGGGAATAGTACAAAAAGCTTACATTGGTGAATAAAATGGCCTTACACAGCAGATTGGGGGAACATTTAGTGGCTGATGAACCATCTGTTTTTTTGACAATTAGAGGCTGGGGCTATCTCAGGTGCTAAAATGGAAGCAGATCCCTCCCCAGCTCAAATTTCTTGTGGAAGGATAAAGTCACAGATCAAATACTCTTTCAAACCTTCTTCTCTGATATTAACGACAGCAGGATAATTTGTATATGCTCCCCACTAGGAGTATTAGGGAAATGATGTGGAGTTTGCTGAATCTCCATTGTGTAGGCAGTGACCTTTCTTTGCATTGGTACATGAGGAGGAGGTGGGAAAGAAATGTGTTAGCCTTCAAACTGGCAGACACAACTCTTCCTATAGTTATTCTTCTATGTTGGGGAAGGTTGCAGCAGATGAATTTTTGCCTGTCACACATCTGTTAAAAATACTTGCAACCTTCCAGAAAATGATAGAACCTTCTTTCACTTTCAAATCAATGGAATAATCTCCACTAAGAAGAAGAAATTCAATTTATACCCCACCCTTCACTCAGAATCTCAGAGAAGTTTACAATCTCCTTTCTCTTCCTCTCCCCACAACAGACACCCTGTGAGGTAGGTGGGGCTGAGAGAACTCTTGAGAGAACAGCTCTGCTGAGAACTTGTGGCTGACTCCACTCCAGCAGCTACATGTGGAGGAATAGGGAATCAAACGAAGGTTCTAATTCCTGCTAGCCTTGCCAACCATTGGCCTGGCTTCTTCCTAGGCCTTCAGCAACCTAAAAATCACCAGACAATGTTTTCCAAGGCATGTAGATGAATTCTATCACCTGCCTAGAGCAGTCACAACAATTAATCAAATATTATTTAACAGATTGCACTAACAGAAGTGTTAACTATTTATATAATACTTCCCATTTCTGTGTCATGATAGAAGACACCAGTTGTCCCCAGTCTTGATGAGCCTATTGAGGAAAGAAAGTGGGTGTTACCATAAAATGGCTTCCATGGGGTGCCGAGGCCAATCACAAAATGTTGGTGTGTTCTCCTACAATGGAGGCTATTTCTGAATAAATGTTCCTTGGAGATGCAAAGTGTGACAGACAGAAAGCTGTCCTGCCCCTGAAGTGGTAAACAGCCACTCAGCTGAGCCTATGAGAGTGCTGTTCCAGAATCCAATCACCTTTTAGAAAGGGGATGGAATGTTGGAGGGAAGCACAACGGTAGTTAGTTCCAATCAGTTCAGATCTATCTCAGGAAGAGTTAGTGTTGCCAGCCCCCAGATCCCACCAGGGTGTCCCCCAGTTTTGGGGGCTTCTCTCCACCATGGACCATCTGGGAAAGTATTGTTTTGTGTTGGCCAGCATCAGATTTGACCCAAATCTAAGTTTTTGCACCAGGGGTGTCTGGAGTGCCTAAAGAGGAGCACCATGTGGGGGCACTCTGGTATCTGGGAAAACTCTATGGTTCTGAAGGTGAAAAAACCAGTGTTTTACCCAAATACCAGAGTATCCCCATGCGATGACATCACTTCTGGATGATGTCCATACCCACCCACAGAATGTCCCCCAAATCCCTCAGCTGGATGGGCAAGGAGACCTGGCAACCCTAGGGAGAGTGCAGTGATGGTCTGGGTCTGCCTCAGTTTAAAGGGTGGCATTTCCTGGTGCCATGACAAAGTGGTTTAGCTCTACCTTTATGAGAGAATAGAGTGAACATTTGGTCATTAGGCCTGCCTCTGCTAATGAGCAGACCTTGTAACATTTAGTTTAACTCTTGGATAACAGCAGGCATGTGGGTGGAATCTAGGGTTGGTAGCCCCACAATGGTCACTGTTGGGGGATAGGGTTGCAAGATTCAGGTTGGGAAACTCCTGGAGATTTGGCGGTGGATGTAGGATTTCCAATCCTTCGTTAGGGGCAGGGGATCTCCTGGTTTGGAGGACCTCCCCTGCTTCAGGGTCATCAGAAAGCAGGGGGGGGCGGAATGTCTGCCAGGCACTCCATTATTTCCTATGGCTATGGAGACCAATTCCCTTGGGGTATAATAGAGAATTGATCTGTGAGAATCTGGTGCTTGCGGGGGTGGGGAGCTGGGGGGGGGTTAGATAGAGGCACCAAATTTTCAGCATAACATCTAGTGCCTCTCCTCAAAATACCCCCCAAGTTTAAAAAAGATTGGACCAGGGAGTCCAATTCTATGAGCCCCCCCCCAAAAAAAAAGGTGCCTCCATTCTCCATTATTTCCAATGAATGGAAGGCATTTAAAAGGAGCCCGCTCCCTTTAAATGTAATGGCCACAATTCCCTTCAGAGTTCAGTCATGCTTGTCACAACCTTGCTCCTGGCTCCACCTCCAAAGTTCCCAGGTATTTCTTGAATTGGACCTGGCAACCTAGGTGGACCCTGGGGAGGATAGAGACACCTTCCAAAGCATCCAAGTTTTCCAAGGAGACTGTTATCTGTAGAAGAAGATATTGCATTTATATCCTGCCCTATACTTTGAATCTCAGAGCAGTCACAATCTCCTTTACCTTCCCCTCCCCCCAACAGACACCCTGTGAGGTAGGTGGGGCTGAGAGAGCTCTTGCAGCAGCTGCCCTTTCAAGGACAACTCCTATGAGAGCTATGGCTAACCCAAGGTCATTCCAGCAGCTGCAAGTGGAAGAGTAGGAAATTAAACCCGGTTCTCCCAGATAAGAGTCCACACACTTAACCACTACACCAAACTGGCTCTCAGTCTGGTGATGAGTTGTAATTCCAGAGGATCTCCCAGTCCCACCTGGAGGTTGCCATCCCTAGTGGAACCCAGCATCTAAGAGAGGACCCAGCCTAATAGCTAGCCAGTAAAGGACTGTTTGTATTTGAAAGCATCAAAGAAAATTCAAACTGCACTCTGGAGCCATAGATAGCTTAAATTTATGTGCCTCAGATAAGTTTCTCCTCTGACTATCTGAAGACCTGTGCTGCTGACCACTTCTTTGAAACCAGCCTATAAATACAAAAGATCCTGTTTCATTGATCTCCATATTCTACTTGCTCACTACAAAACTTACATCACGGTGGCAAACCCAAAGCCTACACACCTGATACCTTAAGATCACTTGGTAATTGAGGGTTTATAATTTAAAAGAAACCTAGTCCACCCCACCCCCCTCAAAAAAAATCATAGGAGGCTCTGTAGGCCTCTCCAGATGGTAGAAAAGACCTGTCACAAAAAAATTACACTTTTTTTTTTCTCCAGCAAGGTGGAGGAAAGCTAAGACCGGCTATTTGCTTTGGGAAAGAAACATGTGGATGCCAGGAAACCCATTGGTGGCTATCGTATTGGGAATTTCTGGCATTCATCTTTAGCAGTTATCTGTCAATATATTTATTTCAGTTATTACTAAGAGGCAGACAGCATACTTCACATACAGAAGACCTTAGGTTTAAGTACTGACTTCTCTAATTAAAGAGCTGAGGCAGCCCTTTCTGGGAAAGATCTCAGCCTGAGAATCTTGGAGAGCTGCTTCCAATTAGTTTATACTGGGCAGTGGTCTGTCGTGGTACAAGGCAACTACATAAAATAAAGTTCCCTTTCTTTTTTCCAAGAAATACTGTTTTCATTATACCTGCTTGGTAGTTGACACAATCCTTGAGATTTCTGTGAGTACCTGTGTAACTTTTTTTTAACTTGCCTATTCACTTTCAGAGATCACATATAGATGAGTCACCTGTCCATATTTGACAGAAATGCAGTAACAGAGTTTAGTGAATGGCTGTGTGTAGAACAACATTCTGGTATAATCAAAAAATCTTGCAGGCAGAGACACCCACTGGTCCCATCACAGCTGAAGAACTGGTTTGACCAGAGGCAGAGCTTTCTCATGTGATATCCCCCCCCCCTCAGTTATACACAACTGTCCTTAGGTGCCTGGAGCGCTATTAAAGAGTGATTGAGGAGAACTTGCTGAGTGCTGCAGGTGTTTGAGTCAGCACAGAGAAGCAAAGAAGGTAAGTTTTCTGGGTCAATGTGTTGCGACTTGTCTTCTAATTTCTGTTTATTACAAAAAACAACTGTAAGGTTGATAGATATTAGCAACTGGTAGATATGAGGCTCCTTTTCCTCCCTCCTTCTTTGTTCATATTTATTCTTTCTGTACAAGGTTGCAGTTCTCTACATGGCTATGCTGCTTCTATCCCAGGAAATTCAACGGGACTTCAAGCAGCACAGCTGTGTGTAGGATTTTGCCTTCAGCCTTTATTGTTTCTTTCAAGAGATGTTGCTTAGTGATAATACAGAGTTAAAAGGCTTGGGAGATGTGCTGTAGAGACAATGAAGAGCTCTCATCCCCCCTCATCTCTTTTACTAAACAATCACAAGCAGAAAGAGTTCCTCCTTGTTTAGTACAGCTGACAGAAAAGTGATTATACCGCTTTCCTGCCTGGTTAACTATTTGTAATGCTGAAAGAACTGCTTCACTGTTCTCTTCTCAGCAGCAGTGCTTTGAAAGGGATGGGATTGATTTCTTGAACAGTATTTTCTTGACAAGCTCAGAACCATCTGAAGTCATTTTTTTTTTTTTTACTAACTCTAAACTCAGTGGTGTATCTTAGGTCCAAGCACAAGCAAAGGGCTGTGTTCTGCTTCTGGTATCAATCTATACTAGGTGACTGGAAACCAATTTGTGTAATGAGGGCAAGCTGTGAGGCCTGGACCTGTGTGTGTGTGGATATGGAAATAAGTCCCTCAGCAATTAGCAGCGCTTACTTGCTGGGTAGTATGCATAGGAGGCTTGCACTGGGGAAAGGCATACATTGGCGTTGTGCATCAGTTGGCGTTCAGACTAGGATCTGGGAAATCCTGTGCTGTTACAGAAACTTGCCAGGTGACCTTGGGCCAATCATGTTCTCTCAGCCTTATCTATCTCACAAAGGTTGTTGTGTGGATAAAATGGAGAACAGGAGTGTTGTAAGCTGCTTTGGGTCCCCATTGGGTGGCGAAGTTGGATAGAAATATGTAAACATTTAGGTGTCCAGTATGTTGCCCTGCCAATATACTCACATCCCAAACAGGTGATTGCTGTTTTTTAAAATGTTTAAGCATTGGTATGTCCATTGCAAGCTCTTCTTACAAAGTGAAAGCTGTCACTTTATTTATATACTAGTATACCATTTGTGGATTGCTCCTCTATACATGGAATGCTGTTAGAAAGATGTTCAGCACAACACAGGGCTGTGTATTCCCACATGCTAAACTTTGCCTGAAGGAAAAGGAAAGGTCCCCTATACAAGCACCAGTTGTTTCCGACTCTGGGGTGACGTTGCTTTCACAAACGTTTTCACGGCAGACTTTTTATGGGGTGGTTTGCCATTGCTTAAAATGGAGAGACCTCACAGTTTGCACTGAATGTGGAACAGGCTGGGATGCTGACTGCACTGTAACTTGTGGGCTCAAAAATAAGAGAGCAATCAGCAGCAATTGTAGTGAATAATGACCACCTGTCATGAAGTTGCTTGCTGGAGAAGAGCTTCACAACAACAAAACTGTCTGAACAGCTGCTAAATGAGAAGGTCACAGCATGTACTAGGTGGTTGACAAGGTTAATACTGTCATAAATTCATACTTGTCTGTCTGTATGAATGGCATTATTTTTGCTAGTTAAAGTACACATAGCAAATCCTAATTGCTCATGGAGAGGGGGAGAGAGAGATCTATACTGACAAGCATGGAGAATAGTATAAGATGCTAAATATATTTTGGAGTTGGTCTGTGATTTCATAGAGTGGGAGGGCTGAAGGATTTAATATTTCCCATTTTCATCCTAAGTAATATACACCACAGTGCACCAGATGCTCCCATCTCACAGAGCCTTGGGGCAAAGCATTTGCTGCTGTCCAATGGGAAATAATCAGAAAGCTGTATGCAGTCCATTGGTGCAATGTAGGTGTGGCTGTGAGAAAATGGAATGGGCTCAGGGCATGTTAGTGCACAGCTCAGGGCGCTTCATCTTGTCAGGGCTTTGGGTTTGTTTTGACTGTGGTTGGATGACTCTCAGTGGGCTTATTGAAGTATCCCCACCCTGCCCTGAAAGGTGATGAATAGCTCATCGAACCAAGGAGGCTGATGAGTGGCACTCCAGACATCCCAGTGCAAAAATTTAGACGGGTCAATTTGAGAGCTGGCCAACACAAAACAGCACTGTTCCTTGGGACTTTGCACTTACTCAGCTTCTCAAATAAATCAGGCTGCCACTCATGTGAAGCAGTTGTGCATGCTCTGTAACTGCATTGTGCAGGTAGCTGCTTGGTTTAAATGAGACACTGTGCCAGTGCAAAGTCTCACACGTAAGTGCCTTTTTTCTTAGCCAGCATCAGATCTGAATCAGGCTTTATGAAGACTTTATAGAGAGAGATGGAAACTACAGACACCATAGCCTAGAAATTCTGACATGCTGTCTTATCAAGTCCAGGTCTAAGTAGAAGCTTAATATGGTTGGGAAATACCTGGAGATTTGGGGGGTGGAGCTTGAGGAGGGCAGGGTTTGGGGAAAGGACCTTAGCAAGGTACAATGCCATAGATTCCACCTTTCAAAGCAGCCATTTTCTCTGGGGGATTTTTAAAATTTATCACGTGGCAGAATTACACACAGGAAGAATATAATAATATAAAATATGTAACCAAGTTGGCACAATGGGTATACAGTCAGATTGAACAATCCCACTAAATACTGTCTAAATTTTCAGTCCACTCAATCATAGAATCATAGAGTTGGAAGAGATCTCCAGGGTCATCTAGTCCAACCCCCAGCACAATTCAGGAAATTCACAAGTACCTCCCCCCCACCCCCAATGGTCCCTTTTCCTTGTTCAGAAGATGGCAAAAAAAAAACCCTGTCTCCATGATCTCTGGCTAAACTGGTCTGGAGAAACATTGCTGCCTGCCCCCAAAGTGGTGATCGGCATTTCCCTGGGTGTGTAAGAAGGACCATGAGAACTAAACACTGATACATCCCTTCCTGCCCTCCCTCTCATTATCTCCCTAATTCACAGAACCAGCATTGCTATCACATGGCCATCTAGTTTAAAAACATCCAGAGCCCACCACCTCCTGAGAAAGCCTGTTCCACTGAGGAACCATTCTTCCTAATATTTAGCCAAAAACTCTTGATTTAATTTCAACCCATTGGTTCTGGTCCAACTTTCTGGAGCAACAAAAAAAACCCACCACCCTCTGTATAAGTACTTGAAGATGGTTATCATATCATCTCTAAGTTGTCTCCTCTCCAAGCTAAACATACCCAGCAACATTTCCTCATAGGACTTGGACTCCAGACCCCTCACCATCTTCATTGCCCTCCTCTGGACATGTTCCAGTTTTTCTATGGGCCTTTCCACTATAGACTTTGAATCCTGGTTCAACCCTGTCTCTAAAACTGACATTCTACACTACACTTGATTCCACCCCTGTTTTTATCTTGGGGAGAGGGGGTTGTTTCCACATTTATTTGAGGTCATCCTAGTTTTGGGTCCTGCTATGTCGCCCCGTTTAACAACAGGTCAGTACATCTGCCAAAGCCTGTTAATATTCTGTTAGCCATCTTCCATGCTTCATATGGCATGTCCTCCAATCCTGCAAGCCTCCTGTTGGTGTTCATCAAGTGGAACTGATTGTATCTATGTTCACAACCATTCATTTCCTAGGTCAAAATTCTGTGATTACAGGTTTGTGCAGGTCTTATTGGTGTAGGGTTGCCAAGTCCAATTCAAGAAATATCTGGGGACTTTGGGGGCAGAGCCAGGAGATTTTGGGGGTGGAGCCAGGAGACATTGGGGGTGTAGCCAGGAACAAGGGTGTGACAAGCATGATTGAACTCCAAGGGAGTTCTGGCCATCACATTTAAAGAGACAGCACAACTTTTTAAACGCCTTTCTTCCATAGGAAATAATGAAGGATAGGGGCACCATCTTTTGGGGCTCATAGAATTGGACCCCCTTGTTCAATTGTTTTGAAACTTGGAGGGTATTTTGGGGAGAGGCACTAGATGCTATACTAAAAATCTGGTGCCTCTACCTCAAAAAATAGCCCCCCTCCAGAGCCCCCAATACCCGCGGATCAATCCCCCATTATTCCCTATGGGAATTGTTCTCCATAGGGAATAATAGAGTGCCCAGTAGACATTTCCCTCCCCCCCGCGCTTTCTAAAGGGGGGGAGGGCCTCCAAACCAGGGAATCCCCTGCCCCCTCCCTCTCTCACACACACAAATACTTACTGGGTCTTGTTCCTGCAGAACTTTACTTGTTCAGAAAACGAAAGCAAAACAAAGGGAGGGGCCATTCTCCGAAGCCCTTCCTGTTTCCTGCTCAGCTTTAAAGGCACATATTTTAAAAACGGACCTGCAGGTGCTCTAAAATCACATGGTGATTATGGGGGGGCGGGGCTTCCCCCGCTGGCCAGCTGGCTGGGGGCGGGGAGAAGCCTGTGAAAATGGGGGATCCCCCGCTGGGACCTGGGGATTGGGAAGCCTATATTGCTGGGTGTTGGGATCTGAGTCTGGCTAGATCTGCATCAGCCATGTCTTTGTGGATGGACAGCTCTCTGTATTTTATGATCTTTCTGTCTTCACAAAGAACAGCATCTTGTCTTTGGATATGCAGGGGAGCAATGTGGCACAACATAGGTAGCCAATAGGTTTAATACATCTGCTGATGGTTCTCATTGTTGTATTGAGTTGGTCATCAAGTTTGTGGACATGGGGGCTGTTAAGCCGCACTGAAGCACTGTATTCCGTAGTACTATACACCAATCCCAAAGCTGAGCATCTAAGTGTTGTAGCAGATGCACCCCAAGTTGTACCACATATTTTTGGGAGAATGTTGTTTTACATGTGTATTTTTGCTGCTACATTGGTAAGATGGTTTTATAGCTCAAGGTCCTGTCCAGGGTGATAGCAAGGTACTTAGGCATATGATTGTGTGTAAGTCGGGTACCATTAAGGTAGACATTCAGTTCACAGTTGGCAAGATTATTTTTGAGATGGAAACAGAAACATTCTTACCGTTTTCGCACACAGCTAACCTCGCAGTCACAATCCTGTTCCCTCTGCAGCATCCGGTTGGATTTCGCACCATCTGCGCCGGAGTTACTGGAAGTGCCACAGCTTTTGCGTAGCAAACATAAACCACTAAAACCCAGTTTTCGTTTGCTACGCAGAAGCTGCAGCACTTCCTGTAACTCCGGTGCAGATGGTGGGAAATCCGACCGGACTCTGCGGAGGGAACAGGATTGTGACTGCGAGGTAAGCTGTGTGCGAAAACGGTATCTGCTTTTCCTGGACATGGAATGAGCTACCATTTATGATAGTAAGTCAGCCAAATTTTCAAGGTCCCTAATTAGTATTTCCTTAGACCTTTCAATTGATTTGTGCTTTACTACAATTGCCATGTCAGCATAAGAAGACTTCTTTGATATCAGGTACATCTGAGATGTATAGATTGAGAAGAACTGGAGTGAGGACCAAGCCCTGGGGTAATCATTATTCAGTTTCTTCTGCTTGCTAATTGGCCAACCCATAATTACTTGGAAAGTTCTGTCATTCTGCATGTTATTTAATAGTCAAAACAATTTTCTGCAGTGGAAAATTTTTTTTTACAAAACTTATACAACACGGCATCCCCCTAGACTGTGTCATAAACTGCAGTCAGATCGATAAAAATTGCTAATGTCTTAAGACACTTCTGATACCCTCAGTGAAAGTTAAGCCAAGAATCTGTTCTTCACAGACAAGGTCTAAATCCTGCTTGTTCTATAGGATCATGTTTGTTAATTCTGTCACTGATTCTGTTCAGGATTAGCCTCTCAAGGTGTTTATAACAGGAGCTCAGAAGGGAAATTGGTCTGTAATTTTCTGCCAGGTATTTTGGTTTTCCAAGTTTCAGAATCTTTTACTTCTTGAACTAGGAGTCTTCTTGTTATCATGATGTCAGTGATAAACTCTGGGAGCCACTTCTTAGTGAGTGTACCACTGCTGATCAAGAACTCATTATGGATGCAGTCAAAGCCTGGTGACTTCCCACTCTTGATATCCTTCAGTGCCTTGGAAATCTCACCAGCACTGAAATCCCAATAGCTTGTCTTGAGGGCAGGTGTATTTCACATTCTGGAGTTCTTTTTTTTATCCTGATCATAAAATCTTGATCCTTTGGAGCTCTGTATAGGGATACCAGTTGGGCAGCTGCCTGGTTTGATGTTACCTCTGGATTTAATCGGAGTTCAGGTAGGCTTGCACCTAGCTTTTTCAGCAAGCTTCAGGCTTTCCTATTGAAGTGCCTGAAATTTGTTACATGCTGTTGTCCTTTCCTTTCTTGACTTGTTTGAATAAGACTGCTAGAGCATCTGATTTGCACACCAATAGGGAGACTAACCCCTTTTTCATAACTCACCTCTTGCTCAAAGGAAACATGAGCATGCATGGAAGCAATCCAATGATTTGGTCACATGAGCCACTGTGGTCTTTCCAGCAGAATGTTGGGTTAAAGGTCATGACTTTGTATAAAGGCTCAGCCATCCCTGTGCAGTAGAAATGGTAGCTCTGAGTGATTACTATGCTGCAGTTTAAATACTGTTGCGCATGCTGGGAACTTACGGGTGTTTGTGATGCGGCTCATCACCCACCACCAAAACACACTGCTAGCTAGTTGGTACCCTCTCCTCCCAAACTATTTATCATGTTTTTATCACACCTTTTGACCCAAGAAGCTTAGTAAAGATGGCAAGTAGTTCAGTGTTGGGTGGACCTACTGTACTAGCTAGGATCTTCTTTTGGTAACTCTGTGGTTAGACCTGATTTGACTGTTTTAGGCTGCCCTATATGAGGGTACATCTGAAATACACTATTTCTTCAATTTCTTAAACCTAGCTGGGGCATCAAACGTGCAGCCCAAGGGCCAAATCAGGCACCCGGAGGGCTCCTATTAGGCCCGCAAGCAACTCACTATAATCTGCTTTCTTTTCCCTCTCTTGCTTCTTTCTTCATTACAGCTTGTTCTGCCAAGCATGCTTAATCACACAGGAGCTACAGAGCAAAGTCTCTATTTTCTCCACTGGCTGACCAACACATGAAGCAATTTACGTACAAAAGCTCACAACACCCAGCCATTTCATATTTTCCCCTGGGTCTTAGGCTCAAAGCATTGACCATGAGATTTTTGTAATGAATGTCAATAAATCAAAAGTGGGTTTGCAACTTACAGACACATGCCTGAACAACACCTGAACTCCTAAAATTTATATATCTGCTACCTGGCATTACATTTTACGACACACATGGCCCGTCCTGATGAGGTTGCATTTATGCTAAATATGGCCCTCCTAACAAATGACCTATAGCTTCACCAGAAAGATGAAATCCCTTTATCAAACCTAAACTTACTAAAGGATGTGGTTTAATTGTATGAAGGAAGTTTATTTTGCTCCTTTACTCAGCGCTGGCTAGTCTCTGTGTAGTGCCCTAATATCAGCTCTGTTACTTTGAGCTGACTTGTGGAGAACCAGCAGATTGATTAACTTAAAAGGACAGGATCTACTTGCTTTTCCCCTTTGTGAAGAGAAACTGTGTTTTTGGTGGTGGTGCTTTGCTTTGTACAGTGCTGGCATATCTGGGATGGGAAATCTCTATTTCACTGGAATCTAGCTGACGTCTTTGGGCTAATGTAGAGGCCCCAAATATGATGTTCATGGGGACTGTGGAGCCCACCGACAGTTCTCTTGGTGCCCACCAAGTGTTTTCAGAAAGTGGGTGTAGTCAGGTGGGGCTATTGCTTAGCAGAGCTTCTGATTAGCTATGTAAATTAAAATTATATTGTGTTATCAGTCACCACAGTGTTTGTTTTATTCTCTCTCCACCCCCTCTCCCAGTATATATATTTTAATTACCCCTCTTCTCCCCTGCACTCAGGCTTCTTCTGTGTGTGGCTCTGCAGCTTGTGGCAGCCATTTTATGATTGTGCCCACCACCCTGTGTCAGAATTCCAAAAGCGCCTACAAGTTCAAAAAAATTGGGAACCCCGATCTAATAGAACATTGGTCTGATGAAGCTTGCGCAGAATCATATGGCACCCATTTGGGATGAAATGTGTCCTGCACAATTTAAAAACAAACAAAGCAATATGGCTATGTCCCAGGCTCTCATGGGCTCTGGGTCATTAAAAATTATGCTACAATTCTTAAGCCTTGATGTCACCTTGGGATGATACTACTTCAGTATGTTCCTCTACTACAGCAAGAACTGGAATGATATAATACACTGGAAAGTCCTATGGGGAGTGGGGAATGTATTCTTGTACATTCTATCTTGATATCTTACCAATAACTTAACCTTAGAGGCATGGCTTTATTTTATATTCTGTTCGTGCTTGGCAAATAATCAAGTAATGCTGAAATCTGGCACATTTTGTGCTAGGAACAATAAATACATAAACGCATATGAGATCAGCAGGTCTGAGTAACCTTCCAGTGTTACTCTGGGGTAAATGGAAAGCAAAGCCTGTCTAACCTGTAAATCAACAGGTCTGAGCAGGGATGTTTTAGTTCCTGTGACTTCCAGAACAATGTCCTTGGGCCCAAGAGTCCTGAGGTCAAGGAACCAAAACAAACTTTATTTCTTTCAGAGAAAGAATGTAATGGGGAAGGGGGAAAACAAAGAAAAGTGTGTGTAGGCATGTAAGATCAGGCCTCAGATTCAGTGGGAGCTTACAGGAGCACAGCTCCTGAACTTTTGTGTGAGTTCCACCTCCTCCTTCTGAGAGTTCTACCTCCTTGTCCATTGAATAGTATGTGCAGCTGCATAACAATCCCTGGATGAGCTCCACCACCTATTTTTCTACAAAATGTCCTCTGTATCTCCTGTTTGCACATCTGCTTTCAGGACTGACCTACACATTGTGTGCATGGGAGACTGGTGATCAAGTCTCTCAATGTATTATATAATGTTAACTGGGGAAGAGCGCAAGAGAGTGGATTTAAGCCTTCCCTCCTTCTTGACATATTTAATCTCCCCATCAGGAGCAATTCACCTGGAAAGGAAAAGAGACTTTTATTGTAGCATTCAAGCTGTTGTTCACTAAAAAACTAGCCCTTAAAACTTTGTACAGACTTTCTGTATCTAACAAAAGTTAGAGTCCAATGGCACCATTAAGACAGAAAAAGTTTAGTTCAGGGTATGAGCTTTCATGTGCATGCACACTTCCTCAGACACCCTGAATAAAGCTTTGCTGGTTTTAAAGGTGCCATGGACTCTAACTTTCTTCTGTTGCTTCAGACCAACAAGGCTACCCATGTGGATCTTGCTGTATCTAAGTTACAAATGGGGTATAAATCAGCAGGTTCAGATTTTTCCAGCACAGAAATGCAGTGATGGAGAAATTTCACTTGTGTATTTCAGCTTGTTAAAAAGTAAGATGTCCTAGTAAAAAAAGATAAGTGGCAAACGTAGGTGATGTTGGTGTGTTGTGATACAAACTGCTCCTCTCCTGTGTAGAGAGGAAAGTGAAGGGTGGTATCCTAACAGGCTGAAGGAAGTACTTCATCCTAAGGAGACTTCCTCCAACTTAAGTGGATTTTCCACTGGAAGAAGACTCCCTAGCCTAAAAGGTACAGTAGAGTGATAGGATGCAGGCCACTGTGGTCTACTGCAACTTCTCTTGTTTTAACTGATATAGTAATACCGCCAATATGTGTATATGAGTATCCTGGTCAATGGGAGTGTACCTTCCATGCAGAATATCTTGGAGTGGAATGCAAGATAGTAAGCAAATCCATTTCAGATATGTGACTTGGAATGCTACTCTCCTGGTCTCCCATGTTCTAGATGCAACTAGTTCTTTGTGTTGCCTTCTCAAGTATGTTCTGCCAGGGCTGCTGCAGCATAGTTCTAGTTTTTAACATGGGTGGGACACTTTGAGCTAGAAAGGTTGAGTCAGATTTGCTGTGTGCTCTTTGCTGCATTAGGGAAGGCAACATCCATTGTAGGGTGTATCGCATAGTCCATAGTGAAGAGCCTCCCAATCATGGAGATGGGTTGAAAAATGATGGCACTTTTCACATAGCACAGTCTGAGACTCTTCTGGCTGGTAGCATGTACATGAGAGTGAGACTATTGTGAGCAAGAAACTGAGGATGCCCTTTGATTTGAAGAAGGAATGTGGACTTCCCCACAAACTGGGACTTAACTTGGTAACTTGAGATACTACTGTCTCTATTTTAATTTAAGTTTATTTTTATATCCCCTCATAACAGACGATTTCAAAGAGGTGTAAAGGTAAAACATGAAATATTCACTCAGTAATAAAAGCAGCAATGCTTTTTAAAATGCAATATAAAAACTTCAGAAATGTAGAAATAATCCACTAGCATCCTATTGAAATATCAAAAACTTTAACTTCTGTGATGAAGACCAATGCACTGGGTTACGACCAGTTTCCACATAGAAAACAAATATATCTCTTTATAGGAACAAGAAGTTTAGTATCAGAAGTTAACTGAGGGAAGATTTCCATGTTTTATTTACTGACATGTAAAACATTTCTATCCTGCATTTTCTCATGAGAGGATCAAAGAGACTTGGGAAAAGGCTAAGTATCGAAGTACCACTTGACCAACAAGGTTGAAACAAACAGCTGGTTTCATAAAACAAACATTTTCATCACAAATATCAACAGAACCAGCTCACTGATCCACTAAAAGTGATTTTGGTTTAGACTGGATTAGCTCTGTGTGAGACGATACAGTGTTAGTAAAGTAAACTACCTTTAGCTATAACTCAGTATCATTCTGCCATGGAATTCAGTTTTTATAATGCCATTCGTCAAGAAGTTCAGGATGACCTACATGGTTCTTCTTTCCTTCATTATAGTCTCACAAGAATCCTGTAAAATGAGTTAGGTTGAGATAGCATGATTGATCCACAGTCATCCAGCAAACTTCACAACAGAATGAGGATCTGAAGCCAGGCATCTCAGATTCTGGTCTGATACTTCAACCACCACACTGGCTCTCAAACGGCCACCTGAGCAGCTTGCTCTTCTCCAGTTTTCTAAAGTATATGAGGGTGTAAGCTTTCCTCATGGTTTCAGGAAGACTGTCTGTAATGCCTATGCCAAGTACTGTAAAAGCCCATGACTGACTAGTGGCAATAAACCTGCAATAAATAACAGTTAAAAAAAAAAGCTGCTGGGATGACCAAAGTTGCCATGCAGCTGTGTATAAGGAGAGATGGTTCTTAAAAATCACAAGCTTATTCCTCAGTTCCAGCAACCAGAACTTTGCAGTAAGGGGGAATGCTCCAAGCTGAGAAGAGAATTGGGCACCTTTTAATCATTATGCTTGCCATTGTAGAGAAGAGCAATCTGCCATAGAATAATGTTTAAAAGCTCACAACAGTGTGGTCACAGTGGGGGGGGTGCTGTCCTCACAGAAAAGGTCCATTTCAGAGGCTGATATTACAAAAAATGCCATGGGTTCAGCCAACCAAGAAATATTTTCCATGGTACTAGTGTGATTTTTCAAGGAGACCTAAGGGATGTGCTGCTCTTTAGCATCTGATGTAACTAGGTGTGTGATGCCCAGCCCACCTGCTTAGGCAAGGCTGAACTTAGAATCATCGGGTGTTTTCGCACTTACGTTTTACTGGTGCGACGACCCTCCTCACGCCGGCGGATCTGCAGTGATTTCGCACTAGAAGCGCCGGCGCAGCCCTTTGCGCCGGCTACTTCCGTTGCTAAGCCAGCGCAAACGTTTTCCTGCTTCTTGGCGGTTTCCGTTTGCGCTGGCTTAGCAACGGAAGTAGCCGGCGCAATGGGCTGCGCCGGCGCTTCTAGTGCGAAATCACTGCAGATCCGCCGGCGTGAGGAGGGTCGTCGCGCCAGTAAAAGGTAAGTGCGAAAACACCCATCGAGTTGGAAGGGACCTCCAGGGTCATCAAGTCCAACCCCCTGCACAATGCAGAAAATTCTCAACTACCTCCCACACACACCCACACCCAGTGAGTCCTGCACTAATGCCCAGGAGATGGCAAAAAACCTCCAGGATACCTGGCCAAACTGGCCTGGAGAAAATTGCTTTACTTAGGATTCATGACTGAACTCTGTTTTGAGGCTAGCTCTGGGACTCAAGTATTGATGATCTTTGTGTTATATGTAGTTACTCTGAAAATACTATGCCTCTAGAGCTTATATGAATATAGCACCCTTCGCCATGTCTTTTAAGCATTCATCAGCTCTTAAATCATTACCCAGTAACCTTCCAAAGCAACTCTATAAAGGGATAAACATTATAATCCATCTTCTACATTCTTTTAAAGTCTGTCTGTAGAAACTTAATGACAAAAACACTTCAGAAAATGCTCTATAGTTAACGTGTTCCAATGTATATTCTGAAGTGTCTGTGTGAGAGTGAGTGTTGTGAAATGATGGTTTATTCTTGAACTTGAATTGCTTCTAAATCTGTAACTGTCTTGTAGGTTTCTGGAGATGGCCAAAGGGGAGACTGGCGTGCGATGTTTCCAAGGCTTGCTTATAATGGGCAATGTCATTATTGGGGTAGGTGAACTGTGTAAATGGGGAGGGTGACTACTCTAGCAACTTGTGGGCTTATTGTGAAAGGTGTGTTATTATTTCTAGCAGACATTGGCAACAGACATTTCAAAGAGATTATAATCACAACATGAGCACATAAAATGAGCCCTGCGGGATCAGAACATCTAGTGCAGCATCCTGTCTCACATAGTGGCTAACCAATTCCTCTGAACAACCAACAGCAGGGCATGGAGGCTGAGGCCTTCATCTAATGCTGCCTTCTGGCTCTGGGATTCAGAGGATTAGTGCCTCTGAATGTGGAGGTTCCCTTCAAGCCACCTAGTAACCATTGATGGGCTTATCCTCCATGAATATATCTAATCCCATTTTAAAGCTGTTTGTTTCTGTGGCCAGCACTACATCATTTGGCAGTGAACTCCACATTTTAATTACTCTCTGTGTAGAGTAGTATTTCCTTTTGTCCATCTTGAACTTCCTACCCATCAGCTTCATTGGATACCTTCAAGTCCTAGAATTTGGGAGAAAAAATTCTTTGTCAACTCTCTCTATCCCATGCATAATTTTATAAACCTCTATCACGTTCCCCCTTAATTGTCTCTTTTCTAAAATGAAAAGTCCCAAACTCTTCAGCCTTACCTTATAGCGATGTTGCTCCAACCACTACCACCCCCAATATCACCTTGGTCGGCCTCCTCTGTACTTGTTTCGGCTCAGCAAGGTTCTTTTTGAGATACAGTGACCAGAACTGTACACAGCATTTTAAATGAGGCCTCATCATACAACTATACAGGGGCATTACAATACTGGCCATATTATTCTCAATCTCTTTCCTAATAATCTCTAACTCAGAGGTTGCCCTTTTCATCACTGTAGCACACATGGTTAATACTTTTATTGAGCTATTCACTATGAACCCAAGATCTTTTTCCCTCTCAGTCTCAGCAAGTTTAGACCCCATTAGTCTATTCTTGAAGATGGGATTTTTTTTTTCCTTCCTAATATGCATCACTTTACACTTACCAAAACTGAACTTCATTTGCCACACTGTCGTCCAGTCACACAGTTTGTAGAGATCCTCATGGAGTCTTGGTTTTCACCATCCTGAAAAATTATGAATCATCTGCAAACTTGCCCTCTACACTACTCACCCCTAGTTCCAGATCATTGGAGGACCCCGCTGCTTATTTCCCTCCATTGTGAGAACTGTCTGCTGAGTCCTACTCTCTGCATCCTGTCATTTAACTAGTTTTTAATCCATAAGAGAACCTGTCCTTTTATCCCATGACCAGGGATGGGCATGAACCAGGAAAATGGTGGCTTGCGAGAAACTATGAACCATGGTTCATGAACCTCCATGAACTTTTCAGTTTGCCAAACTGGTTTGTAATTAGTTAGGTTTGTGATTGAGCATCCAAAAGATGCTCCTGAGCATCCTCTCTAATATCCAGGGGTCTAGTTCCGGGCCCCTCCTTTGCTACTGCAAGCAAACTGTCTCCCTTTTTGCCTTCTGCTTCCTGGATCAGCACCTTCCCAAGGCACTGGAAGACCCCATTCTTTCACTGTTCACACCTGCTGGCCTTCCTCTACCACCTCCAAGGGCTGGCCCACCAGTACAACCCCCACAACCATCATCAAATCCACAGTGCCCCCATTTCCTTGTTGACAGTTTCCTTCCCCTGCATCAGTAGCTATTAGCCGCAGTGTGTGTGTATATATAAACATTTTTTGCCACTGTGTGACACAGTGTTGGACTGGATGGGCCATTGGCCTGATCTAACATGGCTTCTCTTATGTTCTTAAACCCCACCTTCCTGGGGTGCTGGGGTTCACTGGAAAATCAGAAGATACTCAGTGCCCTCTCCAGTATCCAGAAATCTGTTTCCTGACCTCCCCCTTGCTGCTGCTCCAAACAACCCCCACTTTTGCCTTGGCCCCCCTGCAAAAGCACCTTCCCAGGGTGCTGGATACCTCATTCATTGAAAGAATGAGGTATCCAAGTTCAAGATCACTATCCCTCTGGTAGACTCTGTGACCAAATGTTCCAGTCATTTATGATGTCTAAGAATCTCATTTCTACAGTGCAACTTGAGCACATGTTTACCCAGTCAATATAAGGGTAGTTGAAGTCTCCCAGTATAATAACATTATCTGCTTTCATCACCTCCCTTATTTCCTTCTTTATCTCAAGATCAGCCTCAAGGGTTTGATAAGGTGGGCAATAGTACACCCCCACCTTTTAGTAACCCTTAGAGCCCAGTATTTCCACCCATATAACTTCTGTTGGGGAGTTAATTTCCTGATGTTTTCCAGCTTATTTGATTCTGTGCCCTATTTGATTTACAACACAACACCACTGCCAACCCATCCTTCCCTGTCCTGTTTCTGAGATACCTACTATATCTAAATTGTAATTGAACACCAAGCATTCCAGTTCCCCCATCATGGCTTGGAGTCTTCTAGCGTTAGCATACAGACACCTATAATGTGTTTCCCACTCCAGTAACCCTTGCCTTCCTTGGCCACTTAGTTGCCACACACGGCCCTCAATCACCATCATGTAATCTCTCCAAAGTTCTATTACACTCCTATCAATATTACCCTAAGTTTTTGCACAATCATCCCTTTGGACTCACTTGACCCAAACTGCAGGCTCCCCAGGTCCTGTTGGCTTTCCCACCAAGATAAGTTTAAAAGCTGTCTGCCACCCTTTTGATATCAATCACCAGCAGCCTCATTTCCTTTTGGCTCAAGTGAAGCCCATCTCTTTGATACAGGTTCAGCTTGCTGCAGAAAGTTCCCCAAAGTCTAATAAATCTAAACCCTTCTTCCAGCACTGCTTTCTCATCTACTCACTGAGTAGATGATCAGTGCCTGTCTAGCTGGCCCTGCATGTGGAACTGGCAGCACTTCTGAGAATGCTTATTAACCTGTTTTCCTCCAGCACCACACAACTACATTTCCCAATGTCCAAATATGAGTATTTGCTGGATCTGGAGTACCTTTAAAAGGAACATGAGGAATATATGCAATATTTGAACATACTGGGCTTATACTGGGTTTTTGTCTAAAGGGGACGTAAAATTTGTAAGTATTGTGTTCAGATGGAATGACCATCACTTGTCCCTTGTTTGTAGCTCTGTGGCCTTGCCCTGATGGCAGAGTGCATATTCTTTGTGACAGACCAACAGTCATTGTATCCTCTGCTGGAAGCTACTGACAATGATGACATCTATGGTGCTGCCTGGATTGGGATCTTCACTGGCTTTGGTTTCTTCTGTATGTCTGTCCTTGGTATTATTGGAGTCTTGCAGTCAAACAGAACAATGTTGTTGGTGGTAAGTTGCATGCTAATCAGTAGTGCGTGAGTTCTCCTGATCTAAGGAACCAATCAGCTGGTTGAGCGTTGGTGTATTCCTGGCTTTTGCACAAAGGAACTTCCTAAACAGTGATAAGTAAATGTGTGGGGGATTCTATTTCCTTGGCAACCTAGTTATTTGCTGTATCTGCAGAGTTCCAGGAACTAGAATAATCGTGAGCTTTGGCACTTTCTGAACAAATGAAACTTGCTATTTCAGCTTCCATGCTGCAGCAAGCCTAGCAGGGAAGAAGTAGGAACTGTTTTCTAATTAGAAACGTTTGCATAGTTTGCTGTCAATCTTTGTGAAAGGTACAGCAAAAAGAAAGAGAGAAATTTCATACTCTGAATAGATCCTTATACCTTGCCATTGTCATCTCTCAACTTGGTTGCAACCCAAGAATGCCATTGGTGGAATTACAGCCATATGCCATTATTTGGATGGGGAAAACCTTTCGGTTGCTTATGATTTAAATTGCAGTGTAATGTAAGGAACCATATATTAAAACTTCAGCTCCTTTCTTAAGGAGGTATTAGCTCTTCAGTGGAAGAATAAAGTGTGACACTGATCTTTATATATAATTAGGAGCTGATGTTAAAAATGGATTTCCACCAGGTAGCTTTCCACTGCCGTACTGTGAAGGATGAAATATTTATGTTTCTAGTGAATATACACAAGCCAAGTTTGGATGCTTTTCCAAGTTCAGTCTTCATTCTTGTGTTGATGCTTACTAAGAATTTAGTATGGTAGGGAATGATCTAAGGACTGGTTCACATGTGCTTCATCATCACTTAATACTGGAGAGGTATCAAGTGAAGACTTGCATGTATTAGTAGACCATGATAGGCTGAACACCACAGATAAATACTGTGCTTTGAGCTAACATAAAAACTCACATGCTGGCTAATATTTGACACTTGTAGGTAAATGTGAAGCCATGGCAGAAACTCTTATTGAGTTTGCAGATTACACAAAATTGACTGGGATAGTAAATGCCTTAGAAATTAAATGTGAATAATTTGTTCGTTTCAACCTAGCCTTTCAACCTGACAAATGTAAAGTTTTTCATTTAGGTCCAAAGAATCAAATGCTTAAGGAGAGCCAGTTTGGTGTAGTAGGAGAGCCAGTTTGGTGTAGTGGTTAAGTGTGCGGACTCTTATCTGGGAGAGCCAGGTTTGATTCCCCACTCCTCCACTTGCACCTGCTGGAATGGCCTTGGGTCAGCCATAGCTCTGGCAGAGGTTGTCCTTGAAAGGGCAGCTGTTGTGAGAGCCCTCTCCAGCCCCACCCACCTCACAGGGTGTCTGTTGTGGGGGAGGAAGGTAAAGGAGATTGTGAGCCGCTCTGAGACTCTTCAGAGTGGAGGGCGGGATATAAATCCAATATCTTCTTCTTCTAAGTACAGATCAAGGGATATCTGTCTTAGAACTAATACATGTGGGAAGGATTTCAACATTTTTGTAAGGGTTGTGGATAACAAGGTCGATATGATTCAGCATGGCCATGTGGCTGTATTAATAGACTTAAATCATTCAAGTCAGAAAAAGCAACAGTTCCATTCAGCTGCATGGTAGTCAGACATCATCAAGAATACTGTGTCATATTCTGGGCACCATCTTTAAATTAGACAGACTGGAACAGGGTCAGAGAATGGCAACAAAGCTGGCTGGGAATTGTAAAACTAGTCCTGTAAGGGTACACTGAAGAAACTAGCATGTTTAGCATGAAGAACAGAAGGCTGAAAAAAGAAATAGTCGTGCTATTCTAAAGATCTACCACATGGAAGAGAATACAGACTTGTTTTGTGATGTGCAAGTGATAAAACTAGATCTAATGGCTTAAGGAGGATTTCAGTTGAACACTACAAACGTCTTTAACAGTGAGAATAGTTTGACAATGGAGCCAGTGAAGTTGAGGTAGACCTCAGTGGAGGTCTTCAAGCAGAAGACATCTTAACTCTGGCTCATGATTTTCTGCACTGAGGAGACAGAAGATGACCCATAAGTCTCCTTCCAGCTCTAACTGGTGGCATACTCAAGTTTTTGAAGTTCTAACTCATAATTTAAAAACAGAAAAGAAAAAGTACCCCAAAGGCATGTTTGCTGCTTGCCAGAGGGACCTAAATTTAAGATCTAACCATACCTACCATTCTGGGTGACATGTTTTGTTTTTGTTTTCTAGTATATCTGCTTGATGATGATTATCTTTGCCTTTGAAGTGGCCTCTAGCATCACAGCAGCTGTGCACAGAGACTTTGTGAGTATTCCCTTTAAAGGTGTTTTTTTTTTTTTTTTGCTGTTGCTTTAGTCTTTCAGAGTTGTTTGATTTCAGCCTTGAGACTAAAAAGATATATAAGGTGCTTGTCTACAGAAGGTTAGAAGCTTCAAACAGAAATGAATATGACAACAGTAAGGATGTATGTGGAAGACTCGCAAGAACTTTGTGGGGGGAAATGTTCTCCTCTTGTGATAAGGTTTATTTTTTAATAAGAAAGTAGCATGAAATTATATAATTCTAAAGCATGTTGGTCTTATCCCAATAAGAATGTGAGCAGTCTTCTGCTTAGTAGGAAGGAACAATGAAAGGGAGACTGGTCTCAATTAATCTACAGGGAGGTCAAAGGCTTTAATTTTTTCTATTATCATTTTTCACTTGAAGGGACTGCCTTTCTGATAATCATTCTGAAACTTCACTCTGCCTGACCTTGTGCTTCTTCTCCCTTTGCTTTGCCATCCAGCTCACTCCCAATCTATTCTTGAAACAAATGCTGGAAAAATACCAAAATACAGAGCCAGTCAACAATGATGACAGTTGGAAGAGCGCAGGTATCATCAGGACATGGGACCGTCTCATGTTACAGGTATAGGTAACTCATGGTCAACATGGGGTTTCGGACTGGGCATCTAACCATGCATGACTTTTAAAATGAAGTATTCACAGATGTACTTTATTGAGGGGGGGAACCCATAGTAACAGTGTTAAGTCTGAAAGAGATGTCTTGATTGCAAAAAGCTTGTCCTTTTTGGTAGGTTAATTAGTCTTCGATTTTCTGGAGTGTAGGATTGGGAGTAGCTTAGATAAAACTTCAGCATCCTGCCCCTTCCCTGAAGTGCTAAAGGCTGCTTACAAAAGAGAAAATTAACAGCATAGATAGAACCATGGTTTGCAATTCTGTAAAATTCCTCTAAGATTTTTAAAACCTTCAGTGTTTTTTCAGGCTCCTATATGTCTAAGCAGACCAACTCTGTGGGTTCATCTTTAGCCTGTCTTCAGTGCCAACATTCCTCATGTTAATATATATACTGTTTATGCTGTACTTTAAAAAATTCTACCACTTCTTGGCACATGGCTCCCAGGGAGGCTAATAACAGAGTATAGATTAAATAATACAGCATTAAAATCCTAAACTTGAGTAAGCGACCTACCGTTCAAAGAAAAACCACTCCTAGAGAAAAGGGTGTCTACATGCATATGCCTACACCATTGCAAGTACAATCAAATCCTGGAATTAAAAAAAATGTTGTCCCATCTGGTAGATGTGGGGGTAGAATTATACATGCAAAGTGTTATAAGAGAAAAGATGCTGTTTCTGTGACCATCCAGCTCACAGATGGGAATGCACAGAGAAGAGTCTTGGTGGTAAATGATCACACTATATAGAGATGATCTGAACCGAGGCTGCAATTCAGTTTACTCTTTTCTGGGAGTAAACACAGTTGAACATTGTGGGACTGACAGGTGTGTGACTGCCTAGGAGTGGACAGCATAGGAGTATAAGCATTAAATCCAAATTTGGCTCTGATAACTGTTAAGATTGATACCTTGGCTTATCCTTTTGCTATGTAGATTAGCACCATCTTTCAATACCAATATGCAATTAAAATTATGTCCATTGATAGCCTTGATTATTCTCAAATATTCAGTTTGCTACTTCTTATTTTCAGCTTTCCATCAATGTGAATCCTATAGAAATGATTTGGCCCATGCTTAGACTTCATCAGAAATCTGTGTTGCTTTTTTAGAGTAATAATTTTAATTTTTGCAAAGATATGATTTGGCTTAGTAATCTCTCTCTCTCTCTCTCTGGTTGTGCTACATCCCTGCAACATTATCATGTATAGCCACAAAGTTGTTGTTGATGAACGAAGTCCTGGTCAGTCTTGGGTCACATTGCTTTCCTTCCCAGCCAAGTTTTCTCCTTTTCTCCTGAATGACCAGTAAGGTGCTTAATGTATGTAGTCCTAACACACAATGTCTCTCTCTCCCCCTGCCACCAACCAAGAATAAGTGTTGTGGTGTGAATGGGCCATCCGACTGGCAGACCTATACCTCTGTCTTCAGGACTGTGAACAATGATGCAGATTTTCCCTGGCCACGACAGTGCTGTGTCATGGATACCCTAGGAAAACCAATCGACTTGGATGGCTGCAAACTAGGGGTGTCTGGCTATTTCCACAATGTGGTATGAATTGATCCTCTGTTTTTTACTTTGACAGTAACTGAAAATGTAACACTGGTTTTCAGTGATACAGCAGAGTGTCTAAAAGGCTGACCTGTGGATCAGGAAGCACATCCTCTCAAATCCAGTTTGGCTCTCACCTTGGTCATGAAATTAATAGAGAAACCACTTGTCATTCTGCTTCAGCTTTCTCATCTGTATTATGGAATGATAATACTGGCCTACCTATGGATAATGGGTTGAATCCAATTGAAATGGGGGACCAGCTTTTGTTGATTCCTCCTACTTCCCCCTCGTACTTCTCCTGAAGGGTCACAACCCCCAAAAGCAGCATTTTCACAATCATTTCAGAAGGAGAAGAAGCTGTGTTTCCTTGAACAGAACACTTAGGCAGGATTCAGAATGATCTATGGGAACCTTTTGAAAGCACTAGACAAGTGATTTATTATTATGCTGCTCCTGAATATCACTGAGATGCTGCAACCAAACTGTAGTGTATAGTGTATTATTAAAGCTCTAGGACTAGAAACTGTGCATCATAGTACTCTCTCACACACACACTCACTCTCTTGGGTTTTCTCTTACTTTTGTGGCACAAACATAATAAAAGAGACTGGTGGCTGACAATTGTGAAAAGAGCAACATGAGAGGAGTAGTATGTGTTACTAGTCCATGTATTGCTTGATGAAACTCTATGAAAATATTTTACTAAACTGGAGAAGAGATCTTTGTCACCATCAATATAAGTGGATGTAGCACTTGAGGGTGATTTATCAAATCTTTGGGCCTTGCCCTATTCACTGTTGCAGTTCCTCTACAGCCTAGACCTAGTCCCAGCAGGCTGTGCCTCAAACAGAATTTAAAAAGTTAGCTGGAGTTGGGGAATGCAAGTTGAGCACCACAAATTGTATCACAGTGAACAGTAAGCCATAGGTTACTGCCACAGAGAAATCTTCTTCCCCACTGAATGACCTCCTCTTGTGGTCATATATTGTTCTTCTTAACATGCATGCAAAAAGGAGGTATGAATACATTTGCACTAGCGGCACTTCCTTCCCCACAAAAGGCAGACCCACCTGAGCATTCCAACCCATGAGTTGAAGACAACTGTTCTGGTGTACTTTCCTGAAGATAACAGAAATCAAGTGAAAGTTAATGCTGCAAACAAAAAACATAAAGTCATACAAGGAGTGTTGGTTCCTATACAATAACTTGACATGCAAATGGATTGTGTTTTGAGAATCTTCCGGTAATGTGGCAGCAGAAGTCAGGAATGGAGGTACAGTTCAGACTAGCATGTGTGAACTAGCACCGTCCTTGATCATACAGTGTACCAAGTGTGGAAACTGTGCATCATAGTACTTATTCTCTACAATTGTGATAAGATAGCTGTTTGAATACTCTTAAGAATGTTGGTCATTTTCTTGTTCAAAGATTGAATATTCAAAGTGGTTAGCTAATAGTAGGAGGTCATCCTTAGAATTAGGTTTCCTGAAATGTGTTGCTAAGGTATTGTAAATGACTTTCTTTCTTGGCTGATTCTTCAGGGCTGCTATGAAACCATTTCTGGCTCAATGAACAGACACGCCTGGGGTGTTGCCTGGTTTGGCTTTGCTATTCTTTGCTGGACAGTGAGTATCTCATAATTACCACATCCTGTATAGTTCCACGAAAACACACAAGTTCTTTCTTATCTGACTGGGACTGCTCCAGTTCAGAGCAGAACATGCTCAAGGGCATAGCTGGGCCAATGCAATTTCCAGTTATTCAGAACCACTCTGGATTTCCTTTTTCTGCGGTGATATGATCAAATCAGATTACTTTTGATTGGTAAACCCTGCCTTCTACATCTGCTACATCTACATCTGTTCTTGTACACTCTCATGCAATTTCTTAGAGGTTCTTCTGTAGGATGTTATTGGTGCCCAAGCCAACAATTTGCTACTGATTATGAGAGGGTTTGGTGTTGGTGTTTTGTAGGTAAATTTTCATATACATGCTGATAAATTTGTTCCCTTTTACTGGACTTCAAGCTTCTAGTTTAACTATAGTAGTTGATGTTACTAGCCTTGGTCTTCTTTAACCATGGAAATGTGATGACCTGTTATCACAACAACTTCAATTTTTACAGCTTAATTTTTACACATATCAGCAGCCAGAACATCATCTTCTCTGAGGCTGCATCCATACACCACTAGATATTGTTCTACAGCAATCATTCTGGATTATCAGCAACTAGATTATCCTGTGTGGACAAGGCTATCCAGTTGTAAATGATAGCGCATACATAAAGATGCAGCCCAAGTGACACAAAGGTAATGGATGCATAAAAGCACTTGCTGTCACTGCTGTTTTCCACAACCAATTTGGATTGCAAATGCATCGTTTCAAGAGTCTGTCTCTTGCATCCAGTTGGGGCCAAGCCCTGCTTTCTACCAGCTTTTATGCTGGTTTTTATGCTGCTGGTTTTACTGGCAGCTGTTTCATTGACATTTTTCATTTATATTTTTTTTTAATTTTTCATTTAGAGTTACTTTAATTTGATTTTTTTTATAAATCAAAGTATATATTTATTGTTATAGCTGCCTCAGGCAGATTCTGGAGAGCGTGGTATAAAAGTATTTTCGAAAAATAGATTTTAAACTGGTACATAAAGTGCCAAAAGACCTCTACATGGACGGTAAAACCAGTGTAAGAAGACTACATGTTGTTAACTAGTCAAATTTTAGTCATGTAGAATCTATCTTCCTCACAGAGATTCAAAGAATATATCACTCATGAAATGGCATAGCAAAACACTGCGGGCAACCAATGTGGTGGTGTGAGTTGAGTGTCTGGGCTTTGATTTGGGCTCCTGCTTAGCCATGAAGTATGCTGGATGACCTTGGACAAGCCACATTCTCTCACTTCCCAACTAGTGTGGCCAGGTGGTTGTTTAAATAAACTAACTAAGGAACCAGGGCTTTTTTGTAGCAGGAACGCCTTTGCATATTAGGCAACACACCCCTGATGTAGCCAATCTCCTCCTGGAGTTTACAGTAGGCCTGTACCAAGAGCTCTGTAAGCTCTTGGAGGATTGGCTACATCAGGGGTGTGTGGCCTAATATGCAAAGGAGTTCCGGCTACAAAAAAAGCCCTGTAAGGAACCATGAAGAATTGAGAACGGGGACAAGTAAAAAGGAGAATGGACCTTCTTGTCTCTTCCTCCTGCCACTCACCTATTGTAGAATACATGGGACTGAAGTAATAGTTTCTTTATATTTTGAGTCCTAGTCTTCAAAGTTCTGTGAAATGTGACAGAAGACTCAGTGAAAATCCCAAATTAAAGGTGGAATAAATCTCCATTGGAGTGGAACTGGGGGAATTCAGTCTCCTTCCTTAGTTTCTGTCATCCTTTCTTTTCCCAGGTTTATGGTGTGGGGTCTTGGGGAAAGTTGCCATAATTTCAAATAACAAAGGGTAATGAGTAAATACTTTTTCTGCCTCAAAGCAGGGATTCATTGTAATTTAAAGCACAAAGGCACAAATACTGAAGGCTAACAGACTACAATATCCAGGGTGATTTTGGAGAAGTGAACAGGAAGAATCTAGATTTCTGGAAACTTTCCTGTAAAGTCCATGAGTTTGTTTCCAGCATATATTCACCAATATTTCTTCATAGCAGGTACAATATACTCGAGAAACCACAGTACAGAGAAAATCCACCCCACATAGTTATGTTGTTTGTACAGGTTTACCACAGGTTGTTCTTCTGGTCAGTGGAGTCTTAGTGTGGAAATTCTGGGCAAAATGGGTAAATAAGACATTGCAATGGCAAACATGTGGGCCATTCTTGATTTTTTTTTAATCTTTTCCTTTCAGACTTGGGTCCTCCTTTGCACCATGTTCTACTGGAGCAGAATTGAATATTAAATGAGCCACTGTGTACCAACTTGTCCTCCCTGGAATCTGCAAATTAGGTTTTTTTAAATGCAATATGTAGTCTCCCCATCTATTTCCTTTCTCAAGATTCTGAAGATCCTTCCTTAACTCTTGTATCTCTGCTCACTGGTAACCTCTTTCCAATTCTCTTCCCTTTGAATATATCAGACTCATACCTGCAGCAGTAGGATCGAGGGATGGGTGGTAGAAAGGGGTAGCTTCCTTTATCTCTCATGCTGTGCTCGGTCTGCTTGCGTTCAACACCATTTGATGGGTATGCTTTGTCCAGAAGTAGCAGTATGGAGGAAATGTCTCCAAACCAATTTGAGGGCTTTTGTCTAGAGCAAACATGTTGTGTTTTGTAACACTCCATCAAGAGTATTACTGAAATGATTTCCCTCTGCTTTATAAACAAAACACATTTTAGCATTTCTTTGCAGAGGTAATAAAACACTTCACGATGTTTCATTTTTTTTCATTGGTTGACGTGAGGGATGTAAATTGTACTAGGAATTGTGACTAAATTGGGTTTGTTGGTCTTGTTAAGAGCTTTGATCCATGAACTATATGTGTGACACTGTTACTCATGGCTACCTCTTTTAATGGATCACAGGTAACTTAGCAATGGTATGCGCACCATCCTGTGGAACTGGGCCCAACCCATGTTCTGTTTATTCAGTGACTCACTCAGAAGAGACGTTTAAGGTACAGAACATAGTAGCAGAAGAACTGTATTGGCAAAACTGTTAACAGAACAGTTATATTAAAAATGTTTTCCTTTACTCTTATTTACTTATTTGTTTTTCATGTTTTATATAAGAAAACGCCTGTTTAAACACAGCCCAGTGTGATATTTCATACCACTTAGACCAAACTGTGTGCCTGTTTTGTGATATCTTGTTCCTTGTACATAACTTTTTTTCAAGACAACCTTTTTCCTAAGGGGTGCAACTAGATAAGGTGCTAGAGAGCCTATTAAGATCTCCAGCTGACATTATTGTTCTTTAAAAGAAGCTTCAGAGAATTAATTTGGATGCTGCTGGGACAATGAGAATTTGGTAAGGTAATCATTCTCTCCCCCCTCTCCATGCTCTTTTTCCAGTGCTCAAATTGGAAGAGCCCAATTTCTGTTAATTTGATACCTAGTGGGGTTAATATAACTCAAAGGGGGATGCAAGAAATGGGGGGGGGGGGGGTACTACATCTTACCTGACACTGTCCTGATTCAAATCCAGTTACAGATCTACTGAGTCTCATCTGTGTATCCTGAGCTCCAAAAACACACCACCTGCTCTGTTTAAGAGTTCCTGTGTATTTGTTGTCCAGCCTTTAACAATAAAATGGAACTTTAAAAAAAGTCTAAATAAATGGAGTTTGTTGATGCATATTCTATACCATCTAGACACTATCACTGCGTGTTCTAGTGTGTGGAACTCAAAAGTTTGGCCGATTCAAATTTTTCAGAAAAGTTCAAGCTGGGCCTTGATGGCTATTCCAGAGAAGTGCCATCGCTCAGTGACTGAGTATCTCCTTAGCATGCAGAAGGTCCCAGGTTTAATCTCTGGAATCTCTTGTTAAAAGAATCAGAGTAGATGATGCAAAAAACCTCTATCTGAGACCCTGGGGAGCTTCTGCCAGTCTGTGTAGACAGTACTGACCCTAATAAGCCAATGATCTGATTCAGTACAAGTTAACTTCATATGTTCAAATGTCTGACTTTATGATGAAAATAATATTTCCCTGCTTCTTGCATAGAACTTAATACTTGCATATTATTCAAAATATAAGCCTACAACCTTGCCTGTTGCTAGAAATCACTTGAAGCTTCAAGAAGAAGCTTTATATTCAAGCTGTAAGCTGAAGACAAGACACCGAATGAATTAAGACTCTAGATATGTGGTATGGGGGGATACTAAGGATGATGGTTAACCATGTCAGTTTTGGGGTGGACGTTCTAGCACATATCTGAGGACTTTTTCATAAGCTAAGAAAAAGACAATTCCCTACCCTAGGGTTGCCAGGTCTGTATTGTAAAAATACTGGAGACTTTGGATGTGGATCTGGGAGAGGAAAGGGTTTGGGAAGGGGAGGGGCCTCCGCATGGTATAATGACATAGAACCCAGCCTTCAAAGCAGCCATTTTCTCCAGGGGAGCTGATCTCTGCCAGCTGGAGATTAGTTGGGAAAGCAGGAGATCTCCTGGCCCCACCTGGAAGCTGGTAACCCTACACCTACATTAAAGGAGTACATAATCTAAATGACCTTTTATTTCTTTGTTCTTCTTTTGTTCTGGGACATTGAAGCATAACAAAACTGACACACTTCCCTTTACCCTATGCTGGTAAAGGAAGCAAGATCAAGCCTTTTGCCTAGCTTGATGGATCTTATTTAGGGAATTTATGTGTCACCTCCCCAGAGGAGCACTTCTCTTGTCTCTACTACTCCCCCATGCACACAGGATAAGTTATACTGATCTGGCACTCGGCACAAATTGCTCTGAGAGGATATTTCTTGTGGTCTGGTCGGTTTTCTAAGTGTGCTTTCAACAACTGAGAAACTGCTAAGCTGCCATTTTAGAAAAGAGTTGAAAAGGCTTCTGCCCAAAGGTAGCCTCTGTGTGAGATGAAAAGAACTCATCAGTCCCCACTGTATTGTATGGGATTGATATGCTGGTGTGAGTCCTGCCCACAGCACCCTGTGTGAGACTTTTCTCTCCAGCACTACAAGCACAACACAAAACATTACAAAAGGATAGCCAATGTTCTTGATCAAAGGCAGATCCATTTCAACACTCCAGTTGCTGATTGATTAGGCCAGGAGCCAGTACTTTTTTGTGGAAAAGGGAGCTGAAACACCTCTCTGAAGACAGTGGACGTGGTGAGTTTCTGTTTCTAACAGTCTCTTGCTGCCCCTTGATAGAATAGATGGCTAAATAGTGGGCTGGTGCCAGAAGAATGCTGCCAGGCAAGCTTATCAAGAATATCTGTACAGTCTGCCCAATCCTGTTTGCTTGCTCTTGCAATTATCTCATTCTGGTTTTTACTGCCATCCATGTCCTGTCCACTTCCCCGCCTCCTGAGATGGGGGATTCCACTGCAGGGTTGGTAAAGATCAGAGCAGAGATGCAAATCTGGAGGGAGAGCAGAAGTGCAGACTAACATACTTTGTCAAAAGATTTATGAGGTTCCTCCTTGTATTAAGGTCACCATCTCTCTCTTGATGGTTCCATAAGATAAAGGCCAGTTCCAAAACAGCTGAAGTGCCTGCTAACATGATCCTTCATGAATATAAGCTGTGGCTGCCAGACCACTCCTAGAGACAACTGACCAAGATCCCTTGCAGGCATGGAGACATCAACATGCTCACAAAGCTTCATTGGTTCCATGTTCACATTTTCCTCCAGGGGAATTCCTATGACTTGGCTGTCCATATTTTCCACAGACACTCAACAAGAAAGATACTCTTACAGGTCCTTTCTCAAAGAGCCATGTAGATTTAACTGGGTGTCATACTATCCATATATGAGCCTCTCTGAGATTAATTCACATCTCCCACATATCATTACAGGAAACAACAAGCTGAAACGTGGCTCTTGTCCTGTGCTGTATGGGATCAATTTATCTATCTAGCCTTGTTTGTCTTAGACCGATTCCTACCTAGCAGTTGCTCTGCCCCCAGCTTCTGCTTTCCCCAGCTCAAGTGATCAGTTCCCCACCAGTTGTTGCATGGGTGCATTTTGATCCACAGCTCCCTACAACTTCCCTCACAGCTTCTGGATTTCTAAAAAACAAGAGCAGGAAGCCATGAGAGAAATTGGAGGGAGCCGTAGATCAAAATGCACCTGCACAGCCAGTGGTGTTTTTTACATATTAGAACATACTCCCTAATGCCACCATTGTTTCACACTTATATGAAAAAGCTCAACAGGAACTCATTTGCATATAAGTGGCCACACCCACTGACACCAAGCCAGCCAGAACTGCATTCCTGTGTGTTCCTGCTAAAAAAAGCGGGGGGGGGGGGTAAGCCCTATACAGACCATCTGGTGCGGAATTGAGCCAGGGCACTTGTTTGAGCCAGGGAATGCAGAAGCCTGGAGGCAGCAACTGCTAGTGAGGAAGCGGTCTTATTCTGACTTGCAATAGATCTCTTTCTCAAAAATCCATTAACTGGAATTTCCAGCCATAGAACCTAGAAAATATATATGACATGCCCTACCATTGAGATATGACCACCTTCAGTCAAAATGAATTTATGCTTTACATCACAATGCTTTACATCATTTGTTATTTCTTAAGCAGTGTACTGTGTTATTTTTTTTAAAGTTGTGTCTGAATGCTGGATTAAATAGGAATGACTGGGCATGTATGAGTAACTTTTCCTCTTCTGCATTTCTTTGACACCATAAGAGCACATAAGAACATAAGAGAAGCCATGTTGGATATATACACACACACACACACACACACTGTGGCTAATAGCCACTGATGGACCTCTGCTCCATATTTTTATCCAATCCCCTCTTGTATGCATGTAGCCGCCACCACCTCCTGTGGCAGTGAATTCCACATGCTAATCACACTTTGGGTGAAGAAGTACTTCCTTTTATCTGTTTTAACCTGACTGCTCAGCAATTTCATCGAATGCCCACGAGTTCTTGTATTGTGAGAAAGGGAGAAAAGGACTTCTTTCTCTACTTTCTCCATCCCATGCATAATCTTGTAAACTATCATCTCACCCTGCAGGTGACGTTTCTCCAAGGTAAAGAGCCCTAAGCGTTTCAACCTTTCTTCATAGGGAAAGTGTTCCAAACCTTTAATCATTCTAGTTGCCCTTTTCTGGTCTTTCTCCAATGCTATAATATCCTTTTTGAGGTGCGGCGACCAGAACTGCACACAATACTCCAAATGAGACTGCACCATCAATTTATACAGGGGCATTATGATACTGGCTGATTTGTTATCAATTCCCTTCCTAATAATTCCCAACATGACGTTGGCCTTCTTTATTGCAATCGCACACTGTCTTGACATTTTCAGTGAGTTATCTACCACGACCCCAAGATCTCTCTCTTGGTCAGTTCACACCCCATCAACTTATATTTGTAGCTGGGATTCTTGGCCCCAATGTGCATTACTTTGCACTTGGCCACATTGAACCTCATCTGCCATGTTGACGCCCACTCACCCAGCCTCAACAGATCCCTCTGGAGTGCCTCACAATCCTCTCTTTCTCACCACCCTGAACAATTTAGTGTCATCTGCAAACTTGGCCACTTCACTGCTCACTCCCAACTCCAAATCATTTATGAACAAGTTAAAGAGCATGGGACCCAATACCGAGCCCTGCGGCACCCCACTACTTACCGTCCTCCACGTGAAATGGTTCCACAGTGTATGTAATAGTAGGCACAAGCATGAGTACTGACAGCCAGTTTGGGGTAGTGGTAAGTGTGTGAACTCTTATCTGGGAGAACAGGGTTTGATTCCCCGCTCCTTCACATGTACCTGATGTGACCTTGGGTCAGCCACAACTTCTTTTAGAGGTGTTCTGCTCAAGAGCAGTTATCTCCTACCTCACAGGGTGTCTGTTGTGGGAAGTGGGAGGGAAAGGAGATTGAAAGCCACTCTAAGTAGGGTTGCCAATCCCCAGGTGCGGGCAGGGGAGCCCCCAGTTTGGAGGTCTTCTCCTTGCTTCAGGGTCATCAGAAAGCAGGGGGAGGGGGGGAATGTCTGCTGGGCACTGCATTATTATTCCCTATGGAGACCAATTCCCATAAAGTATAATGGAAAATTGATCAATGGGTATATGGGGCTCAGGGGGGCTGTTTTTTGAGGTAGAGGCACCAAATTTTCAGCATCACATCTGGCATCTCTTCTCAAAACATCCTCCAAGTTTCAAAATGATTGGATCAGGGGGTCCAATTCTATGATCCCCCCAAAAAGGTGCCCCATCCATTATTTCCTATGAAGGGGAGGCATTTTAAAAGTGTACAGTCCCTTTAAATGTGATGGCCAAAACTCCCTTTGGAGTTCAGTTATGCTTGTCGCACCCTTGCTCCTGGCTCCACCCCCAAAGTCTCCAGATGCTTCTTGAATTGGACTTGGCAACCCTAGCTCTGAGACTCCTTTGGGTAGTGAAGGGCAGGGTATAAATCTAATCTCCTCCTCCCCCTTATCAGCTAGTTGGCTCATGGAGTATGTATGTACCCACTTTTGTTTTGAAAGATACTAAGCACTAAAGAGTTGCTCATTATCAAATCAGTTTAATTTGTGCAAAGCAAATGGCACAACAGGGTAGTTAACAAGCAAATGATGTTCCCCAATAATTGTATTCTGAATGTGGCCCTTGAGTGGGATCAAAAAATCTGTACAGTGGACAAATGTGGTGAAAAATCTGTTTCTGGAACAGTCTCGCATTGTTGAAGAGTAAATAAACTAAACTAACATTGTTGAAGAATAAACTAAACTAAACTAAAGGAGGGGATACAATTTTAAAACTTTAAAAATGGCAGGGTTGTGGTGGCAGACATTAGAGTAGACAACTGCCTGCCATTTTCTAGGCAGTTCAAAATGGACACTACAGTTCACTTGAGGTGACTTGTGAAGAGAGACATATGTGCAAGCAGAAAACAAAAAGGAAAACTAGGGAGAAAAAGAAGCCAGAGTTGAAAAAAAATGGTTAAAAGTCTGTACTTCAGAGAGTGAGACACATCAGCTATCAGCATGCTAGGAACACAGCAGTGTCCTGTTCTTTTTATGGATATGCCCAGAGCTGCATGCATTTTGTGCTCAGTATCTTATCTTTAAATGTTGTGCCAATAATGGCTAAAATTAACAACATATACAAATTTAGCATAATTCTGCATCCAGACAAGGGGTTTTTTTTTACTATGTGCTAGCAGAACTGCAGTTTACAGAGTGCTGTCTCTGTGTGACCTGTGTCTCACATGCCTGCCACATTCCAATCCTTCCTGAGTTTTAAAAATCTAATATGTCACAAGGGGAAGCCTCTCTCAGATCACCCAAGAGCATTTTGGGGGGATTAAACTTCTGGTTGTTTTTTTGTTTTGTTTTTTAAAAACCTATTCATTTTTTTTTTTAAAAAAAAAAAACCCCTTTTGTTGTTTATCCTCTTCTGCCACCCCCACCCCCCTTTCCCAGTGCAAGCCAAATTGGTACTGGGGCTAAGTCAGCGCATGCAGGCTGAGAATACCCTCACTTCCCTTCATGCCTCCTTCCCATAGTGATGAGTTCTGATATGTCCAGGTGCTGTGTCTCAGTGGTTAGGACCCATCATTCCAGGGTGCCTAACATGGCATTTTCTGAGGTGCATAAAAGGCACTGGGAAGGGGAGAAGATTTTCTGTCCCCTTGCTGTCCTGGCGGGGATCTCAACAGCATCACCAACTCAATCAACCTTCTGTCATTTATGAGCTCTAAATTAGATAGTGATGTGCTAGAATAAGGAAGAAATATCAATATTATTTAGGGAATTCCACCACTCCATGGTCCTGCTCAGTAACAATAATATTAAAATGTTTATGAATTGAGGTACTCTGGTCCAGCCACCCTTATTAGTTTTCCTATGGGTTTTGGAGTACCAGAGTTTTGTTTCTCCAGATCCAGTGCATTTCCTAAAGAAGTCCTCAGACAGTAACTGATCAGCTGAGCCAAATAACAACCCCCAGTTTCCCAGTCATCCTGCATTTCAGTTCCACCTCAGTCTCTAAGACAATTAAACATGGCATGTTTCTCATGGTGGACCTCCTGCTGAGTTTCTGTTTATTAGTTCAAAGAACTAATAAGTTGGAAGTCCTACAGAGTGGATGCAGAAAAGCCAGTCTGGTGTGGTGGCCAGCATTCCAATAGGACCTGAGTTCAAAACCACATTTGGTCACAAAGCTCACTAGGTGAACTTGGGTCAGTCAGTCCCTCCTCTTTGTCTAGGCAACCACTTAGATTTTCTGGGAAGATGAAGGGGCGGGGGGGGGAGACAACGGACCATTCCCTGAGCTCCCCTGGAGAAGGGCAGGACAGAAAAGTATAGGGAGGCAGGGCTGAGCAGGTTCCAAGTTGGGGTTCTTTTTAAAGCAATGTGAGTGCCTCATAGCTCTTTCAAATAAAAGAACAATTCTGACCATTTTTCTTAGGGCAAAATTCCTAGGTTGACCAATTGCCTGAGGCAGCAGCAACATGATATCAAATGAATACTATATATATATAGTATATATATAACTTTTTAAAAAAATGTGGGGTTCCCTGGGCATTTGAGAATGAATACAACAGCTGGCTTCTGTTTGCTTGTTTCCATTTTGCCTTTTCCCCAAACTGCTCCTTGTTCAGGCCACTTGAATGCCGTTATTTCATCCCTCTTCCTCCTGCCTTTAATCCCATGGTTTGTTCTTCAGCAGCTGCTGTATTTTCTTTGAAGTGCTAAGGTCTTTTCCACTTGCCAAAATTAAATATTTCTGGAACAGGGATTTACTAAAGCCAAGAGAATGTGCTGCATTTCCCTTAGTCCACCAGCATCGTTGAGATTCTGTCAGAGAAAATTATAACTGCAGTGGCTGTGTATTCAAGATCAGAAATCCAGGGCAGAATCAGTATTCCAACGCAATTCCAATACACAGGACCCAGTGTTAACCATGTTCTGAAAAAAATGTATCTTCCTCCATTTAAAATATATATCTGGAATTTCTAATTTGAAAATGTAATGTAAAACTTGGAGTAAGTCAATACAGGGAGGGAGAGACTAGGTAGTTCATTCTCTCTCTTTAAAAAAAACCCTTCTTGTAATAGGCCAGTTCTGGCAATAATATGGAAAAGGGCCTTCAGGGGTAGGGTTGCCAATCCCCAGGTGGGGGCAGGAGATCCCCTGGTTTGGAGGCCCTCCCCCCACTTCAGGCTAATCAGAAAGCGGGGGGGGGGATGTCTACTGGGTATTCCATTATTCCCTAGACCAATTCCCATAGGGAATAATGGAGAATTGATCCACAGTTATCTGGGGTTATGGAAGGGCTGTTTTTTGAGGTAGAGGCACCAAATTTGCAACATAGCATCTGGTACCTCTCCTGAAAACACCCTCGAAGTTTCAAAAGAATTGGACTAAGGGGTCCAATTCTATGAGCCCCAAAAGAAGGTGCCCCTATCATTCAACATTTCCAATGGAGGGAAGGCATTTAAAAGGTGTGCATTCCCTTGTGATAGCCGGAATTCCCTTTGAAGTTCAATTATGCTTGTCACAGCCTTGCTCCTGGCTCCACTCCCGAGTGTGTCCTGGCTCCACCCCCAAAGTCCCCAGATATTTTTTGAATTGGACTTGGCAACCCTATGGGAAATATTTTGTGGTTCAGAGTGAAGCCAGGAACCATGGCTTTTTCTCAGATGTAAACTTCTGGTGCTCTTACAAAGCTCTGCAGATCTGATTAGCTATATGGAACCATTAGCTACATGATTCCTAATGAGCAGGAACATGTCACCAGCAAGAATAACCACATTTTTGCAAAGGAGGTGATTCCAAAACAGCTGGGAAGGTCAGCAAGCAGTAGCTGAACTAATAATAATAGTGTCTAGACCAAGGGGATGTCGGATACTAAGTTCAGGGCCTTCCTGACTCACTTTTTTCACCTTGAAAATGTTCATTCACAAAATTCCAGCTCAGGCCTACATAAAATTTTCCAACATTTTTGTCCTTTATCACTCGGGAATTAGTAAACTATGTTTGGGACCAACCGCTAGGTATGCTTCCCCCCCCCCCCCCCCCGGGAAACGATGCTCTTAATCGGTAAATAGAAGGGAAAATTCTGGCATGGGCCATTTCCCTGGCACAAATGCAATGACTGAAATTCCTCCTTGTGTGCAACTTCAAAAGGCACAGAAGTCTTCTTGCTTTAGTGCATGTGGATGTTACCTGGAACTGGACATGGAAGTCAACTCATACAGGATTTCAGTGGGTTGGATTCAGATTTTCCACTCCACCTTGCCCAGTTCACCTCCTTACTACATTCTGTGGCCCACATGGTGTTTGTGCATGCAGGTGGGTCCCATAATCCCCAGAATAGCCTTTTTGGTGGTGAAAGGAAACACTTCCATCATTTTGCACCAGCAGAAAAAATTAAACAGTGCAAAATAAAGTGGCAGGCAGGATGTAATAGACACAACAGCTATTGGCAAAGGAGCCAGCTGGAGCATTTCCCTTGTAACTCTAAGTGTGGTACTCAAAAGAACAACTTGAAAGACAAGATGGATCAAAATTCTTGTGTCTTCCCTTTAAAAGACAGGTAAATAACTTTTCTGGCATTTACATTTTTCATACAGTTTAAGACACAAGAAAGATCCCAAAAAACACAGATAGGTTTTCAAAATGTGTCAAGAAACAGTTGAGAAAGAGATTTGAGACCATTAAATCACTCCTAGTCACAAGCTTGTGGTGACAACAGTCAAGATGGATGCTTTGTATAAGTATGGGATTCTGCTGACACCAAATTCAATGCTAGATTTATTTTAGTTGCTGTGGAAACAAAGAATTATATTCTGCTAGTTTGCATTTGAGGAAAACTACTAGGAAAGCTGGGATATCCAGCACTTCACTGCCTTCTACTGGCCTTCATGAACAGGTAAGCCATGATGCACCTCTGTAGCCAAGTTTGTGCTTGTGTGTTAAGTGCTGTCAAGTTGTTAAGAATTAACATTCTCCAAAACCATTGTTAGCAGCCATTCTCAGGTCTTGCAAACTGAGGGCTGTGGCTTCCTTTATAGAGTCAATTCATCTCATGTTGGGTCTTCCACTTTTCCTACTGCCTTCAACTTCTCTTAGCATTGTCTTTTCCGTTGACTCTTGTCTTCTCATAATGTGATCAAACTAGCTATGTAGTAGTGGTCTATTAATAATCTTCCTTGGCTACTCTTCCTTAACAGCAAGAGTTACCAGGTTTTGAAAAAAAAGACTATAGATTTATATCCCGCCCTTCTCTCTGAATCAGAGACTTGGAGCAGCTTACAATCTCCTATATCTTCTCCCCCCACAACAGACACCCTGTGTGGTGCGTGGGGCTGAGAGGGCTCTCTCAGTTCAAGAAACATCTGGGGACTTTGGGGGTGGAGCCAAGAGACTTTGGGGGTGGAGCCAGGAGACATTGGGGGTGGAGCCAGGAGCAAGGGTGTGGCAAGCATAATTGAACTTCAAGGGAGTTCTGGCCATCACATTTAAAGGGATCGCACATCTTTTAAATCCCTTCCCTCCATAGGAAATAATGAAGGATAGGGGCACCTTCTTTTGGGGCTCATAGAATTGGACCCCCTGGTCCAATCTTTTTGAAACTTGGGGGGTATTTTGAGGAGAGATACTGGATGCTATGCTGAAAATCTGGTGCATCTACCTCAAAACACAGCTCCCCAGAGCCCCAGATACCCATGGATCAATTCTCCATTATTTCCTATGAGAATAAGTCTCCATATGGAATAATAGGGTTCCCTCCCCTCCCTCTGCTTTCTCTCGCTAACTCACACACAAGCTTAACTGCCTCTGGTGCAAGTGGGCAGCCATGTTGGTCTGAAGTAGTAGAACAAAGCAATAGTCTCTGGTGCCTCCACAACCAGGTCTGGAAAGTACAGGGGCTACCTGCTCTTTTACGCAAACACTTGTCCGAAACGAAAGCAAAACAAACAGAGGGGCTGCACTCTGAGGAAGTCTGCTGTTGCTAACCCTTCCCCATGAAATACTTCCTGCTCCAATTTAAAGGCACACACACATTTTAAAACCAGACCTGTTTGCAGGTCCTGCCCAAGATCTAGAGGTACATGGTGGGTGTGGAGGAGAGGTTTCCCCCACTGGCCAGCTGGCTGGGGGTGGAGGGAAGCTTGTAAAACCGGGAAATCCCCCGCTGGGACCTGGGGATTGGGAAGCCTAGGGCTCTCACAGCAGCTACCCTTTCAAGGACAACTCCTGTGATAGCTATGGCTAATCCAAGGCCACTCCAGCAGTTGCCTGTGGAGGAGTGGGGAATCAAACCCAGTTCTCCCAGATAAGAGTCTGCACACTTAACCACTACACCAAACTGGCTCTCTGGGGTTATCCCAGCCAGTCAAGGATCATGTAGCAGTATGATGATATGTAGTCATACAGCTAATCAGTTCTGGCTACCTGGTGATGTTACAATGCTAAGCCAGAGTCAGACAATGCTCCTCCTCCAACTTCAGATCAGTCCTAGGAAATGCCCCCAAATTTCAGCCAAATCTTTTTAAAAGGGTCAGAGAGATCTTTAGGTTTTGATGCCCTGACACCAATGAAAATTTTTCCCAGTGATTGTATAACCTCGGATTGTGAAGCACCCAGTTTTAAATCCTGTGGTACTTCAGGCTAGCTAATCAAGTAACAGAGACCGCAAAGGAAGTAAGAGAAGCAGCGTTCATTGTATTTTTTTTTAATCACGATTAAGTATGTCCCCAAACATCACCAGGACACATATATTTTTTTTAAAATATAAAACTCCAGTTTAATCTCATGGCTGAGACTTGGCAAACCTCTAAAGCAATTAAGGCACAAAAACAGATAGTCTGCAAGAACAACATTCCATGGAAACAATACCTACCAGGTCTATCAAAAGGAGTGCAACATGTTAATATATGTCCTAGACCTCTTCACCTTTTGACAGATACTGTGTGTGTCTCTTCTCTACACTGAATGGGATTAGTCAAGGCAAGGAGCTAGGTTTGGCCCCCTCAGGAAAATGGAGCTTTAAGGTAAGAAGAATATTAAACAAACTGAAAAATATTGTCTCAGGTGCTGTTTTCCCCCAGTTGAGATTCTCAGTATATACTTATCCCCAACTTTAACTAAGCTATACAGCATCCAAGCAAACCTTGTGCTAGGAGTATAGGGTGTAGACACCTCCTTGTATATAGAAACCCATGTGCCTATCTTATGGTAGAAGATCACCAGGTAGGGAGGGGAGCTCGGTGCATGTTTTTGCATATGCATGTCCATGAATGGAATAGCTTGCAATTATCCTTTAAGATTTCATCCAACCAAGTTTAAGAGGGTTAGGTCTACTGTAGTTTGAATGGGCTATAGATGAGTTGTGGCTAGACCCAGTGGCTTGGGTAGGCTACAACGTCCAGCTGTTGATACACAGCAAGAGTAGACAAAAGCATTTTGCTTGGCACTCAGAGCCAGATCTCTCCCCAAGCTAGGGTTGCCAGCTGGCAACTGGCAGGGGATGTGAGCGACTTACCAGGAGTGAGGAGGCCCTGGCTACGTTGCAAGCAATGCAGTGACATCATTTCCAGCATGCACTGATGGCATTATGTTGTGCCATCGCAGTGATACTCTGGTGGTCAGTCCCCTGCTGGCCAGCTGATCACTCAGAAAATGTTTTGGGGTACAGAACAAAATCTGCCCCAGCAGATCAGATCAGCCCTCTGCAACTGGCTTCTGATGACTGCATAAGAACATAACAGAGCACTGATGGATCAGACCAGTGGTCCATCTAGTCTCACAGTGTCCAACCAGTTCCTCTAGAAAACCAACAACAGGGCGTGGAGGCGGAGGCCTTTCCTTGATGCTGCCTCCTGGCACTGGAATTCAGAGCTTGACTGCTTCTAAATGCGGAGGAGGAACGTGCAAGTAGTCTGTACCTGTGAATACATGTGAACAAGCTGTGAGCAGCTGAACAGCCTGTTGATTAATTGGTTGCTTGATCACTGCTGCTGAATGGTAAGTATGCCGAACAGGCTGGTATTTGAGCAGCCTGAGAGATAATGCAGAAGGGGCTGGACAAGAGAGATTTATTTCTGACTGGTGGGATTAAAATATCACTCCTCAGTGTTATTCTTTATAAAAGGTTTGGGAAATAAGAAGAATTTCAGAGAAGAATAATTTTTGCATATACGATCCACTCAAGATTCATGGATGTGATGGATGCTGCTTAAACAACTGAGTTTTCAATTACATTGTAATGTATTTATATATATTCTGTTTATACATAAAATTAAACACAAAATTAATCAGTTCAGCTATTTTTAAAAAATCTCTGAAGACAGAAAAGGCTAGCAATAAGTTTGCAGCATGAGTTTTTAAAAACAGCTGTCACTAGAAACTGCTCAGGCCCTGATGCTGTTTCTGCATGTTGTCACTTGAACACATGCTGGAGCCATAACATGTCAAAACTCTGTTTCAGAAAACTTCTCTGAGGCTGACAAGTAAGTCAAAGGTCTAAAGCAAATCCTACGCTTTGTTTGCTGAAGGGGCCATCCCTTCCAACCAGGTGAGTCCTACACACCTCCCTTCCCAGGTAGATAAGCAGTTCATTCATTCTGCCTAGACAGGTAAACCTTCCCTGCTATTCACGGAGAAGAATGCCATATTAATCTCCTTTCTTCTGTTCATATAGCTTGCTTCACTCCTACACTGATTCATCATTCTTTGCAATTAAGAGGACAGTCCAACAAGGCTCCACCATGTGCACCTGCAAATAAAGAGACATCTCGTCTCTGCTTTGCTCTCTTTTCCAAATCTCATAGACAACATACTGTGACATGACTAAACCTTATGGCACCTGCAGCTGCCAAAAATTCTGACAGATACCCTATGCTCTATGAACTCAACTTGTGTCATCCTTTGGATGCATCTAAAATGCCACAGTAGCTATGGCTTCCACAGTCATTAAAAAGCACAACGGTGCATTCCTATTAATGGGTGGAAATAAAGGCAGTACCGCCATTTTTCTCCCTTACAAACCAGGAAAACAGGCTTGCTTTGGGATTGATTGAACTCTACCACCTACTATTAAATTTTGCAAAACAAACTCAAGGGTTCCTAATAGTAGAGAAGAGGAGGGGCTGTGGCTCAGTAGTAGAGCATCTGCTTAGCAAGCAGAATTTCCCAGGTTCAATCCCCAGCATCTCCAGTTAAAAGGACCAGATGGTAGGTGATGTGCAATACCTCAACCTGAGATCCTGGAGAATTGCTGCCAGTCTGAGAAGGCAATATGGACTTTGAAGGACCAAGGCCCTGATTCAGGAGATGGCAGCTTCATGCGTTCAATGGACGTGGGCATCCCTGCTGATTTGTGAAGCAATCATTTACAACACGAGCTGCGGATACTAGGCAGAAGTACATGAGTCAAAAGTAGTTAGTGAGTTGTAGGAGACTAGAGTTTTGGCACAAGGTGCAAAAGTGCAGCTATCTTGTTCAAACAAGACCTTTTTTTTTTTGCATGCTATAATATATTTCTAATCCACACTACAGCATGTCTTATCTACATCTCCTTTATCTGCAGCTGGGTATCAGAGCCAACTACAGTGCATCCTGGAGAGAAAGAAAATGTGAATATAGATTCCAACTTTGTGATCTAGACCGTGTTCTTTGACAAGATGGAATTTAATTTTTTAAAATTCTGAAGCCTTGAAGTCCCCGCTTAGTGACTCATCCATGAATTAGCACCAGGATTTATTTTATTTTTTTGCTAATCAGATCCTACATCTTTACCACTTACAGCCCTGATGATGCCAATTCAATGGCAGCTTAAAGAACACGCTCCTTCTGAACAAACAGCAGCCACACTTCTTGCTGGAAGAAAAAAGAACCCCTGCCGTGCTGGTCCTCAAACAAAGAGCAGCAGACTCTAAAAAATGCAGCTGGTGCATTGGAGTGCAGTTTATTGCAACTGCTTTGCCTACCTGCCATTCAGCAGACACCAAGGCCCGTGGCTGACAACAGAGCAAAAATTAGCAGGGGAGACAGCTCTAAAGAGCTTCAGCAGGATCAGCAGCAAGGGGGATCTTGAGACAGCAAGTAGTTTTAGATGGCTATCTGTACAATTCCTTATAATCAATTAATACAAACACCCTGCTGTTAGTTCTATATTAAGAACAACAACAACAAAAGTATAGAGAAAGAAATGCTACCGGAACAAGCCCATGGAAACAAACAGGGGCTTACCTTCAACAACTGCCTATCAGTATAGGGTTTTAGCTCAAAGACATCCTCTATCCTTTCCAACTGGTTATCTGAGTGCCTTTTACACTTATTCCAAAGTTCCTTATAAATTTGTACATAAGCAAGTGAAAGAAGATGCTGATTGGGATTGCAGGACTACTACCCAATCATGATCAAACAGGAGTCAGTATTGTTGAGATGACCCCTGTGGTCCTTATCTACTGCTGGAATGTTGCTGAGAAGCTGGGAGATGAGGGGGAGTCTGTGGCTGAGGAAACAAGGGCCAACTGCTATTTCATTTGATGCAGAATGCTACTTTCACTGACACGCCCTTTGTCCACGTAGACAGGAGGCCAAACCCACAGAATGCTCTGCCTATCAATTCAAAATGACTAGCTGTAAAATAAGGGTAGCTGGGAATTGGCAAGCAAGTTTTTTTATATATAGTAGAGGGATAATAACAGTGTCATCATTGTGGATCTCAGTGTGACCACTCTCATCTCATCCACCAGGGAAGAGAAGTGACAGTGAGTGGGCATTATTCTATCTGCCTCACGCTTCTCCCATCCAGAATCACAGACCTCCTCTGGGGTTGGTAAAAACAGCTTGTGGAAGTCTCTAGTCTCTGGCCATTCTTGGGAATAGTCATCTTGTTCCGAAGAGTGACCCCCTCCGGGTTTGTCCCTGACAAATCATTAGAAACAAGACCTGGAGATGTGGTTTGTGAGGGGCTTCTTATGGGAGAAAGTAACACCCTGGAGTCTGCAGAGGAAGATGGATGGTCCATGATGGGGAAGGGAGGACTGAATAGGATAAGGCTCTGTGGTCTCCCTGGCCTAGATCTGTATGAAGGCTTGGAAACCCCTGATGGCCTCTCCATTTTTGAGCACTGCGGGTTGTCCGTGGTAGTCTCTCCTTCAGAAGTACGCTTTCGGCGAAGAATTGGTACATCCTGGATGGAATTATGATTTGAGAGGGGTGGTTCTACCTTTCCAGTTGTTGCTGAATCCATAAAGGTCATGCTGTTATTTTCTTTCCCTTTTCTGTCTCCCTGTGGACTCTTTGGGAGCTGCAACTGACCATGAGCATTTGGAGTTGGCTTGCGTTGGCCTGCATTGGCTTCTGCTTCCTTGTTTTCTTGAGCCTTGCAGTTGGGGTTCTGTGTCTGCAGAGGCTGGGGGACCTGAGTGTACTGAATCTTAGGTGGTATAACTGGCACAGCTCTAGCCTGGCACATCTTAACCATGAAGGATGTTCTCACTGCTGAGACACTCACTGGAGCTGAGTTACGGCGCCCAGTAGCAGCATGAGCCATCATGATATAATCTAGGTCTAGGTCTTGGTGATCAAAATGAGAACCCCAAAGATCTGCTTTATCCTTGTTTGGGCAGGCAACAGGTAATGATGGGACAGAATCACTGCCCCTAATCTCTTTTGGGCCACAGACCATGTTCCCAGGTGGCGTGGGCACAGAAAGACTCTCAAAGTTAAAAAGATTGGCAGTTGGGAGAACAGATTCCAGATTTAGAGAAGTGGGCCTTGGTTTCTCTTTCCGCGAGACACCTTCATTTTTACTGCTCTGTAATTCTTTGGCACAGCCTAGATCTTTGATGACAGTCGTTCCAGTGCCACTAGCCTGCTGAACTCTGGATGCACCTTTTTCTGGACTGCTTGAACTTAAGCTCTCTTCAGAAGTAAACTGCAGCAAAGGAGACTTAAGCTTTAAAACTTCCTGGTGGTCTTTGTCCTCATATGTTTCCTTCTCCTCTGATACTTTATGAGTGTCAGGGTACAGTCCTTCATGCTCAGGTGGCAGTTCTCTAGCTGTGAAGCCTGCTTCATGGCTCAGAGGTCTCCTGCTGGATTCATCTGGCTTGGAAGCCTTCTCTGAAAGATTCAGCCAAGCTTCTACTCTGTCACTTCCTTTCCACAGTGCTTGGGAGGGCTCTTTGATCCCTGAGAGGAAGACCTCATGAAGATGCTCCTCACCTGTACTTTTGAAAGGCACCTGGACAGCCCAGTGCCTCTTCACAGAGTCCTTGCTGTCTAAGGAAAAGCTACGACTGAAAAAAGGCTTCTTGAAATGGGTCCTGCCCATTCCTTGGCCTGGTGTCTGAAACTTGTGAAGCATCTCTCCTTGAGTGTCCTTAAAGGTGGGAGAATGGAGAGGACTAGTGACCCACTGGTGATCTTCCCATGGCTCCACCAACTCTAAGCTCTGCACATGGTCTGTCCATGTGTCATCATCTTGCTGGTCCAGAAAGTCTTGGGTTTGATCACTTGTAATGCCCTCTTTGAGCTGGTGGACTCCAATATTACTTAAATGGTCTGGATCCCTTTGATCTGAAAATGCTTTATCAGCTTTCTCTGTCTGAGTTACAGCAGCACCTTCCTTCTGTCTTTGACAAAACACAGTATTATTTTCCCACTCTGATTGGTCTACAAGCTTTTCTTTGAAATGTGATGACTTATCTCTTGAAAGAGTTATGTTCTCTTGTAATTCTAATGAAAGCTTCCAGTCTTGAAACTGAGAAGGAAGGTCATTTCTGGTCTCCACTTCTTCCAGACATTGTTTTGGACAAGGTAGTTCATGTGGCACATTTTCCAGTTTTAGTAAGGTGGAAGAAGCATCACTGAGCAGTTTGGAGCCCCAGGCAGGTGACTCTGTTGCTGCTCTGGAAGAGCCACTAAACAAAGAAACGTGATGTACAGCTGGTAGGGTTTGGATCATGTTCTCTTCAGATGGTGTTGGAGGTAGCACCAAACTACATGGTAAGCTGTTTGCTTCTGGGGATGAAAGGGATACAGGGCTGTGTTTAAATTCTTTCTGTTTCTGGTTTTTTTCTGGAGCAAGTGCCAGTGGGACTGATGTCTCCTCTTCAGACTCAACGATTTTCAGCTCCTGTTGAATTTCTGGCCACAGCGGTTCCATTACAGCATTGGAATGATGGTCATCAACCTGGAGAAGAGAAATGACATTAAAAGTCAGTTGCCTTTTTTTGCTTTCTGTTTTCTCTATCTACCAATTCTCCTTTTGGGGGAAGAAAGGTAACATATTATAGCCCAATCTCATCAGATCTTGAAAGTTAAGCAGGGGTAATACTTGGTAGGAAGACTACCTGGGAAGACTCTGCAGACGAAGGCAATGGCGAACCATTTCTGCTTCTCACTTGCCCCATCAGCCCTTTGCTGAGGTCACCACAAATTGGTTGTGACTTGAGGGCACTTTAGACACCCAGTTTGCTTTCTGGGGGATAACTAAAAAGACACATGATGAACATAATTTATTTCTGTCTACAAACAGTATGTTTGTGCACCCATGCCACCTCAGTTCAGACTGGGACTGCACAGGGAGTAGAAAGATTTAACTTCTGAACTCCTTGGTAATTCTGCTAATCTAAAACAGGAACTGAGCAGTTATCCATGTTTAATGGAGGGGAGATATGTCCTTTAAAATATTTTTTTCATTTTCAAATAAGTCTAAATTTTTCCTGTACAAAGTCTAATTTTATTTAGTTAAACCAAATGGGGGTTGAAGGATTACATCCCTCCTCTTCCCACATAGCCTTTATCAAACCGTAGCTATGCACACTCACAATTTCCCTTTACAGACTGATACTTCATCTTTATCATGTCTGCTTTAGGCCTAATGCATGCAAGTATACAAATTAACCATGTGAAACATTGTTAACAGAATATATCCATTGGTCAATGAATTCTAAAGGTGGTCTTGCGAAGCAAGAGCTAAGCGTGTGCCTTGTTCAGCGAATTTCCTTCAGGCCTTTCATTCGTTTTTTTCCATTAAAAAGACTCTGCCCATTAAAAAGACATATCCCCTTAAGTAAAACCTTGACAGATAAAGAATACATCTACTGGAAGATGACTACTGAACTTTCAGCACTCTCTTTGGAACTGATGCTAAAAATCCAGAATGTGTTTGGGAATTATGGAGCAGGGAAGCAGAGTACAGCCATTGTCCCACTGAAATAATTTCAACACTTTCTGTGACTTAAGAGTTTAAAGAACTGGAAATAGCCTTTTAAACAACCCAAGAAATAATTAATTTCAAAGAGCAGTAGTGCCCCAGTGAAGGTCAGGAAGGAAACTGTGGAAGAGTGAAGATGACCTGAACTGAGCTTCTGTTTTGTATCCTGCTACAGGTATGTCTCACCATAATCAAGGGGGGGGGGGGTGTGGACACGTATGGTATAACCCAAACTCATTGGATCTCAGACACCAATCAAGGTTGGTACTTGGATGGGGGACCACCAAGGAAGACTCTGCAGAGGAATGCAATAGCAAACTACCTCTGCTTCTCACTTGTTGTGAAAAACCCCTTGCTGGGGCTGCCATAAGTCACTTGCAACTAGACAGCACATACAAACATAGGGCCAAGAGTCAGGAGCTTTTTCGTGCAAGCTAAAGAGCAGCAGCCAAAGGCCTCTGGGCCCTTGAATCTTTGCTGAGAGTTCACAGTAGGGTTGCCAGCTTCCAGGTAGGCCTTGTTTCCACTACCCTACAAAGTACCTTTTTTGAATTTCAGCCTCAGCTGCTTACTACACAGGGCTGCCAAGCTCCCAGTCCATGTGGGGGTTCCCCCGCCCAGGAGGCTCCCAACCTGGCAGTCCACATTGGGTTGGGGGGGGACCTCCCCCTACATTGCCAGCGTGATGACATCACCTGGAAGTCACATCATTGCCTTGGGGTGACATCGCACAGCTGCCACTCTAGGTGTTTCTAGAAAAATCTATGGTTTTCCCGAACAATCTAGACATTTGGGAGGAAAAACTCTATAGTACAATACGATAGAGTTTTCCCAGAAATGCCTAGAGCAGCCACATGTGGCACTGCCATCCCAATGACATCACTTCACATTACATCACATCACATTGTGGTGGACTTGGCAACCGTATCACTACATGTCCCTGAGACTCAGAGCCAAACTAAACATGAAGGCATCCACAAGGCCACTGTTGCTGTTTTAAATACACTGTTAAATGTCACAAGGGCCCATTGTTCTTGTTTTCCCCTCCCCATGCTTTTTCAAATGCTTTTGATAAGCACCCCTTTGCAGGTGCTTTGGCATTTGAAAAAGAGCAGGGGAGGGGAACAAGAATGCCACACTGCAGACCGTGAGAACATAAGAGAAAACATGTTGGATTAGGTTAATGGCCCATCCAGTCCAACGCTCTGTCACACAGTAGCCAAAAAAACCAGGTGCCATCAGGAGGTCCACCAGTGGGGCCAGGACACTAGAAGCCCTCCCACTGTGCCCCCCAAGCACCAAGAATACAGAGCATCACTGCCCCAGACAGAGAGTTCCAACGATAAGTTGTGGCTAATAGCCACTGATGGACCTCTGCTCCATATCCTTATCCAATCCCTTTTGAAACTGTCTATGCTTGTAGCCACCACCACCTCCTATGGCAGTGGATTCCATGTGTTAATCACCCTTTGGGTAAAGAAGTACTTCCTTTTATCAGTTCTAACCTGACTGCTCAGCAATTTCATTGAATGTCCGCAAGTTCTTATATTGTGAGAAAAGGAGAAAAGCACTTTTCTTGTATTGTGAGAAAGGGAGAAAAAAACCAATCAGGATCAGGCCCTCGACATTTTAAAATGGCGGCAGCATCCTCTTGATGGCTGTGAGGACACCATCACATTTGGTTTGACCCTCAGCTATGGAGAAAACCTAAGCAGGTCTACTTAGAAGTTATCCCCATTTTATTCAATGGGACTTACTCCCAGGAAAGTGTTCTTGGGATCTCCTTAAACGTAGCAGTGGATCCCTCTGCTTCCTCTTGGCACCAGGCATTCCCTCTCCACACACCCACTCATCTGTCACCCTTATCCAGATCAAGATATTCAAATTGCTTCTACCTTATCAAAAAGAGAAGAGCTCCAGGCATTTGACAAGCAGGGACAGGCTCAATAAACCTGCCTAGTTTGATTAGCTAAGATTATGGTTTCCAATTCGCAGGGGCAGAATCAACCACTGGACCATCAGCTAGCACTGACTAATCAAGCTGACCAACATTAATTGGTTACTAAGTATGAATCATCTGATGGGTGGGGCAGAATTAAACCAATTTGCAGGCACACCTACACAGTAATTGAAACTTCAGGAGGAGTGTCAAGAGGGTGCCGTTATAGCTGAAGGGCATATTTGGGACAGCAGAAGAGGTTGTGGAGGATTTTAACAGAAAAGAACAGAGGGAGTGGATAGTTAAGAGACAAGTGGCTGACGCACACAAAAAAAAGTTCTAAACTTGTATGTTCACTTAGGGTTTCCAAATTCCAGGTGGGGCATGCAGATCCCCTGGAATTACAACTTGTCTCCAGACGAAAGAGATCAGCTCCCCTGAAGGAAGCAGCCTCTTTGGGGGGTGGACTCTGGAACTCAGAAGTCCTAGAGGGACATCACACCCTTGCTGAGCTTCCTCCCCTCCCCAAACCCAGCTACCCCCAGACTCTACCCTCCTAAGTCTCCAGGAATTTCCCAACAGAGTTGGCAATCCTAACTTCAGCACTGCAGTCTCTAAAGGCTGCTTGGTGTGAGGTGAGCACAATGGAAAGGTGCATCACAAACAGACACTATTGAGGATTTGGACTTTCTCTGCAAAGTGGCTCTTCTCCTAAGTCATTTCAACAAGGAAACAAAGGGCTTTCTTCAATATCTTCTCCTTACCAGCTCCCTTAGAAGTGGGGAGTCCTCCACTTGACTGCTTGGCCCTTCCTGCTGCCAAGAGTCTTGTCCTGGCCTGTTCTTCATTTTCAGCTGACTGGCTTCATCTCCATCTGCTGGGGGTTTCTGTTCCTGGCTACGTTTTTCTCCTGAAGCTGAGCTCTTGACACTGCTCTTTATCTCTTGGATTGTGATTGCTGGCTGAAGAATACCTAAGGATTCAGGCTTCTGAGTGGGCATTATTTTTTCATTGGTAACATCTGTATTGAAGGCAAAATAAGAAGTTATTAACCCTACCCCCAGGGGAAAAAAACCCACTGAGAGTGGCCCAAACATCCCTAGAATTGGAGCATGTATCTGACCCCAACCCAAGAGATGGTCAAACAACGCATGATTTATTTATTTAAAACATTTATTAGCCAAGGAGGCTTAAAATATAAAATAAAAAACAGTTTCAAAACACATAAAAGATGTCAGTTTAAAATCTCAATTAGGACTGCAATATTTTTTTAAAAAAAATCAGTCAAAATGCAGTTTGAAATACAACTGTCCTTAGCTGCCTCCTGTGGATTAAAAGTGAGAGGGCCAGGCATACCACCCCGGTAAGGTTGTTCCATAATGATGGAGCTGCCACCAAAAAGGCCCTCTCTTGTGTACCCACCAGATGAAATTCTTTGATTGGTGGGACATTCAGAAGGGCCTGTCCCTGTGATCTTACTTCCCAGGCAGAAACATAAGAGAGAAGACAGTCCTTCAGATACTCAAGTCTCAAGGGTTTTAAAGGAAGAAACCAAAACCTTGAATTGGGTTTGGGATTGCATGCCAGTTAATTGCTGTAGTATCAGAGTTACAGGGTCATGACTGGCCAGCCCTAAAAGGAACGTGAGGGAGGAGCTCATACGGACCAAAAAAGATACTCATGTTGTGCTGGTCTTTTTCTGTTCCAAGTCTGAGGGTGGAAGCATTTCCAATTTGGGAAATGGCACAGTAGCATAATAGAATCATCGAGTTGGAAGGAACCTCCAGGGTCATTTAGTCCAACCCCCTGCACAATGCAGGAAATTCACCAATACCTCCCCCCCACACACACTCCCAGTGACTCCTACTCCATGCCCAGTGACCCCTGTTCCATGCACAGAAGATGGCAAGAAACCTCCAGGATTGCTGACCAAACTGGCCTGGAGAAGAATTGCTGCCTGATTCCAAAGAGGCAAACAGCATTTCCCTGGGTGTGTAAGAAGAGGCCATGAAAACTAAGCATTGATGCAACTCTTCCAACCCTCCTTCTCATGATCTGCCTAAGTTCACGGTATCAGCATGGCTGTCAGATGGTCATCTAGCCTCTGTTTAAAAACATCCAAAGAAGGAAAGTCCACCACTTCCTGAGGAACTGCTCTGTCAGGAAGTTCTTCCTAAAGTTTAGTCAAAAACTGTTTTGATTTAATTTCAACCCACTGGTTCTGGTCCAACCTTCTGGGGTAACAGAAAACAACTCCACACCATCATCTATATGATAGCCCTTCAAGTACTTTGAAAATGGTTATCATATCACCTCTCAGTCATCTCCTCTCCAGGCTAAACATATCCAACTCCTTCAACATTTCCTCATAGTACTTGGTCTCCAGACTCCTCACAATCTTTGTTGTTCTTCTCTGGACATGTTCCAGCTTGTCTATGGGCCTTTCCACACTCTACTATTAATCCTGGTTCAACCCTATCCCCGAAACTGACATTCTACACTGTACTCAAGTCAACCCTGTTTTTATTACTGGAGGGTGGGGTAGGGTTTGTTTCCACATTTAATTGAGGTCACCAGTTTCACCTAACAATTGTCCTGGGATATATGGATGCTGTAATAACCAGAGACAAAAGCAACATAAATGGCCACGAGTAGAACTCAGAAAAAAACGGTTTGAGATCCAAATGTGGAAAGGGCCCATATCCTTCTTAAATTGTGGTGCCCAAAACTGAACACAACATTCTAGGTGATGTATAACCAGAGCAGAGTAAATTAATACCATCACTTCATGTGATCTGGACACTGTTCTTCTGTTGATACAGCCCAAAATCACAGTTTTCCAACCTGTCAATGTCATTCTGTATCTGTCTTCTTCTGTATTTGCAACCCCTCCCAAATTAGTATCATCTGCAAATTTAATAAGAATTCCCTCTATTCCTTCATACAAATCATTTTTAAAGATGTTGAACAAAATAGGCCCCAGGACAGATCCTTGAGGCACTCCACTTGTCACTCCAAGATGAGGAGCCATTCACAAGCACTCTTTGAGTGCAATCCACCTAACAGTAATAGGATTCAAACCACATTGTACCAACCTGTCAACAAGAATATTATGTAGAAGCTTATCAAAAGCTTTACTGAAATCAAGATAAACTATGTCTACAGCATTCCCCTGATCCAGCAAGGTAGTAACTCTCTCAAAAAACAGAGATCAGGTTAGTCTGATATGACTTGTTCTTGAGAAACCCATGCTGGCTCTTAGTAATCATAGCTGTCCTTTCTAAATGTTCAAGGACTGACTGAAGATTTGTTCTAAAACTTTTCCAGGTATGGACATCAAGCTGACAGGTTAGTAGCTACCTGGATCCTTTTTCCTTCTTGAATATGGGGACAGCATTTGCCCAGTAGAATTACACTCCTCCACCATCTAAATCTGTAGTCTTACCACTCAACCCTGGACTACTTTGGAGGAGAAAAAGATGTGCCTGGATTTCCACATATAATTCCTCCCTCAAAGTTAACCTGCCCTATGTTTTAATAGCTGTTTTATTTTTATATGCATGTGTGTGTATTTTATCTCAGTTTTAATGATTCCAATAATGTGTTTTTATTTTGTTTAATGGTTTTTAAGATGCATTTTTATTATGCATGTTTTTAATCTGTTAGCCACTTTGGTAGGCCTGAAGAGGGCAGAAAGGAAGAGATCAATTTTGTAAAAAAATAAATTTTGCTTGGTGCTCTTAGGGAAAAAAATGATGACATCCCTTTTATTCTTTGAAAAGACCAACATTGTTTGAACTATGAAGATTTTCTTGGGGTATTTTCTTTTTTATCACACATGTCTAACAGCAAGTATGTAGGAAGAAATAAAGAAAAAGTTAAAGGCTTTTATAGCCCAAAATGTTTCAGACATTTTGGCTTTCTACCAACATACGTGGATGAATTCCTCCTACATTTTGGATTGGTGTAGCTCTCTTCTCTTTGGGGCACTTTATCCATCAGACTGTACCCAAACTGGGTGCTATTCTTCAAGTACAAGAGGAGTCTACACAATGCCCCCAAAGATACACTGGCTGCTGGTCCCATTGTGCGTGAAGGATTTTTAGGCAGCTGAATTCTATTTTTGAGTTTTTAAAAAAATATAATTTAGACTTCAGTTCTTTCCTCCAGCTACTTTGGATTTTCAGCTCACCATGCTGCTGATACAATCTAAGGTCCAAATTAGAAGTTACACGCCAGCAGAAGAATGTTACCTTTCTGGCCTTTAAAAAAAACTACACTAAAGTTTTTAAAAGGACAATTTGGACACAGGATAATCAGGAGGAGAAGAGGTAGGACAGGAGGGTACCTCATGTTTTCCTGCCAGTCTTTTTCTCCGCTGCCAAATTCTTATCCCTCTCCATACAGAATTCTAGATTTGTGCAATTTTGTATGCAGTGGGAGACTTTCTCTTTTGCAGTGCTTTAATGAACATGAGATGGGCCCATCTAGATCTTTCCACTGGTCTATCTAGACCAACATCCTGTGTCACACAGTGGCCAACCACTTACTCTGGAGGGCCAACAACATGGCATAGTGACCCCTGATGTTGCCTTCTATCACTGGGTTTCAGAGGTTCACTGCCTTTAAATATGAAGGTTCCCTGTAGTCAACATAGCTAGTGGTTGCTGATAGACTTATTGTCTGCAGATCTGACTCATCCCCCTCTAAAGCCGTCTATGTTATGACCTCTGGCAGTTAGCTTCACAATGCTGAGGGAAGAAGTCTTTCCTTTTGTCTGCCCTGACTTCATTATCTGTTACCCTCAGCACAACACCTTCACCAGGCCTCACAACTGTCTGAGATGTAGGAGATGCTCCATCTTTAATAGAAAACCTGAGAATAAAGATTAGGTTATGGGCAGTTAAGAGGTTAGTGTATGTGGGAACATGACACATCTCAACCAAAGCTTTTTTCAGTGATTCTCTGATGCCCTGGCCATGACTAATGACCAAAGTTTGCATGACAACAAAAACTTCTCAGGCCATTCAGGAATTTCCCTTATAATACAAGCTCCTCAGGAAACTGAATAAAATGTATCTCCTGAGCCACTGACACTAAGCTTTAGGTCAGCCGCAGTGGAATTATGCCATTCAAACCCTTCTAAAAGCAACTCCTTCAGTGAACATTCTAAATAACCCCCTAACAGCAGAACAGATCCAAACCACTGGACCTATCCGTACCAGCAAATGAAGGGCTATGGGCATTTGCCCCAGTGGCCAATTCCCAGGTTAAAAAGGGTTTAATTTGGGTACCCCTAAACCAGAAAGTTAGGTCCAGTCATCATCCCGGACTGTTCCTTCACCACTTTGCCAGGATATTTCAGCCTGTATAGCTTCCATGCTACTTTGGTACATCTTTGCCTTCCAGGATCAGGTGACTTTCCTCCTTGCTGCTCTAATCTGCTCCCACTTCGCCTCAACCTCCGCCTCCAATGCCTGGCTTCTTTGGTCTAACTGCCTTCCTGTTTTCCAAGCCCTGCCCACAGAAAGACTCCGACTCCACCTCCTGCTCCTTTGTCTTCTCCTTACCTTCACTCCCTCCCTCCTTCAATCTACTCCCCCACCAGTCTCCTCTCTCCAGAGACAACATACACTCATAACAGACATAGGTGGGTTTCCAGTCCTGACACCAAGCCATGGGAGACACATCTAGATTTAAAAGAGGTGCTTCCATTAGGAATTATTTGATTGGCTTATGGATTGCTTATTTTCCAAAGGTTTCATCATTCTATATATATCTAGTCATTCTTAGTAGAACATATCCCACAATTGTAGAACAGTATATTGCACTTCTGTTGAGTCTACCTATTTTTCTTTGTATTTTATTTCTGTATTTTAAACGTTCAATAAAAACTAAAAACCAGTTGTTGTCTTCCTCCATGATTCCACCCAAGATATTGCTCTAAGTTCATGTGCATGGAGGCGAACTTAAGAATCTTTACCCTGGGATACAGGAGATGAATCTTTACCCTGGGATACAGAAGATGTTTACTCCCTTGGTAACATGTTCCTCAACCTCATGTGATGCCACCAAGTTCTATTATGACTAAATGTGGAAGGATGATTTTACTGTAACATCTTCCTGATTTTACTGGAGCATCTTCTTGCATGCCATCCTTTGAATAACCCCTCCCAACTTTCTTCTCCTGAGCTTACCTGCTTCTGCTTTGGGCTCCACCTTCTTTTCTTCCTTGACTGTAGTATGTTCTGGCTTAGCTCCTTCTAGGACTGTAGAAATGGCACTGTCTAACCCCAAGAAAGAAGATTCTTGCAGACTGGAGAGAACAGCCTTTTCCTTTTTAGGCGAGCGGCAGGGGGTACTGTTGATACTGATGACAGCAGACACCCGAAGGGGCACTGAAACTGCAAAGGGCTCTGAGATATTCAAGGCTTTGTGCTGGTGCCGGGGGGAGGCCTCCAGGGGGAAGAGAGTCCCATGGAATCCTGATTTGGTAGCCCCATCATTGGAAGTGTAGAACATGCGGCACATCTTTGGGGAGGTCTGTTCACCCTCCAGGTCTTCTGTGGGCCGGAAGACTTTCAGCTGCTCAGGGAGGGGCCTGATTTGGGTTGGCTGAGAAGCGTCTTTGTCTCCTCTGTCCTCTGTGCCCCCCTCTGCCCCTTTCACGGCAGCCTGTGGAGCCCATTCACTCTCCAACCTGCTTAGATCAGAAGGGCCACCTGGCCCTCCCATCCGCGGTTTTGTCAATGGAACGAAAAACCCTCCAGCCGCGGCTGTGCGCTTGAAGCGGCTTTTTTCATCATCTCCTGAGAAGAAGAAAAGAGATTAGATTTATACCCTGCCTTTACTTGGGGTCTCAGAGCAGCTTACAATCTCCTTCCCTTACTCTCCCCTCAACAGACACCCTGTGAGGTAGGTGGAGCTGAGAGAGCTGTGAGAGAACTGCTCTTGAGAGAACAGCTCTGTGAGAACCCTCTAAGGAAGGGAGGGTTTAAAGCAGAAAAGTGTTGTCAAGGAAATGCTGATCCTCAACTATCCTAAGCATGTTTACAAGAAAAGTAAAAAACCCAGGCTAAATACAGTTGCTCAAGGACCTTGTCAGAGATGGAAAGCCCCGAATTCACATTAACTCAACACATCACTCACTAAGTCTTCTAAGCCACATTTTTCTTTCCAATATGTGGAGTAGTTCTGGCTGACTTCAGTAGAATCTTTGAGTACAAAATGTGAACTGATTCCTGAACACAAAACATGAGCAATCGTCGGGTTCGCTGCAGCCGGAATTGCTGTCTTCCATCAACTGCATTAAGTGCTTTGAATGGCAGCAAACAGCAATCCCCCACAACGTAGCATCATTTATGAATGGTGTGCATGCACACACACACACCCATAAATTGAGGGTTTTCCCTCAGTAAAATACTTGCTAGAAGGGGAACTCATTTTTTACTGGGCAAGCAGGTAAGTTTATTTGCTGCAGGGGGAAAAGGCCATTTATATACATGTGTGCTATTCATAAATGGCACCTGCACCCATTTTTCTAGGGTGATGAATGATACGTTAGTGCCACACATACTTACTGGATGATGCCTGGGACATCCGTCCAAGCTCCACTACCAATCTCACATTCACCAGCTCATGCCTATTTGAAAAATCACTTGCCCATTAAAAATAAAATAAAAAGCATTTTCCCATTTATGCCTTTCTTCCATGCAGGCTGTGCGTGTAACTCCAGAAATATGAAAATACCCCTTATCTTTAACCACACCACAAGCACTGTCTTTTGCATCAAAGGGAGGCTACATATCATGGCCAACTTTACAGGGAAATGAGGCAGAGGTCTCAGGCAGCAGATCTAGGTTTGAAACAACTTTGTCTTCACTCCCATTGCTTCCCACAGGAGCATGAGCAGCTAATGCTCCTTCCCCATCCTGGTTCCCCAGACATGGGTGGAAAACTGAGCATATCCAGTGGAACTCTCTGATCTCTTGTGGGTGGTGTAGGTCACAGTGGGTGGAAGTGAGAGGCAAAGGGATAGTGAGAGAGGTGGCAGTGGCAATGGGTGGCAGTGGGGATGCTTGCCTCTGGTGACACCCCTTTCTAAGCTACCAGTTCTGCCCATTCCATGATGTAAAGATGACGATGTCTTATATTGTTGCTCAGGGCTTTTGGGGTAGAAAAAGCCAAGCAGGAACTCATTTGCATATTAGGCCACACCCCCTGGCAACACCATTCTTACACGTAGGACTTCTTGTAGGAAAGGCCCAGCAGGAGCTTATTTGCATATTAGGCCACACCCTCTGACACCAAGCCAGCCAGAACTGCGTTCCTGTGCGTTCCTGCTCAGAAAAAGCCCTGCTGTCGCTAATGTGAGTCAAACACTCGTATAGAGTTGCCAAGTCCAATTCAAGAAATATCTGGGGACTTTGGGGGTGGGGCCAGGAGACTTTGGGGGTGGAGCCAGGAGACATTGGGGGCGGAGCCAGGAGCACAGGTGTGACAAGCAGACTTGAACTCCAAGGGAGTTCTGGCCATCACATTTAAAGGGACAGCACACCTTTTAAAATGCCTTCCTTCCATAGAAAATAATGAAGGATAGGGGCACCTTCTTTTGGGGCTCATAGAATTGGACCCCCTAGTCCAATACTTTTGAAACTTGGGGGGTATTTTGGGAAGAGGCACTAGATGCTATACTGAAAATTTGGCACCTCTACCTCAAAAAACAGCCCACCCAGAGCCCCCGATACCCACGGATCAATTCCCCATCATTCCTTATGGGAATTGTTCATGGAGGTGCATAATGGTTGTGGGGGTGGGGCTTCCCCCGCCGGCCAGCTGGCTGGGGAAGGGAGGAAGACTGTAAAACCGAGGGATCCCCCGCTGGGACCTGGGGATTGGGAAGCCTACACTTGTATCATGATAGGGAATGAATTTTCTTCTGGACTGTTTCTGAGTGATCACCCTTTTCAAAAGAAAATTTCCACTGGGGACCCCCTAGGTCAGACAAGCTGGTTCGATTTGGCAAGCACTTTGTTTCCAAACAGCATCCAGTTTCATATTGCTTATTTGAAATGGGTATATCCTTTTCAGTTTCAGTTTTGTTTACTGGGAAGGTTCCAGACTTCATTGTTAAAACACAATAACCGCTGTGTGACACAGAACGTTGGACTGGATGGGCCATTGGCCTGATCTAACATGGCTTCTCTTATGTTCTTAATCCTTAATAACAATAATAACAATAACAATAACAACAACAATAATAATTTTTAGAAGCAATTTTTAACTGCTGGGCAGGTTGTTGTGGGAGCAGAAGCTCTTTTAAATATTCTGATCGCAAACCAAATCTCCCCCCACCCCTGCCCTGCTTTTGGGAGTCATAAAAGCTGTTCACTGTGCAGAGCATTTGTGTAGGTTGTGTAGGTTGACTGAAAGAGGAAGAGACAAGAGAAGGGCCCTGTCAGTTGGATAGAGAACTTTTAGTGTCCTTCCAAAACTAAAATTCTATGCTCTGGAACATAGAGGCCCACACACAAGAGCAACAAAGTTCCTGGGACCCATCAAGAAACACAATGATATTGTGAGTGTGATGCATATAAGTGAAAGCCCACATAGGCTGCTGTAGGGTTGCCAGGCCCTCAGCAAGAAATAATAACAAACAATGCAGAAACTTAACAAAAGCTTATATAATATGAGGTGATGATTAAAGTAGAATTATTGCAGTCTCTTATATACACAGAACATCTCAAACAGAATCCTGTTACTCTCAACCGTGATTCTATTTTAGTTTGTTCAGGCCCCTAGCAAGGGCAGAGGATCCTGATGTCAATCAGCTGACTGGCAGGGGACTTACCAGCAGCAAAAGGAGGCCTCAGCCTACATTCCTGGCAACACAGTAATGTCACTTTTGGCACACACCAGAAGTGATAATCAGTTGCCATAGATGAAGGGACACACTGGTATTTGAGCAAAACCTCTATGTTAAAATGACTTGTATCATAGAGGTTTGACCAAAGACCAGAGCGTCTTCATGTCACAAGCAATGTGATGATGTCACTTCCAGTGCAAACTAGCACTACTGCTCCCATATGGCCAGCAACATCAGCTTGGGCTTTTCTTTGCTCCTGGTAAGTCCCCCCCATGTCCCATGTGTCATGGGGTACCTATCAACTCTAGGCTGCTACCATCACCATCCATATATATGTTTAGCATGAGCTGGTGGTTCTGCATGTTTGGCAGACAAAATCTCACCTCCAACAGGAAGCGAACACAGCGAGTCCATGCTTTTGGCTGGCCGAATGGTTGCTTTTTCTGTAGAGAAAAGGATTACAACACAGGTTAAGCTCTGAAAACATAACTCTGAAGCACAGTACAGTTAAAAGACCTAAGTGTAAGAAAAAGCCCCCTACTCTTCATACACATGGACATCGTGATCACCAGTATGGTTGCCAGGGTGCCTGGAGTTTTGACTCATACACATCTGCTCTAAGAAGTGGACTTTGCCCACAGTTTCTAAGGCTTATGTGAATACTATAAGCCTCAGCTTTGCAGCAGGATTCTACATCTCTGGATGGGTGTTAGCCAGAACTACAGACGAGCCTCCAGCCACTCCTTGCGTGCACAGTCTCAGCCGTTGCAGTGGAAGAAGCCACGCCGCCATGAACTGTACAGGCAAACAGTTTCCAGCCTGTTTCCATGAACCAAAGGCTAACACCACCAGAATCCATCTTGTTTTCCTGACTCTATTACAGCCAAGCAAGAGACTCACGTATCCAACAGCTGCTTCAACTTCTGCATAAGGCAATCAAGCTTATCTTAGGCGTGGATCCTGCCAGACTGCCTAAGCTTTTGTCCAACGAAACCCAAGTCAAAGGATGGTGCCAGCAGAGGAGTAAAGAAGAGTAAGAAAAGCTTCACTCAGAGCCATAGTTATTGTATAAATTGGGTGTCACCTTAGGTATCAATTTGGCCATCTATTGTCACTTATAGATAAGTTTGGATAGCTTGTTTAATCACCTCCACCCAATACCTCCACCCATGCCCTGCCCTAACTGTCACCCTGGAGCCTCCCCCTTTTTGGCCCATTGTTACCTGGAAGTCCAATCAGGTAACCAGGGCCAGGTCTGCTCATTGTCCAGGTATGGACATCCAATCAGGTGCCCCCAATAAACTGGCTATTGGCTACCACACAAGTCCAGCCCTTATGGTCACTGCGGAGCCTCCCCTTTTTTTGAGCTCATGTACCAGCTGACCACCTGTCATCCGCTCCTGCACCTCCTACCCCCTAACGGCTCAAGGTAGTCCTTATAACCACAGTCCCAACTCCCCACAGGTGTGCATCTAGCAGCACCCCATTCCTGCTGTTTAGATACATCCCCGATTCCTGATCAATTGAGGGTCCCTTCCCCCTAGTCCTCGTTTGTCGCCATTGGAGCCTTCCTTGAAGACTAATTATCACCCTGTTTGTCCATCCTTATCACCCTGTTTGTCCATCTATGCATTTCTACTTTTATTAGGACTGTATGTGTGTTGTATGTATTCATTACCTTGTATGTGTTCTATATTTTTCTGTAATAAATCCATGATTGTTTTACTTAATTAGTGTCCTTGGTAAATTTAGCAATAATTTCTGGAGGTGGAATCCTGTATACATAGATTCTAGATCCCTTTTTAAGCCAAAGGTGCCCACCTGTCAATTCCCCAACCTCTTTTGAGGGCATTTTGGCTTTCAACGGTGCGCCACTGATACCAGTGCGCAAAGTCAAGAGCCTGGGAGTGCTACTGGAATCCTCTCTATCAATGGAGGCCCAGATAGCTGCCACTGCTAGATCCGCCTTCTTTCATCTCAAGAGGGCGAGGCAGTTGGCTCCCTTCTTGGAGCGCAGCGACCTAGCAACTGTGATCCACGCAACGGTCACTTTGAGACTAGACTACTGCAATGCCCTCTACATGGGGCTGCCCTTATATCGAACACGGAAACTTCAGGTAGTCCAGAACGCGGCGGCCAGGCTGCTTGAGGGACTACCACGGTGGGAACATGTGCGGCCTGGGCTGCGGGATCTGCATTGGCTGCCGGTTGTGTACCGTGTTCACTATAAAGTGCTGGTTATTACCTTTAAAGCCCTATATGGCCGGGGACCTGCCTACCTAAGGGACCGCCTCTCCCCATATGTTCCCCAGAGAGCACTGAGATCTAGCTCTCAGAACCTTCTAACAATCCCTGGGCCAAGAGAAGCTAGGTTGAAGGCTACTAGGGAGCAGGCCTTCTCGGTAATGGCCCCTCGTTGGTGGAACCACCTTCCGGAGATGGTGCGAGCCCTGCGGGACCTGAATCAGTTCCGCAGGGCTTGCAAAACATTTCTTTTCCAGCTCGCTTTTGAGACAGAACCTGATTAACCTGACGTGTGGCCACCCAGCCATCTTGTGGATATTATGATTTACAGTATTTTAGCACCTAATTTATATATTTTATCTATTTTTAAAATTTATTATGTAATTGATTATATTTAAAACTGTCTACATTGTTTTACTTGAATCATGGAATTCCATGTCTGTGAACCGCCCTGAGCCCGCCTTTGGCGGGGGAGGGTGGGATATAAAAATAAAGTTGTTGTTGTTATTATTATTATTATTATTATTACATAAGTATCCTCAGTGCAACTTCAAAAAAGAATCAGATTCGCTTGCTTCCAGTTTGGATTTCATGGAGAATTGATGAGCTTTCCAGTGGGGGAGCTCACCAGACCCTCTATTCTGGACAGAGAAGGTGTTTTAATATCTGCTGTCTACATCATCTAGGCAAGATGATAGCCAAGATATGCTTAAAGTTCTGAGGAGAGGTACTTTGGCTAACGAGAAATCCCAGGGGGGGTTCTTTTGGCTTTGAAGAGTCTCCGGAGAAGAACCGCTTCCAACGTCTATAGAGGGTATCTGAGGTTGTTAAATCAACATAAATTCAACGTGTGCCAAGCTTCTTAAGGGCTAATTAATCGTGGATGAGAAACAGACCAGTGTGCTTGATGTCGGGACTTCAAAGGTAAATAAATTTTTATCTGTTGCTCCGGGACTAAATTGGGAAATATTTGGAAGGCAAATGAAGGTCTGTTCCCAACTCAATGTGTTGGCCCCGCACAATGCTTAACAAGCTGGACTTCTGCACATTCTCCCCTACTTTGTCTGGGTGCCTTAATTGTACAACATTTGATATAACTGCTCAGACCTGTTTCATTATTTGCCACTTATCTATAGCTGCTAATATTTGATTATCAAATCAGGATTCAAAATCCACAGATATCAGCCACATCATAGTCCCAGGAGAACATCCATAAGATGCTGGTTTTTTTTTCATAACTGAATGTGAAAGAAGAACTCCTCAATTCAAGACACAATTCAAGATGAACTGCTGGGCAGAGGTGGGACTATGGCTCTATGAGAGAACATCTGCTTTGTGTATAGAAGGTCCCTGATTCAATCCACTGGTTCAATCTCCAGTTAAAAGAATCAGACAATAGGTGATGATGTGAAAGAGCCATGCTGAAATCCTGGAGAGCTGCTGCTAGTCAGATTACACCATTCCAGTCTTAACAGATCAATGGCCTGACGGTATATAAGGCAGCTTCATGAGCTCAGCAACCCAACCATTCTAAGCCTCTGTAGCAAAAACAACTAGTGTAGACATACCCTTAGCAACAGAGCTATGGAAGACTTTTCTGCTTGCATCAAACTAGTCAAGGAGATACATATTCAGTGATTAATATTATTCACCCCAGTCCTATAATGGGGAGCATTCACACTAGGCAGCTTGTATGCACTGGGCTATGACTGCCTTTCATTGTCCCACTGAAGTGATGGTCTGCATGATGCAAGAGGTCAAATATGTGATCTGCTCTCTTCAAAACCATTTCACCCTGTCCGAATTCCTGTAACTTTACCAGCATGAATGGTCTTTTTTTTCAATGTGCAAAAAATGTTTTCTGCATTGCACAAGAAAGGAATAAGAGGGCCAAAGAAGTGGAGAAGAGAAAAGCCCCAGCAGTGAAGTCGAAGGATGGTCCTCACCCAACAGCTTCTGCCCTCGCACAAACACACTCCCATTTCGGCTCAGTTTCGATTTGGATTCTGATCCAGACCGGCCCAGGTTGAAAATGGACTTCCATTTCTTGGATTTCGTAGATAATTTTCTCCTGGAAGGGAAAGTGATAACGGATTCAGAAATCCTTAACTATGAAGGCAGGGAACTTCTCAGTCTCCTTCACCTGCTTCACTTTCAGGGGTTTTTTTTACAACCTACCATATTTTGAAACAAATCCTAAATGTTGCAAAGCAGAGTCAAGTAGCACCTTTAAGAGCAACAAAGTTTTATTCAGAATGTAAGCTTTCGTGTGCTCTAAGCACACTTCATCAGATAGTAGGATGGAATGGCAAGCAGTCCTAAATATAAAGTGGGCAGTGAATCAGCATGCAAAATCATGGAAATGTCCCTTAGCAGATTAAAAGAATCACAAGCCGGGGCCTAGACTGCCAGCCTATGCCCACTGGGCTAAAAAACCCAAAAAAACAGTAATAAACGTTCATTAAGATTGATGTTCATTAAGTATTCTGCAATAAATGAGAGTCTGCTCTGGGTTAAAAGAAGGGCATAAGGTTCTCAGAGGCTTAATTTAAACATGTAACACATATAAAAACATCATTCGATTTTGCCACCCGGATCTATCAAATGTTGTAAGTTACAGTTTTCCAAAACTTCATGCCAGAAGCCTTTAAGTGACATAGGAAAGAAGGACTCAAACCCCCATTCCTTTTTCAGTGGGAAAAAGTACCCTTTTAAAAAATCCAAGCACTAAAGGTTATTTTTGTTTCAAGATTCAGGTTGTTAAAAATATATTGGGGTGGTTCTTATGGTCCCCTCTGCCTGTTCATGAAGCCTTCCACCAAAACAAAGTGCATCCCTCCAGTGGAAAAGATGTGTCCCACCTGCAAAAAGTTCCTCATGTTAGAAAGCTCCAGTGCAAGCAGAACACTGTCTTAAGATCCAACCTGTGGAATTTACCTGACCAGGATTATCATAAAACAGCTGCATCTCTCGACATGAGGGCTAATGACTGATGAAAGAAATCTTAAGATGATGTATGAGTTTTAACTGATTACATTTCCAATTGAATAAAAGTTATGTTTTCTAGTGCAAAAATAAAGCATACTTCCTTTGTTTATTACTGATGCACATATGCGCACCACAGTAGGCATCATCTTTAGTGAGGCATTCCCTCCTGGTTGTGAGAAAAGGACTGCTTGTTTTTTAGATACTCTCTGTCATCTGCAGCTTTTGTAAGAACATAAATGTGTTTATGTGAATACGTGCATATACACACACTCACACATAAATTTGCTGCGCAATGACTCATAGCAACTGATCAAAAGTTTTCCATTACTTTATCTAACCGATATATTGATAAAACAAAGTGGTCCAAGATTTCATTCCCCCCTCCTTCCTGAATGCATCCTCCCAGCCATGTATCAGGACCTACTGAGTGCTCAGTAAACCTCCTGTTCTGGGTGGAAACACAAAAGCAGGGCTGATGGGTTGCATTTATGGTGGTAGGGAGGCTCACATGCTGTGCAGGCCTACTGTACTGATTACTCAATGATCTGGATCATCGAGAAGAAGTAATATACAAACAGTATTATATTCTCATCTTGCCGTTGGGGAAATGAATTCAAGAGACAGGATCACTGTACACATCCTGCTCTTTTTTAGACTTAATATGCTTTGACACAAGAGCTATCATGCAACCCACTCATATATTTTATTGCATGTGTAAGCTCCAGGAAGCCAAATTTGGCCTATGGTTCCCAGTGCATGTACATACTAATAAATATAATAAATATATACATGTAGTCATCACTCATAATACATATGTTGGTTGCACTTTAAATGTAACAAGTGTGGAATGGCTACCCTTACAGTTTGTGGACAAGCTGACACCTGACAGCCTTCTCAGGATTCATAAATTTATTACTGGAGTCTCACTCAAAGGTCACAACTCAGCATTCACATGAAGCTACCTTACAGGGAGTCAAACCCTTGGTCCATCAAGGATGGTGTAGGCCACTCTGACTGGACAGGGTTCTCTAAAGTCTAGATCTTTCACGTTACCTACTCTCTAATCCTTTTAATTGGAGGTGCCAGAGATCAAACAGGGTCTTTCTGCATGCAGAGCAAAAGCTTTACCACTAAATCACAGTCCCTCCCCAGTGGCTATGATCTACTAGGAATATTGATGGTGCCATATGGAAGATGCACACACCACAATTTAAATAACTAAAAAGGCAGTGCTAACAACTTCATCAAGGTCAGATTACATCAGTGTTCCATTAGTACTTTTGCCATCTAGCAGCAATCTCTGCACTATGCAACAGGAATGAAGAGTAGATCGTATCGACCATCCTTCACACACATGAACAACTACTGTATGTGAGAGTTGTACAAAAATGGATATTGCTTGTGCAGTTGAGACAGGTCACCAGCAGGTGACTCTCTTCTAACAGCCGTCTCAAGGCCTCTTTCGCATTTGGTTCACGTTGATCAAACATTCTAAATGAAGCAAAGCACCAAAAGCAATTCTTCCAGAACAAGCCTACATCCCTCTCTTTTACTAAACAGTAAAAGACCTGACATTGGTGAAGGACCAGAACTCAGCTGCTGTGCATATGTTTTGCATGCATAAGGTCTAAAGCATCTCTGCCTAAAATAATTTTAAGGAACAGGGCTGGGAAAGACTCGTGCCAAAGACTTTGAAGAGCTGGTGCCAAACAATACTTGGCAAGAAAGATCCATCGTCTGTCTCCATTTCATGCATTCATAGCACGCTGAGAAAACTGCTCAGACTACTGAAAATTAAAATGTATATGGATTGTTATTATTATTATTCTCTTGGCAATGTTGAGGTGCAAAAATGGAATGCAGAGCATAAGGAAGAGGCCTATTTGTCTTTTATGTTCTGCTTTAAGATACTAACAATCTACTTGCCTATGTGGTTACTGGCCTATCACTATCAGGGTGATGTAGAAGGTTCTCTCCTCTTCCATTTTATCTTCCCAACAATCCTATGAGGTAATTTAGGCTGAAAGAATTACTTTCCCAAGGTCATTCAGCAAATTTCACAGCTGACACACATGATTTGAACTCATATCCCCTAACTCTAATCTGGCACACTAGCCACTACACCATACTAGCTTGACAAAATGGGACCACTTACTTGCCATCTGGTAGGTCAAGTACAGTATGAAAGAAAGAGCCCGTGACAGGGACAATTTCAGGCAAACTGTTCTCCCTCCTCTCCTTGCGGGCAGGGTGGCAAGCTGACAGGCTTCGGGCCTGAGCTTCTTCCAGGCTCACCAGCTTCATGGGAAGAGAAGTGGAAGGCAGCGTCAAGCTCTTCACAATGGGCTTGTTCTCTGGAAAGCAGGAAGGAAAAATGAGACTCCTTGCCTCACTTGGTGGTGGGTGAGTGGGAAAATTGTAGAGGAGAAGGGAAGATTCTTAAAAAGTCTCTCAAATGTTTCCTTTCTGACTAAGCACTTAAAAGTGAAAACAATGTTTAGAATCGTGGTTAGCTAGTAAAATGCTCTTCTTTTACAGCAATTTGATCCAGTGCCCTGCTTTTCCATCCCAGCAGGTCCTTGGTCACCAGCCAAAGTACACAGTCCTGTGGTATGCATCTTCAGAGGATGGGGCCAGAGGGATGCCTGGTGCACTGAACATCAGGAAGACTCCAACCCAGAGGTGGCCTTTGATGCTAGGCAGCATTCTCAGCCCACTCCCAATAGTTTCAGGGGATTTGTTTTGAAACTCTTATCCCCCTCCTTCCATTTATTAATGACAACTATGGTTATTGAGAAGAGCCAAAAGGCCAACCCTGAATCTCAAAGAAGTTTTGTTTAAAAGGGGAAAAACCCAGAAGTTTCCTAATTCCAAAGAGGGGACTTTATGGATTAATCATTAGCAAACATCACAAGGAATGGTAGAAGATGTTCTGTCACCACAAACACGCTTTGCAGAGCAGCAGCGAAGACAAACAATACTAAACAAAAGCCAGAGAAAATTGGGGAGGAGGACGGGGAGGAAACAGGTGTGTGCATCCTGCACAGCCATTGCTTTGAACTGCTATGCTTACCAGGCATGATAATCCTCATTGGCCAGATCAGTATCTTTCAGACACTGATAGCTCCAGGGGTCATTTGTAGAGAAATAGGTGGTGGAGCTCACCCAGGGATTGTTATGCAGCTGCACCTGCTATTCAGTGGACAAGGTGGGAAGGAGGAGGGGGGACCCTCAGGTTCAGGAGCTGTGCTGCTGTGAGCTCCTGCTGAATTCAAGGCCTGGATTTTATGGAATGGCCTTTTCAAGAAGGCCTACAAAACTCTCTCTTTTCTCCAGGTTACACAAGGTAATCCTTTTCTGGAGGCTTTTGGTGATTAACAGCAAATATCCTGGTTTATTGTTGTTGCCTGGAGTAGGTTATTGTGATAACTGTTCATGATCTATGGTTGGTTCTTATTGTTAGCTGACTGGGGTTTTTTAATTGATATTGTTTTTTTAAACGTTGTTACTGCTAGAGAGCCAGGGTGTCTGTCTATCCTCTATCTTTCAGTTAAAAACGTTTAAAGCTTCTGGAAGGATTTGAAATCTTCACTGCTGACATGGAAGAAAATAGTTCAGAAAGACTCACCCTCAGTCTCCTTTGGTCTGACAGAGCCACAGTCATTAAAGAGTTCATCCGTGTGGTTCAAGATAAACTCAATCACCAACTGTTGGACCCGCACCTCCAGGAAAGCTGCATCTCCATTGCATCCCACAGCCTCAATCTCCTTTGACCTGCATGTACCACAGTAAGGGGGACAGCTGTGAGAAGTGTGAGGCATCGCTTCCCCAAGACACTGCTTGTGGGGAGGGGAACAGATCTGTGGCCTGTCATGTGGCCTGTCTACAGCCTCCCAACAGATATATATCATGTGGCCTGTCTACAGCCTCCCAACAGATATATATCATATATCTGCAAAGGACATTTTTATCTACCAACTGCAGATAGCACTACCTCTCCAAGATCTCTCATTTTGATTTCCCTGGTGATTTCCCTCCAAAAATGCATGCACTCTAGTGCTTAAATACTTTTGCCTCTTTTATTTTTCTATGTGTGGAATACATAAGATCTGGAGATGTGAAATGCAACACAGTTTTCTATTTGCATAAGAAAAACACGGTAATTGTTTGATAGAAAGATGGGCGCTGGTGGTTCAAGTCTAAAAAACTATTTTCATTACCATGGTTGCATAGCAAATACATAAGGCTGCCAATCTTCAGGTTGTTGCTGGCAATCTTCTGGGAACACAACTGATCTCCAGGCAAGCGATCAATGGCCGGTTTGGAAGGTGGACTTTAGGGCATTATACTCCATTGAAGTCCCTCACCAGACCCCACCTTCTGCAGGTTCCACCTCCCAAATCTCCAGGTATTTCCCAACATGGAGCTGGCAACCTTATTTGTATATAGTATGCAGGCAGCCAATCACAGAGTCTACGCTTTACTCAGATCACTCAACTTGCTTAGCCAACTGTCAGCAATGCTTTTGGTGAAGTGTCCTTAATCTTGTTGAGCCCACGGGCACTACTGGAATTCTGAAACAGGGAGTGAGCATCACCACAAAAATGGCTGCCATGAAGGAACACAAAATGATGTGATGGAGAGCTGGAACCCATTTCAAAATATTGTGCGCTGAGCATTCTCTTCCAGTGGAAGCAACCCTTTTCGATACAAAAAATATCTACTATTCCAATGAGATGGAGGAAAGCCAGTGCTGGCTCTTTGCTTTAGAGAATAGCTATATTGTCAAAGAAGCAAATTGGCATCAGGAAATTTATTGGTGGATATCATGGCGCCCACAGGTACCACATTGGGGGGCACTGCCTCTGGGGTCATCGGCATTCAAAACAGACCAGATGTTCTACCACTGAGCCACTACCTCTCCCCTGCACCAACCACTTCAAGGCCTAATGCTTGACTGCATTCCTTTGATCCCTAAGTCCCAGAGCAGGTCTCTTGGGACAGAATCAAAGGAACCCTTAAGATCCAAGAAAGCTTTCCTATATTTATCCACTAAGTAACTTAACAGTACACAATGACCAAAGGTCGATTTTCCTCTACAGAAACAAATTTGCTCTATACCTAAAATTTGCTGTTCAGAAAAGGCTGTGACAAGCATGACTGAACTCAGAAGGGAGGTCTGGCCATCACATTTAAAGAGACCATGTTCCTTTTAAATGTTCCATTGGAAATAATGGAGGATTGAGGCACCTTCCTTTTGGGTTCATAGAATTGGACCCCCTGGTCCAATCTTTTTGAAACTTGGAAGGGTTTTTGAGGAGAGGCACCAGATGCTATACTGCAAATTTGGTGAATCTAGCTCAAAAAACAGCCCCCAGAGCCCCAGGTACCCATGGAGTCTCCATAGGGCATAATGGAGTCTCCATAAGGTACAATGGAGTGCCTAGAGGAATTTGCTAACGGAATGCTCAAGCCTGGAAAAGCCACTTGGATGTGATCTTGTTCCAGGCTGGAAGGGACAGCCCAAGAGACAGTTCAGGGAAACGATGGCATGCCAAATTTCCTTCCCCAAAACAGCTGAGCAGTGAACACGATCAGAGCTAAGGCGTATATAACCAGCCATTCCCACAAAGGCTCTTGTTGCTAAAGCTGCATCCATCGGGGAGCCAGCAGGAAAGGCTTGAAGCATGGGGCTGAAGGAACTCACAGGTGTGATTTGCATCCTATAGCAATTGGTGATAATATTCCCAAGGATTTCACTGGGCCCACGTTCAGTCTTATGTAATTTATGACCCAGTCCTTTGAAGTAGTGAACTGAGAATCAGTTCATAGAATAACAAACAGTATGTTTTCTTTATATGCCTCTCTGAGGAGAATGCCTGCTTTTCTGCAACGAGAGCTGGTACCTTCCAGGTCACACAGGCTATTGGTGCAAAAGGCCTTTGGTGGTTATAATAATGGAGGCCTCAGGAGTCGTAGAGACCAGCCAAAAGATGCAGCACCTAATATTTCTTGTCGGGGCAGGGGCAGTCCTCCTAAACAGCTCTACTCTTCAAGCCACATCTTGCTCTTCAGCTGCTGCACTACAGCAGCACAAAAATCTGCTGCAGATGCTGCAGCTTAAAGCTGATCTGTAGGATTTAGCTTATCTCTGAACAGACCCATCACATCAAACCAAGATCAAGTAGGGATGGAAAAGAAAGCATCAGTTGTGAACACCACACATCATTTTGATGGATTTTGTGTGTCTGTGCCTTTTTTTTTTTTTAATGACTGCCTCATGTTTTCCATCGCCCCACCACTAACCGCTAAGCCAATCTCTGCTCTCCCACCCCCTCAGGAGAAGCAGAGAAGCTGTCTCTTATCTTGACATGCCAAAGTGTTCCTGAAGGAATTATCTCTGGGCAATGGATCCTTTGTAAAGTTAATGGCTGGAGTGCTAGATAAAACTCAGAAGGGACTTTGCAGAACGATAGCCATGTAAGGGAAAGCATGGCTGTGCCTCCCGCTTTTTTAATTGTTCTCCTTGGGACTTGGATTTTTAAAGAGAATCTGACTTCAACAAATAGTAGTTGGAATGAAGCTTTCCCCCCAGCAATGTGTTTGTGTAGTGTATTTGATATCACTTGTAGTAATGTGACTAGCTCTATCTGAGTTACAATAGTAGAGAATGAGTTTGTTTATTCAGGGCTATTTGGCCAGAGGCCAAGATGCCTAGTCCTGTCATGCAACTTCTTCTGCTATCTTCATCCTGGACCACCTTTATATGTAGCCAGTATTCCTTCACACTGCTATCTGTAGAAGCCAACAAAAATTGCAGACATACACACAATAAGCACACAGTTGTCCAGAAGGTTATTTTTCATAACACCCACTAAAATGAATGAGACTTGTCCAACTGTTCTGGTGAAACTCGCACATTTAATTGGGCCTCTAAAGAGACATACCTTGACAACAATATCTGGTATTGTTCACAGAATATTCCAAACCTTACCTGTGGTCAGCAATTGAATTGTTCTCTCAGCTTCTATTAAAAGCTATTCTGGTTGCTCAGGAAATGGGAGGGGGAAGCAAGACATATACTTTCTATTTCAGATGTGAAGAAAAGATTCATAAATTTCTCTCTTGGCAAAACCCATAAATCTCCAAGGAATGCAGAGAAATCTATCTACCCATCTATTGATCCCACACTTTTCTCCCCAATGAGGACCCAAAGTGGCTTACAACATATTCTCTCCTTCCATTTTATCCTGACAACAGCAACTCTGTGTGGTAGGTTAGGCTGAGAGAGAGTGAACAGCCCAAAGTCATCCATGGCAGATTGGGGATTCAAACCCAGATCTTCCAAATCCTAGTTCAGCACTCTAACCAAAACAGCACATTGTCTCTCCAATCTATTTTCACATGTGTCACTGTAGTAAGTTCTGAACTGAGCTGCACCTCAGACTACAAAGAATGGTTTGCAGTACAAGCACCATCCAATATGCAACTATCTAGTAGCCATGAAATTTCATTTCTCTACTTCTTACATTCCAACTGCCCTCAGTTTATGTCAGCTGGGCACAAGAGTTTTTTCTTTTCTCACGTTCTCTCTTCTTGCACAGGCATCCTCAAGCTCAAACACCAGAATTTTAAACACATACACACAGAGATAGGGTTGCCAAGTCCAATTCAAGAAATATCTGGGGACTTTGGGGGTGGAGCCAGGAACAAGGGTGTGACAAGCATAATTGAACTCCAAAGGAGTTCTGGTCATCACATTTAAAGGGACAGCACACCTTTTTAAATGTCTTCCTTCCATAGGAAATAATGAAAGATAGGGGCACCTTCTTTTGGGGCTCATAGAATTGGACCAATCATTTTGAAACTTGGGGGGTACTTTGGGGAGAGGCACTAGATACTATACAGAAAATTTGGTGCCTCTATCTCAAAAAACTGCTCCCCCAGAGCCCCTGAAATTTCCAGATCAATTCTCCATTATACCCTATGAGAATCGATCTCCACATAGGGAATAATGAAGTGTTCCCCCCACCCCCGTTTCTGGTGACTCTGAAGTGAGGGATTGGCCTCTCTACTCACGAGTTGCAGCCAACTTCTTCCAAGTAACACAGACACCCCATCCCAAGAGGAAGCCTTTCCAATATCCAACATCCCAAGAGGAAGCCTTTCCAATATCCAACATCCCAAGAGGAAGCCTTTCCACCCCAGCTGACGGGGGGTGGGAAGGAGCCTGGGAAAGCGGAAGAACCCCTGCTGGGACCTGGGGATTGGCAAGCTTACACAGAGATGGTTTATTTCTGTTCTCCAACAAACAAGATTTCCATTTCTCACTCAATATCTACAGGTTTTGAATTACTTATGCACATTTTCCCATGAGCTGCTAATAAAAAGCCATTATTTAAGGCAAGAGGCATACATGATGATTTTTTTTTGATGATTTTGGATTTATATCCTGCCCTATACTCTGAATCTCGAGTCTCAGAGCAGTCACAATCTTCTCTACCTTCCTCCCCCACAACAAACACCCTGTGAGATAGGTGGGGCTGAGAGTTCTTTCATAGCAGCTGCCCTTTCAAGGACAGCTTCTATGAAAGCTATGGCTGACCCAAGGCCATCTCAGCAGGTGCAAGTGGAGGAGTGGGGAATCAAACCCGGTTCTCCCAGATAAGAGTCCGCACACGTTAACCACTACACCAAACTGGCTCTCAATACAGTCTATAAGGGCAGTTTACTATGGCCTGCTGCACCAGTTCCAATACTGTTTTGCAAAATGACCATATACTGCAACTACAGTTAGAGAATCGGGTTTATGCACTTATGGCTCAAAGATTCAAAATGGACTCCATGAAGTATGTTCCTTAAAGTTTATTGAAAATGAGCAAACAGCCCTTGTCAGTTTCCCCTGACTGCTGTCTAGTCAGATGACATCACTGTGACACAGAAGGTCAGGTAGTATACACAATTGATCATTTGGAAATGACTGAATTCTAGCACTATGGATGTCACTGACTAGTTGCAACCCAGACAGGTAATCTGGAGGTTAGGTGCTGACTTAATATCTTTTTCTTTCAACTGGATTGTGCCAGTAAGTAGTGCTCTGTTTTTTGATCTGCAGCCATCCAGCATTCCCACAAACTATCCCCACCTTCTGAAACAGAACAGGAAAGGCTTATACCATACCTGAGCAGGTTAGGGGCCCACACCAAGGCCAAGTTCCTGGTGTGCATGTTGGTCATGCTGCTGAAGGATGCTAGATGAGACAAGTGCTTGATCAGGTATTCCAGTGTCCTGCAATGATTTGGTTAAATAAATAAAATAACTCTTACATGAAGCTTTGTGCAAATGTTTGTGTCATACCCTACTGGCTGCATGCAGAAGGCAGGCGACAAGGATGCCAAGAGTTCTCAAGCCCAAAAGCCACATGGGCCCAAAAGCCCTGATCAAACAAAGGACTGCTGCCTTTGCTTCTGATGCTATGCCACCAACTGCACCCCTTTCACTGTTAGTTTCCGCAGCCCATATTTATTCTCCTACCAGTTTGCAGTCAGTCTGCTGCTTCTGTCCTCTGGTTTAGGAGCTGAGAGGGGACGGCTCCTCAAAATGCTCCCAATTCCTTTCTGTTTTAGGAACTAACAGATTTTCCCAGGTATTCTATCTTTACTCCCAGGGTTCTGTTCTGATGATGTAGCAAATATGACACAACTTCCGAACAAAAAGAGTAAAGGGAGTGCGCTCTTCCCCTTCTCCCCAGGGTCACGGCATTTATAGGCCTAGCCAAGCTGCCTTATACTGAGTCAGACCATTGGTCAGCACTGCCTATGCTGACTGGGATGGATCTCCGGAGTCTCAGGAAGGAGTTTTCACATCATCTACTATTTGGACATTTTAACTGGAGGTACTAGGTGAACCTGTGACCATCTGCAAGCAAAACAGATGCTCTACTACTGAGCCAGAATGCCACCTTTCAGATGGGTTTCATTAATGCAGTTTTTGCTTGTTTTAGTTTGCTAAATTGTTCTACATGTTATTTTTAATGTTAAGGGTTTTTTGTATTGTTTTATGCTGTTAGAAACCTCAAGAGATTCTGGAAAGAAAGGGCATTTTAAAAGTCCCATAGATGTATATTTTTGTGCCTCTGAGTATCCAGGATCCCAGATAAAGCACACATATGTGTTATAACATAAAATGTTAACAAAAATAAGAGAAATCTCTTCAAAACAATCCCTTGGCATATTGGAAACATGAAAACCTAAACAATTTAAAGTGGGGGGGGGAGATGCAGAATGCTATTCTCTCTTTTTATGCCTGTTTCTATGGAACAGAAGATCAGAATTGTGTTGTTCTCACCTAAGAATACAAAACATTGTAACTTCTTTCCTGACTAGTCCTTTGTGTGCTAAAAAAGTAAAAACAATTTTTACAAATATTATTGCACACAGAAGTTTAATTTTGAAGATTCCTTTTTTTTTAAAAAAATCTATGTTTTAGAAGAATCCAACCACATTCTTGTTAATCATAGAATCAAAACAGTCCAATTAGAAACCTTTTCAAAATGGGCACTGCTGGCCAACTAGAATCTAAGAGTTCCAGAAGGCTGCTTCAGAAAGACCCTGGCTAAGTAAAAAGGGGGATCCCAAACAAACATACTCACCAGCCCAAGCCTACACATGATTCCCCTAATTCCTACTACAATTGATCTCACAAAGATCACTCTCCATGGCTTAGTAGCTAGAGTTTTACCTGTAATGAGACGGAGGAAGTTCCTGGATGGCATTCTGAATTTGGACCAGTTGCTCTTCCTCCGGACAACTTGAGACTGCCTCCTGCAAGGACACAGAAAAGAAGGAAGTGGTCAGAAAACAAAGATTAAGCTAGGGAAGAAGCAACTCTTTGGCGGGACCAAGGGGCACTGGTTGAATCTCATTCTGGGAGACTCAGTCAGAACACAAGAAGGTTGTGCTCTGTTTTAGCTGATTTTAATTGGTTTTAGTTTTGAAAATAGTGATTTTAGCTTTTGATTTAAATAGTGTTTATTCTTAATTAGTGTTTTATCCTTTTTTGGTTTTAATTCACATACTAGGCAACCAATTATATGTAAATAAAATGTGTCACATTATTAACTCACTCTCACTTTCATGGATTTGTTTTCAACAAACAAAGTCATGAAAGTGAGAGTGAGTTAATAATGAGAGTGAGTTAATACATTTTATTTACATATAACTGGTTGCTTAGTATGTAATATTTGTGGCTGAATTTTATGTAGAAATGCTTGTTCAGTTTACATGAGACTATCAAAAATGTTTGGCATACTTTACAGCAAAAATTAAAAGAAGCACCACTTACCTACTGAATCAACAATAAAGAAGACGGTCCCAAGAAGAAGAGTCTCTGCACTCAAAACAATATTGGACTGGTCTTGGATAGTGTCGGACTTGTATTACAGCTCCATATTTTTTCTATAGGACATTGATCCATCATACAGTAGGAGCAGCATGTGCTTTCGGTTCCGGAGGGATTTTGTGTTGTATAAATATGTTTGTTTATATTATGTCTGGCTATCACTGTAAGCACTGTGTTTGTTACTAGTAAATACTGGATAAGTAGGAATAATGAGGAGTATTATTTTTGTTACATGGAGAGGCTTTGAGGTGTTTTCTTTTAATCTCTGTGGTCCCGGCTTTGATTGCCCTGCCTAGGGTGCCAGAAGGGCTCAGGCTGGTCCTGCTGGCAACCCTAGTTGCTTTGGATCCCCACTGGAGAGAAAGGCAGGGTATAAATGAAGTAAGTAAATAAATAAAAAGTTACACAGGGTGTTTGCAATCCACTTCCAGCTCTAAGTGTTTTATATTATTGTGCATTGTTTTGTGCTCTAGCAACATAAAGGTTGTGATGAACAAGGTGGGGGAAGAAACAAAGTATGCTGCCACTCGGCCTGGATCCAGACCAACTGAGAATCCTGTTTCCAAAGAACATTGGCGCTGGAATTATATTTTCATTTGTGTTGGGTTTAACATTTGACTAAAAAGTGGGCTAAAATATAAATGATAAATCTGCACAATTTTCATCTAACAGGGAAGAAGCTACCTTCTGTTCTTCCCTAAACCCTTTCAAAAGAATATTGATCTTTAATACCTTTATCCCACTTCTTTCTCTGAAGGTCATTAAGGTGGTATCACATGGTCCTGCACTCCCTAGTTTATCCACACAATGATCCTGTGTGGGAGGTTAGGCTGAGAGTATGTGTCAAGCCTGGAGTTACCCAGTAAGCTTCATTGGCAATGTGGGGTTTTTAACCATGAATGTTAGGTAGGTCAGGCTGAAAGACAAAGAAACTGGCACAGTTAACATCATGGCAGAGGGCGGTTTCAAACTAGCTTTCCCTAGTCCTAACATCCCAGCAGTGCAATCCAATGGAGAGTTGCTCTGGGATTCGGGTGGAGTAATTCCATCTAGGACTGCATTGTGAGATACATCTCTTTCGTGGCTTTATCCAGTTTCTTTTACCTGCTTCCCACAACTCACTTTCCAGAGTACCTTGTGCAGAGAGAGTCCTCTGACCTGGATAGCCCAAGCAAGCCCAGTCTTGTCAGATCTTGGAAGCTAAGCAGGGTCAACAGTGGTTAGTACTTGGATGGGAGACTTCCTTGAAACACCCAGTTGAGAGAACAGGGGCAGGGTCTATTCAACCACCTCTCTGGATATCCTTCAGACCCCCAGTGGGGGTCTGTCACCAGAGGTTGAGATGACTTTCAGGTGCAACACACACACATACACACACATAAAATATACAATATACCCCCCCCCCCAGAAAAAAACAATGCAGAGAGAGGTCAGGATTTGGGGGAGACTGCCCACTTGCCCCTCTGGACTGAGTTACTGGTCTGGGCATTCCTTAGTATAGGAAGGCTGCTCACAGCAGCGGCTCATGCAGAGAGTTGGAAACTGTCTTTCCCCTGCAGGAATGTCATTCTGCTCCTTCTCTGTACCAGCTGTGCTTAGAGTTCAGTCATGTCAGGCCTGTGAATGTTGTCAGCTTCCCTGCCCCCGCTCTCCTGTGGGTGGATACTTTGGGGCTACCAATTAATGTCCCATGGCATATTAGCATTTGTCTAACAACGGAGTCGTGTGCTGTGTCACACAGTCTGGGAAATTTGGCTGTATAGCAAACCAGTCCAATGATTCACCCAGCCTAATAGTAATTCTACTTAAAAAAAAAAAAAGTTGAAGACTTTAGTTGGCTACACTGAAGTTTTGGGTGGAAACCCTTTGAATTAGTGTCCTGGCTTGTAAAAAAAAAAACCCTACACAACTAAACCAGAACCACAGTGTAAAGGATGAGAACAAACAACACTGCAAATGATTACTTACAGAGTTTTACAACATGACTCTGGAGTAATATCCTCTTGTTTTTAATTGTGTGTTCACAAACGGAGCAAACCAGTCATTTAAAATTATGTTGATATGGTGCAAAGGAGGACCAACAAACAGTTCTTGAGAAAGATTCGCCATGAAACAGGATTACGTGTGGATGTTCATCAGGCTGGGGCTCCTTGCAGAAGCTATTACAAGGCTGGGACTTTTCTTAGTTTTGATACGAATTCATACTTATTGTGGTAATGTCTTTGTTACTAAATAAGTTGTGAAACTCTGTGTGTATTACACTTAGTAGCCTATCATTCACAGTGTTGCTTGTGTAAACATCTCTTTATCAGAGTCATTTTTCAGACTCTGATGAATTTTCTAGAAATGAAGACCCAAGAAAGTATAAAATACACACCAAAAATGTACCTTTTTTCTTTTCTTTTAGTATCATTAAAAGGGGGGGTCTCAGTGAACTGCATGGGATACAGAGAATAGAAACCCATGCCATATTAAAAACAAAGCAGCAGCATTATTTATTTTTATTAATTTAAAACATTTCTGTGATGCTTTTCCCTTCAGATAGGGTCCTCAAGGCAGCAAGCTGCCTCAAGGCAGCAAGGCAACACTGAAATATTTCAACATTAAAACAGCATTTAAAATAAAGTTTTATATAACATAATTCAATAAAAGCAAACAAATACATGCAGCACCACAATCAGGGACGGAGGTCAACAAGACTTACTGGGTGTATGCCAAACCAACCAAACAAGCCTCCACCATTATTTATTTTATTTTTATTTTTGTGAATTTATTGTCTGCCCTTTCCCAAGATGGGCTCAGGGTGGATTACAACACATCTGGTGGAAGACACCAATAGAGAGAGAGAGAGATGAGTCTCCTGGAGCAGGGGTGTCAAGAACCATCAATTCACAGTCAACTTATGGTGACTTCATGGGGTTTTCAAGGCAAGAGATGCAGAGACACTGCCTGCTTCTGCACAGTGCTCTGGGATTCCTCAGTGATCTCCCACCAGCTAACCCTGCTTAGCTTCTGAGACCTGACGAGATCAGGCAAGCCAGGTCCATCCAGGTCAGGTCACCTGGGGAGGGGGTTCCAAAGTTTTGACATCTACTAAGCTGACATACACATGTACTGCTATTTATATGATGTAAGACTGTTACTCTTGCCAATCTCCAGGTAGGGCCTGGATATCTGCTATTATAACTGATCTCCAGACAATAGAGATCAGTTCCCCTGGAGAAAATGGCTGTTTTGAAGGGTGGACTCTATGGCATTGTACCCTGTTGATGTTGTCCCCACCCCCCAAACCCTGCCCTCCTCAGACTCCACCCCCCAAACTTGAGGTATTCCCCAACCCAGAGCTGGCAACCCTAAGGGCCGTAAATTAAATACAGCAACAACCACTTTATGTAACTGTAAAGTTGGGCAGATGAGTATTCAGGTTCTCAGGAAGTGTCCAATTACACTGATCATTCCTAGAGCACTTTGTTCTCACAACAGCTCAGCAAGACAAGGCCTTACATCTATTCTATTCATTTATAGTCCACCATTCACACTGAGATTTTACAGATTTAATGAAATAAAATGAAATTATTTGGCCAAGAACAACTGGAAATCTGGGACTGGGAGGGATGGTGGCTCAGTGGTAGAGCATCTGCTTGGGAAGCAGAAGGTCCCAGGTTCAATCCCTGGCATCTCCAAAAAAGGGTCCAGGCAAATAGGTGTGAAAAACCTCAGCTTGAGACCCTGGAGAGCCGCTGCCAGTCTGAGAAGACAATACTGACTTTGATGGACCAAGGGTCTGATTCAGTATAAGGCAGCTTCATATATATATATATATATATATATATATATATATATATATATATATATATATATATATATATATATATATATATATATATATATATATGTTCATATGACTAACAGGACCAAAACAAAGCCACTAAGGTGGAAGAAAAGATTCAGGCATATTATGTAGGCCAAAGTCTGCAGTGGAGGACTTGTCTCTATTGTACATCTGTGCATAATCTTTTTAACTCTAGGAACAAAGACCATACATCGATTTCCATGACAGAAGTTTTGGTCTTTTTCTCTGATCCCCTCCCTCATCTGCCTACAACTTTAAAGCTATGCATAATTTGTACTCAGTTCCTTCCTCTTCCCCAAACATCTTGCATTAAAGTTGTTCAGAGATTTCTGCTTGGACTATTTCCACCCACGTTCAATTTCTGTATTCATGGCATGATCATTTCGAACCTGATTTTCCACGGCTCTACACCTTGACTCATTAACTTCCACCAAAACAGGGAAGGAAAGTGAGCCGCTACATCAGAATTATGCTGCTTTCACCCACTTTGCACCAGAGTAAGTCACAGCAATGTCTCCTGCTGATAAAATTATAATAAGAATCTGTTGGTTTTGCAGGAGGAAGAGAAATTGCATGCGGCCTGCTTGGAACACAGTTAAGAGTGGAAAGAGAGTCTATTCTTAATACTGCAGAGGCACTGAAGAAGACCACGGTCATCAGATGTTGTGCTAATTGTAAAAAATAATCTTTGATAATGCACTGATCATTGAATTCACAGCCATTATTCTATAGGCTGTAATTTCACCCTATTTATGTGTTTGTTTGTTTGTTTATGTGTGCCCTTCATGATATAAAATTGTAGGGAGAACTTTTATTATATGGATCTATTTTATTTATTCATTAGATTACTATTCTGCCCTTTCCGGAAGGCTCAGGGTGGACTGAAACAATAAAACAATTGGATGTTTTTAAAAATATATAAGATAATAAAATCAGACACTGGTCATTCATAAATAATCAATAAAATATAAAGAAGCGGATAAGTTTCTTGAGGGCCAACAGGACAAAATAGGAGAAAGCCTCCCTGAACAAGAGTGATTTGCAAGCTTTGTGAGATTCCGAAGATCCTGCAGGGCTTGAACCTTATCTGGCAAGGCATTCCACTAGGTTGGGGCCAAGGTAAAAAAGGCCCTTGTCCTAGAGGTAGCCAAGCAGACCTCTTAGGGGCCCAGCATCACCAACAAGTTGTGTGATGATGATCACAGTGTACAAAGGGATGGTCCCTCAGATATGACAGTTTCAGACTGTTTAGGGCTTTAAAGGTGAGCACTAGCACCTTGAACTTGATCCAGAAACAGACAGGTAGCGAGTGAAGCTGCTGCAGCACAGAACAGAGATGTGCATCCCAAGTTACACCAGCCAACAATCTGGTGGCTGCATTCTGAACTACCTGAAATGTGTGGAGCAGCCTCAAGGGAAGCCCTGTGTAGAGCAAATTACATTAATCTAAGCGAGAGATGACCACAGTATGGATCACTGTAATGTCAGAACAAGATAGGTAGGGAACTCATTGGTGTGCTCTCCATAGATGGTCAAAGGCAGTCTATGCAGTGTTGGACACCAGTTTCTCAAAGCAAGGTATTCAACCATACCCCCAGACTCCTGACGGAGTCCAGCAATATAAGCAGAACCCCATCAAGAGCTGGGACAACAGGTCTGTGCCAATCCAGCCATATGATCTTACTCTTAGAAGGACTTAGCTTCAGCCAGTTTTCCCTCAACCAGTCTACCACTGTGCCTAAACACTGGAATAGTCCAAGGAGAGCATACTCCAGGAGATCTGCAAGTAGGAGATAGAGCTATGCATCATCAATGTACTGATGGCACCCCACCCCACAATCCCTGATGATATTGGCACATATAAATGTTGAATAACATCAGCAACAGGATTGCACCCAGAGGAACATCACAAACAAGTGGCATACTAGATTAACTCCTGCTACCACCAACAACCTTCTGTAGATGTCCCTGTAGGAACCATGAAAATGAAGTGCAGTACCCTGTATCCCTGGGGAGGTGAGGCAGTCAATCAGTGGCAGGTGGCCAATCATATCAAATTAGGGTTGCCAAGTCCAATTTAAGAAATATCTGGGGACTTTGGAGGTGGATCCAGGAGACTTTGGGGGAGGAGCCAGGAGACATTCAGCTTGGGGGTGGAGCCAAGATCAAGGCTGTGACAAGCATAATTGAACTCCAAAGGGAGTTCTGGCCATCACATTTAAAGGGACGGCACACCCTTCATAGGAAATAATTAAGGATAGGGGCACCTTCTTTTGGGGCTCATAGAATTGGACCCCCTGGTCCAATCGTTTTGAAACTTGGGGGATATTTTGGGGAGAGGCACTAGATGCTGTACTGAAACTTTGGTGCCTCTACCTCAAAATACAGCCCCCCCCCCCGAGCCCCAGATACCCGCAGTTCAATTCTCCATGATTCTCTATGGGAATAAATCTCTATAGGGAATAATAGAGTTCCCAGTAGAGATTTCGCTCCCCTCCCCCCACTTTCTGACGACCCTGAAGCGGGGGGGAGGGTCTCCAAACTGGAGGATCCCCTGCCCCCACCTGGGGATTGGCAACCCTATATCAAATGCTGCTGAAAAATCTAGTAAAATCATCAGGGTTGACTCACCAAGGTCTAATTACTGTCACAGGTCATCAACCAGCACCATAGGTGCAGCCCCCATCCCATACTCAGGTCTGAAGCCAGACTGGAATGGATCTAATGTGGAGGTTTTATCCAGAAATTCCTGACACTGCTCAGCCACTGCCCTCTCAATTACTCTCTGCAGAAACAGCAAATTCAAGACTGAGTGGTAATTGGCCAGCTCTGCCTTATCCAAAGAAGACTTTTCAAAATAGGTTGAACCAGAGCCTTTAAAAAGCTGGGAAAGCAGCCCCAAGAGAGAGACAAATTCACAATCACTCTTAGGAAGCCTCACAGCAAGATGGGGATTTAGATCTGAGCCTCCCAGATACTAGTGAGTATTATATCCATCAGACTGGTCCTCAGCGTGGTGACTCTCCATGGCTTTTTACGTGCTGACTCTCAAGTTATCTTAGGAAGAGATTGTTAAGGGATGTCAAATCCTGTCAGTACTCCAACATGTTTGAAGACTACAGCTAAAGGGAGAGGAGAAAGGTCTGGAACATTTTTTTTTTTTAACTAAAAGAGATCTGGGCTCAGTTTCTGCTGTTCTTATGTTCCTGGTATTTTCCTAGGAGAGGTCATAGGCATAAACTTTTACCACAAGCCCCTGGGCTCTTTGCCAGTGGCTTGGGGCTTTGAATGAGCTGACCTACTGAAACTAGCACCAGCCTAGGATGTTGCAACATCATATTGTATTTTTTTGTTGTTGAAATTGTATTTTTCCATGTTGTAAAGCGGTTTGAGTCCCCAGATGGGAAGACAAATGAGTTATAAATGCCTAAATAAATCGATAAAGCCCAGGGCTTTTTTTGTAGAAAAAGTCCAGCAGGAAATCTTTTGAATATTAGGCCACACACCCTGACATCACCATTGTTTCACACAGGGTTTTTTTCTACAAAAAAACCTCCTTTGTATATTAGGCCACACACCCTGACACCAAGCCAGCCGGAACTGCGTTCCTGCTCAAAAAAAGCCCTGATAAAGCCCATGGCTTGACACATTTCCAGGACACGTGAAGCGCAACTACGAAAATCACAGGAATGTTAGTGGTGACTTTACCACATGGCAACAGCATAAACTATATATTGCATGAACAGGATACCAGTGTCAAATAGTGTAGCGGGAATTATATGAAAGGTGGTCCTTCATCTGAAGTCAAACCATTGGTGCTTTTCAGTATTGGCTACTTGGATCGGCAGTGTTTTTGAAGTTTGCATTATTATGTTCTTTTCCAATCCCAATTCCAGATTGGAGATCTTGAAAAGAGAGAACCAAGGATTGAAGCAGAAACATCTGCTTGCAAATTGTGTGCTTGACTACTAGTTTAGAGCCCCAGGGAAAGCTTGAACTAAAACGTTGGAATGAGAAGTGCTTCATTTGTCACAATAAGGGTTGCATAGGCTTTTGCTCTACTATGTCCCCTGCCTAGGAAGCCCTTCCTTTTAACCCTAAGTAAGTGAACTGATTGAAGCTATTACATAACAAGAGACAAAAATATTTACATGTTATCTTACAAAATTTATTTCTAACCTTTCTGCCCTCATGAGAGTCATCAAGGCAGTTAACAAATCAAAACATACATAACAAAATCACATCTTAAAAACCATTAAAATGAGCTCTATATACATAATTAAAATAATTAATTAAAATAATTAATAAAACCACTGCCAAATACACAAAAAATATAAACACAACAATTAGAACATTGGGCAGGAAGGAAAGATCAAATGAAACAACAACCACAAAAGTATTTGCCAGTTTGTGGAAGATGGTAACAAAAGGGGCCAGATAAACCCTGGGGAAAGAGATTCAGAGTTTTGGTGCCACTAACAAGGCAGCCTCTCCTAGAATGCCATTGCCTGATCTCAGAAGCAGAGTCATCTAAAGCCAGGCCTCCAAAGACAACCATCGGGACTTTTTTTGTAGAAAAAGCCCAGCAGGAACTTATTTGCATATTAGGCCACACCTACTGACACCAAGTCAGCTGGAATTGCATTCCTGTTCAGAAAAAAAAACCCTGACAACCATAGGAGAGAAAGCAGAGCTTCAGGTATTGGTCCCGAACCATACAGAGCTTTAAAAAATCAATTCCATCTCCTCAAATTGTGCCCAGAAACAAACTGGGAGTCACTTTAGATGGGCCAAGACTGGAATAATATAGTCCCTATGACCCACTCCTGGCTAGAGAATTTTGCACGAATTACAGTTCCCAAGCACTTCTCAAGAACAGCCCCACATAGAACGCATTGTAGTAATCAATGCCTTGCGCTTGCTCAAAAATCGTCTGCTTTATTATTATTTCATATATCTCAAGGCCAATAACTGAAAATCAGTTCCAGAGCTAAAACCTGGATCAGATTAAGGCCCGGAAACAAACAAAGACTAAAATGCAGAAAGAATGGAGACTGTAGACAAAATAATGAAATAGGGGGAAAAAACCTGAGCAGACTGATGAATGGTTGGTTCTTCCTCCTACCCGCCACTGCACACATACAGAAAAATAGAGTAATGGAAGGAGACCAAAACTGCAATAGTTTTATCCTTTGGGAAATCCCCTGCCCCCAAACAAAATAATTACATGTGTATGCCTGGTTGGGAACAAGACAGAGAAGATCTCACCGTGAATTTCTTGTAAAGTTCATAAGTGAGGAGGGGATTGGGTAGCTCCCGGAAGTATAACTTGCAAAGTGACCCCACACAGTGAATGTCCTGGAGGTAAATTTCCCTTGTCAGGTCTGGACACTGGTCAGAGGCAAACTCTTGCCTGAAATAACAGAGATGGAAGCATAATGATGTTAATGAAGAAGAGCTGGAAACAATTTGTGTCTGATTTCTGTCACAGTAAAAAAACAGAGAGAAAGAGAAAGAATGTTCACTGATTGGGTAGCGTCAAGGTAGAATGTGTTTTCTCAGTGATGGGAAACCTGTTCAGCCAAGGATCACCATGGAAACCTACACCTCAAGGGCTGCAATGATTATGCATATTCTTATATCACATAATTTACATATTTTAAATGTAAATGAGGATTATACATTGTAAGCCACAGTTGAGATAGTTCTGTAATGTTCCTTGGGCAGGGTTACAGTCAGCCATGATGCATGTATTTCATATCTAGCATTTCAACAGGAGCATGTACCTTCCCAACCTCCTACATAGAATGTTTGAAAGAATTTACAGGCAAAAAGGTCCCACCCACAAGCTCCATCCTCCTACTTCCCTTTTTTTTTCAATTAAATTTCATTTAACACAACGAGAAAATAATACAATTAAACCCATATTTCTAATGATTAAGAAGATAATACTGAAAACACAGAACAAATTCCATTCATGAAAAAAAAAATGACCAATTCAAGGGTACAAGAATATTGATTCATAACATAAATGAATAGAGGAGACCATGTCTCTTGGTTAAAACAATTTTATTTGGTAACATATGGTAACAAATTATATTTCTTGCATCATTAATAACTTCCTTTATCTATCCCATATATTACTTTCTACCCACCCCTCCCCCCCGTTACTTGACCCCCGCCGGTGTTATTTACTTAAAGTACTAATGTTTAAAGGTACCCTTAACTAATAAAAACAAAAATTAACATTCTTCTTTTTTCTAAGACTTAATCATTATCAAAAATTGTCCAATGTCCTTTTATTTTCCACTCTTTTTCTACATATCTTCTGAACTTTTTCCACTCCATCTTAAAAACTTCTAAATCATAGTCTCTTAAAATTCTTGTTAATTTGTCCATTTCACTCCATGTCATAACTTTTACAATCCAATCCCATTTCTCTGGTATTTTTTCTTCCTTCCACAACTGCGCATATAATGTCCTAGCAGCTGAAAGCAAGAACCAAATTATAGTTCTATCTTCTTTTGGAAATTTTTCCAATTGTAATCCCAACAGAAAAGTCTCTGCAACTTTCTTAAATTTATTTATTTATTTATTTATAAATTTATTTATTTATTTATAAATTCATATCCCAAGATCCTAGAAAATTCTTGTTGAATCATCTGCCAATACTTTTTTGTTCTTTCACAAGTCCACCACATATGGTAGAAAGAACCTTCATGTTTTTTTTACATTTCCAACATCTGCCTGGCATCTTATTATTCATCTTTGCCAATTTCTTAGGAGTCATATACCATCTATACATCATTTTAAAACAGTTCTCTTTAAAACTATGACATGTCGAAAGCTTCATAGAGTTCTTCCACAAATATTCCCAAGTTTACATCTGTATTTCTTTATTTACATTAATTGCCCACTTAATCATTTGAGATTTCACTACTTCATCTTCCGTAGATCATTTTAAAAGTAATTTATATCATTTTGAAATTAATTTTTCGTTGTCTCCAAGCAGAACTTTTTCCATTTCTGTTTGCTCTTTTCTTATTCCTTCAGTTTTAATGTCATTCTCCACCAAGCTCTTTATTTGTTGCATTTGAAACCAATTATATTTATTATTCAGCTCTTCAGCAGTTTTCAATTCTATTTTGCCACTTTGTATTTCTAATAGTTGATTATATGACAACCACTTTTCTTTACCCGCCTCAGCTGTTATTTTTATCACTTCTGCTGGCACTATCCATAATGGTTTTCTCTCATCTCCATATTTCTTATATTTCATCCATGTGTTTAGCAAGCTATTTCTTATATAATGGTGAGAGAAAAAGCCGTCTATCTTTTTTCCCCATAATACATATAAGTGTGCCAGCCAAATTTATTTCCATGACCTTCCAACGCTAAGAATTTTTTGTTTAACAACATTATCCATTCTTTTATCCATACTAAGCAAACTGCTTCATGATATAATTTTAAGTCTGGTAATTGAAATCCGTCTCTCTTTTGCATCTGTTAAAATTTTCATTTTAATTCTTGGTTTCTTCCCTGCCTGCACAAACTCTGAAATTTTTTTTTTGCCATCTATTAAATCGTTTACTGTCTTTCACAATCGGAATAGTTTGAAACAAATACATTATTCTTGGTAGAATATTCATTTTAATTGCGGCTATTCTACCCAAAAGTGACAAATTAAGTTTATTCCACTTTAACATATCTTCATCCATTTTACGCCATAGCTTCTCATAATTATTTTTGAACGAATCAATATTCTTCAGTGTTATCTTCACACTCAAATATTTTACCTTGGAGGTAACTTCACAGCCCGTTAGTCTCTGCAATTATTGTTGCTTATTTATTTGCGTATTTTAACATAGAAGCTTTGATTTTTCTTTATTAATACAAAATCCCTCCAACTCCCCATATTCTTTTATTTTGGCTAACAACAAAGGTGTGACTTGTATGGGGTTTTCATTTATAAACATTATATCATCTGCAAATGCTCTGTATTTATAAGTAAATCCTTTTACTTTTAATCCTTCTATTTCTTTGTCTTCTTGAATTTGCATCAGTAATATTTCAAGAGTCATTATAAACAACAGTAGGGAGAGTGGACAACCTTGTCTTGTACCTTTACTAATTATCATGTCTTCTATAAGATCAACATTTATACATAGCCTTGCACATTGTTCAGTATATATTGCTTTTATCATTCTTATAAAGCTTTCTCCCAGCTCCATTTTCTCCATTACTGCAAAGATAACATCCCAATTTAAATTGTCAAATGCTTTCTCTGCGTCCGCAAAAAATAATGCCACTTCCTTTTCTGGATGTCTTTCATAATATTCTACAATATTTACAACAGTTCTGATATTGTCTCTTATTTGCCTTTTGGGAAGAAACCCCCTTGATCTTCCTTTATAAAAATTATCAAATATTGTTTAAACCGTTCTGCCAAGATTCTTGTATATATTTTATAGACATTATTTAATAATGAAATTGGTCTATAATTTTCTACATTTGTAAAATATCTTCCTTTGGAATCAACGAAATAACAGCTTCCTTCCACGTATTTGGTATGTTCCCTTTTGTTCTTATCATATTCATCAATTTCTGAAGTTTTGGGATTAACTCCACTTTGAGGGTTTTAAAAAATTTAGCTGTATATTCATCTGGCCCAGGTGCTTTTCCATTTTCCATTGCAATAATTGCTGCGTCAAATTCTATTTTTTCAATTGAATTGTTCAAAACTTTTCGCATATTTTCTGCTAAGGGTGCTATTTTTATCTTTTATAAGTACTCATCCATCTTTTCTTTCCTTATTTTAACACCTTTAAATAACTTGGCATAATACTTAAAGAATTCTCTTTTTATTCCTTCTTGATCTACCACCTCTCTTCCATCCACCACAATTTTATTAATAATTTAACTTTCTCTCTTTTTCTTCAGTTGCTAGGCCAAATATTTTCCCGGTTTGTTTGCTCCCTCGAAAGATTTCTGCTGCAATCTTTTCAGATTCCATTCCAGTTCTTTATTTAAAAAATGTCTCATTTGTGTTTGTAATATTGTAATCTCCCTTATAATTTTCTTTTTCCCTGGCCTTTTTCTCAGTTCCCCTTCTTTTTTCTTTGTTTCATTTTGAATGTCCAACATCTGTTTTTCTTTTGCCCTCTTATCTTTGTTATTCAATGTAATCAATATTCCTCTCATTACTGCTTTATAAGCATCCCAGACCGTCTGAAATTCTATATCCTCTTTATCGTTTATTTGGAAGAAAGCTTTAGTTTCATTTTCTAGAGATGTCACTATTTCTTTATTCTGTAGTAAATCTTCATTCAATCTCCATCTTCTCAACTTCTTATACAATTTTGTAATCCACATTATTGGGTTATGGTCAGCCCCAATTTTAGGTAAAATCTCTATTTTCTTTGTTATAAGGCCTAAGTCTTTAGTGCCGTACAACATGTCAATTCTGGAAAAAGTTTTATGTCTTGCTGAAAAAAAGGTATAGTCCTGCACTTCAGGATTAAATTTCCTCCATATATCCTCCAAATTTTCTTGTTTGACCAATTGAAAAAAAGACTTTGGCAATTTTACTTCCTTATTATTTTTTTTACCCCCAGACCTATCCAGTGTGTTCTTAATTGTTCCATTAAAGTCCTCCATTAACAAAACTTGGTCATACGTCAGTTCATCAAATTGTTGTATAATGTCTTTTTAAAAAGCATCGTTTGCACCATTTGGTGCATACAGTCCCAATAACAACGGGGTTTTTTGCATTTAATATTATTTCTATCGCTACAAATCTTCCATCTTTATCTTTAAATACTAATTTCAGCTCCAATTCTTGTTTAATACAGAAAATCACTCCTCTTTTCTTCTGTTCAGCCAATGAATAAAATTCTAGTCCCAGTTGTTTATTCCATAAAAATTTGTAATACTTTTGTTTGATATGCACTTCTTGTAAACAAACTATATTACAATCTTGCTTTTTAATCCAATGAAACGTTGCCTTTCTTTTTTGTGGTGAATTTAGTCTATTTACATTCTAAAATAATAATTTGTAATCCATCATGGTGTAAATTCTTTATGTTCTTCATAAAACCTACGCAGTTCCTGTGTGCTTGTAATTGTAATCCTTTTTCCTTGCAACTCAAAGCTTAGACCTTCAGGTATTATCCATCTATACCTCATTTCATTGTCACGTAGTTTTTCTGTCAATTTTTTATATGCTTTTCTGTCATTTATCACTTGTCTTGGCAATTCTTTCATGATTCTTACTCTGCTGCCTCCCACTATCAATGTCTTTTCAAAATTTTTATTCAAGATTTTTCTCACCATTTCTTTTGTCATATATTTTATAACCACATCTCTTGGTAGATTATTTTTCTTGGCATATAGTGAGTTCACTCTATACATATAGTCATACATGCTTCTAGTTCCTTCAGGATCTTCCTCCAAAAATTCTGCAATTAGTCTTATTATATATCCTTTCAAATCAGTCTCTTCATCCTCAGGTACTCCTCTCAGATGTATCTGGGTTTCCATCAATTTGCAGTCATGAATTGCCGCCTTTTCTTGCATTTTTAGCAAAGTGGAATCATGTACTTTCACTCTCTCTTCCACCTCTTGCACTTTTTTTGATGTTACCACAGTCTCATTTCTGAGATCTTCTATATCTTTCCTTAGCTCTTCAATGTCTTTTCTAATTTCTTTTTTAGAAACAGTTATCATGTCTCTCACCCCTTTCATCATCCTGGCTTCCATTGCTTCTAATTGATCTTGCATTTTCTCCATTGAGGCAGTCCTTGCACGGGTTAACTTATGCTCTGACATTTAAAAAAACACTGAAGGTTTTGACCTCTCCAAATTAAATTTAAACTATCAGGTTTGATAGAGTAAGGCTTGCCCTTTTCAATAAACCTAATTTCGCCATCCTCAGAGTCTCTTGGGCTCAGATATTAATTTTTGAAGTTTTTATTTCTTCCAAAATGGCGGTCGCGACTTTCTGCTTCCCTTTTAAAAAAAATTTTCCTTCAAAAGGCTTCTAAAATAATTATCAGCGATAATGTCCAAAAATATTTAGACTTATAATTGTCACCACTGTCATCTTCACCAATTTTTAATGTGCCGAACACTTTAAAAACTTTATTTAAATTTTGACCTCCTAGCAATGGCCGCTGATGTTTTTCTATGATATTATAGTCCTAGAGTAGGCTAGCTGCTTCAATGATTTCCCTTTTCCATCCGACACATCTTGCTTTTCTTGCCACCAAATCCCGTTTTCACTGGTAAAAAGATCTCGCGATGTTTGACGTATTTCCTGTGCTGACTGTGAGAACTGCAAATCTGTGACGATGGGGCTTTTTCACCAAAACCGCAAGTAGACAAAACAATAAATTCCTTTCCACTTTTTAGCACTGTCCTTTAAATTTACAAAATTCAAATTTCGCCCGTTCTCCCCTTCTTCTTCCAAGCTTTCTGAATCTCTATTTCCCACCTTCTGAATTTATTTTGTTTAACTTTAAATAGTCCCGGAATGAAGATAGTCATCAGTACCTTTTTCTTAAGTTATCCAGATCCAACACCGGTCTTGTATAGCTTTAGATGTTTAGCAGTCTCAAAGGAGGTTAGGATCCTGTCGAGCTTATGTCAAATAAATGACTCTGGAAACTTCTGCAGATGATGAATATGCAAATCATCTCCGGAGACCCCTCAAAGCCTCAAAGGAGCCCCCTCCGGGACTCCCTTTTAGCCAAGGTAAATCTCCTCAGAGTTTCCTGTGCATATCTTGGACTGATATCTAACTTAGAAAAGTAGGCAGTAGGCATTAAATTGCCCTCCACTACCCCGAACAGAAGCCCCAGCCTGCTCCCCTTCTGAGAAGCAATTCAGCTCGGCATTTTCCAACCCCAGAAGTACCCTAGAGGAGACCATGTCTCTATCAGTTGTTTATGTTTCCTATTAGATCTCACTTTATACCAGAAAAGTAACTCAAATACTTTCTTTGGCAATTCTTGTTTATTTGGACTGGATTGCAGTCTCACCCACCAAATAAGCCCAGTATAAACTCCAAAATTATATCTGCAAAAGAAAATCTTGATATTGAAAGATAGTGGATTCTCAGCATTTCTCCAATAGTTCTTTTAACTAAACCCCCCACACACACATGGCTGCTCTACTTCAGATCCATGTGGCAGAAACTGGCTTTTCTTTGATGGCAAAGCCAACTTGCCTTGACTCCTTAGTTACAGATTATTGATATATTTTCAAGATGCAAAATAGCACTGCCATTTTCAGAATCTAATGATCCATCCAGCCCTTTCTTTAATTTGACAAATGAAACCTATGGGGCCCAAATTGTGTATCAGTGTTTCTATGACTTAGTTTATATTTGGGTCCCCAATATGGTGACAACATCTTTCATGGTACCCATCTTTTTTTTTTTCAAAAGTGGGCAGTGTTGCCAGGAGGCACTGCCTGCCTCTATGGAAGCACCCCAACAGAGAGAAAATGGGATCCTCAGCACTGGAAACAAAATGGATTCTGGTCAGAAACAGACCAAGCGTCACCAGTCTTTGCAAAAAGCAGATGCCCAGGCTTGCTCCGATTACCACACAGGGCTTTCCTCCTGGTCTGGCCCTTTCCATCCCCCCAAATAAGATGTATGAAAGACAATGGGGCTTACAGGTAAGGTATGACTCATGAAGTAATCCTTTGCTACTGATTAATGGCACATCTCGCCAACTCCCTGTTCCAACTCAGCTGCTCAATGCTAATTTTGCCACATTGCACCAATTCTTCATCTCCTACTCTGACTCCATTCCATAGTGTTGAAACCAAAATGGATTAGAACATTAAACTCATCATGGCCCATCCAAATGTCAAGTACTTTGTAAGTAATACCAACTGTTTTAACCTGGTAATACATTCATGTGTGCAGGATAAGCCCATCAATGGTTATTTAGGTCTCCATGGTTACGGGAGGGTCTCCACTCCTCAAAACCCTATATAAACTGGGTAAAAATCACCTTATGGTGTGCATTCTGTAGGGCGCCATTATACAGTCTGTACCCCCCATTACGCTTTGTAATTGGTCCTACTGAGCGTGTCATGCTGGTCGTGCATGCCATTCTCTTCATTCCTCTGCTGAATGGAATGGACGTTTGCAGTTCTGGATCAGGTAGTATTACCCACTCCAACAATTCCTAAAAATCCCTATCAATCACCTCTATATTTCCTAGACCTTGCTATGTATGTATTTTATTGTGCATGTGTGTGTGTGTGAATGTACCTTTTTACATAATTTCTGGTAAAACAATATAAAATATATTCAATCTGGAGTCTTACTGTATGAAACCAGACTTTCGTATCATTGGTGAAGATCCTAGCTCCTAACTCACTCTATCTAAGTCTCCCTCTTGCTAATTTTCCCATCTAAAAGAGGAGACATCAAACATTTCCAGTAACAGCAGAGCCAGGTAAGGCATTTACCCCAAAAGGCTTCTGGTTAGCTACTGACGATTTGATTGATTGTGCAAATATTAATAAATACTACTTTGGCTGCAGTTGCCACCACAACATAAGGATATTTGCTGTGTCCTTGAAGGTAAGTTGGGGCAGTCATTTTGTGTCTGCCTCCACATCCTCTGTCAGTCATTTTGTGGCTTCATCACCACATAGAGTTTCAAAGGTATCCACAGTTTATAAAAGGTTGGGAACTACTGGTTATACTAATTCTTTATAGAGAAATCCAAGTGGGCAGCTGTGTTGGTCTGAAACAGTAGAACAAAGTAGGAGTCAAGTGCACCTTTAAGACCAACAAAGTTTTATTCAAAATGTAAGCTTTCGTATGCATGCATACGTCTTCAGACCTCAAAGTAGCTGTTTTACTGCAAAGAAACTTCAAGAACAGAATGGAGAGAGAAATTTTTGAATTACAAATTATTATGAAACTTGGAACACCTCCCAGGACTGAACAGTGATATTGGTTTTTTATCTCATTACATATGCTAAACCCACTCTCGCTGTGTATAGCTATATATCCACAGTATTCCAATATATTTCTCTTTTAGAATAGTGTATCAGAATAATATTTTTTGTATTGACATGCTCAAATAAGGGACATTGGCTGTTTATCTCATTACATATACTTAACACATTTTCATTTTATGTATTCTTTTTTTCTAATGGCAAACTAGAATGATGTTTATAATGCATAGAATGATGTTAAAAAGTAAATTAGGTGGACGAGAACATCACTAGGAAATACATGTCCTTTTGTTTTACCTAGACTTGTAGCAAAAGCAATTAATAGGCAACTTTTATTACCTTTTATTGCTATCCAGACCAAATGGTCTTCCAATTTATTACACTGTTTTGCCATTTGATCCTAACTTTGTATCAGTTTACACTCTTAACCCACCAGCTATATGTATTTCAGCTCATTGTACCCCATCCCCTCGTCTGAAGAAGTATGCATGCATACGAAAGCTTACATTCTGAATAAAACTTTGTTGGACTTAAAGGTGCCACTTGACTCCTACTTTATTCTTTGTAGAGAAGGCAGCATGAGCATAAAGCTTGCTGCTGTAGCCTGCTGCACACAGAACATACAAACCATGAGGAAACTGAACTAGACCTTCAGAAATAATGAACTGTACTTGATAATGGAGCTGGAAGCAAAGAAAGTATGCTTTCCTAAAATCTGTGTTTGACCATGATCCAGATCCTCCAGAGCACACAGGGGGATTCTTAAGGTTTATATGAAACTATAATGTGAGTTAACTAGCCTGCATTAAAAGCTGCAGTGTAAACTACAGACAGCAGTTTGTTTGATAAAACTCACAATGAACTTCAAGGTTTCTCTCAGGTATGTCCTCATTGCTCACTGGCCACTGCTTTACAACAACAAACCTACTTCAACCCGTGCATTCATAGACTGTTCTCCCACAATCAATGCCAGCTGTCTCTAATATATAGGCTCTTATCCCCCTCACCTTAGTTTCTGAATGTTGGAGGTCACTCCAGAAAGCCGGTAAATTCCATCCACAATGCCGTGAGTCTCTATGAACTCTGAGCAGCTCTTCAGAACTGGTGGAACTGACAAGGAGAGAGAGGCAGAAATTAGAAGAATTGGCACAGAATTTTCCCAGATGACCTCAAACTGAATCACCTTTTAGGCAGCAAGTCATAATAGACCTACAGTTGACAACAACAAAAAAGCAGGATTTCACACACTGATCAATTTAATTTAATTTGCAGAGTGAAATCTTCATTGGTGGGACAATCAACAGAACATCAGTACCCTCCTGCCTGAGCAAAATGAAAATTAAATGTAACATATATCAAGCTGCCTTATACTGAGTCAGACACCATTTGTCCACCCAGATAAGTAGGATCTACTAATAGCAACATGTACTTCAGCATCAAGGACCTTCAGTATTCAGCATTACATTTTGTGACACATTGGAACAACATCTCTTCCAGTGTATATTCTGAGGCATTATACTTCTGATTACCAGATTAAGCAACAAACGCAGAGAAGGATTTATTTATGTATATTTTATTTACTTCATCAATATCCCTGTTTTCACCCAATGATGACCTAAAGTGGCTTATAATGTTCTCCACATCTCCATTTTATCTTCACAATAAACCTGTAAAAATAGGCTAGTCTGAGAGTTTGTCACTAACTCCAGGTTGCCCTGCAAGCTTTGATGTCAGAGTGGGGATCTGAACTTGGGCATTCCCAGATCTTGGTCTAACCACTACACCATGCTGGTTCCCCATTAGGCTGTCATCATCATGTTTCAGTTACTAGTGCCCCAGAGGAATACAAATGGCCTCCCCTGGAAACAGAATGCTCAAGAAGATGGAGCCCAGTCTGACTCCACAAAGCAATTAGTGTATTCAAAGAAGATATTTAGCCTTTCAAGTAAAACTGCCAGGTATTATTCTGAATTTTTCATCTCTGCTGTTTTGCTTTGAAAAGTACCCTCTCAATTTTGCTCTCTCCTTGTGTGGACTGAACCCTTGATTCTTTATTTTCATGACATTCTCTATTTCCTTGCACTGAATTCCCCCGCCCCCCAAAAAATGTATGCAGTTTTCATTACCCATGTATCAATAAATCAGCATTATACATAGATATGACATACCTTAGACATAGAAATACTGTATATATTATGTATAAAAACTATAATACATACATAATACCAATTAATATACAAACCAGACAGCAAAAAAAAAAAGAAAAAGATGAGGAATAAACCAGTGGCAAAATATAAAAATATTTAAACTATTATAGGAACATTTCACTCATCCCTAGAAACCACCAGTGTTCCCTCTAAGCTGAGTTAGCGTGAGCTAGCTCACAGATTTGTATCCTCCAGCTCATGCATTTTTGTCTTATCTGGGCAGAAAGGCAGGATATATTTGTAATATGAATGAATGTGTTCATACGCTGTCTTGGAAGGATAAATTTGCACCTAGCACATGGATACACCATCATTTATGCTTCACTGAAGGAGCAGAAAGAACTTTCTTTTAAGCATGACAGTCACATCAGTAATTATACCTGTCCTATTTATTGTCAGCTAAGAGTATACCTATGCAAATAAAAGCTTCCATTAACAAATATGTTAGTATTTATTTTGCAGGTGGTCCCTGCAATCTTTATGTGCTTGGAATGACACACATTATTTCAGAAAGGTAAATGTGAAAATTGCTGCAGATTCTGTCTTGCATGACAGAACAACAGTTATAGACTTTGGACAGCATGGTCACATGGGAATCTTCTCCCATTCCCAGTCCACACGTTAACACTGAACCCTAAGCATGGTATGAAAAGATATGATGGTGTGTTGCATGAGTTTGTGGAGGTGGAGTATGTAGCTTGCATGGCTGGCACAAAATCCACTATTTCAGATGACTGATGCCATGGGGAAGGGCCATGGATCACTTATAGAGCATCTGCTTTGCCCTCCCAAGGAAGCAGGAGACCATTCCCCAGTGACGCTGGATCCGCTCCCCCTCTGGAACAGAACATGGGGCATTTCTTGTTCTCGGCCATGTCGAAGACATCCAGCTGCGGGTACCCCCAAAGCTGGAATACAGGCTTCAGAAAACGCCACTGCAGTTCCCACTCGTGTGGGGAAGCCCCACCCCTGCTGAGGGAGTCTGCCTGTATGTTGAGGACCCCTGGAAGATGTGCAGCCTTCACAAAGATGTCAAATTGTAGACACTCCAACCAGAGATCCATCGCCAATGCACAGAGACGGCGAGAAACTGTCCCTCACTGCCTGTTGATGTAGCACAGGGCAGTGGTATTGTCTGTGAGTAACACTACAATCTTCCCTGCCACCAAGGGGTGGAAAGAGCATAGGGCAAAATGAACTGCCAGCAGTTCTAAGTAATTTATGTGGCACTGGGTCAGTTTTGGCGGCCAAGGGCCCCCCACACGCAGACCTTCCATGTGAGCCCCCCAACCCCACAAGGAGGCATCTTTTGTGATAGTCACAGTGGGAGCCGGGAGATGGAAGGGAGCTCCCTGACAGATGTTGTTCTCTGACTCCCACCACTGTAGCGTCTGCAGAGTCACAGATGGGATGACGAACCTCTTTCGAGGTGAGTCTCTGAGTGGACGAAACTGGCGCAGAAACCACAAATGTAGGACTCTCATCCTCAGTTTCGCAAAAAGTAGCACGCTTGTCATCACCGCCATCAGCCCCAGCATCCGCTGCAGCTGCTGCGCTGTGCCCCACTTTCGCCTCTGTAGAAGTTGTACCAGACAGATAATGTCCCTCACTCTCTGTGGAGGCAGATATGCGCGATACAGGTTTGTATCCAGCAAAGCCCCTATGAACTGCACTGTCCTTGATGGAGTAAGGTGAGATTTCTCCAGATTGACTTGCAACCCCAAGGTGTCGAGAAGACGTAGAGTGATGGCAATGTGAGTTGACAAACTTTCCCTCGACTTCACCACAAGGAGCCAGTCGTCGATGTATGGAAAGATGATAACTCCCTGGAGATGGAGATGGGCAGCCACAACACTCATCATCTTCGTAAACACCCGAGGTGCAGTGGACAGGCCAAACGGAAGAGCTTTGAACTGGAAGTGTTGGGAACCCACTGCAAACCGAAGGAAACGCCCGAACGCCAGATGGATGCTGACGTGGAAGTAGGCATCCTTAAGGTCCAGGGTCGCCATCCAGTCCCCTTGACTGATGAGGGGCAGGATTGTTTGCAGCATGGACATTCTGAACTTCTGGTACAGAATAAGTTTGTTCAGATTCTGAAGATCCATGATTGGTCTTAAGCCCCCGTCCCGCTTGGGGACCAGGAAGTAACGAGAGTAAAAAAAACCCGTCCTGGCCTCCATTGGAACTCTCTCTATGGCTTGTTTCTGTAGGAGGTTGTTCACCTCCACCAGCAGAGGTGGGGAAGGGGGAGTGGTGATTACCACGGATTGGTTCGGAATCTGAATAAACTCTATTTTGTAGCCCTCTTGTATGATGGACAACCCTCTTGTATGTAGAGATCAACTCCCAGGCAGGTAGGAAAGGGTGGAGGCGGATAGATACAGAACCAGTGGGGACGATGACACGTGCCACGAGAAAGTCAAAGGCCCTGCTTCTAGGGACGAGTGCCCTTGGACTTGCCAGAGGCCTGGGAGCTCCTATTGTTGCCTGAGTATGGTTGTCGGTTGTCAGGCTGGGTCGAACGAGGTCACCACTGTTGTTCAGGTGAGAACTTTTGATAAGTCTTCTTGCCCCAGGGTTTGTGCCACTGCTTTGCCTTGGGGGCTCTGGAAGTTGCCTGCACGCCCAAGTTCCTGCAGGTATTCAGGCTCTTGTCTATCTCCTGCAGTGTACTATCTGTGGTGGTGCTGAAAAGGCCGTCCCCTTCAAAGGGCAAGTCCTCAACAAAAGCCCTTGTGTCTTGCTGCAGGGCTGTTGACCTCAGCCATGAGTGACGGCGAATGCACATGGCAGACGTGATGGTCTTAGCGGACACATCCACCATGTACTTTGCTGCAGCCAATTGATGCTTGGCCACAGCAAAGCCTTCTTTCTGCAGCTTCCTGGCAGCAGCCTTTTTGTCTTCGCTCAGGAAAGAGAGGAGAAGGGTGAGTTGTTCCCATACAGAGTATTGGTAGCTAGCCATGCAAGCAGCATAGTTAGATACCTTTACCCCTAGGGCCCCTGCAGAATAGACCTTTCTTCCCATATTGTCCAGCTGCTTCCCTTCCTTGTCAGGTGGGGATGAGTGGACCTTACGCGCCTTTGAGGAGGAAGAGACGATTACTGAGTTCGGTTTTGGGTGGGTGAAAAGGAACTCGGCACCCACCTCCTGGACCCTATACATGTGGTCCAGCCTCCTAGATGACACCGGCGTTGAAGATGGTTTCTTCCAGGGCTCCTTGACTTCCTGCAGAATCACTTTAGTGACCGGCAAAGTGATTGCTGTGGATGTGTCCCTTTGCATAATGTCAAAGACATTATCACCCACGACAGGTTGTGGTTGCATCACAGGGAGAGAGAGGGAGGTTGCCATCCTCTTCACCAGTTCGCCATAGGACTTCAGATCTTCCGAAGGTGATATAGGAAGGTCCTCGGCCGTATGGGACACTGGCGAAGGCTCCAAGGCTCTTTCCTGGTTGTCGGTACTGCTCTCAGAGTCCGACGAGGAAGACTCCCTTTGGATGGAGTGCTCGGAGAGAATCGGCGTCGATTCCCGGATGGGTGAATGAATCGATGCCGATGGTCGCTGACGAGTCTCAGCCGCAGGGGTGGTGCGCCTCTCCGGAGGGATCGATACTGATGCCGCAGGCCTTCTTGAGTGGTGTGAAAGCCTCAACACGCAGGATGCCTCCGAATGCTGATCCCACTCCGCAAACTCCTTCGGTGGAAACCACTGATATGGTGGATAAGAGTATGGATAGGTGGGCGGCCACTGTCGCTGCTCCCACGGTGGTAGCGGTGGGAAACGGCATGGTGCCATGGAAGGCTCCAGCTCTCGCCTGCCTCTAGAAATGTAACAGGTTAGTGAGGCAAGATCTTCCCTTACAAAACCCATGCTGGGTCTTCCTCAATAACTTGTGTTCATCAATGTGCTTGATAATGGTTTCTACCAACTTTCCCGGTATTGAGGTTAGACTGACTGGCCTGTAATTTCCCGGATCTCCTCTGGAACTCTTTTTTAAAGATGGGGGTGACATTTGCTAACTTCCAGTCCTCAGGAACGGAGGCAGATTTCAATGAAAGATTACATATTTTTGTCAGGAGATCCACAAGTTCAACTGAGTTCTTTCAGAACTCTTGGATGTATGCCATCCGGACCTGGTGATTTATTAGTTTTTAATTTGTCAATCAGTTGTAGGACTTCCTCTCTTGTCACCTCAATCTGACTCAGGTCTTTCAACACCCCTTCCAAAATAAGTAGTTCTGGAGCGGGCAAACACTTCTCATCTTCCACAGTGAAGATGGAGGCAAAAAATGCATTCAGCTTCTCAGCCATTTCCCTATCCTCCTTCAGTAAACCTTTTATCCCTTGGTCTTCCAAGGGCCCCACTGCCTCCCTGGCTGGCTTCCTGCTTCTAATATACTTGAAGAAATTTTTATTGTTGGTCTTTATGTTTTTTGCAACATGCTCCTCATAGTCCCTTTATGCCTGCCTGATCATAGTCTTGCATTTGATTTGCCACAGCTTGTGTTCCCTTTTATTAATCTCACTTGGACAAGCTTTCCACCGCTTAAAGGAGTCCTTCTTACCTTTTTCAGCTTCCATTACTTTGTTTGTTAACCATGCAGGCCTTCTCTTATACCTGTTTGTGCCTTTCCTAACTTGTGCTATATATTTCATCAGAGCTTTTAGGATTGTAGTTTTAAATAGCCTCCAAGCTTCCCAAGGGTTTTGACTGTATTTACCTTTCCTTTCAGTTTCCTCTTCACATGCTTCCTCATCTCAGAGAATTTACCCCTTTTAAAGTTAAACATGGTTGTGCTGGTCTTTTGGGACAACTCTCCATTTATACAAATGGTAAAATCAATAACGTTATGGTCACTGCTCCCAAGCGGTGCAATCATTTTTACATCTCTCACCAAGTCTTGGGCATTACTTAGGACCAAATCCAGGATCGCCCCACCCCTGGTAGGTTCTGAGACCACCTGCTCCATAGCACAGTTATTGAGAGCATCTAGAAACTCAATCTCTTTCTCTCAACCTGAACACATATTGACCCAATCAATCTGCGGGTAGTTAAAATCACCTATTACGACACAGTTTTTACAATTAGCCACTATCTTTAATCCTTCCATTATATTATAATACATGAACATAATCTACAATGCATAAAATTGTCATCTGAATAATGTCACTATTAAGGAATAAAAAGAACACATCTAAAATATTTGTGGGTGAGCTTTTTTCAAAAAAAATATTGACTATTTAAAGTTAAACAAGCTACAACAATGCAGGAAGTAGAATTACATTGAGAACTTGAGAAGCATTACATAAGCAGATGTCAACTGTATGTGAACTCCTTTGATAACATGCTTCTGACCCACCTGGCCATGATCATAGTCTTGTTCCCAAATGATCTGTAAAGCCACTATAAAAGGATATAACTGGTAATCAGTGTTTCTTTGGTGAGTTAGTGTGAGCTAGCTCACCATTTTTTAGCCTCTGGCTCACACATTTTTGTTTTGGCTCAGGAAGGATGGCCTTGGGGCACACTAACTTATTCAATAGCCAAGTTGCTCGCTCACAACGTTAATGTCGGTAGCCCATGAAGTAAAATTTTTGCTCACAAGACTTCACAGCTTAGTGGGAGAATTGCTGGTGTAGACTATTAGCTCTTTACGTTACTGAAAAGTGTTCATTGTAATCTTAAACTTGAATGCATTCTTTGGCAAAAGTAATGTATGTCAAGAACACCATCAGACGAGATGAAAGAATTTCCAATAAACTAAAAAGAAGAGACCTGCTTTCATCAACCACAGGACAGAGAAGGACAAGTTAGGTTAGATGGCCTATATAAAAGGAGGAGAGTAAAGATCACTAGAAACTCCAGTGGCTACCAGAGTAGCCTTGGACTCAGTAGAACCAGTCTGGTTAGTGGTTAAGAGCACAGACTCTAATCTGGGAGAACTGGGTACAATTCCCCACTCCTCCACATGCAGCTGCTGGTATGACCTTTGGCTAGTCACAACTTCTCAGCAGAGCTATTCTCTCCAGAGCAGTTTTCTCAGGACTCTCAATCCCACCTACCTCGCAGGGTGTCTGTTGTGGGGAAGGGAGGGGAGGGGAAAGGAGACTGTAAACTGTTCTGAGACTCCAAGTGAAGGGCATGGTATAAATCCAATCTCCTCCTCCTCCTCTTCCTCTTCTTCTTCTTCATCAACACACATGTGATTGAGGACATTTTAGGTTTAGGTTTGGAACAGTTTAGGTTTGATAATATTGTTAATCTGATAAAAACATCAGAAGCCTTCTTTATATGCACAGTAAGTAGGGTTGCCAGGTCCCCCCTGGTGGGGATGGGGGGAGGGCTTGGGATGGAGCCTGGAGAGGACAGAGTGCTCAGTGGAGTAAATATCATAGCATCCATTCTCCAAAGCATTCTAGGATGCAGCAACATCTTGTTCTCCATTCCCCTCCAGTAAAGCTATGCCTTCCCATGTGGCTGTCCCTTCCAACCTTATTGGAGACACCCCTGCCATTTTGCATCTTGAGGCAAATGTTAAGAATTATTTGCACTATCCCACCATTCTCTCCTCCCCCAATTTACCTCAGTTTTTATTTGTGATGCCTATTAGACATTCCAGTTGCACATTTCCCACATCACTGCAGCCAAAGGCTTCTTCAGACTTTATGCACACTATTTCCTGCTGTCCCAGTCCTTGAACTTCACTAAACAAAAAACGGCCTATTTTGTCAGACACCACAGTGGTTTTGTAAGAAAAAAAAGTTCACCAGGGACTCATTTCACTTGTGACCAAAAATTACAGTCTGACCTCATGTCCCTGGAGATAAAAGGGCTATGCATCAATTTGAAGCTCCTCAAAGCAGTGATTATATGAAAAAAAACCCACAAAAACTGTTCTCCTCTAGCACAACTGAAATCCAGGAGTTTGCTCTCTTGTTAGGTAACACTAGCAAGAGATGGGTTAAAATGTTAGTAACTAGATGATAGGTACTGGAATAATTTCCTTCTGCTTTACTGATTTGTCTGCTGCAGACCTGCGTGGAAACGAACCACAACCAAATTATTGGTTATAACTTTTTGTGGAAGAAACTGAGCCTCAGAGCCATCTTGAAATTTCGCAAATGTCCTCCTTCTGTAACTGTATGTACAGAAACCCTCGGATGAAACCATTCAGTTTTGAATCAGAACTTTTCATGGCTTCAAGTGTAAGTGGGAAAGTGGGGGGAGAAGGAAAGGGGAGAAAATAAAGCATTTGTTGTATGAGGGGGAAAGGAGGGATGAAGCTGGGTGTCCCAGCCTTGTGTCCATAATTGAAACCATACTGGAGGCTTGAAAGTTGGAAGAGGCAGCCAGTGTCACACAGTCCCCCGCGCGTTCTGCCAGGCAGCCAGAATGTCCTCGGTTTACAACTACAATAGAAACCAGATGCTAGAAGAAAGAGAGAGTGTGGACCCCAGGCGTCAGGCAGGAGGGAAACTGAGTTGTAATGAAAACACACCAAGAATATAGCTTTTAGTTTTTTTTCTTTTTGGACAAACATGAAACCAAAGGGAGATCAAGTGGTTCAGAACCATTCTTAAAGCAATCATTGTGTGAAATATGCATGTTTATTGTGCACTGTTCTCATCTTCCCTTTCTGCTCTTGTCAATCTCCTTCTGAAGCTATCACATATCAGGGGTCTTTATTTCATTACATTTTCATTTTGACCTTCCTCCAAGGAGTTTGAGTAAGTGAATGTACTTACTCTGCCCCCCTTCTTTCATCTCCACAACAACCATGCAGGGTATATTAAGGCACAAAAATGTGACTGGTTTCAGTAGGCTTGATAGCTGAAAGTGGATTTGATCATATGAACATATGAAAATATATGAACATATGAAGCTGCCTTATACTGAACCAGACCCTTGGTTCATCAAAGTCAGTATTGTCTACTCAGACTGGCAGCAGCTCTCCAGGGTCTCAAGCTGAGGTTTTTCATGCCTACGTGTCTGAACCCTTATTTTTTTTTAGTTGGCGATGTCAGGGATTGAACCTGGGACCTTCTGCTAACCAAGCAGATGCTCTACCACCGAGCCACCATCCCTCCATTAGGGATCACGTTAGGGTTGCCAATCCCCAGTTGGGCAGGACAAACAGGTTAACAACCTCCACGTAAACCAGCCTCAGAAATTATATAAACTTGAATTTACTTCATAACATATAAAATTAATTTTCCATATTGAACAATGTTATTGGACATGGACATATGAAGCTGCCTTATACTGAATCAGACCCTTGGTCCATCTAAGTCAGTATTGTCTACTCAGACTGGCAGCAGCTCTCAAGGGTCTCAAGCTGAGGTTTTTCACACCTTTTTTGGAGATGCCAGGGATTGAACTTGGGACCTTCTGCTTCCCAAGCAGATGCTCTACCATCCCTCCCCCAAAAAAGTGCATAAGGAACATCAGCCTCACCCATAGAAAAAGTGCATAAGGAACATCAGCCTCTCACCCAGTTACTTCACAGGTAATTAATGTCCAAATTCTTTAGAAGGTGGGTGCAAGCAACAATTCCAAAGGTAGAGTTTTCCATGGAGACCAACGCCCCTGGTGATTTCTTCTGTACAGCAAGGCACAAAATTGAAACGCAATGTGGCTGTTCTTATTCCACGTTTCACGATTGCTTCAACAAGCTTCCAAAACTGTTGAACATATTTCAATTGCTGACACTTACAAGCATTTACATTCAGTATAATCAATTTTCGAAAATTGAAATATGGCCCTCCCCCCACTTTAGGGTTATCAGAAAGTGGGGGGGAGGAGAGGGAAATGTCTGCTGGGAATTCCATTATACCCTGTGGAGACCAATTTTCATAGGGTATAACAGAGAATTGACCTGAACATAAGAACATAAGAGAAGCCATGTCGGATCAGGCCAATGGCCCATTCAGTCCAACCCTCTGTGTCACACAGTGGCCCAAAAATATATACATATATATAGACTGTGGCTAATAGCCACTGATTGACCTCTGCTCCATATTTTTATCCAATCCCCTCTTGCAGCTAGCTATGTTTGTAGCCGCCGCCACCTCCTGTGGCAGTGAATTCCACATGTTAATCACCATTTGGGTGAAGAAGTACTTCCTTTTATCTGTTTTAACCTGACTGCTTAGCAATTTCATTGAATGCCCACGAGTTATTGTATTGTGAGAAAGGGAGAAAAGTATTTCTTTCTCTACTTTCTCCATCCCATGCATAATCTTGTAAAGCTCTATCATGTCACCCTGCAGTCGACGTTTCTCCAAGCTAAAGAGCCCCAAGCGTTTTAACCTTTCTTCATAGGGAGTGCCTCACAATCCTATCTGGTTCTCACCATCCTGAAAAATTTAGTTTCATCTGCAAACTTGGCCACTTCACTGCTTACTCCCAACTCCAAATCAGTTATGAACAAGATAAACAGCATAGGACCCAGTACTGAGCCCTGCGGCACCCCACTGCTTACCATCCTCCACTGCGAAGACTGCCCATTTATACTCACTCTCTGCTTCCTATTAGTTAGCCAGTTTTTGATCCACAAGAGGACCTTTCCTTTTACTACATGACTCTCGAGCTTACTAAGGAGCCTTTGATGAGGAACTTTATCAAAAGCTTTCTGGAAGTCAAGGTAAACAACATCTATTGGGTCCCCTTCGTCCACATATTTGTTCACCCCCTCCAAGAACTGTAACAGGTTAGGGAGGCAAGATCTTCCCTTACAAAACTCATGCTGAGTCTTCCTCAATAACTTGTGTTCATCAATGTGCCTACTCATTCTGTCCTTGGTAATGGTTTCTACCAACTTTCCCGGTATTGAGGTCAGACTGACTGGCCTGTAATTTCCTGGATCTCCTCTGGAACTCTTTTTTAAAGACGGGGGTGACATTTGCTAACTTCCAGTCCTCAGGAACGGAGGCAGATTTCAGTGAAAGATTACATATTTTTGTCAGGAGATCCACAAGTTCAACTTTCCTCTTCACATGCTTCCTCATCTCAGAGAATGTACCCCTTTTAAAGTTAAACGTGGTTATGCTGGTCTTTTGGGACAACTCCCTATTTATAAAAAATGGTGAAATCAGTAACGTTATGGTCACTGCTCCCAAACGGTGCGATCACTTTTACATCTCTCACCAAGTCTTGGGCATTACTTAGGACCAATTCCAGGATCACCTCACCCCTGGTAGGTTCTGTGACCATCTGCTCCATAGCACAGTCATTGAGAGCATCTAGAAACTCAATCTCTTTCTCTCGATCTGAACTCATATTGATCCAATCAATTGGCGGGTAGGTAAAATCACCTATTACGACACAGTTTTTACGTTTAGCCACTATCTTTAATCCTTCCATCATATTATAATCGTCTTCTATCTTTTGATTTGGTGGGCGATAACAAACTCCCATAATTAAATTTCCTTTCAGGCCCTCTATTTCAATCCAAAGCATTTCTAGAAGGGAATCTACTTCTCTGACCTCAGTCTTACTGGACTGTATACCCTCTCTGACATACAGAGCCACCCCACCTCCAACCCTTCCCTCCCTATCCTTCCAATATAATTTATATCCAGGAATCACCGTGTCCCAATGATTCTCCTCATTCCACCAAGTTTCTGAAATTCCCACAATGTCTATGTTTTCCCCCAACACTAAACATTCCAACTCACCAATTTTACTTCGAACACTTCTAGCATTTGTATACAAACATCTATAATTTCCCAGGCAAGCTAGGCCTGCAACCTTCCTCCTGCTGCCTTGAGACTTTAGCAGACAATGCATACTGTTTGTCGCCATCTCAGTGTGGACAACTCTGATCCATTACCTGGCAGAAAAGTAACAGCTAACCCTTCATCTCTTTGAGATGAGTCCTCCCAAACCAGAGACATTTCATCTCCTGTCAGCTTTCCCCCAAGATTTAGTTTTAAAACTGCTCTGCCACCTTTTTGATTTTAAGCGCCAGAAGCCTGGTTCCATCTGGGGACAAGTGGAGACCATCTCTTTTGTACAGCTCCCGCTTGTTCCAGAAAGCATCCCTGTGCCTAACAAACTTAAACCCTTCTTCCATACAACATCGTCTCATCCACACATTGAGACATCTAATTTGTGCCTGTCTCTCCAGCCCTGCACGTGGAACAGGTAGCACTTCTGAGAAGGCTACCTTGGAGGTCCTGGCTTAAGTCTCCTGCCTAGCAGCCTCACGACTGTATTTCCTCACATCGTTGGTGCCAATATATACCACGACCACTGGCTCCTCCCCAGCACTGTCTATCAGCCTATCTACAACACACATGATGTCCGCTACCTTCGCACCAGGCAGGCAAGTCACCATACAGTCAGAACGCGGTTTTGCCACCCAGCTGTCTACTTGCCTAAGGATCGACTCACCAACTACCAAGACCCCACCCCCCTCTCCCTGCCAAGGGATGGTTCCTTGGCGCAAAAGGATACCTGCTCACCAACTGAAGAAGAGGTCCCTTCTGAGGGCACATTCCCCTTATCCTCAGCATGGTGCCCTGTTCCCTCTGGACCCTCATGCTCCCTGGCAGCAACGGGGCTGTCATGTTCAGAGTGGGGCTCATTTAATACTTCCCCAAGAGTCTTCTCCGAGTGCCTAACTGACTGTCTCTGCTTCTCCAGGTCAGTCACCTCGGCCTCAAGAGGACGAACTCGTTCCCTGAGGACCAAGAGCTCCTTGCAACAAGCACACACCCAAGACTTCTGTCCTGTGGGCAGATAGCCATACATGTGACACTCAGTGCAAAACACTGGAAAGCCCCCACCCCCCTGCTGGCATTCTACCTTCATGATAGCTTTTTAAAATATACAGTCCCCTTTTAAATCCTGTTTGTTTACGTGGCTCTCCTTCTGGAGGGTCTACTTACCTTATTGGGAACACAAAGGCCGTTTTCGCACTTAGCGTTTGCTCCCCTTTTTCCGCGGCGCAATTATGTCCGGATCATTTTTCTCGTTTTCCCACTAGTGACTCTTTGCGGAGTCGCCTTCCCTGAAGCCCCGGCTCAAATCGTTTTCCCACTGGCATCGGCTTGAGTCCGATGCCCTGTCAATCATTTTTTTTTTAAGCGCAAGTCTGGTTGCGTAATGACGTACTAACGTACTAACGTAACATCGAGCTGTTCCCTCCCCTTCTTTTCTTGGACAAACCGCATCACGTGTGCTGCTGCTGCTTATGGATTGGCTGCAGCTGTAGAATCCTCCACAGCCCTTTATGTATTAACGGAAGCATTCACAGTGGAGAATCCTAGCACTAGATTCCCCCCCCCCCAAATTCTGAAGCACTAGATCCCCCCCCCCAAATTTCCTCCGCTCTCTTTCCCCTCCCCGGCTGGCGCTTGCAACGGGGACCTGACTGATTCCTGCTGCCAGAGCTCCCCCCCCCCCGCTCCATTCTCTCCTTCCCCTTCTGTGGCGCGTGTGAGGAGCTCGCTCGCGTCTACTTTCTAACCGAGCGGAATGTAGCCAGGGAGAAGAATGCAGGACTCCAACTTCCCATTTTATACATGGCGATTTTGTGCAGGTCCAGAAATCCTGGTGGCACAGCTGAGGGAGGCATTCCCTTCTTAAAACACACACACATGGACGCTTTGGCCCGCACCGGCACTACATTCCCCCCCCCCCCCAGCAATGGTCGTTTTCGCATTATCGAGATAACGCAACAGCGGAATAACGCAACTAAAGTCAATAATAATAAAAAATTCTAACGAAACCAATTGAAGTGCCAATTGAGGCTATTCCAGGAGGGTTTTTTTTTTCTATTTGTTAATTTCGAAATATCGCTATTACGCAAAACTGTGAAGTTTAAAAAAAAAATGGCCGTGCCGGCACTTTGGGGAAGCGCCGCGAAAGGCTGATGATTGGCCAAGCGGGTGGATGGGGTGGGAGGACGGAAAGGGAGAGGGTGACGCCCCCAAAGCAGTCGATCCGGCGTGGATGGATTTCGCACAGGAAACTCCGCTGAGTGGATCCGGAGGTTTTCGGAAACTCCGGCAACTTGCTGAAAAACATACTCCGGCGTAAAATCCCTGAAGCGCTGGAGCAAAGCGCAGCGCCGGAGCAACATGTGCGAAATCCAAGAGAAGATCCGGAGGTAAATGGGGAGCTACGCCGGAGCAAACGCTAGTGCGAAAACGGCCAAAGAAAATAGGGATCTGGGTTCCTGGTCCTTACACAGCCCCCAGGCTAAGAGCCAAAGGCCAAGAGCCCTTTAGCTCATGCCCTTCAGCTCGCGCCAAAGGCTCATACCTCTGGCAAGGCGCAGCTTAATAATGCAAAGAGGGTGGGGCCTCAGTCTGCCCCAGGAACACAGCCACCCCTAATCAATTAGCAACAATCACCTTCAGTCCACTCAAACCAAACAAACAGCAGTTCCCCAGCAACCAGAAACTCAAAATTTTCAGCAATCACACAGTCGCACAGTCACACAAACTCAGAAATTCTCAGCAACTTCCCCAGCTGTTTAGAAAGCCAAATCTCACCCTTATAGCACTTATCTGCTCTCTCTCAGAGCTCTCTGACCTGTGAGTATCTGGGGCTCTGAGGGGCTGGGTTTTTTTAGGCAGAGGCACCAATATTTCAGCATAGCATTGGATGCCCTTCCTCAAAACACCCCCCAAGTTTCAAAAAGATTGGGCCAGGGGGTCCAAGTCTATGAGCCCCCAAAGAAGGTGCCCCTATCCTTCATTATTTCCAAATGGAGGAAAGGCGTTTAAAAGTTGTATGGCCCCATTAAATACGATGGCCAGAACTCCCATCAATTGTGCTTGTCACACCCTTGCTCCTGACTCCACCCCCAAAGTCCCCAGATATTTCTTCAGTTGGACCTGGCAACCCTATAATCTCCCTTGTACTAGTCTAGGCACTACACCACACTGGCTATGTCTCCTCCAGTGTAGTGTCGTGGTTAAGAGTAGTGAACTCTAATCTGGAGAACCTCATTTGATTCCCCATACCTCCTCCACATGAAGCCAGCTGGATGATTTTGGGCCAGCCACAGTTCTATCAGAACTCTTCCGCCCCAACTACCCTCACAGGATATCTGCTGTGGGGAGAGGAAGGGAAGGTGATTGTAAGCTGCTCCAAAACTCCTCCTCCTCTGGGTAGGATTGCCAAACCCAATCAAGAAATATCTGGGAACTTTGGGGTGGTGTCAGGAGACTTTGGGGGTGGAGCCAATTCTAGTGTGACAACCAGAACTGAACTCCAAAGGGAATTCTGCCACCACATTTAAAGGGACTGCACACCTTTTAAATGCCTTCTCTCCATTGGAAATAATGAAGGATAGGGGCACCTTCTTTTGAGCCTCTTAGAATTGGACCCCTCAGTCCAAATCTTTTTGAAACTCAGAGGGTCTTTTGAGGAGAGGCGTTGGATCCTGTGCTGCAAATTTGGTGCCTTTACCTCAAAAAACAGGCCCCTCAGAGTTCCAGATACCCATGGATCAATTCTCCATTATTCCCTATGGGAATCGGTCTGCATAGGGAATAATAGAGTGCCCAGCAGACATTCTTTCCCCCCCTCGCTTTCTGATGACTCTAAAGTGGGGGGAGGGCCTCCAAACTAGGGGATCCCCTGCCCCCACCTGGGGATTGGCAACCCTACCTACGGGATGTATATGCCACAGCTACTATGAAAACTTTGGATTGCAATTTTCACCTTGCAGAGTACCCCTCTGAACCATGCTGATCAGGATTTCTCTTTTTCTCCCCTCAGCCAGAAATATTCTACATATCTACACAACCTATTTTAAATTGCCAGCTTGCGGGTAACTGGCACCCTAGGAAGGGTTCTATTATGCACAGAATGCACAGCCTGATGTTTATATACTACAAGTAAGCAAAGCGTTAAGCATAAGATTGGAGTAATTGAAATGCATCTTTTTAAATCTTTAATGCTATTACAAGATAGCCTGGAAAATGTTACTACCAATAGTGGGGCTCTCAACAACATATAAAATGCTAAGCCACTTAACTTTACAATCCTTAACAGAGTAACATCCTAAATCCACTGAAGTCAACTCTGCTCTCAATGACACTGTAAATTTGAGGTCCTTGATATTTCCCCCCCTCATGAAAGTGTCTATCTTCAGTTTAAAAAATCAGTTTGTAGTACTCTTGGCCACTATCTGTGATATTACAGCAGCACTTTTCACACGCTATGAATAATGCACTTTCAATGCACTTTCAGTGCACTTTGCAGCTAGATTTTACAATGCAAAAATTTACTTGCGAAGAATCACTAAAGTATACTGAAAGTTGATTGAAAAGGTATTATTCAGTGTGTGCGTTGACTAGAAAGTTACAAATTATAATATATATTCAGTCTATGTGGTTTAGGGGAGAAATATAGTTTATCTTTTACAAAGTACGCCATTTTCAAGTTTAGTTACTACTATCTCTCATTAATACACTGTCCTGCATCAGCAAGTCCATGATACTCCTTCTTTTAGCTAGTTAAACTCATATCTCAAATATAAACACATACAATTGTATAAGGACATAAAGAGTTAGCCTTTATGGCCAAGATATAGTGATAATCTCGGGTTAACAATTTTCTATTAAGAGTTTGAAACACAAGAAAAAAATGTTATTTTCACTTTTTAAAATAGAGTCCACCGTGGTGATATACAGTGATTTTATTCCATATGTTCACTGTAGTGCCAGTTTGGTCTCGTGGTTAAGTGTGTGGACTCTAATCTGAGAGAACTGGGTTTGATTCCCCATTCCTCCACATGCACCTGCTCATGTGACCTTGAGTCACTCACAAGTTCTTGCAGAGCTGTTCCACCCAATAACAGTTTCTCTTAGAGCTCTCTCAGCTCCACCTGCCTCACATGGTGTTTGTTGTGAGGAGGGGAAGGGAAACGAGATTGTAAGACACTCTGAGACTTCTTTGGGTAGTGAAGGGCAGGGTATAAATCCAATCTCTTTTCTTCTTATATGTTAGATATACAACTCCCATATTATAGCTAAGCATTTTTAAAAATCCACCCAAAATACATGCATTTGTCACAAACACTACATGCTGCAACCACTAGAGATGAAGATGGATCTTCCAGATATCCACTCAAGCTCTCTTAAATGCTTAACCAGAAATTAACAAAGTAACTCACATTTAATTTCTGTATCTTTTAATTCAATGGAATGATGTACATGTGTGTGCACGTGCAAGAGACAGAACAGGAGAAAGAGGCTGGCATTAATCCAGTGCAGACTTCAAACACTCTCAAATCCCTTTGACATCAAATGAGGATTAAGCACTGCTAACTATGTACCAGGTTTGCAATCGCTGTTTATAATTCAAAGGGCTCCTTTAGGTACCTCAAAGCAAACCTCACAGTCTCTTCAGTTTGAGCAAAAAGTAATACTGTAGCTCTTTTAAGATTAAGAGATTTATTACAGTGTAAATTTTTTGCAGACTAGAGCTCCCCATTATTAGTGGCTACAACCAATCTGGTTAGATTGAAAGGAACAAGAATCACACAGCTACCCTTCTTATCTTAAACAAGGTGACATGAGAGAAGGAGACTTAGGAGCTCTGCAGAATTTGACATTTAAACATCCCTGACTGCCCTGATATGACACTGGCAGGAGAGAAGAACTTAGCCTGTCTGACACTGCATGTGATCCAATGTTTTCCTTAAAATGGGCAGCTGAATGTGAAATCCATACGTTTGAGCAACATTAGCATACCAATGCAATAACAATCTGTGGCTGAAATCCCAATTGAAGTGAGGTATGGGCCTGGAGATCTCCCAAAATTATAACTGCTCTCCAGACTACAGTGATCAGTTCCCCTGGAGAAAATGGCTGCTTTGGAGAGTGGACTCCGTGGCATTGTACCCCCACTTAGGTCCCTCCTCTACCCAGACAGCACCCTTTGCAGGCTTCACCTCCAGTGCTTTAGCAATTTCGCAATCCAGAGTGGCAACCCTAAAATGAGGTACAGTATGCATTATACAAATAAATTCTTCTTCCCAACAGCATCCCATTTAAAATTGTCCTTGGGGCCATTTTATACAAGATTTCATTCACAGCAGAAGAGATGTGTCACACTGAGTCAAAACTGGTCTTTCCACCCTTAACTTGGTAGAAGCTCCTAAACTAGTCTTTCTCAATTCAGCTACTTTGAACAAAAAATTCCTCCCCCCCCCAAAAAAAAAATCGTTCATAAAAAATATTGCTGTGATAACAGTAGGTACCATCCCCTTTGAGCAGACTTCGGAGGATGGTGGAAGACAGGAGAGCCTGGCGTGACTTGGTCCATGGGGTCGCAAAGAGTTGGACTCGACTGTGCGACTGAACAATAACAACTGTCCCCTTGCAGAGGAAACAATCATGGCTTGGAAGGGTCAGTACTGTCTACAGCAGAGGTGTTGAACTTATTTGTTATGAGGGCCGGATCTGACGTAAATGAGGGGCCGGGCCATGTCGGGTTCGGCCAAGCCATGTGGAGCCAGGCCATGTGTGTACCTATTTAAGATTACTTAGCAGAGATATAAATTTTATAAAGAACACAGACGAACACAAATATATATTTTTAAAAAACTTAAAACATGCTTAAAACAGCACTCATTGGTCTTAAAGGTGCTTTCTTTGTATTTCTTCCATGGGATCCAGGGAACTAGGCAAAGGAAGCTCTGGCTCTTTCCCTCCTTCCCCAGGGACTGGGGTGGGGGGAGGTGGAAACCTCAGTCAATAGAAGGAGGATAAGTTTGGCTCAGTACCTCTGCTGTGCGATTGAGAGAGCCTGGCAAAGCAAGCTATTCCTCCCCCCTTCCTCCCCAAAAGAGGAGCCTCAGTCAATGGAGAAAATAGAGGTTTTGTTCTGTACCTCCTGTACAATTGAGCAAGCCTGTCAAAGCAAGCTGTGATGCAGAAGGAAGCAAGAGAGAGGGAGAGGGAAACAGATGGCAGCCAGTTGCTCAGGGGCCTGACAAAAGCCCTCCGGGGGCCTGATTCGCCCCTGGTCTACAAATTGGCAGTGGCTCTCCACAGTCTCAGGTAGAGATCTTTCACATCACCTCCTATCTAAACCTTTCCGCTACACCACAGAAATTGAAGACTAAAACTGAGACCTTCTCAGATGCTCTACCATTGAGCCACAGCCCCCTCCTCCAGTGGGGCTCCAAAGCAGGTTATAACATTGTTCTCCCCTTCTCCATTTTATGTGATCTTAATGTATTTAGAGTAACCTTTCCCTTCCAGTTCCCCTCGAGGGGGGGGGGTGGAAATCCATCTCTGTTGTTGCAGTAACACCCTTAAAGGTAAAGATAGTCCCCTGTCCAAGCACCAGTCGTTTCTGACTCTGGGGTGATGTTGCTTTCACAACGTTCACGGGGTTCTCAGTAACACCCTTAGGAGCACACAATCACATTATGGCATCTTTTAAAAAGACAAAAAGGTAAAATGTACTGGCTGTAGATGTTGATTGTTATTTTATACACTTCATGTTTAGCCCACCGTTCTCACTGATGGATTACAAAATAGGAAAAAAAATCAGTCAGACAGCATAAGACTTCAAATGAGCTATTTACAGCAGGACTAAGGCTGTGCTGACTCACTGACACTTATGATGCCAAAACAACAGTCATTATTATCCTGCCCTGACATGTAAACACATTTTATGACAACAGATTTGCTAGCTAGGAGAAGAATAACGTTTACTTATCTTAAAAAGGCACGCCCAGAAATGCCGCATCCTTACCACAGATGCATAACTTTAAAAGATACCATCTGGATGTTGAGGAACAAACAGGTAACAATTACACTTTTTTCTGCTCAAGACCAGGTTTGACATTCAGCTGATTTTGAATACCTGGTGCTTATATTCACCCATCCAGATTTACACATTAAAGAGGAATGAACATATTGAAGGACCTCATGGACAGGAGAATAGTTATAAGGTCCTTTCCTCTTCAAAGACACCCTCTGGGGGCAGAGCATCCATGTGAATGGCCTTTTGCCCCAGAAACCCACATACAGACAAAACCTTGACAACTATTAATGTAAAAGGCAACTCTAGAAGCAAAAAAAACAAATGGGCCAGCCCTACTGTGCTAATGTTGACTCTAGCAGTGGCGCCTGAGCTAGAAGTCCCAGACACCTGTGTTTGAACAGTGAGATAGCTAACCAACATCAAATAGGTCTTAAAATCACGAATCTCCCTTCTGAACCTCCCTTCTCCCATGCCCCTTCCCACTTTGGCTGCCCTGCACTCTGCTTGAAAAGTGAACAGGCACGTTGGCACTGTTGTGATGCTTCCTGGGGAATGGCTGTTGCAGCTGCAACCCTCGCCCTTTCCTGCCTTGCCCTACTGGAACCTCTGCTACAACATCTGGAGGTTGATGCTGCAACATCTACAGAGTCAATTTTGAGCCCATCAGCCCACTGATTAGAACAATTATCACAACTCACAGACATCCTTTAAAATCTATCCAACTATGACCTGTTTACAAATTCAAGCACAGGAATCAAGAATCTAAAGATAATGATATCAAAATACGTTTCCAAAAATAATGAGACTAGCGGTCATCTCTTTGGGAATGTCTGCTGGGACTTCTGGCACTTGCACTGCCTGCTTATAAGCAATTGCCTAAGGCAGTAGTGGAAAGGGGAGGCAGACAATAAGTCAGCAGATAAAGTAAATGACAGGCACTTTATCCAATGAGAAGAGTTAGCAGATATTCCCCCAAAAGAGATTGCAGCGATACTATGATTGCCAGATACAACTCAGGAAATATCTGGGGACTTTGGCGGTGGAGCCAGGAGCAAGCTTGTGACATGCACAATTGAACTCCAAGCGGAGTCCTGGCCATCACATTTAAAGGGACCATACTCCTTTTAAATGCCTTCCCTTCATTGGAAATAATGGTGGATGAGAGAACCTTCTTTTGGAGCTCATAGAATAGACCCGTGGTCCAATCTTTTTGAAATTGGAGGGAGGGGGGTGTTGAGGAGAGGCACCAGATACTGTGCTGAAAATTTGGTGCCTCTGCCTTAAAAAACAGCCTCCCCAAGCCCCAGATACCCACAGACTGATTCTTCATTATACCTTACGGGGACCAGTAACCACAGGGTATAGCAGAATGCCCAGAAGTCATTTCCCTCCCCCCTGCCATTTTCTGATAACCCTGAAGCAGGGAGAGGATCTCCAAACCAGGGGATCCCCTGTCCCAACTGGGGACTGGCAATGCACACGCTGTGACTATATTCCATCAATCATTACGCTGTCTCTGACTTAGGGAAGGGTTTGTAATTTTGTACGGTTGGATCCAAACTTCATTGAATGGAACAGAGCTCATGAAAAATATTTTAGCTCCCTTCTTTTCATTTTTCCTATTCCTGACCCTCATGAAAAATCATTCCTGAAAGTCAGAAATACTGTGGGGATATAGTATAAGGAGTTGGACTGGGAAGGGGGAGAATCTTCCAAAGTTCACAGAAGAGTGCTGTGTTTGTATCCTGCCAATTCCCCATGCCCACCGTAGTTGTACTCTGCCACATCCCATACTGCTAGCGAGCGGAGTGGATTTTTTGGGTTATACAGGAGTTTGGAGAAAGAAATGGGAGGTGACTAGGATTCACTCTGAGAGGTCTGTTCATAGACGTTTGAATCCATCCTTTAAGTTAACAATGAGGACCATTTCATATTCCATAAGAAGCCCTTCGTGGCCTTGGGCCTTGAAACACCTCCTCCCCCCAATGCTCCATGATGACCACTTTGCTCATCTGAGCAGGGCCCTCTGCAGGTATCATCCTGCAAATAGGTAAGATCAACAACTGCCCGTGTATTTACATTCCCTGTCTTATGGAACAGCCTGCCTGATGAGGTCAGGAAGGCCCCTGCTCTCCTGGCATTCAGCAAACTATGCAAAACAGAATTATTGCAGACGGCATTTGTACACAAGCAGGGCTTTTTTTGTACAAAAAACCCATCAAGAACTCATTTGCATATTAGGCCACACCCCCTGATGCCAAGCCAGCCGGAACTGTGAACCTGTGCATTCCTGCTAAAAAAAAAAGCCCTGTATGCAAGTAATAGGGCGATATTATAACAGAACCGTTCAGAAATATGTTTTAAAGAAGAGAAAGGGATCATGGACTATACCACTGATAGGGTTGCCAGCCTCCAGGTGGGGCCTGGAGATCTCCCACTTTTACAACTGATCTCCAGCTGGCAGTAGGGTTGCCAAGTCCCCAGCGTTGCCCAGTGGGGGACTTTAGTGTTCTGCGTGCACAGCATGATGATGGAAGTGATGTCATCGCACCAGCGATGTTGCTCGCAGCCGCTTTAGAACAAACACTGTGAAACAAAACCTGTTTAACCCCCCCCCCCCCCCCCAATTAAACAGTTTAATCAGCACTGTACCAGCTTCTTTTGTAAGACCTGCTACCATCTGAGAGGCTGCAGATTGCTGGATATTTCAGGGGTGCTTGAACTACGAAGACAAGCTGTTGATGGAAATGTTCTGCTTCCTTATAGTGGCTGAAGAACAACCAGGGCAGGAGGTTAACAACACAAAAGGACAAAAAACACTCTCAAAAATTCAGCAACAGAATTATCTATATTAAAGTAGAAAGTCTAAGCATATGGTAAAAGCTCCATAAAGTAGAATGTAACATCACAGTCCACCACAAGTCCAATAAAAAAATCTTCTGAAACAAAGTTGACATAAATGTCTTCAACAACGTGCAAGGAATTCCAACAACTTTTCTTCCACAGTCAATTCAGTATATAGCGATATCCATCATCAATAAAGATTGATACTACAGCAAAACATCCATGATAATTTATTCTATCTCCTGTGTGAATATCTCTCTCTCTCTCTCTCTCTCTCTCTCCGGTAGTTTGATATCAACTGTTTCAGATAGTTCCTTTTCCAAGAGACGATAATACATTTCAAAAAGTTAAATCACAGTGGACTGTACCTCTTGTATTATTTGCCATTGTGCCTTGTAAGTCTGCATAGGTGTTTGTGCTCCATCTGAAAACTGTTTATATTCAATGGTTACTGACCATATTTCTGATTTCACTTTTTGGACAATACGAAGCAGGTGATATCGAACTACCATATACAGAGAGAGAGATTTACACTGGAGATCAACTGTGGACAGCTGTGGAGAGCAACTGTGGACAGTATGTTCTACTACTTTATAGAACTTTTGCTATATGTTTAGACTTTCTAATTGAATTTTTGGGAGTGTTATTTGTCCTTTAATCCTTATAGTGGCTAGCATTCTATTTCCACTTTGCTTCTGAAGGAACTAATTCTACAATGGCTCCTAGCCATGGCTTCTTCTGAACAGTGGGCCAAGGTTAAATCTAATTCAATTTCCCTTAAGGTGCCAGATGGCCTTCACTTCGACAGCTGAGGGCGGGGCCTTTGAAAAGAAATCCTCAAAACATCTTTGTAAACAGGCCCAAAACAATATTTATATAGAATTATGAATCCAATACATTTCAAATTCAGATTAGCTCTTTATCGGATGACCCACTGATCAAGAACAGTTAAATAGAGATAAAATAAATATTTCACAAGTAAATAGTAAAATCACAACACATTTTTTTAAAAATCTGCTGGCAATGTCCATGAACCTTTTGAAATTAGAATGTTTTAGTACTCTCATAGAGATTAACACCAATGACAAAACTAGATATTATGAGGAAGAGACATTCATACATGTATGTACTCCCAGCCTACCTGTTCATATGGAAAATGTGTGGTGGGGTCTATTTTATTTTATTTTGTGCCAAATGAACACATGAGCAAAGGAGGTTAATCCTGGGCTTTGCTTCTTTCCATTGGCCAAATCCCAGATTATGTCCAGTATCAGAGCCACGTTGATGAGAGAAAATATTTCAAATATCAGTATGCAGTGATGTCAGGTAGGGAAGGGACAGGGCTTCGATAGTCTCACCCATGTCCTATATTTGTATTTTTAAAGCTATCCCACACTTTACATGCGGACAGCAGACACAAGAATGACTGGATACAAATGGATTCCTTTATCATTACCTCAGGCCTCAACACTATGCTGCTATTCTACGGAAATCAACTGTAGCCAAAACATCTCCATAAGTGTATTATTGCAATTCTTACTTAATGACCATTGATCAAAGAGTACATTATATGGTGCAAATCAAGCTTGTCTAGGAAAGAAGCTGCAGTGTCTTACCCTCAGGAAGTCATAGCCCTATAGCTGCAACAGCACACTTCAGAAGCAAAGCCTCTCCTAACAATATAAGAGGGCAGGTTTGTATGGCAAGGACTACAAAAGGTATTTATTTATTTATTTGTTTGTTTGTTTGTTTGTTTGTTTAATTCAATTTATATCCCGCCCTACCCCACCGAGGCGGGCTCAGGGCGGCTTACAACATAAAACCAACAAAATCAATTTAAATATATTAAAAATACATTAGTAATTATAATTATACAATAAAATACTTAAAATACATATAAAATACATAAAACACATAAAGCTTGTAGAGCAAGTATGCAACTACGTTTTATAGGTATCTCTTTGAAAACTATTAAATGTCTGTTAGGATTATTCTGAAGGGTAATCCTTTCCCCTCCCTGTCAGAATTCTATACTGAATGGCAGATATTTATGAAGTATTTCCCTCAGAGCTTTTTTTTTTTGTAGAAAAAGTCCAGCAGGAACTCATTTGCATATTAGGCCACATCCCCAAAACCAAGCCAGCTAGAACTGCATTCCTGTTCAAAAAAAAAGCCCTGGTCTGCCCATCTCAATTTCTCCCCAGATGCTGGGGGGCTGCCACCTGGCTATGTCAGCAAAGCAACATCCCTGTGTTAGCAATCCACTGTTCTTTTCTCCTTTCATTTCCAGACTCAGTTGAAGCCACAGCGCATAAACTTGTCATAAAATGCCCTTGTCAGCTTTTGTGTCTCCCCCTCCCCTTATCTGGATACTGATGCACATGAGTGCTTATGTTCATTGATTTGAACACTGCATAAAAAGGAATCTTGAAGTGACTGCATATTCATAGCATGACTCCTTTTGGTGCAGCAGTTTTAATCAGTGCACATAAGTATTCATCCACTGTGGTAACCCCTGCAGAGGGAGGGGTAAGGAAACAGAAACCATACATAACTCTACACCAAAAGTTGTACCAATACCAAAGCATGCACCGATACCAAAAATTAATGTTAGAAGTTCTCCAAGTTACACAAAAAAGGACAGGGAAGAATGGGAGATGCAACTGACATAAAAGCACCAGAAAGCGATGGTCACCCAACTCATTACTTCACGTAACAGCTGCCGTATCTTTCCATATGATATACTTTCCCAAAACCTGCACCATGGACAGGTGTTATAATTAGCCTGCAACAAAGGCCACTGAACTTTTTCCACATATTCCACGTATTTCCATCAAGTATGTACCAGCACTCCCGGGACTGCGCTGTTGATGGGACATATGGTTAACAATGAAATCCTGAACAGAATTACACCCTTCTAAGTCCACTAAAATCAGTGGGCTAAGAAGGACATAACACTGTTTTGGATTGCACTACCAAATGCCATTTTTTCATAGCAAAATGCAGCAAAGCATTAAGAAGAAGAAGAAGATATTGGATTTATATCCCGCCCTCCACTCCAAAGAGTCTCAGAGCGGCTCACAATCTCCTTTACCTTCCTCCCCCACAACAGACACCCTGTGAGGTGGGTGGGGCTGGAGAGGGCTCTCACGGCAGCTGCCCTTTCAAGGACAACCTCTGCCAGAGCTATGGCTGACCCAAGGCCATGCTAGCAGGTGCAAGTGGAGGAGTGGGGAATCAAACCCGGTTCTCCCAGATAAGAGTCCGCATACTTAACCACTACACCAAACTGGCTCTCCCTGAAAGGCTCTGATTCATCAGGACCCTGAAAGGCAGCACCAGGTCTTAGCAGTGCCACAAGTTTTTTCTGTTATATTATAGAATGCCCCACGATGCTCTCTCTTGAGCACGTAGCAAGACTGCAAGAGAAGAGGCACTCAAACAAAATTGTAGGGTCTTCTAGATGTTTAAATGCATCTGAGCTGTTTTTAGACCAGTGTTCTTGGTTTGCACCTGGTTATAAACCACTTTGCAGACCCATATGGCACAAAGATAGGTAAAACATAATAAACAACAATAACAATTGCAAACATCTCACTGGCTTTCTCAGATTTAGGCTTTAATGAAGAAGATGAAGATATTGGATTTATATCCTGCCCTCCACCCCGAAGAGTCTCAGAGCGGCACACAATCTCCTTTACCTTCCTCCCCCACAACAGACACCCTGTGAGGTGGGTGGGGCTGGAGAGGGCTCTCACAGCAGCTGCCTTTTCAAGGACAACCTCTGCCAGAGCTATGGCTGACCCAAGGCCATGCTAGCAGGTGCAAGTGGAGGAGTGGGGAATCAAACCCGGTTCTCCCAGATAAGAGTCCGCACACTTAACCACTACACCAAACTGGCTCTAATGGATGTTGTCGCTTTGCTTTTAATTTGCAAAGCAACGGTGAGAATGAGGAATGTGGGGGAGCTAAAAGTTTGACAAAACTCTAAATTGGCTTGCTTCCAACATAACTTATGGTTAGGGTTCCAGTCCTCTCCCTTCCCGCGCCCCCCCATGCCCATGGGGCATCCCTCACTCCTAGAGCTGCGGCAGGAGAAAAACTAGAAAACAGCCATCATACTAATTGGTGGCTAATCTCAGGGTATCATGATCAATACATATTGCATGTATCAACTGTCAATACTGAGAACCTTCAGAAATAGTTCCCTCTATTTTGCTCACATGTAGCTCCTCTGAAGTTAGGGTTAGAGCCATTTTGGTGTAGCGGTTAAGTGTGTGGACTCATATCTGGGAGAACTGGGTTTGATTTCCCACTCCTCCACATGCACCTGCTGATGTGACCTTGAGTCAGTCACAAGTTCTCACAAAGCTGTTCTGCTCCAGAGCAATTCTGAGAGAGCTCTCTCAGCTCCACCTACCTCACAGGGTATCTGTGAGGAGACTGTAAGCCTCTCTGAGACTTCTTCAGGTAGTGAAGGTGGGGTATAAATCCAATCTCTTCTTCTTCCCTCAGTCTGCCTCGCTAACGGTCACTTGACCTCCACCAATGGCCCAGCTATTCTGCAGAAGAAGATGGAGACAGAACATGCCACTTTCTGCTCAACGGCGTGACTTAGAAGGAAAACTCCATTAATTTCTACCCACGTTTATTCTCTGGAAGCAAAATATTGAAAGGTGAGATATAAATATTAAAAATAAACAAATTGTCCCATGGCTTCATTTGATCCAACTCTTTCCCTTTTTCACACATCATGCTTTCTCATAGATCCAGCTACTTCTCAGCACTCCACAGGGCACAACTTGCCAAGATCTTTTCAGTGCAATCTTATGCAGAGTTATACCAGTTTAAGCCCTCCAATTTCAATGGAGGAAGTTTCTATTGATTTAGATCTCATCTTGATGTAAGATGTTCCCATATTACATTATAAAAATTTGAGAGTTGCATTTCAAATTCATAAACAAAACAGCAAAAACTGAGTAGAAAACCGAATTACAAAAGCTTAAGCAAAACAATTTTGTTTCAGTTACAGATTACATTTACACATTTAAATACATATACAATTTAAAACCAACCTCTACTAATGCCTTTGCTTGTGAATTTCATTTATGACCAGCAAGCGGGGGGGGGGGGGGGGGGGTGAGGGGGTGTCAGCATCTAGTACTCTTTGCGATCAGCATTTCCCTTCTGCAAATCCAACTTTCCCATGGACACACTGCTATATTCTGCTTAGTTCCTTGTTTTGTTTTCCATTTGGCAAATCACAAACTCAAGCCTATCATAAGGAAAAACACAGGCTTTTCTCTCTCTGCTATCTCTGCTCCATGTCAGACCAGGTAGCGCTTATCATTTCCTCCCTACTACACACATCAGTGAATATTCATTTCCTGCTAGCCAGCTCTAAATTACTCGCAGACATTGTTTGAGAGGCCTCTCTCTCTTGAACACAGCAGTAGCAAGGCTGAACAGGGCTTCCTGTTGATGTCAGGCCGCACTTCCTCTTAAAGCAATGGGACTTCCTGTTAGCATATGTAACCTTTTCCATGAGGGCTATTTGCTTACATTCATAAAGAAATAAAGAAGAAACCAGAGAGGTGGGATTGGGGATAGCAGTAGGACAAGGCAGGGCTTCCTTTGTTTTGCTTGCTTTTCAGGAGGAACCCAGCACTCACCTATCACATACCTGTAACTATGTAGTTAAGTTTTTTAGAAGCCAGTTTTTACAATGATTTCCTGAGATATGGAGAGCATAAAAGACTGGTAAAGATTAGGGATTTCCCACTGCCATGTAGCATTAATACTCCAGTTTGGTGTAGTGGTTAAGTGCGTGGACTCTTATCTGGGAGAACCGGGTTTGATTCCCCACTCCTCCACTTGCACCTGCTAGCATGGCCTTGGGTCAGCCATAGCTCTCGCAGAGGTTGTCCTTGAAAGGGCAGCTGCCGTGAGAGCCCTCTCCAGCCCCACCCACCTCACAGGGTGTCTGTTGTGGGGGAGGAAGGTAAAGGAGATTGTGAGCCGCTCTGAGACTCTTCAGAGTGGAGGGCGGGATATAAATCCAATATCTTCTTCATCTTCCTATGTCTGAGCTGTATTTTTTTAACAGTGTGATTGATCAGGAGCTTGGTTTATAAAGCTCAAGTGCACAGTTGTCTGGGGGGGGGGGGAGCATGGATATGGATGTCATTCATGCACTTTGAAAAGTATGCGCAATATTTAAAGCAGGCAGTTCATACATGAGGTTTAACTGGTATACTATATATCATGCTATGGTAGGGTTGCCAAGTCCAATTCAAGACATATCTGGGGACTTTGGGGGTGGAGCCAGGAGACTTTGGTGGTGGAGCCAGGAGACATTAGGGGTGGAGCCAAGATCAAGGCTGTGACAAGCATAATTGAACTCCAAAGGGAGTTCTGGCCATCTCATTTAAAGGGACAGCACACCTTTTCAATTCCTTCCTTCCATAGGAAATAATGAAGGATAGGGGCACCTTTTGGGGGGGCTCACAGAATTGTACCCCCTGGTCCAATCTTTTTGAAACTTGGGGGGTATTTTGGGAAGAGGTGCTAGATGCCATACTGAAAATTTGGTGCCTCTGCCCCAACAAGCAGCACCCCCAGAGCCCCAGATACCCGCAGATCAATTCTCCATGATTTTCTAGGGGAATAAATCTCCATAGGGAATAATAGAGTTCCCAGCAGACATTTCCCTCCCCTCCCCCCGCTTTCTGATGACCCTGAAGTGGGGGGAGGGTCTCCAAACCAGGGGATCCCCTGCCCCCACCTGGGGATTGGCAACCCTATGCTAACATGGAAACTTTGGGAGTGGATATGGGAGAGAGTGAATTTTGGGGAGGACAGGGGCCTCAGCATGGTACATTGCTATAGAGTCCACCCTTCAAAGCAGCCATTTTCTTAGGGTTGCCAATCCCCAGGTGGGGGCAGGGGATCCCCCGGTTTGGAGACTCTCCCCCCGCTTCAGGGTCGTCAGAAAGCGGGGGGAGGGGAGGGAAATGTCTGCTGGGAACTCTGTTATTCCCTATGGAGATTTATTCCCATAGAAAATCATGGAGAATTGATCTGCGGGTATCTAAGGCTCTGGGGGGGCTATTTTTTGGGGTAGAGGCACCAAATTTTCAGCACAGTATCTAGTGCCTCTCCCCAAAATACCCCCTAAGTTTCAAAAAGGTTGGACCAGGGGGTCCAATTCTATGAGCCCCAAAAGAAGGTGCCCCTATCCTTCATTATTTCCTATGGAAGGAAGGAATTGCAAAGGTGTGCCGTCCCTTGAAATGTGATGGCCAGAACTCCCTTCGGAGTTCAATGATGCTTGTCACAACCTTGTTCTTGGCTCCACCCCTAATATCTCCTGGCTCCACCCCCAAAGTCCCCAGATATTTCTTGAATTGGACTTGGCAACCCTACATTTTCTCCAGGGGAGTTGATCTCTGCCAGTTTGTTGAAGTGGTTAAATGTGTGGTGTGGACTCTTATCTGGGAGAACCATGTTTGATTCCCCACTCCTCCACTTGCAGCTGCTGGAATGGCCTTGGGTCAGCCATAGTTCTCATATGTTCAAAAAGCTGTCCTTGAAAGGGCAGCTTCTGTGAGAGCTTTCTCAGCCCCACCCACCTCACAGGGTGTTTGTTGTGGCGGAGGAAGATAAAGCAGATTGTGAGCTGCTCTGAGACTCTGAGATGCAATAAATCCAATATCAGCAGCAGGAAGAGGAAATCAGTTGTAAAAGGGGGAAATCTTCAGGCCCCAAGCTGGAGGATGGCAATCCTAGCAGCCACAGGACACACAAAATGTATTCATTATGGTTAGAGTGTCTATTAACTGTAACATTAACTGTTCAGTAGTAGCAGCCCAGTGGACAAACATGAGCACATGAAGCTGCCATGCTGAGTCAGATCACTGGTCAGTTAAGGTCAGTCTTGGGACACGGTGATTCCTGGATATAAGTTATATCAAAAGGATAGGGAGGGAAAGGTTGGAAGTGTGGTGGCTCTGTATGTCAGAGGGTTTACAGTCCAGTAAGACTGAGGTCAAAGAATTAGATTACGGTACCTTCTAGAAATGCTTTGGGTCGAAATAGAGGGCCCAAAAGGAAATTTAACTATGGAAGTTTGTTATCGCCCACCAAATCAAAAGATAAAGGATGATTATAATATGATGGAAAGATTAAAGATAGCAGCTAAATGTAAAGACTGTGTCGTAACAGGTGATTTTAACTACCCACAGATTGATTGGTCAATATGTGTTCAGGTCGAGAGAAAGAGACTGAGTTTCTAGATGCTCTCAATCAATGACTGTGCTATGGAGCAGATGGTCACAGAACCTACCAGGGGTGGGGCAATCCTGGATTTGATCCTAAGTAATGCCCAAGACTTGGTGAGAAATATAAAAGTGATTGCACCGCTTGGGAGCAGTGACCATAACATTATTGATTTCACCATTTGTATAAATAGGGAGATGCCCCAAAAGACCAGCACAACCACATTTAACTTTGAAAGGGGAAAATTTTCTGAGATGAGGAAGCAGGGGAGGGACGGTGGCTCAGTGGTAGAGCATCTGCTTGGGAAGCAGAAGGTCCCAGGTTCAATCCCTGGTATCTCCAAAAAAGGGTCCAGGCAAATAGTTTAAAAAACCTCAGCTTGAGACCCTGGGGAGCCGCTGCCAGTCTGAGAAGACAATACTGACTTTGATGGACCGAGGGTCTGATTCAGTATAAGGCAGCTTCATATGTTCATGTGAAGAGGAAACTGAAAGGAAAGGTAAATACACTCAAAACCCTTGGGGAAGCTTGGAGGCTATTTGAAACTACAATCCTAGAAGCTCAGATAAAATATATACCACAAGTTAGGAAAGGCACAAACAGGTATAAGAAAAGGCCTGCATGGTTAACAAACAAAGTAATGGAAGCTGTAAAAGGTAAGAAAGACTCCTTTAAGCGGTAGAAAGCTAGTCCAAGTAAGATTAATAAAAGGGAACACAGGCTGTGGCAAATCAAATGCAAGACTGTGATCAGGCAGGCAAAAGGGGACTATGAGGAGCATATTGCAAAAAACATAAAGACGACAATAAAAATTTCTTCAAATATAATAGAAGCAAGAAACCAGCCAGGGAGGCAGTGGGGCCCTTGGATGACCAAGGGGTAAAAGGATTACTGAAGAAGGATAGGGAAATGGCTGAGAAGCTGAATGCAGTTTTTGTCTCAGTCTTCACTGTGGAAGATGTTTGCCCACTCCAGAACCACTAATTTTGAAAGGGGTGTTGAAAGACCTGAGTCAGATTGAGGTGACAAGAGAGGAGGTCCTAAAACTGATAGACGAATTCAAAACTAATAAGTCACCAGGTCCAGATGCCATACATCCAAGAGTTCTGAAAGAACTCAAAGTTGAACTTGTGGATCTCCTGACAAAAATATGTAATCTTTCATTGAAATCTGCCTCCGTTCCTGAGGACTGGAAGGTAGCAAATGTCACCCTCATCTTTAAAAAGGGTTCCAGAGGAGATCCGGGAAATTACAGGCCAGTCAGTCTGACTTCAATACCGGGAAAGTTGGTAGAAACCATTATCAAGGACAGAATGAGTAGGCACATTGATGAACACAAGTTATTGAGGAAGACTCAGCATGGGTTCTGTAAGGGAAGATCTTGCCTCACTAACCTGTTATATTTCTTTGAAGGAGTGAACAAACATGTGGACAAAGGGACCCAATAGATGTTGTTTACCTTGGCTTCCAGAAAGCTTTTAATAAAGTTCCTCATCAAAGGTTCCTTAGTAAGCTCAAGAGTCATGGAGTAAAAGGCCAGGTCCTCTTGCGGATCAAAAACTGGCTAATTAATAGGAAGCAGAGAGTGAGTATAAATGGGCAGTCTTCACAGTGAAGGACGGTAAGCAGTGGGGTGCCGCAGGGCTCAGTAGTGGGTCCCATGCTCTTTAACTTGTTCATTAATGATATGGAGTTGGGAGTAAGCAGTGAAGTGGCCAAGTTTGCAGATGACACTAAATTGTTCAGGGTGGTGAAAACCAGAGAGGATTGTGAGGCACTCCAAAGGGATCTGTTGAGGCTGGGTGAGTGGACCTCAATGTGGCAGATGAGGTTCAATGTGGCCAAGTGCAAAGTAATGCACATTGGGGCCAAGAATCCCAGCTACAAATACTAGTTGATGGGTTGTGAACTGGCAGAGACTGACCAAGAGAGAGATCTTGGGGTCGTGGTAGATAACTCACTGAAAATGTCAAGACAGTGTGCGATTGCAATAAAAAAGGCCAACGCCATGCTGGGAATTATTAGGAAGGGAATTGAAAACAAATCAGCCAGTACATGGATAAATGTACACACACCAAGCAGTGATCCTGTTTGCCTTCTACATTCAAAGAGTTGGGGGGAGATGTATTTTCTGCATCCAATACTACAAATCAGCCAGTATCATAATGCCCCTTTTTTAATCGATGGTGCGGTCTCATTTAGAATACTGTGTACAATTCTGGTCACCACACCTCGAAAAGGATATTATAGCATTGCAAAAAGTGCAGAAAAGGGCAACTAGAATGATTAAAGGTTTGGAAGACTTTCCCTATGAAGAAATGTTAAAATGCTTGGGGATGTTTAGCTTGGAGAAACGTCGCCTGCGGGGGTGACATGATAGAGGTATATATATGTGTGTGTGTGTGTGTGTGTGTGTGTGTATACACGCACACATATATTGGCCACTGTGTGACACAGAGTATTGGACTGGATGGGCCATTGGCCTGATCCAACTTGGCTTCTCTTATGTTCTTACAATGACTGACAGCAGCTCTCTATGGTCTCAAGTAGAGGTATTTCTTTGCACACAAGCATCAACGATCAAGGACCGCAACCACTGCTAGCCTGATACCAGAAGAAATGACATTATAGATGACTTCAGGACCAACTTTAGACCAGTGGCTTCATCTGTCACCCTGCATAACCCAAGTAACGACGCATGCTTGGAGTCACCTCATCTCAGCACCTTTTGATGATTTTTAGAACAATGCAGAAACTTACCAAACCAGTTAGCCAGAGGTATATGTTGGATAAATGTACACACACCAAGCAGTGATCCTGTTTGCCTTCTACATTCAAAGAGTTGGGGGGAGATGTATTTTCTGCATCCAATACTACATGCACCTGCTATATCAACCAGTAGCTATAACAAAATACTACAGAGGCATGCATTCAACATCTTAGACTGCATTTGAATAAACTGAAATTGTTAAAACAACTGACATGCCCAATTCAAGCAGGCAAGGCCAGGTAGGAAGTCCAGATCACTAATGGCTTATTCCAGTTCAGGAAAAGTAAGAGTATCCAATTACTACCAATAGGACTGCTGTTCATTGTGTGAACAAAAGTGGACAAGGAAATCAATCATAAGGTGCAAGCTAAATTGAGAGAGGCAATTGGGATGCTGGGTGTGGATGCAAACAATACATCACCTTTCAAGCTAACTGAATTAGAAGTGCTTCTGAGGGCTTCGAGAGCCTGAAAAGGCACAAGGACCTGATAAAATCCTCTGCGAGTTCCTTTATCATCTTCAGCCTTATGTCAAAACACACTTGCATTTCCCTTGCTTCCTTAATAGCTGCTCAGATTACTGTATTATTGCTAATATTTGTTGGAACGGCACAATTGATTGGAGTGCCTGGTGATCCTTTAGCTGATGCAAAAAGTTATCATCAGACTACTTTATTCTATGGAAATGATGTGAGATTTTGTTTTTCAAAAAACTGTCTTTAGAACAGAACCACAAAATTCCAGCTTAGTATTTGCCATTCTGAGTTTCCCCACTTCTTCCTCTGCAAGAAGCAACAGGGAAAGTCTGAGTGTGATGATGTCAGGTTATGCTTTGTTTTACTCGGCTTCAGCAGGAAGGGAGGTTGAGCAAGTGCTGCTGGCCTGCCCTGCATCTTTAGCAACACCTAATCCCACCCTTAGGCTGAGCTGGATAGCCCAAGCCAGCTTGTCAGATCCCAGAAGCTAAACAGAGTCAGCCCTAGCAAGCATTTGGGAGAACAGCAAGGAATACCGGAGTCATGATGCAGAGGCAGGCAACAACAAACCTCCTCTGAATGTCTCTTGTCTTAAAAACCGTACACGGTCACCATAAGTAATCTGTGACTTCATGGCACTTTCCTCCACCACCCATCCCACCCTTATTTTGGAGAACATGGGATACTGGGAATCATCTTAAGTTTCGAGATCCTAACTTGCTATTGGTTCACACAACTACTGGTCACATATAAGCCCTGGGCTTTTTTTTTCAGCAGGAATGGACAGGAATACAGTTCTAGCTGGTTTGGCATCAGGGTGTGCCCTAATATGCAAATGAATTCCTGCTGGGCTTTTTTGTAGAACTATGTGTAAAACTATGGTAATATCAGGGGGTGCAGCCTAATATGCAAATTAGTTTCTGCTGCGCTTTTTCTACAAAAAAAGCCCTATGTAAGCCACATGCAACTTCTGCATGTTCCAGCTTGCTATCCGTTATTCAGCCTTTGATCTTTATGGTACTGTTATATATATATATATACACACAAGCAATGTGGCCTGAAAGCAGAATCCACACACATGGCTTGGCCACTGAGTAGAAGCCAGCATCTGTAACATTTTAAAGTGCTTACCTCCTCACAGCTACAATGCCTTGCTAGATTCAAATCCAGTAGCATCTTAGAGACTAACAACATTTGGGGCAGGGGTGTCAAATATGCGGCCCAGGGCTGAATCAGGCCCCTGGAGGGCTCCTATCAGGCCCCCGAACAACTGGCTCCTGTCTGCTTCCTTCTCCCTCTCTCTTGCTTCCTTCTGCATCTCAGCTTGCTTTGCAAGGCTTGCTGAATCGCACAGGAGCTACAGAGCAAAACCTCTATTTTCTCCATTGGTTGAAGCTCCTTCCCCTCCTCATCCCTTCCTTTGTCCAGTTCCCTGGATCCCAAGGCAGAAATACAAAGAAAGCACCTTTGAGACCAACATGCTAATGTTTTAAGAATGTTTTATTTTAAGGGTTATTTTTAAAAAAAATCTTTCGTCGTGTTTGCCTGTGTTCTTTAAAAGTTTATATCTTTGCTACCTAATCTTAAATAGGTACACACATGGCCAGGCCCAACATGGCCCGGCCCTACAAGGTCTCATTTATGTCAGATCCATCCCTCATAACAAATGAGTTCAACACTCCTGATTTAGGAGGTATAAAGTTTTGAGAATTAAAATTTCCTTCATCAGATACAAGTAGGTAGGCTTCCCAACCCTCCCGCCCTGGCGGGGGACCCCAGGATTTCCACCCTCTTCCCCTGCTCCCCCAAAAAAACGGAAGCGGGGGGAGGGGGAAACGGCGCCGGGGAGCATGGCGAGCCGCCCGATCCTGGAGCAGGCAAGGCCGCCGCGCCGCTGCCGCCCCCTCCCCGCCCACCGCAGCTGCTCCTCCGAGACGGGCCCAAGCTGAGCCCATCTCGGAGGAGCAGCCAAGAGCAGCGCAGGCAAAACCAGAGAAGGGGAGGGCGAGGCAGGCCAGGAGCATGGCGAGCCGCGAATCTGGGCCCTTCTAGGACCCGGACTCGCGGCTCACCACGCCCCCGGCCCGCCTCCACCCCCCCCCCTCCGATTCCACCCCAGAGGCAGAGCGGGCGAGGCCGCCGCGCCGCTGCCGCCTCTTCTCCGCTCACCGTGGCTGCTCCTCTGAGATGGGCTCAGGCTGAGCCCATCTTGGAGGAGCAGCCACGGCGAGCAGAGAAGAGGCGGCAGCAGCGCAGCGGCATCGCCCACTCTGAGATGGGGCGGCTCGCCACGCTCCCCGGAGCCGTTTCCCCCCTCCCCCCTAGTTCCACCCCAGTGTCTCCTGGCTCCACCCCCAAAGTTTCCTGGCTCCACCCGCAAAGTCCCTAGATATTTCTGGGGTTGGACTTGGCAACCCTACAAGTAGGAATGGAGATCCCTGAGTCCTTTATATCCCAGTCTGAAGTTGGCATCGGTGTTGCAAAGAAGGGAGTCAGGATGCAAAGGTACAATGCAAAATGTAATCAGCTTGATTAGAATAGGAGAGAAATAACAATCCCATGACTCAACCCTGGGGGGGTTCATTGTTTTGAATTTGTGAATGAACTCAAGTTTAGCAATCTCACGTTGTAATCTCCCCGTCAAGATTCTCAGTTGGAGGACTGCCACTCTTGGATCAGCAGTGGAATGTCTCCCACTGAGTGTTGTGCTTTTGATGTCAGATTTATGTCCATTTATTCTTTTGCCTAGGGATCAGCCTTGTGGTCTCTAAAGTGCCACTGTACTCAAATCTAGTTCTTCTGTTATAGATCAACATGACTACCCTCTGAAATGGTGTCTTCCCTGTTAGCTTCCTGAAGGACCTGACCTGCTGTTGTTGGAAAAGAGTCCGGGTGGATAAACTTTGGTTTGACCCAGCAAATCAATTCTTAAATTCCTAACTCTTCCCAGGCTGCTCAATTATTATAACATTTTACATTGACATTGCAAATACTGACTTGAGCTACTGGAGTACAAGAACATTGTGATGCCTGACAAGCACAACAGACTCAGTAAAGAACTCTTGATGAATTATTATCATTTATGGTGGTTCATATTTGTACCAGTCTCTGTGGCTCCTTCATCCCAATAAAAGCCAACAAATTCTATGCAAGGCGGCTGAAGGGGAGTCTCTCTCTCTCTCTCTCTCTCTCTCCAGGTTTCCAATTTAGACTGTTACAATAAGCCTTGCATTTTACAGCTTGCTCCTAAGGAAAGATTTGCATCAGTACATAGAATTGGAACATTATTTTATGTAACAGTCCAAATTTTACATCATAATGTGGGAAGCAGTTTGGCAGTGGTTCTTTTTCCTTTCTGACCACACATAAAGTAAGGAAGCAAAACAATAAATCTTAATTGATACATAATATCTCTCTGCTTCTAGGCAAGGCATATCTTATATTCTAATAATGGTCTGGATATCTTTGGATACTTAAACCCTGTGACTAGAGCTGTGAATGGCCAAGACAGATCTTTCTACAAACCTGAAAAGGGCCCTAGACTTGCAGGAAAATGTGAAATGTACAAACACACACACACACACACACACACCACTGGGCAACTTTTAAAAATCTGAAAATTATAAAAGGAGCACCTGTAGCTTTAAGCAAAGGAGTCCCTCAGTGGCTGTTGCCACACTACCATAGTATGCCAGGCTTGACCCTGTCAGTCAAAGGGAAGGCGAGGGGGTATTCCACATGTGAATAGCTACAGCTTTTTTCCTTCAAAAATTTTTTTCCACAGTCCAACTGGGGAGATCAAGGCTTGTTGATGACTGGGGAAGGCCCTCAGGGACAAGCCCCTCCCTGGATGGATCAATCAAAGAGACCAACCCTGATGAAGAAGAGGAGCCATATCATCAAGACACACAGTTTGAACTAGGATTGCCAACCTCCAGGTGGGACCTGGAAATTCCCCAGTATTACACTCAATCTCCAGGTGACAGATGATCAGTTCCCCTGAAGAAAATGGCAGCTTTGGTATATGGGTTCTATGGCATTAGCCCTGCCCTTCCCAAACTCCACCCTCCCCAGGATCAAAACCCAAAATTTCCAGATATTTCCCAATCCAGAGCTGGCAACCCTAGTTTGAACTGGAGATTTTAAAAGTCCCTGGTCAGCCCTCCCCTCTTTGGTTTGCTTCTAGGTTGCCAACTCTGTGTTGGGGGTGCACAACCTGGGGAGGGCAAAGTTTGGGGATGGGAAGGAGCTTAGGATGGATGTGATGCCACAGAGCCCACCCTCTGAAGCTGCCATTTCCTCCAGGGGAACTCATCTCTGTACTCTGAAGATCAGCTGTAATGCCAGGAGATTGACAATCTCCCACCTGGAGATTGACAATCTTATTTGCACAACCCCTTTAAAAGCAGCATTAGTCTGTGTTTTATTACTCATAAGGAAGCATTCAAATTAAATGGAAGACTGTTTGTTAAATGCTAATTCCCCTCCACCTGGCACCTCCATTCTTCTGAACATAACTGTACATATAAGGAGATCCTGCAGTTATCATACCACAGACCAGGAGTGGAATTCTATGAGGAGCTCCTTTGCATATTAGGCCACACACCCTTGATGTAGCCAATCCTCCAAGAGTGTAGCCTAATATGCAAAGGAGCTCCTGCTAGAATGCCACCCCTGCCACAGACCTATAACGGCACTTGCTGTGCATGGTTCATGAAATTTCACTTAACAAAGAACACATCACATTTCTCCTATGGCTGCAGGATTGTTCACAATCTGGAGATGTGTTGCTTCCAGGGCAAGCACTTCTTCCCTAACAATCACAGATGCTTACCCGGCCTTTTAAAAGTAGCAAACACAATCATGACTACCCACTTCCCAGAAGCAAAGTTCCTTATTTTCTTTATTGCTGTGCCCTTTACCACATCTCAGCTATTTTTCACAAAGACGGCAAGGGGGGACAAAGAGGTAATCTGTGGCTTCCTTCATTTCATCTGAAAGCTTAGTATACTGGAGGGGTAGGCTGATGCTTGGTGATGGGAGAGCAAATTGGGAGAAGCATTTCCATTTCTCTTTAAAAAGTTATTCTCTGTAGATGCTCACAGTGTGTTTATTTGTTCCTGCTTGCTTACTTTTCTTTATAGCTACATTAAAAACTTTGTTACCCACCACTCACAAGGAATGGAGGTTGATTGTTAATCAAATTTGTATGACGGTACTCAGACTTACTGCTCTGTCCCACCCCTTACTGAGAGGAATCCACAGTGACCAAACACTACCCCATTGGGAATGATGGGGTGTTAGCTGCCACACTTAGAGGAACCCTTGCTCTTTCCTCCAAGCCAGGGGTGGCCAAACTGCAGATCAGGAACCACATGTGGCTCTTTCACACATATTGTGGGGTTCTCGAAGCCCTCACCACCCCATCAGCCAGCTTAGAGAAGGTATTTGTCTCTTTAAATCACTTCTCCAAGCCAAGCCAGCTTGCAGCTTGGAGAATGCATTTAAAGTTAAAGTTGCTTTCTTTCCATCTCTCCTCCATCTATTTTCCTTCCTTCCTTCCTTCCTTCCTTCCTTCCTTCCTTCCTTCCTTCCTTCCTTCCTTCCTTCCTTCCTTCCTTCCTTCCTTCCTGTCTTGTGGCTCTCAAACATCCGATGTTCATGTCTTGCACTCTCAAGCATCTGACGTTTATTCTATGTGGCTCTTACATTAAGCAAGTTTGGCTACCCCTACTCCAAGCCATGGTGCCCCCCCTATGCAGCAGACAGACATGGGGGCCAACTGTCCAGGACCCCTTTGACAGAGCTGGCTCCCAAGAGCTCCAAGCAGGCCGAGGGGGAAGGAGGCACCCAAAGATGATGTCAACTGCCAGGCCCATCTGTCAGAAACAGGGACGGTGGCTCAAGGGGAGGGACGGTGGCTCAGTGGTAGAGCATCTGCTTGGTAAGCAGAAGGTCCCAGGTTCAGTCCCCAGCATCTCCAACTAAAAAGGGTCCAGGCAAATAGGTGTGAAAAACCTCAGCTTGAGACCCTGGAGAGCCACTGCCAGTCTGAGTAGACAATACTGACTTTGATGGACCAGGGGTCTGATTCAGTATAAGGCAGCTTCATATGTTCATATGAAGCAATACCAAGATGCATCAAGTTGGCCAACTGAAGAAAAAGGAGTGCGGTTAGCATGTGAACCAAGATGCAGCGGTATGGTGGAGGCTGAAGGGAAGAGTTTGCCCTCTCAGCAACAGCAGTGAACTGAGCATTCCGGATAATGAAGTGATGGATGCCAGAGCTTTTACTGTATTAAATGATAAAGATTCAGTAAGCAAGAGCCACAGAATTGCCTTCAAATACTACAAAATGCCGCAGAGAATGAAATCCTAGATGTGTATATACTCAGAAGACAGTCCCACTGAGGTCAATGAGACTTGTTCCTTTCTGAGTTTTAGGTTTGCAGCTTTTAATGCACTTTCTGTTCCTTGGAAGAGAAACTGCACATATACTGAAAACAGCTTACAAAAATAGCCCAGCAATCACCACAGAAACTCAAATTTTCCTTTTGCAAGCTCTCTCCGTTTTTCTCCCTACTTTTTAGCACAGATCTCTATTCTTAAATGAGTTACCTCAATCCTTCTTAAACAACATACTGGCCAGGAAAAGGGTGTGGGGATTATTAATGGAAAAATCCTTGAATCCTTTAACCCAGTGTTCTGTACAGTCACAGGGAGAGAGCTAAACAGGATACTCAGCTTTGTACAGAGAAGGATTAAACACTGAAACTCCAAGGAAAAATCTAGAACTGTGAAAGTAAAAAATTGGGGCAGACAGGACTTTTACAATGGACATAATGGAGGATAAGGAGTATTTAGTGCCTGTGAATGTTAGGGGGGAGTTTGTGGGCATGAGCTTTACACAACTGGAAAAAAAAAAAACCACCACTGTGATTTTATCCAATAAGGTCTCATGATGTTCCTTCTAGCAATGTTCCAGCTGAGCTGATTCAACTTCCAAACATGCAAAAAAGGGAACTTTACTTCGAAAATCTTGTTGGCCTCTAATGTGCTATGAGACTTGAATTTAACTCACCATGAAATGGCTTAGCTCTGTGATTCTAGTGCTGTAGGGGACATTCAGCTCATGTACAACAAGTTCTTGACAGTAATCATATTCCCACACATTGCAAAAGGACAATGTTAGGGTACCAGGGGTATAGCTCTATAGATTCTATTAGGGAGGGACTGCTAAGAAACATCCAGGCTGCAGTTTTGAAGCTTTAAACTTTGCCTCTAGAAGCTTCCAGTTAAGGCCAAGAATAGCTCCTGAGTTCCAGAGCTAGGAAAGACCTGTGGCAGAGGGTTTGGAGAGTTTTTGACGCTAAGTTGACCACAGCAAGCTACGTGGAATAAACTGCCAGCTGCATAAGACAGTTATCTTTATCTCTCATGCCAGAACTGCTAATCTATCCCCACCACTGTCCATATTTGTTGGCAATTTTGTCCCAAGCTCTTTTTACTACCCACATAGCTGGCATCAGCAAACCTAGGAGTTGTATTGTGACAATGTATATGCTGCCTCTTCCAGGACTCACTCTCTTGTCCCTCTGATGCTCTTCTAGTTATGAAATGGCAGAGGAGGTATTGCTGCCTATGCACTGATGGGCTTCAGGTTCAGATCGCAACAGGGCAAACAGTGCTCCCCTGGGGCTGATAGGGGTCAAAAAAGCATGGGTGGGAGCTGAAGCTCTTATTCTACACCTGGGGGGGGGGTTGTAGCAGGAACTCATTTGCATATTAGGCCATATACCACTGATGTAGGCAATCCTCAAAGAGCTTACAGTAGGCCCTGTAAGAAGAGCCCTGTAAGCTCTTGGAGGATTGGCTACATCAGGGGTGTGTGGTCTAATAGGCAAAGGAGTTCCTGCTACATAATGAGCCCTGCCCTACACTATGGTTTGTCCAAGGCTGACAAAGCCCTCCCTGAACTTGCCCACAGCCAGGAAATCATGGCAATGTCAGGGCTGGAGGAACCTCTCCACAAACACTAACCGTCAGTGCCAGAACCAAAGTGGGTGGCTGGAACAATGTTGGTGGAGCAGCAAAAGCCCTCTCCACATCCACCTGGCCTGGCAAAAGAGTATTTAGGGGGCTTCAGCAGCAGCATAGTAGTGGAAGCATTCAGGTAAGGTTCGCAGGGAGAGTCAGGGCAGACTCTCCTGCCAGGAGCAGCCAGGGGAGAAGGCCTTGACAGTATACCCAGGGGCATTTGGCCAGGTTTGCTTGGCTATCACAGACCAAGGGGACTAGAATGGGCCAGGGGCAGGAGACCTCAGTCAGAAGGTACCAAAAAATAGGTGGAGGCAAAGGACAGTTACTTCCTGGGAGTAGTACCAGCAGTATTTTGATGGCTCAGGTCAGGAGGGGCCATTGAGGGCAAAGCATAGAAGGCCATCCATTGGTCCAGGAACTGTGAGTGAGCCAAGACCCATCCCAAATGACAGGGCAGAGTCTGGAGTGAAATATTTTTTCAAGATTTCCTTGGACTCTCAGGAGTTTTGCCAAATGCACGTTTCTTTAGAGAGCAAAGTTGAATTGGATCCTGTGGATCTGGTTTACTAACAGTAGCATTGTTCTCTAGAGTCCAGTCAACAAGGTTTCCCCTGTTGCCAGAAGGTTTTAAGAAGCTAAAAACTGCCTGTGCAAAATCAGATCAAATATCTACCTAGTCTAGTACTTATGGAGCAATCCTTCAAAGCTCTACTCACAAGCATGTCCCATCTCATTCAATGAGGCAGCCTGACAGCATAATCTTAAAGACACTTTCTTGGTAGGAAGCCCCTGCTGAAAAGACTTAAATAGGATTCTAAGCATACCTGCTTAGGGTTGCAGATGAGACTAAATTGTTCAGGGTGGTGAGAACCAGAGAGGATTGTGAGGCACTCCAAAGGGATCTGTTGAGGCTGGGTGAGTGGGCGTCAATGTGGCAGATGAGGTTCAATGTGGCCAAGTGCAAAGTAATGTACATTGGGGCCAAGAATCCCAGCTAAAAAATACAAGTTGATGATGGGGTGTGAACTGGCAGAGACTGACCAAGAGAGAGATCTTGGGGTCATGGTAGATAACTCACTGAAAATGTCAAGACAGTGTACGATTGCAATAAAAAAAGGCCAATGCCATGCTGGGAATTATTAGGAAGGGAATTGAAAACAAATCAGCCAGTATTATAATATATAAATCGATGGTGCGGTCTCATTTGGAATACTGTGTGCAATTCTGGTCACCGCACCTCAAAAAGGATATTATAGCATTGGAAAAAGTCCAGAAAAGGGCAACTAGAATGATTAAAGGGTTGGAACCCTTTCCCTATGAAGAAAGGTTAAAATGATTGGGGTTCTTTAACTTGGAGAAACGTCGACTGCGGGGTGACATGATAGAGGTTTACAAGATAATGCATGGGATGGAGAAAGTAGAGAAAGAAGTACTTTTCTCCCTTTCTCACAATACAAGAACTTGTGGGCATTCAATGAAATTGCTGAGCAGTCAGGTTAAAACGGATAAAAGGAAGTACTTCTTCACCCAAAGGGTGATTAACATGTGGAATTCACTGCCACAGGACATGGTGGTGGCTACAAGTATAGACAGCTTCAAGAGGGGGTTAGATAAAAATATAGAGCAGAGGTCCATCAGTGGCGATTAGCCACAGTGTGTGTGTGTGCATATATATAATTGTATATATATAATTATTATTTTTTTTGCCACTGTGTGACACGGAGTAGTGGACTGGATGGGCCATTGGCCTGATCCAGCATGGCTTCTCTTATGTTCTTATGTTGTTCAGGGCTTTTTTAATAGCAGGAATTTTTTTGCATATTAGGCCACACACCCCTGATGTAACCAATCCTCCTAGAGCTTACAGTAGGCCCCGTATGAAGAGCCCTGTAAGCTTTTGGAAAATTGGCTACATCAGGGGTGTGTGGCCTAATATGCAAAGGAGTTCCTACTACAAAAAAAGCCCTGGGGTTGCTCTTGAACAATGCAATAAGGGCACTTTCCTGGGAGGAAGCCCTGTTTGATAGGCTTGAGTCAGATTCTGAGTCTACCTGCTTAGGATTGTTCTCTTCAAATTGCCCACCCTTGGAAGATCACAAGCACAGCAAGATGGTGACATCCATTGCCTAGCACAGAGATCCTCAACCTCTCTGAGCCTGCAGGCACCTTTGGAATTCTGATATTGTGTAGGGGTGCAACCATAAGATGGCTGCCACAAACTGGCTGCTGCAGGAGGCAGAGGCAGCTGCAAAATGGCTGCTTCAGCTTACTTTCTGTCACACAGTGAAAATCGAATGTAATAAATAAAATCTTATACTGCACAGTCAATCAAATCTCCAAAGGCCAATCAAAAGCCTGGCTGGACTAGAGCTGCAACTGACTCCACCCACTTTCTAGAAACATCTGGCGGGTACCAGGAAAGGGGTCATGGGCATTATGGCATCCTCACACACCACAGTGGGGAAACCTGCCCTAGCACTTGCCAGCAACTTCTGCAAATCAGCTTCTAAATATGGAAGATACATTTAGTTCTCCTCGCTAATAGTCACTGACAGAACTACCTTCCATGTAGTTTTTTTTTTAAAAAAAAATCTTGGACATCAGCTAGACATCAGCAGTATCTCTTGTGATAATGAATTCCATATGTTAAGCATACATTATGTGGAGCAGTATTTTTGTCAGTTTTTACACTTGATAAATCTTCAAAAGACAAGACTCTTCACTTTCCTTCCTTGAAAAGAAGCAAAGGAAAGCTGGAGGAGGCCAGAAATATAAGACTGGTGACTAGAAAATGCAAAAGGAACTAACTTGCTGAGATGTGTCCCATGCAAGTCACTGATCTTGCTGAACAGCCCTGGGTAGGGTTCACTGCCCCGCTGCTGAACAAGCCAACAAATAAGCACAGAAATGGAGCAAGAAGCAGCCTCATAGATTGTAAAAGATAACACAATCGCAGAGGAAATCCCAGGAATTTATGAATGTGGCGTTACTGCCAGTGATCCAAGAAAGCACTATAAATCACCTCAAAGAAGCCATGTTGGCTGAGAGAATACAACAGCTCGTAAAAATACAGAGAACATCCATTATATGCTTAGTGGATGACATTTAAAGTCTGTAAAGTTTTACATTTTGTACATCTATTTTCTACGTACAGAATATATGCCTGAATGTGACTCTCAAGAAGAAAGTAAGTTGTGCATCATCACCTTTTAGAGAAATTCAGATCAGGTATTTTCTCTCCTCTAAACCATAGGTCCCTGAATGGTTCAAAGGAAATCTACCATTCCAGGCACAACTGGTAAAAGAAGAAAAAGAAGAAGAGACTGGATTTATACTCCACACTTCACTACCTGAAGGAGTCTCAGAGCAGTTTACAATCTCCTTTCCCTTCCCTTCCCCACAAGAGACACCCTGTGAGATAGGTGGAGCTGAGAGAGCTCTGACAGAAACTGTTCTTAAGATGAACAGCTCTGTGAGAACTTGTGACTGACTCAAGGTCATATCAGGAGGTACATGTGGAGGAGTGGGGAATCAAACCTGGTTCTTCCAGATTAGAGTTCATGAGCTTAACTACACCAAGGAAAGTGTCTGTGTGAGGGAGGTGTTTTTAAACAATGTGGAAATTATTTTTTTTTAGGTTCCACATATGTCAATTAATGCCAAGGACATAAAAGTGGGTTTTGTTCATTTTAACAAAAATTATTAAAATATTTTGTTAATAAAGGCAAAAATCATAACAAAACATTATGAAAGAGACAAAATTAAGGCTGGAAGTAGACATTATGAAGAACGCATGGCTGCCACTGGAAAAAGCTGCATCATTGCACTTTGAGCTTCTCCATTTCCTCAAGTAGCAGCCAATGAAACAGAGTGGGGACCAAGAAACTGGCAGTATGCTATGATGTATGGGCATGGAGCAGGGGTCGCTGAGTGTGGGGGGTGTATTTGTAAATTTCCTGCATTTTGCAGGGGGTTGGACTAGGAGACCCTTGAGATCCCTTCCAACCCCAGGGCTTATTTTCTGCCAGAGCTCACAGGAGTGGAGCTCCACCTGGGCTGGTCAAGGCTCTGCCTGACTCGACTTGCCATGTGGCAGGCAGGCAGTGTGGTCTAATATGCAAATGAGCTCCTGATGGACTTTAAAAAGAGAGAAAGAGAGCACTGCCTATTATTCTAAGCAGCTATGTAGGTCAATGCTGTTACCTCTGTGTTACAGTTAGAGTGTGAAGGTGAGCTGATCCTGAGGTACAGTACTTTGGCCAAAGGCAACACAGGCCAAGTGATGTTGCATTAGAGGATCTGAACACATGAAGCTGCCTTATACAGAGCTGGACCACAGTCTATTAAGTACACTATTGTCTATTCTGAAAGGCTGCAGTTCTCAGGAAAAGGTCTTTCACATCACAAATGACTTGATCTTTTGAACTGGAGATATCAGGGATTGAGCCTGGAACCTTCTGCATGCAAAACAGATGCTACACCACTGAGGCCTAGCTCCTCACCATAGACTCCCAGTTAGGGTTGCCAGCCTCCAGGTTGTGGCTGAAGATCTCCGGGGATTACAACTGGTCTCCAGGTGATAGAGATCAGTTCCCTCGAAGGAAATGGCTGCTTTGGAAGGTGGACTCCATGGCATTATACCCTACTCAGGTCCCTCCCTTCCCCCAACCCTGACCTCTCCATCCCCCAAATTTCTAGGTATTTCCCCTGCTTCTGGTTCTGGTTCACAGATCAGTCTGCTAGCCAGTATGGAGAGCCAGCTCTAACTTTTGCAGCACCAATTATCTCTCCCCCCCCCCTTGTTGAAGGTAACAAGAGCAAAAGCTAAGGAGTAGAGAAAAGCAGCAAAATTTTATATGACAAACTCAGATGATTTCTGGAAGATCAAATTTAGAAAACTGAGGGGTTTATTCTCCAGAAAAGGTTTTGAAGGCTTCAGAGTTTTCAAAATCTCCTTGGAGATGAATCAGGCAGCTGTGTCATCCCAGGGGGCTGCCAAAGATATCACAAAACACAGTCAGATGAGTTGCATTAAAGGAGGCATGCTTAAAGCAGAAGGGTGCTTTAGGAATTCACAAACTGAACAAACCTGAAGAAGACTCAAGACCTAGTAGAAACACCCAATGAGATCTCTGAAAAGCACCTGTGCATTTTGGCTCTTGATGCAGCTGGCTCCTTGTGTAAAAGACTCTTGGCAGCACAGTCCTAAGCACAGCTACACCCTTCTCAGCTCACTGACTTCAACAAACTTAGAAGGGTGTAACTCTGTTTTGGATTGCACCATGTGCAGCAATTTCTGGCCCAAGACAGAGATTGGTCATCCAATGGCTAGTGCAGAAGATACATCAGCCACCTGGAGGAGGGCCTACGTAGAGTTGCCAGCCCCCCAGTGGAGGCGGGGGTCCCCCACAGTCAGGCCCTGCCCCCCAACCGCCCATCAGCTGGCCAGCAGGGGGACTTACCGGTATAAAGAAAAAGGCCCAGGCCACATTGCCAAAATGGCACAGGAAGTGGTGTCATCATGCCAATGACTTCCAGGCTATGCTCTGGTATTTGGGCAAAAACTCTATGATAGAAGCCAGTTTTACAATAGAGATTTTGCCCAAACACCATAGCATCACCCAGAAGTTACTGGTATGATGACACCACTTCCTGTGCAATCCCCCACCAGTTGCCAGGAGGGACTTGGCAACCGTAGGACTACACATCAGTGCTTCTTAGTGGCTGCATTACAGGTGTCATTTCCCATAATATGCAGTTCATTTGTTCAGTCTTATCGCAGATCTAACTGGTTTCTACATGTCCATAGCACCTGGAAAGGCTGAAAGTAATTTCCAGCAGCACATCCACCACTGCTGGAAATACTTCTGTGTATTTAGTGGGGCTGTTGCAATTGGACAGTGCCCATGATAAATAATCCACTCCCACCAAGCCTGCAGCAGTTTTTAGACAGTATTTTATTCCTGTATACATGAATGAACTTAGTAGCACATAAAGCAATTTTAAAAGAGGGGACGGAGAGCAGTACAATGTGTACTTCCCATTCTTGTCTTCCTTCCTTCTAGAAAATCAACTAAACTAGAAGATGTTTGCTGTTAATTCTACTCAGTTTCACCATTCCACTTCTTCATAGGGAACCAGGAGAAGCCTGGGATTAAAGATCAGGACAGAAACACACAAATCTGCCCACTGCTCACAGTCCCAATTATATTTAAATTGTCATCATCAGTATAACAATACTGGATTACAGTTACTGTCCTGGTAGCTTGAAGGGGAAAATCAGCCCCATGACTCTTCAGAAACTGCCATCTTTACGCAACTGCCTGACAATTTTTATGTAACTGTATGAGCTTTCATATGCGCAAAGACTTTCTTCATCAGATGCTGTTCTTAGAACCTCTTCACACATTAAAATTTTTTCGGTATATAGCATACTTGTTCAAGCTAAGCAGGTCTGGGTTTAGTTTGTGTCTGAATGAGAAACTTTCGAGGAGTCCTAGGCACATTACTTTGAGTTTCATGATACACAAAGGCGAGATGGTGGCATGTACCTCACCATTTTGCTCAGCAAAGTTTGATGCCTTCCTCCAGTCTTAAGATCATTAGATCAAAATTAAGATCAAACTTTGATGAACAGAATGGTAGGATAAGGCCATGAAGTTGCCAGACGAATGGAATTTGCTGAAGTTCTCTATAAGGGGTACCCTGAACGGCAAACCTAGGTATGTTGCTATGGAATGTACAAAGAGGGCTTCAGTTTCTGTCTTTTCCCCTCATTCTCAGTATTGTCTAACACTTTTACAATATAATTCCATGGTTCTTGGGAAATACCCAAGGGCTCATTCACAAATGCCTGGGCTGAATAGGTCTGCAGACCATGACATCTGTAGTATCAGGAACACTAAGAACCCCACTAGCACGTCAATAGCGGTGCAAGCAGAAATGAAGTGTCATCTTTTTGTCCTCTCTGATCCAGCACTCCATACAGCATCACTGAAATAATATGTCGCTAATGGGACTTTAACACTCCACATTGCAAAAAGTTTTTTTTTTTAAGTTGGCATGGAAGCAGTTCCCAGCGGTTCAAGCCTGCTAAGTACATTTTTAGTGCAAAGTCAGACATGAAAACAATACAAGGAGAAACTATGTACAAATTGCCTTTTATGACCAAAGTGCCATGCTGGTTTTTAAAGCAAAAACATGAGGATAAATGCTAAGTCTTTAAAGCAGGAATTCATAATCCATGGATAGCAAATTTGAGACTTGCTTAGATAGATGGAGATGGCATTTCAAAAGACCTGGCAGGCATATGGAACTGCCCTAGAATAAGCATCCCTGGCTGGGACAGCAGTAAGCAGAGGTGGGTAGCAGCTCTCCACCTCCTGAGGTTGGTCATGGTTCCATTTTGTCCTCCTTCCAGTTCAACATGCACACAGGCAACAAGCAAGGCTGTTCAGAAATTAACAGTCCATCAGTAATCTTGAGGACATTGGGCTCTAATTATCCTTCTCATTTTGTCCTGATCCTGCACTCTGGATGTTCTTCCAGTGTCTGGCTAAATTTGGAAAGATGTCTAAAAACCTATTGAGAACAGGTTCATTTAAAAGTGAAATAATAAAGGCTGGCCTTGCCAATTCTGAAAGGAAGGGTAGGTGAGACTTGTTATCATTGTAGAGATTTATAAGCAAAGTTACACTCTTCTAACCCACTGAATTTAATGCACTTGCAAGGATGTAACTGGCCTTGGGGTGCCTCTGCATTCAAAGTATCCCTCAGCTCAGATGCCCCTGTCATACCTAGAAAGACAGCTATGTGCTCTCTCGCTCTCTCTTTCTCAAGCTTAGACCTATAGGATGTAATCATGTACTTTGTAACTTCAATGGTAGTTCCCTGTAACATTCTTTATGTTGTGATAATTCTAGAGCTTCTGGGTGTTGCAAGTTGCTTCTTACAGAAGCAGAAAATTAGGAGCAAATTATAACAGTACTCCAGCATTGGTATTGGCCCCACAATGCCTTGCAGTCTTGATTTAAGATGTTGCTTGTTGTAAAGTCCTAAAGCCCATTCTGCGCAAGACTTTGGCCTCCACCTCCATATCCCACTGCAGCCTCTAAAATCAACCCAAAACTTCTTAACTTCATCATGTTTCTGCCAGAGATTGGGAGGTGGGGGCAGGGAGTGTTATATGTTAGGAATTTATCATTTTAACACTTTGTTGCCAATGTAAAAACCCTGATGCAAGGTAAGGAACAAATCCAATCACGAAATTAGACTAAGCTTCTGAGGCTGTGACCACATGATGGAAAAACTGTGACAGTGCAAATCCAATGGTTTTCTTTTTAACAGATCCATGAGACATAGGTTAAAACTTTATCTAAGGCATGCTAAGTCTTGGGCAAAACTCTTTTGGCCTCTGTTCCCCACCATATTGATTGAAACTAATAAGATTCAGCCTCAAGGGACATTGTAAAGGCAAACTCAGTAAGATTAAAAATTAAAACTGTAACAGACTATTTTGAAAATAACAGTAGCAATAGCAGCAACAGGAAAATCTCCCTACAGTCTACTGAAACTAATGCATGGCCAGGATTCTTTACTGTTTGGCTGTTGTTCTCTAATAATGAGAAACCCTGGCTGGTATCTAAAATAGCAAGCCTGCAATGGCTTCCTACAGCCCTGAATAAACAGACTCTCACATGGATGCCTCTGTGCCCTGGGTCATTATGTAGCCAGCAGAGCCCAACAAAATGGCTTTGGTGCAGGCAGATCTGGGCTTGCCCCCCTCTATAATATGAAAGAAGCATCTGTTGTGTGCTCTGGAAAGACCCCAGGCAGCAGAGGCTCTCTGCTTCAGCATCCCTGATTAAAGGGCCCACTACTCAGAGCAATTTCCTATGATCCAAAAATACATATCTGCACAGATCTTTGCAGTGCAATCCTCAACAAGACTTACAGCCTTCTAAACCTACTGATTTCAGAGGGTGTAACTCTGTTTAGGATTGTACTGTAGGGGTGGCAGGGGAGGGGTAGTTGCTTTTTTAAAAGCAGAGGCTGTGATACAGACCTTACAATTCTGTTGTTAATCCAGGAGCAACTAGTGGTTTTCTGTCAATGCCTTCCTAAGCAGAGATATACCCTTGGAAGCCCATTCACTTCCATGTGTAATTTTGTTTTGTATTTGAACTGTAAATCCTCCAGGGGTTTTTTTTTCCTTTGTCTATTTTAGAACAGGTCTCTAATCCCACTCAGAATACTGAGCTTTATCAGCATCCATAATGTACCAGGACATGAGAAAAGGTGTTGCAGAAAGTATGTACAGAGTTCACATTTAAGCCTTCTCATTTTTGATAGCTTTAAACGGCGATTTGTAATGAAAATTCTCACAGTTCCAGTATTCACAATGCCAAGCTTAAATTTTCCAGGATGGATTTGTGTGTGTGCTTGTGTGCAACAAATGAAGAGGGAAGGTTTGCTTGGCTAAAATTTTATTTTATTTCTTTGCTTTTTCCTGCATACCAAAAGCTGTATTTTGCTTCTGGAAAATGAAGTTCCTTTGATTTGCAATTTATAAAGAAGGGAGGAAGACAGACATGCATGCTACTTAACAAGCTGGACCTTTGCACATCCTCCCCAACTCTGCATGAGTGACTTAACTGTATACCATTTGTGATAACTGCTCAGACTTGTATCGTTATCTGCCACACTTATCACTAGCTGCTTGTATGTGATTTTTGCTCAGGACTCAAAATCCATGGGCATCAGCCACATCCGTACTCCAGATGACACTGCAAGAGAATTTCTGTAAGATGCTGCTTTCCCCATAACCAAATCTGGAAGCAGAACTCTACTCCAGTAGATGCAACTCAAGATGAAGTGCAGAGTAGTGGTGGGCTGTGGATCTATGACAGAGCATCAGCTTTGCATACAGAAGGGTTCTGGTTCAGAACCCTAGTTCAATCTGTAATTAAAAGAATCAGCTATTAGGTGACATGAAAGTCCTCTCCTTAGGACCCTGGAAAGCCACTGATAGTCAGATTAGACAAGACAGACCTTGTACCAGCAGCTCAGTACAAGGCAGCTTCACATTTTCATGTTTTGGGGTTCTTCCTCCAGGTACCACAGTATGATTGTGTCATTAATATGACTGTGTTTACAATCACAGGCATTTTGTGAATGATATTTTAGGACTTAAAAATTCAGTGATGCTATGGGCACCATAGTAGCTGCCTGTGATACTATCACAACCTTTTTCCCCACAGAAAATCCTATGCAATTGTGACATGAGGCAAGAATTGCTCTTTCCTAGCAACTAAGTGCTGGCAAACAGCGGTTTGGCCAAACAGTGGTTTACCCACAATACCGGAGCTGCAGAGTCAATATCACTTCAGCAGATCATGAACAGCTGCCCAGTCTGCTCAGTGCTTGCAATGGCCTCTGTCAATTTCAAGGAGAGGGAGGGAAGTGAAATTGACAAGAATTTTAAAACTAAAAATGGTTCTAGGTTTGCTAAAGTTCTTGTCTTATTGGTTGAATTTTTACAAGTTCTGCCAGATAAATTGTACTAAATTTTAAAATGTGGTAATTGCCTTGTATATATTGTTAGAACCTATTTTATACAATGCTATCTTTTATCTTCTTGATACCACATTGTATGACCTCTCTTAGTATTGAACGTATATTGAATTTTTACCTAATGGCCTTTACCTAATGAATAACTACTGACTGACTGACAAGCCTCTTTAAAAAGTAAATAAATAAACATTACTTTCAGGAAGAAAAGAAAGATTTTGCAGATTCAGCACAAATCCTGCTGAAGTCTCAAGTCAGTAGGACCCTTTCTTGACTTCAACCAACCAGGCAGTGAGTTAAGAGGTTTCTCCAGAGACTTTCCTAGGTTTGCTAAATTGAAAGGCAAAGCAAAACCTCTATTTATTAGATTTGCCAATAACCATAGATGTGAAATTCACAAAGCTCGCTGTGGTGCTCCAGCATGAAAGAGCCCATTTGGACCCCCGATCCCATTCAACACATCCACACTTTTTGTGAAGCAATGCAGACAGCATAATCATCCTTTAGAAGGAAGGCCTGAGTATGTGACAAACACAAATTTGTGACCAGCAAGGACTTGTGAGGGGCATCTTGTTTCCTCCTCCCCCATTATTTTCTATTTCTCTGCTCTAAAAGCCCTCATAGCCCTTTTTCTGCTTCCTTCTTCTTCCCATCCACTGGCCAACCTACCTTTATCTGCCCTCATATTTAACTTTCACCCCTTTCCCTCCCCCTGTCAGCCTTTCCATTGGAAAATATGTTGTTGGCCGCTGGGATGGAATGGGCCTAGTTGGGGTGGAGCCTGCAAGGATGTGGAGGAGGTACCACATTTGTTTCAAGAAGGAAGAGGAGGAGGAGATGGATTTCTATCCCAGCTTTCACTACCCAAAGGAGTCTCAGAGCAGTTTACAATCTCCTTTTCCTTCCCCTCCTCACAACAGACATCCTGTGAGGTAGATGGAGCTGAGAGTGCTCTGACAGAAACTGCTCTTTAGAGGAACAGCTCTATTCGGAACAGCTCTATTCTCTATGAGAATTTCCCCCTGCATCTTTTTATTGAGCCAAAATAACCCCAGGAGGTGCTTTTTGTCTCATTGAAGGGTTCAAGCTCTATGAGACCTTGTGACTGACTCAAGGTCACATCAGCAAGTGCATGTGTGTGAAGGATTGAGGAATCCCACACAAGAGTCTGTGCACTTAACCAATACACCAAACCTAAGAGTGTTGTAAAACTCAGTTCTGTGCCTGCTGCTACATTCTTTGCCTTTTTCTGGGCTCCTGCAACACATAAATGCAAACTGTGATGCCAGCATACTACAACATTCCAAGCCACAATCAGATAAATGACTTCTGTATGCAGTAGTTCAAGGCTGAAGAACACTAATGCTGTGAACTTTTCTTAATTGACAATTACTGTTATTACAAGAATGTCATAAACCAGTAAGACATTCTCAGGTTAAGAGACTAGACTGGGGAGCAGTGTAAGAAGAAAGGCTTGAACCAAAATATTACTCTTCCATTTTCCAAGTATAGTCCTTTAGGGAACATACCCCCAAATAAAGGGGGGGTATTCTTGGACCACAGCATCCTAACCAAAACACAGGTTTTATTCCTCTCAAAAGCATTTGAAAATGCAGTTTGAGGAAAACGAAAACACCATTTTGGCTTCACTTCCAATCCTTCTCTAGTATCATCATTTCCAGTGTTATTGCTCAGTCCTTTCCTAAACATTAACTTGGCCCATGCTATTTAGGACTGTGCTTTTTTTTTTGTATCCCATTGCATAATTACTAACGTAAGATGTGCCAGAGCTTAAATTGACCTGGAAGTCATGCCGTCTGGACTAGAAGACTTGCAGTACAATTCTAATCAGAGTTATAGTTTACTAAATTCATTGAAATCACTAAACTTATAGAACTGTAATTCTGCTTAGAATGGCACTGCTAGTTCTTGCCCCACCCATATGTATGTATAATCATACAATAACAGTAGCAATCATACTCATTCAGGTCTGTCAAAAGCACTCCAAATAAAATGCCTGGCCAGCTACTTCAAAACCAGAAGAGATCAGGGCCCATTAATTAAGAAAGGAGGTGTGCAACCAAGGTGCTGCCACTGAAAAGGTCCTGCAATTTGTAGCTAGACTGCTTATCTTAGAAGACTAAGGCACTTAGGACCAGCGGTCATTTTGTAGAAAAATAGGTGGTGGAGCTCATCCAGGGATTGTTATGCAGCTGCACCTACTATTCAATGGACAAGGAGGTGGAACTCTCAGAAAGGTTCAGGAGCTGCACTCCTGTGAGCTCCCACTGAATCTGAGGCCTGCTTAGGACAATGTTTCTCTTTAGATAACCTGAAGCCCAGACGTTTCAGGCCTCTCAACAGTAGAACTGAACCTAGGAACTAGATTTAAAAAAAGCACCAGTTGTTTCTGACTCTGGAGTGATATCGCATCACAACATTTGCACAGCAGACTTTTTTATGGGGTGGTTTGCCATTACCTTCCCCAGTCATTTACACTTTACCCCCAGCAAGCTGGGTACTCAATTTTACCAACCTTGGAAGGATGGAATGCTAAGTCAACCTTGAGCTGGCTACCTGAACCCAGCTTCCACTGGGATTGAACTCAGGTCATGAGCAGATAGCTCGGACTGCAGTACTGCAGCTTTAGCACTCTGTGCCATGGGGCTACTTAGGAACTGGATAGGAGCCATCAAAAAGCCTGCAGAGCATGGAAATAATATATACTTTATAACCAGCCTGGCTAAGAACTAGGATGCTGCATCAAACCTCACACAGACAAGGGGAAGGGAAGGAAGAAGAGGGATTGGGTATTGGTTAAAATGGGGGAAGTGGAACTTGGGGGCAGGGTGGCTTGTTAAATTGTAATAGTGGATCATTCTTTATGGACATCGCTATAGTGCATTACAGTAACTTTAATGGGGCATTACCAAACCATGTTTAGCTGCAGATTGGCCTTTTTTCTGTCACCCAGATAGATGAAAAAGGTACTTTGTACATGTGCAGAGAAGGGACAAAGTCCTGATTTTCCAATGACAAAAGCTTAACAGAGCTGAGTTTTTCAGCATTTTCTTCTGCTGAATTTGCAGCTCTCTCTTCTTTAAAAATACCAAGCCTTTCCTTCCTGTTAGTCTACTGCACTATAGTCCATGATAGTCTCAAATTTGGGAGACGGATGAGAAGGATCCTGGCCAAGAACACCCAGTACCCTCTACATGTGCAGAATGGGGATTTGAACCTGAATCTCACAGATCCTAGCCTAACATGGTAATCATTAAAGCCAGGGGTGGAGCAGCTGTTCAATTTACTGGGAAAGTTCCTCATTGGATGTTGCCCTGGAGAGCCAAAGGCAGGCAGAACAAAGACCAAGCAGCTTTGCCTGCACAGCAAAGGCCGCTTGACTCAGATCATTCATGGCAAAGATGACTGGTATCAGTTTAACAGATGCTCCCTCGGACACACTTGTTGGGGACAATGGGAGTGTCAGCACCACGGGCAGAGTCTGAGCTGAAAGGCCTGTGTAGTGCTGGCTCATATCTGCTCAGCTTGATTTGCTCCTGGGCTCATCTGCCTTCCCAGTTCTCCACTCCATCTTCAGTTGCACCACACTGGCTTCTAACACCTTTAGCTACCCTATTGTTCTGTCTGGCCTGGGTCAGTTTTCCTCCTGCTTTTCAGCTCTCTTTTTTATCGTCCCTTTTGAGATTTCCCCGATTTCTTAAAATGGCCCCAATGACTGGCTGGCAGGTTTCCAAGAAAAAAAAAATCAGGAACTGTTCTGAATGACTCAATAGGTCAAACGCTTATGGATGAATCAGAATTGCACAGAGGCCCTGTTATTAATATGCCACTGGAGTCCTTAACATCCACAATGGAACACAAAACAGAGATACTGTTCCCTGAAAGCTCTTGCTGTTATCAGAGGCAGGGTAAATTTGACAATTTCTGAGACCAACTTCAGGTAATCCCTTTTGCTATTTCACTTAGACACCGTATTCCTGATGTTATGCAATTGGCTGCTAGTCTCAGAATCCTCTTAATTAAAATGCACCACATTGTCCTTCTCAAGAAATAAACTGTCAAGGTTCAGAACAACTGGCTAACAAAAGGGTGACAAGACTTTCAATAACAGGCCATAATAAAGTCCTTTACAGCAGCTTTTCCTCTAAAAGTTTCAAGGTTGGCAATTTAAAGGTGGGCACATTACTGTGCAGATACTGGTTTAATGAAATAAGTCTTCTAAAGGAAATATTTAAGAGGAGAACTAGACTCGGCTCTGATCACATAGTGGCACTTGAAAACAGCAACCTTGCACCTAGTCCCCAGTTTTCTCTAGAGAAACATGATGTGAAGGCAGGGAAATACACAATGTGATAACTTCATGCAGCCTTTCTAAACATGATAAGGAAAGAAGGGTAGATTGGGCAGATTTATTTATTTATTTATTACTTTACATTTATATCCCGCCCTCTCCACAAGCAGACTCAGGGTGGCTAACAATCAATTATAAAACAATTTAAAACCAATAAAATACATTTAAAACATTTTGTGGTGCCATACACTTGATATGGCAGGATCTTTCTTTTTTTCTGTTAATGACCCCATGATATTCGTAGCTCCTCAGCAGTGAGAGGTGGTGGTTCTCTCCTGGATTCAGATGTTAAAGGCCCTGTTTTACAGGCCCTGCAAAATTGTGAGAGATCCCACAGGGCCCTTATGGCCTCTGGGAGGGTGTTCCACATTTCTGGTGCTGCCACCGAAAAAGCCCTAGCCCGTGTAGAGCATAGCCTCGCTTCCTTTGGTCTGGGGATGGACAATAGATTTTGTGTCCCTGAATGCAGTGCTCTCTGGGGAACATGCAGGGAAAGGCAGTCCTGCAGATAGGCAGGCCCTCAACCATAAAAGGCTTTAAAAGTCATAACCAACACCTTGAAACGAACTCGGAACACAATAGGTAGCCAGTGCAGCTCTTTCAGCACTGGCCGAATATGCTCCCATCTAGGGAACCCCATCAACAGCCACACTGCAGTGTTCTGCACTAGCTGTAGTCTCCAGGTTAGGGTCAAGTGTAGCCCCATGTAGAGAGCATTACAGTGATCTATTCTCAAGGTGACCATAGCATGGATCACCATAGCTAAGTCGTCATGCTCCAGAAAAGGGGCCAGCTGCCGTATCCGCTGGAGATGAAAAAAGGTGGATTTGGTAGTGGCTGCTACCTGGACCTCCATTGTCAGAAGACTCCAGGAGCACTCCCAAGCTCTTGACCTTAGGGGCCAGTATTAGTGGCACCCCATCAAGAGCTGGCAAGGGGATTGAGGACCTCCATCTTCATCGGATTCAGCTTCAACTGACTCAGCCTGAGCCAAGATGCTGCGGCTTGAAGAGCCAGCTCTAGGTTTTCTGGGGTACAGTTGGAATGGCCACCCATCAGTAGATAGAGTTGGGTGTCATCTGCATATTGGTGACATCCCAGCCCATACCTCCTGACAATCTGGGCAAGGGGGCATCTTTGGGATGATTCTTCCCCTATCACAGATGACTTCAGTTTCAGTTTATTTCAATTTATATCCCGCCCTTCCCACCGAAGTGGCTCAGGGCGGCTCACAACATAGAAGATCTAACATAACTCATGATTTAATTTAATTTAATTTTTAAATTTATATCCCACCCTATCCCTCAAGCGGGCTCAGGGCAGCTTACAACAATAAAACAACAGTTAAAATAATATCATAAAAACAGACATTACAAAACAGGAGCAGATTGATGTAGTTCAATCATGAATGCATTCCATAAAATTTCACATGCAGTACCCATTCTGACTGTCAAACAGTACCTCTGATTTAAAAATATGCATTGATTTAAGTTGGGGTGAGACAAGGAGATAATTGCTACTAAATCTGTCTCTCCATTTTTATCCAAGGTAGTCTACATGCTCTTCCTTCATTAAAAAATCCAATTTTGCCCACCAATTCTGTGTTGCAGGTTAGGCTGAGAGAGTGATTGGGTGAAGGTCACCCAGTGAGATTCACAGAAGAGTGGGCCTGTGAACTGTGGTCTCTCAGGTCCTTTTTGTTGTACCCCAGGGCAATAAACAGTATGTATGCCACACTGGCTCTCTATAGCCCTAGAGACAGTCTCATGAAGTTTTCACAGTTTTCTATAGAAACTTAAAAGCCAATTTAAGGGGGAAAGCCCACTGATTCACTGGATATGTGATTTTCATAATTCAGATTCTGAGATTTTAAATGATTACTAAGATTGTAAAATATCATCCATCTACTAACCTGTGGGATTCAACCAATGCTCCCTGTGAGCTGTGGAGTCTTGTGAGCAAAAAAATCAACTTCATGAGCTACTGGCACTAAAGTTGTGAGTAGTGTTGCCAAGTCCAATTCAAGAAATATCTGGGGACTTTGGGGGTGGAGCCAGGAGACATTGGGGTGGGGCCAGGAGCAGGGGTGTGACAAGCATAATTGAACTCCAAAGGGATTTCATATTTAAAGGGACCACACTCCTTTAAAATGCCTTCCCTCCAATGGAAATAATGAAGGATAGGAGCACCTTATTTGGGGGCTTATATTATTGGACCCCCTGGTCCAATCTTTTTGAAACTTGGAGGGTATTTTGGGGAGAGGCACCAGATGCTATGCTGAAATTTAGTGTCTCTACCTCAAAAAACAGCCCCCCCAGAACCCCCGATACTCACAGATCAATTCTCCATTATACCCTATGGATATTGTTCTCCATAGGGAATAATGAAGTGCCCAGCAGACATTTCCCTCCCCTGCTTTCTGATTATCCTGAAGTGGGGGGAGGGCCTCCAAACTTGGGGATCCCCTGCCCCCATCTGGAGATTGGCAATCCTAGGTGCGAGTGAGCGATTTGGCTACTGCATAAATTAGTTTGCTCTGTGACCATCCTTCCTGAGTTAAGACAAAAATGTGTGAGCCGGAGGCAAAAAACCTGTGAGCTAGCTCACACTAACTCAGCTTAGAGGGAACACTAGATTCAACTATGCTTTAAAAAATAACAGCAATATTGTTGCTATAAAAACATACACACATTTTATTCACAGTGTAAGAGGGGCCTATATCTGTCACAAAGTTCAAAGCCAGATTGTTGAACTTGAGTTGTTCGTTCTCCATCTTTTAAATGGAAAAAATAGGCAATAGGCAGCAGACAGATAAAACTTTGGGGAGAAATCATTTCTTGGATTGTGCTGCAGAAGTCCACACACAGAAAACAAAAAAAGGGAGAAAACATTCCTAGTGACTGAAGTTGGTTCAGATGCCACTGTATATTTTATGTACAAAAGAAAGCTCTATTTGAAAGGAAGCATTTCAAATTTGACACATTGATTGTAGTTTTCCTCACCTGTTTGTTATTGTCAGGAAAATTCATGTCTTTCACCCATTCTAGAAAATGTAAGAACAAGGAGTTTTTAAAAGTCCTTCTCAGCATAGCCATGATTATGTTTTAGCATAGCACACTTTTATTGTGGGCATTTGGTTTCCTCTTCAGTTTTTAAACCTTAAGGTCAATCTATACTACAGCAGCTTTTACTCACCCTAGGTTAGCTTTCAGTTGTGCTGCCATAACCAGTAAAAAGAAGGTAGTTTATCCCACGTGGTGTTAATCATGCCACATTCTTTATTTAAAGAAGAGTTCCTTTTATTAGTGCAGCAGTATTCAATGATGTACCATAACTCCAAAAAGCAATGTTAATTTAATATAAGGATGGTATATTCTAATAATATATGATTTGTTCTGACACATGTAACACATCGTTTTCTCACTGTCTCACAATATGTTCCTTATTTTGCAGCTCCTCAGATGGCAACCCTATTTAGTGTATCATTAAAAAATAGCACACTACCAATAATTAATTATAGAAAAGCTTCCTTTGGATTTTCTGCTTTAGTTTCCAACATTCCATGTATTGGGGCTAAGACGCTAATTCCGTGTCTATCAGCTCTCAAGTGCACAATTAAAACCATTACACAGACTGAAATCAATCAACATTAACAGGAACTAAATACTATGAAAGTAAGGCCTTCATCCCATGACCAAATAAGGTCTTGCCCCAAGAAGTGTCATGATTCGGGATGATGGGGGTTTGGCAATTCTTTGGACTCAAAGATCACCACCTCAAGCCACAGAAAATTTCAACCTCAGGCTCAAGTAGCCTCACTTTGCCTCAAGATTGTGTGGAGGATTAAAATCAATTCTTCAACCTCCCCACAGTTTCACTTTTCAAAAGGAAAAAATGTCCTTGTGTAGTCACCTCTTGGCAACTTGCCTAAAATTTGCTGCCCCTCTCTTGAGGCACCGCTTCATTGGTATCTAACTCCCCTAAAAGGTCTAAGCTGCTTCTTCTTAAATCAGCAATGTATCAGGGGCATGGAATACAGCAATGCCTGCTGAGTCACCAAATTGGTGGGGGGAGTGCCTGCAGGCCACATCTCAGGTGTTGGTGAGCTGCAAGTGCCCCCCCCCCCAGGCTGTACATTGTGCTCCCCTGTCCTACCTTGTAAAGCAGACCCTTTGGGATGGGGCCTCAAGTTTCTGGCAGTGGAGTTACAAATTTTGGATCTCGTCATGTGATCCACTGTTGTGGGGTATGGCACAAGCTGTTGTCAGGCAAAAGTAAACAGGACACAAATGAGGGAGGAGGAGGTAAGACTTCTATAAAGTTATTTCATCTCTATCCTGCCTTTCTACCAAACAGGAGTCTGAATAAGCTTGTCTGTTCACATCATGATTTCTCTAATGCAGCAGTGGTAGGCATACCTTTTAGGTCCATTTTCCCTAAGCCCACAACAGGCAGCCAGTGTAAGGATGGGTACTTGGTGTCTTAGATGGCAGATTGAGTGTAGACAGGAGGGGCAATTTCAAATCTCACAAGCTGAAAACTGCACAAGTCAGCTTTTGAGTTTTGACCGCAGAGTAGTTGCAAATGAGTGCCAGAAGCCCATCCCTGTGAACTTCATTCTAAAATGCAGTGCAGGATGATTTCTTAAAATCACCACTAATGATTTTGCCAAGAGACAGAAAAGCTGGGGGGACTTGGCCCTGAGCCCCTTTTCCACCTCTGGTCAATCCAAAAAGGGGTAGCAATGTTTTTGGTGGGAGAGAGGTTGCTCAGCTAACAATTCTGTCACTGGTAGTATAGAAGAAAGGGCTGCGCTAAAATTGCTGATGCGTCTCAAATTCCCCCCAAGCGGCACTGCCGGCCCAAGCCAAGCAAGTTCAAGGAGCCATTTGGCTGAAGCTGCAGTGTCCACGTGCCAGCAGCCTGCTTCTCGCTCCCTAAGCGGGGATAATTGGACATTGTTCGGTTGCTGAATTGACCCTCTGTAGGTCTGCCTGCTCCTGACTTATAGACAAGCTAATTAACATGCAAACTGCTTGAGGAAGGAGCAGGTCAGAGAAGGCCTTACCTCCTTCCCTTTCCAGATAATAAAGACGAGGATTATATGTAACCAGAGCTCCTGTTGGTGCCAAGTAAAGGAATGCTGCATGAGGAATAGAGATCCACTGTGAAACATTTCCGTGAAGCTGCTGCTTGATAGCCCAGAGCTCCAGATTCACACCAAAGCCCAGAGGGCCACAGCTTTGTGAATGGAGTTAGTACACTATTATTTGCAGTTGTCACAGATACATGCAGAAAATCGGAGGAAAGGGCCAAAAATGAAGGGTTAAACAGGTATACTTTTCCAGGCAGTCAGAGCTCCAGCTTATTACTATGATGCGGTCTATTTACTATATTTCAAGAAACAAAATGAAACTTTTCTCTCATGCATGGGATAGAGGCCCAAGCTGTATGTTTGGACTAAACCCAGAAAAATTATGCCTGGGCATGTGTGGAGGAATCACCGAAGCATAGAAGTGGAAGGGACCACCAGGGTCATCTAGGAGGAAGCTCATGTTTTGTCAATTTAGAAGTTCAGCAGGAACATAAATCTTGCTGCTTCTTCTTTCTCCTAATTCCTGCTACAATGAAGACCTGTCTGCTCCTGACTTATAGACAAGCTAATTAACATGCAAACTACTTGAGGAAGGAGCAGATCAGAGAAGGCAATGAAAATACGCATTTTTCACTGCTTCTGCCCTTCCCTTGGTAGAATGAAGAGATGAGGCCTTTCCCCTCTTATACATGCCACATGAAACTGCATTATACAGAATCAGACATATGGTCCCCCAAGGTCAATATTGGCTACTCAGGTGGCAGTGAAGCAGAGAAATAACGAGGTCCGCACAATTACTGGTTTGAAGCGAGGTTTACTTTTTGGTACCAAAAGGAGGACTCAGTCAGGCATGGGCCCCCAAAATGACTGAGCTGCATTTCCCTGAGTGCATACAGTTTTCTTAGCAAGCAAGCAAGCGAGTAGGCTGGTGCAAGCTTATCTGATTTCAAAGATCCTGCCTCACGGCGCTCTCCCCAGTAAATTTCCATGACATGATTCCTTTACTCTATCTATTTACAGCAAATTGCCTGTAGGAGGCTGCTCCCTTATCTAATCTTCCAGCTGGAGCTCACAGCCAGTGGTCAATTTCTAATGGCAGTATTGCAACAGACACCCTAGTTTGGGGGCAAAGCATGCTCTAATCCAATATACCAATTATTATTATTGGGGGTTGTTAGGAATCAGTTCTAAAATGGCTGAACTGCTTCCATCTTGAGTACTAGTGATGTAGTTTCTGCAAGTGTATTACTGAGTCATGCACTAGGTGCTTTTTGTTACTGTTGTAAGGTGGAATGACCTCACCTGTGATTAAGCTTTGTTCTGACTCACAAGCTGATGCAATCTCTGGTTAGATTGCATGATTGGTATGAGTATAAAGGAAGGTCAGAAAGATCGATCTGCCCGCCTGGTAAGGATCGTGAGTACTGCATTGCTTACTGTCCGTTTGGCAGCGAATACTGTGTGTTTGACCTAGGCTACTGTGCTTGGATCATTCTCTGTGTACTATCTGTTATTTACTGTTAACTGCTGTGTTTGTGGACTGATTACTGTGAATGACCCTGGCTTGGCAATGACTTTGAATATTGGATACTGTACTGGTAAATATATTCACTGTACCTACAGTTTTGTCTTTTGCCTACTCACTGTGTAGTGCTTGTGTCTCCGTACCTTTCATTCAGCAGCAGCTTCTGAGAACTGCACTCTGCCAAGTTCTCTATCAGGGGTATTAATTAATTATTCAGAGGCTCTCCTTCATTTCCCCCTTTTCAGTCTTCTGAAAACTTATTTAGTCTGAAGGAGACTGACCATCCTCAAACAAATTAATAAAGTACTGTTTCCTTTCCTCTGGAGACATATACATAATGTTAACATTTTTCCCTAAGGGAGTGAGTGCCTTCACGGCATTATTAATACTACACCTAATAATAGGAATTAAACATGGCAATAAAATTAAGCCTCCAAAAGAAATACCAATTAGAAATAAAATACGTTTCCAATCACTCATTATTTGTCCAAACCATGATACATCCAAATTTTTCCATGTCTACACTGGTACATGAGCAATTTTATGAATTTCAGATGCTATATTCTGTACAGCTTCTCCACTATCATCAGTATTTAAACAACAATTTGAAAGATTAAACTTTCCACAGACTCCACCTTCCTCGGCTAATAGATAATCCAATGCCAACCGATTTTGATATATTGCAGCACGCTAACAGCTCTAATGCCATTTGATTCATTATAATCTCTACCACAGCTTGCAATCTAATAATTTGATTAAGCATATACAGAGGTGTTTGGAAACCCCAATACCCATCCTGTGCCCATGTGGCTGGGCCATAGCATTCAATAATCCGTTGTGGGGGCCATTCATCTCCCCACTGTGTTCTCTCCAATGTCCAGAAAATGCTTTGATCTGACATAATCATCAAACACTGGGGATCCTAGAGCTGAACCAACATTTGAAGGCAAACGGAAAAAGCTGGGACGTATTGTTCCAATAATGCAAGTCTCATGCCATCTCCTGGGCAGGAGAGTATAAGCCACTTTACCACAGATCCAATTTAGCCTTCAGGAGTCATCCATTGATCAGAGGACTCTGAAGCAGCATTGGAATATTTATTTATGCTGCTAATAGTTTCCCATGGCTGAAAATCTTCTATAACAGTGCCATCTGCGTCTACCCATTTTGGTTTCTCCTTAGTGGAACTAACTAGCAGGGTTCTGCGGCACAGAGAATGCCCAACATGTTTTCCATTCATCCACAACACAGCTCGAAAAATGCACAATTCTCCATTCACAACTGCCTGCAGTTCCCAAATTTTTCTCTCTTCTGGCCTTGACTCCGATCTAGGTTTATTCCATTGGACCAAGTTTGAAGGCAGAACTCCGTACCAACCCAAGGCCATCTTTCACTCATCAGCGGACCTCCACACACCCAACAGTTTGAAATATTTAGGGAGACGGCTATCTGTTCAGTCAGGGCTATAAAAAGATTACTCCCAGGCTCTGGAATAACAAATTTCTCATCCTGAGTATCATCAAACACAGTCCTATATAGAATTTTCTTAGTCTCCTGGACAGGTGCCTTAAACTTTGGCTTTTTCATTTTGTGAGACTTTAAATTAACTGGCCAGCATACCCACTGTAAAGTCAGGCAGCAGTAACTCCCTCTATAAGGTATTGTCCCTCCTGAACCGGGATATTCAATTTTTGCCTGATAATATGACACTTCACGTTTTACACAAACTATTTTTGTATTTTGTTCTATGCAAGCTCCATACACTTCCCTAGATTGAACACACAGCATGCATTGTGAACTCTCTCCTTCCCAACATTTAGAACATCTTACAGTTTGGGAACTACACACATAAGCAAAAGCACAGCAGAAGAACACAGCAATAAAAGTGCTTGAAGCATGCATGATTCTTTGGTTACACACTCAACACAAGGAATAATGAGGGAGGTGCAAGAGATTCAGAATAACTAATACAAGGAAATATCTAACTCTATGTTGCTCCAGAAGACTTCCTCAAAGCTTCGGCCGTAAAAGGACCAACCAGCTTCCGGGGGTGGCTGCAGCAAGGCATGCCAGTGGAGGTCGGGGACACTGGACCTGCTTTCAAGCAAGTCCCACCAGCTTCAAGTTATTGACTTTTAACAGTCTTTACTAGATGACTTAGGGCTGGATAGAGTCTTTAGTAAGTTTCAAAGTCAATTGCTTCCCCAGGACTGGCTGTGCCTTCCAATGGTCTGCAGCTGGCTTTAAATGAGACCAGTGAATCCACGTTGCTACTCCTTGGACCTTGACAGCTGTAGGGGAACTTAAAAGAACAGTAAACAGGCCCTTCCATTTAGGTAAAGTCTTTGCCCTCCAGCTTTTAACCACACACTGTCTCCTGGCTGGTAAGCATGTACAGGAGAGTAAATTTGATATGGCAGAGTCTCAAACACATATTTATTCACTCCTTTTACAGCTTTGCCCAAGGCTTCCAATTCCTCATAAGTTATAAGGCTCCCTAACTGAGAGAGGTCGCCCTGAACTCCCTGAACTATAGGGGGTCGTCTTCCATAACTTCTAGGCAGTCATGTTCTAATTCTTCCCCAGGAGTTGGCAACAGGGAAGCTGGGTTCAGAGTTGACACAGTCACTATCTTCACGCGAGGATTTTCACACAAAAGAGCTTGGTATCTGACCATGCGGGCATTAGTGAACCAATAGTTGCCTTTGTGCTCAAGAAGCATTTGCACATAATGAGGCACTCTCACTTCAAGCTGGCCACCGAAGGTGAATTTGTCAGCTTCCTTCACAAGTTTTGCTACAGCTGCTATTGGATGCAAACGGGGGGGATACCCTTTAGCCACAGTGTCTAGCTGCTTAGACAGCTATGCCACTGGTCAGGGCCAGGATCCCAGCAATTGAGTCAATACGCCTGCAGCTATTCCTTCTTGCTCATGCACATACAGAGTAAAGAGCTTTTCGGTATTTGGTAATCCCAGGACTGGAACCTTCATGAACTGGCAGTTCAAGGTTTCAAAAGCATTCTGACATTGCTCTGTCCAGTCAAAAGATGCTTTTTTCTCCCCCCTTTGTGGCTTTGTACAAGGGCTTAGCTGTTATAGCAAAATCGGGGTCTCCAATTCTGCAGAACCCTGCTGTTCCCAGGAACTCTCTTAGCTGGCGCCTGGTAGTGGGCACGGGAATGGCACACACAGTCTCTTTCCATTCTCTGCCTAACTGCCATTTGCCCTGGGATATATGGAAGCCTAAAAATTTCACAGTCTCTTGGCATAGCTGAGCTCTCTTTCGAGACACTTTATACCCAGTCTCAGTTAGGAGCATTACCAGGGCAGCAGTGTCATCTTGGCAAGTATGTAAGTCTTTGGTCCCTATCAGCAGATCATCACAGTTCTTTGGTTTCCACCATTCATTCCTTGCCCCCGTACAGCCCCTCTGCCTCTCATAGATGTCTGCCCAGCCAGCGCCGCTGCCAACAGATCAGCCTTCTTTTTCATCTTTCTTTCCGCCTCCCGCTTTTGGTCTATATCTCGATTGGCATAAACTTTCTGGGCAATCTCTAGCAGTTGGGATAAATTCATGCCGGCAAAGCCGCCTTGCTTCTGGAGCTTCTTGCAGATGTCAGTGTAAGATTGGGCAACAAAAGCTGTATTCACCTTGTGCAAGTTTTCTTGCAGCCTCAGGACTGAATGGAGTATACATTCGAAATGCTTGCATCAGAAGCTCAGCAAAAGCTTCTGGGCTCTCATCTGCTTTCTGGAGAACTTCACTGACTTTTGACATATTCATAGGCTTCTTGCCTGCCTCTTTCATGCCTTCTAAGATTGCCTGTCTGTATTCTGGTAGACGCTCTTTGGACTCATGGCCATTGGGATCCCAATTTGGGTCTGTTGTAGGAAAACGACTAGACGACTAGAGAGGCAGTGGAGGCATACTCGGGACGAAGCAACGAGAACATCCTATAGAACGTTTATGAAGTCTTATGAGGTGGCAGTCAAGGCTGCAAAGAAAGATTACTTTGCAACCAAGATTGCATCTGCAAATTTGCGCCCAGCACAATTATTTAGAATAATTGGGGATCTTACAACGTTGCCACAAGGCAAACCAAATGTTAGAGAATTAGAAATAGGCTGTGAGGCATTTGCGAAATATTTTGCAGATAAAATCTCGCTGCTCCGCCAAGACCTGCCTACCACATTGGATACAGTGAGTGAAATTGAGGCTCCGTGCCTGTCTTCGGGTTTAGTGCTGGACCACTTCGACTCACTCAGCCTGGAGGAAGTCGACAGAATCCTCTCTGCTGCTCCCCCGACAACATGTGATCTGGACCCTTGCCCCTCTTGGCTGATTAAATCTTGCCAAGGGGAACTTAGATGTCCTTCACATCATAAATAGATCCCTTTTTGAGGGGCATTTTCCAACACCTCTGAAAGAAGCTTTGGTCCGCCCTCTCCTGAAAAAAGCTACAGCAGACCCGGCCGAATTGGCGAACTACCGGCCGGTGTCCAATTTACCGTTTTTAGGTAAAATTATTGAGAGGGCCGTGGCGTTGCAGCTACAGGGGTTTCTGGATGACGCTTCTGTCCTAGACCCATGTCAGTCTGGCTTCCGGCCGGGCCATGGGACGGAGACGGTGCTGGTCGCCTTAGTGGATGACCTCCAACGGCAACTGGATCGGGGCGGCGTTGCGGTACTGATGCTGTTAGATCTGTCGGCTGCATTTGATACAGTCGACCATCGGCTACTGACGCGCCGCCTCGCCAACATTGGGGTTGAGGGGTCGGCCTTGCAATGGCTTTCCTCCTTTCTCCTAGGTCGGGGACAGAGGGTGGCTATTGGGAGTGAGCGGTCCCGGAGGCGCACACTGGATTGTGGGGTGCCCCAGGGAGCAGTTCTCTCCCCGATGTTATTTAACATCTATATGCGCCCCCTTGCCCAGATTGCCCGGCGGTTTGGGCTGGGTTGCCATCAATATGCAGATGACACCCAGCTCTATCTACTAATGGATGGATGGCCCGACCCCGCTCCAGGGAACCTCGACCGGGCATTACAGGCTGTTGCGACATGGCTCAGGCTGAATGGGCTGAAGTTGAACCCAGCGAAGACAGAGGTCCTATGCGTGGGTCGCGGCGCTCTGGGAAGGGAAATAGCTCTCCCGGCCTTCGATGGTGCGCCATTGAAAGCAGTGCACCAGGTAAAGAGTCTGGGTGTTTTATGGAGCCTTCACTATCGATGGAGGCCCAGATAGCAGCCACTGCCAAGTCAGCATTCTTCCATCTGAAGCGGGCAAGGCAGTTGGCCCCTTTCCTTGAGCGCCGGGACCTCGCAACAGTGATCCACACAACGGTCACCTCAAGACTAGACTACTGTAATGCCCTCTACTTGGGGCTACCTCTGTGCCGGACCCGGAGATTGCAGCTAGTGCAGAACGCGGCGGCCAGGCTGTTGTTGGGACTCCCGAAGCGGGAACATATACGGCCGGGGCTACGTGAACTGCACTGGCTGCCGATTATATACCGGGTCCAGTACAAAGTGTTGGTCGTTACCTTTAAAGCCTTATATGGCCGAGGACCCGTCTTTCCCCATATGAACCCCAGAGAGCACTGAGGTCAACGGAGAAAAACCTAATGACTATCCCTGGGCCGAAGGAAATTAAATATCAGAGTACCAGAGCACGGGCCTTTTCGATCGCGGCCCCTACCCTATGGAACCGACTCCCCGAGGAGGTGCGGGCCCTGCGGAACCTCGAACAGTTCCGCAGGGCCTGCAAGACCACCCTTTTTAAATTAGCATATTCGGACTGCTAAGAAAAACGGTAATCAAGGATCCACCAATGCGGTCTAAAGATCTATACCGCAGTATAACTGTATTTACTGGATTGGTTTTAATTTAATGTTTTAATGTCTTATTGTTCTATATTGTAAATCTAAGGCTTTATTTATTACTGTATGTTTTTAATGGAATGTTGTTAGCCGCCCTGAGCCTGCCAAGGTGAGGGAGGGCGGGATATAAATAAATAAATAAAACGGGCCTTTATCCACTCCTCTCTATCTGCAGTTTCTGGGGGAACTTTTCCCTCTAAATGCTTTCGGGCATGATGCAGGATGCGGCTTCTCTCCTCTGTTGTAAAGCGGGACAGTAAGAGCTGTTGACAGTTTGCATAGGATAATGTGTAGCCATAATACTGGTTAACAGATTAGTCATTGGGATAGGATTGTCAGAAAATGCTACAGTATGAACCTTCCAATTTACTAGATCACTTGAAGTGAAAGGCACGTACATGTATTGGGTTTCATTGCCAGGCCGGGCTGTAGTGGGACGTGGACTTCTTGGAGGGGAGCTAGCAAAGAGTCCTCTGTGCTAGATATAAAACCCGGAAAAGTTGAGGGGGAGACCGTGGAGGGACTAGAAGTTTGCTCAGTACTGGGAGAGAGTTCAGTGTTGGAGGAGAATTCTAGGGGTGAACTAAGACCTGCTGCTAATCCTTGACTGTCAGACACAGGCATGGAATAAAGGGGAGCTGTTGCATGGAACGATAGTTCAGAAAACAGCTGCTGGATTTAAACTTCGCAAAGATCTTGCTCGCCCTTTCACAGCCCCAGCTTCCTCATTTGTCCCTACTTCCTGGTTCTCCTCATCAAAGGTTTCTGGAGCACTTTTAACTGGCTGCGCTTGGCTCTCACCTTCAGCCTCACCCTCTGCTGCCCCGGCACCTCCTCCTCGTTGCTGCATCGGGAGTGGTAAGTACACTGGAACATATGGTGGGGGACTAGCCAAAGGGTCTTCTGGTTCGGCATCTAACACTGGGGGCTTTTCCTTCTTTGGAGAGGTTGTTGTTTTTGTTAACACGTCCTGACACAGCGCCATAACTTGACTTGCAGCTTTGGCCGCAGCCCTCTGAGCCCATTTTTCCTTCATCCTCTGCAACTTTTCTGGCCACCAGTAAGACTTCTGCACCGTTGCTGCCCAACTGACGATGTAGGGGAACTGACTTGCGTGTCTCAGGGACTGTATTACACTTTTATAAACTTGATAAAGCAAGCCTTGGTCAAAGCTACCCTCGGGCAGCCATTCTACATGTAAGGCCACCCAGTGTTTCTGACATAATGCTTTCAGAGTTCTGGGAGTCAATTTGACTCCATAATCATCACAGACATGTTCCTCAAAGTTTTTACACATGTACTCTAGTGGGGTTTTTGACTGATTTCCACCCATGGCACCAGACATTTAGACAAGACACTTCTAGGGAAAACAGAAAACAGCAGCCACCAGTAAGGGATCTGGACAGCCAGGGAGCCCTGGGGGTTTTCACTTCCTCTCTCTCATGACCCAGTGGGGCGAAGAGAGTTGAACTCAATCAAAAATGTGACTGTGGTGCCTAGTTCGGTCTTTCCGCCACGAGGGTGGAAGGCAGACGGTTATGCAGCCATCCCAAGGGGAAGGAAATGTCCTTACCTCGTTACTTCCCAGCGGCCAATGCACCAAAATAAAACAGAGAAATAACGAGGTCCGCACAATTACTGGTTTGAAGTGAGGTTTGCTTTTTGGTACCAAAAGGAGGACTCAGTCAGACATGGGCCCCCAAAATGACTGAGCTGCATTTCCCTGAGTGCATACAGTTTTCTTAGCAAGCAAGCAAGCGAGTAGGCTGGCGCAAGCTTATCTGACTTCAAAGATCCCACCTCACGGTGCTCTCCCCAGTAAATTTCCATGACATGATTCCTTTACTCTATTTACAGCAAGTTGCCTGTAGGAGGCTGCTCCCTTATCTAATCTTCCAGCTGGAGCTCACAGCCGCTGGGAGGTGGTCAGTTTCTAATGGCAGTATTGCAACAGACACCCTAGTTTGGGGGCAAAGCATGCTCTTATCCAATATACCAATTATTATTATTGGGGGTATTAATTAATTATTCAGGGCTCTCCTTTAGCAGCAGTTCTCTAGGGACTCTGATTGAGGTCTTTCACATCATGTAGTGCCTAATCCTTTCAATTGGAGATGCCATGGATTGAACCTGGGATATTTTTATGTCGCACAGATTTGTTTATAGACTTCACCACCACCATCCCCGGAATGGGGCTGCTTTCACTCGGCAAGACACCTAATTTCCTCAGAGAGTTTAGGGATGCAAGAACTTGGAGTTCCTATCTTTGTGCTTGGTACACGTCATAAAGCAATGTCCAGAAACAAAAGTGAATTTGTTGCTACAAGCCTGGAAATCTTATATGCCAATGAAGTTGCAATATACACAATTTGAATCACACTTCAAATCTCTATTCACCTTGTATAAACTACTGTCTCTTCAACTAACCTATCTCAAAGGGTTGTGGCAAAGATAAAATGAGAGACAAGTTCTGTGATTTTACACCAAGTCACAGGGCAATGTTTAGATTGCATCTGAGAGGAATGATGTTTTATAGCTATGTAAATGCTACTTTCATGTCTAAACACCTTAGACAAATCTTTGGATTTGCCGCTTTATCCCTCTTGAAAAATTTCTCCTGATTCATTTAGCCCCATTTGGCTTGATCTTTGCTTACAAAATGAGGCATGAAGCAGCCTAATGATGGGACTGTCTCACATAATTAGTATCTATCTAGAGGTGTGAAGATCTATAAAACGTTGTATAACATATGATATATTGAGTAATAATAACATATTACATTTTACATATATCAGTTCAATAATCCTCATTGCACACCCTGTAAATGAGGCCAGCATTATTATCACCGTATCATCTTGGCTAAAGACACCTAGGAATACCTGTCTAAAGCAACCAAGTGAGTTCACCATTGCAGGAAGATTCAAACTAGAAAGCCCCATATTTTATTCACTGAGCTGCCTCCTGCTCAGGCTCTCCATGAGGCTGACGTGCCCAATGTCTTCTTGGGTGAAAAATCTCTTGCTTATAAAGCTTAATAATGCCAAAGAGAATTTTATATCCATCCCACTGAGATTACCCCAAAATTGAATAAATGCTTTCTCCATTTATATTATTACAGGCTCCCTAATTCCTCACAGCCCAAATAGACCACCTTGGCCAGGGCTTGCCAGATCTTGGGAGCTAAATAAGGTTGGAATTGGTCAGTAATGGGATTTGAAATCACCAAAGAAGACTGAGCTTACTCTGCTTATCTCTTGCTGGAGTACCTCATATTTAGGGTTGTCATGAGTTGGTTGTGGCTCAATGGCAAGTTGTTGTTCTTCTAATTCTCCAATGTGCAAGACTTCCTGAGTAGGTTTCCTTTGAAAGGGAGAACACTAGAGACATAACATTTTTGTAATGTTTACTTCATGTACAAATATACAAGTAAACCCCTGTAGAGGAGTACAAAGTAGAGGAGACAAAGAAGTGTTTCTCCAAGACAGAAGATTCACTATGCTGCACCTCATCCCCAGAAAGAAAGAGATGCTGATTCTGCACTCACCTTGCTCTGGGGCAGACTTCCGTTTCTGTGCAGAGCAAACTGGCAATTTTGCACCAGTTGCTCCGTGCCGCCATTTTGTGCGGGGCAAACCCACAATTTGCTGCGCCGCAGTGTAAACCTGTTTTTTTTCAGGTTTACATTGCGGTGTGGCAAATCGCGGGTTTGCACCATGCAAAATGGTGGCACGGAGCAACTGGTGAGAAATTGCCAGCTTGCTCCGCACAGAAACGGAAGCCTGCCCTGGAGCAAGGACCCCCCCTTCGCTCACCAGCCGTCCCCCCCCGTCACTGCCCCGAGAGCTTCCTGCACCTCCCCAAGCCCCCACTGAGGCCCCGCCACTCACCTGGGCTGATGGAGCCCCGACGGCGGTCCGAGCAACGCCTCCCAGCCAACGTGCTCATCTCTGGGTCCGAGGAGCGTGGCCGGAGCGAGCCGTCAGAAAGCAGGAGGGGGAAGCCGAGCCCAGCACCAGGCAAAGAGGAGGAGAGCCGCCTGACCCGCAGTGGCAAGAGAGGCCGCACCCCAGCATGCTGCAGAGGCCCAGGATGCCCGAGGCACGCCCAGGCAGCCCAGCCCCGGCATGCCTCTCCCGGGCATCCGTTGCTTTGAAAGGGGGCGGAGCCAGGGAGGGGTGGAACCCAGGAGGGGGGGAAGGACTGGGACGGGAGGATAAAAGGGAGGGAGGCAGGAGGTCGGGGAAGAAGCTGGCCAGTGCTTATTGAGGCTGCCTCCAGAGAGAGAGGGACAGGAGCCACTGCACAGCCAGAAGGGGAACGGGGGCCTGTGGTGAAGTAACCTGGCTCCCACCCCTGTTTCTGAGACCTCCGGGGAACATCCACAAAATACTCGAGGGGGGCCGCCCGGGATAAAGGGACGACGGCTGCATCGGGAGACCGGGAGAGGCGCGCGGGGTGCGACACTTTCTTTCTTTCTTTCTTTCTTTCTTTCTTTCTTTCTTTCTTTCTTTCTTTCTTTCTTTCTTTCTTTCTTTCTTTCTTTCTTTCTTTCTTTCTTTCGAAGCTGATTCACCCTGTACATTCCCTCCATTCTACAAGCCTGATTCTCTGTATATGAAGTTCTTATTTATTTTGATCATCTTTTCTTGGTGTTATATCTACCTCTTGAACGTTGTCTGTCTGAATCGGATCCCATGATAATTGAATAAATGTGTTTATTATAGGTTTTTGTCTGGGGGGAGGGGGATTCAAAGGGTTAAGTATTTTGTGAATTTTTGACTGCAATTGCTGTATGTCCCTTAAAAGTTTAATTAAAATGATATTGGAAAAAAACCTGACTCACACCAGTCTGTCTGTTGTGTCATTCTCTGTTACAGTTCAAATCTCTGTCTCTCATATGTGCACACGCACAGACACCTGCTGCCTCGCTCAGCAGAGAAAGGCCAAATCCCTCCAACCCCGAATAAACCCATTCGGGAACCATCTCCTAACAATCATCTCCTATTGATGAAACTTCTACAGTCATTAAAGACTATTGATATTTTTTTTTTCATAGGCCACAGCCCCAGTCCCTGTAGGCCAAAAACTGATTAGATATCAACTGAGAGGAATGTCTCAGTTATATGAAATATTCTGCCGTCTATTTCTTGAATGCTTCAGGGGCTAGTTGCCTCGAGAGCTGGTTACCACTCCAGCCTTGCCATTCAACCCTTCACCATCTACTGCCATTTTCTAAATATTTTATCAGCTTCTTTTCTTCTGTTCTGCCACCCTTGATACTACAAAACTGAGAATCAGTTTAAATCAGTGAGGGCTTGGGAAAAGGGAATAAAATGTGTTATTACTAGTATTCTCTTCTCAGCTGATTATTTTGTTTGCCTTAAAACAGAATCCCTTTTTAAAAAAGAAATGCTGAAGAAAATTATTTTTTGATTTTAAAAAGCTTACCAGGAAATCATCAGAAAACATATCTGCATGAAAGGAATTCCAATATTTTTAATTGACTGAAAACATTTTTAGAGCTTTCCTTTTACACATCAGGTAAAGAAATCTGGAATGCTCTCATCACATCAGCTAAGAAGAAAAGTATTTAGTCACCAACATTATTTCCTACAGTCCTCCTTAGTGAACCACTGTTCAAGAACCAATCTGGCCTGATTTTGCTTATTTTATTAGTAGCGTTAGCTCAATATTTGACTCCAATATTTCATGCTCAGAAGGCTGCCATATTGGGAGGGGGAGGGGAGAGTAGAATCATTAATCTCCCTTAGACTGATTCTTGTGACACAATGAGTGACAGATGGCTATTTAACTAAGATAAAATTGAGACCTAGTTAGGAATTGCCACTTTCCTGTCTACCGATTAGATGCTTCCTTCCCTCCTTTTAAAGCAAACTAATTGATACTGTCAGGAAGGCAGAAGTCTGCAATTTTAAGCTGTTGTTTCTGTAAAGACATGGGACTTCAGATTCTGCCCAGTATGTAACCTTATACAAAGCAATTGTTATAATGGGATGGGATAAAGAGTCAGTGTTCAGTCCCCAGCTTCATGAGGTGGTACTGAAGCCAAACCCTTAGTATCCTATACATACTCTAGGTTTCATGTACCCTTTACCTCAAGAAAACATACACACATGCAGGCCATGAGAATCTCTGACAATGACAAGTTGTCATAATTATTTCCTCAGAAAAGAACACCAGCAGGCATGACACAATGGACATTTTTGACCCACTGCTCTTGTCAAAGCTGACTTAGGTATGTGTTTGATCTGGCTTCCCAATAATTTCACTGGAATGAAAACAACAGCTATCAGGAATAAGAAATTACTTATTGGTAAAATAAAAACAGGGCTTTTTTGCAGAAAAAGCTCAGCATATTAGGCCACATCCCCTGACGTCACTATTGTTTCACACAGCAGGAACTCATTTGTATATAAGGCCTGACACCAAGCCAGCTGGAACTGCGTCCATTCCTGCTCAGAAAAAGCTCTGAAAACAAATTATTTTAAAGTTTGATTTAAAAAAAATAAAATCCTGGAGTATTAAAAATTGAATATGTTGTCGAAGGCTTTCACGGCTGGAGTCCACTGTTTGTTGTAGATTTTCCTGGTTTTTCACAACTGGCCTTAGGTTTCTTTATATCTCTGTGCTATTATATACTTAATATTCATTTTTCTCACACAAAGCAAATGTATATTCCACCTATGAAGTGCAGGACCTACAGACAAATAGCCTGGCTATGAGGGAAACTGGACAAATCTTTTTCTTTCATCCTCAACTACTCACCCTGTAAAATGAAACTACAGACTTTCCTCACAGAGCCTTTGATAGGACAGCCATGGGCAGATATGAACCACAAGTCTTCCCTAAAACAGAACTGGAGCTGATGGCAATGAGTAACACTGGTGCTCAGCAAGCCTACTAATAACAATAGCAGAGAAGGTTGAGATGGACTTACAAATGGCTTGCAGTTTTCCAAAGAAATTTATCTCTTCTACTTGGTAGGAATAAACCCTGCCTCAAAGAAAATTGGACCAAATGATCTTCAGATTCTCCTGCCAGTTCTCTCTTTCAATAAATTCAAATATAAAATTGTACTATATTTACAGAGAAATCTTAGACAATGTTATTCCTTTTAAAGTCCACTGAAGTCAATGGACTTCAATAGGTTAGAACTGTGTTTAGGGCTGCACTGCAACAGCAATATCTTCAACCTTATTGGACCCAGGGCCTACTTTTAACTTCAGTGTGCAACATGAGAGTCATTTTTCTATTTTTAATCAAACATGTTGATTTTCCCACTGTTCTTTAAGGTGACAAGGTGTGATGGAGAATTCCTTTAGCTGCACAGAAGATGGAAGGTGGCTATATCATATCATGTAATGATGAGGAAAGCTACATCTGCTCTTTTTTCCCTATTAATTTAAGGGTGCAGGAGGCTTATCTTCCTTAGAGCCTCTGGCCACCCTTTCTCTTTAAAAGAAGCTGTAAGCAAAGGAAGAAAAAAGGGACAATGCCACTATCACAACCTGCCTTAGGTTCTGCCACAATGCAGCTCACTCACTGAAGACCAACCATTTGGTCCTCTTCGTCCATTTCAAACACTGTAATGTATTTTAAATGTGGCTGGAACCTGGGCCTGTAGCTAGGGATTCTAAGATTGGAATAATACATGCATTACAAAGCACAGGAAGGCCAGAATACAATTTTTAAATCAATCTTCTTGCATGGCTGACTACCCATTGAGACACAAGCTGATACATGCTTATTTTAAAAATGCCTTTTTGTTTCTCACCCAAGGATGCCAGCAGTAGCAAAGCTGAAAAAGCATCTTTAACTTATTAAAAGTTAGTGACAACTCCTTTCTCAAGTTTGTCCTCCACATAGAAGGATATTTTCATTTCACCCCTAACCTGGATAGCCCAGACTAGTCCAATCTCATCAGATCTCAGAAGCTAAGTAGAGTCAACTGTGGTTAGTACCTGGATGGGAGACCTCCTTGGATTGCCAGAAGTTGGGAGGGCAGGCTTTATTCAGCCACCTCTCTGAATATCCTCCAGGCTCCCAGTAGGGGTCAGTCACCAGAGGTTGACATGACTTCCAGGTGCAGATACACACACACACACAAAAATATACCAAAAAAATTGTTGTTGTTAACCACTCAGTCGTATCTGACCCCTGGCAATTCTAAGGGTCAGCTCTCTCCACGTTTTCTGATTTTGTACTGTTCTTTCATGCTCAGGCTGGTGTCAACTCCCTAAAAAGGATACTTGTTTCACAAAACTGGATTCTCACGGCTACCCACCGTGTGCTACTGAGATGCAGATGAGACCCACAGCACAACTTGAATAAAAACCAACCTCATTGTTTTCTGTGCGTCTCTGGTAGGGACTGCCAAACTCCTACTCAAAAATTAACTGATAATTATATTGTTATTTTCTTTTTTCAACATTCAGTCTATCTCCCAAGCAGACAACTTTACATTCCCTTTAATATTACATGTCAGGAGAAATTTGGAGGTCCTGCTAGGTCCCCAAATGAGAAGGGATTGCATGGAGAGTTTATCATCTGTACAGGCCACCTTCCCAGTACACTGTTAACTGTTAGCACTTGGTGTCAGGGACTTGGCCAGTCCCCTCCTGAACTAGGCAAAGCTGTTACATAAACCCTTCTATTGATGGAGTCGTAATTGGGAAGAGTGGAGGGATAGCCCAGGGACTAAAAAGTAATCTTTGTCTGTTTTTCTTTTCTTTTTCTTTTTACAGTCACATAGTTGAAGAAACAGATAAAAATTTCCTGATCCACTTGATAAATTTTACAGATGCCTCCAGCCTTGTACAGCGTGTTGGATAATGGTATCTCCAAAGACCCTGAGAGAGCTGCTCAGCCTTGAATGCGGCATAGGTGAGGAGGGAGAGAGAAAGGAAGAATGGGGAGGGGGGAGCAGCTGAAGATGAATGGAAGTTAACACTGCTCAGCTGCAAGGGCAAAATTCCAAGAGGCCCAGCAGGCAGCTGAGAATCCAGCAGCAGGACATACAGTCCTCCCTCCTCTTTTGGTATTACAAAGAAAGGGTGTATTAGGGTTGTTACTAATAAAAGGTATTACAGGGATTGTGTTGTGTTTGGGAATTCTGCTCTCGGCTGCAAAAAGTTCTTGTATATAATGAAGGCTCTCCAGAGGAGCAGAGGTTTTGTATTAGATGTAGGTGTGCAAAGGATCACATTACAACAGGAAAGAACAAATCCACTGTTAATTGAACAGGAAAGATGCTACAGACCAGTGTTCCCTCTAAGCTGAGTTAGTGTGAACTAGCTCATAGTTTTTTAGCTTCCGGCTCACACATTATTGTCTTCGCTCAGGAAAAATAGCGTCTGAGCAATCTAATTTATGCAGTAGCTCACAACTTTAATGCCATTAGCTCACAAAGTAGAATTTTTGCTCACGAGGCTCCACAGCTTAGAGAGAGCATTGCTACAGCCTCCCCACAAATTATTTCTCTAGGACAAAGTTGTGCCCAAATAAAGCATAAGATGTTAACAAAACAAAAACAGGCGAGTGACCATGACACAGTTGGTAGAGCATCTGCTCGGTAGGTAGAGGGTCCCAGGTTCAGTCCCAGGCATCTCTTGTTAAAAGGATCAGGTAGTAAGTGATGGAAAAGATTCTCTACCTGAGATCCTGGAGAGAGTCACTGCCAATCAGAATAGACCCCACAGACCTTGATAGAACAATAGTCTGACTGAGTATAAGGCAGCTTTGCACAATGAATCTTTAACACCATATTTTACTAACGGCCACAAATGCACACACAACACAAAACCCTGAAAATCAAAATGAAACACAGGTATGTTCAACAATGCCTCTCATCAGCCAGGCTTGAACTCTCTGGTTCACAAGTTTCCACTTCAGTTTATTTCAGACCTGCACTGCACAAGGAAGTCAATCATTACTACGGCCACAAGTGAGAATAAAAAATTCCAGATCTTATTTCTGAAAAAGAGATAAGGTCAACAAAATATCACCATCTGTGAAGATGCTGCAGCAGAATTAACAGGGAGGAAGGCTTTCACAGTAGCATATGATCATACAAAACTGCCTTCTGCTGTGTCAGACCATTGTTCCATCAAGGTTATTGCCGGATCTGACTGGCAGCAGCTCTCCAGAGCCTCAGCTAAAGAGTTGTTCATAGTATCTGTTACCTGATCCTTTCAAGGGGAGATGCTATGGACCTTCCACATACAAAGCAGATACTCTGCCCTTGAACCACAGCCACTCCCTGTTAGGCTTCTGATGCAAGCATTGTAATTGTATTGTTCTAGAATTCACCAAAAGCATACAACTCTTCTACTGATACATGAAAAAAGTTTCTGTGTAAATAGACCACCCATGTGGTCAGTTATTGGGGTGTAAAATAATATATAAACCTCTCTGAGCCTGGAGTAGCATTGTCATATTACTTGATCTATAACCTTGCCAAGGTAGCATTCTTAGACTGTTTCCATTAACAGAAAAAATCCAAGCATTCCATTTTAAATCAGCAGAGGACTCGCTTAAATATTTATTTAGTGACAACGGGGCATTAAGTCATTAGTTTTAAAATAAGTATAAGTATAATTAAAGTTCTTCTGGTACCTTGAGCAACTTCCAACTAGTGACGCAAGCCCCCCCCTTTTTTTTCATACCTCACCTTTCTCTCCTTTCCCCCCACAAACAAATGACCTCAGACCTATGAACCTGCTCTTTGGCTCATGACACTGAACAAAAGTAGCCTGTCCCCAAAACATCTGAGAATTATAAGCAAGAACCATTGCAAAGCTGGAGGGTTGCCTACTCTGGTTCGGCAAATTTTGGGGCTGGAGCTCGAGGAGAATGGGGTACGGGGAGAAACCCCAATGGGATATGATACCATTCAAAGTAGACATTTTCTCCAGGGAATTGTAGTCTGGAGATCAGTTGAAATTCCAAGTGAACTTCAGGCCCCACCTGGAGGCTGGCAACCCTTTTTTGGAATGACATCAATGTATGTGAACTCAGCATCTATACTAATATCAGTAAGGTGAAGCACACTTCAAAGTATATTAGGCAGTTCCCGTTGTCTACACGGAATGTGAAGATTAGAATTTTTCCCATCAGCAGAGAACCTAATTGTCTGAAGAAACCTCAAAGCATTTCTCAATATGTGTCCGGAAAAATCTGCATTTTTGGACCGGAAGAGTTTTATATTCAGTTAAACATGGCAAATAAACAGCTGCTTTGCAAAATACAAAACCTTCTAAATTTTTTTCAAGCTAAATATCTGGGGCACGGTTCTGCCCCTCCCCCCACAAATGGCAGTACATGTAGCTAGATATTCATATTGCCAAGGAAAACACAAAACATTTGAGACAGGAGTAGGGAATGAGGGGAGACAGGACTGCCTGACACTAATATGAAGATAAATTGTGGTTATGCAGGAGCAGACAAAGCAACTGAGCCAAAAGTACCACTGAAACCTGTATGGATCTTGCTAATCACAGTTTCATATATTAAATGGAAATCACTGCTAGGGCTGCCCTTTCAGTCTCACAGCTAATCACATGGTCTTAGGGCCTCTTTCACAGCTACAAAGACTTTAGAAGCACCTGTAGCTGGTTCACACACACACAAACACACACATATACATGTTCCGTCAGCTACAGCATCAAGCAATGACTAGCATGTATGAATCAGCCACCATAGACAGAACATTCACATTACTGCCCATCAGGTCACATGTGGTGCTTTTCAGTGGCATTCAGCTGGGAGCCAAGAAGTGCTGTACGATCAAATGATGGGCGTGCATATGCAAACCAGCACTTAAGCAAACAGGTCTGACTGCCTGAATTTACAATGGATGTGTGTGTCAATTTCACAGCAGCTGCTGTCAACTGATGCAACAAAAAATACCAGAAGTTGTTATATTCGAGATATCCTGAGCCAAAACCTCAAAAGCTCCAGACCACAAAGTATTCCATTACTTTTCCTTGTGAATCTGCCTTCACTCATTTAGAATATCTGGGCAATTTTACATCTGAGACATCCTATATGCACCAGAACACCCATTCAGCTTGTATCTTATGTAAGTAACCGGCTCCCCCCCCCACACACACACACACATTTGAATATCTTCTATTTGAAAAATGTGCCGGCTGTGCAATCTAGTTTTGAGAATATGCAGCCAAAACATGTGACTTCTTTAGCAGTCTGGAAGAGAAAGTAGGATGATGCATTTAAACAATACACACACCTCACAAAATAACTGCTAAGGGAAATGTAAAATAGGAGGCAGTGTGGTGAAACACAGAAGTTTGCAAAAGGAAACGCAGATAACACAACTGAGAGCTGTGATGGCAACACAAAAGTTCAAATGCAGAGACTGTTAAACCACAGCTCCCAGGAAATGAGAAAAAGATTGAGGAAATAATGAAAACCTAATCTCAAACACACAAAAGGACAGTGAGGTAACAGCAGTAAACAGATGGCTATGGCTCTAAGTGATATCAGTTGTAATGCATAGCTTTGATTGGCAGGTCTTCTCAGTTTCCCTTTGTTACAATAGGACTAACTTCTCTCTCTTCTCTTGATAAACTGCTAGCAAAAGTTTAAGGGAAGAGTTTTTCTGTTATTAAAAATTTCCATTCTAGAGCAGGAACTAAAATGCCTCTTCCACCAAATGGGAAACCCAAATATGTTTCCACCCCCAAGTGATTAACATTATTCATTCCTTTGCTTCTTATTTATTTATTATTTACATTTATACCCCGCCCTCCCCAGTTGGGCTCAGGGTGGCTAACAACAATTAAAACAACAGTAAAACGACAGTGTTAAATTATTACAATAAAACATTATTAAGAATATAACAATAGAAATTAAGTAGTTTGTGGTTCCAAAAAGTACAGGCTCAGAAAAAGCCATCACTCTGATCACCTTTGATGAATAAAAGCTGTCTCCAGGTGAGTAGACAGCTTTTGTGAATTAGAGTAGATTTTTTCTTTCTTTCAAGACATCCAAATTACTAATATATAAGCATAAGGCTGGACTAAAACTCTGTGAGCTTGTAGTTTTTGTGAGTTTACGGTAAATCTGAATTTGCATTCAGAAGGTATTTTCCTTCTGAAGGGGGGGGGGCTCATCTCTAGACACCTTGATCACAAGAGGCAGCAGCTAAGGTCAGGATCCTATACCTCATTTCTGCTACTGTTTCACTTTATGTGTTGAACAGGCAGTCCTCTGCTTTGAACATGCAGTCCTTCAGCGCTAGGTACTTCTGCTTGCACAAAGCCAGTCTCTTTGAAGGAGATGAAGAGTGTCTAGAATGACAGAGATGTGCTTTGCAAAGCAGACAGCAGCTTTGCAAAGAAAGAAGGAAGCACAAGTAGTGATATGATAGAGGATCAATGGCAAACTATTTACTGGGTACTGTGGACAACAAGTTCAGGGAAAAGCTCTCCCTTGAACCAACACAGCATTACCAGAGCAGTGGGCACTTGAACACATGAAGCTGCACTTACACCAATTTGAAGAAGAAGAAGAAGATATTGGATTTATATCCCGCCCTCCACTCCGAAGAGTCTCAGAGCGGCTCACAATCTCCTTTACCTTCCTCCCCCACAACAGACACCCTGTGAGATGGGTGGGGCTGGAGAGGGCTCTCCCAGCAGCTGCCCTTTCAAGGACAACCTCTGCCAGAGCTATGGCTGACCCAAGGCCATTCCAGCAGGTGCAAGTGCAGGAGTGGGGAATCAAACCCAGTTCTCCCAGATAAGAGTCCACACACTTAACCACTACACCAAACCGGCTCTCCTTAATTTGGTCCTTAATCTAGCAATGTCATTCCTGTCTACTCAGAATGGCAGCAGCTCTTCACAGTCTTGGGTAAAAATCTTTCACATCACCAATTACTTGATTTAAAAAAAAAAAAAAAAACAGGAGATATCTGGTATTGAACCTGAGACCTTCTACATGCCAAGTAAATGCTCTGTCACTAAGTCATGGCCTTTCCCCTAAAAAGACCAAAGGAAAATGTTGAGGGAGAAATAAACCTAACAGCCTATGAACATGACAGGGGGAAATATGCTGTAAGAGCAAGGAACGTTGAGACCTTTGATGCAAATGTGATGACAATTTGATCATTTGGGGGTCATACCGATAGTTTACACCCAAGCTGAGCCCCTGGATCAGATCATGCCGTTTCCCTCGGTGTTCTAATCAGACACCATGTAAACACAGCATTGTTCCTGCTCAGAAACCCCTGCATAAGTTGTTTGGAATGGGGTCATAGGCAGATCAAGCCTTTGCAAATAAGCTACCCTCCACAGGCTTCTTAATACTGCAGCCTTTTATGCCTGAAAGACCTTCTCATTCCCCAGAGAAGGCAGGTATTCCCCAAGGCCATGACTGAATCTAGAGCACTCGTTATTTTCTGAGCACAGGCCATTTACATTTCACACACACAGGTCACTTGCATTTCACTCACACACACACACACACACACACACACCTTAGGGAATGTGCAGTCAGGATTCATCTTTTCAGACATTTAGGCTCTAAATTTTAGAGTACACATGCTGCTTTTTGCAACTGATCTGACAGGAAAGTATTATTTAAATATTCCCAATCTGAGTCATCTATCTCCCCTTTCTGATTGAAAACTAGGAGGTGATGTGGGTATAATGGGCCTAGGAAACAGGCCACTGCAGCCCTCAGAAACCCCTTCCATTGACTACAAATGCGAAGTCAGGCAGCCATAAAGAGACACACAGAGTAATCTCCCATCTGTAAATCACTGTAAAGGATTGGGGGGGGGGGGGTGTATTTAAAGGATGAGGCAAACTCCAGGCCTGCAAAGGGCAGGGGGAGAGAACTTGCAGGAAAGCAGAATGGGAGGGTGCAGGAACCACCAGATTTTTAACAGAATGTAATGCATTCAAATGTTTAAACCTCACTGGATGCTTGGTGAATACTCAATTGCTGACCACAGCAGGTGAACAGACCATGAGCCAAATCAATGGGTGATTGGCCATAGATTTCATTTATACCCCACCTTTCTCCCCAAAAGGAAGACCTGAAGCAGTTTACATGATTCTTTTCCCCTCCATTTTATTCACACAACAACCCTATGCAGTAGGTTGGGCTTAGAGCATATGATTGACTCAAGGTCACCCAGTGAGGAGGAGGAGACTGGATTTTTACCCCACCCTTCACTCAGAGTCTCAGAGCAGTTTAAAAACCCCTTCCCCTCCGCACAACAGACATCCTGTGAGGTCAGCAGGGCTGAGAGAGTTCTTTCAAGAACTGCTCTTGAAGGAACAGCTCTAAGTGAACTTGTAACAGATTCAAGATCACACCAACAGGTGTATGTGGAGGTGTGGGGAATCAAACCTAGTTCTCCCACGCTCCTAACCACCACTCCAAATGAGCTTCCATGGCAGAGTGAGGTCTCCCAGATCCTAGTATGCTTGATGACAGGAGATATTCCAATTAGTGGTTATTTAAAGAAAAAGACAATATTGTCTGCTCTAACTGACAGTGGCTTTCAAGGATCTCAGGCAGAGCTGTTTCACATCATGTGCTACCTGATCTTTTTAACTGGAAGTGCCGACGATTGAACCCAGGACCTTCTGCATGCCAAGGAGATGCTTTACCACTGAACCATGGCCCCTCCCCTACTTTATTTTTTTAAGCCACCCCCCATAGCAGGGACAGGAGGTGGCCATCATGGGGACAGTGGCAAAGCAAACAACTGCAATATGGATGGAAGTAGAAAATTCCAAACTTTCCTGCCCACAAAACAGTCATCCAGGCTTTGCTTCAGTCTTTCACAAAACTTTGGAACAAAACAGGTTTGGGAAAGACAGATGTGGAAGGGGAGCCAGAGAAAACCAGGGGGTACACAAATACTTCCATAATGTGGAACTGAGGGAGGGGAAACACTTCACAACAGCATCAGTGCTGCGACAACCTGTGTGGAAATGGCCATAGATGCAAATTTATAAAGATAGTTTGCACGTATACCAACATCTACTGCAGAGCCCGCCTACAGAGTATACTTAGTGCAGCCTAAGCAGCAATTTGCATTCCATTATGTGCCATAAATAAGGACTCGCTTGCTTGCATACTATGCTCACCTAATAGTGTCATTCTCTCTAATAATAATAGTAATATGGGTGGCCCCCACGCTGATCAAGAGGGCAGAAAAAGGAAGCCAACCATAGACGTGAGGGAAGAGGAGAGTAATGCAAAAAAAATTTTTTTTTAAAATTAATAAAAAAACACCCCTCTCCCTCCATGCCATCATGTCAAGGGCTATGCATGTTCATTGCGCAGAATGATTGATAGCAGAAAACTGGCCTGATTGAGCTTCCCTCAGTTAAAATTAACCTGCCCTTTAGGCTGTGAGGGAGACAGACCCCTCCCAATAGCTGAATGGGAAAAATCAGGGTGGAGGATTCACACCATCAGCCCACCTCAGCCTCCAGTGCTGCAAACTCTTAAAATTATAAACTGTGCTCTTTTCACAGCTGAAAGATGTTGGGGAGGGGATTAAATAGGATTGGAGGGAAATCGCTTCCTCTGACCCTAATTAATCCCAACCCCCAGGACTCTTTAAGCTGCAAAAAAGTGCTAAGTACCTAAAGCTTAAAGTATTCTAGAAAAGGGGAGGAATGGAGAGGGAAGGAAGGAAGAATGAATTATGGTCAGGCGATAATATATCAGATACTGCAGGCAAAGACAGTTTAAAACACACCATCAACATAGAGGATCGACAGAAGGATTTGAAGGTAAATGAACAGCAGCCTATGCGGGCAGCCAAGTTCTAGCTATAGCATGCAGCAATGAAACTTCCTACATAGCACATGCTTGGGTATTAATTGGGATCAAAGAGCTTTTTCTCCTTCAACCTCTGGTTGAGCCCCCTGCCGATCCTTGTGGAACCCCTTTCTGTATGCATCAAATGAACATTTATCCATGCATGAAACCAGTAAAACAACAGACAAATGTATGCACAGAAAAACGTCAAAATACATCTCTTCCATCCCCCTATGCTGCCATGTAACCAAAGAGGAATACATCACACCGTCATAAAAGCGTACTGCAAATACAAGCATAAGCATGCCGAGAAACAAACCACATGATACAGACAACTGAAATCCACATCTGGACTGCAGGTTTCCAATTTGGCTCAGAACAGAGCTTCTCCTCAAATCTGACTCCACAGAAGGTATCTCAGTTCATCAGAACAAAGACCATAAATACAAACTATGCAGCAAACAGCATGAAGCTCAGTTTCCTTCTCACAAGTACCTGATGCCAAGATCTGTTGCTCTCTCCTAAGGAGGGACTAAGGGCAAATGGCTAAGGATCTGGACAGGAGCCAGCATTTTCTTTTGTAATACTTATTCTCGTCACCACGTGCACGACAATACAAAGTTGCAAGGAACACGCAGCATTGAGCAAAGAAAGAATGTGGGCATCAAAACTGACACCTCCTATTGCTACCTTAACATGTGGAGGTTTTCACTGCTGCCAGAGATCTTCTTGGCACAATAACAGGGAGATGAGAATTATGATGACAGATTCTTCACATCCGCCCTCATACATGTGTGTCTTCCACAGCTTGACTATTCCCATTGTAGAAAACTCTTCTTTAAAGTTTATGTTGAAGCTACAACTTTCCTGCTGCCAAAATCCGTAGCTACTTGTCTCCCTCTAAATGGTTGCAGAGAATCAATGTGCTGGATCAGCGGTTCTCAAATATTAACATCCTGAGGGACCCTTATTTTGATTTAAAGTTTTTCAAAGACCTCCCATATCCTCTCATACTCCCTTAACAGTGCATGCCATCACGTGCTGGCCCTGCATGCCACACGTCAGACAGCCAACCCCTTGTCTTAGAGTATGTGGCAACAAGCGTGCCCAGGCTGTTGAGACTTCCATCCTCTTATGTCTGTCAGATAGTTATTGTCTATGCATGCCAAAAGATACCTATCTTTATGCTGAGATACTTTGCACTGGAAAACAGGGTGGGAAACAGTTCAAATATATACCAAAAACAGCTGTGACACATTTGGACAATTCCCTCCCTGGTGCCACTCAGCTAATTTAAGTAGCCAGGGCTGAACTACTAGATCTCTGCTGTGTATGTGGACTCAATAGAGGACTGAATTAGGGCGTTCCTGTCTGGCTCATTGGAGCCATACGAATGGGGACTTGGGAACAATGGGCAGTAGGATCCAAATCCCTGCTGTCTTACACCAATCACAAGCCCCCGCCAGTTTGAATGACCCAATAATGTGCTTGCACAAGAACCCTGAGTTGTATATAGTTGGCCTCGTTGGGTCAGTTTTCCAGTCTTTACAGTGCAGCCATCTACAATGCTGTACCTAATAAAGAGCTGTTATTCACTATCACCTCGCCTCTTCCATGTGTAGAATCCACTATATTATAATCTCACCGACCAAGCAGCACATCTTCTTGCTAACATCCTGAGGTGGTCTGGTAGTTAGTTGACTGATGGGAGTCACATCTCCATGAGTTCCTACCATTTAAAAGAGCAGGAAGGTGATTCTTTTAAGGCAGATATTTTCTTCCCCCACCTCGCTTACCAGACAACTAAGCTCCATTTTTACACTGGAGGATGCAAGAAGGGCTCAAGAAAGGTCTGATGAAGGGCTCTTAGAAAGGTCTGATGGCCCCCCTGGAATAGCCCCACAGACTTCCCCTCTACCCCTAGTTTGAGAAACAATGGGCCAAATCAGATCATCATCATCTCCTCACTCTCTTCATTATTCTCATGATGTTTCTAAAGAAGAACTGCATGTAGCTGTGGCAGGTCCATTTTTTAAAAAGCTGGCAGAACAACAGCAGGGGAAAAAAAATCAGCCGCAGAGAAGTGGCAAGCAAAAAGAAGAAGATGATGATGATACTAGATTTATATCCCGCCCTAAGCTCTGAATCTCAGAGTGGTCACAATTTCCTTTACCTTCCCCCCCTCCACAACATTCTTCTGCCCACTCCTCACAGCACCCACACAGGCTGCTGTCACCCAACCCAGGCTCACTTTCTGGCTCAAACTCCACCAAGGTGAAAAGCAGCTGGGGAGAAGGATTGCAGCAGAGTTAGAAGCAGTGGCATTGCCACACTCACTCATCTGCCTGGTACTTTTTTTATTGTGAACTGCCTCTAGGGTTTCCAGCCGCCACTGGGGCTTGCAGACAGGGTTGCCAACCTTCAGATGATAACTGGGGATCTCCTAGAATTTCAACTGATTTCCAGACAACAGAGATTAGTTCCTTTGGAGAAAATGGCTGCTCTGGAAGGTAGACTCTATAGCATTACGCCCCTCTGAAGTCCCTCCCCAAACCCAACCCTCCTCAGGCTTCACCACCAATTTATCCAGATATTTCCCAATCCAGAGCTGGCAATCCTATCTAGAAATCTGGAATTACAACTGATCTCCAGACTCCAAAGATCAACTTCCCTGACTACTTAGAAGAGTACGCTCTATGGCATTATATCTCACTGAGGTCCCTCCCCTCTGCCATACCCCACCCTCCCCAGGTTCTACCCCCAAATCTCCAATAATTTCCCAATCCAGAGTTTGCAATCCTAACTGCCTCCGAACTAGCTGCTTTAACACACATTCAAGCATTTGGATCTTGTGCTGAATTTTGATTTTTCATGATAAACTCTATTAAGCTTCTGCACCCCTGATATGGTGCAGAATGAAGAACTGAACTCAAAGTGCTTGTCCTAATCTGCTGCTTCTGCTAATGTCTCCCAAAACGCTGCCAGCCTTTTCAGAAGGTAGCACAACCTTGTCATTCATTGCACAATTCATCAGACCCTGGATCCCTTTCAGCAAGGAGGCCATCTAGCTAGTGATAAATAGACAGCAGTTTCCTGGTGATTGTCTTTCTGGACATTTCAGCATAGCATTTAGCCAAATCCTGATGGTCTGGCAGACTTAAAATGATGCAGCATTAGCAGGGGTCATTTTGTAGAAAAATAGGTGGTGGAGCTCACCTAGGGATTGTTATGCAGCTGCACCTACTGCTCAATGGACATGGTAGATAGGTGGGGAGGAAGAGGGGGAACTCTCAGAAAGGTTCAGGAGCTATGCTCCTGTGAGCTGCTGCTGAATTCAAGGCCTGAGCATTAGCCTATTCATGTTTGCTTGGGAATAATCCACTGTGTCCAGCACATCTGTCACTCAGTAAGGTGCAGACAGGATTGTAGCATTAGTCTGTTTACTTACATTCAACTACTATGAGAATAATCCTAAGGAGGTCTATTCAGTGAGTACTGCAGGAAATGTACTATAATTAGGTTTGCCAATCTCCATGTGAAACCTAGAGATCACCCAGAATTTCAATTGATTTCCAGGCAACAGAGATCTGTTCCCCTGGAGAAAATGACTGCTTTGGAGGGTGGACTCTATGGCATCATATCCTGCTGAACTCCCATCTCTCCCGAAATCCCACCCTCCCCAGGCTCCACCTCTAAAATCGTCAGGAAATTTTCCAACCTGGAGTTGGCAACCCTGTCTTCCAAAATCCTGATGGATGATAGTTAAATGGCTGTTCATTTTGCTTACAGAAGAAATTGTGGGTTAGCGTTCATCAGACAAGACAACTCTGGAAAGGTATGGGGTCTCCAGTGCAAACTGCATGATGGGATTTACAGCCTACACTGCTGACACCAGTACAAACTAAAACTTTTTTAAAAAAAGAATATAGAAGTTTTCATCTCTTGTGGTCACTAAATAAAAACTTGAAAACGTATCTGCAACCACAAGTGTTGCAGAAAAGCTGAGAAATTCCTTTTTATTTAAAGGAGCATTTTTAAAAAGTGCTGCTGTCATCATGAATTGCCCAACTTCACAGTAAACAAGTCCTAACCATGGTGAACATGTCCCCCACCCCACTCGGGACTCAGGTGGTTTCAAATATTATGAGGAAGAGGAGAGCATGGATAACAAGATGCTTGTGAATCCCATTTTTACACTTTTGTTATAATGTGCAAAGAGGGAAAGTTGAATTTTTTTTGTGGGCGAGATACATGGGCAGCAGATGTTGCATCTGAGATATGTAACATCCTTCTTAGCACATTCAGTACTCTAAGTACTCTAAGACATTTTTACCTCCCTTTCCATCACTGAGTCTTCAAAGTGGCTTACAATCCAAACCAAAATAATGCAAATCCAAAACTCACACAAATTAAAATGCTTGCAAGACTATAACAGAACCAGCAGTAGCAAGACAGGCAAACAGCAAAATGGGAAGGGGGGGAATGTTGTTACATGACAAAAGCTTGAGACATTAACATGTGCATCAGAAGCACAAGGGAAAAAATCAATCCAATATTTCTGCACCCAAAACCATTTGTTCTACTCCAGGTTACTCTTAAGGATTCAATACCAATTGGAAAGCCATGTTGTAGGGAGACAGCTAGTGTGGGGAAAGTGGACTCAGACCCATGTTTGAGGTGCCCTAGATTTCTCTTCAACTATCTGGACTATTGGGGTGGGGGGTGTTTCATACATTTCTTGCATTATAACTTGTATTACAGAAATTAATACCTGAGTCACCAGTACTTTCATAAGAGGCACATACATAAAACACCTTGTAGAAAGTACAGAGCACCTATTTTGCTTTCTTGATATGTTCCACAAGTGGCACAGCTGTGGCAGTTCTTGCATGGGTAACCTCTACAGTTTGACGAGTACTTCTGAAGAAAGAAGCAAAAAATGCAAATAGAGACAAGGAAAAGGGTAACATAGGCTGCGAGCAGACCAGCACTTTGGGCTGACTCAGAGGCACCTCTGAAATAGACCTAAAAAATCCTTCCACACACAAACATCTGCTGCCCGTCCTCGTTCTGTACTCACCCCGTCCTCTGGTCTCCGCAGTGCGACTCAAAAAGCTACCACTTCCAAATTGGTAGCAAATTTTTGAGCCGCACATCAGTCGCCTCCTTGGCGTCTGGAAGCAGAAGGGCATAAGCAAGGCTCCTTGGTGGTGTAAAACCATCAAGCTGCCCCAAGTCACATCTGGCTTATTAAAATAAAAACTGTTCAGTGCTCATGAGTGCATGAGCATGTGTGCGCACATGCATGCATATGCATGAATATGTGCGTACACATGTGCATGACTACTGAAAATGTATGGGGAAGCTGAGTGATGGGAATGGTGTGCAACAGCTGTCTGAACACACCCATGTCGCCCCATTGGATGGGATGTCACCCCATGGATGGGATGGGGATGGTTTGTGGGGGAGCATGTGGAGGCATCAGGATGGCGCTTTTTGAGCTGGCCCAATTCAAGATGCCTCCCGAGTCCCAACTGCCCCAAAATGCGGGTCTGTTATCAAACATACAACGGTTAGGGGAGACACAACCTTCTCTATCAGTCCACCTCTTCTGCTATGTTCTACTACAACAGCTCCACTTCTCTAAGCAAAGCTTTCTGAAGGTCCCACCCTACAACACAGGTAAAATTGGCAATTGCTCATTCATGTGTATTCTTGGTGTGGCTCCTATGTTGTGGTATGGTTTACCTGAGGCTCTTAGAAAGGCCCCCACACTTCTTTCATTTTGCAAAATGGATGAAATGAAATTGTTCAGGAGAGCATTCCGATAGAAAGAGCAAAGCTGGAGTAACTTTTTTTAGTGATAGTCTTTCCTACACTGATTGTCTTTTGCCCTAAATAGGGATGGGCACAAACCACAAAAATATGGTTCAGTCATGGGTGAACCATGAATCGAACCACGAATCCAGTTGGAACTTCAGTTCGCAACCACAAACCAGGCAAAATTCATCATGAACAAAGGTTCAGAGGCTGGTTCATGCCCATTCCTAGCCTTAAACAGATAGGTGTAGGCAGTACTGATTGTCCTTGTCTTAAATAAATATGTTGTTTGGGGTCTTCCTTACTCTACAGTCCCAGCCCAACTGTACCATTTTATGTGACTTGGAATCTTTGCTGTTAGATTAAACCGTTATCATACTTTGTAATCTGTTCACTGTCTTCATGGCATTATCATATTTTATAATCTCTTTACTGATTGACTGAATTTTTTTTTCTTACTTGTTATTTGCCTTGAGTCCCAGTGAGAAAGGCAGACTAATAATAATGATGACTCGAAGGATTATTGTTTTGTGGCAAACCAGTTTGCCATTACATGCAACAACAAGAAAACTATGTTTACAAAAATCATTGCTTGCTAGCAAGCCAAAACTGAAATCACAATGAAACCATGGTTTCCACATACATGCAAACTATGGTTTAGAGCAATTTATTTTCATTTCATTTTATTCAATTTATATCCCGCCCTCCCCACCGAGGCAGCTCAGGGCAGCTCACAACATAAAATTCTAACAATAAGATTAATGAATATTAAAATACATTAAATAGTTTACAGTAGTTAAAACAAGAAAACGATCTATCAATGTGCTATCCTACAACCTTCCTTTGGGGTGTTTCAGGTACCGGTCAGTTATATGCCAACCAGAAGAGGACTGTCTTACAGGCCCTGCAGAACTGCCCAAGGAAATTTATAATTTCCAGTTGAGACATAACAACAAACTCTGGTTTGCCAAGGATGAAACACAAGGGGTTAAGTAAGAGAGAACATGTGACTCCAAACCTTGTTCACATAATGGCTGAACTGAGTGAGTTCGTCAAGTGTCAAAAAAATTCACAACAGATCCAAAAGCAGCCCCATGGGGTGGTGTACACAGATGAAAATGGGGGTGGGCAGGCTAAAGCCACTTTCCTGTATGCTGTAGTCTCAAACAGAAAAAGAGATGATGTGCATTTGGAAGGCACAAAACTTGCACTGCACAAGCAGGGCCTTTTTTCTAGAAAAAGCCCAGCAGGGACTCATTTGCATATTAGGCCACACCCCCTGGTGTCAAGCCAGCCAGAACTGCATTCCTGCTCATTAAAAGCTCTGTGCACAAGTAATACAAAGTCCTCATGTTGTTCCGAATGAACATAAAGACTTGTATAGATGGAACCGGTGAGTGTGCATTTTCAACTGTTCCAAAGATCGACTCATTTTTCCTTCCTCCTGCAGTTGTTCTGCCTCTCTCTTTGCTTGAAGAGTTTCATCTTCTCTTGAGCTACAGAAAAAGCCCAAGAACCCCTGCAATAGGAGCAAAAGCAGCATTTGCTCTGTAAAAGCAAGCCAACAGGAAGTTAAGGCAGGCATCTCAGCCCAAAACAAGCAGTTATGGGAGCACAGATTCTTCCTCTCCTTGGCCCTTCACATAAGCCTAGCAATGATTACTAAGAGGTGGCCCAGAGGAAAGTAAGACGCAAAGTTCTGCCAACACCGCTTCCTGTGACTTCCTCAAATTATTCCTTTTCACAGGGATCTCTCTTCCAATCACAGAGTTCCTCAGTAGCCTTCCCTGAATCATCAAGACAAACCGGAAAGATCACTGTGCAAAACAACACCAATGCATGATGGAATAAAGCAAAGACAACATGACTTGAATCCTCAGCACACACACGCGCGCGCACGCCTGTTGTTCTGATTAATTCTTTTGAATGCATTTATTAAAATAAATAATTTTTGGAAGGTATTTGGCTTCACATAGTCCCAGTTCTGAAAGTTTCTTCTGGATACAAAGTAATGCTCTAGCCTAAGTTACATGTGCAAGCTCACCAATTAAATACAGTCTCAAGGATCCCAAACTCCTTTCTTACAGCTGAGTAAATTGTCAGGTCCATTACTGCGCTTCTCCATCCCCACACAGAAGATAAAAAGAACACCGTCAGGTTTCCGTACCCAATCACAGGTCAAAAAGGACCCTTGGATTATTGCCTTGCCCCATGTTGATGGGAAGGGTTCAAATAAAATTACCCATCAATGGCCAATTCCCTATCAGAACTGATGTAATTTCAGCTCAGAAGTTTCAGACAGGGAGATCTGGAAGGTTACAAGTCTTATGCTACTGACATTTCACTCCCCCCTGCCACCTTCATTTTGCCCTCACAGCTATCTGATGATAGATTTTACCTTAATATTATTCTACCTGCTTCCACTGCAACTAAACAAAGGAGTGAAACTCCCACATCTCTGCTGCTGACTGTGATCCTTACAATTTAACCTACACCCTAAGAGCTGCCTCCCAGCCTTTCAATGGCCTGTGGTCTAACAGAGTTTTTATTTCTGGACCATGCAGTGCCGCCAAGGGGAACACGCCAATCAACATGAAGAACAACACAGATTTTACCCATCCTGATCCTTCTAACAAGCCATGCCTGATGGACTTAACTGTCCTGCAAAAAAAGCTGTTGACAAAGTACCCATTTGCAGGAGTTGTATAGCCTCCCATTATAACCTCTGATGTAATAAATTTAAAAAACCGGATTATCATTTCTATTTCCACAGCTGCACTGAACTTGAGAGAAATGCTGCTCAATTTGTGACCTACGGCCCACCAGGGGCTCTGATCTATTTTTTGCTGCCTGCCTAGTCTGCAAAATCAGAAGGGTTGTGTCACAAAGGCACAGGCTTGAAACTTGGCTTAGTAGTCCTCACAGACATGATCTCCTAGACCTTCTCCTGCAGTTTTTCCCAATCCACTCCTCACATGCCTTTCCTGTCTTTGGTGGGAGAAGCCTGTATTGTTGCTGTGGACAATCCAAGGGGAAAAGCTGTACAATGGAGCTAGCTGCATTTAGGCACTGCTTGAGAGACACACACAACCAGGCTTGGCAACCTACCATCACACACATTTGTCAAATACATTAAGCTCATATTATGATGAATCTGTGTTTGTGGGGAAAATGTTTTGTGCAATGATCAGGAACAGGAGAATAACACTGTGCACTCTGGCAAGCTACAGTACCGTGTAACAGGAAAGACCCTTTTCACTTATATAAGCATGCTCCCCTATGGAGGCGTGCCTTCCACAGAGGACCGTCACAACAGTTTATTGGATAAACAGCCTTTATAATTGTTGCTGAAGTTGCCTTGCCCTGGAAACTCTGAGTCTTAAGAAATCTAATAAATCTATTCTGAGAACATTATGTCTACCCAGATGGCAATAAGCGAGGAAGAAAACTTCAGTAATTCCCCATCAAATTTTCAGTTTCTAAGGGGGGGGGGCCACCTCCTACTTCCGTTCAAAGAATCAGCAGCATGTGTCGTCACCCAGCCCACTTTTAAGAAAGCTAATCTGTTTCTCTCTGTGTCTCCAACCATTCCCTTCAAAACCAAATTGGCGCTGCCACCTCCCACAGTCTGACGCACCATATGCTCATCTGAAGAAATGTATCACAGGCGAGGCAGGGTATGGGTTTCTGGTAAGAAACACAGGAAGCACTGCTCAGCCTCTCACTGTATCTGAACTCCCCCCCCCCCCCGTTATCTGTTGTTCAAGAAAGAAAATTATGTGGATTTTTACCAGAACCTATGAACCAGTCCTGATTCACCTCCCCCCCCCCCCCCCCCGCAAAAAAAACAACCCTGCCAAACCACCTTCTATTCCCACTTATTTTGGTGGAAGTTCAGGGTTTGTTGCATCTTGGAAAAAGTGTCCAGATCTTGAAGGACCAAATTCTTGCTGAGATCAGAAAGTCTTCTGTACCCCACCCCTGGGTGCGAAAAGTCTTAATAATTCCTTCTCTGAATACATCAAGTTGGAAATCTTGGTAGTACATCCTTAGCTTTCCTCTCTCTGCCACACAGTAAAATATTTCACTAAACTAAGAAGACTGTAGGTTGGTCACTCCTGATAAACAAATCAGTAGGCAGTATTCACATGCTTTACAGTAGCAGACCAAATAAACCTGGACATTTAATCCTCCCTGTCCAAGAGGACCCATCACTAGACAATGTAAGAAATAAAGAAGACTTTTTTTATTACCATCTTGTCCAGAGCTCTCAAGATATTCCGTCAGATCACAGCCAAATACGCTTGTGGCTCCTTTCCTTTTGAGTTTCGGCTTTCCTCCCTTGTTCTTCATGAGTTAGTTCCAAAAAGAGGTTTGTCCCCCTCCTTCCTTTCCCCCCCACCCCCCTCGTTTTGCTTGGGACAAGTGCAAAGGTCCTCCTTTTTCTTCAGACCCTCGTTGCCTGGGTCCTGTTTCCGGTCAGCGACATCAAACATCCAGAAGAACTTCTAGCTGGAAGAATCAACATTAATCCCCACCAGATGTTGAGCTGCTGTGGCTTCTGCTCTTGCAGGAGGGAGATGTCAGGACAATACAGAGATCTCCAGCAGGCAGCAGCAGAGAGATCATAGCCCAAGTTCAGAAGGGTTCTCCTCAGAGGGAGGTGGATGGTGGTGGCCACAGTGAAATTGGCAACAGGGGGCAGATGTTGGCCAAGGGTCTCACTTCCTTGCCACTTACTCCCAGGAACTTCACAAGCCAAATCAAGCAGGCAGTCCAATTAAATCAAGCTGGATCTCACCAAATCCTTCAGAGAGTAGTTATCGGACACTTCGGATCTTTTCTTCCATGAACTTGTAAAAAAGAAAAGAGGAGGGGAGAGTGAAGGAGAAAGACACAACTAGGCAATTACTCTTCTCTTTTTTCCCTCCCAGACTTTTCAAACTATGTTAGAACAAGGAAAGGGTTTTCTACATTAATGCCCTCTCTCTCTCTCGCTTTCCCCTTTCCTCTGTTTTTACAAATCCTGGGATTATCCAGCTCAGGAAATGCTGGAAGGAAGTTAGCTGGGGAGGGGGCGGAGGATGAACTTTTTTGGCAGTGGTCTGTGTGTTTAAGAAAAAGTCAGGGCAGGGGAGAGGCAGGCAGAGGGTTTTTAGAGCAGGGAGGGAGGGGGGATGTCCTGCCCGCTCAAAGATAACGGGACAGCCTGAAAGGAAATCGTTCCACTGAGTAGGGGCCCGGAGCAGCTCAGAGCTCTGACGTTTCCTGTTCCACAAATGGTCAGCTCTGGGGGAAAAAATGCCTAGGGAGGGGCCGGGGAGGAGGAAAGAGCATAACTGGTTTCAATAAATGGCCAAGGCTCCTTCTACACCGGGGCACCGCTCAGCGTAAATGTTGCTTTCTACATACTTTGCCTGCTGTTCTCTCCTGCAAGAAAAGGGGGGTGGGGGGAGAGGGACACTGGTTAGGCTGCGGGAAAGACCTGGGAAACTGTGAAAAGGCAGGCAAAAGAAGGACGATCTTGAAGTCCAGCAGACAAAGGCGCTTTCTCTCTCTCACACACACACACACAGGCGCGCGCGTTATTGCAGACCAGAAACAGATGCTCTCCAGTCCTAAATCTGCACTCTGGAATCAGTTCGCAGCCCCTTCTCTTCAGCGAAGTAAAACAAGTTACCACAGAAGAGAAATTCAGCAAGCTCTGAGAGGCAGGGAAACAATTACTCTTCTTTCACCTCCAAAGTATGCCAAACACCAATATTTTGTATTACAATGGCTTTTTAAACTGACAGGTGCTATGGCCCTTCACAGAAGCGGGATGAATGGAAATGTTGCTTTCATTTCATGTTGGGGGGTAATGAAGGGCAGGGTTCTACCTTATGGTTTGTAGCATTTTATTTCCTGTTTGATGAATGTCTGTCACATCTCTTTTCCCCCCAATAATTAAAAATCAAGACAGATCATAAAGTTAAAATGTACCAAATGCAGAAAATAGTATTATAGAAACTTTCCATCTACCAATGATAAAAAATATAAAAGACCTTTCTTCTTTTACTCACAGATCTGACGCCTTCAAACAATCTCTGCAGTTATGAAATAACTGTAGACACACTTCCTTCTCATCTGAATCATTCCTAAGCTGTCAGAGATAACACTACTATCAAGCACTTAGCAAACTAAAAATATTACATTACTATTATCATTAATGTTCAGAAACAAAAAAAAATATTCTGGGATTTTTCAGTAATTGTTTCTGCCACCTTCCCTAGGAAACTCAGTCTGCGTCATGTATTTATTTCAAACTTCTTAAGAGACCATGATGCTTGGTCATCACATGACGTCTCAGGCCTTATGACATACAATGTTATGACTGTATGAGAGGGTAAAACAACATTCTGGTGGGAAGACTTGTGTACTGTAACTGGTGAGGAATAGGCTTCAAAGGGGTCAGATGTCTGATTCAAACAAAGAACTCCTAAGAAGCAGATATTTCTGAGAGATTTTTTTCAAAGATAGGAGCCAGACAGTAACTTGATTTTGCAAGAGAGGCAAATCCCTCCTTACACACAGAACTGATGTCTCTGCAAAGTAAGGAATTTTGAAGCTAATCCAAAGTGCAACCCTATGTATGAACCTTTGTTGTGTGAAGAACAAAAGTTATATGAACCTTTGCACATGCATTTAGATCATATTTCACAAGCCTGTTACTACCTGTGCTATCCTAACACTTTTCTGGGAGTAAACCCCTTGAGTAGACGAGTGGGATTGAATAGACCTTCTTTAGGACTGCTGGTTAAGCATATCATGGCAATCAAAATGGCCTATAACACAAAAAAGGAAAATGGAGGCCATGGAATGTTTGAACCATACACAGTGCTGCTCTCTCATCAGGTCTGCTTGGGTGTTTGGGCTCATTATTAGGGTTGCCAGCTCCAGGTTGGGAAATAACTGGAGATTTTGGAGGTGGAGCCAGAGAAGGACAGGGTTTGGAGAAGGGAAGATCTTCAGTGGGTTACCATGCCATAGAGCCCACCTTCCAAAGCAGCCATTTTCTCCAGGTGAACTAATCTCTGCTACCTGGAGATCTATTGTAATCTGAGGAGATCTCTAGCCACCACCTGGAGACTGGCACACCTACTCATCCCCGCTTCCCATCACAATGTATTTCACAGGACCGTTGTGTGGATATACTGATATAACAACATGTAGTCTATCCTGACCTACTAGGAGGATACAAATACTTTCATTGAATACCCTCTCCTTCATTTTGACTTCCTGCATCCCATATATGGACTTCTACCTGAGAGTAGTCCAAATCAGCAAAGATGGTGCACCCAGCCTGAAAAATGGAATACAGCTTCTTCCCCACAATTATGAGATTTCAAAACTTGTTTTATGTTTCTTTCTTTCTTTCTTTCTTTCTTTCTTTCTTTCTTTCTTTCTTTCTTTCTTTCTTTCTTTCTTTCTTTCTTTCTTTCTTTCTTTGGGTTTTTGCTTTAAAAACTCTGACCACCACTATTCTAAGACAACTACCGCATTCAAACGAGAAACAACATTGTGGTTCAGACCCTTGTCACAACCATCAAAGCTTTCTCTCCATTTGATATAAATGTCTTTAAAACTGATCGACATCTGACTGAAACTAGATTGGGGGGGGGTGCTTAAATGCATTCCTCAGTGGTCCTTTGAAATGTAAGAATAGCCTTGGATTTAGCAGAATTGTAATGGGGTATTTTAGATCTGTTTGTAATGCATTGTTTTTTTGTCCAAAGCTGTCAAGATGGACCATGCTGTAATTCCAGTAAACCAGCTAAAATAAAAGAAGCATCTTTTAAAAGAATACATGAGATGCTTTCCAGCTTTTGAAAATGTGCTGTTTAAAAGATCAGTCAGTACCTTGTTTTCCCAGGCTGAAAAGCTCTAGTATAGTGAGATGGAATCTATCATGAGAACCTAACCTATGACATCCAACCAACCCAATCACTGGAATGCCCTCTCCCAATCAGCCTGCCTGCCAGCCTCAATTTCTACAGACCACTTTGAAAGAATCAGCTGGTTTTGATAGTGGCTGGGATCTGCTCTAACCTAACTCACTGCTGACTTGAAAATCCCAGTAGTAGAAACAAGGGCCTGGACAAAAGCTGTGGTTACAGGACTGGCCTGTGCCTTCCTCTTTTGGAGCAGATGGAAGGCATCCTTCCAGGCCTATTTTGAGGGACTCCGCTTCTGCTTTTAGCATTTCCAAGACTGGCACAAAACTCATTTCCACTTCACATACGAATTGTTACATCTCCACTTATCTGCCAGGTGCCTTGTAAAGCAAAAGCAAGGTAAGGGAGGAAAGCTTGAGCTGCAGGGAAAGAGACAGTGTGTTCTCCCAAATATAGCTCTGCTGTTAGGATCATTTTCCTGACACAGACAATTCATTGTTAGACCCTGACACATCACTGTGACCTCCTTCCTCCAATCTCTTCCCCAACTTTCTTTCCCTCCCCACCCCTTGTCCAATTTCCTGTCTGCTTCTGAGTCATTTTGTTCCAGAACTTAATTCGACCACAGAACATCTGCTTCTTTGGGGTTTCAGCAGACCTTTGAAATCTAGATAACTTCATTTTCTACAGGATAAAGGAACATCTGGAATGAAAAGGAACCACAGTTCTAAGCCATTTATCATTGTTTTAGGTTTATCTTAAAGCTCTGGCTTGCTTTTGTTAAGATGTGGATTTTATGGCTTATTTTTATGCTGCTGTTTTTTATGATTTTATTGTACCGCTTTACTTGAGAGCTGCATGAAAACTTTGTAAAGAAATGCCCCTAATTTCCAGAACATCGTAGTCACCCGTCTGGTTGCCAGAGTGCCTGGAGACAAAGCTCTCACACATCTGCCAGAAGGATGTGGGTTTGTCTACCAGAATGGAAAGGAATACAAGCAGCCACAACGCTAAAGCAGTGCTCCGTGTCCCTGGAAGAGCGCCAGCAAGGAGAACGGATGGTTTCCAACTGCTTCAGGTGAACGCCATCCCTATCTTGGAGCGGAAGAAAGTGCGCCGTCAAGAGCTATCCAGGCCATGCGGTTTTCAGCCTTGACCATAGAATCCACTTTGGGAGGCTAATACCAGCTATCTTCCAGCAGTGCCAAGACTCCATTTCAGCACAGCGGGAAACACACGTACGCAATAGATGTTACCCACCCATGGAACCATCAAGCTTATCCAGGCCTGGATCCTGCCGGACCACCTAAGCCTTTGTCTAACGGAACTCAAGAAAAAGATTGGTAGCAAGAAGAACACAGAAGAAGAGGAAGACCATCTTCAGCCAGAGCCAAGTTCCTTAGTGTAAACTGGGTGTTACCTAGGCAATAATTTGGCCATCTATTTTAGATAAGTTTAATAATCTTAAGCACCCCTCCACCCAGTAATTTCTCCCATTCTTCTCCCCAACTATCATTTTGGAGCCTCCCCCTTGGCCCATGGTCATCTGCACTGCCAATCAAGTGACCCAGGCCTAAGCTTGTTCATTGGTCAGTTATGGGTACCCAATTAGGTACCACCAATCAACTTGCTACTGCAGAAGTCCAGCCCTTATGGTTGCTGCAGAGCCTCCCCTTTCTCCTCCCTCGTACCTCCCATCCCCTGAGGGTCTAAGGTAGTCTATTTAACCTCTGACCCAGCTCCCCACATGTGTGAATCTAGCAGTACCCTATCTCCGCTGTCTAGATCCATCCCCGATTCTTGGCTAGTTGAGGGTCCCATTTCCCCCGTCCTCTTTCGTCACCATTGGAGCCTTCCTTGAAGACTATGATAGGTAATTATCACCGTTTGTCTACCCATGTGTTGTCTCTATATCTCTCTCTATTTTTCTTAGGACTGTATGAATTATTTTATGAGTATTGTATCTTGTATGTAAGCCTATATTTTCTGGAATAAATTTTAATTGTTTTACTTAATTAGAGTCCCTAATATTTTAAGCATTAATTTCTAGACTTGGAGTCCTGTATACACAGGTAAAAGATCCTGATTAAGCCAACGAAGACAGAGGTCCTTTGCTTGGGCCGTGGTGCCCTGGGGGGGGGGGATCCCCCTTCCGGCTTTTGACGGTGTACCGCTGAAAGCGGCCCATAGAGTCAGGAGCTTGGGGGTTCTTCTGGAGCCTTCATTGTCAATGGAGGCACAGATAGCGGCCACTGCCAAGTCCGCAGTTTTTCATCTTCGACGGGCGAAGCAGTTGGCCCCCTTCCTTGGGCGCCAGGACCTAGCAACAGTGATCCATGCTACGGTCACCTCGAGACTGGACTACTGTAACGCCCTCTACATGGGGCTGCCCCTGTGCCGAACTCGGCGGCTGCAGCTGGTGCAGAACGCAGTGGCTAGGCTGTTGTTGGGGCTCCCAAGATGGGAGCACATACAGCCGGGGCTACGCGGACTGCACTGGCTGCCGGTGGCGTACCGAGTTTGTTACAAGGTGCTGGTTATTACCTTTAAAGCCCTATATGGCCGAGGACCTGTCTACTTGAGGGACCGTCTCTCCCCGTATGAACCCCAGAGAGCACTGAGGTCAGCTGGAAAGAACCAGCTGAATATCCCTGGGCCAAGGGAGGCCAGATTGAAGTCCACCCGGGATCGGGCCTTCTCTATAGCGGCCCCCCTACTGTGGAACCAACTCCCGGAGGAGGTACGGGCCCTGCGATGTTTAGATCAATTCCGCAGGGCCTGTAAGACCCACCTCTTTAAAACAGCCTTCACTTAATACCGAGCCAAGAAAGTCCTGCTGGATATGTTTTATGTTTTAATCACTGGATTTTATGAAAGATCTTAATTATAGCACCATAATCTTAAGTCTAATGTAATTTTAATGATTTTAAGGATGATTTTATAACTGAAATTGTATATGAATCTAAAACTGGAATTTATAATTGATTATTGCACATGGTTTTATTGTACACTGTATTTACATGTTGTGAGCCACCCTGAGCCTGCTTGCGGGGAGGGCGGGATACAAATAAAAAGTTATTATTATTATTATTATAGGTGCCCACCTGACAATTCCCCATCCTCGTTTTGAGGGCATTTTGGCTTACAACTTTTCAAACAAAATTAAAGCATACATTGCTGCAGAGCACCAAACAAGACATGGAAAACCTCTCTTACATTACTGATGTTAGTTGTTCCTGACAAAAAAAAGGAGTTAAACCATTTATGTTTTCTGCTAGTTCCGTTTATGTTTTCTGCTAGTTCAGATGCAACAGTTTTTTATCATGCCACCTTAACCCATGTTACAATCTTTTAACACCCAGTAACTTCCAAGGAACTTAATGGGTGTAATTCCACTTAGGATAGCATTGTTAGTGCAGTGATTTTAAGCCAGCTGTTCACAAAGTACCCTAACTGGCACTCTCCCTCTGAGCATTTGGATTAAAGGACCCTGTAGCATGCAAATAGAAGGTTTTAGAGAAGCATAACTGGTTTTATATATCTGTCTTGCACACTTACTTTAAAAAGCTGCTCTTCCTACCACAGACAATTCCCTTTCACCCCAATTACTTCTCTCTGCTTGAGTAAAGAAAACTGTTTTTAGTCCTCAAGGGAAAATTACAAGGCTGAGACCATGAGATATATATATGTATGTGTAACTTTTCAGTTTTATTCTGAACTTTTCAGTTATTCTGAACACTATTTTTGTCAGAGGAGAAACAAATTGAGCCTTTGCTTACAAACGTTCATACCCAACACTTAGATAAAAGCTGAATTTGCAAAGAAGTCTGATTTGGTCTACATTAATTCTGCACTTTGTAAAGTTAAGGGGTCCCAAATGCTGCTTAGGGTAAGTCTAGACAGGAATCCCATAGCCTCCATTGAATAATACTCTGGGAGATACCAATGTATGTATAGGGACAACAAATACTTATGAGAAGCAAAACATACCAGCAGGAGTCCCAAGATGTGTGTGTGTGTGGGGGGGGGGGTGGCGGGCAGGGGAGCATCATCAGCAGTGGTGTAACACCACTTCAGTCTAGGGCTGCCAGTTCTGGACAGGGAAATTCCTGGAGAATTGGGCGGTGGAATCCAGGAAGGGAGGGGTTTGGAGAGAGCAGGGTATAATGCCATACAGCCCACCTTCCAAAGCACCCATTTTATCCAGAGAATGATTTCTGTCACTTGGAGAGCAGTTGTAATCCCAAGAGATTCCAGCAACTTCCTGGAAGTTGGTAACCCTACTTCAGTCTGCTCTAGGAACTACAAAATGCTATCATAAAACCTAGGGTTACCAAGTCCAATTCAAGAAATATCTGGGGACTTTGGGGGTGGAGCCAGGAGCAAGGGTGTGACAAGCATGATTGAACTCCAAAGGGAGTTCTGACCATCACACTTAAAGGGATCACACAGCTTTTAAATGCCTTCCCTCCACTGGAAATAATGAAGGATAGGGGCACCTTCTTTTGGGGCTCATAGAATTGGACCCCCTGGTCCAGTCTTTTTGAAACTTGGAGTGTGTTTTGAGGAGAGGCACCAGATGCTATGCTGAAAATCTGGTGCCTCTACCTCAAAAAACAGCTCCCTAGAGCTCCAGATACTATGGGTATTCCCTATGGGTATAGGGAATAATGGAATGCCTGCCCAGCAGACATCCCCACCCTGCTTTCTGATGACCCTGAAGCAGGGGGGGGCTCCAAACCAAGGGATCCCCTGTTCCCAACTGGGGATTGGCAACCCTAATAAAACTGCAGAGTTTCCAGCAATTTCTGGAGTGGATTAACATTGCTTTTGCGCTTTCCCTGGAATTGACATCACACCATCACCAAATGATGACTTTTCCCTCTCCCACCAGCAGCCAGAATGGCAACAGGAAACAGGACTTAGGGCCAGGGGATTCCCCACTCCTTGTGGGAACCTGGGAGCCATGATACCAAGTAGGGTTGCACATTCTGAATTAGACAATTCTTGGGGACTTTGGGAGTGGAGCCTAGTAAGCATGGAGTTTGGGAAAGGGAGGGAACTCAGCAAATGTGTAATGCCACAGACAACCCTCCAAAGCAGCCATTTTCTTCAGTGGAACTGATCTCTATAGTCTGGAGATCAGTTGTAATTTGAGGATATCTTCAGGTCCCAGCTGGAGGTTGGCAATCCTAATTCCAAGTAAGGTATTGTAACTCTTAGTCTGACTGCATAATACTATTAATGTCTACTCTGAATTAAATCCCATTATACTCAACAACAGGGCTTACTTCCAATTAAGTGTACAGTCCTACCGAACTTGGAGGAAACCCTAATAGAAAATGGGCGGGGGGGACAAATGTAAAGAGTTACCATGTAAGAAAAAGTGGAAAAGTTAAAGCCATCTCTTCCTACAGCTTCCTGTCTACTTCTCCTCTAGTATGTATCTTCTAACTAAACAAACCACCACCTCTAACTAGGAGATTCTCCAGCTATGGGCTCTCAGAGCAGCCTCATGAGGCAAGAAGGCTAAAGTACAGGGGAAATAATTTCCAAGAACACCCCTGCGAAAATTCTAGTGGGATATCCATGCTTGTTGTCTGTAGCAGGAAACATACCAAGTTTTAGAAAATTGGTGCCTTAAAGACTAACAAATGTATTAAACAAATAACCTGTTATGCACTAGACCCAACTTCATCAGATTCATGAAATAAAATCTCAGCCAGAAAACAGATGAATACAGAATCCCCACATGCACTGAAGGGGAAAATTATGAGTGGTGCATTAACAAGCCACAAAAAACTAGAGGTGATGGAACAGTACACAGAGTCAAATAAGGGCCATGGTGTAGTGGACAGAGTGTCACAACAGGATCAAATCACCACTCTGCCATGGAGCTTGCTAGGTGTCCCTGGGCCGCTCTCACACTCTCAGCCTTACCTACCTCACAGGATTATTGTGATAATCAAATGGAGGAGAGGGGAATGATGTTAGTTGCTTTGGGTGCCCACTAGGGAGAAAGATTGGGTATAAATATAGTAAATAAGTAAATAAATAGCCAGGGAATTAATCTGGACTATTGAAAGCAGATATCAGATGAATTTACAGTGGAGACTGTTTGCTAGAGCTCAGAGAAGCAAGTAAAGTAACTCCTGCTCAGATTGAAGATGGGAAGTAATAAACTGGTTGTTGTAACAGTTTTTTATGGCTAAGGGGCTTTGCTCACGCAAGCATGGAGAACTCTAAGGCAACTTCTGCCAGCCATTTGACACTGATACAAGCAGCAGAGTTGGCATTTTAGTGGTACTGCCTTCAAAAGCTGCCACCAGATTGCAACCCAGAGAAATATAACTGGTGTCAATTTTCCTGGTGTGCAAATAACACTAGAGGTCCTCCCTGCTTGATTTCTACATGTTGGACTGTTGTTGAAAACCCAGGAATGGGGCCATTAAAAAGAAAAAAGTAGCAAGCTTGGTCAGCAGAAGACCTCTTCTGCTGTTCACAAGGGCCTCCCCTGGCATTCCGGCCCACCCACAGTGCTAGGAAATACACAGAGTTTCTGCTGGTGCAGAATACTGAAAGTCAAACAATAAGGAACCACAGCCTGTGTTTATCCTTATCTATGCTTTCCTTAGAGAGGCTACTGGCAGTCTTATGAGAGGCTCTGAAGACTGATACTGCTTCCTGTAGGAGATCTGTCCTACACACACACAAACCAAAGCAGTGGATCACTCAGTCACAGGAAGGGATGATGCTTCTCTCTGCATATAAATTGTATTTCTGTCTTCCACATCTGAAGCTGTTTCTTCCTTACCTCATTTTACTGGAGAAATTCAAAGTGTATGGTGAAGACCTTTGGCTGATTGCCTCAGCACAAACAGTGCTGAAGTACAGCTATGATTGCAGCAAAAAAAATATCCACACTACAAACCACCTGAACCGCTAAAACACAAAACAACTGCGCTTCATTTCTGCTTCCTTTCAGCCCCAGAATACGTTTCCAATGCCAAGAATGAGCACTAGAATACAGGGCATAATAATGAATGTGCCAGTAAACATGTAGCAGGTCTGGAATAGATGAAGAGATGGTGCCAGTCAGACTAGAATAGCAACCCCCAGTCTGTTGGCCACGGGCACCACAATGATCACCAAGATGCTTCCTGGTGCCCACTTTTGTCTCGGGGTAGATCATCTGCTTTGAAACCAGAAATGCCTGGGTTCAACCCTTGACATCTCTGGTTTAAAAAGGACCTGGTAATAGGTGATGTGAAAGCCCTCTACCTGATGCCTAGGAGAGCTGTGGCCCGTCATGGTAATAGTCTAACTTAGTATAAAGCAGCTTCTTGTGATACCTAAAACAAAGGGCAAATCCTGGTTTTCCTTCATCTGATTGGAGCAAAAGGTGCTTCAGAAAACTCCAGGAGAAATTAGGGTTGGCAACAGACCTGCAAAAGTGTCCTGTCACTTTAACAGAGGTTTAGTGTGTGGAAATAGGCAAGTAATCATCATCATCATCATTTTATTTATATCCTGCCCTCCCCCCTGAAGCAGGCTCAGGGCGGCTGAGTGTTTTCATGGCGTGGAAATAAATATTATCCGATTAATTCTCTGTTAAAGAATCTTGCTCATCACTTTAAAATTTGCAAGAAGCACCCATTCAGAAATAGCTGCCACCAAGCATTGGTGGGAAATTTAAAACAACAACACAACCTCATATTTTTACCAGACATTTTTACTGAAAGTGAGCTTCCAGGAATCTCCAGAAGCTCACTGGTTTTACCATTGTGTTTTCAGCAACTTGTAGAGCTATCCTTTGTCACTTCCTGGGCAGTTCTAAGAATCACCAGAACCTCTATGACTTAACCACAGCTCAGACATGCAAGGTGCTGCTGCCTCATGAGCTAGGTGGGTGGAAGAGGCTTGGCAGGGGAGGGTGTCAAATGAAGAACTTAGCAGAGGAGTAGGAGAAAATGGCAGTCAGTCACTTGCTCTCCCTTCCTCTATTGGGGGTAGGAGAAATGAGATTTCTTCCTCCTAAAGTACAAGGTTAATGTTCAAGGTATACTTTTGAGCTAGTGTTGCCAGGTTGGTCAACTCAGTGGGCAGGGGATGGGGCTTACCTTTCTGGAAGCAAGGAGGGAGGAACAGGAAATAAACGTGACATGTTTGCATCACCAGGAAGTGATGTATGCACGTCAGTGATGTGGGGGGAGATGCTCTAGTTTTTGGGCAAAACTCTATTGTTTGAAGCTAATTGATGTCATGCCTCTCTAGGAATCATCAGAAATCTATGATAAAACCATAAGGTTTTGATTATTCCTAGAGAGGCCTGGTGTCAGTTTCAGATTTTCACCAGATTTCACCATAGAGCTTCCAGGGATTTCAAGAGAGGTGTGACATCACTTCCAGGAAACCTGAAGGCAATTAAAAATATTTTCCCTGCTAATTGCTGCAGTGCTGGCAGGAAGACCTATGGAAGGAGGGAAAGCTCCAAACTCCAAGGGGCACATGGCAATTCTACCACCATCCTGTGCTCCTATGTCTTGTTCTGCAAGCATTAATGTTGATTTCCACACTGAAGAAAGTTTTGCCTGCTTTCTGCTCAATCTCTTATTAGGTCAGGTTTGTTCCTTGTCAGTTGGTAACTATGCTGGCAAATCAGCAGTAGAAGAGTTTAGCACACAGTTGAAAGGCAAGTAGAAATAAAAACAAACTGTCCTCAGATCATAAGAACATAAGAGAAACCATGTTAGATCAGGCCAATGGCCCATCCAGTCCAACACTCTGTGTCACACAGTGGCCAAAAAAATTTATATATATATATATATATATATATATATATATATATATATATATATATATATATATATATATATATATATATATACACACACACACACGCACACACACACACTGTGGCTAATAGCCACTGATGGACCTCTGCTCCATATTTTTATCTAAACCCCTCTTGAAGGTGGCTATGCTTGTGGCCGCCACCACCTCCTGTGGCAGTGAATTCCACATGTTAATCACCCTTTGGGTGAAGAAGTACTTCCTTTTATCCATTTTAACCTGTCTGCTCAGCAATTTCATTGAATGCCCACGAGTTCTTGTATTGTGAGAAAGGGAGAAAAGTACTTCTTTCTCTACTTTCTCCATCCCATGCATTATCTTGTAAACCTCTATCATGTCACCCTGCAGTTGACGTTTCTCCAAGCTAAAGAGCCCCAAGCGATCCATTCTCATTATTGCTCACAGGTAGCTTTAGGTTAGACAAACTGCAGCTTTTTAGTCCCAGACCACTGCTTATATCCTGGAGTTAATAACAGGGAGCTATTTAACAGGATTGATGTAAGGATTACCAAATAATGACCTGTATCCAACCACACCATTAACAAAAAATTATCTTTTTCTTAAGAGGGGGCAGCAGTGATTTTCTTCTGCTGCAGCCTACTGAGCCCTCCAAAATGTTGTTCCTGCAGAGTAGTAGACCCTCAGGAACAGTCTACTGGGGAACGTCAGAGGAAAGGGGGGATTGGTGGCAATTAGTACAACCTTGAGTTCTGGTAACTTGAGTACAGGGATATGCCACTACAAATGCCTTTGTAAGGTGCTGTTATTGATCTTTAAAGCTCTATTCAACCTGGAGCCAACATATCTTGAGGATTTCCTCCTCCCATGTGAACCTATTCAACCTCGCCAATCACTTTTGGAAGCCTTGCTTTGGGATCCTGCCATTGGAGGCTAGACAGGTGGCAACCAAAGAAAGGGCCTTCTCGGTCATGGCACCAAAACTTTGAAACTCCTTTCCCAGAGAGATTCATCTGTCTCCCTCCATATTGTCTTCTAACAGTGGGTGAGGACAATTCCGTTTGGTGCTATCACTCCTCTTCTGTGTTTGGGTGTTTATCTGTGTTTTGTGTTTAATTGTTTTAAATATTTTCTGTATATTTGTGTTTTAAATTCTGTTTTTTTAGTATTTGACATTTGTAATGTTTGCCACTGTGGGAAACCCTGTGTTGGGTTGAAAGGTGGCATAGAAATAGTCATCTCCATGTGGAAGCAACCTAGGATGGGAGCCACGGTAGTGTGCCTTTTGCTGCATGCTGAACTCTGTTTTTGGCACTCCATGGCACATGTGTAGGAAAGGGTGACAGCTCAATTCAGCGCCTCGTAGCAAATGTACACCACCAGCTCAGCACCTGCTGGGTGTAGCTAGGTTACAAGCTGTTTTTTGTTTGTTTGTTTTGTCTTCCCCACAGTCACAACATGCTCAAGTGGTCCTGAGAAGGGGCTCTTGTTCAGTCTGAATTGCTGTCATTCTTCAGAGGATGCCAGCAAATCAAAACACACACACACATATATATACACACACAGGCTACACAGGAATAAACTTTTGCCTGTATGATCACATTAGACTCTTTACTGGCTATAAAAAGTATAGGAAATTCAAGGAAAAATCCCAGAGTTTTATTTCAAGAGGTATCACAAGGCTGAGGCCTTAATATATAGACACTATTTGACCGGCTTTACTCAGCATGCTAAAAGATTTCAGGTTTGTCCTCCCCTTCTTTTTTCCCTCAATTTCATGCTTTCTCATGCTTTCAGAGGTGAGGAGAGTCTGAAATAACCTGTTGGGTACCTCTCCACAGCAGAAAAAAAGAGATGCAGGCTGGATCCCATCCTTCCTTCATTCACAGGGGAGGGGCAGAAGGGAAACAGCTGAGCCTCTTCACTATAGGGATTCCCTCAGCCACATTCTTGGGGCTATATTTAACAAGTTGGAGACCAAAAGGGGGAAGGAAGAGAGGCAGGCAGATGGAAGTGCTCTCCCCACCCCCCATCAGCAGATGAAGGCTTTCTCTGCATACCCTTTTTTAACTAATGTTATCAGCAAGAGAGTCCAAAACAGGGCAAACAGTTACCCCAGAACATGGTTATGCGTCCAGCATAGGGAACTCTGTAAGGTACACTAGGTTCCATAGTTAAATTTGCCAGTTCTGGATTGGGAAATACCAGGAGATTTAGGGGAGTGGGGTTGGAGCTGGTGAGGAAAGGGACCTCTGGAGGGTATACAGAGTCCACCCTCCAAAGCAGCCATTTTCTCCAGGGGAACAAATCTCCATCATATGGGGATTAGTTGTAACTCCAGGAGATCACACCTGGAGGTTAGCAACCCTAGCTGTAGGTTTGATCCTATGGAAGATTTCGATGGATGGAATAGGGGGAAAGTTCAATGTTTCCATCCTCCCAGTGTAAACATCTCTACCCCCCCCCCCTCCACACCAATACACACACATTCCTGGGGGTTCCTTGTCTGTCAAGAACAGCTTTTCAGGCCACATTTTATGCTGCAACAGGAGTTAGGAGGCAAGAAAGCCCTGTTAGGCAGTAGAAACTGTTTGTGGAACCCAATCCCATCATTTTAACATTCAAATATTTTTGAGAGCAATTCTAAGCATGTCTATTCAGAATCCTACTCAGGTCTATTCAAACAAGGCTTCATCCCAGGAGAATGTTTTTAGGATTGCACTGCTTATCTATGAAATTTTGAGCAGGAAAACTTAGTGTGGGAAGCTATGCAGCCCAATCCTGTGTATGTTTACTTAAAACTAAATTCACCTGTGTCTACTAGAGTTAACACTCAAGCATATGTGCATAGAATCTCTGCTTTAATTGAACTTAATCTTAAATTAGCTTTCTTAAATTTTGGGGCTATAATTCAGCTGCTATTAATGGTTATTTTGACAGTGCCATTCTAAGCAGAGTTAGACCCTGCTAAGTCCACTGAAATCACTGTGGTTGGAAGAGTGTAACTCTGCTTAGAATGGCAGTGTGGATAATTTACAAGCGATATATCATCTTAATGCTTTGTTTTATTGTATGTCACAGATATTTTGTAGAAAAGTAACCAATGGGTTTTATCAGTAACCTTGTTCACAAGTTATAGCGAATGTGTGTACAATCTGTGTTAGGTATAAACTTGATTTTTCTTTATACATGAGTTTAGTAATTGTCATGTTACATTCATGTCCAGCTAAATACATGATTGAAACCACACATTTATCCAGGTACCAGTCCCCAATTCCATTTGCAAAGCGAATGCACATTGACTGTTTCTTACAATAGGCATATGCACATACATAGGAGTGTAGTGGTTAAGAGCAGTGGACTAGTCTGGAGAACAGGGCTTGATTCCCCACTCCTCCACATGCAGCCTGTTGGGTGACCTTGGGTCAGTCACAGTCTCTCAGAGCTCTCACCCCACCCACCTCACAGGATGTCTGTTGTGGGGAGACGCAGGAAAGGGGACTGTAAACCACTCTGAGACTTAGTGAAGAATGGGGTATAGATCCAACTCTTCTTCTGCATGAGTTCACTGTAACATGTGAACAGGGCTAGTAAGTTCTTGGTAAGCAGAAATGATTTACTGAAGGAATTAGTAGTAGAGAAACTCCAGGTGTTTCAGTCAGGATACTTGATCAGGAGACACTCACACAATCAGTGTAATATAAAATGGGATTATCATCTCCTAGGTTCTGTTATATTGTTCAGTCATTGCCCATGGTGGTAAGAGGAACTGTTCCATGTTAGTTTTATTCACCACAGAATGTTCAGTTGTCAAATGAGGAAAGGTAATGCATGAATTCACTAAAATTAATAAATGCATGGCATTAACGAAAACCAGATTTATTTCCATACAGTCCTCACCTGCTAAAGCCAGAGGTTGCAATCAATTCAACACAAGGAAAAATGCACACAGCTGCCTATACTGGGTGGCGTCATGGCGATGTTCTTCACAAGCAACTGCAGGCCAAGTTTTCTACAGTGTTTTGTCATTGTTGGGATAATTCAGTATGGATGGTCCAGAGAGATTTACAACCATTTTGAGGCAAAAGTGGCTTGAGCTGAACATGTTTCTGAGTTTCCTTTAGGGAAGGCTTGTGTGGTTTGATCAGTGGAGGAAGCTACAGTCAAGAAGCTTGGCTCCCCGAAGCTGTCTTTCTATTTTTAGCCCACTTATGTGCCCACCCAGTGCTGTTCCCCTTGTTTACTTCCTACCAAACAATGAGACCTGAAAGAATTGTTTGGAATGGGGCCAGCTTTCTGGACGGTGAAACTGTCAGCTTCCAGCCTTTTTGTAACCTCTGAGGTTGCATGAAATAGGATGGAAATGCAGTTTGTGCTCCGTTACAATGCTTGATTGTGTTCCCTACTTAGATTAAAGGATAAGAAATGAGAATTTAACTCCAAAACGGCAGAGGGGATTTCTGGGAACATGTCTGCCACTTTGCACAACATCTAGGCTGAGTTTCTGTTTCCTTTCCTGTTGAAGGTATCTAAACTTGGGCATAGGCAGAAAGGCACACCTTTAGGAAGGGACAAAGGGCTCTTGGCCAGTGGCTCACAGTCTGTCGTACTGAACAGAGCTAGCTCATTGCGTCTAGAATATGGTTGTTAACCTCCAGGTGGGGGCAGAGACGGATTAACAATTAGGCCAAGTAGGCACTGGCCTATGGGCCCTCACACCTTTAGGGACCCTGGGCCAGCTTTCCCCCCTGGTTTTCCCCCTGCTTGCAGCCCTCCCAGCCTGCATGTGCAGCCAGCAGCTGAGCTGTTCTTTGCCCAACTTGACTGGTGCGGCTGCTGCTGGTGTTGTCACCAAGTTTCCCTCTCTCTGCCTATCCCCTGCGGCTTAGTAAAGGGGGATTTTAAGAAGGTGCCCGCAGGCTGCAGCAAGGGCCGTGGGCGGTGGGGCAGGCTTTCGACTCAGAGATAATTTGTGAGGGGCCCCCCAAGATCTTGACTGCCTAGGGGCCTCCACAGGGTTTAATCCGGCACTGCGTGGGGGCTAGAGATCTGAAATTACAATTGATTCCAAATTTCAGTTCCCCTAAAGAAAATGGCTGTTTTGGAGGCTGAACTGTATGACTTCACCCCAAACCTCTAGCAGTTTCACAACACACAGTTGGCAAACATAATCCAGAACCAGCCCCAGGTGTTAGTATATTTTTGTTTATTCTGTTTATTTTAATTGTAATTTTAACAATTTACATTGCCAGTTTATTTCAACTGTATTTGGGTAGTTTTCTAAGCTGCCTTTGGTTTCCTATTGAGGAAAAAAGCAGGATAACATGCCTAAATAAAAACATGCAATAAAAACTGTACAGCACAAAAATATCTTAGGATACTCTTGCAGCCCATCCAACCTCTTTGTAAATTCATCTAAGAAAAGAGGAAATTGTTAGCACAGAATTTCATCCTATTTTTATTATTACATTTATAGAACTAATCCAAATGCCTAATAAAGGTTTCAGTATCAGGTACAGAACTAATCTGCAAATCACATTTGGGTCCTGTTGTATTTGGAGTTGATTAGTCTCTTGCCTTGAAAACCCTACAGGGCAGCCATAAATTGCATGAGACTTATTAGCACTTTACACACACATACACAAACCATCCCCATACATTACCACCTTCATTTTAAGTTGCCACTGGGCTCTTACTCTTTTCTACTGCTACAAACAGACTAACACAGCTACCCAACTTGATCTAACACCATCCCCAGTTTCCTAAGGTACCATCTCAGTTTCTTCCATATTCCCACTTGCATCTCGGTGCCTTCTTCTTTTACCCCTGGAGGTTCTGGCGGTTTTTGAACATTGTAGCAACACAAGATGTCGCTTTAAGTTAAGCGACCATAAGTGACATTGCAGCATTGTGCAACTCCTACCCCAAAAACCTCCTGTGAGTTGCCAGCCCTTGGCAGGTAGTTTGCTTATGTGTTTTCATTACCACATCAAGACTGTATCATCAAGACATAATAGCTTGTCAATGGGAAATAACCAACAAACTTCCCAGAACTGCACCCTTCCCTTGCATCACTTCACATACTATGGCTTTTACATGTAGATGGTTTCCACTATGGTATTCTGTCCATGTTGCCAGTGGGACACCCCCACGTTTTCTGGGAGCCTGTTATGTATTGAACATAAGGGACCAGGCCGCATGGTGATCGCTACTGAAGGCGACCCCCGAGTCCCCGGATGGAGCTCGCCTGTCGCCCCGCCTATTAAGATCTGTGGTGGGAAGTTTGACCGACCAGGATTGGCCTGGTCAGATGAGGGGGCTGTTCCAGGTAATGTATATAAGCGGGGCCCAGCCCGCGTGTTCTCTTCTTGTAATGTGCTACTGAATAAACTATGTTGCCTTCAAACCATCTCGGTTCTCAGTACATTACAGAACCACCACATGACATCACACTCATTCAAAGCACCTCTCATTGGGATCCTGAGGTTTCCCCTTTTAAAGAAAACACTTCCTTTGCTCAAACTTCAAGTGAAACAGAGGAGTAGCTGCAAGCAAAGGCTCTGTGTGAAAGTTCTTCTGCAACCAACTGTGGAGGGGACAGAGCTCAACAACACTTTCAAAAAGTGAAATCAAGTTCCATTTCCTCCCCCCTTGTGCGCTTCAAAAAGAGGGGGGGGGGGTTATTGTTGTTCAATGTCTCCTAAGCTACAGCTCAGTGGTGAAGCAGGAAAGGGGCTCACGTGATTTGTTGCTTCAGGGCAACACCATTTTTCACTTCCATGGAGAATGCACTCTAGATGGCTATGTAATCTTTTCTCTGGGAGAAATTCCAGATTGAGTAAAACAAGAATGGGAATCAAGAAGAATCAGGAAAAGAAATAGGACTCCCACCTCTTTTAATCTGGACTAGACCACATTTGGAAGCAAAGAGTTCAGCAAGTCTGCCTGTGTCCATTAGCACACTTAAATTCTGTATCTCTCTTCTTAAGCTGCCATGTTGGAAGAATAACCTCCCCAGGAAATAGGGGCATGCTTGCAACACTCCTATTTTCATTACACTATGAAAGCTCTAATCTGCTTGCTGTTTCCTATATTAGTTTACTCAGCAATTGCCTGTCCTCCACTGATTTAAAGGCCAATATGGTGTTTGTTTCTCCTGCTTAAAGAAAGGGTGAGAAAACATAATTGTCCCACAGTATGCTATCAATAGTTCAGTGCAGGAAATAGCAAACTGTACACTCCATGGCCACTTTCACATGTGCATTAGGGACATGATGCACCACCCACACAACCCATTTAAGTTCTGGAGACCCCCAGGAGGAAACAAAATGTGTAAAGAATGATAATTCTAACATCTTTAAAAACCAAAAAATTAACAAGGCAAAAACAGCTCAAAACAAGGCAAAAACAGCTCAAAACAAAAACAACTCCAGAGAACAGATAGAGAAAGGAAGCATATATGGACCTAGGGAGTCTTTCTTGAGTTCTGTATTGTTATTGATGGCCACTTTTCCATTGCCTGACTGAACATTGTGTAGAAACTGTACACTAGACTCTCTTGACCTTGCCAGAGTGTCTCTTCATCCTTTCCTGCTTGAGGTTTTCAGTCTGTCCTTGACTTTCTGGAGTCATTGTACAGGGTACAATAACATTGGCTTAAACTACAAAATGGCAGAAACACAAATATTTTAGACAATGTTCACACATGAGAAATGAGAAGATAAAAATAAGTCATGATAGAGCCCTGACATCCTCAGGCAGAGTATAAAAAAATAAAATTTGTCCATCTTTCTTCCTCAGCATCATCTATGAGCTTTATTGTTGCTGTTCTGGGTTTAAAGGGCAAAGTAAAGAAGGACATGGTTACAGAGAAATCATATGTTTTCAAATACTGAAAAAGACAAGACACATAAGGGAAAGCAAGCAGGAACTGACTAGGCTAAGTATGACAGGTGAAACCTAGAGGAATAAAGAAATGCTCCTCATGTGTATATATAGTCTGAATCACAGCTTTGTTCCATGTTTTACCAGGAGCATTTTGTTGTTGTTGTTGCTTTTGTGACAAGTAATGTGGAGGTCCATCCTGAAGGACAGAATTGCTACAACTTGTAAAGATCCCCACAACATAACACATCAGAAATCTAGGCAAGCTGCTTTTTTGCAAATATCATGTTACAGCCTATGTACATGTGCAGCTGCAAGTACTTTGTAGCTGCTTGTGTTTGCCATCCAGCAAATTTCTTTCTGGGCATAACTGAAGTGTTGGTTTTTTCCTACATGGCTTGGGGCTAAGTTACTTGAAGGACCACTTCCTTCCATATTGGCCCGCCTACCAGTTAAGATCTGCCTCATAAACCCTGAGTGCCCCAAATTCAGATGTGTGCCCTAAATTCAGGTGTGAGGTAGGTGGCAAACAGAGACAAAGCTTTTTCAATAGTGCCATCTTTCCTATGCAGTGCCCTCCCACCTTGAGGCTCACATGGTACCTGTGTTATTCTCTTTTAGGGGTCAGGACAAACTATTTCAGTTTATCCTGGCTTTTAATTATGAGGTTGTTTTTTAACACCATCTTTACAGCATGTTTTAGCCACTGTTATTCATTTTAAGCTATTCAGTTATATATAGATATTTGCTCTGGCTGAGTTTTTAATGCTAGATTTTAATTAACCACTTAAACTGTGTAATTATTGTTTTAAAAGCACGGAACCTGCAAGGACTAGTGCAGGTACCTCTCCTCCCCGCACTAAAAACATAAGCACATAAGAGCCCTGCTGGACCAGATCAATGGTCCATTTAGTCCAGCATCCTGTCTCACTCAGTGGCCAACCAGGTTCTCTGGATGGCTAACAAAAAGGCACAGAGGCTGAAAGACCATCTCCTGATGTTGCCTCCTGGCTCTGGGATTCAGCGGTTTAGTGTCTCGGAATGTGGAGGTTCCCTTTAGTCACCATGGCTAGTAGCCATTGATAGACCTATCCGCCATGAATCTGTTCAAGCCCCTTTTAATAATCCATGCTATCCTTTTAATGTTTTTAATAATCCATACTATTTCTTCTTTCCCTCCTGCTGCAGGTCCCCATATTATCTCCCCTTTCCCTGCTTCCTTCTCTCCTTCCACCCACCCAACAACCTATATTTTACCTGTCCTCAGTTTTCAGCTTTATTTTCCTAATTTTTACCTATCTTTCTCCTCAATGGGAATCCAATGCAGTTTACACCATTCTTCTCTCCTACATGTTTTCCTCATAGCTAACCTGTAAAGTAAATTTGCAAAAAGATAGTGACTGGCTGAATTTCACCAAGCAAACTTTCATGGCAGAGTGGGGATTCAAATGTGGGTCTCCCAGATTCTAGTTCAGGGGTGGGGAACCTCTGTCCCAAGGGCTGTATATGGCCCTCGAGATCACTTGGTGTGGCCCTCGGGGATTGCTGGACCAAACTGAGCCATGTGGCAGCCTCCCTGGGGCCTGGCTGGCCAGCGAGGATCATGGGGCCCAGCCACACTGTGCAGCAGCCTCCCCATGGCCAGGCAGGGATCGCAGAGGGCAGATGTACTGTGCGGCAGCTTCCCTGGGGCCTGGCTGGCCAGCCAGAATTGCTGCAGGGCCTGGAAAAGTTACTGTCACAGTTATGTTTGCACATGATTATCCCAGATGGTGTGGCCTAATATGCTAATGAGTGTGTGACCTAATATGCTAATATTAGGGGATGTGCTCTAATATGCTAATGAGTTCCTGCTGGGCTTTTTCTACAAAAAAGCCCTGGACCTATGCATTTGCCTAGGGTGGTAGGCCTGGTGTGTGTGTGTGTGTGTGTGTGTGTGTGTGTGTGTGTGAAATTAGGCTCTCCCACATGACTTCAAATAGAAAAACAATTATTTGCATTAATTTTGCTGGTCTGAATCATTCTCCCTCGGTGGAGCATTGTTTTTTAAGCTGATTTTTTTATGGCCCACGAATGATGTTATAAATATCCATATGGCCCTTGGCAGAAAAAAGGTTCCCCCACCCCTGTTCTAGTTCAATGCTTTAACCACTATGCATGAAGGCTGGTGTATGGTAGCTACAGTTGAATAGTAGCAAGGTGCCAAGTGGTTGTCACTGGACCTGGGTGAGTCATGCTAGTTACATGGTAACAAGTCACCCAGTGGGTACTGCAAGGCCTGCTCCACTGAGTCCTCCCCCCAGTGTAGAGGTAGGAAAGCAAGGGTAGATTGGGAAGTAAAACAGCTTTGGAAAAGGTCCCTCCCCTTTGCCTTTTTTACTGAAACCAAGGCTTCAAGGTTGCCAATATTGCTGTGGTCACCTAGTAACCAATCAATCTATCAATATCTTTATTGCATTAGCAAAAGTATTGCCATAGCAACCAACCAAATACAGCAATAAGATGAAAGGGACCTAGTAACCAGTACAGTAGACATTGAGACTCAGGGAATATTCCTTTCTTAAAGCTACAGGCACGGATTCTCATTTTGGGAGGTTTTAACACCCCAATGTGTTTCTTCTTGATTTCAGAGTTTTCTGCAACCCTGGGAGTTACCTTTAATTTGTGGAGAAATCTCCCTATCTGTACCCAACTCTGTTTTGCAGATTCAGTTATCATATAATCTATAATCTAGATATACAAATTTTGCAAGCAGCCCCAAGCAGGACCCCTAGACAGGCAACATTTTTTCCCCTAAATCAACTGTTGTTTTCGCATAGTATGGTTGGTCTGTTGTTTTTCGATGCCAGTTTCAATCCCATTCTTTTTATTAAAAAATCAAATATTAGAATATTACATTATTAGGACCACAGAAGCATTCTTGCTATGTGGTACCTGAAATGCATGAGTGAACTGGCTTGCTTTAGTGCACCTCTGAACCATCAAGTCTGATGGCACAATAGGTTATTTTAAAATAGTTCTCCTATAACTGCGTTAACCGGTAAAGCTGTGCTGCTGTGGATCCCTAACATTAGTAGAAATGGCAGTAGTTAAATGTTATTGCAGAACCTTTTGACCATTACATGGAATCAGGTCATAAAGGAATGATTTAATCTTTGACTTGTGTCAGAGTACCTATCTGTCCTTCTGTTGCTTGTCGCAACATTCTTTTTTTGATTGTTGTTCTACTGTTGTTAGCATGTATTTGAATATTACAGTAACAAATGTGTAGCCAAAAGAAACCTTGCCATTCCTTATTATGTGGCCATTCAATAACTATATGTTTTTGTAATTCTCAAGCTATTTATGCAGGAGCAGTCCACTTTTCCCTTCTTGGGGGTGAATACTGCAAAATAAATGCTTTAAGAAATGCAGTCTTCTGTCAAAAAGAATATTTTCTATCTCATAGCACTATCATAGCATAATATTGCACTTGGCTTCATGCATGAGTCACATGGATTTCAGGAAAATTTAAACACATGTAACTGTATGTGGGATTGCAATCATAGTTCCATGCTCCCTATATTTGTTTAAAACATCCAGCAATGATTTGAATCAGTGCATTGATGTAGCAATATTGGCAACTTCTGTTGCTCTGGAATGTTTGCAAAGTGGTTATGTATGACTTCCTTGTGCTTTTAGTTGAAATTATTCACAGGAGCATGTTCTGTGTGTGCGTGGGAATGCTGAACGTTGGTGATTTCCTGTTTAAGCTGGCCTTCAGTTAGGTTTAACTGGTTGTGTTTCTGTTGAATGAACCCCTTGTGTATAATTTTAATGACTGGTTTTTACAGGTCCTCACAGCATTTTGAAATTCACTCGCTGAAAGTGTTTATACGAATATACTTCAACCCGTCAAGTAACCAAAGACGGCAGCTGCAACAAATGGGCCACTGTTGAAAATACGACCAAAAGAAGATAGCTATTGACACCACCACCTCCAGAAGCCCTATAAAGCCACTACCAGAAAGGCAGCAGTGTGGCAGATACTAGAGCACAGGTATTCAACTGATGTTTCATGACCCACCAGATCTTACACGGGTGATGCCAGTGGCAGCACTGCAGATTTCACTTGTACAATAAGAAGAAAGGGAAGAGACAGAAAGAAAGATAAAGAGAAGGGAAGGCAGATGTGTTTAGTAAAATATTAGAAGTAGGTCTCTATGATGTCTCCCCATTTCCTTTACTACTTAACCAACCAGCTCCTTTTTCTTCTTATTTATTTCTCTGTCTGTATCCACACCCCCACCAATGTTAAAATGCATATAGATGTATTTTGACCCAGTCTAGGATACAGAGGAACTGCAAACCCTCTGTCAATCAAGGTTCCCAGACTGGTATAACACATCTGCACTTAACTGTCCATCACAATCCCATTTTGCATTTTGGAATTAAAGACACATCCTTAGGTCTTAAACAACTGAGGACTAGTACTTGATACAGATATAACATATAGCTGTTATTATTTATTTCATTTAAACCTGACTTTCTTCCCAATGGGGAACCAAAGTACAGCCTCCCCTTCTCCATTTTATCTTCCATTTCATCACACTGTGATATAGGTTAGGGTGAGAATCATCCAGCAAGCTTCAATGGCAAAAGTGAGGCGTTGAACCAGGGTCTCGCAGTCTGATATTCTAACTTCTAAAACCATAGTCCCTGCCCATTGTGTTTACAACCTAAATTAGATGGAAAGAAGGGTTAGGGATATGTGTAGTAGAGAATCATGTATGTTTTGATGGTTGGGGAATTGACATTTCTTGTAACAGAAGCACTACCTTGAGGAAAGCAGAGTGGCCATCTCTAGATTACCAAAAACAGGACAAGAACCCTCAAAAAGAGGCAAAGGGGGCAAAATGTCATGTTAATTTATATTCCTAGATGCAAATTTGCATGTAATTCCCACAATTTAAATAGAGCTATAAATCACCATTAGGCCAGGCTAATCTCAGAAGTTAAGCAGGGTCAGCCCTGGCTAGTATTTGAATGAGAGACCTCTAAGGAATACCAGGATCATGATGTGGAGGTAGGCAATGGCAAACTACCTCTGAACATCTCTTGCCTTGTAAACCCTATGGGGTTGCCAAATGTCGGCTATGACTTGATGACCCTTTCTACCACCACCACAATTCACCTTGGTCCCAGGTCTGGCTGATATCCAGGTGTTATCAATTGATTTTTTTTCAAAGCCTTCTTAGGGCTCATGATATTTAACTTACTCCTAACAGGTTTTGTAGCCTTTAGCTTTTAGCTTTTGTAGCCTTTCTTCCAGTTACAGGTAGATCTGGGTACCCTGTGGCTGCTTAGGAATATAGCTTCCACAGCCACTTTTACCGATTTTACTATTCCATGAGTCCCACACAGAACTGCTACTTTGGAAGAAATACAAAAGTCATTCATTTTTGTACCAAGTAAGTGTAAAAGACTGGGGAAGGCAATGGCAAACCACCCCGTAAAAAGTCTGCTGTGAAAACGCTGTGAAAGCAACATCACCCCAGAGTCGGAAACGACTGGTGCTTGCACAGGGGACATTTCCTTTTCCCTTTCCAAGGCCATTTATGTCAGCGGTTTGGGCTGGGTTGTCATCAATATGCAGATGACACCCAGCTCTATCTACTAATGGATGGCTGGCCCGGCCCCGCTCCAGGGAATCTCGACCGGGCATTACAGGCTGTAGCGACATGGCTCAGGCTGAGTGGGCTGAAGTTGAACCCAGCGAAGACAGAGGTCCTATGCGTGGGTCGCGGCGCTCTGGGAAGGGAAATAGCTCTCCCGGCCTTCGATGGTGCGCCATTGAAAGCAGCGCGCCAGGTAAAGAGTCTGGGTGTTTTACTGGAGCCTTCATTATCGATGGAGGCCCAGATAGCAGCCACTGCCAAGTCAGCATTCTTCCATCTGAGGCGGGCAAGGCAGTTGGCCCCTTTCCTTGAGCGCCGGGACCTCGCAACAGTGATCCACGCAACGGTCACCTCAAGACTAGACTACTGTAATGCCCTCTACTTGGGGCTACCTCTGTGCCGGACCCGGAAATTGCAGCTAGTGCAGAACGCGGCGGCCAGGCTGTTGTTGGGACTCCCGAAACGGGAGCATATATGGCCGGGACTACGTGAACTGCACTGGCTGCCGATTATATACCGGGTCCAGTACAAAGTGTTGGTCGTTACCTTTAAAGCCTTATATGGCCGAGGACCTGCCTACCTGAGGGACCGTCTTTCCCCATATGAACCCCAGAGAGCACTGAGGTCAACGGGGAAAAACTTAATGACTATCCCTGGGCCGAAGGAAGTTAAATATCAGAGCACCAGAATACGGGCCTTTTCGATCGCGGCCCCTACCCTATGGAACCGACTCCCCGAGGAGGTGCGGGCCCTGCGGAGCCTTGAACAGTTCCGCAGGGCCTGCAAGACCATCCTTTTTAAATCAGCATATTCGGACTGCTAAGAAAAATGGTAATTAAAGATCCGCCAATGCGGTCCAAAGATCTATACCGCAGTATAATTGTATCTACTAGACTGGTTTTTAATTTAATGTTTTAATGTTTTATTGTTCTATAATGTAATTCTAATGTTTTATTTATTATGGTGTGTTTTTATGGATTGCTGTTAGCCGCCCTGAGCCTGCCAAGGTGGGGGAGGGCGGGATATAAATGAAATTAATAAATAAATAAATAAATAAGAAGAAGTGTATCTATACAACAGTCCAGCACAGCCATCACAAACAAGCTCAGTTGCTTGCACAACAAAGAGAAGATACAAAATGTAGGATGCCTCAGGCCCCAATGTGCTTGGAAATTGTACCAAATCCCCATCCTGAGGCTTGCTTCCTTTTAAACTGCTCCTGTGATTGTTTTCCTGTGGTTTTGTTTCTGATGTTTGCAGCTGTCAACACCCTTTTCACTTGCTCCTTCCTGCAGTCTCCACTATGACTTCTGTGCCTTTTGGTTGCTCGAGAGTAAAATGGAGATTAACAGGAGCATCAGTATGACCTGACAGCAACAGGGAATGGATGGCTGGAGTGAGCAGAGAGATGATGAAGTCTGTTAGCTCATGAAGAAATGGCATTGGCAGCCATAACGAAAGCCATTTAACCATGTCAAGCATATTTCTGTCGAGAGAAAAAAATGAAATCGGCCCTTGAACTGAAAAGGGCAAAGATAAAAGTGCAAAGACACTTCCTAATAAGTTCCTTGAGGCCTGACGGGGGAATTGGGGCAGCAGAGGTTGACATCTAGTGGCAGCTAACACTGCAGGGATTGCATGCAGAGGCATAAAGATGAGTTACGTTACAGGACTGCAACTAGTCTGCTTATGCGGAAAAGCTTCTTAATGATACCCCCACCCCTGTTCCAGAGAGGCATCCAGAACTGGTCTTCCTTTGAATCCAGAGCAGTTCAGCACCACTGCCTTGGACAAGCTACCTTATAGGGCATGTCGTACTGTATGCAACATGTGCCCACTTTAGGTCTTTGTTTTTAGCTTTGGAGTGATCTGGATATTGATGGGGAGACAAGAAACAGTCAGTTTGACTACAGCAAGAACTGTATAGAATAGTGTAGAAACAGATAGGATAGAATAGTACCTTGAGTGACAGCACAAAGACCAATGCCAGTTGTGCCTGGTCTGGAAAACCTGCTTCAAGATTTCTGGACAGAAGTAGTGTGGGATTTGATCATGTTTTCTGATGGATAATATGGAGAAATGCTGGGGGAGGCGAGAGGGATGTATACATCTAAATGGGTTCTTTGGATCCCAGCCATATTTTTTTTAAATGTTTGGGGCTTTTAATGCTTTTAATAGGTAAGAAAAGCTGATACATGATACTGTGCTGGATTGCATTCTTCAGAGCTTTGCAACGGTCTTAACTTCAATCTTTTGGAGTTAGCCATAGTGAGAGGACTATCTCTAAGGGCATATTTTGCACAGAAGCACCCAGGTCTCTGTTTTTTCCTGACTTGAGCAGAGACCGTCATTGGACCTCTGCAGACCACACAAGGATGGTTCCAGGATTTGGGCAAACTCCTCTCCCCCTCCAATTGCATTTTTTTCTGCTGCGTTGAAAGGCATTAAGGCATGAGGGGACTCAAAAACCTCACTGCTTACAGGAAGATGAGTACTTGATTCTTTGCACTTCAATTTGTACTTCATAATAATTCAGCGCCAGCAAGTTCCACCGACTCCTCATGTGGTTTTCAAGTCAAGAGATGAGCACATGTGGTTTGCCATTGCCTTTCTCTTCATAGCAACCATGGGATTCCTTGATGGTCTCCTATCCAAGCATAGCTGACTCTGCTCATTTTCCATGCTCTGACAAGCTAGTCTGGGCTATTCAGACTGGGCTTCATACTTGCCCTATGGAAGGGAGGAGGAGGGGGGGAATCAAACATGGCAAATTTTCAATAAGAAAATGGTATCTCAGATCAGGTTCGAAAAAGATTTAAGAATTAGGATTGTGGAGTTTTGGATGGGGCACATATGACTGGAAGCCCTGAACAAAACAGGGGTTAATACAGTATGTACAAAAACAGGGCAAAATTTTACCTTCAACTGAATGCATGTACATGGGGTAGCACTTGCCACTGTGACCCCTTTTTATAACCCCCTGCATCATTTTTATTGGGCACATAATGTATGTATGTATGCAAAGGGCTTAGGTTTGTCCTTAGCTGGAAATCTGATTCTAAACTAGATTTAGATGTTGAATAAACTGACAATGAGGTATAAGCTTTTGCATCTAATCTAATAAATGAACATGTTAGTGGGAGAAGTATCACTAAAATTGATTTAATAGTAATATAACATGAAATTACCACAGGCCTTAATATTTACAGTGAACATAGACCAGAAACATTCTGCTATTTGAAAGGGTGGGGGGACAAAGACTTCTATCATTGTATTACTTACTGTTATAGATTTGCTGCCTGCTGACTGTGAATGGGTTATGATTTGCTTAAAGTGACTCTGGATGTGAGTCAGAGATTTAATAAAATAACTTTAATGCTCCTGTAATGGCTCTGAATAGTACCTAAATGGGCAATTCACCCGCAGAGGTGAGAAGAGTGCTGTGCAGATGGAATGGTACCTGAAGGTGAAGCACCTGGAGCAGAAGGCCTCTCTCCCTGGGGTTCTGATGCAGGATCACAGACCAGCTGCCTAGCAGGCGTGCCTCTTTGCTACTCCTTATGCTTCACTTATGGGTGTTATCAAATATCACAAAGACATTGTAAGTGTTCATTGATCTCTCATCCAAAGGAATCCAAACAAAGTAATGCTTCTCCTGAAATATCTCGTTGCTCAGGGAAGTCAGGAGTATGTGCCATTATAAATCTCTTCTACTGTGTTAATTTTAAAGGCCATTATTCTTAAATGCTCATTCATAATTCATACACTGTATTCATGAATTCATGGTATATTATTGGACAGTCACAAAGCTGAGGTTATGAACCTCTGTTTAACTAACTCGTTGCCAGCTCATGCTGTACTCAATACTTCCAGATAATTCAGGGTTGGCTTTTCTGTGTGCCTCTCAATTCGGCGCATAAAGGTCTGCAATGATTTTATAGAAGTCATCAGAAATAAATTAAGTGCAAAGTCACTGGCATTTTGTTAAACAGTGCTGTGGTTGCCAAAGTGAACAAATTGAAGTCAAACTTCTGAAAGGACATGCTCTTGAATGTGAGGGCTTGTCTAACAAAAAGAAGACTCATATTTGATTTGCAAAACACATTTCTCCCCCCACCCCAGCTAAGTCCTGTTAATTTGCTCTGAAATTGGGATGTGTTTAAATTTCTTTTGGTATTTCAGTGACCATTTCTTTGTTCTTTCACACCCATAATTCTTTGCAAACCCCAGAAGTTTAGAGACAGTTGAAAGTAAGCTGAGCCACCCAGGTGGAGTAGCTAAGGCCAACAGGAAAAGGACCTACCCTATAGCTTCAAATGGGAATAGCCTACTTGCCTTGGTCTTCTCTGGCCTGGAAAAGCAGCACAGTGGCTTTCATACAGATCTCTGGAGAAAGAAGCATGCTATATAGTGCTGCTAACTTCCAGGCAGCACCTGGCAATCTCCTGTAATTACAATTGGTCTCCAGACAACCGAACTCAGTTGCCCTGGAGAAAATGGCATTATATCCTGCTGAGGTCCCTCCCCTCCCCAAGCCCCACTCTCCCCAGGCTCCACCACCAAAATCTCCAGGTATATCCCAACTCAGAGCTGGCAGCCCTAGTGCTATAACTCCCTTCCATGACTTTCCATCGGAAAGTCTACCTGCAGTTGTAAGGTTTCTCTTATATATTTACAAATGTTCTATACAAGCTGGTAACTCAGTTTGTATCCCCCAAACCCTTAGAGGCTTCCTTGAAACCTTCCACTTGGGCCCTGCCTCTACCTCAGCTTTCCTTTTTGAAAAGAATGTCTCTAGCCTCTTTCTTTGTGGAGATATCAAAGAAAAGGCAATGCAAGAAGCTAGAGACTATTTAAAAAAAAACACCTGGGAATTCAGAGAACCTGCTTTACACATTGTAATAACAATCTAACAATACTGAATCACTCACTTTTTTAAAAGACCATGGTAGTGAGGAAGGTGGAGAATGGCTGCTGCCAATGGACTGGAATATGGAAACTACCAGGAAACCTGCCATGGGGAAGCCCTGTGGTCACTGTGCTGCTGCACCAGCAACAGGGAAACCACCCAAACCTGTCCCCCTGTGGAAAATATCTCCATTTCTGTATCTTCATCTCCATTTCTCCCCACTCCCTGACTCCTCCTTTCCTCTTCCTACTTTGACTGGCTCTGTCACCTTCTTCCTCTTTTCTTCCAGCCAAGCTCCTCTCATTTATTTATTTAGTAGGCTTATATTCCGCCCTTTCCCATAACAGGCTGAGGGCAGATCGCAACATGAATTGAACAACAATAAAAAAAACCCTACCATTTAAATGTAAAAACAATACAATAAAATTAGCAAATCAAAACAATAAAACAATAAACTTGTGTTCATCAATGTGCCTACTCATTCTGTCCTTGATAATGGTTTCTACCAACTTTCCCATTATTGAAGTCAGACTGACTGGCCTGTAGTTACCTGGATCTCCTCTGGAACCCTTTTTAAAGATGGGGGTGACATTTGCTACCTTCTAGTCCTCAGGAACGGAGGCAGATTTCAATGAAAGATTACATATTTTTGTCAGGAGATCCACAAGTTCATCTTTGAGTTCTTTCAGAACTCTTGGATAAAATAAAGTGCATCATCAGGCGGGAAGGGTACATTTCACAGGATACAGCAGTTTTCGGCCCAAGATTAAATGATGGTGATAATAAATAGGATGGCACCACAGTCTGTAAAGCATGATGTCCCGACAAGGGAGGCCAACTGATGGAATACCTGCTGGAATAGGATGCCCGCTGCTTCAACCAAAGGCCCGGTGGAACAGCTCCATCTTACAGGCCCTACGAAATGATAGTAATTCAGGTAGGGCATGGATTTCCACAGGAAGCTGATTCCACTAGGCAGGGGCCAGAGCTGAGAAAGCCCTGGCCCTGATCGAGGCAAAACGGATGTCCTTTGGGCCAGGGGTGGTCAGGAGGCATTGTGTAGCAGACCACAATGACCTCCAGGGCATGTATGGGGAAAGGCAGTCCCTCAAGTATGTTGGTCCCAGGCCATATGACTTTAAATGTCAGTACCAAAACCTTGAAGCGGTACTCGATTGGTAGCCATCTTTCCTTTACTTGGTCAGTCTGAGCCCTCCCTCTATCCCATAAGAACATAAGAGAAGCCATGTTGGATCAGGCCAATGGCCCATCCAGTCCAACACTCTGTGTCACACAGTGGCCAAAAAATTTATATATATATATAGAAATGTATATATATACACACACACACTGTGGCTAATAGCCACTGATGGACCCCTGCTCCATATTTTTATCTAACCCCCTCTTGAAGGTGGCTATGCTTGTAGTCGCCACCACCTCCTGTGGCAGTGAATTCCACATGTTAATCACCCTTTGGGTGAAGAAGTACTTCCTTTTATCCATTCTAACTCGACTGCTCAGCAATTTCATTGAATGCCCACGAGTTCTTGTATTGTGAGAAAGGGAGAAAAGTACTTCTTTCTCTACCTTCTCCATCCCATGCATAATCTTGTAAACCTCTATCATGTCACCCCGCAGTCGACGTTTCTCCAAGCTAAAGAGCCCCAAGCGTTTTAACCTTTCTTCATAGGGAAAGTGTTCCAAACCTGTAATCATTCTAGTTGCTCTTTTCTGCACTTTTTCCAATGCTATAATATCCTTTTTGAGGTGCGGTGACCAAAATTGCACACAGTATTCCAAATGAGACCGCACCATCGATTCATACAGGGGCATTATGATACTGGCAGATTTGTTTTCAATTCCCTTCCTAATAATACCCAGCATGGCGTTGGCCTTTTTTATTGCAATCGCACACTGTCTTGACATTTTCAGTGAGTTATCTACCACAACCCCAAGATCTCTCACTTCGTCAGTCTCTGCCAGTTCACACCCCAGCAACTTGTATTTGTAGTTGGGATTCTTGGCCCCAATGTGCATTCCTTTGCAGTTGGCCACATTGAACCTCATCTGCCACGTTGACACCCACTCACCCAGCCACAACAGATCCCTTTGGAGTTCCTTACAATCCTCTCTGGTTCTTACCACCCTAAACAATTTAGTGTCATCCGCAAACTTGGCCACTTCACTGCTTACTCTCAACTCCAAATCATTTATGAACAAGTTAAAGAGCTTGGGACCCAGTACTTAGCCCTGCAGCACTCCACTGCTTACCGTCCTCCACTGCGAAGACTGACCATTTATACTCACTCTCTGCTTATGAACATGAACATATGAAGCTGCCTTATACTGAATCAGACCTTTGGTCCATCAAAGTCAGTCTTGTCTTCTCAGACTGGCAGTGGCTCTCCAGGGTCTCAAGCGGAGGTTTTTCACACCTATTTGCCTGGACCCTTTTTTGGAGATGCCAGGTATTGAACCTGGGACCTTCTGCTTCCCAAGCAGATGCTCTACCACTGAGCCCTTGCTTCCTATTAATTAGTCAGTTTTTGATCCATAAGAGGACCTGTCCTTTTACTCCATGACTCTCGAGCTTACTAAGGAGCCTTTGATGAGGAACTTTATCAAAAGCTTTCTAGAAGTCAAGGTAGGCAATATCTATCGGGTCTCCTTTGTCCATATGTTTGTTCACCCCCTCAAAGAAATGTAACAGGTTAGTGAGGCAAGATCTTCCCTTACAGAACCCATGCTGAGTCTTCCTCAATAACTCGTGTTCATCAATGTGCCTACTCAATCTGTCCTTGATAATGGTTTCTACCAACTTTCCCGGTATTGAAGTCAGACTGACTGGCCTGTAGTTACCTGGATCTCCTCTGGAACCCTTTTTAAAGATGGGGGTGACATTTGCTACCTTCTAGTCCTCAGGAACGGAGACAGATTTCAATGAAAGATTACATATTTTTGTCAGGAGATCCACAAGTTCAACTTTGAGTTCTTTCAGAACTCTTGGATGTATGCCATCCGGACCTGGTGACTTATTAGTTTTTAATTCATCCATCAGTTGTAGGACCTCCTCTCTTGTCACCTCAATCTGGCTCAGGTCTTTCAATACCCCTTCCAATAGAAGTGGTTCCGGAGCAGTGGTTCCATAGCCACACATCCCAGGGAATGTCTAACACTGAGCAGGTCAAATCAACCACCTCACAGCATCGGCTGATGGGCCGCTTCTGCTGAGGCAAGAACAGTGCCCAATCAGCTGATGGGCAGGCTCACTCTTTGGGGCATGAACTAAGGCTTTTCCTCTCTGTTTCACTGAGCTGGCTTATCAGCAGCTCCCTCTGACTCCTGATAACCCCTCCAAAGGGAAGGGGGGCTCAACTGGGGTGGTGACCTGGCAAAGTGGCTACAGTTTGTTTCAGATAATTGTTTTGCACTATCCAGCGATTCTGTGAATGAAAACACATTAAATATTCTGTTAGCATTGCTGCTTTCCATCCTAGTTGCTGAAAATTGCCTTCTTCATAATTGTCGCAACTCAGGGGGGTCTTTCCAAATTGCTGCCACCACTCTGGGTTAGGGTTCCCCTTGAGAAGGCCCTGAGTACCCTCCCAAGCCCTTCAGGCCTCCCTTAGCTAGGCCAAATAATGGACGTGAGGACTAGGCAGAGTGAACAACAAAAACAAAAGGTTTATTTTAGTGCAATATAAATTAACAAAGTGCATGAAACAGTAAAAGGGTGAAGGGAAAATAAACAAAAGCCCTAACACGTCTGAACTTACAGTCCCTAAACTACTAACCAGCACTCACTCCTTTCCTTAGGTGAGGGAACTTTCCCCTGCTCAAGCTCTTCAAGTGCAGCCAACCTCCAGCTCAGCCTTCCAGGGATAGAACACCCACTTCCTGGGCTGGGTCTTTATATTCTCTTCCCAGGCCCCACCCCTCTCTGAGCCTGTTTCCCTCCAAACCCCTTGCTACCCAATCAGAGGGACAGAGGGGATCCTGGGAGATGTAGGCTTTTCCCAGTAACTCCTAAGCAGGCTTCCCTGGGACCTGCAGGCCTCGCTAGGCCCAGGATCATGACAATAATGTAAGAACAGGATTTTGCATGACAGGCAATGTATGGAATTCATTTTGGCACAAACCTGTCTTCTACTGAATCAGACCACAGGTCCATCAAGGTCAGACTGGGAGTGGCTGTCCAGTGGTTTAGGAGAAATCTTCCACGTCACCTACTGCCTGATCCTTTTAACTGGAGATGCCAGGGGTTGAACTTGCGACTTTCCATATACCAGCAGACGATCTCCCACTGAACCACAGACCCTTCCAGTGCTTCCAATTAGTGTAGTAGTTAAGTGCACAGACTCTTATCTTGGAGAACTGGGTTTGATTCTCCACTCCTTCACATGCAACTGTTGGAATGACTTTGTGTCAATCCCAGAGCTCTTTTGGGTCAATCTCCTTTACATGCAACTGTTGGAGTGACTTTTGGTCAATCTCAGAGCTGTTCTGCTCAAGAGCAGTTCTTGGAGAGCTCTCTCAGCCCCACCTACTTCACAGGGTGTCTGCTGTGAGGAGGGGAAGGGAAAGGAGATTGTAAACCACTCTGAAACCTCATTTGGGTAGTGAAGGGCAGGGTATAAATCCAATCTCCTCCTCCTCCTTCTCCCTCCACAGCGGGAGCATTGTGCAAAGGAAGCTGAGGTATACTTAACTGGATTGTGCAAAACAGATCTGTCAGCTGCTTCATTTATGTATTTAAGAAGTAAGGAAGGAAGAGCCCTAGGGTTGCCAAGTCCAATTCAAGAAATATCTGGGGACTTTGGGGGTGGAGCCAGGAGACTTTGGGGGTGGAGCCAGGAGACATTGGGGGCAGAGCAGGAACAAGGGTGTGACAAGCATAATTGAACTCCAAGAGAGTTCTGGCCATCACATTTAAAGGGACAGCACACCTTTTTAAATGTCTTCTTTCCATAGGAAATAATGGATAGGGGCACCTTCTTTTGGGGCTCATAGAATTGGACCCCCTGGTCCAATCGTTTTGAAACTTGGGGGGTACTTTGGGGAGAGGCACTAGATAGTATATTGAAAATTTGGTGCCTCTATCTCAAAAAACAGCTCCCCCAGAGCCCCCAAAACCTCCAGATCAATTCCCCATTATATCCTATGAGAATCGATCTCCACATAGGGAATAATGAAGATGTTTCCCTCTCCCCCCCCCCCATTTCTGGCAAATCTGATGCAGGGGATTGGCCTCCCTACTCACGAGTTGCTGCCAGCTTCTTCACAGCAACACAGACACACCATCCCAAATTGAAGCCTTTCAATCAAGCCTCCGGAGGTGCAAAGGCACATGGTCCTTTGCGGGCGGGGCAGGGCTTCTCCTCCCCCCCGCCAGCCAGCTGACTGGGGCGGGAAGCAGCCTGGGAAAATGGAAGAACGGCTGCTGCGATCAGGGCTGGGTGGGAAGGGAAGGGCAAGGAGAAGCTGCTGCGATCCAGGGTGGGAAGGGAAGGGACGAGGAGGAGCATCGGGGATCGGTGGGAAGGGAAGGGGCGAGGAGAAGCTGCTGGGATTGGGGCTGGGTGGGAAGGGCCGCCATTCCCCCTCCCCCCCCACTTTCTGGATTTTTGACGAGCGGGGGTAGGAGGCTCCAAATTGGGGGTCCCCCGCCCAGGCGGGGGATTTGTGAAGCCTAAAGAGCCCCGTGGTGCAGTCGGAGCCCTCTGCTCACGACCTGATTTCAATCCCAGTGGAAACTGGTTCAGGTAGCCGGCTCCAGGTTGACTCAGCCTTCCATCCTTCCGAGGTCGGTAAAATGAGTACCCAGCTTGCTGGGGGGGAAGTGTAGATGGCTGGGGAAGGCAATGGGAAACCACCCTGTAAAAAGTCTGCCATGAAAACGTGAAAGCAACATCACCCCAGAGTCAAAAACGACTGGTGCTTGCAAAGGAACTGGGGGAGGGGAATGGCTGGTCTTCATAATACAGGAACTGGTAGATGTGAGGCTAACATGGAAAGCTGCACAGTCCCTATTCCACAAATTTCATGTGTCTAAGCAGTTCCATATCTCAAATATATCAGAAGCAAAAAGTAAAATTGGGGCAATCATAAAGCAATTATCCTAAGCTCATTTTCTAAGAGGTAAAATTAGATACAGTCAGTGGGCTAGGCTCCTGAATTCTGGAACCATTAGTTGGAAGAAAGTGGCTAGGGAGAGAACAGTGAAAAAAGCAGAGTGGAGTTTCCTCATTCCAAGGAAGCCCATGTTTTGGGTACAATAAGCATGCATATCATTGTGATCTATATAATAGCATATTTGATGGTAGTTTTAGTCAAGGATAGACTGGGAAGTTAAAGTGTCCCTATGCATGTTCCTAATCAGCATAAAGGGCAGAGTCCAGCACATCATGGGCCATAGAATTGTGCAAGATTCTGGTATCTGATTCTAAAATGTGAATACCTGGCTTAAAACCTCTTTTCAGTTTTGTGTTGTTTTATTTTAAATCTCCTGATTTCTCCTCACCTGCTTTTCCACCAAATTCACTGTTACTTGTTTTCTTTAAATAGCCCAATCCTCTTCCTTTTTAACTAGTGGAATATCTATCAGGACAGGTAAGATGGATCTGTACAAACCTATAACACAGTCTGCCCACATGTATAATTGTGTCCTATGGCTTGGATCCCACAGTGAACTTCCACCAACAGATGGCATCCCCACCAGTGGGGCAAGATTTCCTCAACTCCCCCTCCTACAACAGCTTCAAATATGCTCTTGGGGGACTGAACCCAGAATCAGAGATCTACAGCAGGGGAAGAAATCAGGAAAAATTGACGCATTTCCTTTTTATTAGAAAAAGAAGAAGACTGTAGATTTATACCCTGCCCTTTTCTCTGAATCAGAGTGGCTTACAATCTCCTTTATCTTCTTCCCCTACAACAGACACCCTGTGAGGTAGGTGGGGCTGAGAGAGCTCTCCCAGAAGCTGCGCTTTCAAGGACAACTCCTATGAGAGCTATGGCTGACCCAAGGCCATTCCAGCAGCTGCAAGTGGAGGAATGGGGAATCAAACCCGGTTCTCCCAGATAAGAGTCCGCACACCTAACCACTACAACAAATCACTACACCAAACATGGAATTTGCCATGGGATCTAATCCAAATATGTTATCATGAGTTATTAAATTTAAAAATATCATTACATCACTGAAAGGTCATGTGTAACTAACTATATAATAGTAAGCAATTTAGGCCCTCTTGATCCCACTAAAGAGTACCCATTCCCTCTGTCAGTGTCTGGGACTTTATAATGTTGGTTTGCACAGCTTCCAGGGCACCATTGCTACCAAGCTGAAGGTTGTATTATAGATCTCCCAGCGCCGTTCTCCACACACCCTGCCCACCCCCCCGAACCAATATAATTACACTTGCCATTTATTTATTTGGTATTTCAAATGTCCAGATGAGAATATTATTTACAAACAGGAACCCACAAGGAGATGCAGGAGGGCATCCCATTTCACCAGATCTGGCCACATTGAGATTTATTTATTATTTATTCCACCTTTCTCTCTGACACTCATTTATTAGGTACCAAAGGAGATTATTAGGGATGCACACAAACTGGGAAAATGTGGTTTGTATCTGTTTATGGCATGTGTGGTTCACAAACCACAGACTGTCACAAACTTTTTGATGAAAGACTAAGAATCAGCACAAACCAGGAAAATGTGGTTTGGTTCATGGTTTGGGATTGAACCACAAACCAAACCATGAACCAAACCAGGAGGCCTGCTCTCAAACTGAACTGATTCATTGTTTGTGACCCTGCAAACCCCATTCAAAGGGACTACAGTCCCTTTGAATAGAAGTGCAGAAAGCCCCCAAAATTACAAAGTGATGGGGAGCAGCTGGCTCCCCACCACTCAGCTGATTCAGGCTGTCCTATGCAGTCTCTTTAAACATTTAAAGAACTGCAGAAGTCTGTCCAAAAAACAGCTGAGACACCATGGAGCAGTCTCCCCACTGGTCAGCTGTTTTGGGCTCTCTTCTGCAGTCCCTTTAGATGGGGGCTGTACAAGGAAGCCCAATGCAGCTGACCCTGGACAGAAGACCCCCCGCCACTGGCCCAAATATGTGCACTCCCATTTAAAGGGGCTGTGCAAGACAGCCAAATACAGCTGAGCTCGCGGTGAGAAGGCTCCCTGCTAGCCCAGCTTCAGGCACCCTTCTGCAACCCCATTTAAAGGGGCTGAAAAAAGAATCTCAGGGCTGGGCCAATGAAAAAACTTCTCACAGGCTCTGCTCTGATGGGCTCCCTTATGGTGCCTATTCCATAAACTTTCAGCAACTGTACAGCATATGAGGTAGAAATGTTCTTTTATCTCTTGGAGAATTCCTTAAAAAAACTTTTTTCAATAGTTAATTAGTACTTATATTTATTATAATGATTTGGGCCGAGATCAGACACACATAAACTGATGAGATGGGCATGGATGAAAACCATATGCATGTCGGTATTTATGCAGTTGTCCAAACATCAGCATCTGGCAATGGTCGTTGGCTCATTCGTGTCCTGCACTGCCACGACTGGGACATGGACTTTTTTGATAGTGCATTAAATCCGGACCAAGAATGCTTCCGACAACTCCCGTATGTACTTTCAATGTTTGAATGCTCCATCACTACCGACTCGTTGCAAGCACACATCTGCTTCCCTGCGAGAGCCCACTCCAAATGATATCATTTAACCAGCGATTGTGTGATCGATAAATCTGGTAACTGCTCTATGCCCGGTAACACGATCAGTTTTTTAAACCAGTCCAGAAATGATGCTTTAATTCCTGTGCAATTTTTCCACTTTTTCCAGCACGCATTGTTCTCAGATTTGGAGGTGTTTAAATGGGGAGGGGGAGGCAGATTGCCCACCTTTGCTGTCTCCCCACCAGGAGGGGAGATGGCAAAGGCAGTTCCAGGGCTCCCCCCCCCAAACACCAGGTGGGGTGTTTTAATGTGTGGGAAAGGCAGATCGCCCACCTTTGCCTTCTCCCCACCAGGCGAAGAGGGAATGTACTAAAATGAATGACAAGATTGCCCATAGGAAACAATGGGAGAGCATGAATTGCCCATTGGATATAGTGGGAGGGAAGATTGCCAGTTGACTTACATGGGCTCCATTGAAATACACTGAAGCACAGAAACAGCTGCAACAAAAATCTGGAATGGATCTTCCAGGAAAGTCAACACAATGAACAAATGTCCTGGACATGGATAGACAGGGGAAGGGCAGATTTCCAGCCCCTGGACTGGCACAGGTGTTCTGGATTTGAATTGCCAGGGGGGAGGGTGGGTTGCCAGCCTCTGTGACTGGATTGCAAGGGGACAGAGCACAATACCAGCCTCTGGGACTGGATTGCCAAGGGAAAAGGTAGTTTCCCAACTTCCAGGACTGGATTGCCAGGGGAAAAGCTACTCTGCCAACCTTCAGGACTGGATTGTCAAGGGAAAAGGAGCTCTACCCACCTCCAGGACTGGATTGTCAAGGGAAAAGCTACTCTGCCCACCTCCAGGATTGGATTGCCAAGGGAAAAGGTGCTCTGCCCACCTCCAGAACTGGATTGTCAGGGGGAAAAGTCCTCTGCCAACATCCAGGACTGGATTGTCAAGGGGAAAGGTGCTCTGCCGCATCTAGGACTGGATTACAAAGCAAAAAATTCCCTTGGCAATCCAGTCCTGGGGGTGGGCAGAGCACCTTTCCCCTTAACAATCCAGTCCTGGAGGTTGACAGAGGACTTTTTCCCTGACAATCCAGTCTTGGAGGTTGGCAGAGGACTTTTTCCCTGACAATCCAGTCCTGGAGGTTGGCAGAGGACTTTTCCCCTGACAATCCAGTCTTGGAGGTTGGCAGAGGACTTTTTCCCCTGACAATCCAGTCCTGGAGGTTGGCAGAGGACTTTTCCCCTGACAATCCAGTCTTGGAGGTTGGCAGAGGACTTTTTCCCCTGACAATCCAGTCCTGGAGGTTGACAGAGGACTTTTTCCCCTGACAATCCAGTCCTGGAGGTTGACAGAGGACTTTTTCCCCTGACAATCCAGTCTTGGAGGTTGGCAGAGGACTTTTTCTCTTGACAATCCAGTCCTGGAGGTGGGCAGAGTAGCTTTTCCCCTGGCAATCCAGTCCTGGAGGTTGGGAAACTACCTTTCCCCTTGGCAATCCGGTCCCAGAGGCTGGCATTGTGCTCTGTCCCCTTGCAATCCAGTCCCAGAGGTTGGCAACCCACCCTCTCCCTGGCAATTCAAATTCAGAACACCTACATCAGTCCCAGGATCTGGAAATCTGGCCTTCCCCTGGCAATCCATGCCCAGAACACTTGTAGGTTGTGTTGACTTTCCTGGAAGATCCATTCCCGATTTTTGTTGCAGCCGTTTCTGTGCTTCAATGTATTTCAATGGAGCCCATGCAGGTCTATTGGCAATCTTCCCTCCCATTATATCCAATGGGCAATCCAGGTTCTCCCAGGGTGCACCCACACCTCACATTAAAAGCGGGTGTGTAGCGCTCAAATTTGAACAGCTGAATATTGATTCGATGCAGGGCTGTTCAGACGAGCATCCAAGAATGCAACTCATTCTGTTGTTGAGCGATCACACATCCAAAACTATCACGCTCTTTTCTTGGAGCATGCGTGATCAGATGTTGATTTCTGGGAGGGGGGGTCCATTGAACATGTGCCCTACTGTTTGGAGGTGGGAAGTCAAACAATGCTTCAGAGGCAGGGGGGAAGGGGGGAAATTTCCGGAATTAACATTGCTGATTCAAACCAGGAAACTGCCAGGAATTAATTTCCTAGAAATTGGCAGTGACAATGATATCTGGAAATCCTCCACATTGAAAAAAAAGATTTTTTTTTCCTGTTCTGAAGAGTGGGATAACGTTTCCCCCCCCCCCCCCTCCGATCCTGTGTTGATTGGAGAAGCAGAAGCATCACCTCAGATTCCCGGATGATCTAGCAATGCGCATGTCTGCTGGGGCTTTTTTTAAAAAAAAGGTGGGAGGGGGGGTAAACATTCCAAGGGGCAGTATCGCGCGTGAGCTGTCCAAACAAGAAAAGGCCGATTTTGTGCCGCTGTTTTGAAAAAGGGCCGGACTTTCTGGGCTGTCAAATTAATGCGGCACTGATGCGCAGCAAGTCGGAATGACCCTGGATGACGCTCGATTGCCAGATGTGGATGTCTGAACGAACACCCATTGTTTCTTATGGGCAATCTTGTCATTTATTTTAGTACATCCCGGCGGAGAGACAGCAAAGAGATTTCCCATGCTCTTCCCCCCCCCCCATTTAAATACCCCGGCGGGGTGTTTAAATGGGGGGGAAGATGTCCCACATTTGCCATCTCTCTGCCAGGCAGAGAGATGGCAAAGAGAGTTCCTGTGCTCCCCCCCCATTTAAACACCCTGGTGGGGTGCTTAAATGGGGGGGAAAGGAAAATGACCCACCTTTACCATCTCCCCACCAGGCGGAAAGACGGCAAAGAGAGTTCCCGTGCTCCCCCCCCCCCATTTAAACACCACTAGGTGTTTAAATGGGGGGCAGATCGGCCACCTTTGCTGACACCTTTTTAAAAAAAAAAAAGCCAAGCACGATATCGTACGGTACTGCGCTTGCACGAGTGTGGAATGCTATCTCATAAAATGAGGTCTAGTTGAGACCTCTGATCAACCAATGACGGGACCAACGCAGCTTAGAACAGAAGGATGGAGGGATGTCTGATCGGGAAATTTGTTGTAAAAAAGCTGCAGAGTATAATAGCATTGGATTTAATAGTGAGTGTGACCATGGTCCTGGTTTTCTTTTTTGTACATTTTCAGAAAGTAACACCTGGCTTCAATTTATATATATTTATATTATATATATATATATATATATATATATATATATATTTGCTTCTGCAGGTGTGTGTGTCATATCATAGTATTATTGACCACTGAGGAAGACCCTGGAGGCTAAAAAACATGCAAAAAACATCAACTATGTATGAAATCATCAACTGTGTATGTAAAATGACTAAAGCTTATTGGAAGTCTGATCTTGTTTTTAATCTTTTAATATTTGCTACTGTGTACACCAGAGTGGCAAGCTGCAGTACTGCAGTCCAAGCTCTGCTCACGACCTGAGTTCAATCCCAGAGGAAGCTGGGTTCAGATAGCCAGCTCAAAGTTGACTCATCCTTCCATCCTTCCAACGTCAGTAAAATGAGTACCCAGCTTGTTGGGGAGGGGGAGTGTAGATGACTAGGGAAGGCAATGGCAAACCACCCCGTAAAAGTCTGCTGTGAAAACGTCTTGATGTGATGTCACCCCAGAGTCAGAAATGACTGGTGCTTGCACAGGGGACTGCTTTTCCCTTTACACCAAAAATAAAAATATATTTTGATAATATTTATCTTTAAGTTAGCTTGACCCTTTGAACAGTGCTGATATATTTTAAGATTGAGTTCGTCTTCCCCTTTTTTATCTTCTATTCACAAACCACCACGAACAGCACCAAAGTTTGTGAAATGTTCATCTTCAGCACCCTTCCATGAATATTGCTTCATGAACCACAAACTGGCCAAAATTTGTGATGAACTCTACTTCATGAGCCAATTCATGCTCATCCCTAGGGATGATAGAGTATTCATCTTTCCATGGAAGGAATGTAAAATGGCTGAATAAAGAAGTTGTTGGTAAATTACTATGACTGTGGGGTGCAGACTTGTTTGTTAGAGACCAGAAACATAATAGTCAGCCTCCAAATGCTCTACTTTGGGCTATGGTAAACAACAGCAACAGCAGCAAGTTGTGTCTTATCTCTCTCCCCTCTGTGCAGAAGTCCCCTTTAGCCTCAGGGCCATACCCTATCTCAGCATAAACTCACTTGAGTGTTTCTAAACTAGCAGCCTGAATTTTGCAAGAACATGTTGTTCCGAAAAATATACTTGCTTATTTGGCATGCCTACTTTCTCAGCTCGACATTTGACTTTGTGTAGATTGTTGGAATTTTTTTTCAAGGAATGGCGCTATAGTAGGAGGAATGGTATGTCTAAGCAAAAGACCGCTGGGGTGCGTGAGGCAGGTCATGACAGAGAGACGGTATGCATGTAAGACACAAACAGCAGAGCCACAAACAGACAAGAGAGATCATACTTAAAATGTGAACAATGCCCCAGGTTTGCATAAAAATCTAACACATACATACATATATAAGTTAAAAACACCCACAATAATAAAGAAGTACCTAAAGCATTAAGAAACAGATGCCATCAGTGGCTGTATCTTGGTAACCACCACAGTTTTAGCAGCACTCTACACTTGGTTTCTATGAGTAAGAGGCAGGGGGAGGGGGCAGAGTACTTTCAGGGCTATTTTGGCCTTTGAGGGAGGACTTGTTGGGGCCAGATCTGGAAGCAATCACCAGGCAATTTGATACCATGTGACCAGTGTTCCCTCTACGCTGAGTTAGTGTGAGCTAACTCACAGACTTTTAGCCTCCAGCTCACACATTTTTGCCTTAGCTCAGGAAGGATGACCCCAGAGCAAACTAATTTATGCAGTAGCTCACAGCTTTAATGCCAGTAGCTCACAAAGTAGATTTTTTGCTCACAAGACTCTAACTTAGAGGGAACATCCAGGACTGGATGCTTGCTACTGTTCAATAGCAGCTAGTCTATGGAAGCCAGTGTCGATTAATGGTTAGAGCTTCAGACAAGGGTCTTAGAGACCCAGGTTCAAAGCACCAGTCTGCCATAGAAGCTCACTGAGTGAGCCTTGAGTTGCCAGCTCCATGTTGGGAAGTTCCTGGAGATTTAGGAGTGAAGTTTGGAAAGGGTAGGCTATGGAGAAGGAACCTCAGCAGGGTATAATGCTACAGAATCTACCCTTCAAAGAAGCCATTTTCTCCAGGGAAGCCAATCTCAGATACCTGGAAATCAGTTGTAACTCTGGGCAGGGCCAGATCTACCGGGGGAGGCAGAGGGGGGTGCTTGCCCCGGGCACCAATGGAGGGGGGGGCGCCAAATTGGGTATGGAGCCCATTGTATTCTATGGGAGCATAAAATAGAATAGCCCATAACAGGGTGCCATTTTTTAATTTTGCCCCCCCCCCCTCAAAAAACAGGTAGATCCAGTCCTGACTCTGGGAAATGTGCAGGCCCCACCCGAAAGTTGGTGCTTGGTGACATGGATTGCAATAAGATTGTAACACATTTGTATGAATGTCTGAGCCTGCTTCGGTAGGGAGGGCGGAATACAAATTAAATATTATTAATTATTATTATAATTATAATTATTTATATTTCATAGGCTTTCCTTGCAATGGCTTTCCTCTTTCCTTGATGGTCGGGGACAAAGGGTGGTGATTGGGGGAGAGCTGTCGCAGAGGCACCCACTTAATTGTGGGGTGCCTCAGGGGGCGGTTCTCTCCCCGTTGTTTAACATCTACATGCGCCCCCTTGCCCAGGTTGCCCGGAGGTTTGGATTGGGTTGCCACCAGTACGCTGACGACACCCAGCTCTATCTACTGATGGACAGCTGGCCTGGCGATATCCCAGAAAATCTGGATCTGGCGTTGCAAGCCATGGCAGGTTGGCTCAGGCTGAGTAGGTTGAAGTTGAATCCAGTGAAGACAGAGGTCCTTTGCCTGAGCCGTGGCGGCCTAGGAGGGGAAATTCCCCTACCAGTTGTTGATGGTGCACCACTGAAAGCAGGGCGCAGGGTCAAGAGCTTGGGGGTGCTACTAGAGCCTTCTTTGTCAATGGAGGCCCAGATAGCAGCCACTGCTAAAACCGCCTTTTTTCATCTTAGGCGGGTGAGGCAGCTGGCTCCCTTCCTGGAGCGTGATGACCTGGCAACAGTGATCCATGCATCGGTCACCTCAAGATTAGACTACTGTAATGCCCTCTACATGGGGCTGCCCCTGTGCCGAACCCGGAAACTACAGCTAGTGCAGAACGCAGCAGCCAGACTGTTAATGGGACTCCCTAAGTGGAAGCATATACAGCCTAGACTACGGGATAGGGTTGCCAAGTCCAACCCCAGAAATATCAGGGGACTTTGGGGGTGGAGCCAGGAGACACTGGGGTGGAGCTAGGGGGGAGGGGGGAAACGGCGCTGGGGAGCGTGGCGAGCCGCCCCGTCTTGGAGCGGGTGATGCCGCTGCCGCCTCTTCTCCGCTCGCCGTGGCTGCTCCTCCAAGATGGGCTCAGTGCGGCAGCCTCGCCCGCTCCGCTCTGCCTCTGGGGTGGAATCAGGGGGGGTGGAAGCGGGCCGGGGGCATGGCGAGCCGCGAGTCCTGGGCCCATCTCGGAGGAGCAGCTGCAGTGGGCGGGGAGGGGGCAGCAGCGGCACGGCGGCCTCGCCCGCTCCGGGATGGGGCAGCTCGCCATGCTCCCCGGCGCCGTTTCCCCCCTCCCCCGCTTCCATTTTTTTGGGGAGCGGGGGAAGAGGGTGGAAATCCTGGGGTTCCCCGCCAGGGCGGGAGGGTTGGGAAGCCTACTACGGGAACTGCACTGGCTGCCAATTGTGTACCGGATTCGTTACAAGGTGCTGGTTGTTACCTTTAAAGCCCTATATGGCTGAGGACCTGCCTACCTTAGGGACCGTCTCTCCCCATATGTTCCCCAGAGAGTACTGAGATCTAGCTCGCAAAACCTGCTGACCATCCCTGGCCAAAGGAGGCCAAATTGAAAGCCACGAGGGAGAGGGCCTTCTCGATTACAGCTCCCCACTGGTGGAATCAATTACCAAAAGAGATACGGGCCTTGTGGAACCTTGACCAGTTCCGCCGGGTCTGCAGGACCATCCTCTTCCAGCTGGCTTTTTAATGTGGAACTATTGTACCATCGCCATGAGCAATTGTATCTTATTAAGATCGTAGCACCAAACTAAATTGTGGTTTTGAACTGTGGTTTTAAATTGTTAGTTTAATTGTTGATTTTAATGTAATATTTAATTTATATTTAATTTATTTAATTTGAGGATTATTGTATTATAATGTTGTATTTTTATGCATTTCTTGCATTGTAATGTTGTATTGTATACTGTTGAAATGTGGTATCTTATGCTATGTGAGCCGCCCTGAGCCTGCTTCGGCGGGGAGGGCGGGATATAAATTAAAAATTATTATTATAGCCACAGTGCCCGTTTTGTGTTTTATTGAGGGGCTCACCTGAAAGTTGGCAACCCTACCTTGGGCCACTCACATACTTTCAGCCTAACCTACCTCACAGGGATGTTGTGAGTATGAAAAGGAAGACAGGCAAATGCTGAGGTCAGGTCTAAGTCCAGAGCTATCTCACCCTCCATGGTTGCTTTTAGTTGGGCAAGTGTCCCAGGATAGAGCTTCAGAACAGAGCAACAAAAGGGTGTTTCTTTTCACCCAATTTCCATCCTCTGCTCTGCCAATTACCTATTCCTACCTGCCAGGGAATGGCTCCAACACTTCCTCCCCGGCTGCTCCTGGGCATGCCTTTTAAACGCTTCCCCAAATGAGAGCCAACCCTGGGATCAGCCAGTCCTCCTTTCCCAACCCAGTCCTGGGGAGTGACAGGATACTTGTCTTGGATTGGTGAGCTTACTGGCCCTTCCCCTTGGACTTCTTTAAAGAGCTGGCTGCCCACCCAACCTCCCCTAAGCAGGGTAGTGATATTTGCTCTCCCTGCCCTTTTGCCAAAGAACCCCTGAGTTGCAGTGCCAGTGTCATCTCTGGTAGAAGCTCAGATGGGTTGATTCTGCTGTTCAGCGTGCCCCTGGGAGACAGCTGAGCTCCTTCAAGCTGGCTGGCACCTGAGTAGATTCTGACAAGGCACCACCCTGCTGCAACCAGACAGACAACTTCCCAGCCTCAGGGCCTCCTGGCACAGCAACCTTTGGTGGGGCTTGCAGTTGACTGGGGTTAGTGCAGGGAGCAGAGTCACTGGTCCCAAACAGCTGGGGTTCCCACTGTAGAGAAGGGTGTGGCATAAATGAAGAGTTAAGTTGTATTGCCAGGGCATCTCCAGGCCCCACCTGGAGGCTGGCAGCCCTAGACCCTTCTACACAGCATTACCTGCTTATGTGGAGGCCTTGCTCAAATTATCTTGCTCCCTCAAAGAGGGATAGCAGGAACTGAGAAAACAAGATCTATGCCCAACTGGACTTACATATTCTTTGAGGCACGTAGTAAAGGGAAGGAATGTGAATTCTTTGCTAGCGCTCAAGCTAATTATTTTGTGCAAGGAAGGAGAATGCAGCTCTTTCCCAGGAGATCCCATTAATTCTTGTAATGAATTTCAAAATCCTGAAAGCTCAGAAGGCACTTTCAATAGCTTTTAAAGATAAGTTTCTTTATATAATTTCAAACCCAATTGCATGATTTTGAAGCTGTGCTGCCCAGTATAGTGTACAGTTAGAGGGTAGCTTGGTAGAAACTAAAATAGGTCTGGTCATTGCTTCGATAGGAGACCTTCTGGGAATCTATCCAGTAACTATCTATTCCCTCCTTTCTCCAGAGAGCTCAAAGCAGCATCCCTGATTCTTCCTTCATTCATTTTATCCTCTCTGTGTGGTAAGCCACCATGAGACAGAGAGAGTGGACAAAGTTCACCCAGCAAGCTTCAAAGTTGAATGAATAATAGAATCATGGAGTTGGAAGGTACCTCCGTGGTCATCTAGTCCAATCCCCTGCACAATGCAGGAAATTCACAAATACCTCCCCCTAAATTCACAGAATCTGCAGGAATGGGATTTGAACTTGAATCCTACATGAACTGCCTGGAGTTCCACAAAATATAAATACAGTAACTAAAGAAAACTCCTATACATGCCTAATTGGAAGCAAGTCACACTGTGCTCATAAGGCGCTTGCTCCCTGGTTAAGTGTAGATAGGCATTTAGCCTTAATTTTAATAAATTAAGCATGCATAGACATTTAGTCTTTTTTAAAAAATTACATGAGAATTTGCCAAAGACGGGTTTTAAAATGATTGATTCTTAAAATAAATGACAAGCAAAAGAAGCAGGTGAAACCATTAGATTTCTTCTGCTCCAGAGGGAAATAAATCTCTTGTAATTTCTCCTCTCTGCTACTTGGTGCCAGAGACATCTTTGAGTTCCTTTTAATTCCCAAAACAACCCCTGAGAGATGGTCAAAAAGTTCCCCAAGTCCTGGTCTAGGACAGCTGCCTGCATTGTTATTACATAAGTGCTTTCTGTCCTTCCCATGTACATGAAGAGCGTTTTTTAAAAAAACAAACAAAAAAACAGGGCTTTTTGAGCAGGAACACACAGGAATGCAGTTCCGGCTGGCTTGGCATCGAGGGTGTGGCCTAATATGCAAATGAGCTCCTGCTGGGCTTTTTCTTAAAAAAAAGGTCTTGGGAAAAAATCATGTCTTTTTAACTGGTAACACATGTATCTAACACACAATGTGAATCGGAAACAGAAGGAGTTATCAAATCAATCTGCTCCTTTTCTCCTTTCCCCCTGCAGCCTTCTACACTTCACCCCAAAAGTTATTGTTGAAGGTCATGGGATAGGAATGCCAGCCTCCAGGTGGGACCTGGGGATCCCCAGAAATTTCAGCTCATCTCCAGACTACAGAGATCAGTTCCCCTAGAGCAAATGGATGTTTTGGAGGGTGGCCTTTGTGGCGTTGTATCCCATTGAGGTCCCTGTCCTCCCCAGGATCCACCCCCAAATCTCCAGGAGTTTCCCAACCTGGATCTGGCAACCCTATCCCCCACCTGTGGCCAGAGAGGATCTAAACCCTAGGATCCTTCGGAACAGAGGAGGATGCAGAACGGAGAGCTGCACCTTGAGGAGATACAGACAGCAATCACCTCATCCTCTCTTGCACAAGCTTTCCAGTGGATGGAGAAAGTGCAAGCCTAGAGGTGTGCATTGGGGATTTCTATGTTTACTCCTTCCCACCTACATCACATCCCAATCTGGTCTCCACAGGTCCCTGACCTTCTGGAACAACTTTTGAGGATGCACAAGAGGCAGCAGGTAGAAGGGGGAGAAATCATTCATGGTTCATAGGATCCATGTTGTTATTATTCTGAGCCCAAAGGTATGCTGTGATCTATTCCATAGCTGAAAGTGACATCGAGAGGGAGGGGGGTCAGCTAAAGACACCAAAGGGAAAAGTGCCCAAGGCTTGTGTTGTTTTGACTTTTAAATTATGTGGTGTTATCATTTAATATTAAAGGAGAGTTTAGGGGGTAGACATTTAGCAACAAATTACAAAGACTTTGGGGACCAATTTGTCAAGAAAATGACTGGAGTTTTCATTGAGGGTTTATATTATGAACTTTGGGTTGTAGATGTAAATTTTAGTTATGTTCCTCAGAGTTTCTATTGTTTTTAAGGATTCAAAATACTGAAATAAAAGGGTGAGGAAGAGGAACTTGTTCAAGTCGGGCGGGGGAGAACACCTGTTTGCTAAAATTGAGGCCATGACCAGTAATTCGCCTCTGTGTGGGGAAGGACTGGAAGAGGGAGAAAAGAAATAGTTGCATCTCATCTGATTCTCTCCCCCTCAGAATGCCTTTTGAACTTCTCCCCCCCCCCTTGTTGCCTCTTATGCCTGAAAATGCATGCCAGAACACCTACAAAATGCCATCCCTCTCACTTCCTTCAAATCCCTCCTCAAAACCTACAGTCAATATGATGCCTTTGGCATGCACACCACCACTGACACTCAATCTAAGCTTCTGTAGATAGAATGACCATACGTTTCTTTTCCTATTTATCCTTGCTTCCACCTCACTCTTCCCCTTTGTTTTTCTTTTATATCAAATTTTAGATTGTCTGGTTTAGGGAACAGGGACCTGCCTGCTCATTTTCTGTTGACTCCATTACCTAATAATTTATGTTTTATTGTTGTCATTGCTGTAAATCGTTCTTATTGTAAAATTGCTCAGATTGATTATAAAGAATGCCACAGTAGAATTGCAGCTATGGTGCACTGGAAACTTTGCAAGAAGTACCGTATGTCTTACCATCAGCCAGAAATTCATGGGAGCACAAACCAGACAAAATCATGGAGAATGGTGAAACAAAGATTCCTTGGGACTTCCAAATACAAACAGATAAACACCTGGAACATATCACAACTGTAAGCAAAAATGAGAAAGCTCATATCCTCAGAAATCTTGTTGGTCTCTACAATGCCACTGGATTTGAATCTAGTTGCCTTTTAAAACATTTACTATGTTTTGATCCTATCCTTCCTCCAGTTAGCTTGGGGTGATGTACATAAATATCTCCTCTTCCTTTGAACCATCTCAACAACCCAGTGAGGTAAGTTAGGCTTTAAAAATGTGACTAGCCAGTCACCCAGTAAGCTCTGAATCTAAGCTGGGTTTTGCTCTGAACTGAAATCAAAGTCTTACAAAATTATAACATTTGTTTAAATGCATACAGTCTTGTCCTGTAATATCCTTTTAGCTGAATACAGTCCCTCTGGGACAGGGAAAAAAATGATAACAATGTACGAGCAGCAAATGATAGAACTGGGTCCGATCTAGTCTTAATATACCGTGAGGAAAGGGCGTAACAGTGTCTGGCTTCCCCCTGAAGTGTCATCCCCATCATTAACAAATGGGTCATAAAGAAGCACTACTAAAAGGCATCCCTAACAAGCCTCCTTAAATCAGGAAAACAATCAATACACCCTCCATTAGTCTTTGATCTGACCTGCCATAGATTACAACAATAAACAATCCCCATGATGAACAAAAATCTTAAATCAATGCTCAAATCTTTAAACTTTTGCCAAACCTCTTTGTAGTTTATAGAATCAAAAGCCCTCATCCAATCAATAAAGGCAGCATAAAACCTTTCTCTCTCTCTCTCTCTCTCTTTTTTTTGCCTTTCAAATGATTGAATTAATGGGTCAGAGAGGACAATATAAAAGAATTGGAACTGCTCCAAACCTGCCTGTTCCTTTACTAATAAATTGGTATAGACACCTAGCTTTCCACCTGTAATAATATAAAACTGTTTCATAGTCTTTCCCCACAGTACTTAGGCTAATAAGTCTAAAGTGCAAGTTCTCCCCACCCCATCACACTATTTAAAAGTAAATAGTTTAATACTAGAGCCCAGACTAGGCCAGAAAGGAAGAGAGTCAGCTGAAGCCAAGAAATAATGTGACATCATAATTCGCAACGCAAGGAGACAACAGAATGCAAGGGATGCTATCTGGGTCACTCCTTAGCTGGCAGCCCCATAATCAGTAGACTTGGCACAGCACTGTAATGCCACACAGGGGACATCCAAACTGTATTCTAATGGAGGCAATACTAGACTTGTCAGGTTCCCACCCTCCAGTCACCGGGTGGGGGAAGGGAGTAGGGGTGCCAGATTTAAGTTAGGAAACTCCTGGAGATTTAGGGATGGAGCCTGGAGAGGTTAGGGGCCTCAGTGGGGTACAATGCCATAGAGTTCACCCTCCAAAGCATCCATTTTCTCCAAGGGAACTCAACGCTGTAGTCTGGAGATAAACTGTAATTCTGGGGGATCCCCAGGTCACCTGGAGGTTGGCATCCCTAATCCACACAGCTCTGAGGCTAATTTCAGAGACAATTTTCTATCAATCCTAGTTCAAATTGACAAAGCACAGGCTGGCACAATGGATGAAGATCTAACAAAAAAAAAACCCCAAAAGGGGATGGCAGTGTCTTGCCAAGATGTCAGTTTTTTCTCCTCTCAATTATCATAAAGCTAGGTGCCTTTATCAAAACTTCCTCCCCAGACATTAGTCAATGGTTCCTGAAACCAAGCTACTGTGTAAAGACACAAGAGTAAATTACACTGTTATTGTTGTATATGTGGTTGGAATTGTATCTATTATATGGAGTTTTTGCCTGGCTCATTGGAGACTTTAGGACTGAGCTTGGGGACTCAGGAAAAATAGGCAGTAGGATCAAAATTCCTGCTGCCCTGCTCCAATCACGAGCAATCTGCTGGTTTGAATGGTCCAATAGCATGTTAGTGTGGGAACTTTGTGTGTATATATAGTTGGCCCTGTTGGCCCAGTCTTCAGTCTTTTGAGGAAGCCCTATACTATGCTGTATTCAATAAATGAGCTATGATTGCTACCACCTCACCTCATCATTGCATAGAACCCACTATATTATAGTTATGATGACCTTGCCTTATTCCCTCCCTTGCATGCAGGATTTTCCATTCAAGCAGCCCCTTTATTTTTCTTCTTTTTTGAAGGTTTATGGCTGTCTCACCCTGACATTTTATTGCATTTTGATGCTGGCTCAGCCCAGGAACTTGAGGGGAGAGACAAGCTCACCTCTTTAACTTAAACTTCTGAAAATGGCACACAAGAGGCTTTTTAAAGTTCAAAAATAAACAAAATATTTTATTCAACATAGTGGAGAAAAGGTCAGGTGAAATCAAGGTTAAAATGTCTGAGGTAACTTGGTATAATCACAAACTCCAGTTGATATGTTTCCAGCATATGAGAATTTAAAGCTTTACACGAAGTCCTAAAATCTTTGAGATGAAAGGCTTTTGTTTCAGTGTTTTCTGAACACTGCAGTTCTTGCCTTTATCTCACTTTTCTGGTTTAAGGCAGGAATACACTACCAAGTACCCAAATTTCTTCTCTAAACAACTGGGCAGGGAATTTCTTCACTCTAACAAGATCTATCCCTTTTCCTGGCCCAAATGGGGGTCTTCATTGATCTACCCACTCCTCCTTGCCAACCTTCCCAGACACCTGTCAGTGTTAAACTGAGTTATCTTCAGCAGTCAGTTCCCAAGTCTTTCTTCTCAGCTAACACTAACAACTCAAATCCCTTTGAGAAGCCTGTCACTCAACGTTCTCTGGCCCTGTGAGGCATTAACCCTTCACAGTCCTTCACAAGTTTACACAGCACTTATGAGCTTTTAAAGTACACTCCATCAACTCTTCTGGTCATTTGGCAACTTAGATATATATAAAGCAACAGAAAGACTCCACACTCTGGTACACACAGACATGTGTCCCTAATTAAAACTGAGAAACGTCAAAAAGATCTCCCTTGCAAGCTCTTTCCTTCTATTTTGCTAATTGAGGAGAAGGCTTGCTTCTGGTTATGAGGAAAGGGCAAAACTTTTTTTTTAATGGAACAGCATCCTGGGGATTAAGCAACTTGATGGACACATGGCTAGTGATGAACGTGATGGACACATGGATGGCTCATCTTCTGCCTACACACCCTTACCTTAAAACTGGAAAGGAAACCCTCTATTAGAACATCAGCGAATCAATTTCTGCATGCCCTGCTTGCTTTGTCATACAGCTAATCTGCAACATTTTTTAGATTTCAAAGGCAAAATCTTTAGATCGTTGGGTTGAAAGGTTCCTAGCTAGTGATATATTACTAAGTACAGTGGAAATAATTAAATTGCAGAAAATGTTTAAAGTGAGTTCTGTCCAACCTGTATGCTTTGTTTCAGGTGGGGGAAAGGATTGCTGTTAGCATCTCTGGTAGAAAATTCTTGTTAGGCCCCAGAGAAGCACATGGCTGATCTCTCAAGGACATTAACAAAACCCACAGAGTACCTTTGGAGAGTTTATTGACAGGTTGACTAGCCTACCAGCCACCAGGGGGCAGACAGCCCAAGAAGACTCATAACACTATTGCCACAGTAGCTGGAGTGCAAAGGAAATACAACTAGAGGGTCACAAAATCCCTCCCCCACCATGCTATGGAATGAGGATTTTTTTTTCTTCAGAACAAATAAAAATGATAATCCCCATGCTCAAGTCATAATTTTCTTCAGAAAAATAAGAAAGGAAAGGTCCCCTGTGCAAGCACCAGTCATTTCCGACTCTGGGGTGACGTTGCTTTCACAACATTTTCACGGCAGACTTTTTACGAGGTGGTTTGCCATTGCCTTCCCCAGTCATCTACACTTTGCCCCCAGCAAGCTGGGTACTCATTTTACCGACCTCAGAAGGATGGAAGGCTGAGTCAACTTTGGGCCGGCTACCTGAATCAAGCTTCCGCCGGAATCAAACTCAGGTCGTGAGCAGAGAGTTCAGACCACAGTACTGCAGTACTGCTACTTTACCACTCTGCGCCACAGGGCCACAGAAAAATAAAGAGGGCTTATAAACATCGCCCTGACCTCTTAAGAGACATATCAAGTGCCCAACAAGATAAAGGATGCTATGGCTAGAAAGAACTCTTCATTAGACTATGTTTTAATCACAGTAGATCTCAACGCCCTCATACCAAGATCAAAGGAGCCCAATCCCATGCAGTTAGGAGTGCTTAAGGCTACCAAATTCAGTGGGAAATAGAAGGAGTTAAATCTACACAGGATCACAACAGTGCTCTGTTAAATAGGTTTCCACTGCAAAAGCAGAAAAAGCTAGTGTGGATCCCTGGGGCTTCTCACTCAGGAATTATCTGGACTTCTCGGATAGACCTGAGGGCCTATTTCAGGCCAAACTGGTGTATTATTGGGCAAACTGTAGCCATCATTCTAAGGGAATGGTACTCAGGCCACTGAGATGTGAGACTAGGGCGACAAAAGGTGTTCTAGTCCATCTGGAGGTCATGAGGTAATTTACACTTGCATGACAATTAGGTTGGATGGCGATAGGGTAAGGAATCCCATAGAAAAAAATAATTTCTAATGGCTATGAGGGCCCTTGACAGTCCTGCGGAGACTCATCTCTTACAGAATCTCCAAAAAAACAGTAGCACCAGTTTAGGAAGAAAAATTGTGGTCAGGGTGACAGAGGAATGCTGCTCCCCTGTCTTATTACTAAAGACCACCTGCAACAGTCCCCCAGCTCCCTGCACCATCTTTGTTACCTACCTACCTGTAATCTCTTCATTCCCGTGTTAACGTAGTTTCACATCCTCCCCTGGCTCCTCTCATGGACCGTGTGGCCTCTGAACCTAGGAATCTGGCTGATGAAGCCAAGTCACAGCATCCCAGAGAGAGGAATCATCCAGTAGCCCAGCCTTCACTGTTGATTTCAGAGTGAAGTGCAGAGGCAGAAAAGAATGCTGGGAGCGGTGTCTTAATTGTCTGTCACCATCATGATCACTATTGGAACTGCAGGGCTTGTTTCCCTACCTGAAGAGAAGAGAGATTGTTGTTTACTTTTTCTCCTCTCGAAGAATAACCTACATTGTCACCTTTTCCTACATTTGTAGAACTTAAAGTAGACACAGATCCCTGAACAGCCAAATAAAATAAAAAAACTTTCCAGGATAGAAGCATTGTAATGTGCCAATACAATTTTGAAAATGACTCATTTTCTCTCTGCAGGAACCTTATAATTCTTTCTAATGAAGCTAGTGGCTGTTCCAGTTCTAATTCTCCCTGCTCAGCTTGAAAGTGGTTTCAGCATCCCTTTGATCTACACCCAAGGGCCGATGGGAATAGTGAAGCCTGTGATCAAAAAGGCCTAAATGAGAAAGGTGGGAATCTCAGCACTCAACAAACTATTTCTCTCTGTTCTAGGCCTCCACCCAGGTCAACATACTCATAGGTAATTTCCCAGTCACATGACCATGTAAAAGTCTGAGTAGGCTTCATAACCCCTTAAATTCCATTACACAAGGCGGTAGATCCTAATACTGAGACTCCATTACATTCAACCATCTCACCCAACAGTTTTCCATAAGACTGAGATAAACTATTTTATTCTTTGAAGCAATATTTTTCACTTTTGGATATGCTAATATATGTCAGGTTTAAGAGGATTACTAAAATATTTTAATTTTAGTATTTTTTTAAAGCCCCCTCATAATTTGAGGTCCTCAACTTTTCCTTAATTAGCTAATTGTGCATAAATCCAGGCCTCATTTTGGGCAGGAGCTCACAGGAGCGGAGCTCTGGAACCTCTAAATTTTATTGTGCTCTTTCTTTCTTACTCCCCCCCACCACAAAAAAACAACTTGCTTCTGGGCTCCAAACCCCCTGTGAGAATTTTGCTGAACTCTTAAGATTTGACAAACTTTCTAATATTTTCCCCCAAAAAATGGCAAAATAACCAAAACATATAAAACATACAAATGGAAATCTTCATTATGCCACTGTGGCCACATAGGAGAAAGTAATTGGAAAAATATGATGGGAGTAAAGTTTTATTATGACAATTATATTTCAAGAAGCATTTTAAGGTAGATGCTGAGCTGATATAATTTAGTACACCTTCTGGTGATGTCAGTGGTATGTGGCATATGCAAATATGTTATGCAAATGAGTTGTGCTAATGAGCTTTTTCTATGAAATGACCCTGCATAAATCCCACTCTGCCTTCCTGCTTCATGTTTACCCAGGAATCTCTGTGGATCTGTGTTGAAGTGGGAGATGTTCAAATGGATGCAGACATGGGTTGCTAGCTGAAGTGACTGAGTTAATAACAACCTAATAACTACAGGGGCAGTTTCAGTAAATGAAAAAAATGCAGGGGTTGAAAGGTTAAATCCTCTCTCCTCTCCTAGGTTTGTCTGGGGCCTAATAATATCCCAGAATTGCAAGTAATCTCCAAACTCTGAACCTTTGGAGAAAATGGCAACTTCAGAGGGCAAACTCTATTGGCATCACATCTCCACTGTGGTCCCTCCCCTTCCCAAAGTCCTCCTTCCCCAAGGACTTGTCCCCATTCTCCAGAAATTTCCCAAACTGGTGTTGACAACCCTTTACCCTCCCCTTGCAATCATTGTCCAAAATTGGACTCTCATTGGCGCAATGTACTTTTAAAAAATGCTTCCAGCCTCTCAACTAAGTTGATTCAATGACATATGAACAACAGAAATATTGTTGTGAAGGATATCCTGGGGGGCTCGCCAACACTCCACACAGGATTTTCTCCTGCCATCTCAATTTCAGTTTCTTGCGTACTCAACTGCACCAGGGTTCAGTGAGAAAGTAAAAAGAAGACTATAAAATAGGTTTGAGGGGATAGGATCTAGGCCCAAGTTAAGCTTATCAACTCTGTATTGTGAAATTCTTGGAGATGTTGGGGTGGAATTTGGGTTTCAGGGAGTGGAGGCACCACAATGGGATATAATGCCATAGAGTAAACTCTCCACAGCCGCCTGGAAGCTGGGCTAGGGATGCCAGCCTCAGGTGGGACCTGGAAATCCCCTGGAATTAAAGCTTATCTCTGGACTACAGAGATCAGATCCCCTAGAGAAAATGGCTGCTTCGGAGGGTAGACTTCATGGAATTGTACCTACTGAATTGTCCCTTTCCTCCCCAGGCTTCACCCCCAAATCTCCCAGAGTTTCCCAACCTGGATCTGGCAACCTGACCCCCACCCCATCCCCCATCAGTGGCCTGGAGGAACCTGGAAACCCTGAAGCTGGCCTAATAATAAATCCATCTGTGCCTAGAACAGTCACTGAGGCACAAGATGATTTCTCTGCAAAAGTGCGTAAAAACAAAGCTTATTTAGAAAACTATAATTTAAGGTAAATATTGACACCTCTGTTGAACTAACCCTCCGACCCAAGCTTTTTTAGCCTTAAAATCCTCTGCATTTAGATTTTCCCTGTCAGCTCCCAGCTCCATCAGTATAGCCCCTGCTGGTGGAATTCCAACACTGCTCTCATTGGCTGTTTTGTCTCTGGGGTACCTTTCTTAGCTGTCATAAAAGTTTTAAAAGTTTTGAGCTTTTACTGCTTGTAAAAAAACAGCCTTCTGAATCTGGCACACCTTCTTCAGGGAGCTGATTTAAGGGAAGGGTTGCCAATTCCAGTTGGGGCCTGGATAACTCCTGGAATTACCACTGATCTTCAGAATACAGAGATCAATCCCCTGGAAGAAAATGTTTGCAGAGGTCCCTTCCGCTTACCCAAACCTTGCCCTCCACCCCCAAATCTCCAGAAATTTCCCAACCCAAGGTTGGCAGCCCTGTTTAAGGGTCACTATAGAGGCCCCTGATTTAGGGGGTCACTATAGAGAATGGTCCCTATGCAGGGCTTTTTTTGTAGCAGGAACTCCTTTGCATATTAGGCCACACACGCCTGTGAGGTGGGTGGGGCTGAGAGGACTCTCACAGCAGCTGCCCTTTCAAGGACAACCTCTGCCAGAGCTATGGCTAACCCAAAGCCGTTCAAGCAGGTGCAAGTGGAGGAGTGGGGAATCAAACCCGGTTCTCCCAGATAAGAGTCCACACACTCAACCACTACACCAAACTGGCTCCCAAAAAAAGCCCTGCCCCTATGCAATGAGCACAATTTTCTGGATAATGGAATCACCCAAAGATTTCTTTCTCTTTGATCTCAAGGAATAAGAAGATACACATGGAAGAAAGCACTCCCTCAAGTGTCCTGATTTCAGGCCATAAATAGGTGTGAACATACATTCCATAACCTTGAATTTACCAAAGAATCAACCACATACCCAGCAAAAGCTATAGAAACCTGTGGCTACCCCTAGAGATCACTCTGGCCACAGTGGCAGTCTGAGCTCATAAAACTTTCTAACAACCTTCAAGGGTAGGCCCACAGAGAGATTATCAGAGTAGCCCTTTTAAAAGATATCTTTATAGGTCTCTCTTCTATGTAGGAGCAAATATCTCTCTTTGAAAAAGCACATTCACAGTAAATCAAGCTATTCTTCTCCCTGCCCATGAAGAGTTCTCTGCTGCAGTAAATTTTACCTCCCCACTATGGCACTATTGTCAAGAAGACAAAACTAATGACTGCTGGGGAATTACACAACTTGAAGGTTGATGATGAAGGAATTGTTGAAATTGTTCATGATTTTCTATTCCTTAGCTCCACTGTCAATCAAAGAGAGCTTGCAACCAAGAAAGCAGAGAAGGAGATTGAGAAGGAAGGACAGCCATGAAGGAGCTGGAAATGCGTAAGGATGTGTTGCTGGTGACCAACATCAGGAAAATTCATGCCACAGCATTCCCCATTGCTATATAGTGGGTGTGAAAGTTGGACACTGAAGAACAGGAAGAAAGGTGATTCCTTTGGAATGTAGTGTTGGAGGAGAGTTTTACAGAGAAATTACAGCAATTTGTGCTGGCCCTAGATGAGAGATGCACTCCATTTATTTTCTTACCTACTTCATTTACACTGAAGGTGGATTACAGAATTCCAATCCAAAGGTAACCCACTCAGCCCAACTGCAGCACAGGTTAGTGAGCCCATTGAAACTATACTTTGAGAATAAAGGGAAATCTGATCAGTCCTGTACAGCTCCCAGGGAAGACAGGCTGACTCATTCCTGAAAACTGATGTTACGAATACTTTAAGTCCTCAAAAGGACCATTGAAATAAAAGCTAACAACATGCACATGGAAACCAATGAGAAGCGATACAATCAATTAAAGTTTCAGATGATGGAAACCACACATGCAGGCACACAAAAGTGAGTGTTAAAAAGGCAGGGGGAAATATATGGGTGTTTATTAATGCACAAATGTTAGATGCCAAAGAGCCAGTGTGGGTGAAGTAGAATGCTTGGCTTTTAAGGAGAACACAGACAATCACAGGCATTGCAGAAAGCCACTTGGGACAATTTAAAAACCAATGGGATGCCTGTGTCCCAGGGTATAAAACTTAGAGGAAAAGGAAGGGTAGGTTGTTCTGGAGGTGGTTTGATCCTATATGTTCAAGAAGGCATATAATCAAGTAAGTACGCATTAGATAATTTAATCAGAAACAAAGCACACAGCAGAATCACTGTGGGTAGAATATTAGGAACACATCAAAATTCTGCAAGTGATCTTGAATGGAAAAAGAAAAGTCACTAGCCCAATGACAACTTTGGTCAAAAAGTATCTGGTTCATATTTCACTGCAGCAGCCACAAATCAGCTACATTGGTTTGGATGAGCCACTGATGTGTCTCTCAATGTCTTACCTGCAGTATGGGAATAATATCAACTTAACTAATAGGGTGGTTGTATGGATTACTGTGAAGATGTATGTGAACCATCTGAATCATGTGCATATCACAATGCTGAGGCTGAGGGGGGAAAGATAAAAATAATCATGTGCCTCATATTTAAATTACCCTTTTTGGCATTTTATTTGTAACTTACAGTGTTTATACTGTGAAGCTCCATTGATCACTACAATAAGAATGTAGCTTAGTACATATGTTCAGGACACTGTTCCGTATTCCAAGACTGACTGATACATTCAGCCACTCAATGTACATAATTAGTGTACAGACCAGCGATACAGGGCTAGGATCTGCGAAACTCAGGTCTGAATCCCCACTTGTGCCACAGAAACTCTCTGGGTAACTTGGGCCAGTAACACACTCATCCTAACCTACCTCACAGAGTTGTTGTGAGGAGAGGAGAATAATGTAAACTGCCCTGGGTCCCCAGTGTGGAGAAAAACAGGGTATAAATGAAGCAAAATAAATAAAATAATTATTTATTTATTTATTTATATTTTGATTTATATCCCGCCCTTCACACCGAAGTGGCTCACACAAGAGCTAAATATTCCTTTTCTCTGTCCAGCCCTAATGTTGCCCTATAGGCAAACTGATCCAGTGGAAAAAGAGTACCCAACTTTTCAAACACTCACCAATTAGTCCTAAGGAAACGGAACCCATAAGGCTAGATGAATATCAAGTTATCAACTGCAGTTATCACATGAATAAAAGATCTTTTTTGTCCAGAAAATAACCGAGTAATAGGAAAAACTCTCCTTTGTGCATAAATATGCTGGAAACAGATGTTCTTCAAACATTCAAGTGAAATCAAAAGAACTTTGATATGAATGCGCAGAATTAGCAGATAAAAGGGGATGAGCAGAACAGCTGCTCAGAGTTTGAATGAATGAATGAATGAATTCTTCCAAATAGTGTTTTGGCTGCATCGTTTCTGTTGTAAATGTATGGTTGGTATATATGGGTATGAATGGACAAGCAGACAAACAGCTTGTCTTAAGAGTATGAGCCTGTAGTTACATTTTTCCGTTTGTTTGGTAGAACACTGTAAGAATATAACAGTATACAGAGTGGACTGCTTGAAACTAAAGCAGTTGTGTCCAGTTGAATGTCCTTTTAAATTTTAGCTACATTTAACATCTGGGGGGGTTATTTGAGATACGTATGTTGTTCAACTCATGCACAGTGTTTTAATAGCAATGCTATCATTCTGTCAAAATATTCCTAAACGAGTCATGCATTGCTCAAACTATACAATGTTGTTGATTACTTTGTTTTCTGAGCATCTTCCATCATTATCTATGATCTCTAGCAAATGTGCAGACTTACTAAAATGAGGATGGCCCTGAAGAAAAATTTCCTTAGCAGCCCTAATAGCCCACATTTGCCCCATCTCATCAGAGCTTGGAATCTAAGCAGGATCAGTTATGGTCAGTATTTGGATGACAGACCACCAAAGAAGACAAGGGTTGCTATGCAAAGGAAGGCAACAGCAAACCACCTCTGCTTATCTCTTGCCTTCAAACCCCATGAGGTGGAACTTTATGGGACTGCCATGAGTTGGTGGTCATGCAACAATACACTTTGTGTGTCTTTTAAGTGTCTTCAAGTCGCTTCAGCCTTATGGTGACCCTATGAATTAATTACCTTCAAAACATTCTATCATTAACAACTTTGTTAAGGTCTTGCAAACTGAGGGCCAGCTTCCTTCATTGAGTCAATCCATCTTCTGTTGGGTCTTCTTTCCTGCTGCCTTTAACTATTCCCTGGGCTTTTTTGTAGAAAAAGTCCAGCAGGAACTCATTTGCATATTAGGCCACACCCCTGATGCCAAGTCAGCCAGAACTGTGTTCCTGTGCGTTCCTGCTCAAAAAAAAGCCCTGACTATTCCTAACATTATTGTCTTTTCCAGTGACTCTTGTCTCCTCATAATGTATCCAAAGTATAATAGTTTCAGTCATTTTAGCTTCTGGAGAAAGTTCAGGCTTGATTTGACCTAGACCCCACTTGTTTGTCTTTTTGGTGATCCACTGTATCCATAAAACTCTCCTCCAAAACCACATTTCAAATGAATCAACTTTCGTTCTCTCAGCTTTCTTCATTGTACAGTCTTCACACCCATGGATAGTAAGGGGAATACTATGGTATGAATTATCTTGATCTTGGTTGCTGATAACAGATCAGCACACTTTACCTTTACATACCCTAGACCACTAATGGTTGGAATACTTGATGAAAAAAAGCCATTTTCAGCATTCTCGGTATTATAACACATGCAAGTGCTGAAAATAGCAACAAATGATAATCTCTGGAAATCTTTCAAAGCATCCATTGTAACTTCTGCTACAGATGTCTGCTATTGGAGTGTGGGTTGCCATAGGTGTCCAACCTTCAAGCCAAAATTTTGCTTATACCACTGGTACACTGTTTCCTTACTGTCTGAAATGTGGCAGATATGAACCAATGGATTAGGACATTCAGTCTCTGAGAATGTCATCCCAGTTAAATGAGAAAAACAAAACCAAACCCTGGAAATGTGTTTTCCAATTAATTGCCTATAAATGCTTTCCCCTATTTGCAGGGCTTTTTTTTGTAGAAGGAACTCCTTTGCATACTAGCCCACACACCCCTGATGTAGCCAATCCTCCAAGAATTTACAGGGCTTTTATTACAGGGCCTCAACCTTCCATCCTTCTGACTCAGCCTTCCATCCTTCTGAGGTTGCTAAAATGAGTACCCGGCTTGCTGCGGTGAAAGTGTAGATGACTGGGGAAGGCAATGGCAAACCACCCTGTAAAAAGTCTGCCATGAAAACATTGTGATGTGACGTCACCCCAGAGTTGAAAATGACCTTTTACCTAATATGCAAAGGAGTTCCTGCTACAAAAAAATCCCTGCCTATTTGCCTGCAATTTGTTATGGGGACTCCTGAAATCAAGGAGTACAGTTTCGAAGAATTTCATCCCAACACAGATCTGGCAACTCCACTGTGGTCCCTCCCCAAGCATAAGAACAGAAGAGAAGCCACGTTGGATCAGGCCAATGACCCATCCAGTCCAACACTCTGTGTCACACAGGGGCCCAAATACCCAGGTGCCATCAGGAGGTTCATCAGTGAGGCCAGGACACTAGAAGACCTCCCACTGTTGCCCCTCCCAAGCACCAAGAATACAGAGCATCACTGCCCAAGACAGAGAGTTCCAACAATACCCTGTGACTAATAGCCACTGATGGACCTCTGCTCCATATGTTTATCCAATCCCCTCTTGAAGCTGGCTATGCTTGCAGCCACCACCACCTCCTGTGGTAGTGAATTCCATGTGTTAATCATCCTTTGGGTGAAGAAGTACCTCCTTTTATCCATTCTAGCCCAACTGCTCAGCAATTTCATTAAGTGCCCACAAGTTCTTGTATTGTGAGAAAGGAAGAAAAGTACTTCTTTCCCTACCTTCTCTATCCCATGCATAATCTCCCCAGGATCCACCCCCAAATCTCCAGAAATTTCCCAACCTGGAGTTGGCAACATAAGTAGAAAATGTCAAGAGTCCAGTAGCACCTGAAAGACTAATAAAATATGTGGCAGAGTATGAGCTTTTGTGTTTCACGGCTCACTTCTTCTGCCAGTATCTTTAAGGTGCTACTGGACTCTTGCTCTTTTCTGCTGCTACATATGGCCCACTGCTGGCATACAAATCATAATATGTGAATAGAGGAGTAGGTCAGGCAATTTGCACACTTGTCCGAAAGACCTTTTGGGGAGGGAGCCAGATGCCTTGGACACAATCCAAAATAGAGTAAAGAGAAGCATTTAAAGCTTGTCTGTGTAGGTTTATAGCTATTAGCTTCACCCAACATGCCTAATATAATGCAATTATACTTGAGATAACAGGATGATAATTAAGGTAGCGTAGCAGGTCAGACATGCAGCATTTAGTTGTTGCTATAAAACAGGTTCCCCCTTCCTTTCATAGCATCATAGGAATGCCAGACACAATTACAAATATAATATCTGAGCTGGGTGAGAATAATGAACTTTGGAAGCTTACACAGACCTAGAGCTGCCACGGTCCCATTTCTATCATCTGCTGCCACTCTGAGTGGTGGCAGAGTTTTTAAAAATCCTGCAACACCAGCCGTGGTGTCATGTTACTTCTGGTTAAAAAAGGAAGTGACATAGGGTAGTCCTAGGAATCACTGGAGACTCTGTGGTAAAACAACAGAATTTCTGGCAATTCCCAGAGCTACCTATGCCACTTCTGATGGGGTTTTTTTAACAGAAGTGATGTGACACCACAGCCAGAGCTGTGTCCATGATTCTCTTCTACAGCCCTCCCACCAATTGTACTGCCTGGCAACCCTAAGCAAAATCTGACCATTTTTTCTCTTTGTCCAACAAGGACAGACATATATAATGGCAGGTGTGAAGGTGTACCTGCAAATGAAGTATTCAGTCTATGAAGAAAGGCATTCTTTGATAAGCAGGGCTTTTTTAACTCCTTTGCATATTAGGCTACCCCCCCCCCCATGTAGCCAATCCTCCAAAAGCTTACAGGGCTCTTATGGGACCTACAGTAAGCTCTTGGAAGATTGACTACATCAGAGGGGTGTAGCCTAATATGCAAATGAGTTCCTTCTACAAGAAAACCCCTGATGATCAGGGGAAAAGTACAGTTTGAAACATTTTATCTAGTTCCAGATGTTTTGTGAAGGGAAAGAGGAGGTTTCAAAACTTACAGTGTATTTTCAGTTGGTGAACTTCAGTTGAGAGGTTAAAAGGTCACAAGGGGCTTTCAAGCTCAGAATCAGGTTTCAAATTAGGACACTTTGAGGGAGATTCTAAAGTCCAGAATTCCAGAACCAATCAGAGCAAGACTTGACAAGTGTTAGCAGCTGATTCAATGGAACCTTCCTGAGTAGGTATATAAGGGGCAGTAGAGAGAGGAAGCTGCCAGCAGCTGAGAAGTAGAAGACCTTCAGCTAGAACAAGAAGTGAAGAAAGCTACCAGCCAAAGTCTTCCAAGTGAGAGGCTGAAGGCAAGGAGAACTCCCCATCAAAGAGAAGGCAGAAGAAAATCACAGACAGACTAAGGTGGCTGAGCGTGTATGATGAGAGTGAAAGAATGCTTCAGCAGAACCTGAGTCAGTCTGCTTGAGTCAGTCAGTAACCAATACCACAAGGAAGCAGTGCAGCCAATCTAGACATCATTCTTCATCCATCAGTACTCATGAGAAGTACCACCTGAGGTGGAGGAGTAGGGAAATCTGCCTAATAAGGAGTGTATCTATCAGACATTACCTTGGTATAAGTCCTTTCCTGAGCTACAGAGTTGTACGTACATTTGATTTGCAGTTTCTTTTTAAATAACTCTTTCCCCAATTTAAGACTTAAGTTTTTATTTCTAGAGGACCCAACTAATGACCTGATGAAAGCAACAAACCTTTAGATCTTGTCATCACACAATCCGCTCCATTCCCACTGAAGTGCATGTATGGTATGTTTCTGCTCCTCTGTCCAGCATTCTCATTTTTCTGTGTGCTCCTCATTCCTTCATCCTCATTTTTTTCTTTCTTTCTTGATTCATGCACAATGATTATGTTGACCATAACTATAAGAGGACTTATGTATTTATAATCTTCACCGGAAAAGCCAGTGATGCTGTCAGACAGGTCCTAAGCATTCAAAACTCACAGATATGCAGCCACAGAACTGGCTGTGGAGAATCCAGTGAAGAAATACACTGAGTAATTCAGGTGACTGACCAGCACACAGAAATTTCCCCCACACCCACTTCACAGCTCTAATGAAGATGCTTCCAAGTGTGATTCATACAGGAAACAACAGGAACTCCCATGTAAAATATAACAATGTTGTCTATTTGTACAATATCAGTATCTCCCAAGCATATATAGTTTCCACAGTATACACTTCTTAACCATTCTTATTACATTTCCATTATAATTATCAAGGTTCTTTACAAAATGTCCATTCAAGGGTGCACTCTGTTTAATTTTTTTTTTTTATGAAGACAGTCAGTTCTCACTTCATGAGAGACTGATTTTCATATCCTTCACATCAACCACGGACTGTAAAGTGTCACTCCAATGAGTCAGCGACTTGATGCACTCTCTGGACATGTTGTAAGGAACACTGAACCTTGAAAATTATAATGGAAATGTAATAAGAATGGTTAACAAGGGTATACTTTGAAAACTATATATGGTTGAGAGATACTGATATTGTGTAAATAGACAATATTGTAATATTTTACACAGGAGTCCTTGTTGTTTCCTGTTTCCACACCCCATAGTCCCTTAGTTTGCTTGGAAGTGATTCATCCAGGTGCATATACACGTGTAAGCAAGTTTATTTATCTATTAGAACCAATTCTTACTATGAGGACTTCAGAGCAGAGAGCATGTGGTTTCCATTCAGGCAGCCAGATCTTCTTAGCTTTAGCCAAAGGATGATATTGACATGCCTTCAGGCCATTCTTCGGCACTAAGCAAGGCCTCTTCCCAACCAGTACCCCCAAAGCGAGTGGCATTTTTGGCATGTCACCTCTCCACTTCCGGCAGTTGTACAATGACCATTTAAGGAGTCACAGATGGCGTCTCATAAATTACCGTTTGCAAAACGAATTAATTGTAAAAATGTAAGCACAGTCGCCACCTGCTCCACCTCCTTTGCTAGTAATTTCTCTGCTCACAGCTGCCATTTCCAGCAAATCTGCCTATTAAGTGCAGGGCAGACGTTGCGGGGGGGGGGGGGGGGGACTTTAGCATTTGGGAATCAATGTTGAGCTACAGAGATGGAGGCTCAAGGGGCTAATTCCAGCATTACATTTTGACAACACTTCTCCATAGAGTGCCCAGAGGGATGGCAAGTCTTTTACCTCCTACTGGCCTTGTGTCACATGATGAAAGTGTCTGCATCTGTCCCATCATTCAAAGTCTACCCCATGTTGCAATGAACCTGATAGGATGAAAGAACAAAACAAAATAATCAGTACAGAGGCCCCAGGGGTGATATCACAGAGCAGGCTTTTAAGAGGAATTCTCATTTTCTATCCCTTGCTCAGGCCAGGAAGGGAGAAATCTGCAAGAAGAAAGCCAAAAGTTCTCATTTAATTTCCCCCAACTACATAAAGTACAACATCCTGCTATACCCTATATGCTTATCTCTCCTCTGTAGCTAACAGAGGCCCAGAAGTAACACCTACCAAAAATACAGAGGCTCAGATAATTGAAAAGATGTTTCATGACTGGCAGGCTGATCTGATGCAGGAATACTCAAAAGTAAGGCTTTTGGCATTCATTGGGACTTGCTGTCTATCTCTAAGGAGTCCAACCTAAGGGTCAAAACCACTCAAGATGTTGGGAGAGCCACCATGGGATCTTCCCAGTAATGTTTAAAAATGCTAACAGAAGTCATGCTGGAGAGGGTGACTGATGCCTACTGAAGGGAGTTTAACTCTTTCATTCCAGTGCATTTTTTCTGATTAAAACCAACTCTCCTCACCACCTCCTTCAGTTTTTAGCCCGGAAAGGAAAGGAAAAGAAAAGGGGAAGAGAAGAGTTAAACTCCCTCCACCATGCAATCCCAATCAGGCTTCTGTGTGGCTTCTAATTTGCATTCTAAACATATTGATTAGATACTGGCTTTAATTTTGAAAACCCTGAATGTGTCGGGGTCCTTTGTGGCACAGAAGTCATTTCCACTAGGGTTGCTGACATCCACATGTGGGGCAAGTAAAGTTCCCCCAGAATTAGGGTTGCCAGGTCTGTGTTGGAGAATACCTGGAGACTTTGGGGGTGGATCTAGGACAGGGTGGGGCTTGAGAGGGGAGGGGCCTCAGTATGGTTCAATGCCATAGAGTCCAGCCTTCAAAGCAGCCATTTTCTCCAAGGGAGTTGATCTCTGCCAGCTGGAGATCCGTTGTAAAAGCAAGAGATCTCCAGACCCTGCCTGGAGGCTGGCAGCCCTACTCAGAATTACAACTGATCTCCAGGCTAAACAGATCAGCTGCCCCTTAGGTTTGCAAACTCTGGGTCTAGAAATCCCCAGAGATTTAGGCATATGGGCTGGGAAGGGTGGGGTTTAATATGGGGAGGGACCTCAGCAGAGTATAATGTCATAGAGATCTCTCGGCTCCACCTGAAAATTGGCAACCCTGAGGAGATTCTCCATCCATACTGTGTGCCCTAAGGTTGCCAAGTCCAATTCAAGAAATATCTGGGGACTTTTGGGGTGGAGCCAGGAGACTTTGGGGGTGGGGCCAGGAGACATTAGGGGTGGAGCCAGGAGCAAGGGTGTGACAAGCATAAATGAACTCCAAGAGAATTCTGGCCATCGCATTTAAAGGGGCGGCACACCTTTTCAATTCCTTCCTTCCATAGGAAATAATGAAGGATAGGGGCACCTTCTTTGGGGGTTCATAGAATTGGACCCCCTGGTCCAATCTTTTTGAAACTTGGGGGGTATTTTGGGGAGAGGCACTAGATGCTATACTGAAAATTTGGTGCCTCTACTCCAAAAAACAGGGCCCCCCAGAGCCCCAGATACCCGCAGATCAATTCTCCATGATTTTCTATGGGAATAAATCCCCATAGGGAATAATGAATGCCCAGCAGACATTTCCCTTCCCCCTCCCCCGCTTTCTGATGACCCTGAAGTGGGAGGAGGGTCTCCAAACCGGGAGGGGGGTCCCCTGCCCGCACCTGGGGATTGGCAACCCTATGGGGAGCAAGGGCGTGGCTGGACAGAAGCCATTTCTTAAGCCTCACCTCCCCTTCTTGTGCCTTCCAGGAGAAGATGGACACCAGCCCCATGGTTTCCTCCCTGCTCAGCGGGCTGGCCAACTACACAAACCTACCCCAGGGCAGCCGGGAGCACGAAGAGGCTGAGAACAAACGGGGGACACAACAGCCTGTGTGTGTTGGAGGGGAGCTCTCTCAGCTTCCAGACTCTCTCTGTGCCACTGGGGAAAACCTTGGGTGCTGCGCCGGGGCCATGTCTGCCGGGCCTGAGCTGACTCTGGAAGCAGGTGGGCCCTCTCCCCTCCCCTCCCCGCTTCTCTTCTCTCCTCTTGCGTCAGCGCCAAGAGGTAGGTGGAGCCCACGCCCCCCCCCCCCCCCGCTCCAGATCCCGGCTTCACCAGTGCCTTCCGTCCTCCTCCTCCGCCTCCTCCCGCCTGGCCGCTTGGTGGTGGGCTTCCAAGTGGGGGGTGACGGGGCTCCGCGCTGCTGCCGCCGCTGCTGCCGCCGCGGGTTGGGGTTGGTGGGCCTCGGCCAGCGGCCTCTTCCTTCGTTGGGGCCTGGTGGGACGGAGGGAGAGGAGACCTTCTGCCACTCTCCTCAGGCAGCCTGTAGCTCAGGCTGTGGCGGCGGGCAGCAGCTGCGCCTGTGCCTGGGCCGGCGGCGCTGGTGTTGCTGCTGCAGCGGCGACGGCGGGGCACCAAAATTGGCGCCGTTTCCCCCCTCCCGCTATCAGATTGTTTCAGAGCCGTGGAGGAGGCTGCAAATTCGGGGGTCCCCCGCCAGGGCGGGGGGGTTGGGAAGCCTAGTGTGACCCCAGCCATGATGTTCGCACCAGGAACATTCACTGGGGAACTTATTTGTGCTTCAACTAGCTGGGATCAAAGTAGGGCTTTTTCTGCTACTGTTCTTCCTCATTATGGAGATAATTATGGAGGCCCACATGTTCTTCCTCATTATGGAGGCCCCACATGTGAAACACCCTCCCACAGGCAATGGGAGCAGCCACAGCCTTAAAAGCCCTCTAGATGGGTTTCAAGACCCACCTGTTCCAGATAGTCTTTGATTTAAATTAAGGGTGTTTTATGGATATTTACATTTAATTATAGATATTTATAGTTATAAATAGTTATGGTGACACAGTGGGGAAAATAGCTTCACTCCAGTTTATTTGGGAGCTCTTTTAATGGTTGTTCTCCTTTTATGGTGGGTTTTTTACCATTATATTGGTTTTATCCACCATGCACAGAAGCCAGATGGAGTTCTCCCATGATTTCCCACCCCCTGCCTATTTTTGCTAACACCCTGATCCCAGAAAAAGATCATTCCTGTGGCTATGGCATCCATGTAGAGGAATAGCCATGCACGTGGGAGGGGGTCTGGACTGAGGAGGGAAAAGGGGCTGACATCTCCTATCCTCAACAAAGCTGTGTTTGTAGGAAAAGGAGAAGATGCAATGTCACCCCCATCATCAGACCATAAAACCATATGCAGAACCTGATGATCAGTGGATTATCTAATTAGGCATCCTGTTCACACAACAGCCAACTAATTATGCTAGAGGACCAAACAAACAGAGATTAGAGGCTGAGACCTTCCTCTGATACTACCTTGTAGCACTAGTATTCAGAGGTTTATGTCTTCTGTATAGGCTTGCCAATCCCCAGGTCCCAGTGGGGGTTCTCCCACTTTCCCAGGCTCCTTCCCGCTCCCAGTAAGCTGGCCAGCGGGGGAAGCCCTGCCCCCACAGCCACCATGTGCCTTTCCACCTCTGGAGGCTTCAGACTCCACTTAGAAAGGCTTCCTCTTAAGATGGTGTGTCTGTGTCTTTAAGGCTGAATAGGGGTGGGTGGGGGGAGCAGGCAGAACAAGATGGCTGCTTCCAGTGGTTTTGAAAGCAGCCCAGACCCTCCGTTGGTTGCACAATCTTTTCAGAGGTCATTTGCATAGGAAAGGTAAACTTGAGCCTTTGTGTTATTTTGAAGAAGTTGGAAGTTCAGCAACTCATGAGTAGAGATGCCAATCCTCAGGTGGCAGCAGGCCCTCCCACACTTCAGAGTCATCAGAAATGGGGAGGGAGGGAAATGTCTGCTGGGCACTTCGTTATTCCCTATGGAGATCAATTCCCACAGGGTATAATGGAGAATTGATCTGGGGATATATGGGGCTCTGGAGGGGCTGTTTTTTTAGGTAGAAGCACCGGATTTTGTCCAAGGGAACTGATCTCTGGCATCTGGTGACTCCCCTCAAAATGCTCTCCAAATTTTAAAAAGATTGGAGCAGGGGGTCCAATTCTATGAGCCCCTAAAAAGGTGCCCTTATCCTTCATTATTTCTAATGCAGGGAAGGCATTTAAAAGGTGTGTGGTTCCTTTATATGTGATGGCCAGAACTCCCTTTGGAGTTCAATTGCGCTTGTCACAACTTTGCTTTTGGCTCCACCCCCAATGTCTCCTGACTCCACCCCAAAGTCTCTTGGCTCCGCCCCCAAAGTCCCCAGATATTTCTTGAATTGGACTTGGCAACCCTACCTCTGTATATGGACACTCCCTTTAGTCGCCATGGCTGATAGCAGTGCTCCTCACCTGGGGTGAAATCTCCTAGAATTACAACTGATTTGTGGACAACAGAGATCACTTCTCTTGGAGAAAATGGCTGCTTTGGAGGGTGGACTCTATCACATTTCCCCCTAATGAGCAGGGTTTTGAAGGAAGGGTCAACGGTTTGGCACATCAACCTTGATCTGGCTTCATCTATAGACTTAGAAGGCAGCCTTAAGCCTTTATGTCCTTTGCCCTATGCAAGAATGCTGAGGGCCCCGGAATGTTCTGCCCTTTCACCTCATTCCTGGAATGCACATTTGGGGTAAAAAGCTAAGGTAGACATCTGTTTCCTTACTCTGCATACTTCTAGTAAATAATTGTGTATAGAAGAATGTGTAAAATAAACGATCACCACTGTCAGAGAGGGAGAGACAGATTGGTGCGAGATCCTCAACCCTTTGTCGTGTGACATTCCTACAAGTGGCGCAGTGAACAGGAACCCCTCTCATCAACGCCTGGCATAGGCCCCTTGAGTGCACTCCATCGTTCTCAACAACCCCTTCATTGGGTTAGCACTACCCTGCCAAGTCTCCAGGATCTGCTCGAGCTGGAGTTGGTAGCCCTTTCAGATTCCAAACATATCAAACCATCAACAATTCACAGTCCTGTTCTTACAATACGCCAGCTGTTACCCAGTCCCTTCCAGTTAATATTGGGTAAAAATTCTAAACACTGAAAAGCACCTGCCAAGCCAAAGAGTGAAAGAACAGACAGGGGGCTCTTCAGTCCAAGCAAAGTTGCAGCTGTGGGAAGCAGAAACAATACAAAGCTTGAAAGAGAAAGTTAACATCAGTCTTTTGGTCATCACCTTGTAGATGTTGCTGAATGCAAGAGGAGATAGGATGAGGGGCATGTCTTGGTGGAAATATACCCTCCACAGAAAGTGGGCTAATTTCTATTTTTTATTTCTTATTAAATAGAACAGCTGGAACTCTGAAGGCCAGTGTGGTAATGAACACCCACTGCTTTCCCAGTCCCAGGCAGTAGGTCTCTTATACTACCTCTAGGCTAGCAGATGGAGTTGGAAAAGCTAGAACTCTGCAAGTGGAATTAGGGGAGCAGGCCATTGGAAACCCAGTGTTGTATTATCTTGATCACATGTATACACTTACACTGCTACTTGGAGGTAGAATTTCCCATGCAAACATTCTTCCTAATCAACGTTAGCTTTCTGAAGGTTTGCCAGCCTCCAGGTGGGGCTTGGAGATCTTTCCATGATCACAGCTGATATCCAGATGACATATATCATTTCCTCTGGAGAAAATGGCTGCTTTTGAAGGTAGTGTGTATGGCATTATACCCTACTGAGGTGCCTCACTTTCCCAATGCCCCATCTCAAAGCTTCATCTCTGAATCTCCAGGAATTTCCCAAGCCAGAGTTGGCAACCAAAAGTGCCTTCACTCATTGCTTCTATTTAGATCCAACCTACACTCTCTTTTGTTTTACTATAATTAATCAATGCAGATTGCTGTGGGGCACCAGGAGAGAATGAAGGAAGTGAGCTAGCTGCTCTCCCCTTTCTCCATCAGTCAAAAATCCTACTCATTCCTGAAAGACCCCCAAGGGCACAGGGATCAGAGTAAGCTCACTGCTACAGATGATGCTGATCTCATCCACTTTGTGCAAGAAAAACAACACAGCTCAGGCAGGACTGCCTCTGATTTATTTATGATACTCAGCTTCCGAACTGCTCAAAACTATCAGGGTGCTGAAAAAAAACACCAAAAATCCCTGCTCAAGGGCTTGCAGTCTAAAAAGAAAAGAAGGAAAAGGTACGTTGAAGAGGAGGAGAACCTGGGCACCTCTTTGCTGCCCGTTTTCTGTGCCCAGGTGAGGGTAACTGGGGTTCGCTGGAACAATTTCAAAGAACCAAAGGGCTGCTCAGAGGGTGAGGATAAAGGCACCTGTTTCTGGGCATGTAACTCAAGTTACACCCCATCTAGCTTTTGGAGAGAAAACTACCTGCTTACTGGAATGGAAGCACAGGGTCTGGTTTTAATCTGGAAATAAAGGCTTCAAGTGCACAGAGAAAGTACAGCTTTCACCTGACCATGTCTTCATCAAAAACCTTGGAGGATATGAGGCAGGGGAAGTGGAGCCGGGGGTCCCCTGCTGCCAGACCCTACCCCCAACCACGCATCAGCTGGCCAGCAGGAGGGACTTACCAGGAGAAAGGAGAAGGCCTAGGTTTCATTGCCAGCATCGTACAGGAAGTGACATCACCATGCCAGCAACATCTGGGCAGCACTCTGGTACCTGGGCAAAATTTCTATGGTAGAAGCCAGTTTCACCATAGAGTTTTTGCCCAAATACCAGAATGTCACCTGGATGTCACTGAATGACTTCATTTCCTGTGCAGAGCCAGAGACAAAACCTTGACCTTTCTCTTTTTCCTCCTAAGCCCCCCCCCCCCAATCCCCCATCAGTTCTGACAACTGCAGTTCTGACAACTGCAGTTCTGACAACTTCAGATCATTGCTGAGCATTGGGAGGACAGCCATCTCTCATTCCTAATGGCTTCTGGGTGCTGCAAGAATTCAGCGGATATACTATGCCCTTTCCATATCAGAGGCAGGCAAAGTAACATTCTTGCACACCTAGGAATTCCAGACCCCCCAGTCTAAGCAGGAGAGCCCTCAATTTTGGGGGCTTCTGCCCCTGAACAACAACATTGCATGGTGATGCTCTGCTTTTCGGGATAAAACTCTATGGTTTGAGCTCAATTTTAACCATAGAGTTTGTCCATACCTTCAGTGACGATAGATCCAGGTGGGTAGTTGTATTGGTCTGAAGCAATGTGACAAAGTTAGAGTCCAGTGAGCTCTCGTGTGCATGCACACTTTGTCGAACAGGATGGAATCAGAGTATCAGACTTGCCCATCCATATATATGGATATGTGGAGGTCGGTCTGTCTGTCTGTCTATCTAGCTAACTAGCTAGTTATCTGGATAAGTAAGTCTGGTACTCTGATTCCATCCTGTTTGACAAAGTGTGCATGCCCAGGAAAGCTCACATTCTGAATAAAACTTTGTTTGTCTTAAAAGTGCTATTGGACTCTAACTTTGTCACATACCTTCAGTGCTTTGGAAACTGCTTTTCTATGATGAATTCCCACACCGTTTAAGTAGGCTTGTGGATGGCATAAGCTCCACAGGTCTGTTTCAACTAAGTTTCAGTGTCTCTTCTGCTTGGGTAAATATCATGGGAAAGTTCCATGCTGTTACATGTGGTTCTGGTATTCACATACAAATTACATGGTGGAGAAATTGTGTCCATACCATCAGAGGGATATGGAAATGGGAGCTATATGCTGATTGATACAATTGATGGGTAAATGCACAGTATTTTGCACTAGATTGGCATTTATATGAAATGATTTTTGTTTACAAATGCATCAGATGCAGTGGTCTCCAGTTCATGAAAGCTTACGCTACAATAAATTCCAAGGCTTTTCTTTGTTTTTATTTAGAAAATGATGCTGTTCTTCCTTCTATTACGATATTCTATCGCTCTTATTAGCCAATGCCAGATGCTTCAGGAAAAAAAACAGAGAGAGATCTCCCCGTTTTCTTTCACGTTTACTTTTTTAGTTGTTCTACCCTGAGAGGATTTTTCCCCATCGTTCCCATCTGCTGATCAGTTTATGCCCAGAAGCCTGACAACTGAGGACATGGCTGAATGTTTTCCTCTTGACAGAGCCCTTGCATTTGCTGTTTCTGCTGACAAAGTTCTAATGCTCACTAATGCTTCGTTAATCGGTGCCCGCAACTTAATTCACGGAGTTTGCATGGAAATTTAGCATATGTAGTCCTTTTACAATATAAAACTTTAACTATGATAGAAAGTGCCACCAAGTTGCAGCTGACTTTTGGCAACCCCACAGGCTTTTCAAGGCAAAAGATAAATGTTGGTGCTTTGCCATTACTTGCCTCTGCATCATGACCTTGGACTTCCCTGGTGGTCTTCAATCCAAGTATCCATTTAGGGGGAGGCATTTGTGAGTTTCCTGCATTGTGCAAGAATGATGACCCTGGAGGACCCTTCCAACACTATGGGTGTTTTCGCACTCACGTTTTACTGGCGCCACGACCCTCCTGACGCCGGCGAATCTGCATGGATTTCGCACCAGAAGCGCCGGCGCACCCAGAAGCGCCGGCTACTTCCGTCGCTAAGCCAGCGCAAACGTTTTCCTGCATCTTTGCGATTTGCGTTTGCGCTGGCTTAGCGACAGAAGTAGCCGGCGCTTCTGGGTGCGCCGGCGCTTCTGGTGCGAAATCCATGCAGATTCGCCGGCGTCAGGAGGGTCGTGGCGCCAGTAAAACGTGAGTGCGAAAACGGCCTATGATTCTACAAAGTACTAACCAGGGCCGACCTCATTTATCTTTTGAGAACTGATCAAGTTAGCCTGGGCCATCCAGGTCAGAGGGAAAAAACATTATCCCACCCAAATATACCTTTCTGGGCTAGTGCTTAGCATCTAGGCTGCAGTCAGGGTGGGACCAATGCGTGATCCATTACCAACACCCGAAACCCTAAGTTGCCATTCCCAATATATTTTTATATATATAAAGTTTTGGCATGGATAACACAGTCTGGCCCAATCTTGTCAGATCTTGGAAGCTAAGCAGGGTCAGCCTTAAGAACATAAGAGAAGCCATGTTGGATCAGGCCAATGGGCCATCCCGTCCAACACTCTGTGTCACACAGTGGCCAAAAAAATTATATATATATATATATATATATATATATACACGCACACACATATATATACACACTGTGGCTAATAGCCACTGATGGACCTCTGCTCCATATTTTTATCTAAACCCCTCTTGAAGCTGGCTATGCTTGTGGCCGCCACCACCTCCTGTGGCAGTGAATTCCACATGTTAATCACCCTTTAGGTGAAGAAGTACTTCCTTTTATCCGTTTTAACTTGACTGCTCAGCAATTTCATATAATGCCCACGAGTTCTTGTATTGTGAGAAAGGGAGAAAAGTACTTCTTTCTCTACTTTCTCCATCCCATGCATTATCTTGTAAACCTCTATCATGTCACCCCGCAGTCGACGTTTCTCCAAGCTAAAGAGTCCCAAGCGTTTCAACCTTTCTTCATAGGGAAAGTGTTCCAACCCTTTAATCATTCTAGTTGCCCTTTTCTGCACTTTCCCCAATGCTATAATATCCTTTTTGAGGTGCGGTGACCAGAATTGCACACAGTATTCCAAATGAGACCGCACCATCGATTTATACAGGGGCATTATGATACTGGCTGATTTGTTTTCCATTCCCTTCCTAATAATTCCCAGCATGGTGTTGGATAGTATTCAGATAGGAAGTCCAGGGTCACCATGCAGAAACAAGCAATGGCAAAGCACCTCAGAACATCTCTTGCCTTGAAATCCCCATGCTTTTCAGATGAATTAGATATGATTTGAAGGTTAGGTATTGTTCTGATTTAAAAACAGGAGTATCTGGCAGACCCCAAACACTATCCTGGTCTCCTGCCCACCTACATCCTCCCTAGATCTCTTCTAGGTCAGAATGGATTTTCAAGATCGTTTTCACCCTGTCCCTTACTATTTTTGACTAATCCTTAATTGCATAATCCAGGTTTTGTTTTGTTTTTTGCATAATGTACTGCATGTATTCTGGTCTTATTATTTGGTAATTCAGTTTGAGTCACAAGAAAGGTGGGCAATAAATTAAGTAAAATAAATTTAAACCCCAGGAAATATGGCTACAAATATGGAAGGGTGTACTAGAGGAGAGAAGGCTTATAAATTAAGGGCTTAATGGTGATTTAATTGTTGTACAAACCGGTTGGGAGTAAATCACTGGTTTATTAAAGCCCCACTTAGGACAGTGGCCACACCACATAAAAAGGAAGGCTGGTTATATGACCCTGCTTAGTATGATGAAATTGTGGTCAGGCAATGTTTGGCACAGCTTGAGTGTGGAACTTGATATTATAGTTTGCAAGAACAGCCTCTCAGCCTAACCTATACTATTGTGTTGCTCAGGACATGTGGAAGGGTTTCTGTTGGAAACAGAATGCTGGACTTGATAAACTTTGTTCTGCTTCAAGAATATTTCCCTTATATTCTTTTGACTGTGATCTGTACAAACAAAGTACATAGTCCCAGAAGTTTGTCAAGGATCTAAAACATATTCATTTATTTAAAACAATGCATATCCTGCCTTGACTCCTCAGACTCTATAGGCAGCTAACGAAGCAGCAAAAATTGAAGGACACAAAAACACAGCAATCTGTCAACCCGTCACTAGGCACTGCACAAACATTTAAAATAACATAGGTACTGCCTGTGGACTTGCAGTCTAAAACATAGGGCTGAATCAGGAAATATCTGGGGACTTTGGGGGTGGAGCCAGAAGACTTTGGAGGTGGAGCCAGGAGCAAGGTTGTGACAAGCATGACTGAACTCCAAAGGGAGTTCTGGCCATCACATTTAAAGGAACTGCACACCTGTAAATGCCTTCCCTCCATTGAAAATAATGGATAGGGGTACCTTCTTTGGGGGCGCATAGAACTGGACCCTGTGATCCAATTTTTTTTATACTTGGAGGGTGTTTTGAGGAGAGGCACCAGATGCTATGCTGAAAATCTGGTGCCTCCACCTTAAAAAACAGAGCCCCAGATACCCACAGATCGATTCTCTATTATACCCTATGGGAATCGGTCTTCATAGGCAATAATGCTCAGGAGACATTTCCCTCCCCCCCTGCCCCACTTTCTGATGACTCTGAAGCAGGTGGAGGGCCTCCAAACCAGGGGATCCCCCACCCCCAACTGGGAATTAGCAACCCTACTAAAGCGCTACATCCGATTACTTCCGAAAACTGAAGAAGTATCTTCAGGTACCTGAAGAAGTATTTATTTATTTATTTATTTATTTTATTCTATTTATATTTCGCCCTACCCCACCGAGGTGGGCTCAGGGCGGCTTACAACACAAAAAGCTAACAAAGTCAATTTAAAATACATTAATAATACATTAATAATTATAATTATGCAATAAAATACATATAAAATACATAAAAGCACGCTTCAGTATGTACTATGCTACCTTCCTTAGATCAATTCTTCAATATTCCAGTATTGAATAATCTGATGTTCGAGATTTGAATGTTCAGGCACTCCGATAACAATTAATTATATGCCAACCGGAAGAGGGCTGTTTTGCAGACCCTGCGGAACTGTTCAAGGTTCCGCAGGGCCCTCACCTCCTCCGGGAGCTGATTCCACCAACAGGGAGCTGCAATCGAGAAGGCCCTGTCTCTGGTCACTTTCAGACGGGCCTCCTTAGGCCCAGGGATTATAAGAAGGTTTTGAGACCCCGATCTCAGCACTCTCTGGGGAACATGTGGGGAGAGACGGTCCCTAAGGTAGGCAGGTCCCAGGCCATAAAGGGCTTTAAAGGTCATAACCAGCACCTTGTACCGAACTCGGTATGTTATCGGCAGCCCGTGCAGTCCCCGAAGCCCCGGCTGAATGTGCTCCCGTCTAGGGAGCCCTAACAACAGCTGGGCCGTGGCATTCTGCACTAGCTGCAACTTCCGGGTTCGGCACAGGGGCAGCCCCATGTAGAGGGCATTGCAGTAGTCCAACCTCGAGGTGACCGTTGCATGTATCACTGTTGCCAGGTCGTTGTCCTCCAGGAAAGGAGACAACTGCCTTGCCCGCCTAAGATGAAAAAATGCGGACTTGGCAGTGGCTGCTATCTGGGCCTCCATAGTTAAAGTAGGCTCCAATAGCACCCCCAGGCTCCTAACCCTGTGTGCCGCTGACAGAGGCACACCATCGAGGGCCGGTAAGGGAATCTCCCTCCCCGGACCACGGCGACCCAGGCAAAGGACCTCTGTCTTCGACGGATTTAGCTTCAGCCCGCTCAGCCTGAGCCATCTAGATACGACCTGCAATGCCAGGTCCAGGTTTTCTGGGACACAGGCAGGCCGGCCGTCCATAAGTAGATAGAGCTGGGTGTCATCAGCATACTGTGAACAGTGACTCACAAAAGCTTATACCTTCCCACAAATTCTGTTAGTCTCTAAGGTGCTACTGGAGTCTTAGTCTTTTCTACCACTATAGACAGATCAATATGGCTACCCATCTGACAGTGCTGTATTCTGAGGGCAACCTCTCCATCCTGAGATACAGGATAGGGCAGTTGTCGAGAGTGTTGTATCAGGAGCTGGGAGTCCCAGGTTCTCATCCCCTCTCTGCCTTGGAAGATTTCTAGGTGACCTTGGGCCGGTCACTTTCTCTTGACCTAACCTGCCTCATGGTACGGATATTGTGAGGATAAAAATGAAAGGCAGAGATAATTGTGTTATAAGCTGCTATGGATTCCCAATGGAGATAACAAGCCGAGTATAAATAAATTCATGCCCAGCGGTGAGCTTCCGCTGTGTTCTTGTAACTTTTCTCCACATCCTCAGTTTGAATTCAAAAGTTTGTTCATTTAGAGCTCTCCAGTTTGACCTTCAGAATCACAGTGCCCATGAGATTTTGAAAGAAGAGAAATCAATGGATGAAAGAGAAAGGCAGGGATGGTAACCAAAAGATGACATAATCAAGCAAAGTTGTTTATGTTTTTTAAACCCTGCCTAATATGTTCTGTTAGCAAGGGACAGGACATTAAAACTCCCCAATAGCAGCCAATTGGCCAGGGATCAGATAGGCCTGTCTTGTATCTACCACAATCATTGTTATGCTATTATAGTTCAAGCCTGTCTTGTCTGATGCTCATCCTTTTGTGGTATTTTCTCGATTCCTAATTTATGCTGGAAGTTCTCCAACTGGCTGTCCTTAACATTCCTCTCTTAGGGACATTTTCCCTCCCCATTGCCTCATGACCACTGTGCTCAATCTAATACAGTGCCCTGTTGCCACAACTTTGCTCAGAGACCATATGTGCTGGGACGATGTGAAGTCTGATTAGTGTCCATGCCTCAGGGAGAGAGTGGCTGAATAAATGGCAGAAGGGTTATGAGAGCCTTTCCCTGATTTATAGATAGTTCAAATCCTGCTTGAATCTGCAATAACAGGAAATTCCATCACTACTAGGTGGTGTACGTGGCATGAAACAAATTGATTTCAGTACAGATTACAGATCAGAGTTGATTCTTCCTTTATGAATAGGTTTGGAGTAGAGAAATTATTTCTTCTCCAAATGCACTGGATTATTGTTTTTCATTTATCTGTTTGCTTTTATTTATTACTTTTGGGGACAGCTAACCATACATACAAGAGCATGCACTCCTACTTTTGTCAGCTCCGCTGTGGGAAATTCCTGGACATTTGAGGGCAGTGCCTAGAAAGGATGGAGTATAGGGAGAGGAGGGAGCTCAGTGGGGGAATGCTCCCATAGGGGCCACCCACCACTGTTATTTCTTCCAGGGGAATTAATCTCTGCAGTCTGGAGATCAATTATAACCCAGAGAGAACTCGCTGTAATTATATGAAATGGAGAACAATTATAACCCAGAGAAAACTCAGCTATAATCCAGGCCCCAGGGGTACCCCTAAGCACTACCCACAATCCTTCTGAGACACATCATTGCCAGCATGGTGTAGTAGTTAAGAACGGTGGGCTCTAATCTGGAGAACCAGGTTTGATTTCCCACTGTTCCACATAAAGTCTGTTGAGTGACCTTTGTCGGAAGAGAAAGGGAAGGCAATTGTAAGCCTCTTTGAGACTCCATAGGGTAGAGAAAAGCAGGCTATAAAAAACAACTTATTTTCATCTGAAACAGAAAATAAACGTGGTATCTGAGTCAGATAAAATGGCAACCATGTGTATCAGGAGGACTGCATATAAAAAGATAAAAGGAAGTACTTCTTCACCCAAAGGGTGATTAACATGTGGAATTCACTGCCACAGGAGGTGGTGGCGGCCACAAGTATAGCCACCTTCAAGAGGGGTTTAGATAAAAATATGGAGCACAGGTCCATCAGTGGCTATTAGCCACAGTGTATGTGTGTATATAAATTTTTTTGCCACTGTGTGACACAGAGTGTTGGACTTGATGGGCCGTTGGCCTGATCCAACATGGCTTCTCTTATGTTCTTATATAGCACAAGTTCCCAGTATGTGAAGATGAATACCTCAGAGTTTTGTGGGTGGAGCTTGGGGAGGGTGATGTCTGTCCAAAGCTGCCATTTTATCCAGGGGCACTGAACTATATAGTCTGGATGTCAATTGTAATTCCAAGAGCTCTCCAGGCCCTACCTGAAGGTTCGTAATCCTATCTCCAAATATAATAACTGAGAAAAGATTGTATGAAGGGAGGGAACATATAGGGTTTCATTCCACTAACTTTAAATTGTAATGTTTTAAATATGATATGGAAGCTGCCTTGAGTCATGAGAAATTTTTCGCATTCTTTTGTGAATGTAAAAAACATCAACCCAATGGATATACACGTCAATGCATCAAATGAACAGAGAAGATAAGAGATTGGATTTATACCCTGCCCTTCACTACCCAAAGGAGTTTCAGAGCAGCTTACAGTCTTCTTTCCCTTCCCCTCCTCACAACAGACACCCTGTGGGGTAGATGGAGCTGAGAGAGCTCTGACAGAAACTGCTCTTCAGAGGAACACCTCTGAGAGAACCTGTGGCTGACTCAAGGTCACATCAGCAGGTATATGTGGAGAAGTGGGGGGATCAATCCTGGATCTCCCAGATAACAGCCCGTGAACTTAACCACTACACCAAACTGGCTCTCCCCAAAAGGTGGGATATAAATATTTTAATTAAATAAATATGGTCTTTGTGATGAGACTATCAACAGAAGGTGAGTGTATGTATTGGGGGGGGGGGGGTTTCTTTTAGTCTCAGCATGATTGAGAGCCAGAAACTTGTCTCTGGAATGAACTGAAAACAGATATTTGTATATTTTGCCTACAGCTGGCCCTACTAATATAAAAAGTACCTCCTCACCATGTACAGTATCATTTTTCACACAGCAGCCATCCTGGAGGACTAACAAATGGTGAAAAGGCTTTGCCCTGATGTTGTCTCCTAGCCCTGGAATTCAGAGGTTTACTGTCTTTGAGTATGGAGGCTGATACTTGCTGAATAAAGTAAAACTTATCCATGTTTGGAGGGTAAAAATTTTGAGGGAAAAAGAAGAGACAGAGAAAATCACTGACAAAATTTCCCCCCTAGGAGCAGTTCCCTCTCAGTCCAAGTGATTACTCTTTTGATTAGCGCTTGTTTTAAGCTGGCCTCCCTTTGTTTCAAATGTCTTCATCTGAGAGACGTATTCCACTTATCAACTTCCAGCATACAACATTCCTATGACACTAGCTCTGGTTTTCTCTCAGATGAAGACATTTGAAACAGTATTACAAGCTTTACTGTTAGAGGCTTATGACCATCCACTATATAATAAACGTCTTTAAAGAAATGAAGTTTAAAGCAACGTCTTAACATCATAAATTCTTTCCTGAAGAAGAAGAATTATCTGCAGTTGCAACACATTGGACACTGGCACTTTAATTAATGGTTTTCAAGGACTTCAAACTGGATATGGACTAACTGCAAGCACTTTTAAATATTTATTCTTTGTACTTTATATCTTGCATTTGTGATAATATGCTGTTGTATGTAATGATATGTGAAAATGTGTGAAGTTGAAGTGTTTAATTATCTATTACACTTTTGAAGTATTTTCCACTAATTTTTCGTTATTTTTCCACAGTTTTTTGTTGTTGGTTGAGTCATTCTCTGTGGAACTCTAGGCTTTTCACATAATCTCCAGGTGGGGCCTGGAGAACCAGGGCTGGATTAACAATTAGGCAAAGTTGGCACTGGCCTATAGGCCCCCATGCCTTTAGCGGCCCCAGATCAGCTTCCCCCCCCAGTTCCCCCCCCCCCCCCCGGCTTGCAGCCTTCCCAGCATGGAAAAGAACAACAAGCCCATGCAGGGCACACAACCTGTAGTGCTGCAAATACTTATAAAACACTTGTATAAAACACTTTTATAAATTCATCAATATTTTTAATCCTGTGTGCTGTCTCAATCGAAAAACTTGAAGCGGTACATGGAAAGCACTTGCTTCATTTCCTGAGGACCCTTGAGGACACATACAAATTTGTACACATTTTATAATGGCTCTGTAGAGCTTCCAATTTTGGTGCCTCAGACCAAAAGAGTCTGAAAGTCCCTTGTGTGGAGGTCTTGCACAACAGGACACCAGTAAGACCCCGTTTCACCGAGAAACGGGGTCTTACCAGGGTCTTACCGTTGTCCTGTTGTGCAAGACCTCCACACAAGAGACTTTTGGACTCTTTTGGACTGAGGCACCAACATTGGAAGCTCTACGAAGTCATTATAAAATGTGTACAAATTTGTATGTGTCCTTAAGGGTCCTCTGGAAATGAAGTGAGTGCTTTCCATGTACTGCTTCAAGTTTTTCAATTGAGACAGCAAGCAGGATTAAAAATATTGATGAATTTATAAAAGTGTTTTATAAGTATTTGCAGCACTACAGGTTGCGTGCCCTGCATGGGCTTGTTGTTCTTTTTCGATGTCTGTTATACACCCTTCTCTTTTGTTTGGATTGGCCTTCCCAGCATGAGCAGCCAGCAACTGAGCTGCTCTTCACTCAATTTGCCTGATGTGGCTGCTGCTGGCGTCACCAGGTTTGCCTCTCTCTGCCTCTCCCCCTCAGCTTTGTCAAAGGGCTTTTGAGAAGGTGCCTACAGGCTGCAGTAGGGGACGTGGGCAGTGGGGTGGGCACTCCAACTCTGAGATAATTTGCAAGGGGCCCCCAAGATTTTGACTGCCTAGGGGCCTCCACAGGTTTTAATCCAGCACTATGGAGAACTCCCAGATATACAACTGATCTCCAGACTACAGAGATCAGTTCCCCTGGAGAAAGTGGCACCTTTGTATGATTGACTCTATGACAAGATACCCTGCTGAGGTCCCTCCCCTGTCCCAAATCCCACTCACCCCAGGCTCCATCTTCAAATCTCCAGGAATTTCACAACTCACATCTAACAACTCTACCCCTCCAGGTTCCACAAAGTCATTTGTCAAGAAACTGAACAGGTTTTATTTACATATATACAATGTAGGCCTAGAGTTGTGTTGCCAAATCTCTGCCAAAAGATTCCTTGTTCCTGACTCCCATTTCCTACTTCTCCTGCTGCAGAGAGCAGGAGAAAACTAACTTTTAAAAAATGATCTTCAAGCAATGGCACAATATCACTTCTGGGTTTTCTAGGAATTGCTGGAGACTTATAGACCGATTTCTCACTAGGCTTGTTCTGGTCTCAGAATCCTCTTTCCCCTGGTGCTTCTGTCCGATTTCACACAAGCTGCTGTGGGACTGTGGTTTGCCCCGCCTCTTTCCCGAGGCAAGCAGAAACCAGTTTTCAGAGGATCTTGCTTGCCTTGGGAAAGAGGCCGGGCAAGTCACAGCCCCACATCAGCTTGTGCGAAATCGGGCAAAAGCACTGTGGGGGGGAGGACTCCAAGACCAGAACAAGCCTAGTGAGAAATCAGTCATAGAGTTTCTGGTACTTCCTAGAGGGGCTACCCATCACTTCCAGGTTCTTCCCAGAAGTGATATGCTGTCATCAACAGTGCTCCTTCATGTCCCTGCCTCTCTGGTCTACCACTTCTTGCCAGGCAATGCCTGAAAATCCTAGGCTAGAGGCCTAGGACTGTCAGCCAGCAGATGTAGGGTTGCCAATCCCCAGGTGGGGGCAGGGGATCCCCTGGTTTGGAGGCCCTCTCCCTGTTTCAGGGTCGTTAGAAAGTGGGGGGAGGGGAGGGAAATGTCTGCCGGAAACTCTATTATTCCCTTTGGAGATTTATTCCCATAGAAAATAATGGAGAATTGATCCACGGGTATCTGGGGGTCTGGGGGGGCTGTTTTTTGAGGTAGAGGCACCAAATTTTCAGTATAGCATTTAGTGCCTCTCCCCAAAATACCCCCCAAGTTTCAAAAAGATTGGACCAGGGAGTCCAATTCTATGAGCCCCAAAAGAAGGTGCCCTATCCTTCATTATTTCCTATGGAAGGAAGGCATTGAAAAGGTGTGCCGTCCCTTTAAATGTGATGGCCAGAACTTCCTTTGGAGTTCAGTTATGCTTGTCACAGCCTTGGTCTTGGCTCCACCCCTAATTCTCCTGGCTCCACCCCCAAAGTCCCCAGATATTTCTTAAATTGGACTTGGCAACCCTAAGCAGATGGTATCTGGCAGGACACAGGATGGGTGGCAGGCACATAGGGAGTGCCATCACATCAGTGGTGTGATGTCATTTCTGGGGCAAACCCAGAAGTGATATCACACTGTTAATGCAACATTGCATTGTTAATGTTAAAGCATTCACTGAAAATGGAGTGTACTTTAGTCATTTTTTTCTTTGCTCATTTTGCTCCTGCTGCCCTGGAGAGCAACAGGAATGGGTGGGGGCTTCCACAGGGGATATAGCAGAAGGCCTGGCAGCCCTAGAGCTCCTTACAGCAATAACTCCAGCAGCAATATTAACAACCACCACAATTCTTCTTCCCGAATATCACCACAAGGCAGACACCCTCATCTCCAAACATTAACTCTTTCTTAACATTATCATTATTTGTACTTCTTTACCTCACAGGTTTGATGCCTTAGTGTGGGTAGCTACAGAATGCTTGGCATATCCTTGAGAGTCAGTGATATATAATGATTAGAGTGTTGGATTAGTGTATGGGTGAGCCAGGTTTGAATTCTTTCCTTCGTCATGGATTGCTGGGTGACCATTGCTCTCTGACTAACCTACAGGGTTGTTGTGTGTTTGAAGCGGAGAAGAAAAGAAGAATGTTGTAATCTAATTTGGTTCCCATTGGTAAGAAAGTGATATCCAAATAAATAAACAGATTCCTATAAGTTTTTCCGCATGGAAACATACTAGCTCTTTATCTGCTGCCATTTTTGTCCTAGATTAGGCTTTATTCATGACAATTTATTTTTCCCCAGAGTCATGTCTCACAAATTCCTCATCATTTTAACAACTTGTTGAAATAAGAGAATTTGTATTGTGCCTCTTCTCACACACACAAACAGCAGCAACAAGAACTAATTAACCCGAATACGAATCCATAACATCATGCAACACGATCTGCATATAATTAGAGTTTGAGGAGTATATTTAAGCAAAACTAGTGTTAACATTTACAAAAATAACTTTCCTACACTGATTAAAAGCATTCATGAAGACATTGCTGTGTGGCAAAACTTGGCAATATCCTTTTGGGGCAGTATTCATGCAGTTAAAGCAAATATTCTCTCTAAGATAACATTTTCTTAGGAAATATTATTATTATGACATCAGAAAAAAAAACTTTTAAGGGAGTGGCAAAAATGCTGAACAAGTTTGTCAACATAAAAAAGTGTTAAAATGAAAGTAATGCAGGACCAATAGAGAAATGGTGGTTTGGGGATGCTAAATGATGATTAAGGAATACAGAGTTGATGCAGTTCATTCCTAAACTCTTACATGCTTTGAGAAAGACTTTTTCAGTTGCCATGTTGTGCCCATATTGCATCTGTGTATAACCTATGTATGTTACCTGTTTTACTTTCTGTGTACATCCAGATTCCAAGAGTATTGTCACATGCCAAGAGTTTGCATGCATAACTTGACGTTGCAGTATCTCACATCATAGGATAGCATTGGCAGGAATCATTGCAGCTGGTGGTAGAGATGTCCCCTACTGCAAAGCCTGGCATTCAGTTTAACATACTACTGGTACTACTTTTTGTTTGAAATACACAAAGCACATATTCACCCAATGCAACCAAATCAACAAGCCAACATCCAGGTGTGAGTTCCAGCATCACTGTCATTGGAAAGGTATAACAGTAGGCTTTTGGTGCCCCCAAACCATAAACATTGCTATTGTCTTTGTTTTAAGGCAGTGTGTAACTGTTGACTTGCTTTGCAGAGACTGGGAGTGCTACCACTGGACAGATATGCATTTTCCTTCTGGACAACCTGCTCCTGAAGCATGAATACTAACTAAACAATTGCCTTTGCTTCAAAATACTGTGTAACTGTTGACTTGCATTAGACATTACTATAAACAAATTTACTGTCAATTTTTTTTTTATGACAGTATCAGCCTATGTCCTAACCAGGGTTCCCTCTAAGCTAAGTTAGCGTGAGCTAGCTCACAGATTTTTAGCCTCCAGCTCACACATTTTTGTCTTAGCTCAGGAAGGATGACCTCAGAGCACACTAATTTATGCAGTAGCTCACAACTCTTGGAATTCCTCTGAAGTGAAGGCCATTCCGTTGTCTGTGACCACCATGTCCGGGATGCCGGGTGTGCAGAAAATCCTACAGAGCACTCAGATTGCCACTCGGGAGGAGGTGGAAGTGATTGGGACTACCTCCAATCACTTGGTGTACGAGTCCATCAAAATAAAGAATATTTGCCCCTGGAAGGGGCCCACAAAGTCCAAGTGCAACCAGGACCATGGGTTGCGAATGGACTCCCAGTATTGCACAGGGGCGCAGGATGGTTCTGGCTGGGTTTCCTGGCAGGCCTGGCATCGCTTGACCCAGGCATCAATCTCACTGTCCATCCCTGGCCACCATACATAGCTCCAGGCGAGTGCTTTCATTTTAAGGATGCCCGGGTGAGTCTCATGCAGGGCCTTCAAAACTCGGTGCAAGGCAAAGGGAACCACCACCCAGCTGCCCCAAAGTAAGCATCCCTTGTGGGAAGAGAGTTCATCCCTGTGTGAGGAAAAGGCTGTAAATTTGGGGTCTGTCCGGCCGGTAGGGCACCCCCTCCCCACCCAGTCAAGGACGCGGGATAAGATGCAGTCCTTACCCGAGTGGAGGGAGATGTCAGCAGCTTGCAATGGTCGGTTGGGGAGATCCTCGATGAGTAGGATCTGGTGGGCCGCGGCCAGGTCTTGACCAGGTAACAGCAGGCAACTAAGGGCATCGGCATGCTCCATCGCTTTTCCTGGCCTGTGCTGCAGGGAGTATTGCTAGCCTGCGAGAAAAATAGACCAACGCAGGACCCGGGGCGAAAGCATCTGGGGGGGGGGGTTGCCGGTCAGGGGCAAGTAGACCCAGCAAGGGCTTGTGGTCTGTGGCAATGGTGTATGGCTGCCCGTAGAGGTAGTTGTGGAACTTTTTTACTCCCGCAACAATGGCCAGTGCTTCTTTGTTGATTTGTGCGTAGTTGCATTCAGCTGAATTCAGGGTGCGGGAGTAATAAGCCACTGGCACCTCCCTGCTATCTGGGATGCGATTGCCGAGGACCGCCCCGACACGTACAGAAAAGCATCATAGGTGAGGATGACCAGCAAGGATTCATCTAAGTGTGCTAGGACCTTGTTGGAGGTCAGCAGGTCTTTGACAGCCCAGAATGCGGAGGCTTGCTTCTTACCCCAGACCCAAGGAGCATTCTTGTCGAGGAGATGGTGAAGGGGTTCCGTGAACGTAGCTTTGAGGGGCAGGAAGGAATGATAAAAGTTCAGGAGCCCCAAAAATGCTTGTAACTCCTGTTTGGATTTGGGTTCCAGGGCATCGACTAGGCTCTGACTTTGCTGGGAGCCAGATGGATGCCCTCTGCATCGACTAAGAATCCCAGGAGCTCGACCCGAGGAACTCCCAGGAGACACTTTTCCCGCTTCACTTTTAGCCCAGCTGAGTCAAAACATTGTAGGACAATGCAGAGATGGTTGATGAAGTCCTCTTCCATTGGGGCGGCAATCAGAACATCATCAAAGAAGGGCTGAACCCCAGGGATACCTTTTAAGAGGGAGTCCATTAAGTTCTGGAAGATCCCCGGGGCCAAGCTGACCCCAAACTGCATTCTCTTAACCTTGAATGCCCCCCTGTGCGTAACAATAGTTTGTGCCTCAGCGGTGGCTTCATCGACTGGCAGTTGTTGGTATGCCTGGGCCAGATCCAACTTGCCAAAGATTTTCCCACCAGCAAAGGAAGCTAGAACATGGCTGACCACCAGCACTGGGTAGGCATGGTCTTGTAGCGCTTTGTTCAGTGTACACTTGTAGTCTGCACAGATGCGAACATAGGCTTTATGGGGGTGACAATAGAGGTTTCCCAGGTTGCGTTGGGCACTGGTTCTAACACCCCTTGGGCCACTAGGCGGTCTAGTTCTGCCTCAGTTTTAGGTTTGAGCACAAAAGGGACACTCCTGGCCTTCATTCTGATCAGCCACACTTAGGGGTCTAGATCTAGAGACACTGGTGGCCCTTTGTAACAGCCCAAGGTACCATCAAAGATGGACGGAAAATAATTGCAAACCCTCCCCAAGACTGTGGGGGTTAAGCTATGCACTCCCATGACTGCAAATCCCAAAGGCGCAAACCATGCCAGACCCAGCAAACTTGTGCGTCAGCCACCCACCACCAGCAAGTCCAAAAATCCATCAAAATTTCTGTACTGCACCTGAAACTTTCCCCACCCCCTTATTTCTACATTGTTCTGTGAAAAGTCTCTGAGGATGAACCCCGTGGGCCGGAGGCAAGGCCATCCATTGGGAGAGATTTTCCTGAGGGTCTCCTCTAAAATAATTGAAATGGAGGATCCTGTGTCCAATTCCATCAGGCAATGGGCTCCCTCTAACTTAACAGTCACCTTGATTTTATCTGGGGTGTCCAAGGGCAGATGCAGTACCTGTAGTGGTTGGAGTGACATGGTGTGGAGCTCCATTTCATCCGTTGACTCCTGGTGCATGGTTTGTCGCTTTTGGGTCCCTTTGGAGTGGCAGACTTGGACAACTTGGCTGACTTTACCACAGTTCCGGCATTGGGCATCTCGGAACTGGCAGGTCCTCCTCTCGCAGAGCTCTCCACAGCTGGCACAGGGAGTTGAGATTGCAGCATGAAGTGGCGTTGCGGTCGGGGGTGAGGCGCAGTGAGTAGGTCCAGGCAGCTGTAGGATCTCTTCCACTTCATCAGCCGATTCCATGTAGTGGGCTGCCGTGGTGGCCCTCTTGGAAACTGGTGGGTTTGGCAGCAGACGGACCTGTGCAGTGAACTGGTCTGCTGCCTCTGCAGTGAGGGCCTCTTCCATCGCGACCTGGAACATGGGGTCCTTCTTGGCAAGGAGCCTCCATTGGATTCTTTCATTCCTGAGGCCACACACTAGCTGGTCCCAGAGGGCCTCCTCCAAGTTGCTGAAATTGCAGTGGCGGCCCACCCTTCGTAGAGTCGTAACAAAAGCCGTTATCGACTCACCCACTGCCTGGTTCCTTCCGTAGAACGTGTGGCGGGCCACTATGATGGAGGGTTTAGGTGCGAAGTGCTCTTGAAGCCGGTTCAAGATGGTCTGGTACAGTGTGTCTTTGAGGTCAGCTGGAGCCAGAAGTGAATGGGCGATCTTGAATGTCGAACGACCGCAGACACGGAAGAAGATGGTCCACTTCTTTGCCTCGTCCGTGATGTCCAAAGACTCCAGGAAGAAAGCGAAGTGGGAGGCATAGGATTCCCAGTCCTCGGTGGTGGCATCGAACTCATAGAAGTGTCCTGGAGCGGCAGCCATGTTGTCCGCCGGCGGCGATGCGTTGTGCGGTGCTGAATGCAGAGTGCAGTGATGCACGGTGCGGTGCCGATAGCTGGGGCTGCTCACTCACCAGGATCCCACCTTCGTCGCCAGTAAAATGTACTGGGTTCAAAGCATGAGGACACCCAAGCGATAGTAAGTTCAGCTCTTTATTCAGTGATTCAGCATAGTGAGATAGGAACAGAACTGTCTGGCAGGACCAACAGCCCTGCTTATATGCATGCAAACCTCCCCACCCAAAAACCCATTACCATCATCCAATTACACACAACTATAGGTTAATAGTTGGCCTAACGATTCCTGATGGGCCTTCTTCCTGAATCCAGGTGGCTATTGTTTTAGGGTCTCAAGCTCAGCCAAGTCTCTGCTGGCCCTAAGGCCAAACTTCAGTTCCAATACATAACACTTTTCTTTCCTACACAGAAGTTCTCCAGATTTGACAGGAAAGAAAGATGAAAGTGGTGAAGAATCTATTATTCTACATCTGACCATCATCTTCAAAAGTAAAAATAGATCTTAGTGCTCTTGAGCATTTTTCTTGATTTCAGGAGTGATGAAAAGACATGGGAAGAAAGTGTCTGCACAATTTCTGTTGTGATACTTTCTTGCTAAATGTTTGCCTTAGAAACAATATATTTTTCTCCCTTGATTTGTTATAATTTTTCCATTGTTATGCAAAAGTAATTGTTGTTTGTAAAAAGTTGAATGTTCTTATTGTGATGTTTGTATAAGTAAAGTCCAATTTTGCCATAGAAAGAAATTTAGCTAACAGAGGTGTGCTTCTAGGAGGCACAAAATTCCTGCTGTATGTCTGGAACAAAGTCTTTGTGTTGTTTCCCAACAACCACGAGTTCTTTGTAATGTGTAGGTGGAGCCTGGTTCCATTTCTACCTCCACACTTGTCCCCATGTTCTGAATCCAAACCCTACCCAGAATCTCAAAACTGTCACTTACTGATAGTAGCCAAGTCAGTAGGCATGGACCCTGGAGCTACATGTCTCTTCTTCTGTTTTGGAGCCATGATGTCATGCAAGGTTTTCTGGTAGACCACCACTTTAACTGATCACTTTCAGTCCATAAATGGAGGTAGGGGAGCAGAAGACAGGGAAAGCAGTAAAAAGCTGCATTATGGGTGGGGTTCTACTATTCTTCTTTAGATTTGGCCCAGACATTGTAATTTATATTTCTGGATAATTTTGATTAATGGGAGAAATATAAGCTGGATAGATATATTGACTTAAATGTAGACAGTATTTTGAAATCTTATTGTGAACTAATGGAAAGTCTTCATGTCCTTGTTTTGTCAATATCTTCAAAGGAAAATGACTGGAATGTTTTTTTTAAAAAGGCAGCATTGCATTCAGTGGAACATAACAGCTTTCAAAAAGATTGTATTAAAAGTGCTATAATAACGTTCTCAAAAGTATCCTCTTGTACAGGAAAAGGATTGTGTTTGGCAGGAAGCTTATAGCCTGAAGGGGGACAAAGATATGCAGTGCAAAATCAATGACCATCTCTGGAAATTTCTATTTACTATTTTCAATCTGCTTAAAATCCAGAGAGGAGTGTTATAGGATGGCAAATCAATGGCACAGAATGCCCTGGGCAATTCATAAAATTTATAAAACTAGCTCAGGGAAATGTTGGGTTGTGAGAAGAGCAATTTCTTATAATCTGTGCTGAAAGGGCACGTGCGTCTGGAAAGAGGATGTTTAGAACAAGGAATGAAATGATAACTCTTAGGCTATGGCATGATCCATTGTTAAATTTCATTAAAAATGATGTACAGAGGCAATAGGAAGCAATCGTGTGCTAAAGTTATTAGCTGCTAAGAGAATAACGGATGCAAGATAATGGGGAGGATGAAATGAGCCGAAGAAGAAAGACTGACTGCTGAAGGTGTGTGGGAAATGATTAAAATAGTTACCAGTATTTAAAAAGACTCCTGGTAATACATCTTGTGGAATAGAAGTCTAGAGACAAGATAGCAGCATGTCTCCAGCAACAATTCCAAAGAAGGTCATTGGAAGACATGGCACCAGTTTCTATTGGCTCTCTTCTCCCACTTTTTTGCCACCCGACACTGTTCCAGAGGACCACACAGGGAACAAAAATTGGGGAGGAGGTCAGTGGGATCCAGCAGAGGAGAACATTTTAAAAATCTTGACCCTCAAGTCCACGGATGGTTAGATGCATGCAGAGCTTTTTTTGTAGCAGGAACTCCTTTGCATATTAGGTCACACACCCTGATGTAGCCAGTCCTTCTGGAGCTTACAGTAGGCCCTGTACTAAGAGCCCTGTAAGGTCTTAGAACAGATGCATGCCATTGTTGCATAGGCAGCTGAAGTGCATCCACTAGATTATTTGAATTAATAGATCAAGTCTTGAATTAATAACTTGTTATAGCTGCTTAATAGCCCTTTTAATATAATTGTTAACAGCCTGTGTAGCCCCTTCCTTGGAGTATATTTGACAATTATATTATTTTTTTTGTCAAAATGTGTGTAATAAAAACATTTTTAAAGAGAATCATCTGGATATAGTACCATGGATATGCCCCCTCCCCCACCCAAACACTGATTGTAGAGGAAACCATATCACTTGCATTCTGAGGTCCCTTCACAGGCTGTTGATTAGTTTCTGGGTCCAATTCAGCTTACAATTCAACTTACCTTTAAAGTTCTTCATGACCTGCAGGCTACATGTGTAAAGGACCACTTTCCTCTGCACATTCTTATGCAGCAGTTGCAGTCTTCCCAGCAAGGACCATCAGCATCTTATCTAAGGCATGTTCAGCAATAACCTAGATTTCTGCTTTCTCAGCGGCTGCCTCATGCCTCTAGAACTGCCTCCTACAGGTCTTAGGGCACCTGCTTTCCTGGCTTTCTGAAAAGGCTGTAAGACAATAGTTTTTCCAGAGAGCTCTTGGGGCTGCCTGAGGCTATTCTAAGGAGAAATACTCTGTTGGTAGGGTTGCCAAGTGCAATTAAAGAAATATCTGGGGACTTTGGGGGCGGGGCCAGGAGACATGGGGGCGGAGCCAGGAGCAAGGGTATGACAAGCACAATTGAACTCCAAGGGAGTTCTGGCCATCACATTTAAAGGGACAGCACACCTTTTTAAATGTCTTCCTTCCATAGGAAATAATGAGGATAGGGGCACCTTCTTTTGGGGCTCATAGAATTGGACCCCCTGGTCCAATCTTTTTGAAACTTGGGAGGTATTTTGGGGAGAGGCACTAGATGCTATACTGAAAATTTGGCACCTCTACCTCAAAAAACAGCCCTCCCCAGAGCTCCCAATACCCGCAGATCAATTCCCCATCATTCCCTATGGGAATCGTTCATGGAGGTGCATAATGGCTGTGGGGGTGGGGCTTCCCCCGCCGGCCAGCTGGCTGGGGGAGGGGGGAAGCCTGCAAAACCAGGGGATCCCCTGCTGGGACCTGGGGATTGGGAAGCCTATCTGTTGGTGGAAAGTGCCATCAAATCACAGCAGACCTTATGGCAGGGGCAGGGAACCTCATGTGTTATAAGTAGCTACACATGAGTTGCTGCAAGTCTGAATTGAACTTTAGCAACTGTACTGCAACTAAATGGAGAGATCTTGGCTAAATAAAGTCAATAAATTATGTTGACAACATAAAATTCCAAGACTTCCCTTTCAAAGAGCTATTGTTTGGAGCAGATCAGTTGTTTCCACTCCAAGCCTATAGCTACAGGGGGGCTTTGCCCCCTGACTTCCGGTTGGGTGCCCTGACCATCCCTCCCTCCACCTTCAGGAAGAAAGCTCAGATGCTGGTGGCCACCCCCTACAATTTAAATTGCACAGGAGGCATACCCAGAAGCAGCCACTGCCCCTCCCATGCCATTTAAAGAGTCCTCAACTGGTGGTGGTAGCAGCAGGGAACGTCAGGCATCCTGAGTCATGGCAGTGACAGCCAGGGGAGGGGAGCCTCTAAGTGCCCCCTGACTTTTTTACATGCCCCCCAACTTTTAAAATCCTGGCTATGGGCCTATTCTACTCCCTATGTGTATTAAGGACAAGGCTTACCATATATACATATGCATTATACACACACACACAAAAAAGTGGGGAACCCACAAGGATTTATGGGGAGCATCTCGTTTTTCCCTCTCCCACTATTTCTTGTTCTCCACCCTGAAAGCCCCCATAGCCTTTCCAGTGTTACTGCTTCTTTCTCTCCTTCTTACCCACAAGCCAACTTACCTTTATCTCCCTGCTCTGTCTTCGGCTTTCCCTCCTTCCCTCCCCAAACAGCCTCTTCCTGGGAATACTGTAGCCAAGTTCTGTGGTGCCAGATGCTAGACCAGGCCAGGCCCAGTCCTGTCCAAACCTTGATGAGTCATGGAAGTCAAGTGGTAGAAAGTTGCCTGGTGATTGCTGCCAGGCCTGGTCCCAATGAATCCTCCCTCAGAGGCCAAAACAGCACTGGAAATGTCCCCACCACAACAACAGCAAAGGCTGAAACTGCACTGGAAAGGGCCCTTCCCCACAACATTCTCCCCAGCCTTCGATTTCGCCTGTAAAAGTACTGGCAGAAACCAAGGCTGGCAATACTTGTGGTTGCTTAGCAATGGTCACAGTGGACATTTATTTCTTAAAGCTACAGGCATTCCTTTTTTATTTTTTGCGGGGCAGTGGGTTTAACCCCTCTCCCAAGGATTTAGATTTCTAATCCTTCTGCAAGCCTGGGGCTTTCTTCAGGTTTCTTGAATGTTTGGTCTTGTCTGTCCGTAGCATCAGTCTCCAGTTTTAAGTAGCTGCAGATGAGGCCACATTGTTGATTAGATATATTGATATCTATTCATATATCAATATATCTAATTCTCAATGTCATGAAGTCTGTAGATACTTAAATATGGAAACTGGAGCCATTAACGCTCGAGAAAGGTCTTTCTACAATCCTGAGAAAATCCCCAGATTTGCAGAAAAATCTGCAATCTGGTAGAGTCTCAGACTAATATCTGGTTACCCATATTTAAATTTCTGTTCTACCATGGAATCCTGCTGGGTGACCTTGGGCCAGTCACAGTCTCAGCCCAACCTATTCCAGAGGGTTTTGTGAAGATAAAGTAATAGACAGTGATGTAAGATGCATTGGGCTCAGTGTAGGGAAACGCAAGGTATAAATGTAGTAAATAAAAAATAAATACAGCTGAAGATCGGGGCAGATAAAACTTAAGTTGATTGGTGAGTGGGTAGGGAGAGAAGGGAGAGATGAGGACATGGGAGCTGTCAGGAAGAGGGAAAGAGGACATCTTGTGGGTAAAGAGATACAGGAGAAACTGAGCTGTCCCTCACAAGTCCTTGTGAGTTCCCCAACGTACAACTGGCGCTGTGCAACTTGGCCTGACTTTTCTCAGGGAGAGGCTACCATGGATATGGAAGGAGGGAAAACTGAAGATGGGGCCAGGGGAAAATAAAGGTAGGTTAGCTGGTGAGAGGAGAGAAGGAAGAAGAAAAAGGCAGAGGCTTTGGGGGCTTTCAGGGAAGGAAAAGAGAAAATAGTGGGGGAGAATGAGATGTCCCCCACAAGTCCTTGCTGATTCCCTGCCTGTCCATAGATATATACTTGTCTATTGCACTACAACAGCCAGCTTCATCCTATGGGTGGACTCCCTCTTATCTACACTGGCATATGCCATGACAAATTGCAGCTGGAGGTCCTGTTATGTTGGAAACTTCAGTTTTCATGAGAGTAAAAAATCTGAATCAGCACAAAAAGACTGCCAGCTAAGGCCCCAGGGTACATGGCAGGGTGCCCTGCCTCCATACTACTATGTCAGCAGAAACCCAAAGGGTTCAAAAAACAAGAACATTTCCTTCCACTTTCTTCAGATAAGGAAATCCCAGAATTCCTTGAGACAGAAAAGCATCTCAGCTTCAATGCTGAGGGAAGCAAAACTAATTGTGAACTCTTCCTTTCATTTTAATAATATGCAAATACCAGCAGGTGCAAGGGGGAACCCACACAGCAGCATCAGAATTCATTCCTCCTGGCTCTAAGAAATCAGATTAGGTTGCCAGGTTTTGTTTTTTTTTCAAGCATGAGGAAATCATGCCACAAGCATTGAGTTGGAGTTTGTGGAAGACTACTCCCTGGGTAAAACAAAACTGGGCCAAGAATTTTAATTACACAGCAAGGCCCTCTTTATGATTATTGTTTTGTCTGCATTCTGTTTAATACATTTATAAATCTTTTTTAAAAAAAACTCACCAATATCTAATTCAGTCAGAGGCATTGTGATGAGTGTCTTTTGCCAATGGAAGAGCCATGAAAATTTGGAGAGAGGTTCCTTGGATTTGAGGAAGCCTTCCAACTTGAGCTAAAAGAAAAGGTGGGATATAAATATTTCAGACAATCAATAAACTTTACTCAGTGTTGTGGTAGGATCTACATCACTGAAATTTAGTGTATAGTACTGGATCTGCGTTGAGGAGTAATACTCAGAAGCTATACAGGGTCACCTCTGGTTAGCAGTTGGATGGGAGACCACTAAGCAATACCAAGGTCGCTACACAGAGGCAGGAAATGGCAACCCACCTCTGAATGTCTCTTGCCTTGAAAACCCTACAGGGTCGCCATAAGTCAACTGCAACTTGATTGGGGGAGGGGAGATAATTCTAAGGACCAAACTGAATCATTCCCACACCACCAGGAACTCTTTACAAATTTCAACAAAAAGCTCCCTGAAACTTATGAAAACTATCTGACCTGTGACATAAGAATATTTACTTCAGTGATGGATTAACTCATCCTCAGTCGATTAGACTGGAAATTATGAGTGGCATCCTCAAACACTGTTTTTTAAAAAGCTCATTTTTATTGAGGTTAATAAACTGAATGGTAAATTCTTGCTGTTACATGATATTCCATGTATGTCATGCACCATAAAGCCTTGCCCCATCATCATTGCCTGCTTGCATATGCTGATAGTACTTACCAGCAGCTCTTGGAGGACAAAGAAAAGGATGCAGTGGTGCCTGGGTAGCTGCCACCTGAGAAAGAGCATCTGTTACCACAGTGTGGCTAGTAGAGTTTCACTCCAATAGGAGCAGAAGTAGCCCAATCCTGTAGTGGTTCCAAATGTAGCACAAGTACACACAGTTATCATGGGGGTTCCAGACAATATTGTCATCTGTCTGCTTCTCTACAGTTCTTTACTTGTTACAGACCTAGTATATTCTCTCCAGTTCTTTACTAGTTACAGACCCCAAAGAGTTCACCTGGGGGCACTTTTTTAATGTAGGCATAACTGAAGCATAGTCTCTGTTATCTTTGCCCTGCTATCTTGCCACATTCTCAGGATGATGTGTGACTTGGAGCATGTTGAAAAATAGTTTTGTTGTCAACCTCTGAACTACTCACCATGGACATTTTTATATTGATGCTATTTACCCCACTGCAAATTGGTTCTGTTTCTATTGCTATCATTAGATGATAGTCCAAGTGCCATGAATGATGAAATAGTACTAACCAGCCCACACTAGGAAAAAAATGAAGGCATACCTGCACTGCCATCAGTGTTGAAGTAGATTCATGATCATGACAAAACAGTGTCCCCTGTATAGATGGGTAATTCTGGTAGGTAAATTACTTTGACAGTATAATATCCACCATCATGTGGATCCTTCACTACTATTCCATGTGGAGTTAATGCCAGAATAGTGACTTGGTTGCAGAGAGCCAGGGCTTTATTTTTGGAGAACACAGCGGAACAGAGTTCCAGAACCTTTTTGTGGAAACTAAATTCTAAAAAAATGGCATTGGGTTTGCTGAGCACTGAACATTGCCCTGGTTCTACTGGGCTTCCAACCCCATCCTTTGCTTGGACTGTGATTCTGTGCTTGACATCAGCTGGCATTGCCACAATAGCACTGAGTTCTGCTGGGCACTGTATATTGCACTGGTGTGGCTGGGTATTCTGTACATTGCACTGGTTCTGTTGGGCTTACAAAAATGTCCTCCCTTTCTGTTTCTACTGCAGAGATTCTCAGGTTTGACTTTAGTTTTTTGGGAGCAATGGAGGATGGGAGCACCTTCTTTGGGTTGGTAGTGTGTTGCATAACCTCCAGTCTGGTGACACTTGCGATCACTGCTTTCTGATGCTTTGGCTAGTTTTAATTTGTAAAAGTTATTACAAAGGCAAACTCCTAGCTCTCAAAAATGCCTTGTAGATATTTGGGATGATCACCTCTTGGGCTTCAAAACTGAACGCAGTGTGAGGAAAAAACCCCTTACAGAACATTGTCGTCACCAGCCTGGTTGCCAGAGTGCCTGGAGAAGTAACTCACACACGTCTGGCCAGAGAGTGTGGGTTTGCCTAACCAGGCATGAAAGGGACTTGTACAGTACTAGCAGCCATAACGCTACTATAGCACTAGAAACGGGTGAAAGAGTGCTAACCAGGAGAACAGATGGGTTCCCGTTGCTCCGTGTGATGTCCATCTTGGCCGTGGAGCGGGAGAAGTTGCACTGCCAGGAACTATCCAGGCGAGCGGTTTTCAGCACTGACCATGGAAGACACCGTGGGAGGCTAACACCACACGCAGCTATCATCCTACCATGCCAGACTCCATTCCAGCAAAGCGAATGGCTCACGTACTCGCCAGATGTCACCTTTACATACAGCAATCAAGCTTATCCCAGGCGTGGACAACTGTCCAACCGCCACAGTCTTTGTCCAACAGAACTCTAGACAAAGACTGGTGCCAATGGAAGATTGAGGAGGAAAAAGACCATCTCCACCTTGAGCCAAGTGTCTTTGTGCAGACTGTGTGTTACCTTAGGCAGCGATCTGGCCATCTATTGTCACCATTGCAGTTAAGTTCAACCACTCCCATGTACCTCCACCACAGTAGTTTCACCCTTTATTTCCCTTGACAGCTACCCTGGAGCATCCCACCTTGGCCCATTGTTACCTGGAGGTCCAATCAGGTAACTAGTGCCAAGATCTCATTGGCCAGGAGCAGGCAGCCAATTAGGTGTCCCCTCCAAACCAGCCATTGGCTACTGCTCAAGTCCAGCCCTTATGGTCACTTCAGAGCCTCCCCTTTTTCTGAGGTCATGCACCAGCTGACCACTTTCCTCCTCCCTCATACCTCCCATCCCCTGAGGGCTCAACGTAGTCCTTATAACCTGTGGCCTAGCTACCCACAGGTGTGCTTCTAGCAGTATCCCAATTCCGCTGTCTAGATCCATCCCCAATTCTAAGGCCTAGTTTCGGGTCCCCTCTCCTTCATCCTCCCTCGTCGCCATTGGAGCCTTCCTTGAAGACTACCATCGGTAATTATCACCCTGTTCGTTTACCCATGTGTTTCTCTATGTATCTATGTCTCTCTCTAATTTTCTTAGGACTGTGTGTGAGATCTATATTTTCTAGAATAAATTCAAATTGCTTTTACTTAATTAGTGTCCCTGTCATATTTGAGCAATAGTTTCTGGACGTGGAGCCTGTATACATAGACTCTGATCCTTTTTAAAGTCAAGCGCCCACCTGTCAATTCCCCAACATCGGTTTTGGCTTACAGCAGAAACCTTTCCAAGTGCATACTCAGAACATGAGTGGTGTAGTGGATTTTTTTGCTGTCATGTCACAGCTGACTTATGGTGACCCTGTAGGGTTTGCAAGACAAGAGGATAACAGAGGTGGCTTGCCATTGCCTGCCTCTGTGTAGCAACCCTGCTATTCCATGGTGGTCTCCCATCCAAATACTAGCCAGGGCCAACCCTGCTTAGCTTCTGAGATCTGACAAGATCAGGCTAGCCTGGGACTATCCTGGTCAGGGCTAGGCTGAGAGTATTGACTGGCCCAAGGTCACCCAGCAAGCTTCCATGGCACAAGTGGGGATTCAAACCTAGATTTCCCAGATCCCAGTCCAAGACTTTAACCATTACATCACACTGGCTCTCATGATGGAATAGTGTGCTGGAATTTGATTTTTTTTTTTTTACTGGCATGATTACATATATAAAGTTAAATCAATGTTGTTGTTTTTACTGTCCGCATTTCTTTTCTGGCCACTGAAACAAAGTTTGGGTCCAGTGACACCTTTAAGACCAAACTTTGTTCTGCTGCTTCAGACCAACTTGGCTACCCACCTGACTTTCTGGCCATTGTTATTATTTGTTTTATTTCATGATCATTATTGAAAATAATTCTTTCATATAAAGGAGGGGCCCTGACCTGGATAGCCCCAGCCTAGCTGGATCTCCTCAGATCCCAGAAATTAAGCAGGGCCAACATTTAGAGTCTGGGGGGGGGGGGGGGCGGGGTCCAATGACTAATTAAATTAAAGTTTATTTAATAGAATCATAGAGTTGGAAGGACCCCCAGGATCATCTAGTCTAACCCCCTGCACAATGCAGGAAACTCACAAATACCTCCCCCTAATTTCACAGGATCTGCATTGCTGTCAGATGGCCATCTAGCCTCTGTTTAAAAACCTCCAGGGAAGGAGAGCCCACCACCTCCCAAGGAATTTAATTAACTTTCTTATAATTAGTGGACCTCATAGCAGAGAAGGCAGCTAGCCAGGACAGGACAGCCTCAGACTACCTCCCTCTCTTCTACCCGCTTACTCTCAAACTCCTTCCCCTCCCCACTCAAAGCCAAGATCCCCTGTAGAGAAGTCCCATTGTAGCCTTACTTTGCTGCTGCATACTGCAGCTTAGTCTGTGGCATCTTAAACCACTCCATAAAATTCAGGGAAAGGGGAGCATGGAGGCAAGGGAGAGAAAACCCTCTGCAGATCTTGCTCAGGCTCCTTGTGTTGTTGAAAGCAGATGTGAAGAACACCCTCTTCATGCCACCTTCATCTTGCCCCTCCTGCCCTCTCATTCCCTGCAGCCACTGCCACCAAAGAGGTGGGATCAGGACAGGGAAGGAAGGGAGGAGAAAAGGATTAAAAGAAGCAGTTGAAGACCCAGCAGCCATGAAAACTGCTTTCACTGCCCAGGATAAAAGCTGTTTTGCTTTAAATTGTAATTAAAGGGGAAGATTGGGATGGGGCACCATCCTGTGCCACCCCAGTGCTGGTTACAGCCCTGGAGATGAGCCAGCATGGCTGATGGCTGCTACAGTAATTGCTGCAGCCTGCAGCCTGCTAACAAGGTCATTGTCTCTAATAGTCTATCCCAGGAGTGGCCAAATTTACTTAATGTTAGAGCCACATAAAATAAATGTAAGATGTTTGAGAGTCACAAGACTCCTAAACATCTGATGTTTATGAGACATAGGAAGGAAGGAAGGAAGGAAGGAAGGAAGGAAGGAAGGAAGGAAGGAAGGAAGGAAGGAAGGAAGGAAGGAAGGAAGGAAGGAAGGAAGGAAGGAAGGAAGGAAGGAAGGAAGGAAGGAAGGAAGGAAAATAGATGGGGAAAGGGAAGGGAGAAAGAGGAGAAAAGAAAGCAATTTTAAATGCCTTCTCCAAGCTGGCTTGACTTGGAGAAGTGATTTAAAGAGATTTCCCCAATCCAGCTGACAAGGCGGTGGGGGCTTCAAGAGCCACACAATAGGTGTGAAAGAGCCACATGTAGCTCCCAAGCCACAGTTTGGCCATCCCTGATCTGCCCTTTCCCCAGTTCAGCCAGATCTTGCAAAGCAGTAATTACTGTGATGCGGCAAGATAAAACAACCTTTCCATCTCTGTTCCTTATTTTCGCCCTCTTTTCCACAATTTGCTCATTCATTTCTCTCTCCCTCCACTTAATTTTTCTATGTCTCTTCCCCCACATCCACACCATTTATTTTCAAGTCTTGGTCTCAGCTTTTCATCCCTATCCTGCTTAGCTACAGAATGTACCTAACAGTGGTATAGTAGTATATTTCTCCGTGATCTAAAAAGTAGTAAAAGTATGCTTACCCTCCTCCACCACCCTTTACATGATTGGTAATGGAACATTAATCTGTTTTAGTGGTTATAAATGTTGAACAGAAGCTAGAACTTCCAGTTCATGCACTGGATTGTTATTAGTATTGTGTTGGTGGAACATCTAATAGCCATTTGTGAAGGTCGCTTGGCTACATGACAAATAATGTAATCTTTTTAATGTCATTAAATTCAGATTTATAATAAATATCATCCCCAACCTTTCTCCCCAATGAGGACCAAAGCTGTATCATTTTCCTCTCCTCCATTTCATCGTCACAACAACCCTGTGAAGTCGGTCTGGCTGAGAGGGTGTCACCCAGCAACCTCTTATGGTAAACTGGGGATCTGTATTAGATACACATGACAAGTTGCTTAAAAGCTTTATTATTACATGTTGCCTGTTGTGAAGGTAACCTCATTCAGGGTGTTCCAATTCCCTTCATGTCTGGCACTGCAACTTCCATCATCATTCTGGGATTCGTGGCCAGTTTTCAAACCTGTAATGTTACTTTCTAATGAATTATGGCTGCCACAAACAAAGACCCCTTAACTTCCATCAAAAATAGCAGGGTGGGGGGATTTCATCTGGGCCACAATATTCCCATGCCTTTCAGTTTTGGTCCTGGAACTTGCACAATCTTCCTGAAGCTGATGGCCAAATTTGAGTCTCCTGGCTTTATTCTCTGATGAGTTATGCCTTCCATAAATAGACAGATGGATAGACAAGCCAATTCTCTTATTACTATAGATTCATGGTAATAGCCATCAAAGTTATTTGTTTTGATTTGATTTTTGGTTTGGATCAGTGTCATGGTGGGGCCCAGGTGGAATCTTTGTCCAGGGGCCCACAGTGGCAACCCTGACCGAACTCTCTACTAATGTTCTTATGCTCAAGATGCCTCAGAGCATGCATGACTATGCATACTCTTATTCTGTCAAATACATGTTCATTTACCAGACACTCACATTCATATCAGATATCCAGGAATCAGGCAATTTCTTGAGATGGTAGGGGTTAAACAATTGAGTCTTTTCTGAGCTAGTGCCAACCAATGGCAGTAAACAACTAGTGGGCTCATGTGATGAAGGCTGTACATCAAGAGGTGCAAATTACATCTTATTTGAAATTGCAAACATTAATAATTTGAGAGTATCTCAGGGGGAAAAATGAGTATCACAAGCAGGAAATTCACATTACAAGGATATTATTTGTGAGTTTCTTGGCATCTCTAGTTAGCTTGTGGTTGATTCATGGTTATTCTGGATGATTTATGGTCCCTTCCATTCTTATGACTTTGTGACAAATTGCTATTCTTTACTCATTTAAATTAATCTTTGTATTTGAGTTCTAATTCAACACCATAAGTTGTTGAGAGAAGAGCTCTGTTGTAACCATTGCTGTTTTTTGGGGGTAGGGGGAGACGTATTAGGAAATGTAAAGTACAATCTTAATTCCAATTTTATTCAATGGGACTTATTCTTAAGATTACAGCCAATAACTGCAATCCTATACACATTTATTTGGAAATATATCCTATTGAACCCAGTGAGATTTACATCTGAGTAGAACAGTTTAGACGTGCTCCCGTAAAGGTATTCTTCACATTTTTGTCCCTATGGCACTGCTGTGTATCAAGTGAAGTTTGCATGTTGCTGTTTTGATTACCAATTGGAGGATAAAATGGGTGAAATGGCTTCTGTTATATTACTCATCGTGGAGTTTTGCCTCCTGGTGTTCTACAGAAGGCTCATTGCTTGCTAAATTTTTATATCATTTATTTAATTACATCTTTTCCCTTTCTCTCCAATAAGATTATAATTGATTGGAAAGATACTTAGACACATTCTTTTGTTTTTATTTTCTCTATCTGAGGATTTAATGTTTGTTATTACTATCCTATGTGGTTTTTAAGATATATTTTCATGCATATTTTGTAAACACTTCTGTATTTCTTATTATTTTGTGCAAGTTGAAGACTTTTTAAATCTGTACCACAAACTACTGAAACTCTATGATTCTCTCATTGAAAGAAGAAAGAGGCTGATTTAACCCTTTGAAGAAGATTATGGATTTATATCCCGCCCTATACTCTGAATCTCAGAGTCTCAGAGCGGTCACAATCTCCTCTACCTTCCCCCCACACACACACACACAACAAACACCCTGTGAGGTAGGTGGGGCTGAGAGTGCTTTTACAGCAGCTGCCCTTTCAAGAACAGCTTCTATGAAAGCTATGGCTGATCCAAGTTTGCCCTCTTCCCATATTGCCATATTGCCCTCTTGCCATATTGCAGCTTAAAATCACCCTCCCCAAGTCACTTTTTCCATTCATAGAAGGTGGACAATGAAAGATATTGTGATTCCAAATTTTTCTTTCATATGGATGGGGAAAAGCAGCTTTGGGGGGGATGATTTTGTGATGGGAAAGGATGGGAAGGAAAAGGTAAAACACCCTCTCCCCACTAGAGTTGCCAGACTACAGAATTACAGTTTATCTCCAAACTATAGAGATCAGTTCCCCTGGAGCAAATAGATTCAGTGGCATTACACCCCGCTAAGGTCCCTGTCCTCTCCAGGCTCCACCCCCAAATCTCCAGGAGTTCCCCAACCTGGAGCTGGCAACCTTTCCCCCATCTCCTGACAACCCTATACCCACCCAGCCTTCTATTTCTTTCTATAGTCTTTCCCAGGCTGTTTGGCATTGAAAGAAATTCCAAGGAGGCAAATAACTCAGGAACATGCCGTCTCTGTTTCTGGAACACTTACCACTACTGTGAGGAAGATTTCTTGCTGCAAGCAATTTAGGCATTAGGAAAATAAACAAGTACGCAAACAGTCCAGAGGTAATTAAAAACTGGATTTATGCCGGGCTTTTTTTTAGCAGGAACATACAGGAACGCAGTTCCGGCTGGCTTGGCATCAGGGGTGTGGCCTAACATGCAAATGAGTTCCTGCTGGGCTTTCCCCACAAAAAGGCCCTGCTTGCAATGGTAATGTCAGGGGGTGTGACCTAATATGTAAATGAGTTCCTGCTGGGCTTTTTTTATACAAAAAGGCCCTGGATTTATGTAAGATGCAGAAGGAGCAATCTCACCTGTTTCCTTTCCTCATGGCAGCCCTGCCCTGTGCGGCTTTTTATCCTCGCAGGTCCCACCATTCCAAGGATAGACTTTCAGGGCCCAAAGTAGAAATGCTGGTAAAATTCAATATGATCCCACTCCTGCACAAGCTAAAACATGGCAGTTACTGCAAATACGCCTTGTGATAAGGTACTTTGACCTTATCACATCTTGTGTTTCCACTTGTACAAGACATAGTGCAATGACAACCCTATACTTAGACACATTCAGTACTCCACCATCCAAGCTTTGATAAAATCATATCATACCTCCCAATGGGACTGTAATGACTGCATCAAACAGACTTCTGATTTTTGTACACAGCAACACAGATCCAAAATAAAATTTTTAAAATGCTTGACCTTGCAGTAGGTCTTGTGCAATGTCTTATGCAAATGGAACTGCATGTAGTAAAACTTCTTTTCTGCTGTCACATGGTACATTCCAAACCCATATGTTTACAAAATTTCAGCTTTCTATCTGTGGTGGAAGTACTTTAGATATATTGATAATTCTGTTAGTGAGTGTTAGAACTCATACACTTCTTATCCTCAGTGGCACAATCTCTTGTGGGTGTAATTACTTAGTCCCATAAGGTTTAACTTCCACCCAGAAACAATAGCAGAAGAATTGGCATGAAAAAAGTTACAGTGGATAGCAAAACCTGTATACAGTCAGTAAGAAAAAACCCTGACATAGAACAGGCAAGACAGAATCTGCTCTTCTACCAAAAGAATCTGTTCTTCTACCAAAAAGAACATGATTATTATTTTAATGTCTCAAAAATTCAATTTCCCCCCCTCATGTATTTTTGGGGATGAATCATGCTTCTTTAACTTCATTGTTCTCTAATTTTATAATCCAGTTTTGTTTCAATGTTTCCTAATTCTCTAATCTCTTTGAGTGTCACTAAGAAAAGCAGACTATGGCCTATTATGCATGGGTGCTTTCCCTTGCTTTCACCGTGTTATGTCCATCCAGTTTTCTCCATTGTTCTGCATTTATTTTCTCCCTTCAGTGCTTTCTGGATGCTGTTTTCCCGGGTTTTCTGAGAGTGCTTTTGTACTGATTTTTCCCTTGCTTCACTTCCAAGGCAAAGGTAATTCAGAAGCATACAGATTGCTTCAGATCCCCCTGCCCTTTTGCCACCCCTCAAAGGTCACTTCCCCACCCACTGATAGTGGCATTGCAAGCTGTGATTGTTGGCAATGTGTTTGTGCACATGTGTGCATATCTGTGCAAAATTGGCTGCAACTCCACCATGTTTTGCACAGTGCTTCAATTTGTACGGGGGAGAAGTCCTCTAGCAGAAGCCCTGGAAAGCTTTTTAAATCTTGTACAGCAGTATGTAGATCAGGAACTACCAGAAGTTCAAGCTGGGTTTCAGAGAAGTAGCGGAACTAGAGATCAAATTGCCAACATTCACTGGGTTATGGAGAAAACACATGAGTACCAGAAAAATGTCTATTTCTGCTTCATTGAGTACGCTAAAGCCTTTGATTGTGTGAATCACAACAAACTGTGGCAAGTTCTTAAAGAGATGGGAGTACCAGAGCACCTCACATGTCTCCTGAGAAACCTGAATAAGGGTCACGAAGCAACTGTCAGAACGGGATATGGAACAACTGATTGGTTTAGAATAGGAAAAGGAGTACGACAAGGATATATATTGTCACCCTGCTTATTTAATTTATATGCAGAGTACATCATGTGGAATGCCAGCCTAAATGAAGCACAAAATGGAATTAAGATTGCCAGGAAAACATCAACAACCTCAGATATGCAGATGACACCACTCTAATGGCAGAAAGTGAAGAACCTCTTGTTGAGGGTGAAAGAAGAGAGCACAAAAGTAGGCTTGAAACTCAACATCAAAAAAACTAAGATCATGGCATCCGGCCCCATCACTCCTTGGCAAAATGAAGTTGTGACAGATTTCACATTTCTGGGATCCAAGATCACTGCAGATGGTGACTGTAGCCATGAAATTAAAAGACATTTGCTCCTTGGGAGAACAGCTATGGCGAACCTAGGCAGTATAATAAAAAGTAGAGACATCACCCTGCCAACAAAAGTCCATATAGTCAAAGCAATGGTATTCCCAGTAATAATGTATGGCTGTGAGAGTTGGACCATAAGGAAGGCTGAGCGCAGAAAAATAGATGCTTTCAAGTTGTGGTGCTGGAGAAGAATCTTGAGAGTCCCCTGGACTGCAAGAAGATCAAATCAGTCAGTCCTAAGGGAAATCAACCTGACCGTTCCCTGGAAGGTCAGATGCTGAAGCTGAAGCTCAAATACTTTGGCCACCAAATGAGAAGGGAGCACTCCCTGGAGAAGATCCTGATGCTAGGAAAGACAGAAGGCAAAAAAAGAAGGGAATGGCAAAAGATGAGATGGCTGGACAGCATTACTAATGTAACTAACACGAATTTGAGCAGACTTCGAATGATGGTGGGAGACAGGAGGGCCTGGTGTACTTTGGCCATGGGGTCACAAAAAGTTGGAATTGACTGAACAACAACAACCACCACTAAATTGAAAAATGGGTGGGGGGTGTAACGTACTGAGACGGGAGACGTTGGTAGGGCAACATGCTTTACTGGAGACACGTTACAAGAGAGAGAGCACGCGGGCCGGGTCCCGCTTATATACATTCCCGGAACTTCTTCCCCAACAGGCCAGCCCAATCCTGGCCTGTTGAACTTCCCGCCGCTGCTGGTGATTGGCGGGCTCAGCGCTTCCCGTGGAGTCGCCTGGGTGTCCCCAGTCTCCTCCGCTGTCCGGCTACGCGGACTAACGCTATTGCGTCATAACGAAATGGTTGCTGCATTGAGTTATAACGAAATGGTTGCCACATTGTGTTATAACGAAATGGTTGCTGCCTTATGCTATCGCAATACACTACAGGGGGTATTTTCGCCAGCTGCATAGAAACACTAATTGCCCTATTGCAACTGCCAGTGTCCAGCAAACACCTTCCATTTAAGTTCTCATGGTACAGATTTTGTGAATGCATTTCAGCATTAGTTCAGTGCATAAAAGGCAACAGAAAGAAACACAGGCAAAGGAGGGGGGGGGGAAATCAATTGTTGAAATTGACCGGGCTTTTCCTGGAACTGACAAGTAGCTGTGAAGTCCCATTTTACATATTGAGAAGCACTAAGGAATTCTCTGCTGTGTTATTGGACACTATGAAAAATGGGAAAGAGTCACACAATCTCATAATATGGGGAAACATGTTGGCTGTACAGAATGCATGGAGAGGAGGGGGCTTCTTTTAGGAACAAAGTTCTGGGTAGGAGGAGAGTCCCAGTTAATGGTAGCAGCCCAATCAGCAGGCTGCGTACTCTCTGGCGCCCCTCTGCTTGTTACTTTCACCCTGGCTTTTCCCATCTGCCTTGCCCCCACTCACTGAGGCTCGCCTTCCCCACTCCCAGGTAAGGAGGAACTGGGCCACCACCCCTGAATACTGGTACTGCTTTGCTTGCATAGCTGCAGTAGCAGATATCCTCTTCTACTGGGTCCCGTTGGCTGGCTCCTCTGCACTTCAGCTGGCAGTGCAGAACAGCAGCTGGCTGGGGTGTCCTGGAGGAGGCTGCTCAGCTCTACTAAGGCAGGCTAAACAACTGTCAGTCACCTCTGCCAACCCAAACTGATGGGGACTGAGCAGATCTGAGCAAAGGTATCTTGCCAGGCTGAGTCTCTCCCCTCAGTGTGCCCAGGTGCTGTGCAGACCTGAACAAATGGTGCCAGTCCAAGTGGCAGCCCCTTGATTCATTCAGGTGGGAGAAGACTGGAGAGGAATGCGAGGTGGCAAGGACAAGAGGCTACCCATTGACAAGGAATAGTCAGGGATCCATGCACTGGAAAGATCTCCTGCACAAGCCCCACAATAAAGCAGAGTGGGAGCAACATGGGCCCTTGGTATTTACAGCTCCTGCCCCCACTGTGAGTCTTGCAGGACCCCACTTGTCTATCACAATTTTCACATAACCATCCACTGTGGGTTAAAATAAAAAAAAAACTCTTGCCAGATCTGGCCCCCATGGGATAAGAAGTGCTGTGAAGGTCTGAGTCAGGCCATCCTGTCCACTATGATGATTCCAGAGAGAACAGCCTGTTTCAGCATTGCTCCAGAAGCCCCGCAATTCATTAGCAATGTACTCCTTCTTGCTCAGGCTGCTGTGAAACTATTTGCCTCTGGTGCTGCTGACAAACCGGCTGCAATTAATGCCATTCAGATGAATCTGGGCTCTCGCTGTGCCTTAATGAACAGGCCTCAGTAGAAAAGGCCAGGGAAACAGCTGATGTGTCACTTCCTTTCATATACTGTTTTTAAGTGTTTGACTCAGCTGAGAGGTGACCAAGTGTATCCTGCATGATTTTCCACTGGCAATATTACTGGAGCATCCCTCCAGTTTTGAGTGATGCTGTGATATGCCAGGGACTGATGAACATACATTTTTCTCCATTAGGTGTTCTGCGGTAAGAAAGAAGCCTGCATGTGCTTTGATAAAAGTGCTGGTCCACAGGGCAAATGAAGAGAAACTCAGGCTTCTGTGTTCTTTGCCAAGCTCTATTTAGAAACACATTTGTATCACTGCCAATTGGGTGGCTTTTAAACAAGCCTTGCTGCTGCCTCTAGGGAGTTGTTCACCCTAGATTACTACTAGATCCCTACCCACCACTACCATCCTCATGCACACCAGCACCATAGCCAGGATTTTTTCTAATTCAGTGTTTTATTGATTATTTATCTATTGCAAAACAACATCAGCATAAAAGAAATTTGTAACCAAATTTCCATCAGCTTTCCAAAAATAGTTACATTATACAGATCCATGTATGCACATATGAAAGAAGAAGATGATATTGGATTTATATCCCGCCCTCCACTCCGAAGAGTCTCAGAGTGGCTCACAATCTCTTTTACCTTCCTCCCCCACAACAGACACCCTGTGAGGTGGGTGGGGCTGGAGAGGGCTCTCACAGCAGCTGCCCTTTCAAGGACAACCTCTGCCAGAGCTATGGCTGACCCAAGGCCATACTAGCAGGTGCAAGTGGAGGAGTGGGGAATCAAACCCGGTTCTCCCAGATAAGAGTCTGCACACTTAACCACTACACCAAACTGGCAGGGCATAAGCAAATTCCTTATTTTAAAAAAATTGCTTAGCAAAAAATCCTTGTAATCACCAATACTATCATCTAAATTGTACAAATTATGTAACAATATATTCTAGTAAGTACTCTTTACGTTACTTATTGCATTACTTACAAAATTGTATGATTGGTTATAAGTAACGTAGCCAGGATTTTATCTTGGGGGGAGTAGATAGGGGGCAATTTAGCCTGGTGGAGCTTACATCTGAGGAAACCTGCTCAGCAAATTGGACTGTGCAAAGAAATGGAGAAGCTGCTCTTGTTTTGGCTGAGCCGCTGACATGTCTATTCCAGGTCAGGGTTGGCAAACAAACATTTATTAACTTTATATTAACTTTACTGGAGTACTTTGGAGGTTTGGATTGTTCAAAACTGTCACCTTCATTTTTTTAAAAAAAGGTTTTCTCATAGTCACCAGCCTCAACCAACAACCCTTTAGAAATACTAATGACTTCCCTGGCCAGACAATGATGGTCCGTTCATGCCTCCAGCTACAAGCTGGGAAATGAAAACAGCTTTTACCTACAAAAGGGTCCCCACCCCCACCCGCTACTGTATCTCCTACCAGAGCAGTCACAGCACAATCAATCTTCTGACCAGGCTGGACAAATTGGGGAGGGGGCATTGCCTGGCAAGAGTCCTCTTGTAGCTATGAGTTCACACTCACACACCATCACCACCACTACTGGAGGTGGGGGGGGGGAGACTAACTACATGGGACCCTGGGGAATCTGTGATCAGATCTTTCCCACAATTTGTAAAGGCAAATACAAGTGTTCCCAACTCTGGGTTGGGATGACTTCACATGATGGTAGGGAAAAAACTGGGAGGGCTTGCTGGCACCACACCAATATACAATGCAATGATGGTACTTGGGGTTTTGTGCTGGAAGTATGTCACACATTATTGTAATGCTGGCATGGCAGTCCCTGCCCCCAGCTCCTCCCAGCATTATCTTAAGACATACTGCTAGTGAGGATGTTCAAAGTGAAGAGCTATGCACAAAGTGTGCCAGTATTCCAGAGGGGGTACTACAGATTGTAAGGTGGACAGGTCAGATTCCTCTGCATCTTTCCCTTTGTCTGTCCTTCTATCTCCTTGTTTATCTAGAATGCTAATCTCAGGGCATTCCTTCCTTCCAGCTGCTTCCTTCTCTCTCTTGTTGAACTCCATGAGACGAACAGGTCAGAATCTCTCTCCATCCTAACTTAGATAAACAGCTGGAATACCTATAATGCCTTTCTTTTCACAGTATAGGTTTCTTTAACATTTTTTTAAAAAACCAGCAACAAGCCTCGTGGACTTTATTCTAAAAGCAGCTTCTCCTTTCTCCTAGTGCCCCACCAAATTCTGCTAACAGAGGAGAATAGGTTTCAGTGGGCTCCCTCTGCACTCAACCAATGAAAAAATGGGGGGAAATCATTGGGAATATCTTTTCATACATCTCATCAATTACTGATGTTGTTAATCATCTGCACTTTTCTTGATTGCATTTGAATTTTACATATTCATGGTCCTTTGACCCTGCTGTTTGCAATTTTTCTCTTCATAACCGTAGAGAGATGAACACAGCTACCCTCTACTTACTTCTTTCCATTGTGAAAACTATGTTCACTCTTAAACCCTGCATCCTTTTTTCTAAAGCAGTTAATAATAAGAGAAACTATCCTCTTCCCTCATGAGTGCTAAGTTTCTTCAGAAGCTATTGGTGAAGGGCTTTGGCAAAAACTTTTTGGAAATCTAAGTATGTATCAGATCACACTTGTCTGTTTGATTGAATCACTGAAAAAGTTTCTAATGGGCTGATGATAGGACTTTTCTTTGCAGTGGCAATGTTGATATTTTTCCTCAGCAAGGTTGTATATACTCAATAATTCCAGCATTAATAACAGTTTATGGCAGTTTATCTGAGAGATAAACTAACAGACATTTAATTTTAAAATCTCATTTTAAAAAGTGTTTTTCCTTTGACCACATTCCAATTCTTTTGTAAGATGCCAAGTTTTAGTAATATTATATATTTTTGTTAGAAGACCAACACTTTCCTATTAGAGTTCTTCAAAGATTCTTGGAAATATGATGTCCAAACTGAGTGACTCCTTACTTCTAAATTCATAATTAGTCCTACGATTTAATTGCTTATAAATTCTATTCGGCAATTCTTTATGCTGTCTGTTAAAAAAAATACTAGTTCAGACATGGGCCACTTTTCAATATCTTATGCAATGAAAACTAATGAAGAAGATGAAGATTTTGGATTTATATCCTGCCCTCCACTTCAAATCTCAGAGCAGCTCACAATCTCCTTCATCTTCCTCCCCCACAACAGACACCCTGTGTGTGGGTGGGGCTGAGAGGGCCATCATAGCAGCTGCCCCTTCAAGGACAACTTCTGCCAGAGCTATAGCTGACCCAAGGCCATTCCAGCAGGTGCAAGTGGATGAGTGAGGAATCAAACCCGGTTCTCCCAGATAAGAGTCTGCACACTTAACCACTACACCAAGCTTCTCTGCAATTCCCCAACTTTCTTCAGATATCTTTACACACTGTAGTCATCTAATAATTTCACCTCTTTTCTGAATGGTTCTAGACTTCAAGCATGTTAATATGTTTATTGCTTGTTGGAAAAGGAATATATTCTTCATTTTTTTTGCTTCCTTTATTGTCACCTTACACTTGTCTTCCAGAGTTTGTTCTTCTTATCCTTTCTTTCATTCTAGCAAAATTAACACTTCACTCCAGTTGTTAATTACACTAGACTTGTCTGGATCTTCCCTAACCTGCGCTATAGTTTTTCTGAGTTTCTGTTGCAGTAGTTTAAATATCCTTCAACTTCACAAACAGATTTGACCTTCCCAATTCTGCCATTAATGAATCATCCCATTTTTAATCTGTTTCTTTTTCTGCACTTAAACATAGGTGGAATTTGAGAGCGCTGTAGTCACTGACTGTTCAATACTTCTTTCCACTCACTCCAGGTAATGGGCACCACTCAGGGTCAAACATGTGCTACAACACAATAATTTCTGGTGTCTAGAAATTGTGTTTCTTTGTTATGCGACTACCCAATCAATACGAGGTTTTCCATTTTCTTTTGTTCTGGAATATGTGTTCTTTGCCTGCATCCCTAACATCTTTCTCTTGGGAAGGAAGGCACTATGGCAGAATTCAGACTTTGCATGCAGAAGGTCCCAAATTCATTTTCTGGTATCTCCAATAGCAAGTATTGGGAAAGACTTTTCTCTAACCTGTGGTGTAAAGTTTATCTGGAGAACTGCTACCAGTCAGAGAAGGAAGGACTGAAGTAAGGCGGATCAAAAGTTTCATATTTAGAGGTGAGCCTCGGAATTATTGTATGATGGCATGTTCCTAGTACTATTGCTACTTTTTGGTCTTGGCATTTCTACCCACAGCAATTTGGTGAATTCATGTTGTGTCTCTTATTGGCCCTTATGCCTTCTTTGGCACATAAAGCACAACAACCCCCCAAATGCCCTTCCCTTTCATTTCTGTATATTTTATATACAGGAATAACCCCATACAAAGGATTCTTTCCATGGTGCAAAGTGATGTATATTATTAGATTAATGGCAACAATATGAATACCACTAACTAGATCTACAAGTCCCACAACACAGTTCCACGGGGGGGGGGGGGGATGGAATTAGACTTTATTCAGATTTATAGTAGATTTGAGTCCAGTAGCAACATAGAGACACAGAAGTTTCTCAGGGTATAAGCTTTCAAGAGTCAAAGCTCCCTTTGCCATGTGTCTGATGAAGAGACCTTTGACTCTCAAAAGTTTCCGCTCCAAAAAGCTTCTTGGTCGCTATGGCACCACTGGACTCAAATGTGGCTATTCTACTGCAGACCATTATGGCTACACTTTTCAGAATTATATGTAGCATTCCCCCAGCTATTTTCTTTTTCAATAAAAGCAGCTTGTTTGGGACCACAGCCTGGAGAAAGGCAGGTTGGGAGGACCATAACCCATTTTCTGGTGTCTCTTTTTCCTCTGAAAGTTTCATGTTTGAGCTGCTTTTCCCCCTGGAGGAAAAGAATAGAGCACCACTAGGTCTGTTGGTCACAGTTGAAAAGTACAGACTTCCAGCTGAAGTTATCACACCACATCCATAATCTTCCTGACCTTGCAAGTTAGGTGACCTTGCCAGCTTGGTGTAGTGGTTAAGAGTGCAGACTTTAATCTGGGAGAACCGGGTTTGATTCTTCACTCCTCCATATGCACTGCCACAAGTTCTCTCAGAGCTTGTTCTCTCAATAGCAGTTTCTGTCAGAGCTCTCTCAGCCCCACCTACTTCACTGGGTTTCTGTTGTGGGAGGGGAAGGGAAAGGAGATTGTAAGCCACTCTGAGACTCCAAGTGAAGACTCCAATATCCTCCTCCTCCACTTCTTCTTCCAAAACAAATCTGGTATCAGCTGGCTGCTTTAAAGCTCCCAAAGCCTGAGCCTTTCCTTTATTTGAGGAATACCATCCTGTCCTGACAGCTTCACATGTTTGTCCATCTGCCTCCTTAAATTAACAGCCTAAATGGGAAATAATATATGTTACAAATTTATGTGGTCGTATACCATTTTAATTTTCTCATCTTCTCTTGAAGACTTCTTAGAATTCTGTTTTGGTGAAATTATGAGAATGCTCTTTTGACATTCTGTAAGCCACATATATGTTGTTTAAGAGGTCAAATAGGACTGATAGTTTCATTATCTGAAGACCTGGTTTCCTTTGTCGCCATTTTCCCCTTTGCCTATGGGGTAAAAGAAGAAGAATTGCAGATTTACACCCTGCCCTTCTCTCTGAATCAGAGACTCAGAGCGGCTTACAATTGCCTATATCTTCTCCCCCCACAACAGACACCCTGTGAGGTGGGTGGGGCTGAGAGGGCTCTCACAGCAGCTGCCCTTTCAAGGACAACTCCTGCGATAGCTATGGCTGACCCAAGGTCATTTCAGCAGGTGCAAGTGGAGGAGTAGGGAACCAGACTCGGTTCTCCCAGATAAGAGTTCACACACTTAATCACAACACAAAACTGGCTCTCAAGGCAGCCATTCAAAAGAAACAGGCAAAATCCAGGAATGTAGCCCAGAGGTGACTGGACAGCTGGGTGTCACTTGTCTGGAAAATGACAGGAACAAGAACACAGATGGATATGCATTCTAACCCAGGTCTTTTCTGGTACTTTACAAAGGATTTTTAAAAAGTTTATAAATGCTAAAAACATAATGTGAATACAAGTTATAATGACAGCTGTTTTTTAAAACATGGCAGAGAGCTAAGATTGGCTGTGTTGAGAAGTTCCTCTCTTGAGGGTTAGAGAATATAAGGTTAAAGCTCTGGTGGGATGACTGCCTTTGTATATTTAAAATTTGTGATCCTTGTGAAGTGTTTTATTTCGTTTTTGTTTTTTAATCTATGCCAATAAAGGTTTTGGCTGGCTGGTTGGCTGTGTTGAGTATACAGACCAAACTGAGAAGCAAACTTGAATCTATTATAACATTATGTTTGAGATGCCCCTGTAACACATACAACAACGAATAATGTTCCCACTTGGGCAACTGAGAAATATGAATTAAGCAGAATCAGTGCAGTACAGTGGTTAGAGTTTCCAATTAAAATCTGTAAAAACTAGATTCAAATCCCAGCTCTGCCATGGAAGCTGGCCAGGTCACCTTGGATGAGTCACACATCCTCAGCCCTTCTACACAGGGTTGCTGTGAAGATAAAATGGAGGAGTGGAAAATTATGTAAGCTGATTTGTGTTCCCAGTGGAAAGAAAGGCAGGGTATCAGTGAAGTAAATAAATAAACCAGGATCTGGGAGACCTGGGTTAGAATCTTTAGACCACCACAGAAACTTACTGGATCAATTCCACGTAGGTAGCTATGTTGGTCTGAAGCAACAAAACAAAATTTGAGTCTGGTGGCATCTTTAAGACCAACAAAGTTTTATTCAAGGTATGAGCTTTTGTGTGCATGCACACTTTCTTAGATACAGGATCAGCGTCACCCAGAACAGTGAGTGTCTGTCAGTATAACTATATTCCCAGTATAACTCTACTCACATAAAATGGAGGTGGGGACAACCATGTTGTAGGCCTCTTTCAGCCCAATCCAGACATAAGTGGTGGCCAGCCATGGCATAGCTGCCGCGCCACTAGTAGACTTCCTGAGGACTTTCGGCACGCTGGAGCATGGGGAGGGGAGAGGTGTAGCTTGCCGTGAGGGAGAAGGTCACCATGGCAACGCCACTGGCGTAGGCATGCAAAGGAGGTGGAGGCAGCCGGCGGGAGGGCCAGCCCACCCACCCCCATTGACCAGTCCTGGCTCATGCGCCACAGCTCATGACAGTCAACAATGGGGAGAGGCAGCCCCAGAGAGGCTGATAGCCATCCCCAACCCACCCCCAAACAGAGAACAGAGCCAATGATGAGCAGACCATCAAAGGCAAAGGAGAGACATCCCACCAACACAGGGAGAGAACAGAAGTGAGGCTTGGCATGCGCTGATGAGGATCCTGGCTTGGTGGCAAAGCAGGGGTGGGGATGACACAGGCCCGCACTGGACCACAGAGAAGCTGTCAATCTCCTCACACCCTCCCGCTGTCAGAGATTCTGCCAATGGCAGGCAGACAAGCAGGAAGTACCAAGTGCAGGAGTTTGCTGTCATAGACAGCAGCTGGAATATGTGACTGGCAGTGAGCAGCCCAGCAGCAGACACGCCCCCCCCACCCAGAGACCCCCTGTGCTGTTCTGACGCCCCCTGCCATGTGCACGGAACACCTCCCCCAGGGGCCGCAGAACTCAGAGTGCGAGTGCATCAACTGCAGAACTCTGAGTCCATTTCATCAGCCCCCCCTTAGCACCCTGTGCACAACAGCCCTGTGGGGTCGGGTAGGCTGTCAGCCCGGGCAGGCTAAGGGATGGCACTCCCCTCCCCTGTCCAGCCAAGCAGGGGGCAGCGTGGCAGCTCATAGACCGTCCCCCCCCCCCAAACCTAGTCTGCCCACCCTCCCAGGCATTTTGTCAGAGAGGCCACTGACAGAGGCGGGGGTTTGCCCAGGGCTGGTGAAGGAATGGAGCTGGCTTTAGGGTTCGCTGTGGGTTTTGCTCCTTAAGATTCTTCCTGGAAGGCTGACAGTTACTCTGGATCCCTTGCAACAGTTAAGCAAACAAGTTCAGTGCATTTATCATGAACAAAATGGCCTAATCATCTGGAAGGAACCATTAGTGGAAGGAAGTGAGAACAAACTGGAAGGAAATGGAAGCAACAAGAGAGTGAAGGAGGGAAAGAAAACGAAAAGGCAGGAGTCCTGCTGATTCATGAGATTGAGGCACAAGTCCTAAGAGGACCTTGGAACTCCTCTGGAAATGCTGAAGCACCAACTCTGATTTATTTGCAGCAGCGGAATTGAAACTGGCTTCTTTTTTCTTTGGCTTTTTTCCTTCAAAAATTTAAGATCAGTATACTGAACTATAGCAGAATCTATTCATTTTAACCTCAATACTGCAGCTTTTTCTTAAGCAGATGGAAGAGTGCCAGTTATAAACAATGATGCTATTCTCAGGAAAACAATTTGACAAAAAAAAATTACTTCCTACATTGAAAATGATCCCATTGAAATTGTTGCTGACATTCTCTTTAAAAAACCCTGAAATTAAATGTATAGGGTGTTTTGTTGTTGATGAAATTTATATGTCACATTTTACTGTGAAATAACTACAGAAAATTAACCAACAAACACTTTGGTGACAGGAAAATATTCCTGACACAACCAAAAAATTGTAAAACAAACCTTTTTCATAATGAGAGTTTCCTGTAATCTTATAGAGGATGTTGCAAGAACCATGTGATTTGGTTGCAGCATCTCGTACGTAGATGATAGCATCAGAAGATCTGGTAGCTGTCAGTTTATTTTGATATATATTTTATTTAGATATTTATACCCTTCTTATCTTCCCAACAGGGACTCAAACAGCACAATCCAGAGAGGGTGTGTGGAAAGTCTTTTGGGAGCAGATGAGCTGCTACGTGGGAGCAGGAAGCACTTCACATCTCACCTCTGCAAGGAATATAATAATAGCTAACTTGAGAAAGCCACCAAATATAAAATATAAAAGTATTTTAAAGGCTAATCAGAAAAGGAGACTTGAGCACTAAAACCTGTTAACAAACCTGATACTAAGAGTTTAATTAGGTCTGTAGGCAGGTCTCCCATTTCAGGAAATTAAACTCCCTTCCATTTAACACTCCAGGTCTCAGGATACAACAAAGCAAAACAGAAGTCCAGTGTCACCTTAAATACAACACCACTTATTCCAATATGAGCTATAGTTACAGCCTTGCTGAAACTAATTTGTGGAAGGTTGGAGGATCTCCTAGGAACTGTTCGTACACCCCCTTGTGTAGTCTCTCAAAACAGAGATGGGATTTAACTGTAATAGATAAAATAAGCAGGGTTGAGAGCTGTTTTTCTGTGCCATCTTAAGCAGAGCTACGTTCTTCTAAACCTATTGATTTCAGTGGATTTAAGAGTGTGCAACTCTGGTTAAAAATGGCATAGAAACATAAGTAGAGCCCTGTTGGATCAGTGGTTCATCTGGTCCAGCATCTTGTTTCACACATTGGCCAACCATTTGTCTTGGAGGGTCAACCACAGGACATAGGGGTCAAAACCTCCTTTTGTGCTACTTTCAGTCCCCCATATTCAGAAACTGCTGCCTTTAATTACTGACGTTTCCTTTTGGTCACTATGACTCGTAGCCATCAACTGACCTATCCTCCATGAATCTGTATAAAGCCATCTATAAAATTAAGCCAGATAGCACTGTTAGTTTAGTAGCAATGATACAATTTTCTACAGTTAGCTAGGAAGTCCCACTTCACATCTCACCTCTGCAAGGACTATAATAATAGCTAACTTGAGGAAGCCACCAAATCTACAATAGGAGGATAATAATATTAAACAGAATTGCTGTAAAGTATGATAAAGTATGCTAATGTATTTCAGTAGGTGGCAATGTCAAGTTATTGCTCGGAAGATAAGCAAGGCTGACTCTGGAAGTACTTGGATGAGAGACCTCCTTGGAATACCAGGAGATGGGGGCAGGCTTTATTCATCCACCTCTCTGAATGTCCTCCAGGCCCCCAGTAGGGGTCATTCATCAGAGGTCACCATGACTTCCAGGTGCAGACATACACACCACAACTTCCAAAAAATAAAAAGTAGACTCAAGCCCACAAGAGCCAGTGTAGTGTAAAGCGTCAGATTAGAACTGGACAGATCCAGGTTTGGACCCGCCCTGCCCCCCGCCATAAAAACTGGCAGGGTGCCCTTGGGACAGTCACTCTCTCTCAGTCATACCTACCTCACAAAATTGTTGTAAGAGACTTTAGTTTCCCATGGGAGATAAAAGTGGGGTATAAGTAACTGAGTATATGAAATATTAAACTATACTAATTTTGACTTTAAGATGCTGGAAAACCATTCTTTTGTTTAATCTGTTATAAATAAAAGCCCAACTGTCGTGGCAATTCTGAGGATTTTCTTTTGTTGGATGTAGCCTGCACAGGATTGGCTCACACTGTCTCTACTTTGCCACTGGCTGATTCTGCTCTCCCCGCCCATCACTGGCCCCATCAGGCAAGAACACCAGCAAAAGGCCACTAACCTCCAAGGGAGACAGTTCTCTGATGATAGGGGGCTTACTGATCAATACTGCTTCTCCTCAGGGCCTGTTGTAGGAAGTCTGGGGAGGGGCGGGGAGAGTGATTTTGGACAAGTTACAGACTTCCAGCCTAACTCACCTCACAGGGTTGTGAGAGGAGAATGTTGCAAGCTGCTTTGATTCCCCGCCCCCCCCCCCACACACACACACTGTGGAGAAAGACAGCCTATGTAGAGGCTACCAGGAGGGGAAAGGAGATGAAAAGCTGAAGTCAGAGGGACAGATCAAGGGAAGGAGATAGGGCTGCTAACTCCAAATTAGGACACTCATGGATATTTAAGTGGTGGGGCCTGTAGAGGTTGGGGCTTATGGAGGGGTGGGACCTCAGACAGGTAAAATGCAATTTCCTCCTAGGGAACCACTGGAGATCACACTAGGGCTGTCAAGCCCCTGGTCCGGGCAGGGGTCCCCCCCCCCCAGGAGGTTCCCAACCAGCTGGCCCACATTGGGCCAGCAGGGGGGAACTGCCCCCTATGGCGCCGGAGCGATAACATCACCTGGACGTGACATCATTGCTCCGGCATGCAGCAGCCTCTCTAGGTGTTTCCGCTATGATTTTCCTGGACTCTCTAGCCAATTGAGAGAGAAAACTCTATGGTACAATAGGTATAATAGAGTTTTAACTTCCCAAATGGCTAGAGTCCGGAAAAACCATAAAGTTTTCCCAGAAACACCCAGAGCGGTCGTGTGCATCATTGCCGGCATGATGACATCACTTTCAGGTAATGTCATTGCATCGCGCGCCCCAGGAGGAAGGGGACTTGACAACTCTAGATCACTCAGATTTACAACTGTTCTCTAGATAGCAGAGATAAGCTCCCCTTCAGGTGGGAGGAAGTTAATGCCTTCACTTGAGTGGGTGGGATGACAGCAAGGGTGGTGGGCACTTGCCCAGAGCCTCCTTCTAGAGCCCATTGTATTTTTTCTTCACAACAGGCCTTACTCCTAGTATAATATAAAGAGTTTGAACACTCTAAAGCCAATGCACATATACCATGCCCACCTGTGTACAGATACTGCTATGTACACCTATATTTCTGTCCTTTCATACTCCACTGATGTCATTGAAGCTTCTAAGGCTAGGTATACCATAGCTGTCCTTAACCCATTTTAGTTCATTGTCTTTACTCTTTTCTCATAGAACCTGGATACTTCTTTGCCACTCTTTGTTTGCTTGCTATATATTACTCACGGGGGCGGGGGGAAGCCATACAGGAATACTCACAGATAACTCTTGAAGTGTCAGGGTGGAGTGTTTATCTACCCTTGAATTGGAGCAGGTGGCAGAAGCATTCACAGGCAAACACCTGAGGCTGCCATGGAACTTCAGATCAGGTTGTTAAATTTCAAAATAGGTCTCAGTGAGAAAGACACCTGTCCCAGACTTCTATCACATTCATATAACCAGTTTGAACAATAGTTGCAGTTTTTGTTCTTCCATACCTTAGTCCCCAAGAAAGCTCAACTGCTTCTCCAAGACTGATCATTGTTAGGTCTCAGATCTAATCCCTACAGTGGGGGAAAGCACAGTAGAGGGTGCTGGCCTCTCAGTGCCAAAATTATACGAGAACTGGGAGTAAAACATTCACAATCAGCTTTCTCTGTGTTTCCATTGTTCTTAAACACAGCCTGGAGAAAGAAGATTTGGACAGGAGACACAGTGCTAGGGGGAGTGGTTATCAGTTTCTCATAGGGATGTCAGCCTCCAAGTGTGACCTAGGAATCCTAAGCTCATTTCTAGACTACAGAGATCTGCTTTGGAGGGGTGGAGTCTTTGGCATTGTACCCCATGGAGGTCCCTGTCCTGCCCAGGCTCCATCCCCCAATCTTCAGGTGTTTTCTGACCTTGTTCTGGCAGCCCTACCCCCACACTCTGCCGGTGGCCAGAGGGTACCTGGCAGCCCCAGTCCCAGTTGTCTCCTGTGGAGTTGGAAATTGCTAAAATTAGATGGGGGGAAATGTAGCGGAAGATCTGTATGTTCTTTCTTATAGGAAAAAAAGTAATGGAAACGGTTATATCCTTCCCACAACAGTCTTGAGCCCGGGGGGAGGGGGGCTATAGAAAATTAGTAGGGGTGATCCAGTCACAGGCCCCCCTGAATCTTATTTAGTTTATAATTCTCTCTATCATACTCATTCCACACAAATAATAATTCTTTCCACTTTGTCTCCCTCTTCTAGTGTTGCCAAGTCCAATTCAAGAAATATGTGGGGACTTTGGGGGTGGAGCCAGGAGACTTTGGGGGTTGAGCCAGGAGACATTGGGGGCAGAGCCAGGAACAAGGGTATGACAAGCATAATTAAACTCCAAGGGTCATTGCATTTAAAGGGACAGCACACCTTTTTTAAATGTCTTCCTTCCATAGGAAATAATGAAGAATAGGGGCACCTTCTTTTGGGGCTCATAGAATGGGACCCCTTGGTCCAATTGTTTTGAAACGTGTGTGTGTGGGGGGGTACTTTGGGGAGAGGCACTGAAAATTTGGTGCCTCTACATCAAAAAACAGCTCCCCCAGAGCCCCTGAAACCTGCAGATCAATTCCCCATTATACCCTATGAGAATTGATCTTCACATAGGGAATAATGAAGTGCTCAGCAGATGTTCCCCGCCCCCCCTACCCCCCCCCGCCCTTTCTGGCGACTCTGAAGTGAGGGATTGGCCTCTCTACTCATGAGTTGCAGCCAACTTCTTCCAAGTAGCACAGACATACCATCCCAAGAGGAAGCCTTTCCAATCGGAGACTGGAGCCTCCGGAGGGGGAAAGTCACATGGTGGCTTTGGGGGTGGGGCTTTCCCCTGCTGGCCAGCTGACTGGGGGCGGGAAGGAGCCTGGGAAAGCGGAAGAACCCCCGCTGGGACCTGGGGATTGGCAAGCCTACCCTCTTCTCATCTGTCTGTTGCCTGCCTATGTCTTGCCATGGTATCTCTCGCCTTCCTCACGTTTTTTCTTTGCCTGTTTCTTGCAGTCTTTCCTTTTCATTCTCCCTTCTCTGTGTTGCTTTTGCTGTTTTCTTTCTCCTTTTTTGCGTCTTGCAGTACAGAGTTCTGACATCAAAAAAGTAATATCTTGCTGAAAAATAATAGAATTGTCGCCCCAAGCTGTTTAATGGCAACCAAGAGTACACTCCAAGAATGGCTTGCTAGTCCCTGAGGAAGAGGTAATATTTTGTATTAATATTTGATATCTTATTTAGGATGTGAAATCAGAAGCACGAAACCAACAGGGTAACAGCGAAAAGCAATTTTCCATTAAATAATACAGCGTTCCGGCTGGCCTGCATATTCCCCTGTTCTCTTGCTGCTGGACCTCACTGATAGCCTTCCAAACAGACTCAATTTTGTTTCTGTGCTGAACAAATTAAAGTGAATACTGCTGGTTGTTACTACAGAGCTTTGACTTTGGAAACTACATTTATTAAATGCCAGCTATGTACCCCTCCCCCACAAGCATTTTAGAAAGCAGCTATCCTGCGTTGGGCCCCCCCACCCCTAACAACAGAGAGGGTGAACTGGAACAGGGATTAATTGTGCATTGCAGAGATCCCTGGGTGTGCAGTGTTATCTCTACGTTTGCTCCTCAGAGACACAGCGTGCACACCTCCTCTGCAGAATTTTTGTCACAACAAACCAAGCTACCTGATGTGAAAGATGAAGTGCAGGTTTTGCCCTTTCCAGAACAGTGTCTCCAACCTTTCCTTCTAGGCATAAATGATTTCTATTCACTTCCAAAGGAAAAGAGGTGCACTCAGAATTCACCTCCCCACTCCCCCCACATGCACGGTGACACAAGAACTGGGACACCCACCCAGATTCAAATCCTCATGCTTCAGTGAAGCTTACTGGACTGTTACAGTCAGTCACACACTCTCAGCCTAATCAAATCAAAGGGTTGTTGTGAGGATGAAACTGAGAGGGAAGACCCATATATGCTGTCCTGAGCTCTTTGGAGGGAGGACTAAATAGAAATATGCTAGATAGGCTAATGGATCCCAGCTCTTAAGAATCATGCCTATCTGCATGGCCACATCATGGAGGAGAGAGAAAGAGTCCAGGTCTACTCCAAGGCCCTCAGACAAACTGCATTCCACCCAAATCCAATGTATCTGAACCTGGGTGCAGATACCAGCTTCCTGCACTAGCCAAATGCCCCTTTATGACTGTAAAAGCAGTGAGAGATGGGGACAGTAATGGCCGCAATATCTGCACAGGACATCAAGGGAGGTGAGCAGCTTGTAGTGTCCTTGCTCCCTTCTTTCCTCTTGCAAAGAACTGTTGGTTGTCTTATTGCCTTCCGTCAGTCTCTGATCCTTTTTTGACAAGAGGAAAGCTTATTTGAAAATGCCCTGGAGTTGTCCTATTTCGGACCTAAGAGAGGATGGAATAAGAATTTCAATAGCTTGGTGAAAAGCTCAGATGTTTCTGGGGACATGTTTTAAGGCCAGAATGATGCAAGTTGCATATATCGACTGAGGGGCTTTAGCTGATGTGACAGGTGCAGGGAATTCATGATGGCCAGCCGTGATTGCTGGCAGATGGAAAGTATAATAGCTAGGATGCTCAGTGAAATGTGGCTCAGCTGAGCATGTGCAGATGGCTTTAGAGGACTGTAAGTTGGCGCAATTTCAAGGTTTTTTTATTTAGGATGATGGAGAGCACATTTCTAGCCTGCGGTGGGGCCTTCAAGCCAGATGTTATAGCTTGATTTCAGAACGGGGGTGGGGTGGGGGTAACTTCTTGAGCTACAAAGTTTTGTAGATTTTTGCAATGCCCCAAACTGCTTATTATCTCTTGACCTTATTCTAAAAAACAAAAACAATTATGGGTGAAAATTGGATCACACACCATGAAAATGCCTGAATTAACCCTCTCTCTGTTCGCGGAGGGGGAAATTTGGAGCTGGAAAATAGCCTGATGAGAAAGCACACAAGCACTTCCAATCACAGGTTTTCTGCTCAAGATTACAGTCTCCTGCAGCTGTGGCTCATTAAAGAAAAGACTGTCAGGGCAAAGTTAGACAAAACTGTGCATCATGTGTTGTTTGGGTTGTTAGTCCAGCCTGTTGTTAGTAACATAAAAGCTTCTAGTGGAGGATTCTGTAAGGAAGCCTACATGGGATTCGCAAAGATCAAGTAGCAACTTGGTTTGCAGAGGTGCTGTACCAGCAAATAAGAGCTCAGAATCAGGCCAAAGGCCTGCCATACCAGTTGTGCAAAACAATCACCAGTTGTGCAAAACAAGCCATTGCAGGGGTTTGGTGGGGGGGAGCTCCTGCTATTGCAATGATCATCACTGTGGCACCTACCAATGTATTTCCTGGCACCCAATATCCTCTTTTCCAAAGAATTTATTCTCCAAAACAAATATCCAACCATGGCCTTTTCTCTACCTCATTAGAGTAGGAGGTGGTTTCTGGAGAGCCCAAGATTCATCATCTTTGGGTGTGCAGGGAACACTCATTTGGAAATGGCTACATCTACCATTGGCAGATGCTTGACTTAGAACCTTTCAGCAGTCTGAGATTGGGTCCATTATTGGCAGCCATGTTGTGTTTGGTTTTGCCTTCCATGGTAGCTATTTTGTGGTGGCACCTGCTACTCATTCTCAGCATTCCAAAAGTACCCACAATCTCAACAAGGTTGAAGACTCCAAAGCTATAGTGTTCACTGAAGAGGACTTGTGGCAAGTTCTTCATGATAGGCACCTGACCGTTGGGTGAAAAGATAGTGCTATCCACACTACATCCTAGGTTCTCTTTCTGCTTAGCTTTTCACTAGCAGTCCTTTCCCCTTTGCAAGTCTGTGTTTCATTAAATAGGCACAGCCCTTTTGTGAATGGTTTGCATAGAAATCTTACATTCCCCCTTTCCTGAGATTTTACATGGAAATAAAAAACAGGGCAGTTCATCAGGTCTGTCGTATTAATGTATGAAAAATGTTAGCTTGTGCCTCACAGCAAATTACATGAACCAAAGATCTATTAACATGCAGAGTAGTCTCCCAAGAGAGAAGGTGGAACTTGTGCCCTAGGTGACTTAAGGCAAATGGGATTCTGAGGTGTAGAAAATATAGATAAATTTGCTTTCATTGTCTTTTCTAGCTAGGGCTGATTCACAAAATGGCAGTGGCTCATAGTGGTAATTTGCAATTGCAGCATATACTAGCCTGTGAACAGCTGAACATATCCCTATGTTGAATCAAGCTTTACAAATTAATGTTACCACAAGAGTACATACATAATAATGCTGTGTGTATTTTGAAAAGCTATGGACTGTTTTAAAAGAAATGGGTGTGCTACACCATCTGATTATTTTGATGCACTCTAGACAAGAGGCTACTGTTAGGACAGAATATGGAGGAACATAAAGGTTTCCAATTGGCAAAGGTGTTAGACAAGGATGTATTTTATCTCTCCATCTGTTCAATCTATGTGTAGACCATATCATAAAGAAAGCTGGATTAGATGAAAGGGGAGTGAAAATTGGCGGAAGGAACACCAACATCTGAGATATGCAGATAATACCACATTGCTGGCAGAAAATAGTAAAGACCTGAAATGACTACTAAGGGAGGTGAAAGGAGAAAGTGCCAAAGCAGGATTACAGCTGAACATCAAGAAGAAAACCAACCTCTGACATGCCAATGCCCTTCCAACCAGACTCTCACCATTGGTCAACTCAACTCCTAATGTACTCTGCCATCTCTTGTAGGGTCCATGTACCCTATCCACCCTTCCATACCATGCTGTCTTTCTCACTGAGACTTATGGAAGATTACACAATTAAAAACCCTTCCATCAGAGCACATAATCAATAATGCAGTGAAGTGGGATTTTAAAAATTATGAAGTAGAGCTCTAAAAACAATATCCTACATACAATAAAACAGCAAAATATACTAGAGTTGCCAGATCCCTCCCAGTGGAGGGAGGGGGCCCCTGCCACCAGCCCCTGCCCCCCAGCCACCAATCAGTTGGTCATTACCAGTAGAAAAATGAAGGCCTATGCCACATTGCTGCATCACACAGGAAGTTTTGTCGTCACACCAGCGACCCCCACGTGATGCTCTGGTATTTGGACAAAAACTGTTATGTTATAAGCTGGTTTTACCACAGAGTTTTGTCCAAGTACCAGAGCATCATTTGGAAGCTGCTGGCATGATTGATGTCACTTCCTGTGCAACATCCATTACATGGACTGGGCCTTTATCTTTCATCTGGTAAGTCCACCCCCCATCCCTCACCGGGTGCCAGGAGGGACCTGGCAACCTATAATATACAATAATGAAACAAAACTAAAGAAATAGTGCAACCCTCCCACCATAAGCAGGCACCTGGCAACCTTAGTTCTCCTGGAGGAAATGACAGCTTAAGTACAGCAAAAATGGAAGTCTTAGAGTGACATCACTTCTTTGCTGAGCTCCCATCTTTCCCCAAACTCCCCCTACCTCAGCACCAATTGCAAATCTCCAGGAATTTCCCAAGGTAGTGTTGGTAAATCTACAAGCATGCTATATCTGTGTCTTTCTCATACAGCATTGTTAGCTCTTAAATGGAATTATTCTGATCCTTGATCAGATTGATTGACTGATGCTGTCTCCTTACTCTGCCAAATAGAAAGGCTGGACAGAGGGCAAGATTAGCTCCATTATGCACACAGTCATTTCTGGGAAACAAATTCAATAGGTAAAGGTGGGGGGCAGGGTTTGGCTTCCCTCACTCCATCCTACTTTAAATGTGAATGGGAAAGTGTGGGTGCCCCCTGAGGCTATCAACCTCCAGCTGAGGCCAGAAGATCTCCCAAGATTATGACTGATCTCCAGACTACAGAGATCAGTTTCCCTGCACAAAAATGGCTACTTTGGAGGATGAATTGGGGTATGTCTAATGGCCCATCCCCAAACTTCACCCTTCCTAGACTGCCCAAAAATCTTTAGGAATTTCCCAGCACAGAGTTGGCAACCTTATTACCTCTATCATGGCTGGTTTAGAGCTGAATAGAATATTGACCCAAACACTTCCCACAAGTACATACTGATAAACTATAAGCATAAACAGAACTTATCCTATTTATAAAGAGTATTCAGATAGCACAGACATCTCCTGCCATCTGTTCCAAATTAATAAGAGAATTATCATCTGCATTTCTTAAACTCTACTATGTATTCCATAACATCGATTCCTACTTGACTCCTCCTTCCTCAGATTGCTTCCCTCAACAGCCATCCCTCTTAGCCATATCAGAGGAAGAGAAGAAAAGTAAGGGGCCCCCTCCATAGGCCTTCTGGGGCCAATGGGCAATTGACTTTCCCCCACCCAGAACAATCTCCTGCGACAGCCATTCCATCTGGCCATCATGGAACTGTTAAATATTGCAGTCCTAGGAATAGTTTTCTCAGAGTTAGCCCCGCTGAATAAACTGGAGTAGGATTCTCAGTAGACCCCAGGATGGCTCTGTAAGACCTGAGCATCAGTACTTGGAAGTTCTTTATTTGTTGTTTTGCTTTCTGCCCCCTGTTCCCATTTGTGTGGTATTATATTATAGGCAGCTTGTTTGAATAGTAAACCCCCTTGAATGTGATGTTAGAAGAATGTATCATATGAATAAATCATACATCTGGGTGGAAGATCTGTTACCAAGAGCGGTAGCTCTGAGCATCTCCAGAAGACTGGGGCCACCCACTTCTCCTTTGACATTATTTTTGTCCACTTTAACAAGCCCCCCTTGAATTATTACCTTTTTACTGGTTGTTGGTGATACAGGTGTCTTTTCCTAGGCAGAATATTTCCCTTGGGAGTGAAAACAGGTATCCTCCTAATGGATAAGAGGTCCTTGGATCCAGACTGCAATGCATTGACTAAGGAATTAAAAAGTGTGGCCTCAAATCTAGATTGGCAAGGAGTACTTGAGCCCTGACTGCAAAAGAAAAGTCAAATTTACAGTGACATTTGGCATTGCAAGAGCCTGAAAAAAAAAAATCTTGATTGGGACTACCTAACTATGGGATCATGGAATAAAGATCATGTCAAGGTCACATTTGAACAGAAGCTGCTTGCTCATCCCTAGCCAAAGGGACAGAACACAGAAACTGCTGCCAGCTTCTACCACAGACTGTCTCCCCCACAGGCAATATCATTTGATGCATTTAGTTCATTTACAGCAAAGGCTCATTGAGTGGGAACATGAAACCAATTCCTCTAAATGAGGCTTTGGAAAAATACAAGGATTTTCAAATGCAACCCAAGCAGCTGGCTCGTGGTGTGAGATTCCAGTTCTGAGAGTTCAGATTTAATTGCACACCTAATATTACCGTTCCCCCTTCTTTGTGCAGTTTGGATCAATAACAACAATCATTAGGCTTTGAGCATATATGAAAAGGGGGTGGCCTCTCTCCCTCGTGTTCCTGTTCATGCAGAGCTGCTTCTCATCTTTGAATATATTGCACAGTAGCAATAATTCACAACTGGATTTTCCTGTGTGGTCAAGCCAATCCAGTTGCAAATGATTGCAACAGAGCAATGGTAGTGCAACGCCCATCAGTGTGTGGATGTAGCTCATCACATAATCTTACAATCAAATACTGTAATATGAATATTACAAACCAAATTAATGGCAGGAAGTGGCAGCAGAACCCTGAATATAAATTCCCATTGAAAGCAGGTTAGCCTACTTCTGGTGCTTTGTGTTAAAAACCTGTTAGGGCTAGATTAAGTAGGTTTTTATACCCCACTTTTCTACCTTAAGGAGTCTCAAAGCTGCTTACAATCACCTTCCCTTCCTCTCCCCACAGCCACCTTATGAGGTAAGTGGGGCTGAGAGAGTTCTGAGAGAACTGTGACTGGCCCAAGGTCACCCAGCAGGCTTCATGCTGAGGAGTAGGGGCTTACACCCGGCTCTCCAGATCAGAGTCCACCATTCTTAACCACTACACCATGCTGGTTCTCAGCTCCTAGTATGAGTAGAATGTAAAAGCAGCCGTGCTGGATCAGGACAAACAACCTTCTAGTCAAGCACCTATTTCCCTGTTGGGGATCTACCATGGCCCAATGGCAGAGCATCTACTTGCCATGCAGGAGATCCCAGGTCCAATCGCTTGCATTGCCAGTTAAAAGGGCCAGATAGAGATGATGTGAAAGCCCTGTGCCTGAGATCCTGGAGAGCCACTGCCAGTCTGAGCAGACAAGACTGATCTTGACAGGCCAAGGGTCAGTATAAGGCAGCTTCATAAATTCATATGTCCCACAGTGGCCAGCTGGAAGATCCCAGAAGATCTACAAGCGGTATACAAAGGCCAGTGCTGTTGCATTCTAGGAACTGGTACAACTGCTGGCATCCCCCGTGTCCCTGTCCCCAATCTCCCACCAGTTGCCAGGCAGAGCACAGCAATCCTATTGCAGAAGGCAACAAAAACCACAGTTAATCTCAGGGGTTAATGTCTTAAAATTACAGGAACTATGCCTCAAACCTTTGTTTTTATGCTATTTCAACTCAAATCCTTTATCTCAAATCTGTGGTTCTTTAGTGGTGGAGACAATGCCCTCTATACATGTTCAGAGACATTCTTCTTTGTTATGGCACTCTGGAGCTACTTCACAGGGAGCCCTGACTCAAATTCAGATTTCAGCCTTCTGCTAGAAAGCCGCCCCCTGTCGTGATTTCCTGTTCCTGAGCCCAACTATCTCTGTTGTATACTGAACTGATAATTTGGCATGTCAAACACATCCTCTTTTCAGACAAACCAATTTGATGGCTAATTGCAAGTCTGGTAATTGAGGTTTTTACTGTTTTAGTGGTTTTATTTAAAGCAGAGCAGGAGATCCTCTGTGGCTCACAGCCAGGTCACACACTCAGCATACCCTGTGAGTGTATGTCAAGCTGCCATAAGCAGAATACTTCTCTCTTCCCCCCCCCCCCCTTTTGAGATGCAGAAGCACTTAAAGACACCACTTTCGTCTAGCAACATAAGAGGCCTTAGCCTCACCCAAGGCTGAATTCCAGCCACTGGAGGTCTCCTTTTTAAAAATGAAACAGAGATGCTTCTTTCAGAGCTGTTACCATGGATCGTGTTAATGAGAGGTCATGAAGAATACAGACACAGACTTCAGGCCATTTGCACAGGAAGTTTGACAAAGATGGCAAGACTGCCCTAACCCAAACTACTGTGTGAACAAGCCAGGCCAACTTCTTCCCATATCTAAAGAGCAAATGAAATGAGAGACCTTCAAGATCTCTGACTCCACCTCCTGTCTCTTCAAGAGCCAGCTCAATTTATTGGTTCAGGTACAGTATCTGAGAGACCCAGGTTCAAATCCCCACTGTGCCATGGCAGCCCTCTTTGTCTCTCAGCATATCTTACCTCATTAAGTTGTTAACATGGGAATAAAACTGGAAGAGGGTGTAAGCTGCTTTGTGTCCCCACTGGGAGAAAAGGCAGGATATAATGATCCAAATAAATGAACAAATATAAACTTCAGTGGTGGTGGGGATTTGGACAGGAACATGGTGCTGGGTACCTTCCCTTCCTGTACTCTTTTCCTGAGGGAAATCAGCCCTCCCGTAGGTGTTACCTATCCCAGCAGCATTTGCCTTGCAGGGGCAACAAGAACCTTCATGAGACTAATTTCATTGAGAAAAGGATGCAGGAGGAAAGGATTTAAACTTCATTTCATGCAGCTCTGCAGTCGTAATTTGAATCCCCACTCACAGCCCACTACTAAATTTTAAAGCAATAGGAAAACCAATCCTGACTGAACACATCACATCTAGTTTGGCCCTGAGAATTTAATGGCTTCCATTTGGCACTTCTCACACCCTTTATGGATGTCAGAGAGAGCGTTCATTATCAAAATTAACCACACAGATCGTTGTAACACATAAGATGTGACATATCATGGGAGGGGGTATCAAACTGTCTACACTTTCCATATTTGGAGGGTTCATTGGATAAACTAAAAAAACTCCATTTCTTGTGGCACCCTGTAATTTTGAATTTCACAGCTATGTTCGCCCCAGAACCCAGATCTTTGGTGTCATGGAAACTGGACAGCTGATTAGGAAAAGTAGCTCCCCTGGATCAGCACTCAGCACCTCATAGAACCATACCACTCCAAACTTCTGTCTTTCTTTGTAAATCACATTGTATTATTTTAACAAGAAATAATAATAATAAATAGTTTTGCTGTGATTCATTTTGTGCAGTTCCAAAATCTCCTTATAGATCACCCACCATGGGTTACCCTGTATGTGTCAATAATTTTGCCTTGTGTGTGGCTGGGGTGGTCCTGATGAGGGGCAGTTCCTCTAGTACCAGTCCATGCTCTGTTAGCAACCAGGCCATGAGTTGTATAATTATTTCATTATATATTACAATGTAGTAATAATTACAATAAGAAGACATTGGATTTATATCCTGCCCTCCAAATCTCAGAGTGGCTCACAGTCTCCTTTATCCTCCTCCCACACAACAGACATCCTGTGAGGTGGGAGGGGCTGAGAGAGCTCTCACAGAAGCTGCCTTTACAAGGATAGCTCTGTAAGAGCTATGACTGACCCAAGGCCATTCCAGCAGCTGCAAGTGGAGGAGTGGGAAATCAAACCCAGCTCTCCCAGATAAGAGTCCACACACTTAACCACTGCACCAAAATAAAGTGCACAACTGTATCATCCCCAAACCATTGCCCCCCCTCCCCCAGTCTGTGGAAAAATTGTCTTCCACAAAACCAGTCCCTGGGTTCAAAAAGATTGGGGACTGATGCTCTAGGCCATCTGTCCAGTGGACTTTTCCAGAGGCCCTAATGATCAATCCATCAATGTTGCTAGCCAATGGGAAACTCTTATCTGGGAGAACTGGGGTTGATTCCTCACTCCTCAATATGCAACTGCTGGAGTGACCTTGGATCAGTCATAACTCTCTCAGATCGATTTCTCACTGGTGTTGCTCCACCCCCAGGCTTCTGTCCCCCCCACCCCCACCAGCACAAGCAATCAGTTTCCGACCAGTTTCTCTGCAGGCACACTGTGATGCGGGGCTCCTTCCAATTCCCTTTGCAGCATCATAATGTTTAAAAAACAGAATCACAAAACCATGCAGGGAACTGGAGGGAGTCCTATGTCAAAATGCATCCGTGGAACAGCTGGTGGGAAATTGATTGCTTGCACCAGGGGAAACAGAAGCCTGGGGGTGGAGCAATGCTAGTGAGAAATCTGTCCCAGAGCTGTTCCTCTCAAGAGCTGTTATTTGAAAGCTCTCCAGCCCCATCTACCTCACAGGGTGTAATGTTGTGGGGAGGAGAAGGGAAAGGAGATTATAAATGGCTCTGAGACTCTGAGTGAAGGGCAGGGTATAAATCCATCTCTGATTCTCTTCTCGTCTTCTTCTTCTCCTATCCTAAGCTTCAGGATGCAACTGCACAACACACCTGACATGTTGGGTCATGGGTGTGCAACCATTGGCTTGGTGCTGTGAGAGAGCTCTGAGAGGAGAGAGAAGGAGCTCCTGGTTTCCCTCCTATCCCGCTATGGCCATTGGAAAGGGTGGCAGGCTTGCCAGCCTTTTCACTGGTGAAAGCAGAAACCAGAATCTAATTCTTCCCCTCTCAGAACTCCCCCACAGTGCTTTTTGAAGTAAGTTCCACCAATGCATATCTGACTGCAAGTCTGGGCCCACACCCATTACCTGACATGTGGCAACTTAGCATATTGTCTAGTTTGGCCCTTAAAAAGAGCAAGTCAACTTTAGGCAGAAATGAAGGAATGTTACCAGACTGAACAAGATCAGACTTGACTAACCATTACACCATAAGACACAGCAGTGGGAACAAGGTTATGTGATCCTCATCACAGGACTAGCAAGCTGTTGGCACACGGCACAGAAGTAAAGGATTATTGGGCTGAATGGTCAGTTAAAGCAAATATCCATACAGGCAAACTAGTATGTCAAGGCTTCCTCCTTGAAGATATGATCACTGAAATGGGGAACAAATGATCTCTTAGGAATGGATAACTAATAACTTTCCAACCTCTCCCTGCCCCCCCCCCAAAAAGCTCTAGTTCCAAACTGAGCAACACTAACATCATTCTGTGACTTACATTCTCTAAGCTCATCAACCAGCTTAACGACTCAGGCTTCATTTGATGAAGTCTTTACATGATAACTGATTCAGACGGAAAATCAATATTATTTTCATTGGTGAGAACTCTCCTTTATTCAGACCGTAAGCCTCTCTTTATTAGAAAATAGCCAAGCTCACCTAGTCCAGTCACTGGTGTAAACTCCTTATGTCTAATTTAAAAGGGCTTATTTCTGATGCATGTTCTTGCTCTCAGACTTTCTCCTTGAAGCCTGATAAAACCGAAATCCAGAGGCACCTTAAAGATGGACAACATTTATTCCAGCATGCACGTTCATTACTCAGAGTCAGGCCTCAGATTCAGTGGGAGCTCACAGGAGCACAGCTCCTGAACCTTTCTGAGAGTTCCACCTCCTCCTTCTGAGAGTTCCACCTCCTTGTCCATTGAATAGTATTGCAGCTGCATTACAATCCTTGGATGAGCTCCACCACCTATTTTTCTACAAAACGATCCCTCAGAGCTCATTTCTTTAGATGTTATGGGAAGGAAATAATTTTGGACATTTGTATAAGAAAAAAAATGGGGGTGGGGTTTGAAACAAAAACAGGCTTGGCATGAATCCTGTTATTTATAACAGGGGTGATTCTATATGTAAGGGAATGGAATGGATTTGGTTCTTAAGCACAATGGATAATGAGAGAGATTAGAAATTCCAGCCACCAGTATTCCTCCTGAACTGAGTTAGCATAATCTAGCTCACAGTTTTTTAGCCTCCAGCTCACACATTTTTGTCTTAGCTCAGGAAAAAGAGCCCCAGAGCAAACTAATTTTATGCAGCAGCTCACAACTTTAATGCCAGTAGCTCACGAAGTAGAATTTGTGCTCACAAGACTCCACATCTTAGAGGGAGTATTGCCAGCCTCCCCTAGTACAACCCCCCCCCATTGTATAATGAAGTAGGGTATAATTAATCTGCTAAAATAAGGACATGGGAACAGTCCATGGCTTTGTGGCCAGCAGACGGTTCCAGCTTCAACCTCCAGCATCTCAAGTTAAAATGACCAGGCATTAGGTGATGTGAAAGGCCTCAGTCTGAGACTGTAGAAAGCTACTGCCAGTCTGAGTAGACAATACCGACCTTGATGGACCAATGGTCTGATTCAGTAAGGCAGCTTCATGTGTACTTTGTAGTGTAAGAAAAATTAACTAACCTCAGTAAAGTGTTCAAAATTGTGATGTTACAATAGATCCTGCCCCCCCACACACACACACACATGCACACCTATTTGTAGAAGCAGAGTGGATGGCTCAGCAGCTAGATGGGGCGTCTAAACAGCAATGCAGCTAGAGTGTCAGACTCCATCTGGCAGGAGATATTTTTAAGAATTGCTGGTGGCACTTAGTGGTTAAAAAGGTGCAAGCATCAGTCATTTCTGACTCCGGGGTGATGTCACATCACAATGTTTTTACAGCAGACTTTTTAATGGGGTGGTTTGCCATTGCCTTCTCCAGTCAACTACACTTCCCCCCCCCCCCCAGCAAGCTGGGTACTCAGTGGTTACCCAGTTTGTAAATGGCACCCCAGGAGAGGGGAAAGAGCACATTGCCAAACAGAAACTTGGGGCCAATCAAAAGGAGCATGGAAGGGCTTGCAAACCCATTCCTTCACCTTAACTTTACACAAACAACCAAGATTTTAAACTAGCTTCATAATGAAGTGTCAAATGAGCTTGTCTGTGTGGCATAATGTCCTGGAGTCCCAGACAGAGATAAGTGACAGCCTAGATAAGAAAGGTTAGATAACTCTAGCCAGTTCTAATGTGTCAAGTGGTTGGTGGCAACAGAAAGAGGTGGTTGGTGACTGAAGGCCACCTTTGGGTGCTTTGTGGAGGTGTATGCAAGGACAACTCTGGAATTCAAAAGGCTGTGCACGCAGAAAGGCAAAGAAGAGTGCATTATGGGGGGCAACTGGTTGAACCAGAGGAAGTTGGTTCAACTGAACAACTTTTGTATGTTCTGTGGGAAGCACCTGAAAATTATTTAGGGTTGCCAACTCCAGGTTCAGAAATTCCTGGAGATTTGGAGGTGGAGCCTGGGGACACAATAATTTTCGGAGGGAGTTCGGCAGGGAATGTGATGCCACAAGAGTTCAACGTCCAAAGCAGATACTTTCCCCAGGGGAACGAATCTCTCTAGTCTGGAGATTAGATGCAATTCTGGGAGTTCTGGGGATTGCATCCCTGGAGGTTGCAACCCTGCCACAGAGTCTACTTCCTCAGTGGCCATTGTTTCCAGGGGAACTGATCTCTATTGCCTGCCTATTGTCTCTGTTGCCCCACTTGGAGACTGGCAATCCTATCATTGCAACAGCATAGTTTGCTGAAACTTCAGACAGAGGGGAAGTTGTCAAAATGATGCTCTCCTGTTCCATCAATATATCTATGGCACAATTTAACCAGTTTCAAAGTTCTGAGTGTAAGTGCATGGCTCCCAGCTAAGGATCCCTTGAAACCACAGTTCTATGAATAGAATGGGCTGGCGATCTTTCAGTCAGAATTCTTAACACTCTGACAAAGCAACGTTTCCCATGGCAATCCATAGGTAAGTCATGATTAAAGAAATGGTTTCCAGCTCTCTTTAATATGTATCGTGGATATGCCCTTGAGTACTTTACCTCTTTAATTCTTGTCAAGTGCTAAAGCATTGGGTTTGGATGTGGGACCCTTGAGGCCAGATTCCTATTTAGCTATGGAATTGCATGGTGGCTGTGATACACATTCTCAGGCTTGTTGGGAGTCTAAAATGCCACTCTGGGTAGAAGAACAGGCCCCAGTCATAACAAACAAATAATATTCCATGCCCAAAATGCTGGCCCCACCCTCTGCTATATCACACTGCAGTGCTATCTCGTTATACCACCCTGTTGGACCATCCTGCTGTACTATTAACTGGTTATTGGAACTGATTTAATTGTGCTTTTATTGTGATTGTCTTGTTATTTATATTGATGTAATTTACTTTTATGTACTCCGCCCTGAGCCCCCATGGGGGAATGGGCAGCATATAAATAAACAAATTAATAATAATAATTATAATATTGCTACAATGTGTACTGAAAGCAGAATTTATAATGTACGTTATTAGCCATGATTTCTAGGAGGAATCCTCCATGCTTAGAGGCAGGATATCCCTGAAGAGAAATTGCTAGGGAACGACAAGATGGGAAGGTTTCGTTTCCATTCTCTACATGTTGGCCTTCCAGGTACATTTGGCTTGCCATTGTGGCAAGCAGGATGCTGGACCAGACAGATGACTGGTCTGAACAAACAAGGCTATTGTGTTCTTACATGCACTGTCAAGTTAATGTAATGTGAAAAAAGGTCTTACTTCCTATTTCAAGAAAGGGACACTACAGGAAGCATAACTCTCATTCACTTGACACTTACAATGCTAAGAGTGCTTATCTCATCCTTTGGTGTCAGTCTGCGGGAAGCAGAAGAAGAAACCACCACCAAGGGCAGAAAGGATGCTCAGCCTTGAAGTTATCACTGAAGTGCCCCAGGAGATACCACAACTGGGGGGGGGGGGTGAAGTCTCACTCAGGCAACGGGGAACAATACTAAAGCCCAGCCTGCTTCCATTGTTAGGACCATGGAGATGCAGGGCCCAAGGCCCATCAAAGGATGCAGGGCTGAGGGGGCATTGAGGTCAAGGCTGCTGCCACTGAGGTTGAGGGGGCTCCACTGGAGTGGAGGCTGAGAAGAATGCCTACAGCACTTTCTCCAGAAGGCAGAAAGACAGAGTATGTGAAGCAGAAAAAAATGACGTGGAGAAGGAAACAAGAACCTGTAAATTCTCTTCTTCTGGCCTGATGTCACTGTTGCCTACAGGGAAGGAAAGGAACTCTGGGAGGCAGAATCAGGGCAAAGGGCCCTTCCATAATTTGTGGAGAATGTGAACTTTTTGAATCTGCTGCTTCTGGTGAATTATGTCACTCTTCAGGTGTTTCACTCAATTTGGTCAATGGCTGGTTAAAGACCTGGATACGTTATTGGATAATACAAGCCACAAGAAACTCAGATGAGACCAATGAAGAGCTCTGTAAGGAATTTGTGGCCACTCATCAGATTCTGCTGGTGTAGGACTCCACTGGACAGAGGAAAATGGTATTAGAAGTTATTGTTGCAAGATGAGTTCTGCGTGTAATTAATTTTTGGATACTTTGAACTCTGTAACAAAGATTGTAGAGACTTCTGATAAGGGTGGCTGCCCTGAAAGAAGACATTCCACCAGCTCTAGCTAATGAAAGCATCTTTGCTGACAATGCTACTGAGTGAATCCGGACCACCATTCTGGATATCTGTCAGGGTTACCTACCTTATTTCCATTAAGAAGCCTTTCTTTCTGGACTTATTTGTCAACTACTTTTCCCACTAGAAGTGGTGGATTTATATCACTATTGAATATAATACTTTGGACTGTTTGTACATTTTGACTTTTTAGAGACATTGAACATATTGCTTTGGACTGTTTGTATACACCCAATTTTATTTTTTATGTGTGTCATTGATCAAAGTTTCTTGTTACTTTTCATTGCTCTTTTGGCTGTGACGCCTCTGTTTTGTAACCTCCAAGTGCAGCCAGCAGATTCCCTGGACTAACAGCTAATTTCCAGACAATAAGAGTTCAGTTCCCCTAGACAAAATGGCTGCTTTGGAGGGTGCATTCTATAGTATGCCCTCTGAGGTCTTCCCTCCCCAAACACCACCTTCCTCTGGATCTATCCCTAAATCTCCAGGAATGTCCCAGCCCAGAGTTGGCAACCCTAAGAGAACACAGAATTGGACCATCCTGTTGGTGCCCAAGTATGGATGAGAAATAAGCCTAGTATGCAAGAAATGGCCACTGGGCTTTTGGAAAATGATTAAAACCAGAATACCCCATCACTGATGAAGAATTAATCTGAGAAAGTGTGAGACAGCACGTTAAATAGGATATGTTCCATCAGACCCATGCAGAGCTCATCCAGCCACCTGCTCTGTGCCTCCCAGAAGAAGATGCCAAGTGCCCCATACTCCAAGTTAGTGAAACCCTGTGTGTTTGCCCTTCTATTGGGGAATAGAGGGGGAGGTATTTTGTCCCTGAGAGAGAGCTGTCTGTAGGAGATTCTTGAGGTGGGAGGAAAGAGAGAGAGTTCTGAGGAGACAGAAGCCATCTGGGCATGGCAGAGAACAGAGTGACCTTAGAAAGAGTCTCAAGAGAGCAGCTGCAGCCTCTGAAGATAGGCAGCAACATACACACGATAGACACACAAAGCCCATCACCACCTAGAGGCAGCCTGGCAGCCACAGCTGACAAACTGTGAGAGACTTTCATAAGGCCTCAGAGAAACAGTAAAGATTCCAACTTTAAATCATGTTGTCCAAGCCTGACTTTTGTGTACGAGTAAGATAAGATTTATATCCCGCTCTATACTCTGAATCTCAGAGCAATCACAATCTCCTTTACTCCCCCCCCCTCCCCGCCGCCCACAACAGACACCCTGTGAGGTACGTGGGGCTCTGAGAGAGCTCTTACAGCAGCTGCCCTTTCAAGGACAACTCCTACGAGAGCTATGACTGACCCAAGGCCATTCCAGCTGCTGCAAGTGGAGGAGTGGGGAATCAAACCCAGTTCTCCCAGATAAGAGTCCGTATTCTTAACCACTACACCAAACTGGCTGTTTGTGTATGTGGGTCCTGTTTTGATCCCCCATCCTCTTTATTGAGTTAAGACCTACTTCTATTTTAAGTTCTATATGTGTGTGTGGTTATAGGTGATTGGGGGATCTGAGAGTCATGTCTGAACACTCTGGGTGTTTTCGCACTTACGTTTTACTGGCGCGAAGACCCTCCTCACGCCGGCGGATCTGCAGTGATTTCGCACTAGAAGCGCCGGCGCAGCCCATTGCGCCGGCTACTTCCGTCGCTAAGCCAGCGCAAACGGAAACCGCCAAGAAGCAGGAAAACGTTTGCGCTGGCTTAGCGATGGAAGTAGCCGGCTCTTTGGGCTGCGCCGGCGCTTCTAGTGCGAAATCACTGCAGATCCGCCGGCGTGAGGAGGGTCTTCGCGCCAGTAAAACGTAAGTGCGAAAACACCCTCTGTCTCTCTCTTTCTCTTCTTCTGGCTATTCCTCTTGCTAGAAAGTGGAGGCCAGTGGGCTGGAACTTTTTTTCATCACACACACCCTTCCATTAACTAACTCAGGACCCATAATTTCTTCTCCCAAACTGGGTTGGTAGGAGAAAATGGGTTTACATTACATGCTTCCACTCACAAGGAAGCAAAGCCCCACTGGACCAAAACTGGGAGGCAAGGGTCCTTGAAAGACACTATCTAGTGGGGCCAGCCTCTGGAGATCTGCAGCACATTTTACATTATGAAATTTTGCTGCTGGCTTGCTTATCCCAGGAACTTGAAGGCAATGAGAAGATAACCAAGGAGATCCCTTCCAACTCTATGATTCTGACAAGGTGTTCCTCTTTAAATTAGAACACTGAAATGGCACTTAAGGCCTTTTAAAGTTCAGAACTAACAACAAATTTTATTCGATGTAGACAGGAAAAGTCAGGGGAATCAGGGATAAAATTTCTGAGGTAAATCAATATAGGCACTGACTACAGTTTGTATGTTTCAAGCAATTGAGAGTTTCTTAAGCTTTTCACAATGACTTAGAAACTTTAAGATGAGAAGCTTTTGTTTCAGTGTTTCCTAAACACACCAGTATTCTTTCTTGAGTGCATTTGACTCTTTTAGTTTCTAGAAGGCAGAGATATACTATCCAGTTCCTAAACACACCAGTACTTTTCTTGAGTTTGTTTTTTCTGACTCTTCAGGATTTAAAAGACATTTTCTAAACACACCAAAACAGGGATCTCTCCACTCTTCAGAGCTATCTCCCTGTTTTAATTGTGTAGGAAAATTCTTCTCTCACTAGAAGATCTGTCCCTTTTACTGTCCTGAATGGGAGTGTTCACCAATCTACCCACTCCTCCTGCTAACCTCCCCATTTCTCTGTCTGTTTTAAACTGACCTTAGTCAGGGCTAAACACAACCCTGTCAATACTGAACTCTTCTCAGTCTGCAGCATTCAGGTTCCTCAGCATTCAGTTCTCAAGACTTTCTCTGCTCAACTCACATTAACCAATCAGATTCCTTGAAGCAGCCTGTCACTCAAGGCTCTCTGGATCTGTGTCCTTTGCATATTTACATAGGACTTCAGAGCTTTTAAAGTGCAGTCCGTCACAGCATTTAGATAAGGATCTAAAGCAGCCTACCTGGACTGCACCAGCACATTGTTGGAGATGACATTATAGTAATCCTTCACAACTGGATTGTTTTGTCTGAGCAAGAAAATCCAGTTGCAAAAGATTGCCATAGCAAAATATCCAACAATATGCAGATACAGCCTTGGGCACAAGGTAAGGCGGCCACATTGGCTTGTATTTGCTGTGCCCACTGAAAGGTTAGAGGCAAAGAGATGTGACCTGCGGTGCACAACCCACCAGGTGCCAACCTTGTATAGCTCTCATTCATTTCAATTCGACTTGTGTAGGAGACTACATCAGTGGATTGTGCCCCCTATCCTTTAGTGCGTTGTATATGTGTGTGGGAAGGCATTTTCCATTTCAGGAATCGAAATGTTCTGGGCGGGCTGTATAGGGAGAGGTGGTGGCCTTTTACATTATAATGCACCCGTGCATGAATAAGAAGAAAGCAGGGAATGGAACTGTGCCTGAAATCAGCAAATCACAAACACCACTTCCTGCCGTTCCTTATGAAAGGAAATCCTAACCTTGCACAATAGCCACTTTTTTTCATGGCCTGTGTGGGAAAGGGTCTCACCACAAAAGAAACCCAAAAAGTTGAATTGCCGTTTCAGCTGCCTACACAGGGTGGCCTCCTTAGCCCCAAAGAAGAGGTCGTGATCAGGACAGATGTAGAAATGGTGTGGTGAAAAACTGGCACACAAAAATTGATTGAGATGGACCCAGTATGGCTTTTAGCTAATAGTTTGCTTAATTTCTTTCTCATTTGGTGAACAATGAATGGAGATACTGGGGAAGGAAGCCTTGCTGTAGGAGAACAGCCCCTCTTCCGCTTAATTGATTGTTAGAAAACCAAAGTATACTTTCACTCCAGTGATGGAGAGTGAGGTCCAGATAGAGCTAATGAGGCAGGAATGAAGAGGCAGAGACACCTGAGGTGGTGAAATGGCTTGAACCACTTCATGCGGCAGAAGAGTCATGGAGGATCACACCGTGGAGCTACTGGGGCTTCATGTGATGCAAAATACTTGTTTCAGTGGCTCAGCAATGGGACCCCCACCCAAACAAGCTACATTTTAAGTATATATTAACATCCAAAGGGTGGGGAACATAAAACGATTAAGTTCATAGTCTAAAATTATTTAATTAGAGCCAGTTTGGTGTAGTGCTTCAGTGCGCGGACTCTTATCTGGGAGAACCAGGTTTGATTCCCCATTCCTCCACATGCAGCTGCTGGATTGGCTTTGGGTCAGCCATAGCTCTCACAGAGGTGTCCTTGAAAGGGCAGGCAGCTGCTGTAAGAACTGTCTCAGCCCCACCCATCTCACAGGGTGTCTGTTGTGGGGAGGGGGGAGTAAAGGAGATTGTGATTGCTCTGAGATTCTGAGATTCAGGGTGGGATATAAATCCAATATTTTCTTCTTAATTTGGGAATGCCACCTCCCCATATTGAAAACTTACTGCAAATAGAGAGTCTGCTGTGCTGGTTTCCTGTTTGAAAGGGTTTTTTTTTTTTATTAGAAAGAAAGCACAAAGCTGAAATCAACTACCTGCAGTTTGAAGTGGTATAGTCCATTCTACTGCCTCAGCATTCTATTAGAATTACTCTTAGAAGGGTAACAAAATGACAGGCTGTTGCTGCAGAAGGGTGGGGATTTTCCATCTAGCACTCATCACTTTTGAATTTAAAAATACAGACTTTGGTCTTTTCCCTACATGTTCACAACTACATGGAAACTACTTTTCTGTGATGTTATTTATTTATAGGTTTAGGGTTGCCAATCCCCAGGTGGGGGCAGGGGATCCCCTGGTTTGGAGACCCTCCCCCCACTTCAGGGTCATCAGAAAGTGGGGGGGATGTCTGCTGGGCACTCCGTTATTCCCTATGGAGACCGATTCCCATAGGGTATAATGGAGAATTTATCTGCAGGAATTTGGGGGTCAGGGAGCTGTTTTTTGAGATAGAGGCATCAAATGTGCCACATAGCATCCAATGCCTCTCCTCAAAAGACCTTCCAAGTTTTGAAAAGTTTGGACCAGGGCGTCCAATTCTATCAGCCCTCAAAGAAGGTGCCCCATCCATTATTTCCAATGGACGGAAGGCATTTAAAAGGTGTGTGGTCCCTTTAAATGTGATGGCCAGGACTCTCTTTGGAGTTCAGTGATGCTTGTCACAACCTTGCTCCTGGCTCCACCCCCAAAGTCCCCAGATATTTCTTGAATTGGACTTGGCAACCCTAATTAGGTTTGATTTTTAGAACGCCCTTCCTCAGTGAACAGTGCTCAGGGCGGTGAATGTAATACAAATATATATAAATAACAATAAAAACAGTAAAATACAACACATGTTGTTCATGCAACTATACAATATGCATCATAGTTACATCTCAACAGTGGTTCTCCCTGCATAAGAAAGCTATAGGAAGGAGACCACTCAAAGCACTGAAAAATTACACATTTGTAAGCAATATGTAACATTTAAAAAAAAAAAGTTGTGCCCCCTTGCCACTGCACAAATGGAATCTAACAGTGTCAAGTGAACCCTCTGTAACCACATTAAACTTGGGAGTTACAATTTCATGGCAAAGAATCTGTACTGCTCTCACACACTAAAACTACCACCATTAATTATTCTACAGGTGGGTCCTTTGGGAAGGTTCTAAGGCTGCATTTACACTAATAGCCAAGGAGGAGAGTTTGGCTATACAACCAATGCTAGAACAGGCTCAGAGAAGAGGCCAGTCTTTGCAAACAACTCATAAACTGTTCTTGAGATGGAGTCCATGGATGAAAAAGAAGAGGAAGAAACCAAATACTTTCCCATCATGCCTGGACCCAGAACTCATCAAAAACTGCTTCCCTGGCCACTTTTTATGATGTTTTATGTATATCTTTATCGAAAATAGCTGTAGGCTACTCATTGGGACTCATGTTTTGGTTGCAAAGCGAAGTAAATATAATATATATAGGAATCTGTCAGAACAAGGCAATTTCTATCTCGCTTGGCTCCCTCCTCCAAATAAAAATTAGATAAGAACACAAATTGTTTGCCTTTATGTACCATCTGTAAACTGTAAATTGATATTTAATTATCTGTGGTGATTTGACCTGATTGTGAAATGTTGTCTAATTGGAAATGTTGTCCCCCATTTTGAGCCGTTGCACAAGGGAAGATGGGTTAAAAGTTGAAAATAATAAACAAACAAATAAAATAGACACCATAGTCAGTCATGAATGGTGGGGTGGGGGGCTGGTTGTCTTCCAAAGGCAGAGATCCAATTGGAAGTACCACCAAATAAACCACATGGCAATATGGCTGTGGGCCATTGCTGAACTAGATAGCAGCAGGCATTGTCCAAATGCTAAGAAAGCCAAAGGGAGCCTCTTGAATCTCTCAACAACTGGATACTTTCATGGAATGTTAGTATAAAATTTATATTACTTCCCCTTTTGTACATTGGCCCAGACTATCCTTTGGCTCCACCCCTACACCCAGGGATGGTGGATGAGATGATTCCTCTGGATCCATATGAATTTTTGAGGGTGATTTTGTTCTAGGATGCAAATAGCAGTCGTGCATACCAGCAGTTTCAGCCTGTGTGCACATATCTGTTTGACCCTTCTTCAGTCTATTCATTCCCTCTATACAAAAGGCAGTCTTGTTCAAAATTCATTTTGATGAAAGTCAGTGAGCAGAAAGGAGCTGGGGAATAGAAGCAACTTCCTCATATATCAGTGTAGCTGGGTGACAAGCACCCTCTGTTCAGATATTTATCCCTTCTCCTCCCCTTCTGAGCTATACAAAGGCTATGGCATTCTCTGAACTGGAGGAATGAAGAATTTGGCATCTGTGCTTGGAAAACTGTGCATGAAAAGCAGCTTAGTTCTCATGGCTGTATACATCAGATTAATATTTCCTTTGATATTTGCTGTGACAGCAGTCTGCAGAGTTCTGATCAGTATGATCTAACAGAGAGGAAGGCCCAGTTTTCTTCTCACTCTACAACACCAGCATTTGTACTATCACCCGCTAGGGCTATTTGGAATGATATTTGTTCTTTCCTTCTTTACATTTGAATTCTACATAATGACATCTCATCTTGAACTTCCTGCATTTAATAGCCTTTTGACCCTGCAGTTTTTTTTAAATAAACATTTTCCTAACCTCATGTATAAATGTCTCCCTAATGAGGGCTTACTTGGTTGTTTTCCCACATTTCTCATTGAGACTCAAGGTGGATTACAGAATGAGAAGGCCCTAATGCTCTACTTATACTTAATAGCAAGGGAGGAGCTGCTATTTTAGTCAGTTTTCTTTTATTCTTGCATTGTATAACGCAAACAATGCAATACATACTACAAACAATTTTGTAGTATTTGCCAGTTCCCAGGTCCCAGTGGGAGTTCCCCCACCCTCAAACAGGGGCATCACCGTGTGATGCCCCCAATACGATGACATCACTTCCAGGAGACATTATTGTGCCAGGGATATTGTACATCAATACTCTGGTTTTTAGGCAACCTCTATGGTTTTGAAGGCTAAAAACACATAGATTTTGCCCCAAACTAGAGTGTTGCATGCAACATCACTGACATGATGATGTCACTTTCAGGTTACTTCTTCAACAGTTCCATTTTACATATACTGTGGGATGTAGGTTCTTGTCTTGAAGATGATAAGAACTAAGTAGGCTGAGAGACCAGTAAATAACACCTGCAGAATGTATGAGTCTATAACCATTCAAATTATGGGGGAATGTCAGGAGTGCTTTGTCTCATCCAGCAATGGTTCTCTTTCCATACCAGGATGGATACACAGCCTGTGCAGTGGGAAAACAGGTGAAAGCTGGAAGCTAAAAGATGGGCATGCAGAGAAAAAAGAGGGCTGGAGCTCTTCAAGGTACTTTGTTACCCCAAGCAAGGTACATCCACTGTCTCTTCTTATACTGCCTCCAGACAGATCTGAGCTAAACTTGCTGTAGATCCCAGCCATGGGTGGTGCAGATCCTTTGACAATAGCCAGAAACAAGCATTAGAACATAAGAATATAAGAGAAGCCATGTTGCATCAGGCCAGTGGCCCATTTAGTCCAACACTCCATCACACAGTGGCCAAAAAAAAAAAAGGTGCCATCAGGAGATCCACCAGTGAGGCAGGACACTGGAAGCCCTCCCACTGTTGCCCCCAAAATGCAGAGCATTACTTGCCCAGACAGAGGGTTCCATCTATACTTTGTGGCTAATAGCCACTGATGGACCTCTGCTCCATATGTTTATCCAATCCCCTCTTGAAGCCATCTATGCTTGTAGCTGCCACCACCTCCTGTGGCAGTGAATTCCATGTATTAATGACTCTTTGGGTGAAGAAGTACTTCCTTTTATCCATTCTAACCGAACTGCTCAGCAATTTCATTGAGTGCCCACAAGTTTTTGCATTGTGAGAAAGGGACAAAAGTACTTCATTCTCTACCTTCTCTATCCCATGCATCATTTCTCCAAGCTAAGAGCCTCAAGTGCTTTAACCTTTCTTCATAAGGAAAATGTTCCAACCCTTTAATCATTCTAGTTGACCTTTTCTGCACTTTTTCCAAGCCAAACCCCTGTGGACAGTCAGTGCCTTCTTCACTGAGCCACTGGAAAGAGAAGAGGAGTATGAGCTGAAGGAAGATATGCTGAGAGGAGCACATGGACAGACAACGAACTGCACTTGTGTCTGTCACAGGAAAGGCCACTTTAATTGCAGCTTGGTGTGATGCCTGAGTGCAGCCTGAGTGACGGATGTGACAAACATGCTTTCCCATTATTAATGCAGCACTTACGATTCTCTTCCACCTTCCATTTTTCCTCTCCTAAATAACAAGGTTTATTCTTAGTTCTCAGCAAATTGTTTTACTTTGGTTCATGCAACAAATATCCAAAAATCATTTATGGAACACGTACCAAGGACACATGATGAATAATATTTTCATTATGGTGCAACTATGTTCTGTTTCTCTACCCAAGGTTACATTAGTAGGGTCCCATGAGAGGCAGGAGACAATTTTAAGCCCAAAATGTAGAAGAACAGAAAACATAGGGATAGCTGTGGATAGGATACTTGATAGTCTCAAGACCAACAATGGTCAAAGTGTATATAGTTCCCATGACAGCAACTTCTTCCTTCTGCTATGGGGGCCTTTAAAAAAAAATGGCACTAGAACATTATTATAGTGATTTTCCATTATAACAATAGGTGTAGCAGATATCCTGAATTCTCAGCTTTCATTTGTTAAAAAGCGGAGTTGCACTATTACAATTGATTTCCTGACTATCAAGATCAGTTCCCCAGGAGGAAAGGCTGTTTTGAAAGGTGGACTGTGTGGCATTATACCCTGCCAAAGTCCCTCCCCTCTCTAAACCCCACAGTCCTCAGGCTCTACCCTCAAAACCTATAAGTATTTCCCATCCCAGAGCTTGCAACCCTAATTTAAAAGGCAGGTCTCTATCCCTTTCCCTAAGGGAAACAAGATCACTTTTCAAGGGAAAGGGCTACAGGCTTCTTCAGAGAACTTGCTACACCTTTAATTACAATAGTATGACAATATAGAGAGCCCCGTGGCCCAGAGTGGTAAAGCTGCAGTACTGCAGTCCAAGCTCTGCTCACAACCTGAGTTTAATCCTGATGGAAGCTGAGTTCAGGTAGCCAACTCAACGTTGACTCAGCCTTCCATCCTTCTGAGGTCAGTAAAATGAGTATCCAGCTTGCTGGGGGTAAAGTGTAGATGACTGAGGAAGGCAATGGCAAATCACCCCATAAAAAGTCTGCCATGAAAACGTTGCAATGTGATGTCACCCCATGGTTTGGTAATGACTTGGTGCCTGCACAGGGGACTACCTTTACCTTTTTATGATAATATAACCATATTCTAGTGCTGATTTTTAAAAAAGAATCACAAAAGCCCTGGTGGGCCAGGATTGGGGGGGAGATGTAATTTAGGGGGGGGGGGTGAGCAGGGAATCTATGGGGAAACCTGCCATGTGGAAGCCCCATTGTAGCTGCACCAGCAATGGGGAAAACACAACATCCTGTCCCTCTGTGGAAACCACCAAGGTTAAGAAATGAAAATGATTGAAGTGAAAATAGATTGCTTGAAAAAAACAAACTGGGCCCCTGCAAGGAATCATGGGAAGGGAAAATGATGTGGAAACCTTTCCTCAAATCTTGCTCTTTTGGGATTCTATAAACCCTCTGGGACCTGAGCCAGCTACTGTAACTACATTTCAGCTGCACTTAACATTGAGTGCCTTGTGGAGCATATTCAGTTTTCATCCTGCTGTTCTGGGGGTTTGTTTTGTTTTTTCTTTGGATTAATTTACAGTCATATTTTTCCTCATACGTGAGGAATGAGTCCTCCACCCTTCCTTGTGTGTGGGTGGCCTGGTTCTGCTGGAGGAGGGGGACAACCAGTGAATGGTTAGGTCCAGCGCTGGGTTTGTACCAGCAAAGCATACATACCAGCAAAGCTCCAAACACAGGAAAATCTTTCAAGCAGACATTTTGTTTAGTCCATCAGTAATATGTACATGATGTAATCAATACACAGGACAAACAATCATTTCAAACCTCTGAGTTAAAGAATTGTGACTCGGCTCCCCACCTTTAAAGATCCCTTGGATGCTGCTGTGACTATGCCATTTTTATTTCATCTTACTGCTTTGAGATGCTCCATTAATATTTTTTTCTCTGCTGCTTCTAAAGTCAAGGTTTTACTACATTTTATTGCATTTGTATATAGTGCTGCTTTTAGTATATTGATAGAAATGTGCTTTATTTTCCTAATTTCATTTTTGGTTAGTTAGATTGTGTTCTATTTATTGAAAGTTGTCTTTGTTGCTCTTCAGTGTCAATGGGCAGGATAAAAATAACCTAAATAAATAAACACAACAATCTGTTTAGTCTTTAATTAAAGCAATGGCGTCTTTTCACACTACAAATGTTACATTAGTGTAGACAGGGGTCCTCAACATGGTGCCCACCCAAAATTTTTAGAAAGTGGGTATGGCCAGGTGAGGCTGTTGTCTGGCAAGGCTTCTGATTGGCCACTGGAGATGGTTGGCTATGCAAATTAAAATAATATTTTGGTGGCAGGTTCTCTCTCACTCCTCTTTCCCAATCCGTTTTTTAAAGCTTCTCATTTTGTCCCTGCACTTTTACTTCCTTTGTGTATGGTTCTCCCTCTCATTGTGGCAATGTTATGGTTGAACACACACACACCCCCCCCACACACACACACCTTCTGTCAGAATCACAGCAATGCCCATAGGCTAATAATAAGTTAGGGACTCTGGGTGTAGCATTTCTAAGAAGATTGAACTATTATTTAGTATTGCTGTTGTGAATGGACAACAGCAGGTTACTTTATAAATGTTTGAGGTATGCATAGAAATGCATTCACAGACTGCATTTCATTTGCCTTTTTACTTCACTATATATATATTCCCCTCCTCTATGCCCATCTGTTGACTGAAGACACTGCATGAATCAGACAAAGTGGACTGTAGTCCATGAACATTATGCTACAGTAGATCTATTAGTCTTTTTGGTGTCACATTGCGATGATAGATAGATAGATAGATAGATAGATAGATAGATAGATAGATAGATAGATAGATAGATAGATAGATAGATAGATAGATAGATGATAGATAGATAGATAGATAGATAGATAGATAGATAGATAGATAGATAGATAGATAGATAGATAGATAGATAGATAGATAGATAGATAGATAGATAGATAGATATTGCACCAAAGCCATGTAAAGATAGACTACACTTGGCAAAGATGGGTGGTCTCACAAAACATGTGTTTTACTGAGGGAATGCTAATGTGATTCCCATGGTCAAGTGGGTAGTAAAATTAATTTCTTCAAGAGCCAGAATTCAATTAATGTGTTGAGGTTAGGTAAACAGAATCCCCAATTAAATTTTCCACATAAGACTGGAATTTCAACAGCAAGACTTAGACTTGTTTAACACTTCAAAGAAACAGGTGAGCCATCAAGATAAGAGAAATTCATTTTCATTTGACAAACGCTTCTCAAACCACCCCCGAAGCAAACAACTTTTCAGACAAAACAGAGGTTGCAATTAAATTTAAATCTACATTTTTCCAGGGCCTATCACTAAACATAGAACATTTAAAATAGCAGAGACTGTTTGGCTCAAAGTATACAAGATAAGCTTTAATTCTGACGTGAAGGTAGGCATTATTTTATCTACAGACAAATCGGTCATCTTACTGCCGCTGTGTCATTATGGACTCCTCAGCATCTGATCTGTCTGGAGTAGTGACACTCCCAGATGCTCCTGAGAAAAGTTAGGCACAATTGAGGTAACATCAGGAAATAAATCCTTCTTTTACATTCTGTTAGCCTTGGAAAAAGTGGTGGGTGGATTATAGTCAGGTTGCCAACTCTGGGTTGGGAAATTCCTGGAGATTTGGTGGTGGAACTTGGAGAGGGCGGGGGGGGAACCTCAAGGGGTTTTATGCCATAAAGGCCACTCTCCAAAGCTGCCACTTTTTGCCAGAGGAGCTGATCTCTGGAGATCCATTGTAATGTCAGAAGATCTCCAGTCCCCAGCAACCCTAAGGAATTAATTATTATTGAGTGACCATCTCCTCACATAGGTAAGGTCTGTCTCTAAGGGACAGAGTTGTAGCTCACCACTAGGACACATGCTGGGAATGTGGCCGATCCCTGACCCTGTCCCTGGTATCTCTAGCCAAAAAAGGCTTTTGGGAGCAGCTCCTTAGTAAGTAAAATTTAGTAAAGTAAAGTAAAATTTTATTTGTATCCCGCCCTCCCCCGCCAAGCAGGCTCAGGGCGGCTAACAACAACAGAAGACAACAATACATTAGCAAACCATTACATTAATACACATTAAATTAATCTTAAAAACCAGTTGATACATTAATTAAAAACCATTGTTAATCTGATTACATTAAACTAAGTTACATTAATTAAATCTAACCATATTATTGTCGTTGACGCTATCTATCAGTTGGTATCAATGGCGAATTTCCTTGTTGTGCACTTGTGATTCAGCTATTCGGAAACGCCAGTTTAAAGAGGGTGGTCTTGCAGGCCCTGTGGAACTGATCGAGGTTCCGCAGGGCCCGCACCTCCTCTGGGAGCTGATTCCAAAGATATGGGGCTGCAGAAGAAAAGGCCCGTGTGCGGGTGTTCTGGAGTTTGATTTCTTTTGACCCAGGGGTAGTCAATCTGTTTTTTCCTACTGACCTCAGTGCTCTCTGGGGCTCGTACGGGGAGAGACGGTCCTTCAGGTAGGCCGGTCCTCGGCCATATAGGACTTTAAAGGTAATGACCAGCACTTTGTACTGGACCCGGTATACAATCGGTAGCCAGTGCAGTTCGCGTAGCCCCGGCCGTATATGTTCCCATCTTGGGAGACCAAGCAGCAGTCTGGCCGCCGCGTTCTGCACTAGTTGTAACTTCCGGGTCCGGCACAGAGGCAGCCCCATGTAGAGGGCGTTACAGCAGTCCGATCTTGAGGTGACCGTCGCATGGATCACCATTGCTAGGTCCTGGCGTTCTAGGAAAGGGGCCAACTGCCTCGCCCGCCTCAGATGGAAGAATGCTGACTTGGCAGTGGCTGTTATCTGGGCCTCCATTGATAGTGAAGGCTCCAGTAAAACATCCAGACTCTTCACCCGCTGCGCTGCCTTTAGTGGCGCACCGTCGAAGGTCGGGAGAGATATTTCCTTCCCCAGAGTGCCACGACCCACATAGAGAACCTCTGTCTTCACTGGGTTTAACTTCAGCCCACTCAGTCTAAGCCACGTTGCAACAGCCCGTAAAGCCCGGTCCACGTTCCCCGGGGCGGAGGCGGGCCGTCCGTCCATTAGCAGATAGAGCTGGGTGTCGTCTGCATATTGATGACAACCCAGCCCAAACCTCCGGGCAATCTGGGCAAGGGGGCGCATATAGATGTTAAATAACATCGGGGAAAGAACTGCTCCCTGAGGCACCCCACAGTCTAGTGTGTGCCTCTGGGATCGTTCACCCCCAATCACCACCCTTTGTCCCCGACCCATGAGGAAGGAGGAGAGCCATTGTAGAGCCAACCCCCTAACCCCTATGTCGGCGAGGCGGTGGATCAGCAGCCGATGGTCGATTGTATCAAATGCAGCCAACAGATCTAGTAACATCAGCACTACTACACCGCCTCGATCCAGTTGCCGTTGGAGGTCATCTACCAAGGCGACCAGAACCGTCTCCGTCCCGTGGCCCGGCCGGAAATTAGTGATTCTGGGGCCATGAGATGGGGCCATAGAATCACTGCTGCCACCATCCCTCCCTGAGTCACCCCGGCTCAAACAAGGAGTGGCTCCCCATGCATGGCAGGCTGAGCCTGAACTTCAAAAGGATTGGATGGGTTATGGAAGGAGTAGCCAGCAGTTGCCTGAGCCCTGAAGAGGGTTGGGCAGCCCCTGAGCGGGCTGGCCACTGCCCAGATTCTGGAGGTGGTGGATAGGCTGCGTGGCCACCTCTTTTTTCCCTTCTGCTTGGGGGCCCATCCAGCCCAGTGTCCAGGGCAGCTGCCTCAGATGTAGGCTTGCCAGGTCTAACTCAGGAAATATCTGGGGGGGCTGGGGGTGGAGCCAGGAACAAGGGTGTGACAAGTACAATTGAACTCTGAAGGGAGTTCTGACCATCACATTTAAAGGGACCACATGCCTTTTAAATGCCTTCCCTCCATTTGAAGGATAGGGCACCTTCTTTTGGGGCTCATAGAATTGGACCCTCTGTTCCAATCTTTTTGAAACTTGGGGGAGGGGCATGTTTTGAAGTGAGGCACTATGCTGAAAATTTGCTGCCTCTACCTCAAGAAACAGCCTCCCCCCACAGAGCTCCAAATACCTACAGATCAATTCTCCATTATAGCCCATGGGAATCAATCTCCATAGGGTACCCAGCAGACATTTTCCTCCCCCCCCCTTTTCTGATAACAACCCTGAAGCAGAAGGAGGGCCTTCAAACTGGGGGATCCCCTGCCTCCGACTGGGGATTGAGCAACCACAAAACAAAAAACACAATGTAATATATAACTCAAGAATGTGATTAATCACTTCAATACAATTCCACAAGTAAACCAGTGCAGGCTTATATGTAGTAAACTGATGCAATCTCAGTTGCTACTGCACAGTCGGGTCATTCAAACTGCAGCTTGAAATATCTCAAAGACCCTATTCACGATGAATATACAATGTTCAACGGGGTGGTATTTTTTGTTTTGGGGTTGCTCAACCTATACACCCTGTTGTTTTCTGTTTGGGGACTGGCAACCCTACTCAGATGCCCCATAATTAAGACCACCCCTGGATAAGTCAGCAAAGTTTACCCCTGGTAAGTGTGCTTAGGATTACAGCCTTAAGGTACATGGCCAGGCCTTGAATTCAGAAGGAGCTCACAGGAGCACAGCTCCTGAACCTTTCTGAAGGTTCCCTCTCCTCCTTCCCACCTTGCCCATTGAATAGTAGGTGCAGCTGCATAACAATTCCTGGATGAGCTCCACCACCTGTTTTTCTACAAAATGACCCCTGTACATGGCTATTGGTTCCATTGTAAGCTAAACAGATGCAAGCACACATTCATCTGCATTGCAGCCAAGAGATGTATTTTCTTGGCCTTTATTTTGTGGCCCATAAGCTACTGAAAACATCATCAAAATACTAGTAATTATACAGACCAAGCTTGGCCTTCTGTCCAAGTATCAAAAGCCAAAGTTTCTCAGCCTCTGCTTGCTATAATTCCAAAAGAGTTAGCCTCTCAGTTCTACTATAACAGGTGTGTGTTTGCAAGCAATCTGTCTCCAGATCGTTGCACAGCATCCTCTTTCTCCTCCCAATCTTTGTAGTAACAGAATGCCTCCCAAGTATTTAAAAATAGACACAACAAATAACAATCTCTCCCCATCACTCTTTGTCTTTCTTGTCCCCCCAGGCAGTAGCAAAAAATAGCTTGATTAGTGTGTGGATCAGTTTGCTGCAGGAAGGCAAGGAGAGGAGATGCTGGAGCTTGGCTTGCCTTGCAAAGCTGGATGGGAGTTGTCACGTGCTGCCTACTTTGGCAGGGCAACCCATGCCTTTCACAAGTTTGGAGGCTTAAGAGCCAAGGAGCTTGGCAGGTGAAGAGGAAGGTAGTTTAGACCAGGTGACTGGCAATCTGTATTCCTCCATTCTATCAATGCCTCTGGCACTGGTGTGTTGTATGACCTTGACTACATCTGTTCATAGTAGTAGTTCATCTGTTCACAGTAGTTTCACCTTTGAAAATGGGGGAAGTGATATCTCCCAGTCTTGTGTGTGGTACCATTTCCCACTTTGATGTTTGGGTGGGAAAAACAAATAGGGATTATAGAAGCAAGGAGTGGCTTGCAATGTCAGAGACAGAACAGCCTGCTAAGAATCTAAAACTGCAAATGTTGCTGAAAGGGAGTAGTTTAGTCCACTTGTACCCTAGGGGGACCAGTGGAGCATTCTCTAGTGTTTAGGGGTTTATTGAATGTTTTATCTTGCAATTTGGTCTACCTCTTCTTATCTTCTCTCTCTGTTAGCATGTGTTAGAGTTTGGGTTATGAAGGCCTCTCTATTGCGCTAATGGTTTGCAGTCAGTTACTGTCTACATAAAGGCCCTGTGAGATCTTTCCACTTTCCGCAGGGCCTGTAAGACCGAACTGTTCCGAAAGGCCTTTGATATCTAACCAGGAGAGAACTGCCACCCAACATCATATAGAGTACTAGGTGATCACCGTCAGAAAAGAACTCACTTATATTGTAGTGATACAGCACCACTAAATGTTTTTAAAATCTTAAATTGTAATTATGTTTTATTGGTTTTTATTGGTTTTAACTTGTGAATATGAATGTTGTCAGCCGCCCTGAGTCCGCTTGCGGAGAGGGCAGGATAGAAATTTAAAGTAATAAATAATAATAAATAATAAATTTGCAAATCCTGTTGCAGTACATTCATTGAAAGCAAACTCCAAAGCATGGATTGGATTATTTCTGAATTCTGCCAATATGCAAAGCCCACCCCAGCCAATCAAATGCATCCAGAAAGCCCACAAGCAAAGCATGAAGGCAACTATCTCCCCATCTTGTTGCACCCCACCTCATCCGTTTTTGGATATCAACAAGGGCTCTGCCTCCATACATGGAGGTTTCATTTAAGACACTGTGGCTAACAGCTAATGATGAACCTATCCTCCATAATTTGCCTAGTCCTCCGTTAATGCTTGAAAACTACATCTTGTGGCAGCTGGTTCTGCGAGCTCCTTACCTGTTGTAGAAGAACATACTTTCTTTTGCCCATCCTGAGTCTCTTCTCATCAGTTTCAGTGGGTGCCCCTGAATTCTGATATTTTGAGGCTTGGAGTAAAAGTGCTCTCTATCCACTTTCTTCAAACCATGCATACTGTTATAAGTCTCTTATAACGCACCCTTCTCTTTATTTAATTTAAAAGTCCCAAAAGTTTTGCCTTTCTTCACCGGAAGGTGCTCCAACCTCTTGGCACCTTTAATTTTCTTTTACTGCAACTTTTCCAGCTTTATGATATCCCTTCTGAGATAAGGTGGCCAGAGTGTTCCATCTAACCTGAATTAGTGTGAGCTAGCTCAGAGTTTTTTAGCCTCTTACACATTTTTGTCTTAGCTCAGGAAAACTGGCTCCAGAGCAAACTAATTTATGCAGTTGTTCACAACTTTAATGCCAGTAGCTCATGAAGCAGAATTTTTGCTCACAAGACTCCACACCTTAGAGAGAACATTGAGTCCTGTACATAGTATTCAAGACATGCCAGCATTATAGATCTATGCAAAGGTATTATAGTGTTGGTTACTTTGGTTTCAGCTCCTTTCTTAAAATTTTCTAGTATGGTATATAACAACATTCTTAATAATGAAAATGCTCTATTACAGGAAATAAATTAAAAGATAATGACAACAATAAACCAAATGCTAAGACACTGTCTAGTGTGAATGCATAGTTCAGCTAACCCTCTGAAGTCAACACCTTTGCTTTTTTCATTTCCCTCCCCTCAACTGCTTGTGGACAACTGTTACTGTCATATACTGTTTTTTGTTAATGTTGTATCTGCATCTATAATTTTTGCATGTTTATTCTGTTAAGAAGTTGTTAAGAAGTACTAAAATAAACAAACTCAGACAGGAGAAAGTCAGCCTTTAGGGTTACAATCCTAGATAAATTGCCTCACTAATTTCACTTACTTCCAGGTAAAAGACAAGATTAGCCTAAATCAGATGTAGACCTCTAGTCTACAAAACTTCAAAGCAATAAATTGCTGGTGGCAGGAACAGATATGGAAGGTGTTATTTCTCCCTACTCTTTTCAGGGATGGCCACCCGCTGGGAAAACCTAGGCTATTAACTATGGTGTCAGAGGGTGGGATGCACCCCTGGATCCAGTTCTGCTGTCCTGGCCTGCTAGCTGACTGGCCAGCTAGCTTGTTCCCAGTTCACCTGTTGATAGGGTGTAATCGTAGGGCTGCCAATCTTCATATTGCCAACTTCCTGGAATTATAACTGATCTCTAGTTCCCCTGGAGCAAATGACTGCTTTGGAGGGTGGAATCTATGGCATTATACCCTGCTTAGTTCCTTCCCTGGATCCTGCCCACCCTAGGGTCCACACTGAAATCTCCAGGAATTGTCCTACCTAGAGCTGGCAACCTTAGGTGGGAGAAAGTATCGAGAAGGAATTGCATTGAAACCTGGAAGTGCTGTCACTTCCGGGCAACATTTTAGGAACCCCCAAATCTCTGTGGGCTTTGTGGTCTCTGTAGTGGGAGATCCCTTGAGTGTCCTCAAGAAAAGGCATAACTTCCTTCCCCCCCACCCCCAATAGCTTTCTCCTGCCACATCAGCAGGCAAGTAAGCCTGGAGTCGCCCACCTGGCAAGTGGCTAGGGGTGTACCCAGGGCCATATCTGGGCCAGCTGTTGGTGTGTGTGAGTGTGTCAGGCTGAGAGGGGGGCAGTTGGGACAGGCTTGTCTAGGGTGCAGAGAGCCTTTGGGATGGCTCTTTTGGACGCATCCTGAATTCTAGTCAGGGTGATTGCTTTTAGCCATCAGAATACATCTATTGAATATAGCACCTTAATTTATTGTAGTTTTAAATTTTTATGTAACTATTTTTAAATGTATTTATTAACTGTATTTTAAAATTGTTTTATACAAATCATGGTGTAGACCATGTCCTGTTAGCCGCCCTGAGGGCGGGGAGGGCGGGATACAAATAAAATGTATTATTATTATTTATTATTATTTTATTAATATATGATTTTATGTGATTTTTATTTATGTTGTGCTCCGCCCTGAGCCCCTATGGAGGAATGGGTGGAATATAAATAAATATTATTAATAATAATAATACGCCTTTCAAAAGGTCAGTTTTAGTGCATCAGTCTCACCTCTGTCTTTTTGCAGGGCTTGTGCCAGGAAACAGAATTGAAAAGATGACAGACTTGGTCAACAGTTCATCACCCAAGAGACCCAAGACCAATCTTGCGTCTCTTTGGCCTAGGTCCAACAGCTTTTGCCATGAATGCCAGGGCTGGGAAATTCTGGGAGACTTGCAGGTGGTCCTGGGGAGGGTAGAGAAAAACCTCAGCAGGGTATATTGGCATAGATTCTACCCTCCAAAGCAGCCATTTTCTGCAGGGGAACTTATGTCTGTCATTTGGAGATTGGTTGTGAAACTCTCCAGGCCCCACCTGCATCACCCCTAAGCATCAATAGAATCTGAATCCCTAAGGCCCTGTGAGGGGGGCCACTGACTCTGGGGCAGTTTCTTACTTTGCAGTCCTTGCTCTTCTCTCCTTACTGGTTTTTGCCTCAGCTTTCATCCTTTCTCCCTAATTGTTAGTTAAGGGGCTTTGTCTTAAGTCAAAATTGCCCCAAAGCCCCTACAAAGCTACAATAGCCCTGTCTGTTTTGATTACAGCCTCTTCTTTGACATCAACTGTCTGGGCATGGGGAAAAATGTCCTCAGCTACAAATAGCTCCCTAGCTATTACTTTTCTGTCAAAACACCCAGGGGCAGACATTTGTCAGCCATAACCTAGGGGCTTGGTAATGGAGATATTTCCCTATTGCATCTCAGAGTGTGGGGGAGGGTTTCAATGGATGGCAATGCAAACATCTGAGAGGCAATATTTTCCATCTCAGGAAAAGGACAGATCAGATGGATGGCATTCTAGCTTCTACCCCCACTCCAGTTGGAAGCTTCCCTGACAGAACATAGTGAGATCAAGGAGTGGAATCAAGTAATCTCTCTTAGATCCATCCACCTGACATCCACTTACCTGAGTTGTGCATCCCTGTCAAGGAGGTAGGCCTGGCAAGCTGGGATTCGGTGGGGCTTTTTATGGAAGAGTTGGATATCTGTGATAAAAGCCTGAAAAAGGAGTTTCAGGGAAGGATGGGGGAACAATATGGATTGAGACCACTAAGGAAGAAGGGGGTTAATTCTTTCTTGATCAAACTTGCTGTCTGGCAGCTTTTAACCCTGGTAGGAGGAAAAGACAGGACCTAAAAGCAACTCAGACGGCCAGTTTCAATTAGAGAAATGGCTCTATAGGGAAAGATCCACATTCCCACCTTCCCAGCAATTCTGGTCCACATCACCTCCCCCCTCCCCTGGTGCTGTAAAGGCTAAACAGTATGTTGCAGAATCCAATCACAGATCGATCATCTGTGCTAAAACAATTTTATTTAGTAACATATGGTAACAATATCTATTTCTTGCATCATTAATAACTTGTTTTTATCTATCCCTTATGTTACTTTTTAACCACCCCTCCCCCCATTACTTGACCCCCGCCGGTGTTATTTACTTAAAATACTAATATTTAAAGGTACCCTTAACTAATAAAAACAAAGATTAATACCCTTCTTCCTTCTAATACTTAATCATTATCAAAAATTGTCCAATGTCCTTTTACTTTCCACTCTTTTTCTACGTATCTTCTAAACTTTTTCCAGTCCATCTTGAAAACTTCTAAATCATAGTCTCTTAAAATTCTTGTTAATTTGTCCATTTCACTCCATGTCATAACTTTTACAATCCAATCCCATTTTTCTGGTATTTTTTCTTGCTTCCACAACTGCGCATACAATGCGCAGCTGAAAGCAAGAACCAGATTATAGTTCTATGTTCTTTTGGAAATTTTTCCATTTGTAATCCCAACAGAAAAGTCTCTGCAACTTTCTTAAATTCATATCCCAAGATCCTAGAAATTTCTTGTTGAATCATCTGCCAATACTTTTTTGCTCTTTCACAAGTTCACCACATATGGTAGAAAGAACCTTCATGTTTTTTACATTTCCAACATCTATCTGGCATCTTATTGTTCATCTTTGCCAACTTTTTAGGAGTCATATACCATCTATACATCATTTTAAAACAGTTCTCTTTAATACTATGACATGTCAAAAGCTTAATAGAATTCTTCCACAAATATTCCCAAGTTTCCATCTGTATTTCTTTATTTACATTAATTGCCCACTTTATCATTTGAGATTTCACTACTTCATCTTCCGTAGACCATTTTAGAAGTAATTTATATAATTTTGAAATTAATTTTTCATTATCTCCAAGCAGAACTCTTTCCATTTCTGTTTACTCTTTTCTTATTCCTTCAGTTTTAATATCCTTTTCCACCAAGCTCTTTATTTGTTGCATTTGAAACCAATCATATTATTCAGTTCTTCAGCAGTTTTCAATTCTATTTTGCCACTTTGTATTTTTAATAGTTGGTTGTATGACAACCACTTTTCTTCACCCATCTCAGCTGTTATTTTTATTACTTCTGCTGGCACTATCCATAACGGCTTTCTCTCATCCCCATATTTCTTATATTTCATCCACGTATTTAACAAGTTGTTCCTTATATAATGGTGAGGGAAAGAAACATCCATCTTTTTTTTCCCATAATACATATAAGCGTGCCAGCCAAATTTATTTCCATGACCTTCCAACACTAAGAGTTTTTTGTTTAACCAGCATCATCCATTCTTTTATCCACACTAAACAAACTGCTTCATGATATAATTTTAAGTCTGGTAATTGAAATCCACCTCTCTCTTTTGCATCTGTTAAAATTTTCATTTTAATTCTTGGTTTCTTCCCAGCCCACACAAATTCTGAGATTTTTCTTTGCCATCTATTAAATTGTTTACTGTCTTTCACAACTGGAATAGTTTGAAACAAATACATTATTCTTGGCAGAATATTCATTTTAATTGCAGCTATTCTACCCAGCAATGACAAATTAAGTTTATTCCATTTTATCTGAGAAGCAGTTTAGCTCGGCATTTTCCAACCCCGGAAGTTACAGATCGATCATCAATGGGTAGTTTGCTGAACAGCTGTGATGAAGAATGCAGAATTTCATCAATCTGCAAAAGGTAAATTTTGGATCTGCTGAAATCCAGGTTGGGCATGTGCTCAAAGGGAAAAACAGGTTTTATGCTTTGTCCCCCACTCAACAGCCTTTCCATTATTTTATTAGCATGGGGGCGGGGGTGTTAAAAAGAACATATATTCTTCCCCTCTTTAAAATGTTAATGACAACACAGGGAGCCCTGTTTCAATTTACAACTCCAAGCTGGGTTGAAGAGTTAAGCCTTTCTTTCTTCCCTGCGTGAATCAAACACTGTACCCATTTCCAATGTATTTATTTAATTCATTTTTAATGCCACCCTTCCTCCAGGGAGTTCAAGGGTGGCACATGTGGTTCCCCCTTTGTTTTATACTCACAACAACTCTGTGAGGTAGGTTAAGCTGAAAGAATAATGACTGAACAAAGGTTGCTCAGTACATTTCATGGCAAACTGGGATTTGAACCAGGTCTTCTTGCTGCTAGTTCAACACTCTGACCACTTCATTACATGGACTTTTAATTTGCTTTTTGCATAAAGATGGAGAACTGCAATTTCTCTATTGTGTCTTTTGGGCCTTCTACCTGGGTCTGTTGTAGCTGTGTAGTGTGTGAAATTATCCTCTGGTGCCAAGTGCTGTTTTATATGCAGTCAGCAGAAAACAGTCTCACACATATCGCTTTGCCAGCTTCTGGTTATCCCTCTGCTACAGTTTTATAAATGTCATTTTGCCTATAAAATCCTGTTTTGATGCCGTTGACAATGTTCTCAGTCATTTCTGCTTCCCAGGATGGCTGATACTAAGGAAATATTCCTTTGTGTGTGGGGGGGGGGAGGGGGGGTTTCAAAAGAAGACAATGGGTTGGATCCAAAAGATTTCTTCCACTGGTGTAACAGCACTTTTAAACAAACCAAAGGGGAAGAGTAACCCAGTCACTAAAACAGGCGGGTACTGAAACTCAAGGGTAGCAGTGAAAAGAAGAGGCTGGAAGTTTCTCTGTTATCTTTACTCTATAGATAGATCCAGGTGGGCAGCCATGTTGGTCTGAAGCAGTAGAACAAAGCAAGAGTCAAGTTGCACCTTTAAGACCAACAAAGTTTTATTCAGAATGTAAGCTTTCATTTGATGAAATGTGCTTCTAGTACAGGAAAGCTTACACTCTGAATAAATCTTTGTTGGTTTTAAAGGTGCAACTTGACTCTTGCTTTTATCTTTACTCTGTTATCTTTACTCTGCTCCTTGAATCGATGCATGACCGAAGTATTGGGATATTTGGTTAATATAGTTGAGTTTTGCCCAGTCATCGAAGCAGGATACTGAGTGCAGTAAATAAATATCCCAAGAAGTATATTGCAAAGAAAATAAACTTACATTTATTCAAGTAGATTCAGTTCACATTCAGATTTCAGTCAAAAGGAGAGAAAGGAGCCAAAAATAAAAAGATGTTCCCTATCACAAATAGCCAGCTAAACCATTATCACGTGTATGGAATTATGCAGGCACTGCATCTACAGGAAAGACCGGAGAGACATTGTCTCTATGAAAGGCCATGTAAAGTGTGTGTGTGTGTGTGGGGGTGTAATCAGAGAACAACTCTTAGGGTTGCCATCCTCCAGGTAGGGCCTGGAGATCTGCTTTTATAACTGATTTCCAGCTGGCAGAGATCAGCTCTCCTGAGGAAAATGGCTGTTCTGAAGGGTGGACTCTATGGCATTGTACCATGCTGAGGCCCCTCCCCTCTCCAAACCCCACCTTCTTCCAGCTCCACCCCCAACTCTCCAGGTATTATTATTACTTTATTTATATTCTGCCCATTCTCCCATGGGGGCTCAGAGCGGCATATATCATAGTAAAAATGAACTCACAATAAAATCACAGTAACGTCACAATAAAAACCAGTTACAGTATTTAGTAGAAGTACAACAGGATGGTCCAGCAAGATGGTATAACAGGATGGTATAGCAGAATGGTACAGCAGAACAGCACAGTAGAGGAAGCCAACCAATCTAATAGATACCCGCCACCTCATCCAAAAGCCTGGTAGAACAGCTCTGTTTTACAGGCCCTGCAAAAGGCCTCTTTCCAACCCAAACCTGGCAACTCTAGTTAAGACAAAGAGAGGCATCCCAATCAAGGAGGTAACACCTATTCACACTTAGAGTGATGTAGCAACCCCCAATGTCCAGGCATGATGAGTTGCTCACTCCATCACAAAGTGTGCAAGGTTGTAGTGAACAGAAAAAACAAGATAATTAGAAAGTCTAAAAGTTGAAGGAGGATCTCTATAAACAACTTAGGATACTCTTGGAGTCTAGGATACAAAAAGCCCAAAAATTGTGAAAATGAATGTACCAAAAAAAAAAAAGAAAGCTAAAAAAAGAAACACAGCTAACAAGATAAGGGGGGAGGGGGCTCGGCCTACTACTATTTCATTAATAAGGGCCGGTTGAGATTTCCCACATGGTAACCACAACCCTGGATTTCAAAAAGGTGCTTTATTGCCAAAAGCTTCATCCTGCAACACTGGAAATCAGTAACTCTACCACAAGCAGAAATCTGGAAAGAAGTACTATTGGACTTAGCAGTGAAGAGAGAAAAACAGTATTTAAAAGACTGGGATGAGGGAATCAAAAGATTCGTGAAACCCGATATTATACTTGCTTGTAACTGCTTGGATATCTTTTACCTTCAGAACGCCCTTCCTTTGGGACGTTAGTGTTATTTATTGGGGTTTTTCCCACCCCCTCCCCTTTTATAAATATTCCTGTGTTCATCCCTGAGTTTATAGGAGGGTGGAGCTGTTTGATGCAAGTGTTTTATATTACATGTTTTTAAAAATGACAGTAAACTTTAAATAAAAATGGCAGTCAATCCATATAGGGTGGCTCTAGACACTTGTACTGTGGCTTTATTATTCATTAGGAGTTGTTATCATTGATCATAAAGCTCAGTGCACTGCCTTGTGAAAATGCTTCAAGTCAACAGAGCTACAGCCCAATCCTCTGGGACCACCCTGTTCCTAATAAAATTGTGTTTTGTTTTGTTTTTTTTGCCATATGAAAAATTTAGAAACAAGCCTTCTCTGTGTCTCTGGGGTGCAAAAGCAGATTAGAATGAGGTGTAAATCTATAAAAGATTTCCCTAGAGGTGGGGGATGGGAGATCGAGCATCCACTTTGACAGAAGGTTATGGCAGAAAGCTATTCCCAGGGGCACCGTTGCAGCTTTTTGGAGGAACCGGTAAGATTCTTCACAAGATTTAAAAAGCTTTGGGCAGCTATTCTCTACTTCGAAAAGAGTAAGTCCCACTGAACCTCCCTATAGTAATTATTAGGAATATTTAAAATCACACTATTAGGAATATTCAGAATTGCACTATTAATTATACATACACATACATTTTTGTGTGCCTTTTAAAAGTATCTGATAAGGCTACTTTTTATGAGAGCTCATAATAATTAAAGTGATTTTATCAACATGGTCTGGTAGCTGTACGCTCTCTTTTTAAGCAAAGAGATTTATAACTTCTAGTACTCAGATGTATTTAATTGCTCAAAACAGAAGGCTGCTCAGTGAAGAAACCAGGGAATAAGCCAGAAATACTGAAGAATAAGCACACATGCATCACCATCACGGTTTTCCCTAAATGGTGCCCTGGTCTTTCCCAAATGTGATTATCCCTACTAGTCCTACCCTTTGCTTTGAGGGAGGCAGAAGAGCAGATGGCTGTCTGGAAGTCAAGAGCTGATATATTGGATGCATTACAGCAAAACTACCACTGTCCTGGGCTTTCTCCACATACAAACGCACACAATACGTGACTTTTCTCCCTGGGTAGCTGAAGCTGCCCAGAATGTACAGCAGTGTCAATTATATCTCTCTGCTAGAGCCCAGCCAAGCAGGGCCAGGGGTTAGAGATGGGGCTGTGCTTCTCATTACGCCACACAGCTGGGGCTGGGCTAGGATGGATGAGGATGTCAGAGAACCTTGCCCAGGCGATCCTGCAGGGAACAGCATTCGCTGCACAGCCTTCTCAAACCAGTGCCGTCCAAATGACACAGGCAAAAGAAAGAGCACATATGGCTCAGAGGCAAACATCAGAAAGCCCTGACCTAGATACCCCTGGCTAGTAGGGTTGCCAGCCTCCCGGTGGTGGCTGGAGAACTCCCGCTATTACAACTGATCTCCAGGCAACACAGATCAATTCCCTTGGAGGAAATGGCTGCTTTGGGAAGCAGACTCCCCTCCCCTCCCCAAACCCCACCCTCGTCAGGCTCCACCCTCAAAATCGCCATGTATTTCTCAGCCTGGCTGGCAACCCTACTGGCTAGTCTCATCTCATCAGAAGCTAAGCAGGGTTAGCCCTGGTTGATATTTAGAGAGGAAATCGCCAAGGAAGTCCAGGGTTGCAATACAAAGGCAGGCAATGGCAAATCACCTCTGAACTTCTTTTGCCTTGAAAACCCCATGAGGTCACCTTAAGTCAGCTGTGACTGGGGGGGGGGGAATCAGCGAAAGGACCCCACAGAGCCAAATATTGGTTTGGCTGCTCTTTGCGTACCTTCATTCTAGACAAATAGTAATAAATATGACTGGTCTTTTAAAGAATCAGCTTTGGCCAGTGTTAGGAATAAAATATTAATGTGCAAAAAGAAACTATTCTGGTAGCCAGAGATCTTCATCCTGTGACTGCAGCTGTTTCTTTGCTTAACAAAGCCAGTTTCTCATAAACTATGGCAGCAGGTTTGTTTATCCCTACTTTAAAAAATAATTATATCATTTTGCCATTCCTATAGCATGAGTTCTTCCCCTAAGTTGACTGTTAACAGAGCAAATGTAGGGAGAGGTATGTGTGATGACAGCCGCCCTGAGCCATTCGTGGGAAGGGCGGGATATAAATTCTAAATAAAATAAAAATAAAAATAAATTAACAGCAGCTAGAAGGCAGACTGGAAATGAAGTAAAAAAAATGGGGAGGAGTTGTTTGTTTGCAAATCCTGATTGCAGAATGGCACATTTATTGATTTGGATATTTACATCTTACGTATCTCCTTATTGGAGACCCCAAACAGCATACAACATCATTCTTAGCCTCCACCATTTTAGCCTCACAACAACCCTATGAAGTAGGCTAAGCTGAGGAAAAGTGACGGGGCCAAGGTCACCCAGCAGATTTCTGTGACAGAGTGGGAATTCAAACCTGGGCTTCCCAGAGCCTAGTCAGATGCCATGTGGACTCACAGTCATAAAATACTATATTCCTCTTCTTTTAAGGCAATCATAGCTTGTTAATGTATGGATTTTTCTTCAGGAAATTGGTATTTTCCACCAGTGCTGTTACTCATCCATGTGCAGATTTATTCAAATTTAATCAACTTTTTTATTATAAAACATGTCCTAAGGTGTTTCCAGACAGTGGCTTCTTCTGGTGCCAATAATGATAAATGGGAAGAGCTGAGGGAGGCACTTCCAGCAAGAAGTGGCATCTCCCATGGGGACTGTTGTCAGTATTGGCATGGTTTGGATGACATGGTTTCTGTCTAGTCCATTGGACTGAACAGTGATCAGCATTTCAGCACATGCTCCATCATGGCTGGCTGCAGATTTTTAAGGGCTTCTGGGCACACAACATGCACTGCCCCCTCCTTTACAACACCCTCCTCTAATCTCAGTCATGGCTTTCCCTCTCTACTTGTGGCCCATTTTGCAGAAAAATGAATAATTTTTCCAGTGTCCTAAATTGTGTGTGATCTGATTTAGCATGTTTATCTGACTTATACATAGTAAACAATGTTTTGAAGCACTGAATGTGAATTGGGGGACCAACATATCTAAATATCTATTTTTAAAAAGCTTGCTTAATAATGAATGGCATGCATTCATTGCTCTTAATGTTCTGAAATAATGAATCTTTAAAAGGGAACAACTTCTGCACCCCATATCTCTGCTGAGGCCATGCCGGAGGCAGGAGTGTACCTCTTGCACATTCTTGTTAGCTCCACTGATGTTTGAAGCTTTAAAAAGCATAAGTCAGAGGTCCACTCCCTCCCTGTCTTCAACTCAGGACCCAGGAGTCTGCCCAAGAGACCCCAGTAGTGTCACATGGGGGCCTCTGAGCCTTTGATCCATTTTATGATGGAAAAAGAAAGTAGATAACTTTTGTTTTCCCTTGCATTCTCCTACTGCCACCAGGAGAGAGCAGGTGGTGGGCCCTCCATCCTTTTTAGCCCCGCTGCTGTGCTTGGCCTTGATACCCATGTGCTAGTTCATAGCCCTCTCATGTGCACTGAAAAGCCCTTCTACGTGAAAGAGACTTTTTACCCAGTATCAGGAACAACTAACTATTCAAGCTGAAACAAAAGGGGGATGGGGAGAATCACATACGCATTGCGTAGCTTGAAGGCTGGTGCAAGGTATCTGCAGGTGTCATGACTAGAAAATTAAATTCTGTGGTGTGTGATTGGTGCCCCAGACCTGGGTTTTATTGGATTCCCAGTCATACACATTTGATCTATTATGTCTGAAAACAAGGAATTCATACAATTTTCCATTTCAGCAATTTTGCAATTTCAGCCCTGCTTACACCAGTCTAGGAAACAGATCTCACAACAGCAGGCTGCTGGCTCCATTATATGGAGATGTGAGAAACTGCCACGCAAAATGCATATTCAAAATAATCTAATAGGGATTAATGCCAAGTGGATTAAGGCAGACAATTTTGGATGTTTTGGCCCTTTATTCCCTCCCACTGTTTGCATGTGCATACAAATGACTTCAATACAGTTCTGAATTCTCAAATACGCAGTTAATTTGACTGAAGGCAATGACCCAAGGCATAGCTGCATTCATGTGACAGCCTTTAATGCATTTTTGCATTAATGTCTTTAATACAGTTCAGAATTCTCCAATATGCAGTTAATTGGTCTGAAGACAATAACCCATTCGCATGATAACCTTAACACCTTTTTGGTGTCACCTGTGAACCATGAACAGTCCTTCACTTCGAGCTCATTGTTGTCATTGAGCTGTATATGAGCATGCCAATTAGGCAAGTTGGAGAATGTCCTTATCTGGAGCAACAGGGGTGTTGAAATGAGCATGAAATCGAAGGACCATGTTGTAAGTGACTTTGGGTCCCCATTGGGGCAAAAGAGGCAGAGCATAAATGAAGTAAATTAAAAAAAATTAATTAAGAATACAATAAATTCAACAATATTCAGCCTGATGAAGGGCTCTGGAGAGTGCTAAAGCTTGCAAGTCGTTATGTATCCTGATAAAAAGTAGCAGGTAGTTTTGCTCCCTGCAGCAGTCCAGGGTTGCCAGCCTCCAAGTGGTGATGGTAGATCTCCCACTATTACAACTGATCTCCAGAAGGCAGAGATCACTCCACCTAGAAAAAATGGGTCCTTTGGTAGGTGGGCTCTATGGCAGTATACCTCATTGAATTCCATTCCCTCTCCGGCTCCACCCCCAAAATCTCCAGGTATTTCCCAACCACCCGGAACTGGCCAGTTTACCTTTGCAGTCAGGGCAGACTCACACATTGCAAATTCAGGCTGTCACCCAATTAGACAATTAACCCTTGGTCAATTAATTAAATCAGAATCAATCGATATGAATAAAACAATGTTTCTGCAGGGAAAAAACAACTGTTTTCAGATGCTTGTCCCATATAATCTTGTAAGAAGTCTTTGAAAGCTCATGGAAGGGGGGGAGGTGTCTCTCTTTTAAGATGGTATCTGCCATCCGCAATTACCGTGTGGCACATTATTATTATTTTAAATCTGACAACTGGTTAATAAGGTACAACTTTTTGGTTCAACAGTTGTGAATCAGTTAGCTAATGGGGGGGAGGGGGGTTGGCAGGCCGTAGCGTGGGGAGGGCCGCTCTGGGGACTCTTCCCCCGACTTGCAGTGGAGGGCGCCTTCCCCCGGCGGAGCTGGAAAGGAGAGCGAGAGGCCAGCTGCAAATGGTCTTCAAGCTGCGAAAGTACGAAGATCCGGCCTGTTGGCCTCCCCTCTTCCCCCTCCTGCTCAGCCGACCTGGACAGGAGAGTAAGAGGCGGCGGGTCTTCCTGCTTCAGAGGATCTGCAGGCTTATTTACTGTGGCGAGTGTGCGTTCTGTGGCAAAGGACGCAAGCCTAAACAGATCTATTCAAAAGAAAGTCGCATTTTATTAAGCGGGGCTGACTCCCAGAAATGTGTAGCATTGCAACCGTGATAGATGCTCATTCCAAAATGCCCGTGTACAGTCATGTATTAATAGTGAATGGCTGCATATTATTGCGTAGAAGAAGAGCAAGATTCGAATCCAGTAGCCCTTTGAAAGACTAACAAGATGTCTAAGGTAAACTGCTGAGAGTCAACTCAAACTCCTTTCCTCAGATAACCAGAGACATTAGTTCTGTTCACACGTTGCTTCGGGGCATGGAAAATTGCCCAACGTCGTGCCCACAACCTCCTCGGTTCGGAGAAGGGGCCCCCAGGAGGGAGTCCGCGACCGCCTGTCCGCCCAGTCTGAGAGGAGTCCCGCTGTGAGTGACCGCCGTTTCTTACAGCAATGGTCAAAGTGCAGAAGGATAAATAGCTCTAAAACTTCCACCGCATCACCACTACCAGCGTTATTTGCTTTGCTTTATCGCCCGCCTTTTTCTCAGACTCCAGGCCGGGTCCTGCAGTGGTCCGTTCAAACCAGGCCTCAAAAGACAGGCTCTGACTCGCGTTTTAACCATTACGTCTGAAAAAAGATACTCCTCAAGTCACTTTATACATTTCTACTCGGAGGATTTAATATGAGAAGAAGCAAAGGGCAGCTTCACGCCCCTCCACAAAACCTCACTTTAAAGAAAAAAGAACACACCAAGGGTTATTTGGTGCGCGGGGGTTATGGATTCTGTCCCGTGTTGGTGCTCCTGAGAGCAGAAGAACCCGTTGGTGACCAGTACTCCCTCTAAGCTGTGGAGTCTTCTGAGCAAAAATTTCTACTACTACTGGCATTACAGTTGTGAGCTGCTGCATCAATTAGTTTGCTCGGGGGCCCTTTTTCCTGAGCTGACAAAAATGTGTGAACTGGAGGCTAAAAAAACTATGAGCTCGCTCACACTGATTCAGCTTAGAGAGAACACTGTTGGTGACCTACGGAATAAACCGCAAGGGGTTTTTATTCCACTGCCCATAAAGATTGCATGGGGGGGGGGGCGGCGGAGGGGGAAACTCTTCCTGCCCGCCTATGTTCTGCACCATAGAAGAAAAGCCGTGTAACGTTTTGCTCAGGTTGCCTCTTTCGCTCTCAGCCCGCTTCCCCTCTTAAGGTGGCCCAGCCACTGTGGCAACCCAGTCCGCCGGCGGCGATCGAGCAGGACGCCCTTAAAGAAATCTCCTCGCCTCCTTCCACACCGAGCTCCAAGCGTTCAGCAGCGCCGCTTTGTAAGGAAGCTCCTGAAATCCGTTTCTCTCCAGTCGGTGAGAGGCTTTGCAAAGAGCCAGCCCAGGAGTCGAAGCGTCCAGGAAACCGCTGCGGCCGCCACTGGGGGGCACGTGCTGCACCCGCTGCCGGCAGACCTGCAAGCCGGACGGACACCTGCCTGCCTCCCCTTCCCGTGCTGCCTGGTCGCCGGTAGATCTCCCGCCCGGGTGCTCCTGGAGATCCTTGCGACTGTTCCATGAAGCAAACTGGCGCAGGGTTTTCTCAGGTAGGACACGAATGGATCTTGCTTTTTAAAAAGAGATGTTGGAGGGGGAGAACGACCTTGGTAGTCTTTCTCTCTCTCTCTCTCTCTCTCTCTCTCTCTCTCTGTGCCGCACACAACATTTGAAGAATAATACATTGTGTTTCCCACTTTCTGCTAGCGATGGGACAGGCTGGACACAGTGAACTTTGAAAGATGCTCTGCAAAAAGAAATCTAGACTGTGAATTTGGTTACTTGGGGTTTTTTTTGGGGGGGGGGCTTGTTTAGTCTATTTATCAGGGATCAAATCATCTCCCGCATCGTGCCCCCGGCCCAGTCCGAGCATCCCTGCTGCGCCCCCCTCTGTTGAGGGAAAAAAGGATTAGATTTGGCTTTCTGCCTTTATCGAGATCTCTCCTGTTTAAGCGCCAGGAACAGCATCTAAACGAATATTGTCTCAATGAATTGATTAACCCTTCCTTGACCTCTATTTGAGATGTTTCATTTATGTCTTACTGATGGGAGGGAGGAGGGGATGTGCTAGTAAAGATAGCTGAGAAGCCCACTCACTCACCTCCTGAGAAAGAACAAAGCATTGGCAGAGAACAGCAGGCAAGAGACCTATTCTGTCCCTGCCTTCGCTAATGCCAGCACAAGTCTCCTGGCATGTTTGGAAAGGACTGAGGAAAACACGTTCTGCCCCCACTGGCTGGTGGGTTGAGGGGGCCATAGTACTGCAAAAGGTATTCCAAGATGCAGGAAATAAAATTTCAGGAAGATGGTTTGGCAGGATGCATTTTACCCAGACAAACTCTGAAAGCTGGTATAGGGTCAGGGCACCATTTGACAACTAAACAGAATCAAATATTCTGGGGGTCTCGCTTATCTTTGCCCTTGTCACTGTTGATCTTGTTCGCTGTCTACTGCACAAGCGTTAACAGCTTTGTTTGGGATGGATTTGACAGAAGCAATAGTTTCACTTTTCTGGCCGTCCTGCTCAGACCAGAAATGTAAGGGAGGGGGAGGTGCCAGGCAGCAGGTGCAAACGAAACTTAATTTCCAAAAACAGAAAGGTAAGGCTCAGTGGTCCTGGCCAGAATCCTTACTTTCTGACATGGAGCCCTTCTCCAAGGCCAGGAGGTGCAGGGAACCATTTTAGTTTCAGATTTGTGGAGGTGGGAAGCACCCCTGCATGCACAGGAATGGTCCAGGACCCAGCACAAGCATGGAAACCAGATCCCTGAGCAAAATCTGTCCTGAGATGTTGCACAGACAAAGCTCTTTGTGCAAAGGATGTGTCAGTGAGAATCTTAAGATTGTAAGTCACTGTACAAACGTGATCCTGCAGCTGGAAGTCTTAATCCTTGCAAGTCTGTGGACTCCAAACAGTAGGTATGTGTATGAGCTGTAATGTCTGGGGATACGCACAGAGCTGGCTGCCTTCTGGATGCTCCTGTGGCTTGAAAATCTGCATGCCAAGGGGAAGTTGTAAGAAGTGCAGTTCCCATCACCGTGTTGCAGCGATAAAACCTTTATCACCTGAAAATCTCCCTGCTACGTGGTTGTTTGAAAGCACAGAAAACTATTTGTTTGATTCAGATTTGTCTAAGGATCTGATCTTGCACGCTCTGAACGGCAAGCGATGGATCGTGAATAACACTTTCTGCCTCTGTTTTACCTCTGTGGCAGAGGAAGGAGGTTTCCCCTGTGCAACAAACTGGAGGGGATTTAGTACTTTGCAGCCTGGTTCTGATTTGCTGCTATAAGCAGCCTCCCATTTCCCCAATTATTTTTCTGATCAAGATGGCCCAGAACAGGGACTAAGGAGGAGAGGCCACTGCAGCTCTGATGAGATGTGGGCTGATAAATCCAATTCCAATCTAGCTCATTTGCTGTGGCTGTCGAAATTCAAGAGTGAGATGTGCTCTGAGGAAAGTTGAACAGCCTCTTAGATCTTAGGGGGTTACAAGGCGGCAGGGATACAGAGGGCCTGCTGTGTAGGGCACAGAAACTGGAATAACCATCCAGACAAAGGGGGAGAGGCTGGAAGAGAAAGAATAAGCACTTGAGAATGATGGGCACTGGTCAGCCGTGAGAGGCAAGGGTCTACCAGTGGCACCTGCAGATTTAGTTCTGGTTTAGCAGAGAAAGCCTCTAGTATGATCTTCTGCAGGAGTAATACATTTTTAAAAACTTCCCTGTGTCACATGGTGGATATGAGTGCTTCTTTCAAAATGATACCAGGATGGGATGCAGCCGATACTCCCTCTAAGCTGTGGAGTCTTGTGAGCAAAAATTCTACGTAGTGAGCTACTGGCATTAAAGCTGTGAGCTGCTGCATAAATTAGTTTGCTCTGGGGCCCTTTTTCCTGAGCTAAGACAAAAATGTGTGAGCTGGGGTCTAAAAAACTGTGAGCTAGCTCACACTAACTCAGCTTAGAGGGAACACTTGATGCAACATGAGCATTGAAGTTCAGATCCCCACCACCCATTTTTCCTCTGTTAAAAAAGGCCCCTCAACCTGTTGTCCAAAAAACAAATACAAAAGGGACATACTTATTTTGTTTCTGTAGAGTAAAAAGCAAGAAAAACTCATCTTTCTGGCTTCTAAAAACAATGATGGACCTCATAATATATTTTTTGTCCAGGGTGGGACTTAGAGAAACTTTTGATTGACATCTCTGCCAGAGCTCATCCTGAAAGGGGCTGGGAACGGAAAGGTCCATGCAGCCTTATGTTCTTCTGGATCTCATCATAACACATTATGGTTCAGTTCAGATATAACATAAAGAGCAGAGCTGTTTTGGGAAGCCAGGACTAAGCACTGATGTCCTGATTTTCTTCAACGAATGCTGATTTGATTCCCTTATTTCTGTGATCTAAATGAGCATAATCTAGAGACCAAGCCAGAATTAAATCCAGGTACCTGCATTCAGACATCAGACGTAATAAACTGATCTCAAAGTTTGGTTTGGAGGACTCTGATTAGTTGCAGCTAGTGAAGTGGCCTGCATTCATTCACATTAACCACAGTTTGTGTAACTGAACTGCGGTTTTGCGGGATGTCTGAACCAATCCAGTGTTCTAGGTGTATGCCTAGAAATGTAATGTGTGACTATAAGAGTTTGGAAATTTGTTTGTAACATAGGTACACACTCATCAAAGAGGTGGGCTTATTGGCAGCTGAGATTTTCTTGGTAGCAGTCCTATATTTGTTGCTGGATAATGTGTGAATTGATCCTAAGTGGGGAGAAAATGGAAGCAGGGGTCAAGATGACAGTGCATGGATAGAGTTACCGTAGTTCCAGGGATGCCCAAATGAGAATAGTAGGACATACTTTTTGGTGAATCTAACAGAGGTGAAGTATGTGTGTAATGAGTGGACGTTGTGTGCTGAGAATGGAGGAAGCTGGGAAATTTTGTTGGGAGTCACATTTTGGGTTTTGTTTTGTTTTTTGCTGTCAAGCCACAGTTGACTTACGAAGACCCCATAGGGTCTTCCAGGCAAGAGACGTTCAGAGACAGTTTGCTGTTACCTGCCTCCATGTAACAACCTTGATGGTCTCTCATCCAGATACTAATCAAGACTGACCCTGCTTAGCTTCTGAGATCTGATGAGTTTGGGCTAGTCCATGTCAGGACATACTTTGGTCAGTAAGTAAGGAAGAAAATGGGATGATAAGTAGCTCTGGACAAAGTGAGCAGATATTACTGCATGTGTTGGAGCCTATGTTTCTGCACATATGTACTCTGAGGCAGAACCTGGACCCAATGTGCTCACTCACAGAGAGCTGAACCGGCATCTGACAAACCTGGATCCAGTTGATAAAGCATTTTGAATAGTCAACAGGAGGTTTTATTGTCCAGTGGCATTTGTGAATATGTCCCTGAAGGAGTGCATGAGAAATGTGAGTCAGCAGCAGAAACCTGAGTAGGCTGGTCTTCAGAGTGGTCTTTGCTGTGTCAGAATGGCCAAGATGCCTTTTGGTAGTATGTGCTGATCTGAATACTTGCTTATTAGGGTTTGTAGAATCTTTCGTGCTCAAGTGCCGTGTTCTACTGGAGAAAGTTTTCCTTCCAGACGTTTCGTTCTCAGCTGCGGAAAACATCCTCAGTGGCGTTGCAGCCGGAGCAGGCGCTCTGACCTTCTTGGCTGCTGTACATTGAGTGGAGCCAGGACTGCTGGAGAGCTGCTATTTATAGGCTGGAGGGGGTGTGATGAAAGGGCAGTTGGTTTGTGGATGTGCCCATTGTTTGGTGGGGCTTCCTGGAAGGGTAGTGATAAGGAAACTGGCTGTTGAATGTGACATTGTTCTGTGTTAATTGCTGGGAAGGTTGGAAGGGGTGTGAAGATAAGGAAGATGGTTGTTGACTGTGCTGATTGTTCTGTGTAATGTGCTGGTTGTTCTGTGACTTTCTGCAATTTATAGTCTGTACAGACTATAAATTGCAGAAAGTCACAGAACAACCAGCACATTACACAGAACAATCAGCACATACAGACTATAAATTGCAGAAAGTCACAGAACAACCAGCACATTACACAGAACAATCAGCACAGTCAACAACCATCTTCCTTATCTTCACACCCCTTCCAACCCTCCCAGCAATTAACACAGAACAATGGTCACATTCAACAGCCAGTTTCCTTATCACTACCCTTCCAGGAAGCCCCACCAAACAATGGGCACATCCACAAACCAATTGCCCTTTCATCACACCCCCACCAGCCTATAAATAGCAGCTCTCCAGCAGCCCTGGCCCCACTCAATGCACAGCAGCCAAGAAGGTCAGAGCGCCTGCTCCGGCTGCAACGCCACTGAGGATGTTCTCCGCAGCTGAGAACGAAACGTCTGGAAGGAAAACTTTCTCCAGTAGAACACGGCACTTGAACCCGAAAGATTCTACAAACCCTAATGATGTTACCAGCCGTGAAAACCTGAAATCTTTGAATACTTGCTCTTTGGGCATGCTGCTAATGAAAGATGCAGCAGGTAAACGACTTTGTGGCCAGCTTTTTTGAAACTCAGAATGGTACTTCATGCTGAGAGCAAGAGTTGCTGGGTTAGCATTTTTGGTTACCAGCCTGAGGTGAGGACCTAGAGCAATGCTGCTGATGAATATTGGCAAGTCGCTACACACTGCTTTTTCAGATGTACATCTGAGATTTTTTAAAGTGCACCTAAAAATGTAAAGTGCAAGTGGCTGGTAACTTACAAATCATATAGATGCATTCACTGGGGGAGACAAGATATATGCAGCTCCTTGTTGAGTGTAAGTTCAGTGGCAAACCCACATTTTTTTTGCTGTGCATCATAGGAAAGGGTCCTGACAGTCTGACTGAATAGGGACCACTGTCTGTCTTTAGTCCCTGCGTGTTTGGTGCTGGAAGATTCCTCTTGTGAAGGGATCTGGGTAGGACAAGCTAGGCACAACATTCCTATGATCTTGCTGTGCCTGGCTACTGCAATGCCTCCAGAATGTAGTCATGATCTCATGTGTTCCCAACAACAAAATCAAAAGCTCAGTGATTGCATTAGAAATAACAGCAAGAGCCGCTCCCAAAGAACCACTGCATTGCAGCCACTGATCACAATAATGTTTTGCAGTGATACCCCAGTATTAGCCATGCATGAAAGTACCAGTCAGCATGCAGCAATGGCACAAATGCCATGATGTTACAGAAGCCACCCCTCAAATCCACCCCCAACAAGTAAAGTATATTCCCAGTCCCCAGAAGCACCCACACAGAAGTGCTTCCCTTATCAGTATTTTCCCATGGACAGGAGGACAGTAACTGACCTGTCTGCAAACTGAGGACTAAGACCACAGAAACCACCACCAGCAGCCTCCAAATAACCTGATTGTCCTAGAACAAAGAAAAGGGCTGGAAGAATTATTGTTCCAATCACAACAATCCATGCAGATTCTACATCTTCCTAGTTAGGAGGGCTATTGGTGGAAGACGGAGATGCTCCCCAGAAGTCAGACTGGAATTGAATTGTGAGCACCAAGGAATGCACAGAAATAACTTTGAGGGGAAAGCATAGGTTCAGCATGCAAATCATTCCAGATGCGCTTGTAACCATACAAAGGCATACACCCTGATACAGTGTAGTGCTGTGGCCAGTTAAAACGGCCGCATGTTGCTTAGAATAGCCTCAATGCTATTCAGAGATGACTTTCTTCTTCTTTCTTTACTAACCTCATTTCTCCCATCTAGGCCCACCTCTCCCGTGTTCATTGGCTGATTGTCCTTCCCATAGGTTATTTTCCCAGCCGACCTTGCTGTCTGTCAACCAGCTTTTGCATTACGACAGCAACATGATCACAGTTATCGCAAGAGTAGTAACTAGGGAGAGTATATATTAGAAAGATGTTGAACACCTGGGGCCTCTCATCTCTTATTAATTTTTCAGAAGATTTCTGTGCTGCCTCTCCAGAGGCCTACTTGAGGTAGCTTACAACTAAAACAATAAAATACAAACAAGCATTAAAACAAGTTCAAACAAGCATTAAAAACCAAAGTCATTATAAACAAGACACTAAAAAGGGAATGTTTTAGCCAGTCACCTAAAGAAAATCATGATAGGTGCCAGCAAGCCTCATGGGGAGGTCATTCCAAAGTTGATGTGCCACAGCTGAAAAGGCCCTGTCTTTGGTCATGACCCACCTCCCCTCTGAGGGGTAGGAGAACAGAGAACAGGGCTTCAGACAAGGATCTTAACTGGTGGGATGGATAACACAGGTGAAGGTGTTCTTTCAAGCACCCTGATCTCAAGCCATGTAGGGCCTTACAGGTAAGAGCAAACACTTTGAATCGTGCCCAGAAAGAGATGGACAGTCAGTGCAGTTCTTTCAGCACAGAGAATCCCTGTGTGCAGCTCACAACAATAACATGGCTGCCTCATTTTGGATGAGCTGGAGTTTCTAAACAGTTTTCAAAGGCAGCCCCATAAAACGCTCTGTGTGTGTTTGTGTGTGTGAAGTGCCTTCAAGCCACTTCTGACTTATTGTAAGACTATGAATTAATCACCTCACCCCTGCTCCAAAATGTTCTATTGCTAACAGCCTTCCTCAGGTCTTGCAAACTGAGAGCTGTAGCTTCTTTGATGGAGTCCGTTAAAATGCATTACAGTAATCTAACCTGGGTGTAAGCAGAGCATGGACCACCATGGCCACATCATGCTTTTAAAGGAAGGGATATAGCAGGCATATCAGCCAAAGCTGGTAAAAGGTGTTGTATGCCACAGAAAATTACTTGAGCCTGCAGCCAAAGGCCAGGATCTAGCAGCACCCCAATTTACGAACCTGCTCCTTCATAGAGTGTAGCCCTCTCCAGCTCAGGGAACAACTCCTTTGTTCTCAAGCAGCTTTGTCATTGACTAATAACACTTCATTCTTGTCTGTTTATTGCCCCTCATCCATTCAATTATCTTCTCCAGACCCCACTTCAGAACTCCCATGAACCCATATAGCTCAGATGTTAAGGAAAACAAGAACTGGATGTCATCCTCATATCTGTGGGACCTCATTGTAGATCTTCAGATGGCTCCTCCTGGGGTTTTGTGTCTGTGTTAAACAGCATGGGGAAACACGGTGGACCCTTGAGAGGACTCCATAGTATGCAGGGCTAAGCAGCAGTCTACGAGACTTGCTTTCTGGAATTGGCAGGTCTCCAAATAATCTTGCAAGGCCATGGAGCATGAGGCAGGTCTTCAGTTTTGCAGGATACTGAGATGGAGATCCCATTGTTCCTTTCAGTACATCCTATCATAAAGTCGTGTGAGCCAAGTAGACAATTTTGTGTATGTGTGTATGGTGGGGAGGGTTCTCTATCTGATAACTGTCATGATCTATCTGATAACAGTCATAAGAGCAGAGCCCCAGATAAGCTAGTTATGGATTTCGCAAACTATGTCAATCAGGGTATGAGTTTTGACAGGAACATAGAGGAATGGAGGTCACCATGGGTCTTGTTCTTGCAAGGCTCTTGTGTCTTTGGGAGTGGGATGACCAAAAGGAAGATAGTGGGGGCAGCATTTCCCTTTGTTGCACTGCCATTGGGCAGAACAGTGCCTGTTACAGATCTGTCTGCCTAGCTGATTTCAAAGGCACAGGAACTCTATGAGAACAAAGCAATGGCAAGCCTAGATTAGAACCTCTGGGTTCTCACTGCTGCCACCACTATAGACCTTGCTGGCGGCCTGCATGGTAGATAACATGTGATTATTGGAAGGGTGCCTGCTTATCTGTGGAAAGAGAGAGAGAGAGAGAGAGAGACATGGGGATTGCAATGCACAGTAGGTAGCTTCTGCAGCGGACAGTGCCCAATATTGAATGCTCTTTGAATGGGTAACCAAGAAATGGTGCCACCCTCTAGGTCAGGGGTGGGGAACAGTGGCTCTCCAGATTTTTTTTGCCTACAACTCCCATCAGCCCCAGCCAGCATGGCCAATGGCTGGGGCTGATGGGAGTTGCAGGCAAAAACATCTGGAGAGCCACTGTTCCTCACCCCTGCTCTAAGTGTTATTTCCATTCTGTATGTTACAGCTGGAATTGTCATTCATCCAGTGAGTGTGTACTCAACTGGAAGCCTCCGTGATATCTGAGTTCAAGGCCTTACCTTTTCAGGAAAATGAAGACACCATGCACCCATGTGCCACTAGGCGTTTCTGTTTCCAGCCACTGTTAGTTCCACTGCTGAGTAACCCTGGAAGAAAGAATATGGCATGGGTGCTGGTCAGCACTGGCTCTGCTGCTCTTTTGAAACAGGGCCTCCCTTTGTGCAGGCAGTCTGCTTGCCCTGAGGACTGGGAGATGCTGTTCCAAGCTGTTGACTGTAGGAAGGTTGCAGGGCCAGCCCCGCCACTAGACAAACTAGGATGCCGGCCTTCTGGAGGTGCCAAATTGGATGATGTTATCGGGGGGGGGGGGGGGCAGAAGTTAGCCTTGCCTATGGTGCCAGACAGTCTAGGGCTGTCCCTAAAAGGTTGTCAAGTCGGTAAACCATACCACTCTGATTGCAGCATGGGAAGAACAGACACCATTGGGGTTAGAGTGCTCTGTTAACCTGGGGGGCGGGCTCAGGGGCCAGCAATGGAGGTATTTTGGAGTGGAGGCCCAGGCTCCCCCACCAATTCTTACTTAAATTGAGTGCTTTGTCCTTGAAGCAGCAGTTGCCGGAGGTGTCTGTGTCAGGAATATTGAGGCAGCATACCAGTAACGGTCTGAGAAGATGCCTTATCCATCTTCCCTTCCTCTGTTTAATATTCAACTGTGCATGGTTTGTACAAAGTTTTCCATTTTGTGCTAAATGCCCTTTCAATATTCCCTCTTATCAGTCTCTCCATATGTGTGCTCCCAGTTCTCTGTGCGGGTGGGGAGAGAGAGTGCCTTGACCCCATGACTTGATGCACATGATCCACAAGGTGTCTTGGAAATGGTCTCTGGATTACTCAGGATTTCATCTTCGTAGATGGAGGTGGGGGGGGGGCTGTCTAGGGTGTTCCTTGTGTGCGTGTAAAGTGTTGTCAGTTCACAGCCGACATACAGCAACCCAGCAAGCGGGTTTCAAGGCAAACGAGAAGCAGAGGTGGTTTGCTGTTGTCTTCCTCTGCAGAGCTTTCCTTCGAGGTTTCCTTTCCATGTACTGACCCTGCTTAGCTTTTGAGATCTGACAAGATTAGGCTATACGATGCTGCCTTCTCCACCCAGGTTTTTACTCCATCTCTTTTGTTGGCTTGTTCTGGTGGAAGCAATCTCTAAAGGAGCATAAGATTTCACCTATGTCCTGTTCTTGCCCAGACTCTGCTCATTGTTGTTCCTCATGCAGGCAACATTCTGATAAGTGTGCTGGGGTAACTACAGGTATCTGCAACAGTGTCCTTGCTCCGGCATAAATCCACTGTGCCAACATAGCATTTCATTCTGTTGGCACAAGGACCCTTAGTAGTGTCCCTTGTGCAAACAACACATATTGCAAAAAACATAAAGACCAACAATAAAAATGTCTTCAAATATATTAGAAACAGGAAACCAGCCAGGGAAGCAGTGGGCCCCTTGAATGACCAAGGGGTAAAAGGATTACTGAAGGAGGATAGGAAAATGGCTGAGAAGCTGAATGCATTTTTTGCTTCCGTCCTCACTGTGGAAGATGAGAAGTGTTTGCCCGCTCCAGAACCACTAACTTTGGAAGGGGTGTTGAAAGACCCCTGAGTCAGATTGAAGTGACAAGAGAGGAGGTCCTACAACTGATAGACGAATTAAAAACTAATAAGTCACCAGGTCCAGATGGCATACATCCAAGAGTTCTGAAAGAACTCAAAGTTGAACTTGTGGATCTCCTGACAAAAATATGTAATCTTTCATTGAAATCTGCCTCCATTCCTGAGGACTGGAAGGTAGCAAATGTCACCCCCATCTTTAAAAAGGGTTCCAGAGGAGATCCAGGAAATTACAGGCCAGTCAGTCTGACTTCAATACCGGGAAGGTTAGTAGAAAGCATTATCAAGTACAGAATGGGTAGTCATATTGATGAACACAAGTTATTGAGGAAAACTCAACATGGGTTCTGTAAGACTTGCCTCACTAACCTGTTACAGTTCTTTGAAGGGGTGAACAAATGTGGACAAAGGGGACTCAATAGATGTTGTTTACCTTGACTTCCAGAAAGCTTTTGATAAAGTTCCTCATCAAAGGCTCCTTAGTAAGCTTGAGAAGTCATGGAGTAAAAGGCCAGGTCCTCTTGTGGATCAAAAACTGGCTAATTAATAGGAAGCAGAGAGTGAGTATAAATGGACAGTCTTCACAGTGGAGGACAGTAAGCAGTGGGGTGCCGCAGGGCTCAGTACTGGGTCCCATGCTCTTTAACTTGTTCATAAATTATTTGGAGTTGGGAGTAAGCAGTGAAGTGGCCAGGTTTGCAGATGACACTAAATTGTTCAGGGTGGTGAGAACCAGAGAGGATTGTGAGGCACTCCAAAGGGATCTGTTGAGGCTGGGTGAGTGGGCGTCAACGTGGCAGATGATGTTCAGTGTGGCCAAGTGCAAAGTAATGCACATTGGGGCCAAAAATCCCAGCTACAAATGCAAGCTGATGGGTTGTGAACTGGCAGAGACTGACCAAGAGAGAGATCTTGGGGTCGTGGTAGATAACTCACTGGAAATGTCAAGAGAGTGTGCGATTGCAATAAAAAAGGCCAATGCCATTCTGGGAATTATTAGGAAGGGAATTGAAAACAAATCAGCCAGTATCATAATGCCCCTGTATAAATCGATGGTGGTTTCATTTTGAATACTGTGTACAATTCTGGTCACCGCAGCTCAAAAAGGATATTATAGCATTGGAAAAAGTGTAGAAAAGGGCAACTAGAATGATTAAAGGTTTGGAACATTTCTCTATGAAGAAAGGTTAAAACTCTTGGGGCTCTTTAGCTTGGAGAAACATCGACTGCGGGGTGACAATGTAGAGGTTTACAAGATTATGCATGGGATGGAGAAAGTAGAGAAAGAAGTACTTTTCTCCCTTTCTCACAATACAAGAACTCGTGGGCATTCAATGAAATTGCTGAGCAGTCAGGTTAAAATGGATAGGAAGTGGTGGCGACTACAAGCATAGTCAGCTTCAAGAGGGGATTGGATAAAAATATGGAGCAGAGGTCCATCAGTGGCTATTAGCCACAGTATATGTGTGTGTATATATATATGTGTGTGTGTGTGTGTGTGTGTGTGTGTGCGTATATGTGTGTATTGGCCACTGTGTGACACAGAGTGGTGGACTGGATGGGCCATTGGCCTGATCCAACATGGCTTCTCTTATGTTCTTAGTGTCAACTGCTGTATGGGGAAGGGGTAGGGTTATAATACACTGTTTTTCAAAATGCCGTGGAGTGAAAGTTGAAGGTCCCCCCACCCCCCAAGCCAGGGCCCAGGCACACAGGGAGTATGATTACTACACTGGCCTTGTGAGAACAGCAGCAGCCACTTAGCATGGCTCTCCGTGCACTTAACTCTGCAGTGAATAAAAGCTTGGGGGAGTTGGAAGGGGGGAAGAACCCATAGCAATTAAAGCCCGATATCATATGTTTTGAAAGTCTATTGATATTGAATTAAAGCATGCACCACGCCAAAGCCCGTCCAAATTACCAACAAGCCAAAGATCCATTAATAAATCGTTTCCCCACTTTTAGAGCAATCTTTGCCTTGGGAATGCTATTCAAGCCATTTTATGGAGGGAGTGGGAGCTGAAACAAAAATGCAGCCCACCTCTGATGTAAAGGGAAGCAGCAGGACGTGCACACACACACACACACCCCGCGCATCAATAGCGCAAGGGCTTTTTGCACTAAGGAGTTTGGCAGAAATATAAGTGTGGGGGGAGGCATGCTGAGTAGTCCAAGAGTGCAAGGCTGCTAATAAGACTGAACATTTGTTTGGAAGATTGGCACATCATCAGTCCCGTGGCGCTGGTGTAACATAGTGGCTAAGAGCGCAAGCTCCACAGGTAGCCTTACCCCTGCCATGTCGTGAGGAAGGGATAACAACTATTGGCTATTGAAAGGATTTTCATGTTTTGTAATACCCTTTGAGCATTTTGAATGCACTCTGTAAATGTGCCGTGTTGTTTTTATTATCAATGCACAGTTGTATCCACACGAGAAACACAACTGCACTGTCAGCAGCCCTCTAAATGGCTCCTTTCCCTGGGGTGACAAAGCATTTTTTAATACTATATAATGGACACAATCCATTTTACAAAAGAGAGAGAGAGAAGCCTCCTGTGTTCAGGCACCAACAATGGACATGGGAGTGACTCAAAAGCGTACTGGGACTTTTATCCAGCACCTGTGGGGTTCCTCCTGTGGGAGAGGCTCTCAAAGTGGGAGGGGGGAATTGTATCCAGCTGCATCATAACAACAGCAATTACCCTGCAGATGTTCAAGGAAAGGAGGCCTCTTGTAGGACTCGATTGATGTTACTGTTTGCAGCAAACTGAATTTTGTGTGCGTTAATCCTTACTGATGTGCACAAGACCCCAAACTTTTGTGTATATGGCTGTTCATGAACGTATTATGTCCCACCCTTTAACAAACAGGACAAGTATGTTTTGTAGCAGAGGTCCACTCAGGGTCTTCCCTTTAGCAATTGTATACATATCTCCAACAAGTACAGGAAAAAAGCCCTACTTCTCCGCCCCGCCACCATTCCTTTACACCCACAATGTCAGCAAGGATCGCTTCTCCTGCTCTTATTATCTGTGGAAAGGGATACCATCTGCCCAAGTGAAGTGCTAGTAAAGCATTATTCCTTCCCTGTGTTAATGACCTGACTTAAGTCACTGGTGGCTGAAAGTGCTGTCAAGTGCTGACTTACATTGACCCTGAATTTCAACGCAAGAGGCATTCAGAGGCGGTTTGCCATTGCCTACCTCTATGTCACAAGCCTGGACATCCTTGCAGGTCTCTCATCCTAACGGGGGGCCAACTCTACTTAGGTTGGGTTGGTCTGGGCTATGCAGGTCAGGGACAACTTAAAGTCATCAATATTAAAACTGTCTCCTGCAGCTGTGCCTTTCTAGCAGTTTGCTAATCACAGTTAGCCTCAAGTGATGAAGTTGATCTTCATGCTGTGAAAAGTTTAACCTCCTAGTTGAGCAGATGGTAAAGGCAAAGAAGGAGGAGCCTGTAGAAGAAGTTTACTACTTTGTGAGCATGGGAAATACTGCTGTGTATTGTCTCCTAGTGGGAGGGGGCAGGATTCATTATTTGGGCCGTCTCTTTGGACCTTCATTTCTTCCCAAGGCCTTATCAGAGCAATCCATTTGGGAGCCTGTTGACTGACTTCTTTTGCTGTCTGAATCTGTGTGGGATGGATCAGTAATAGGGACAGTTGGGAACCAGCAAAGGTTGCTGGGAAGGCCATGTTGGACAGCTGGATTAATCACATGCAGTGCTGTTATAGTCACATTGATAATTTGGTCTCATAGAACAGGCTTACAATGAACATTTTTCAAACTGAGCAGATAGGACAAAGGCATATATGACTAGGCCACTATATCTGTTCTACAGTCCTTTGTACACATGTGAACACACAAAGCTGTCTCCTGCTGAGTCAGACCGTTGGCCCATCAAGGTCAATATTGCCTACTCAGACAAGCAGCAGCTCTCCAGGGCCCCAGGTGCAGAAGAATAAAAGGTTTTCATAATCTGCTTTTCTTTACCCTAAGGAGTCTCAAAGCAGCTTACAATCACATTCCCTTCCTACAACAGGCACTTTGTAAGGTAGGTAGGTCTGAGAGAGTTCTGAGAGCACTGTGACTGGATCAAGGTCACCCAGGAAGGTGATTCAGACCTCTGAAAAGTCAAATGCAGTGCACAGGTTGTGCCTCATGTTCATGGCATTTCTGCTCTCAGCTTCTTGAACTATGGGGAGTTGTGTCTAATGATAAGTATATTTTCTATCCCCTTTTCCCTTCCTTCCTGTCTTTTGTTTTCTGTACTGGGATTTCTCTAGTTTGTGTAAGTGTCTTCAGTCTTCATAAGAAACAAGATATTGACACAGTTAGGCATGGGTCACTCATGACTGCTAGAAATACACTACACTTGACTTTTCAGATGTCCAGCTCTCCTTTCTGAAGCATATGCCCAAAGGATTCGCTTTACTTGCTAGTTTTTTTTATTTTTTTATTTGATTTATATCCCGCCCTACCCCACCGAAGTGGGCTCAGAGCGGCTCAAGCGAGCTCAGAATTTGAGATTTAAAATGGGGAGGGGGGAATTGCTTGTTTGTCTGCCATATCCACTGTGTCCTCTATCATTAGAAAGATAGCAACATTTATGTAGAGCAGAATGACTTAGTGCTTGAAGGATAATCCTCCCCCCTTTTTGCAATTCCCAAGCAAGGTCATTTGCAGTAGCACAGAGCAAGCCATGGTTGAAGCTATTTCCTCTCTTTTTCCAGCTTCACTGTCTGCAAAGTGACAAGCCTGTAGCCCCTGTGGGAACCTTAGTGGCTGAGAACATGGGCTATAACTGTTTGAAATAAAAAATATATATACAGCTTTCAGGGCAAGGGATTAGCTGGGTTTCGCTATAGAGTTAAAGCAATGAACCACATGGCACACTACCCATGGTTTAAGTGTTATACCTGCACTGGGCCATAATTTCAGTCCCAAAGAGAACTAGAAATTGTCATAGAGGGACCGATGTGATGTGGAGGCAACCATGAATGGGACATTGCCACTTGTTTGGAAGTTACAGCTGTACCTGACAGTCCCCAAATCACCAGTTTGATGTAGTGATTAGAATGTTACATAGGATCTAGGAGACTGAGATTCAAGTGCTCACAGTGCCATGATGCTTTCTAGGTGAACTTGGTTAGTCCTTTCAATATGTGTGGTCACCATGTTGTGTGAACAGGGGCAACAGGCATACCTACTATGTGGATGCAGTGTCAATGCGCATGAACAAAAACTCTGAATAATCCAGTAGTCACTTTGTGTGTACCAAAACTGTATTTGTACAGTGTATACACATGTTGCCCTCATTCATGCAACAAGACAACCATGTTCTAGTAGGAGATTGCAGTTAGCAGACAGTTTTGTTATGCACAGGTTGGTGACTCCCAGTACATGAATTTGAAACCTACCTCACAGCGTGATTGTGAGGATAAAATGAGAAAGAATTGTGGATGACTTCCTAAGTACCTTGTAGGATACATAGCTCTAAGTGGTTTCCTGGCCCCACAGCTTTAGTCTCTGTTCCCCCATATTTCTGAATAGGTCTACAACTATTGCTCTGGAGACCTATCAGTGGCTGAAACATCAGTGGATTCTAAGGAAACTATCATTAGCATCCATAGAAGCAGCCCTGATTATATCCCATATTCTCCCCCCGCCCCCCAAATCCTACTTTGCTTCCAAATTGCTACCTTAAGGCCAAATATTTGGAGAAACCACTCCATCTCTGTTTCATAATACAAAACAGTTTAATAATACAGAACAACCCATAATGTGAGAAGCAAAGTAGGCATGTTGATATGTTTCATTGGGTTCAGATTCCAAAGCTTTCAGGCTGAGTGGAGCTGTTCTTATGGCAGAATAAAAATGTATCTTGTCTTTAGTTATAGAGAGAATAAAGATTACAGGCATACAAAATCTCACTCATCTTAGCCAAAGAAGCTTCATGTAACTAGTTCACTCGGTGACTCTCCTGGGACCTTTACAGTGCAGCCGTAAACATTGATAAGTTCGAATTGGATGCAATGAAAAAGCTCTTTCTGTGAAAGGCAATGTTTCACATTATCCAGCTATGATGTGATCCATGTAAAAAAAATATGGTTATACGACACAACCTTAAATTATACAGTTATTGCATTGCCTGTAAGGGAAAATGTTTTTTTCTCCCCTCTGCGAAAAAGTACTGGCTGGTTCAAGATGAAATATGACTAATTTTTGGACTGTGGATGGTATAAGTGATGATTACTGATTGCCTCTAAATCAGAATCCTCCCTACATCATTAACAATATAATGATGTCTTGTTTTGGTTGCAACATGGATGGGTCAGGGATCTGGAACAGAAAGCATCCTTGTAGCATGCACAGCAGAGCCCCAAATTGTACCATTAGTTCTTTATTTAATTTCTCCCCCTCCCTTCTCCTTGTTTTCATGTTCTGTTGTTCTGTAAGTATGTGCATCTTAATACATAATTTGAATATGCATAAAGAACAAGTCTGTATCTGAAGATGCCACTGTTTTGCTGTGCTCAAGGAACAGCTGATGCTAAATCAATCAATGGCAGCCTAATCATTTCTCTACCTAGATATTTATATCCCTACTTTTCTCCCCAGCGGAGACCCAAAGCAGTTTACAGGATTACTCCCCTTACCTTTTTATCTGCAGAAGAGCAACCCTGTGATGTAGATGAGGCTGAGCCTGAGAGAGAGTGACTGGCCAAGGTCATCCCACAAACTTCCAGGGAAAAGTGGGGATTTGAACCTGTGTCTCCCAGATCCAAGTCCAATACTCTAACCACTATACCACGCTGGCTAATTTAGACACTGTGGCAGTCATCACTTGCCTTCTTATGTCAAAGCCCTCAATAACATGTGTTTATTTAGTACAAGATTTCCCTACCTTTCCTCCAGCACACAAGGTTCAAACAGCTGCCCCAGTGTTACCCATAAAGATTACCTTGTGGGATAGGCTGCACTGAGAGAGTGTGACTGCACAGAATTCATCTGGCAGCTTTTATAGGGGAGCAGGGATTTGAACCCAAGTCACTTAATTCTATTTGTTTTCCCCTCACTGACTCACCTGGCTGTCTCATTCATCACTGAGACTGCTGCATCGGGCAGAGCCAGCCACTTTCTTTGCTTGAGAAACAGAAGAGATGTGGAGCTGGTGGTGAATAGCTAGCTCTTCTTGCAGTCTGGGCCCTTTTTTTCCTTCCCAGGTTTCTGTAATCTTAGCATGAGGTTCCATCACTCGTGATAATCATCTGCTTGTCCAAATGGCATTTTGAATGCCTTGTCATTTTACACAAGCCACGTCTTTTTGTAGTTTCACCTGAGCCCTCTACCATTTTATAAGGTACTTTAAAAGAGATTTTCTTTCCCATGTGTTGATGAGGTCGGTCTGAATATCTGAAGTTGACTTGTAAAAATTATTTTTATTCTCCTCAGATCATACAACCATGACCTCCCTCCCAATTCCTCTTCAATGGTTGTGCCAATCTAATCTTAATCACCATCTGACTATTATAACACTGCAACAAAAATCCTGTAGCTTAGAGCATAAGGATGGGATTTACTGCATCCATGACTCTGATCCACAAATGCTCCCACGTACAATTACATGAAGAGAGGAAAGCCATTTGGTCGCTTATATACAAGTTATTTGCCCCTGCTTGGATGCTGTTGGGAAACAGTCCTTGCCCCACCCCCCATTTCCTCATAGCGTTGTGATACTTCTTTGCAACTCCTGGATCTTTCTCTGTCCTTTCTGTCTTTCCCAAACCTGCTTTGCTACAATTTTGGGCGAAAGATCATAGCAAAGCCAGGGGAGCACCCATGTGGTTAGGAAAGCCCAGCTCTTCCTAGTCATTCCAAATTGGCCCAATTTCCCTGGTCCTGGACCCCTGTGGTAGCCCTTTTCTCCTACCACTGGAGGGCTTTTAAAAAGAAAAATGGGAATTGACGTACCATGATACCATTATTGCAACAATGGAAGGCAAAGGAATATCTGCCATGAAAAGGGGCTAGACTTTTTAAAAACTTGGAGCATATATTGGTTAGGGTTTGTAGAATCTTTCGGGATCAAGTGCCATGTTCTACTGGAGAAAGTTTTCCTTCCAGACGTTTCGTTCACACCCCCTCCAGCCTACAAATAGCAGCTCTCCAGCAGCCCTGGCCCCACTCAATGCACAGCAGCCAAGAAGGTCTGAGCGCCTGCTCCGGCTGCAACGCCACTGAGGATGTTCTCCGCAGCCGAGAACGAAACGTCTGGAAGGAAAACTTTCTCCAGTAGAACACGGCACTTGATCCCGAAAGATTCTACAAACCCTAATGATGTTACCAGCCGTGAAAACCTGAAATCTTTCATATATTGGTTGTTAAATCATCATAATATTTGTCAATTGCTAATTAGAGAAAAACCTGAAAAGCCCCCCAGTAGCCACCATGTGGGCCTGGGGTGGGGACACCTGCCGCGTGGAAGCCGTGTTGCTGCTGCTGAGCTGCGTTGACAATTGCAGCAGCAAAGGGGGAAACCACACAAGCCTATCCTCATGCAAGAGAACACCATGACTTTAAAATTCTTCCTTACTGTGGACACATGTGGTAGTGCTAGCATTATAGCTCTATACATTATGTGTTAATGCACATATTAAAACTCCAACACACACACACACCCTTCTAGGAAACACATTTTTAAAAGTAGGAAAATGGATACAGGAAAACAGCGTTGTGGTACTGGACAGGAAAGAAAATCTCAGTGGCTGTGAAAATAATGAATGTTTCACCATGGGGGGGGACACTTGTCAATATCATGTGGAAATTAAGAATAGAAATTCGTACGTGATGCTCTGAGCAATAGGTTCTTCGCAGTCTGAAGACAAACATTTGGGCTGAACTGTTTTGGGCTGTGCCATGTGTGGATTGCTTCATCTCCTGTGTCTTTGAAAGGAGACTAATCAGTTGCAAAGTCTGTATGATCACTTGCTCCATGCATCACCCTGGCATGCAAAAAACAAACAATACTGTTCTCAATTGATTTTCTTTTTTAAGTTACCCAAGTATTTTGTTTCACAGCTGCTATTCAGGCTGCTGCCTGCATGTCGCCAAGCAATATAACAGAAAGGGGGGAAAGCGAGTGTTCGTAAAATGTAAACATTTGCTGCAGACCTGGAAAATTACTAGTAATAATAATGCAGCATATTGGAGTTTATGTACATACATACTACAGCATATTTCTTTTAAAAGCTGTTTTGTTAGGAGGAGCTTCCTAGTTGCACATCAGTCACACACTTCATGTTGGTTCCCTGCATGGTGGGTCATTGTTAAAAGGGTATATGTGGTACTTTTCCAGAGGGGCATGAGCAAGTTCTTGGGGTCCTTACAGCAAGGACTAGATTTGGCTAAATCTAAACAAAAGATCAAGAGTTAATAAAGACTGGCTTCACCAGTCCTGACTAACTTGTGCTAAACTTCCAGTGTCCAAGGAGTTGTCCCAGTGCTTTTTTGAGAGAGGCTTTTGTGGAGACTTATGCTGAGGCCTGGAAAGGAGGGAAAGGAGCTTCCATTCATCTGCTGCTTTCATTCTACCTTTCTATTTGCAAACATCCCAGAACTCATGAAATGTATGAAGCTGCCTTATACCAAGTCACACCATTGATCTAAGCCTTGTTCACACAGTGAATTCTGGGTGTTTTTTTAATACATCTGAAGCGGCCTTCTACTGAATCAGTATCAAGGTCAATATTGTCTGCTCAGACTGGCAGCTGCTCCTCTCCCCTCCATAGCTGCAGGTACTGGGGATTGAACTGGGGACCTGCTGCATGCCAATCAGATGCTCTGCCATTGAGCCTGGCTCCTCCCCATCATACAGTAGGGAGCTAAACCTATAAAATGGCCTTATTCCAGGTCAGACTATTGGTCCATCTAACTTACTACTGCGTTGTGTGGGGTTTATCCCAGCAGATACTCCCTGAGGTCCTTTGAATGATAGGTCTGAATTTGGGATTTCCTTCATGCAAAGCATCTCAGTGTTTTTCATAAGAACATAAGAGAAGCCATGGTGGATCAGGTCAATGGCCCATCCAGTCCAACACTATGTGTCACACGGTGGCCAAAAAAACCAATTGCCATCAGGAGATCCACCAGTGGGGCCAGGACACTAGAAGCCCTTCCATTGTGCCCCCCCCCCCCAAGCACCAAGCCAGGCCTCATACTTCTCATGGTAACTAAAATAAGTAGGTAGATGGTTGGAATTATTCCTTTTGATTTTTAAATCACTTTTCCTAACTCATGCATTTATGACTTCCCTTTGTCTCCTTTCCCCTAGTGCACAAACGGTATATCTACAAAGCCTGGTGATGGATCAAGAGAATTACATGGTCATTTCCAATGCTAGGGATGTTGCATTTTGGGCAAAAGGTGATCACTTTACTGAACAGACTAATGTGGCAAAAGAGAGTCTGGTAAGCTTCTGCCAGTTACTGACTCCAAGAATCCATGCACATAAGAATATGGCTAGGATTTATTGAGAGTTCAATACAAGAGTTGACCTTCTTCTAAAAAGCTATTGCCAGGAATGACCCAAGAGGCAAAGTGATTACAATTATAGACATTAAAAAACCGGGTAAAATCCATCTCCACCCCTCTGGTCTGCTGGTTCTCACAAAAGCTGGTATAGGAAGGCGCAAAGCATCTTCTTTGGCACCCCACCTCCAAGGTCAGATGGGCCCATTACTATAACTACTAAATAAGCAAGCTTGCTGTAGCAATGATACTTAAAACAAGGTCTTTGATCACCATTCCCCCCGCCCCTCCTGCACACACTTGGAACATCAGCAAGGTTATATGCAAACACGCAAAAAATCAAAACTTAACAGAAAAATAAAAAACATGGGAGGCTCAACCTGACATTTAGGTAACTTAATCATAAGTACAGGCCTTGAGTGTGATTGGAGGTTAATCAAAGTTTGCCTAGATGCTGTGAATCCTTAGCTGTCATTTGCTTTTAACAGTGGTACATTAAAGGATTTAAAAAGAAAGCAAAACCCTGATACTGCTTCTTAGCAAATAGAATGAAGACACATACCAGAGAGGAGGTATTGTGCAACATTCATGGGACCTCTGCCTTATCCTGATATGCAAATACAAAATCCTAAGAATCGTTGATTTAATATTTGTTTCTGTTCTATCAATAGGCATCCCCTTCTCCTTCAATATGCTGTCTCCCTAGTTGTCCTCTGAGCATAAGGCAGAAAGGACCCCAAGCTCCCAATACAGTTCTAGACTCTTTTTCCTCCCTCCCATCCATCCACCCACGCACACACCTTTGGCTACTGTCCCAACTACAGACTCCCCCAGCTTGGCAACCTTCCTAGGATGAGACTTCACAGTTGCTGGCTACTTCAAGCCAGAAATCAGTCAGCTGGGAAATTCTTTCTGTCTGGCACCCAGAGAATCACTTGCCTGTTTCCAAAAGACTTCAAGGCAGCCAAATAGCAAATTTGGGGGTTGTGCTGGTACTGGGGGTGGGTAGGGGAGGCAGCAACACTTTGTACGAAACTAATTTGACAACTGAGAGATCTCATTAAAAATAAATTACCAAAATGCTCACCTTGCACTTTTGAAAGGACTCCCATTTCCTACATTTGCTTAAGCACATCACAGTTCTTGTTATACAAGTTACTTCCATTGTATTGCATACCCTTACCAGTATTTCCAATCAGTTCCATGCAAGTCTGGACAAGAAAATGTCCTGTTGGTTGCAAGCAGAGGCAACATTTTGGCCTAGTCAAAAGGAACTCAGCCCTGTAGACTCATTTCTGAGGAAAAACCCACTTCAGATACTTATATGTGCAAGACGGGGTTGCACCCAACCCCAGACTGGTGTTTTCTGTATGAGAAACATCTTTGCAAACATAAGTCTGTTGCATTCACACTTTATGGTTCTGTGCGGTGACCTTATTTAAAAGAAAACCAGCCAAAGGAGAGAGCCGCCTGGAGCTGACAGCTAATAGGTGAGGATGAGGCACTTAATTGTTTCCCATTGGATCAGAAATTAGTTCACCATGCACACATACTCACATTCTCGCTATGCAGAATTATATTGGTCTTCCAGTCAAGAGTACAACCTCTCTCACAACTGGTGTTTGTTCCAAATGACATTGGGGCAAGGTTGCATACAAGTGCATGTCAAGCACAGTATGACCTCCAGCTTTACACCTAAAAGATCTAACATATGAAGTGGCCCACAGATAAGCTACTACATGGTAAATTTTTATAGCAGTAAGCATACAACCAGGGGGGAGACAGTTCCTCCATAACACATTCCACTGTGTAAGGAGAGGCAATCATCGCCCTGCTTGTCGACAAAGCTGACATTCAGTGAATTTCACTGCCCCAAATCCGTATTAATGATTGCTTCTGGTGCAGGTGGGGAAACTCACTAAATCAATGCTTACCTGTTGGGCTGCAAGCCCCTACAGAGTTGCCATTTTTGGTTGCTTTTTCTGCTGCTATACTCACATATGGAGGACACGGACACCGTTCCTGTTGCCTCTCCTTGCCCACACACTGAGAGCAGCAGTAGAACAGCAAGGAGAGATTATTCACTGGTGGTGATTTCTTTTGAACATAAGCAGATTCAGCGACCCTCCCCACAAAAGCTCTTTAGTTGCCTTATGTCTTGCTCTGTGTAGTCAGGTTCTCCTCAGAGCCTGGTGAGCCAATTGATCGAACAATACAAAAATACAAAATATTGTGCAAAAACAAGCATTCTTGACTGGTGTATACAAAATTCTATTGTCATGAAATGAACAGCCTACAACAGTGGGCATGCATTCATACAGTATAAATAGACAACAAACAAAAGTCTCAAAACAATATTCCAAGGAGGACCCCACACAGTCTCTGAGTTTTCCAAACTGAGTACTAAGACTCAATAATAAAGTTCCACAAATTAAGTTCCGCAAATTAAGATACCAAAATGGGCGTTTGAGAGAGAACTTGGCTGGAGGTTTCAATTGACTTACGAGGAAGCTGCAGGAGCAGCGGAACGCAATCAAAGCCGGGGTTTGCGTGAAGGCTAGAATTTTTCCTTCAGAAGTCAACAAGCAACGGAGGGACTCCTGTGGAACTTTATTATTGAGTCTTAGTACTCAGTTTGGAAAACTCAGAGACTGTGTGGGGTCCTCCTTGGAATATTGTTTTGAGACTTTTGTTTGTTGTCTATTTATACTGTATGAATGCATGCCCACTGTTGTAGGCTGTTCATTTCATGACAATAGAATTTTGTATACACCAGTCAAGAGTGCTTGTTTTTGCACAATATTTTGTATTTTTGTATTTTACATATTGTGCTGCCACTGTTCTTTTGAATTGATCGAACAAGGCTGACCTCCCAGAGGCCAGCTTAAGTAAACTGGGAGAGGATGGGCCACAGGTGCTGGCATTCCTGAGGCTACACTGTACATTTGCCAGGAATCCTGCAAAGAAGTACTGCTTCATGAGACAACTGGACAGTTAGAAAGAACTTCCTGACAGCTAGAGCAGTTCCTCAGTGGGACAGGCTTCCTCTGGAGGCTCTCCTTCCTTGGGGGCTTTCAAACAGAGGCTAGATGGCCTTCTGACAGCAATGCTGATTCTGTGAATTAGGCAGATTGTAAGGAGGAGGGCAGGAATGGTGGCATCAATGCACAGTTCTCATGGCCCTTTCTTATATGACCTGGGAAATGTCGATTGCTACTTTAGGATCAGGAAGCAATTTTCTCCCAGCCAGTTTGTCCAGGGATCATGAAGGTTTTTTTTTTTTCTTTTGCCATCTTCTGAGTATAGAGCAGGGGTCACTGGGGGTGGCAGGTAGTTGTGAATTTCCTGCATTTGTGCAGAGGGTTGTACTAGATGACCCTGAAGTCCCTTCCAATTCTTTGATTCTGTTGTTCTCAGCACTCCTGCTGTGTGGTTGCATGCAGCCAGTTGGACTTCCAATGCACAAAGCAAAGTCTTTGACTTCTCACTTTTCTGTAGCCTGGCCACATTGTGCTCCTGCTAGTCTGCCCTCCAGTGGTCTGCATACACTTGCCTCCTCCCTCAATTGGTGAGGTCAAAACCCTGGTTCTGCCTCTTTCTGTCACATGACTTCCTTTGCAGTTCAGTAGGTCCCATGCTGCCACCTGGAGGGGGGGTTAAAGATTTTGAAAGCTTGAGGATCAGACAGTAGATGTTGGCCCTGATCAATATGGTGAACTCTGTTTCATCATACAAGTGAACACTGAATATATGACTCTGGTATTGTCTTTTGCCTGGCTGTGCTTCTCTTACTGGTCTTTCCCATCCCCTGCTCTAGTCCTACTGTGTGAACTTCCATCTCTGCAGATGCTTGAGGCTGAACTTGAGACCTTTTTCATACAGTGCTAGTTTGCTACGCTTGGGCCACAGATGCTCCAAATCAGGAAGCTTGCTTCAGGGATGTTGATCCCCATGGCGTGAGGAACACCTAGACTGGCTCCCTATGGCTTCATCAGAAGCCCTGACTTTCTGATATTAAATCAAGTCCTTACTGGTTGTTGCAGTGCATGAGAATTGCTGCTCCCCATGCATCTCTATAGTAGAAGCCTTTATGCCTGCTATTAGCAGTTAGGGGGATAACCAGTCATTTTAACACTTGAGGTGGTCAGGAACTATATTTGGAACTGTAACTCCCCTTGGCCGATGTGTTGCATATTTTAAGAAATTGTGCATTGGGGTTTCTTTGTCATAGGGCTACAAAAGGGATATCTCATAAATTCAGATAACCAGTACTTGCCAGTGACCACAATCCAAGAATCCCTGTTATTTAATGAAAGGAACCAACTAAAGCATGCCAAACACTTACCAAGATGGCTGTTCTGCTAGGTTCAGCATGGTTTGAAGTTTTAGTGCTGTTGCTGTGAAGCTTGCATTGCCATTTTTTGTTCCTACTGATCTTGTTTTCCTCTCTATTCTTATATTTCCTTCCCCCTCTCCTTTTGCCATTTATCTGGATGGACAATTTTTTTCATTGTGTCCCCTCTCGGTCCCAATTTGCACAAGGTGAAAAAGAACCGAGGGGTGCAACGTGGATGGCTGTCTTGTACCTGCTGCTTTAGTCCCCACCTCCAACATGAATGAGGCCCTTCATGCACTCCTCTAGGGGGAAACACAGATGCTTTTGTTTGGTGGACTTGTAGGACAGGAGGGAATTAATAAATCAGAGAGCTGATGTTGTGCTGCCACATTCTTGCAATTTTAAGGCAAGATCATGAAAGAGAAGAAGGAAAATAGGAGAAAGTTAATTTGTCCTTAAAGAAACCAGAGACACCCAGCCAGACTCTTCACCCCCCCCCCTCACTTTATGCACTCATACTTCATTTCTTTATTTTTCTTAGTTTTTTTCACCCTGCTGGCCTTTTTCATCTCTTTTCTTCTCAGTTATCATCTACCTCCCTTCTACTTTATCTCAATGTGTTGAATGTCTTTCTCAGACCTGTTCCATCTTTTTCTTCCCATTGAAATTTCTCCTCCTTTTCACATCTGTTGTTCTTCCCTCATAATTCCCCTCCTCCCCCAAATACCTGAAAGTAAAGGAATCTATGAGTGCCTTGGGGACTTGATTCACAGGGATAGATGAACATACAAAGCTCCCTTGTATCGGTTCAGATTGTTGATCTACTTAGCTCAGTATTCTTTATTCTGCTCTCCAGGGTCTCTGGCAGAGAGAGGTCTTTCCCACCACTTGATACCTAAGCCTGATCTAGACATACACCAGAGTGATTGGGAGGAATTCTGAGGTGGTAGAATGAGATGTTCCCCTTCAGACAGTTGGTGGGGAGAATCACCTTTTAAATGTTTCCCTTATGTAAAAAGCGGGCAAGGCAGCTGGCCCCTTTCCTCGAGCGCCGGGACCTCGCAACAGTGATCCACGCAACGGTCACCTCAAGATTAGACTACTGTAATGCCCTCTACTTGGGGCTACCTCTGTGCCGGACTCGGAGACTGCAGCTAGTGCAGAACGCGGCAGCCAGGCTGTTGCTGGGGCTCCCAAAACGGGAGCATATACAGCCGGGGCTGCGTGAACTGCACTGGCTGCCGATTGTATACCGAGTCCAGTACAAAGTGTTGGTCGTTACCTTTAAAGCCTTATATGGCCGAGGACCTGCCTACCTGAGGGACCGTCTTTCCCCATACGAACCCCAGAGAGCACTGAGGTCAGTCGGGAAAAATCTAATGATCATCCCCGGGCCGAAGGAGATAAAATATCAGAGCACCAGAGCACGGGCATTCTCGATTGCGGCTCCTACTCTGTGGAACCGACGCCCCGAGGAGGTGCGGGCCCTGCGGAACCTTGAGCAGTTCCGCAGGGCCTGCAAGACCGTCCTTTTCAAATTTGCACACTCGGACTGTTAGGAAGATCAGAAATTAAGGAGCCGCCAACGCGGTTGAAGAACTATACCGCAGAATAACTGTATTTATTGAACTGGTTTTTAATGTTATTAAGTTTATTGTTGATGTTTTATATTGTTAAACTTAAAGGTTTTATTATTATTATTGTATGTTTTTATAAAATGTTGTTAGCCGCCCTGAGCCTGCTGAGGTGGGGAGGGCGGGATAGAAATAAAATTTATTAATATTAATATTAATATTAAAAAATGTGTGCACATTTAAAAATGAGCACATCCTTCACACACAGTGTGGTATTTTTATAGAGAATAATTCATACAGGGGAATTGTGATCAGGGTAATTCTGTCTGAAGTGGAGCAGTCCATTCTACCACCTCAGCACTCTGTTGCCTCAATACCACCTCATACCACTTCCATTCCCAGCCTTAGATCATTTCCCTGGAGATGCTGGAAATGGAAGCTGGGATCTTATGTAGGCAAAGCATGTAGACTACTACTGAACAACAGCCTGTTCATGGTTTGCCATGTTAAGATTTTTTGTTCCCTCAAGCCAAATGAAAAAGGTAATATGAAAGAAAGGATATACATTCTTCTGACAGACCAGGTATGAGTATTCTGAGAATTTTGGAGCAGCCTGGTCTACCATTGTGTGATTTACAAGTATACAGGCATGTAAACCTTGGCTACATTAAGATGTGTCACTCCTGTGAAAGAGCAAAAACTGTACTTGACATTCTGAATATTGATACATGAAACTACTGTGTTGGGGCAATGAAGCTCAGGTAGGCAGGTTTATTATTCCCAAGTCATTGATGGGGAACTTCAGTGGAGGACAAATAACTTGTCCAAGCTGACAGTCTACCACATTATGGGTAATATGCTGTACCCCCTGTGACTTTGCAGTAAATCATCTACCTTCTTTAAGCTGCTGAGTTTGCCATAACCACAGACCCTTTTGTGCTCTCCTGCAGTGGCAAGGCTTATAATGCAAGACGAGTCAGTAAATTACTGTTTTGAAGCTGAAAATCACAGAACATTCTGATTGTTCTCATTTCTCATCTATGACATTTCTCTTGTGTTCCTGTGAGCAAAACGGGCCACCTCCAGTTCCTCAACTGGCAGAGGTCCTACTCTTTGAAGCATACGCAAAAATATGTTCAGGCTTTCCTTTAATCTCTTGTTCCAGCAAAAAAAAAAAACAGAAAGAGTCACTAACAACTCCATATGCTAGAGTAGCAGTAAAGCAGCAGAAGTGTAGAATTTACACACTGCTTTTCTTTACCATAAGGAGTCTCAGAGTGGCATACAATTGCCTTCCCTTTCTCACCCCACAGCAGGCACCTTGTGAGGTAGGTGGGACTGAGAGAGTTCTGAGAGAACTGTGACTGGCCCAGGATCATCCAGCAGGCTTCATGTGGAAGAGCAGGAAGTCAAACCCAATTTTTCCAGATTAGAGTCCACTGTTCTTTACTACTACGCAATGCTGACTCCACAGCTGCTGGAGATATTTTTCAAAACTCTGTATTCAGTCCACTTAAGAATGTGAGATTCACAGAAACCTGATTAAACGCCATGTAGACTAGTGCTTATGTGCATAATTTCAGTAGGAATTAAGCATTTCTAACTCATGCTAGACCTTAGGTCCTCCAAAGTCAGTGGTTGATTATTTCACTGCTTGAGTACCAATGTGATCTTTTTGGATAAGTTATGGCTATTGGCAGGGTTATGTTGGTGGAAACATGTTCATTTTGTGCTTTTAATCATTCACATTTAATTTCTTTTCAGATGAGGATTCCAGGAAAGTTTTTAAGAAGGAGCTTTTTGAACCTTTTTTCCACTTGGGAAATGAAAGAAGCAAAGACCAAATTGTCTCACTAAAGGTCCCATCTCTCTACAAACTCTATATGTTTGTAATGGTTTGGCAGTCATGACCTACCCAAAGAATTCTGGAAATGACTGTCTGTCTAAGGCGCTGACAATTATTTGTTAGAGATGATTAACCCTCTTTACAAAGCTACAGTTTCCCAGATTTCCTGGAGAGGAAATTACTGTTAAACCAGCTGAAGTTTGTAGTCTAGATGTCTTTCTTCAGTTAGGACAAGGTTTAAAACTTTGATGTAATAATAATAATAAAAAACTTTTATTTATACCCCGCCCTCCCCGCCGAGGCAGGCTCAGGGCGGCTAACAGGACATGGTGAAAACCATGATACAAATAGACAATAAATAATACAGTTAATAATTTAAAAATAAAACAATAAAATAGTAAGACATTAAAATACAGTCGAATAGCGTATAAGATGGCTCGGTATTACTGGTCTTATCGAGAGTTCTGTCTTAAAAAGCTAGCTGGAAGAGGGCAGTTTTGCAGGCCCTACGGAACTGGTTAAGATCCCGTAGGGCCCGCACCTCTTCCGGCAATTGGTTCCACCATTGGGGGGCCTTTGTAGAGAACGCCTGTTCTCTGGTAGCTTTTAATTTAGTTTCTTTTGGCCCAGGGATTTCAAGAAGATTTTTTGCGCTTGATCGCAGTGCTTCCCTAATAAGCTGTGAAGGAAAATGGGGCACCTCCAGATAACGTAGGAATGGTCAGGCAGGAACCTTAGATTGAACAAACAACCGAGAAGGGGATACAAATTAGCTAAAATAAAAAATAAAATAAGAACCTTTTTGGAGAGTTCATCTGGCTGTTCCCCATATTGTATCCAACTGTGCTGAGTTTCTGGCTGCTCTTCTAATTGTTTAGTCACATGGTAAGGAGGGAAATGTAACACCAGAAGCAGCCAAATGAAACACCAGAAGAAGTCCCACATCAGGGCTGGAGAAATCGTGAGTTCCTTTTTACCTGGGCCACTAGGAATCTGAAATATTCCTTTTTTTACACCCCCTGAACAAAGTAGAAGGTTCAGATGGCATTCTGACCCTTATCTGAAGCTCATAGTTCGACAAACTGGGGGTTGCATCCTTGGAGGGGGGAGCACCTACAAATCTTGTTGCCTGAATTGTTTATGCCCAGCACAATAAACAGAGGGGGTCCAAACAGAGTGAACAGTATCAGCTCCCACCCCACCATCCTAGTTCTTTCATTGGCTTGGCACAAACGAATAGCCTACCTTTGAAGAGGGGTAGAGGCAGCCAATGAGCTGCCTCTACCTGTCTTCAAAGGTAGGCATCTCTGTTCATAAGTTCATACAGCATGTTCTTTTATGAGGAGATGTGATGCAAGTGTTTGAATCCCAGCCCCTAAGTAGAGAGTACACACTGAGACTTAGTATGCCTGTCCATGGCATTGAGGTGAATTCCTTTCAACTAAGGCCTGGTTCACATGAGCTAGAGAATGAGATAGTAGAATAAAATACCCCACTTTGGGCTGCAGGAGATGGAATCTAGTTCTAAATGTTCCTTGGCATTAAAAAATAATGTTCCTTCTTACAAATAGAAAAGTAGCACACATCCCCTCTCGTTTGCTTGCTACTTGTAGGGCATTTTAACACAGAAGAGTACTCCACACTGAATTCCTGTGATGCCCGATGTATAGTCTGAAGCAGTGAAAGTCCTTCTGCCCCCTTCATCTCATTCTGCTGTAATGTGAGTTAGGCCTGACATTTGGAACAAAAGCTGGGTTCCCTGCGTGCTGTTTTATTGCCTTTGTCCTACTAATTAGAACTGCCAATTTCTTGGGTTTGCAGGCCTTGTTCCACTGAGATTCAGCTTCTCCTGATTTGACCCACACTTTTGATTGAGCTAGGACACTGTGTGTCTCTCTCTTTTTTTCTGCTGGCATTGTAGGGACAAAGTTCTTAATAGACATGTTGATTCTCACAATCTCAAAACAAGAACAACATCCATGTACATCTTTCACCAAATTATTTCAGTTCAGTGGGTCCTAATAAGAGTTATTACATGAACTTCGTTCTTGGTTTTGGATTGTGAGGGCAGGCTAGTAGTAATTACCCCTGTGCCTCACGAAGAGGGACATCCTTACCACTAGGTGGCTACCTAGGACAGCGCTTGGTTAGCACCAGTGCCTTTTGGTAGAGCAGCACACAGCCTAAAGAGGCCAAGAAGGAATAGGTGGTAGTGAGGGGATAGAGGTGAAAACTTCTGCAGTTATTCTAGGAGCTGCAGCAATAAGGAATGGTCATGAGGCCAGTGGGTGTAAGCCCAGAATCCCTGCAGAAGAGGACAGTTGGCTGTTCAGGTAAAAATCAATAAACCAAAAGGAGAAGCAGGCAAAGAGATCTTTTTTTCCCACCCCCTGCCCTTGCCTCTTTCATTCTCTCTCCTCTACCAAAGAAAAGTAGTTTTGTGCTGAATGTTGTGGATATGGGATGGTGCAGTGTCAGAACTTGGATGGGAGACCACCAAGGAAGAGTTTGCAGGCCAATGGCAAACCACCTCTGCTCAATCACTTGCCTTGAAAACCTTACAAGGACATCATAACTTGGCTGCAACTTGATGGCACATACACACAGAGGGAATGCTATATTTATTTGTTATTTATTTACATTATTTATAGTGCACCCTTCTCACTGGGTCTCAAGGCGGATTACACAGAGTGAGTCAATACAATCAACAGGATGGGACATTTAGTAAACAATTAAATAGGATTGTAGAACAAACAAAAATTTGAAAAACAGAACTGGAGCAAAGCAAATAGCTAAGGTAACACATTAAATGATGCAATGTTACATAGCTGGCTCAAATGTACAGCAAATTATATAGAGCAGTATAGACCACAGTCCCTAATAATTTATCCAAGTAACTGCAAATCATTTTGTACAATGCTGCCCTGTGTGGAAACAGGACAAAAAGGGGTGGGGGGTGGGGATCAGATGATAGATGACTGATTTATTTTGCAAAGTCCCTATATGTTTCTCTGTGCAGGCTTCATCTGGGGGAATCTATAAAAACATAATTTTATATTTAATTCAAATAATAAAAAGACCCCTTAACAAAAGTTATTCTGAAGTTATAATAAAAAGCATGAAAAAGACACACTCTTGCATCTGTCAGGCTGGTTGCATTTCTGTTTGCCCAAGAAGATGCAAAGAGCTTGCCTCCCAGGCTCTGATATGTCCACAGTCTCCCACTCACTCTGACTAGATGCCACCCTCTTTTCCAGGATTGAAATCTCTCCGCCAAAATGCTTCAATAAATTGAAACGATTGTTGTCTTTTTGCCTCTCCGAAAGCTTCATTTAGTCTCTCCACCAAAATCCAATTTCACAAACCAGGTAATAAGCTGATGTGTTCAGAATAAAACTTGAGATGGAGCACAGAGGGCTGGGCTTCTCTTTGACTTGCTGAGTGTTCACTGTGATGACAAAGTGCAGCGCTTACGAGGCTGGTGTGCAGAGGCTCCAGGACCCCAAGGCGCAACTTTGCATCAAGGGAGAAACATCTGCAATAAAGTGCAAGGGCAGATAAGTGTGTGCATGTCTGACTTGCATATAGGGACTTGCTGGTTGAGGCGAAGGCTAGGATGAAACAGCCTTAGCTGTCAACAAACTTCCAGAGATTCTTTCTGCAGATATTCCATTCAAAGCTTGCCAGCCATGTGTGTCAAGGATCCCAGTGATGTACCCAGTGTGTCCAGTCCCCATCTCATGGGAAATGGGCATTGCATGGATTTTCCACATGCATACTCCTTCCATTCATGTGAACCAGAACTGTGGGAAATCAAGGTTTTGATTCATTGGAACAGAAGTTGTACATCATGGGAAATCCATGTGCTGCTGAATTTGTACAAGATGCTGATAATGCATCGTATCAGGTGCATTGTGAAAACTTATTTGCATGATGGGAACATAATGTGATGTCTATAGAGACCTATACTGAGTTTGGAATGGGGAGAGTCCATGGTTCCAAACTTGTGAATGAACTCAAGTTTAGCAGTCACCATTGCAATCTTGCCTTAAAGTTTCTCGGTTCAAGGACTACCACTCTTAGGTCAGCAATGGAATGTCCTGGAAGATTACAATGTTCTCCCTCTGGTTTCCAATTGTAGTGGTTTTTATGGTTGATGTCCATTTGTTCTTTAGCAAAGGGATCGACCTGTCTGTCCAGTGTAGAGAGTGGAAGGACATTGCTGACATTTGAGGGCATACATAATTTTGGAAGACAAGCAAGTGAATGAAATAGAGATGGTATGGCCAGTGTTGTTAAGTCCAGTGATTGTGTTTTCAGAGTGAATATGGGGGAACAGTTGGTACTTTGGTTTGTTGCAGACCCTGGTCCCAGAGTCCATGCTAGGAAGTGCATTGTTGGGGGTGAGAAGATGTTTAAGGTGAGGAGGCTGTTTGTGAGCAAGAAAAGGTTTGCCTCCTGCTGCCTGTGAGTGAAGAGTATCACTATCCAGCATAGGTGGTAGGTCATTAATGATGTGTTGAACTGGTTTGAGCTGAAAACTGTATGTAAGTTAAGGATTTATTTTTGTCTGTCTGAATCTACTGCTGATGAAGCATATTTAATGACCCTAAGCTCTAGTAACATTGAAAAAGGAGGAATTGTTCTCTTTTTCCACCCATGGATAATTTTATAAACCTTTATCCTCACAGCCATTTTCCCCCAAACTGAAGAACAACAGCAGCACCCAGCTCCTTAGCCTATCCTTGCAGAGTGGGCAGTGGGCACTCCAAGCTATGTGGATGAGTTCCTTTGTCCCACCAGTTCTGTGTTTAAATCAGGCCTTACTGTTGATTTGAAGGGCTTTGCTTTTATTTAGCTTATGGCTGATTTGTTATTTGGGAGGGAAGTAGTGTGTTTTGTAGTATGTGTGCAGTGTTTTTAATTTTTGAATGCAGCCAGCCTCAAGCACTAGAACAGTGGGATAAAATATTTCCAATGGGACTGGCACCACTTTGGTTGATGTACCGCTGCCATTGCTTCCAACTCCGTGCAGAGTCTGGCATAACAACAATCACCCCATTTTTCTTTTCCCGTTTGGATCCTGTGGTTATCCCTACCCTTCCCCATCGACATACCACTGTAGGGCATACATGTATTTGAATCCTGTGGCTTTAGCCCTACCCACCCATTCGATATATGGCTGATGGGCTGCTGAACCATAAAGCTAAAGGAAGTTGAATTGTGCATCTCTGCAAACAAGCATGTCGACTTGTTCCTAATACACCAGAAGGCATAACGTAGTATGCTCCAACTGATAGTCACAGATGTGCTTTTTGAAAAGACATGCAGCAAAAAAACCCCAAGGCCCTTTGAAGAGCAATCACATTAAGTTCTTATAACAAAGGGAGGACAAGAAGTCAACCCATGGTTATAGAAAGCCAGCCACATTTCCTCACCGGAGCTCAGGGGCTGGCTGTCCCAGTCTATGTTATTCAGATGCTTCAGGTGATCCGTTCCTGACAACCAGCTGCTGCAGCAGCAGCCTCCTTCAGCGGGGGCCCATTTCCATAGTCAGCAGGATGATGCGGATAAGCCATAATCCCAAACAATATGTTAAACCTGCTCTGATAAATCTCGTGTAGCCAGTTTGATTCCCTTGTTAACAATGGCCCGTCTCCTCCCACGTAACTCGGGGCAAACGTCTTTGCATTCATTACTGTCTCTCTGGAAGGGCTTTGGCAGCAGAACATCTTGTGGATTTTTATAACAATTTGTTGCCTGTTCTGTGCCTTTCCAAGGCTGAACGCTAAGCGTCGACCACTGTGATACGGTTTGGCATCTCTCAACTAATCCAACATGTAGAAAGTTTGTATTTATTAAAACTTATTAGAATTCAAAAAGAATCAGTTTCTATAACATGGTTGCCCGTGGCACAGCAGGGTCTGGACTTGTCTGTGAGGTAACTGAATTGTTTCTAGCAGTGCCCTTAACATTGAGATGCCAATGTGGTGTAGTGGTTAGAGTATCGGACTAGGGTCTGGGAGACCCAGGTTCAAATCCCTACTTTGCCATGAGAGCTTGCTTGGGTGACCTTGGGTCAGTCACACACTCTTAGCCTCACCTACCTTATGGGCATATTACAACGATAAAATGGAGGAGATTGGAAGCCACTTTGGGTCCCTATTTGGAAGAAAGTCAGGTGTAAATGAAGTACATAAAAATAATAAATCATGTGCAGATATTTTTTTTTATTTACCATCAAGTCATAGCTGACTTATAGTGGCCCCATAAGGTTTTCAAGCAAGAGACGTTTAGAGGTGGTTTGCTTCTGCCTGCCTCTGCATAGCAACCCTTGAATTCCTTGGTGGTCTCCCACCCAAATACTAGCCAGGACCAATGAGACTGTGCTATCCAGGTTAGAGCAATGCAGAATTACACCCATCTGAAGTTCATTGAAGTTGGTGGGTTGACAAGGGTGTAACTCTTCTTAAGTTTGTACTGTAAGGTATTGCAGACTTGCATGGTCTTGGTTCCCAAAGCAGGTACCACCCCAGTATGATACCACCCACTCCTTTAACAGATGACACTTGCCAGACCAATGCTGCTCCCCGTTTCCCATTAATCCTGCTCCCCAGTTCTCTCTGCCATTCTTGTGCTTTGTCAATAAAAGTGTTATTCTGTAGCCACTTTTCTGCTGAAACACTCAACTTGTTCCCAAACATGTCAGTTAAAAATAAAGTGATTCCACAGAGACAAATAACTATATAAACCCCCAGGCTGCTAGCAAAGCCTTTGTAAGAGACTCAGTCATTTATACAGATTAGAAGATTCACATGATATAGAAAAGTGTACAAGGAAAGCAATAGAAGGATCTTGTTCGAGGCAATCTAGAGCTAGCCTGGTCCAACTATGTCAAGAGTTTAGGAGAGTTTTAGGGTGTGATTCTCCATTGTTATTGCAGAAATGGATTGGGGTTATGGTATGCAAGTTGTCTTCTTGTTTAGACCCTGCTGATCTAACAACTCTGATGTATCTATAACATCTTCATTGAACTACTGTAATCAGGGCTTGAATTCAGCAGGAGCTCACAGGAGCAGAGCTCCTGAACTTCCAGCCAGGGTCTCCATGCAGTTCTCTCCCCACTGCACACAGATCCCGGGGTATATGAAAATGAGATATGCTACTGAGCTCCTGCACTTTTTTCCCCTATAAAATGACCCCTGACTGTAATACATTCATCACAGGACTGCCTTGAACTGTCTTGGAAACTTCAGCAGGTACAAGGCTTAAAAGTCTTTTTGTTGAAAGCTTTGCACTGTGTGTACTATGCTGCGGTTAAAACAGCCTCATTGACTACCTGTGTGTTTCTAAACTCTATTCAATATGTTGGTTTTGACCTATAAAACCTTTCCAGAGGTCCAGTGAAACACCCCCCCCCCCAGTAAACTGCCTTCGTTGTTGAACTGTTCTTATCATTAGGAAATTTTTCCTAACAGCCGACCAAAGTTTACAAATTCACGCCACTGTGTTTTACATTACACTCACTATTGAAGCATTAGAAGGTAAGTGGGGAGAACTGCCTACCCCCATCCAATAAAATGTTGCTTCCCACCCCTACCCCCCCCCCATCAAGTTGCAGCTGACTTATGGAAGCCTCTCGTGTGGTTTTCAAGGCAAGAGGCATTCAGAGGTGGTTTGCTGCTGCCTGCCTCTGCATAGCCACCCTGGACTTTCTTGACGGTCTCCCATCCAGGTACTAACCAGGGCTTCTGAGAACAGATGAGATCAGGATAGCCTGGGCTTTCCAGCTCAGTTGCTGTTCAGGTGTTGGGAAAATTCGGTACCACTGGGACAGAACCTTGCAGTATGTGTCTCCCATGCAACTGTATTTATTGCACTATAAAGCCTACAGAATCTACAACCCCCACTCTGCTAACAGGCTGAGCTTTTCTCTGACACAGCAAAATATGGGATACAACCATTTGCTTGGAGAAGATTCCCCAAGTGCCTTTCCCCTCGTTCTACATGGGCATTGGAAGCAGGCTGGTGGTTGCAAGGGGAGGAAATAGCTGCTGCCGAACACTTCAAGGGAGTGCAGCACTTGACACCACATCACAGCCTCCGTCAGGGTTTCTGAGGAAGTGGGGATGTGATGGAACCAGCGAGGCCTTGGCAGCCGAGAGTGCCTACAGAATTAGGGGAGCAGAAAGAGCTGCTGTCAAACACCAGAGCAGCCATGAATTATGCATCTCTTGTTTAAAGAGAGGTCAGCCTCATCAATAATGGACGGAAGGCTCTCCACTCGGCTCTGCCTTCGGCACTCATCTCCCAACACCAGCGAACTCATGAAATCTGCATGGGCTTCCTGATGTGTTGGAGGGCTGGCAGAGACGGAGGCTGCAGGGAGGGCAAGCCACCAAACCCAACTGCCGCAAAGGCCTCTCTCTATTTACCCAGCACTGAATGAAGGCCCTATGGATGTGTACACACCTGATGAGATGCTTCCTGGCACGAGCCCACATAGGCACATGTGCCTGTAATGCCACTTGCTTTTGGATCAAGGGATTTGTGCTGTCTTTGCTGTATGGTTGTCTACATGGCTACCTGCTGCTAAAAATTAAGCTGTTTGTATGTCCACAAGCCAGCATACTGTTCTGTGCCAAAAAGGAGTGGCCAATGTTGTAGATTTGCTTAGGAGGAGATTGGGGGGGGGGGGTGGAGTTCAGGATTATCTGGGGAAGCAGGATAGCCACAGTTAAACTGAGTTTAAACAGAGTGCACTCCCTTTAAACACCATTCTGAATGCATTTAAAGGGACCACAATAATCTTTAAATACCTTCAGGTCCATTATAACTTATGGGGGCCATTATAGTCAATGATCCCCATAGGCTATAATGGGGAATCTCGGGGGATATGTGGGGGGCTGGGGTTTTTTTTTGAGGTAGAGGCACAACATTTTCAGTGTAGCTTCTGGCATCTCTACTCAAAAGACCTGCCAAGTTTCAAAAGTTTAAACATAATTGGACCCCCAAAGAAGGTGCCCCCATTCCCAGTTATTCCCAATGGAGAGAGAAGAGCAGCAAAAAAGCAGGGCTGATGTCAAACCAGAAAAGTAGAAACTGAAGGGGGGGATTGCAACATCAGTGCCACTGTGGCAATGGCCAGCTCAACAAATCCAAGCAAGGGGGTTGCAAGCCTAGCACAGCCAGTGCATGTACAGAGTGCCCAGCAGAACTAGTGCCACTGTGGCAATGCCAGCTCAACAAATCCAAGTGGAGAGGGGGAGTGCAATCCTAGTCACAGCCAGTGCATGTACAGAGTGCCCAGCAGAACCAGTGCTACTGTGGCAATGTTAGCTCAACAAATCTAGACAAGGGAAAGGGGGTTCCAAGCCCAACATAGTCAGTGCATGCACAGAGTGCCAAGCAGTACCAGAGCAATGTACTAGTGCCTTTCTTAAATGCTTTCTTCTTTTGCTCCATTGTTTTCCATTTTGGGGGAGGCATAGAATTGGACCCCCTCATCCAATCTTTTTGAAACTTGGGAGGACTTTTGAGGAGAAGCCCCAGAAGCTATGCTGAAATTTTGGTGTCTCTGCCTCAAAAAACAGACCCATGGATATCTCTAGACAGGTTCTCCATTGACTATAATGGTCTTATAGGCTATAATGGAGCTGGAAATCAGGATTTCTGAAAAGAACCCTCATCTAAATGCCATACTGGTATAGCAATTCATGTGCGGGGGAGGGGGAAGAATCCTGAATTTTTTGGGGGGGTCCAATGTATCCAAATATGAAAAATCCTGAATTTTGTTTTTCTGCAGACTCCTAATGTTACTCTGTTGAAGGGGGGGGGGCAGCCTGGTGACTCCTTAAGGAATAACATTTTTATTTTGGCTTATGTTTTTGTGGACTAGATCCCACTGCTTCTGACATGCAAGGTGACTGATAAATATTATATTGGGGGGAGATGCTTATATCTGCTGATCCAAATGGGACAAAAACAGGAAAAAGGAGAGGTAGGCCAGAAAGGCAGGAAAGCTCAGTCAACATATAATAATCTTTCTGGCCCAAGTTACTACAAAGATAAGCAAATAGTCGGAGCCTAACTAGATGTGACGGAGTCCAGAGGTCCCCCTCATGGATGCTGCTGCCATTTTAAAGTGACTCTGATCAGACCTGCAGTGCAGCAGGCTGAGGCACTCATGTTCCCACACCCATTCCACATACTTTTCAAGTGCTAAACAGCTGCACACATACACACCTTACTCATGCAGACCTCTTTGCCCTCCAGACATCTCAGACCATTTTGTGTGTGAGCCCTCTGCTGCCCATGAGTCACACTTTTAACTGTTTATGTGTCCTCTTGTGTGACTTTATTAATGCAGAAAAGAATAACCATAGGAGAGGCCCTTGTTATGCAAATAGGCATTATAGCCAATGCAGCTGTGCATTTGCATGGCAAACAAATTTAAAACAAGGACAGCTTTAAACTTCGTGTGTGAACTTGCCCTCCAGGTTGCATGCAGTCATTCCTTATATATCACAAAGATATACAACTAAAACCACTTTCTGCCCATTCCCCCCCCCCTCTTTTTTTTTTTTTACAAAAGTATAGAAGCGGTCAGAAGTGATCTTCCACCTGTAGCATGAACATGTCAAAAGGATACTCATCCTAAACATTGGCCGCATTAAGGTTGAATTTTAGCTTAGAATCCTGGTTTATGAAAGGAAGACAGAATCTGCCCAGCAGTTTGGACATGATGGACAACTGGAGTTTGTTTTCCCATTCTTTGCTAAGAGGAGAGCATGCAGGAGTTACAAACAAGCCACGTCTGTGTTCAGTGCAGCAAATTGGAATTAAATCCCAGTTTAGTGCGGTATCCGAATGTAGCCACCCAATGAACCACTGAATGAAACTAGGTTTGTGCTATTTATTTGAAGAAGGTGACAAAACTATATGAATCAATTTATCAAAAACCAACTTTCTTTCTCTCTCAACCCCCACCCCAGTACCTGGCGATTTTGCCCCGCTTCCGGGGTGTAAGACATTCAGAAAGGCCAGCCACCAATGTATCCCTGGATTGCAGGTCCTCTTTCAGAATTTTCATTAAAGGTAAGCCAAGGAGAATTTTGTATGACACAAGACACTAGAGTCTTACATCAGAGGACAGCTCCTTGCAGCTGAAGAAAATACCATTGTTAGTGGAATAGATCCACATGATCTATCCCCTAATTTATTATGCATAGCTGGGGGGGGGGGGATTAGAGAATGCAGATGAAAAGAAAGGATGTGTTCCCATCCTCCCTGCTCAGTTTTAGTCTGGATGAAAACCGATCCATTAAGCCACTCACTAAAGCTTGTACCAGGAAAGAAAAAGCAGTAGGTGTGACAAAACACTTTGACCTACCAATCACAAATAACAAAACAGGCCCAAGACCATTTTTTCCCATGTTGCTGGCTCTGTACAATTCAGTCTTAAGAAAATGCTTTGTGCACCGAATCACAAACAACTGAAGGGATGCATACAATGTCATACCCAGGTTTGTTTATTTCATTAACTAAAATAGTTAAATCTCACCTTTCACCACAGCACCAAGGCAGCCTCCAGACATTAATAATCACTACAAACATGCAGTGCTCAAGACAATAAACTCAAATAGAGAACTGTGACCTACACAAATCAGAAGGAACAACAGTGAGTAATAATACACCAGGCTCTCAGGCATATATGAGATGCTCTTTGGAACAAAATTGTCTTTCGCTACTTTTGGAAGGCCAATTAAAGAAGGAGCAAGGAAAACCTCCCCGGGGATGGTCTGCCTCCTTTTCTGCTAGATAAAATGTAATTTTCCTCTAATCCTGGGGTGGCCAACGGTAGCTCTCCAGAAGTTTTTTGCCTACAACTCCCATCAGCCCCAGCCATTGACCATGCTGGCTGGGGCTGATGGAAGTTGTAGGCAAAAAACATCCCTGCTCTAGTCTGAATTCATCCTTCAAAGATCAGCTCTCTCTCCAGAGTCTCTAGAAGTTATATCAGAGTCCTTAATTCTGGTACGCATGCATGTCCTTTGTGTGTATGAACACTAAGTCATTGTGCAGTGCATGGCTTGTTGTTTCACACACTATAGCGGGTGTGGTGTGTTTTATGATTTTGCTTCTTCTTTTCTTTTTTCTTTTTTCTTTTGTTGTCAAGTCACATCTGACATATGGCAACCCTTTGTGGGTTTCTTAAGACATGAGATATTGAGATATTGGTTTGTCATTGCCTACTTCTGCACAGGGCTGGCACAACCCAGTAAGCCAGGTTGGCAGCCGCCTAGGGTGCCACCTGGCCACAGTGGCAGGCACCCCCTCCCCACATGCACCCTGCTACCACTGCACTTGCCTTTGCCACTGCCCACCTCTCTGTTGCCTGCCTCCACCTTGCCATCATGCCTGATGGCCTTCCAGGAGTGCTGTGGGTGTGGAAGGGGCTGTGCGGGGGTGGCAGATGTGCTTGTATAGGATTGAGCTCCCTGTGAGACCTATAAAAAGCTGTAGCCTCCATTATGCTCTATTTTCCTGTGAAGATTCGTATCCCATGAAAGTCTTGGCTTATCTGGCCTCTGTCCAAATCTGGCTACTGCCATCCATGCTGAAGGCTTGCATTGGAAGCGCTCAGTGTGGTGAAAAGATATGCCTGCAGCCCACCAAAGCCATCTTGAAGCTACTTCTTGGCTGACACCACTAACGCCTGGCCCCACCTCCCCTCCGCAGGGGGCAGGGCCAACTGCCTCCTCCAGTTATTCCTCCCAAGAGCACTGATTCCCCAATTAGCATAGCGCTCCGGCTGTGCCACATGACTGGGTGCTACCAGTGATGGACATTATGCATGAGGATAGGGAGCAGTTGGCCAACATGGCAGCAAGTACTGTGCTGGGGGGAGAGGAGGAGGTGGCTTCAGTGATGTGGAGTGGCTGGATTTCCTCAAGGATCAGCATGTGCAGTTCTTTCAGCGCTGCCTCCAGATCTTGTCCAAGCACTCTTCATCCTTGGAGACAAGCAGGTATGGGATGGGGAAGGGAGCGAAAGCTTCTGAGTGGTGCCTCAGGAGAGGCTCCGAGGCACCTGGTAATTGTTACCTGAGATGGCCACGCATCTAGTCACTCTGTCTCGAAGCTTCCTTTGACTGCTTCTCATGGTTTGTAGTGCAAAGGCAGTAGCAGCAGCTGTCAATTCCAAGCAGGATGTTCCAGAACAAGTTCAGTACCTAATTCCTTCTTGGCTTCTAAATCAAGGGATGATGCACCATATACTTTAGACAGAGTAAGCTTTCAGTAGTATGTAAGAGTAGGGGAAGGTGGGGTTCACAATGGAATTCTTGGCATGGAATCAGAATTTTTACCTGTGAGATGTAGAAAAGCAATATGTTATCACCATGACCTGGATAGCCCAGGCTAGCCTGATCTCGTCAGCTCTTGGAAGCTAAGCAGTGTCAGCCTTTTAGATATTGTTTTTTAGATATTGTTGTTTTAAATTACTGTATAATTTAAATGCTGTTTTAAACTTATCATATATTGTATAATTTTATTGAATTTGTTGTTAGCCGCCCTGAGCCTGCCTAGGCGGGGAGGGCGGGATACAAATAAAATTTATTATTATTATATTATTAGCCCTGGTCAGCATCTGGAAGGGAGAAGACCAAAGAATACCAGGATCGTGACATGAAGGCAGGCAGTGGCAAACCACCTCTGAAGGTCTCTTGCCTTGAAAACCCCATCAGTGAGCTGCTGTAAGTCAGATATGACTTGACGGCAAATAATAATATCACAATTAATTGTTTTAAAAGAACATGAGCAGCTGCAACATGTCAAGTGGAAGGCTGTGCTCTATATGTTTGCTTAATATTTGCGTCCCCTAATCTGAGATTGACTGCAGGATTCCATTGCTTAATACTCACAGTGCATTTCTACTCAGATTAAAGTCCCACTGAGTTTCATGACTCTGTGCAATCCTATGCAGAGTTACTCCAGTCTATTGATGGGCCTTGGACTGTATTAATGCTGCATAGGACTGCACTGATACTCCCTAGTAAGCATTGTTAGGATTGTAGTGTTATCTCCTAATAGAAGAAGGGGCTGAAACCTGAAGGATGGCTTCTCTGAAGCACTATGTTCAACAAAAAGCACTGCGTTCAACAAAACTAACAAAAAATCTTTAAAGGCTGCTGATTACCAGATACTCTTCGTTTTGTAATTGTACAGCAGTACATAATTGTGTTCTCTACGATTTTGCCTTCTAACCAAGGACTCGCTTTAAACTACTCTTATGACGTGCCTCTGAAAACAACACATGCACACAATCATGTTGGCCACAGGAGCATTTAAGGTAAAGAGAGGGGTTCTGTTTTAAGGCTGAATCTGAAACTTTTAATTATGAAACTTTGCTGTAAATGTCTCTATACAAAAGGGAAGCAGAAGATTGATGGGTGAAATTAAATGGAGACATGCATAATTGGAAATCGGCTTAAGAATCTTACCCGCAGCATATTGAAGGCATCCATCATGCGACCAGTGAACATTGTTAGAGGCATTTAGTAAAGAAGGGTGCCATGAGTACTAGCAAAATAGGAGGTTGGAGACGGAGAAGCTTGGGAAGGGGAGGGGGGAGATTAAATTGGACATGAATATGAAGTGACTCATTTCTGGTTCTTCTAGATTGCACAGTCTCTCTTGGTGTGCTTTGTGCTGCATGGAACAAAGGCAAAATGAATTGCCCCACCTTTGACAAATTACTCTGTAGAGTTGATGGTCAAACTTCTGCGGTCTGTACAACCCAAAAGTCAGAGCTACTTCCCTGGTCAAGTCACCCAAGCGATGCTTTGGGCTGGCATGAGGAGGTTGCATCACAGTGGCTAAGTCCATTGCTGACCCAGCAGCAACATAGGTGGAGACAGTGGGTTGGAGCCAGTGTGATGTTTCTGCTTGTTCTACAGTTCTTGCGCAAGCAGCAATGCAAGAAAAAGACTGCGGTAACCGCTTGTAATCCTAAATCAGACTTGTTGTATCCTCACTTGCATTTCTGCTTGTAAAACCAGTTTCTGAGCATTACAGGGAGAAAAATGCTTTATGTTGCATGAGGTCGTGTACAAACAGAACTGCTAAATCTGTTTATGTTTCCATTTGCACAGTACTGAGTCCAAGTCAATAGGTGTGCCTTGCTAAGGGTGACAATGTACCTTGAAGCAGCCCAACAAAATATCAAGGTGGGATGTACAACATATTAGCATGTGCAGTGTATACAATTCCGCTAAACAAAGTTTGAAATCCTCCCTCAGATTAGGGAGCCCTCCTCCAGTTCAAGTGGCCTTTTTTCCAACAGAGTAGTTGCTTAAGTTGGAGGAAGGAGTCTTAGGTAAGATATACTGAGGTGGTTTGCTATTGCATTCCTCAGTATAGCAACGCTGTCCTTTCTTTGTGGCCTCCCATCCAAATCCAAAGCCACTCCCGCTTAGCTTCCAAGCTCTGACTAGCCCCAGGCTATTCAGGCTTCTAGTCCACTGAATCTTAGGACTTTTCTAACGCCAAACCCAGGTTTGTAACTTCATACACTGGAAAACAAAGCTGCAACCAATCCTGGCTTTCTTTTTTCAAACACTTATCTGTCACATTCAGCCTTTACATTCTCTCAGCTGGATCACATCAACTTTCTTGCAGGAAAAAGAAAGGACAGGGGCCCCCTTTGACAGCTGAAAGGCTGTGTAGTGATTGTGGAACTTTCAGGTGCAAAAGCCATATGAAACAGGTGCTGAAGTTAGGAATGGAATGAAGGAGTAGGAAACCATATAGGAGCCAACCTTTTAGGTGTACACTTAAAAGAATAGTTCTAAAACATCCCTTAGAATAGAAGAGTTTTAAAGAAAAACAGGTGCAGGATTGCTGGTAAGAAAGTAGAGACATCTTGGAAGAATTCTATGAAGCTTTCGACGTGTCATAGTATTAAAGAGAACTGTTTTAAAATTATGTATAGATGGTATATGACTCCTAAAAAATTGGCAAAGATGAACAATAAGATTCCAGATAGATGTTGGAAATGTAAAAAACATGAAGGTTCTTTCTACCATATGTGGTGGACTTTTGAAGGAGCAAAAAAGTATTGGCAGATGATTCAGCAAGAAATTTCTAAGATCTTGGGATATGAATTTAAGAAAGTTGCAGAGACTTTTCTGTTGGGATTACAAATGGAAAAATTTCCAAAAGAAGATAGAACTGTAATTTGGTACTTGCTTTCAGCTGCTAGGCCATTATATGCGCAGTTATGGAAGCAAGAAAAAATACCAGAGAAATGGGATCGGATTATAAAAGTTATGACATGGAGTGAAATGGACAAATTAACAAGAATATTAAGAGACAATGATTTAGAAATTTTTAAGATGGAGTGGAAAAAGTTTAGAAGATATGTAGAAAAAAAGTGGAAAATAAAAGGACATTGGACAATTTTTGATAATGATTAAGTTTTAGAAAGAAGAAGAATATAAATTTTTGTCTTAATAGTTAAGGGTACCTTTAAATATTAGCATTTTAAGTAAATAACACCGGCGGGGGTCAAGTAATGGGGGGAGGGGTGGGTAGAAAGTAATATATGGGATAGATAAAGAAGTTGTTAAAGATGTAAGAAATAGATTTATTACTATATGTTACCAATAAAATTGTTTTAAACAAAAAAAAAAGAAAGTAGAGACATCTTTTATACAGGTCTGATGATACCCTAGAAACGGAATGACGAGATGAGTAGAATTTGCAGTCTCAAAGATTCATGTGGAGCTGTTTATACATTCCCTTAATAAAAGCATTTATTTTAAACATTTACCTTTCCCCAGTCAACAAGATAGTTATTGGGGTGGCATACATTTAAAATCTAATCCAAATCTATGTGAATGTGATGTTCAAAATAATTAAGGTAAAGATGGATCAAAAATATTCAGAGTAAGGTAAAGATGAGAATAAGGGGGGTATAACAAAAGCTGAGATAGGAGCAGTTCCAAGATATCTCTGTCCCAGTGATAATATAGCATAGTAGTTAGCATGTCACTCTAGGTGGATCTTGGAGCCCCAGATTCATATCCCTTCTCTGCCATGGAAGCTTGCAGGGTGATCTTGGGCAAGTCTGTCTCTCAGCCTAACCTACCTCATAAGGTTGTTGTGAAAATATCATGAAAAGAATAGAATGATGTAAGCCACTTTGGGTGCCTTTTGGGGAGAAAGATGGGGTATCAATGAAGTAATAATAATAGGAAAGGAATTTATACAGTAGCTATATATGGTGTCAGAAGCAGTAAGATAGCCAGATATATATCTGCTCCAGAATAATTTTGTCTACCTTCCATAAAACGCAGTTCCTGGTAATAAGTCTGAAAGTAGGGTAGTAATTGGGATGGAACATGGGAAGATCCAGATTCCAGATGTAAAAATCATTAGTTATATAAAGTTCTTGGAGAAGTCAAATGGAAATGTTTTTAAAATCCTGTAAATGCAGGAAGAGAGACAGAAGTGAAGATGCAGAAGGAAGTAAAATTAAAAGGGACCACAAGACTGTGAGCAGAAAAGGCAGCATCTCTACATGTTTACTGGGCCAGGTCATGTGGTGGATGCCAAAAATGAGAAACAATTCATTTGTGCTCAGGTACCTCTGGTTGCCCAGTTGTTTCTGGTAACAAGCAAAGCACAACTGTTCCAGCTAATGAATAATTAATCCCTTATAAACATCTCCTTAGCAACCCCCAAATGCATCTGTCATCTCTTCATTGCTTCCAGCCTTCAGCATAAGATTAAGGATGCCACAAACAGTTTCAGGAGGTGAACAGCCCATCTTCCGCAACCACCATCAGCTGCAAGCCAAACCTCATATCTCTTTGGTTTGCTATCACCTGAGCTGGACAGCTGTTGAACAGCTTTGTGGCTATGCAGTAGCTGTGGTGGAGGAGTCTTGTTAACTTTGCACCTGAACAGTAAATGAAATCGTCCTCCCCCCATGGGTCATGGATGGTCAGGTCAGTTAATCAAATGATGTGCAAGGGGAGCTGTTAAAAATGTGTACACGTGAAATAACCTTAATAACACAAACTGAAATGAATACCAAATGGGTAAGATTTTTTTTCCAAAACCGTGTTTGTTTATTATCACCAGCTGACTGATTGATTTGCTTACTATTTATTTATACAACTGGCTGCCTAGTAGCGTGCAGTAAGACAGATCTGTGAATGCTGCTAATTGCACTCTTCTGTACTGTACTGTTTGAATGCAAAAAATAACAGGCGGACAAACAGGCTCAAACTGCTTGCAAACAGCTAAATGATGGGAAGGAGTCTTGTCTCCCTGTTCATGACCAGTGAACAGAACATGAGCTAAATTGGTGGATGTTCAGGTTTCTCCATAGGACACAGCAAGAAGTTTAGAAGTTCAGAAGCATGCCATGAGCTCCTGCATATATCTGTCCATCAGTCCCATCTTATATGTGAGGATGGAGGATACAGTAATTGTCTCCATGTGTGTCATCTGTTTTCCATTTCTGTATGTCTTGCAGCTTCCCCCTCCCCCTTCTTCTTTGTGTATCTCTGTAAAGAAAAATCATAGTGCAAGTAAAACATTGCTATCCACATGCATATGCTTAGAAATGCATAACATGGGAATGTTTGGAAAGGGGGGTACCAGGTCTTTCCACAGTGCAGGGCAATGGCAATGAATGATGAATGCAGTTGTAAGCCAAAGTGCAGGTTAGAGGAAGTTACAAAATGTTTTTGTCTGCCAGCCCAGCATGAATTTTTCATTGTGTCCTGTTCCATGCTCATAGTTTCACTTCACAATCATAGAAAGTCACCTTTTGCACATATGTATATATATATATATATAATGCCTGCATGTTTCTTTAAACACAAACTTGCACACTCTTAACACATATTCCCATATGCCAACATCTTTGAAGGTCCCCTAATCAGCCACATTCACTTCCTCCCCGCTAGTTCAACACTGTTCTGAGGGTATTCTGCACTGCTTGAAAATAATTACTCCAAACAGATGTTATTTAGGAAAGGCCCCTAAAAGATGCTCCAAGCCAGTCATATAGCCCCTCTAGCCACAATACAACACAGACATCAACATTAAGCCCAGTTGTTTCAGTAGTCCCCAGCCCTCATATCATGATAGGACTGTGTCCTCTGTATCAGTTCTAAGGGACAAGTATATTTAGGTATTGTGGATCTGACTTCTGGAATTATTAAAAAGATCAACAATTATAGATAATATTGGAATGCTTATACATGATCAGATAACAGTTATGCAGATATCTGGAGGAAACAGAAAAAGCGCAGGTGAAATTGTTGCTCAAAATGCTCTTCCCTGCAGGGCTTTTTTTTTTTTAGCAGGAATGCAGTTCCAGCAGGCATCGGGATGTGGCATAATATGCAAATGAGTTCCTGCTGGGCCTTTTCTATAAAATACCTACATGAAACAATGGCGGGGTCAGGGGTGTGGCATAATATGCAAATGAGTTCCTGCTGGGCTTTTTCTACACCCCCCTGCAAATATTCCAAGACATGGAATATGTTGTAGAAGAGATCAAGGTCTACTCATTTCAATCTGCGTGCCCCTATATATATAACACGCTCCTTTGAAACGACTGGAACAGGAAATAGTTTGTCATCATTATGTGGCATGAATGCATCATCCTGCTTCTTTTCATAATCCGGAAAACTGTTTTGAACACAACTGTCTTCTCTGCATCACTATTAGCCGTTTTGCCCTCTGCTTCTAGTAATGAGACGCAGTATTTCATTGTTCAGATGTCTTTTGTTCCTGATATATTTAAACACACACAATCATTTCTCTCGTAGTCTTGCCAGCTGTGGACATCTCCCTGTAGTCTTTCATTTTTAAAAAAAAAAAATCATCCTCTATGCTTCCTCCTGCCTCATTTACATCAGTTGTTTTCTAACCTTCTGTTTCTATTCTGTCTCATTGCCTTTGCTGTGCTTACTGTCTCTAACAGAACATTTCAGGTTTGCAGTTTACCATTTTTATTTCCATCTCTTCCATTTATCTGTTCTTTGACACTCATGTAAATATTACACTCTGTGAAAATGGTCTTGCTCTGATTTTGAACATTCCCCATCCTTTGTAGATGATTAGCTAAAAATACAGCATTTATAATTGATAGGAGGTCTTCTGGCAATATGCAGTTTTGATTAAATGTCATTGCAAATCTTGCTGGGGGGCACTAATGAAATGCTGGCAAGAAGACCAATGGCATAAATATAAGATAATGAGGACTGGCTTCAAAGTGAACAACAGAGAAGCCAGGCATGTGACACTGCAGCACAAAATGCCAATGCCATTCTAGATTGTGAAAACATCTTGGATCCTATGGCATTGTTCTCCTTGCACTTTTCTAAAGAAGATTTCCTCCATTGTAGTGCTTGCTTCCTCTGCCACCAGTACTTGTGTGAGCAGAAGATAGAGGTTTTAAAAGGTGTTCTTACACACAAAGAGGTGTTAGTGGCAGAGGAAGTGAGCACCATAGTGGAGTAAAGCCTGTGTAGTGTCCGGAATGAAGCCTCAGGGGAATAGTGTCATAAAATCTAAGCCATCATCTCCAAAAATTGAGTGGTAATCATATGCCTCATTGCATACTGCCACAGCTTTGTCAGTTACTATAGGCACTGCACTTCCAGAAGCATGTTGCCAAATTGGAAAAGATTTAGAGAACAAGAAAATGAGTTGTGTGAGGAAAGGCTTGAAAGATGTGCATACCTCTAGCAGAAAGAAAACAATGTATGGAACACAATAACAGGTTTGTCAAAGGATGCTACAGTAGGCTTCGTCTGGGTGTGCTGCAGGTTGGAGAACTGAGGAGGCATGCTTCTGGAAGTGCAGGTATCTGATAAGTGTATGGAGACGAGTATGGTGTCTACCTTTTAATTTCTAATTTAAAGACCCTGGTTGGAATTTCTTACCAAGAATGGCCCTGATTACATATTTCTTCTAAGCACACAAGAAATCTGCCTTTTTGGTTAATGGGAGTTGTTTTCTCTCTCTCCTTTTAGGTCCCTAGAGGAAGCCCAGCCACTACTTGACAGGTAGGAATGTGGAAGAAGGCCCACAAGGAAGTGCCCAGCATATGCACCCCTCCCCTGAGGAGAGTCTCAGAGGACACAGACCTGCAGCAGATACCAGGCAGGCCAGGAGGTGAAGAAGCAGGCAGACTCGCTTCCCATTGGTATCAAGGCATGTCCTTTGTTGTGAGAGATCACTGGTGAGTTGCAGTAACATGGCTGATCAGGTTGCTCTCTGGCTTTAGTATCACTTGCCTGTTCAGCAAGCTTGCCACCAGGGTGTTTTGGGGTGAGGGAGGGGGTGAGGCTCCTGTATCTTTTCACATTTGCACATTGAGCAGAACACAAAGGATGTGAAGTTTTTCCTAGACTGGAGATTCAGTAGTGGTAAAAGCTACGCAAGATACATTTTTCTTCTCTCATGTGGGCATTAAAAAACACTCTAAACTTCCAGGTGAAAGAAACAGTCCAGCGTAGCACAACCACTAAAAATAATAGGCACCCTGGATGTGCTACAGGCTCTGTTCTCCAGGTGGAGTGAAATCTTGGCTTGATTTAGGTATTGCAAACAAAGTGGAATCGGGGCCACTGAGAGAAGGTGGCCAGGGCCAACAAAATTCTGAAATTGCAGAAGTAGAAGCCCCCTGGAACCTCTAAAATATAATAGCAATATACTTGCTATAATCAAGGATCTTTATATGTCCTGCTGAATGTGAGGAGGAGAGCCTTTGTCTTGAGGTTTGTGGCAGCTCATGGCAGCTTGAATTGGAGTTTGTTCATGACAGGCACAGACTGGTTATTTGTCAGACTCAATTGTTTCCTCCCTCCTCTCTCACACAGAGTGCTGAGACTGAAGGTGGTGTAGCTCTTTAACTCCATTCAATCATGACCCTCAGATGTAGGTATCTTGGACACATAAAGCTGCCTCATACTGAATCAGACCGTTGGTCCATCAAGGGCAGTACTGCCTACTCAAACTGGTGGCAGCTCTCCAGTATCTCAGGCAGTATCTCACATCCCCTGCTGCCTGGTCCTTTCAACTGGAGATGCCAGGGATGGAACTGGGGATCTTCTGCATGCCAAGCAGATGCTCCATGACTGAGCCACAGCCCCTCCCTCTTAATAAGTTACAGGCAACCTATATCCCAGGAGGGAAGGCAGCATGGTATAGTCTGATCTTGTTAGATCTCAGAATTTGAACATGGTCAGTCCTTGGATGGGAGAGCACTAAGGAAGATGCTGCAGAGGAAGACCGTGGCAAGCCACCTCTGCTTCTCACTTGCCTTGAAAACCCATTGGTGGGATTGCCATAAATTGGCTATGACTTAGAATCATAGAGTGGGGAGGGACCTCTGGAGTCATCTAGTCCAACCCCCTGCACAATTCAGGAAATTCACAAATACCTCCCCCCACACCACCAGTTACCCGGCTGTATGCCCAGAAGATAGTAAAAAAAAAAATCCTCCAGAATTTCTGGCAAAACTGACCTGGAGAAAGATTGCTTCCTAACCCCAAAGGTCCTGTCCTGGAATCTATTGGACATGCCGGGTCACCCTAAAGGCTGCACCTGAAAACAACCACACCCCAAACTAGAGACTCCTTGACAGAAGAAACAGAATTTATTTTATGTGCACGGGCCCAAGAGAAGCAGGCTCAAGGACCCTGGTTTGAGTTTACATGATGCATTTATGGAAATAAAGGAACTTTGTTACAACTTCCAAATAGACGTCTTGGTGGGAAGACATATGATTAATCTCTGATGTTTCTAGGCATGTGTCATTTCTTTTATCCAGTTTTGAAACCAGAAACTTAACTTTAACAGCCCTTTTCCCAGTTTGCTGCAGTCCCAAATATGACTGGACCCTGCACGCCTGGGAATTAAAGTCCAGGCTGCTGGTGCTTGGCTGCTGCCCCAGGCAAGTTGCCCATCCCAATCCCGGCTTCCCACCCGCTGTGCACCCTTCCTCCCTCCTCACCTCAGCATGGCGCTGGAAAGCCCCAGTTGATGCACTGGAGTGCGCCCACCACCATGCCGCACCACCACCCCTACCGGCCACTGGGTACCCTCCCTTGCTGGGCCAGGGAGGAAGGGAAGTGAAGGCAGGTGCTGGTCCGGGCCTCTGTGAGCAGCGAGTGGAGTTTGAGCTTGAGCCTGGAGGAGGCCAGGAAGCGAAGGGAAGAGCAGAGTGGTGGTGAGGAAGAGCTAGCTGAGAGCTTCCTTCCTGCCTTGCCACCAGCTGCTTTTATTTGCTGGCAGCTCGGCCTCCCTCACAGGCTGCTTGGCCACCTGCAGGGAGAGGGTAGGGGTGGGAGGGGCGCCTGGCACCCCTATAGGCCAGATGGCACCCCTAGGTGGCTGCCTATCTGGCCTACTCAGATGCGCTGGGTCTGCATCCAGGGGATGTCTTTGTTGACCGGACACATGGAAGAGATGTAGGCTGTGTAGTGTGTGAATAAGTCAGTTTATTAAGACACCTCTGTTCAGACATCACAACTAATCGAAGTTAGTTGAAGACATTGATCTTCAGTCTGAATGTGCTGGGTGGAGAGGAGAGAAAGAAGGGCATACACAAGCTCAGCCTTTAACCAGGTAAACACCCATCATGAACACACTCTGGGAAGAAAAGGCAGAGAAGTAGTAAACAGTGACAAAGGAGCAAGGGGGAGAAAAGCAGGAGGCAGAAAGAAGCCGCAAGAAGAAAAGGGGATGTACAATGGTTGGGAGAATTCCCTTCCCCTGTGAGTTCATCACAAGTCCACGTTTGTAAATAAATGAACTCAGAACTTCTGTTAAAAGTGGCAGAAGCAGCAGGTGCCCCATATTGGTAAGCACAGGGGCTGAGACATACTTGTGCGAAATTAGTAATTTCAGTCTCAACAGCCTGAACTGGTGCAAAACTAGTCCAGAGCAAGTCCCCTGAGTTCATTGAAACAAACTTGGAAGTAGAAGAGTGTAGGATTACAGCTTCAGTTTACCGTGCAAACAATTCAAGAATATTTCATTATGGAGGACAGTTCTCCAGAGAGTTGACAGACAGTTCTGTGTAAGTGGCTGTGTCATGATCTGTGCAGGACTAGGAGACAAGGCCTAGGGAGCCCTAAGCCTAGAGATCAGTGTGGGAGTAGAAAGCAGACGCAGTCTGCAATCCCCACAATGCTGGTGCCTGCTGTAACCAATCTGTCCACGGATTTTGTGAGGAGAGGGATAAATAAACTGTGTGTGCTGTGGAACTGCATTCTTTTCTCTCAGAGTCAGGCTGGGAGGACAGTCTGTGGCTGAGAGAAGGATCTCTCACTCAGAAGGTAGAGTGAGTCACAGGCAGTCAGCCTGGGGAAAAGGGCTGTGAGCCCTGACAACTAACAGGCTAGGGGACATCCAAGTAGCCGCGTTAGGGTTTATTTTCATTTTCCTTTATACACTGTTATATCTGTTAAGCACTTTGCCTTGTTTAAATACCCATCCCTGTATTGTTAAACCTTTATCTTTTAACGTTCTCTGCCTGGTCATCACGCCTGCGTTTCTCAGCTAAAAGGGGCATTTTTTTTGTTGGGCTTGGGAGGGTACTCTGGGCCTTCCCAAGGGACCATAAATCCAGAGTGGTGGCAGCATCAGGTGGCACCCCTATCTGGGTCATGACAGGCTATTTCAAGCTGCCTGTGGTTGGAAGCGGTCAATTAATTCTGCACTGGTTTTGCTATAAATATATATTCCTTCAAGGACTAAGCTTTCAAAAATTAAAATACCAAGTCCATGTAACATTCTGTTCAGTCTACAGTTTCTTATGCCTAACTAAAGCAGCCAGAGTCAGTATGAAACCACAAGAGATTGGCTTCAGGATTTTTTAAACTTTTTTTTAACCTTTGTGTGGACAAAATATGTTAAGAGTATGTCACTTCATGGAAGATGAAAAGCTGACAGGTGCCACTGAGCAAACACTGGGCAACTGCACGATCCCCCTTGATGTCTGCTGTTCCTGTATCACCTGTATAACCCACTTCCTGCTCTGTTTTGGAAGGTAGGGAGATGCCCGGGCACTGGAAGCTCTCTGCAGCATGCTGAGAAGACGTAACCTGCTCACCACACTCTTGATTGCTTTGCCATGGGGTCTTCTCCTCACTTTATGGCACCAGTACCCCACCACTCGCTACCTCAGCCTTCTGAGAAGTAAGTGCAGTCACTTGGCCTCGTGAAAACCCCCTACAGTTTCTTCCTGATAGTGTTGTTATGGGGAATCTGAAGCACAATAATGCAAGATTCAGAGTAGTAATGGTGGAATAGTTTGGTGTAGTGGTTAAGTGCGCAGACCCTTACCTGGGAGAACTGGGTTTGATTCCCCCACTCCTCCACATGCACCTGCTGATGTGACATTGAGTCTGTCACAAGTTCTCACAGAGCTGTTCCTCTCAAGAGCAGTTTTTGTCAGAGCTCCTCCAGTTCCACCTGCCTCACAGGGTGTCTGTTGTGGGGAGGGGAAGGAAAAGGAGATTATAAACCACACCAAGACTTTTTTGGGTAATAAAGAGCAGGGTATAAATCCAATCTCCTCCTCCTCCTCCTCTTCTTCTTCTTCTTCATCCAGTTTTGCCCTGGTTTTCTTCCAAGGAGTTCCAAGTGAATTGTTATGGTCCCCCTCACCCATATTTTCTTTTTCCAGCAACCTTGTGAGTTAGATATTGAAAGCATTATGGGGCTAAGATCACTTGTGCAGCAATCCTAAAGACATTTCCCTGGGAATCAGCCGCATTAACTCTCATTTCTAAGAATATTTCTTATTCTTGTTCTGTTACTTTGATGTTACCATCAGTTCAGTCCTATTGAGAATTCCTCGTCTTAGACCACAGTAGCTAGGAATAAGGTTGCACTGTGAAATGCTTGACTGTTTACCAGGTTACAACCAGAGAAGGTTTTTCATTTTACCTCTCTTGCAGCAGCGGAAGGTAAATCCTGGTAGATCTTGCTAGTTGCCTTCCCTCCCCACAGTCTACACACATTGCTTAGTGAAAGACAAGATATCCCATTATGGAAAAGAGATAGAGGATGCAGAAGCAGCAACATCTCCTACTGCAGCAGTACTATTAATTAAAAAAAAACATTTTGGGGAGGCTGCAACCTGCCAACCTTAGAGCTCTGAAAACATAGTGATGTCTAGGCTTGGAATGCAAACTTGGTCTGGCCATTATGCCTCTGCCGCCAATCCAAAGCAAGCAGTTACAATCCATGAGTTCTTCTCTGGCTCAAATTTTAATCCAAACAGAGAGAGGCTCTACCTTCTCCCCTCTCCAACCCACTTGCCTGGTTGCTGCTGCGACCATCTGTCAGCCACTGCAGCAGCGGTAGTAGGGGGGTGAGCAGGATCTATCAGCTCTCCCCCACATCCTTAAATCCTGCTGTGGCAGGATCTCCCAGGAAGCCTGGAAAATGAGACATTAGAAAGCCCTAGGAACTATGTTTCACAGGCATCCTGTCACCTGCAGTGTTGTCAGAACAAGAGAGGGAAGACGGGATAGAGACATCTCCTCCCTGTCTCTATACAGCAGCCAAAGCCAGGTGAGCATATTTGGGGTGGGTGATTGGTGGATGCTGGAACAGAGGAATGGGAGAATTATTCAAAAGCCCTGCAGGTTCCAATTTGATTACCCCATTCTGATTCTGTTTACACTCTCCATTTCAGCATCAGGACCACCACTGGAGTTCTGAAGCTCAGGACTGGGCTTTTAAAAATAAATCTGTTTCTGATTGTTCAACACAGTTGCTCAGTCTACTGAACCTAGTTCTGAATTGAGCCCAGTGGAGTTTGCCTATCGCTTTAAAAATTCCCTCTGTGTACCCTAGCATATACTTTTATCTCCTTGAGTCCCAGGAAGTCCCTCTTCCACACAAGGTTTCAAAGAGAGTACTCGAGGAACATCCTCACCAAGGGGGGACCTGCCGTGTCATCTTCAAACATGTTCCTCCAAAGCTCTGTGGTGAAGTTTGCCTTTCTAAGACTTTGTCTGCAGATTCTTAACAACAGTATTCCTTTACAAAGGAAGTTTTGCAAGCATCTTTTCCATCAACCTTGGCATCCCTGCTGTCTTAATTAACTTGGTGTTTCTCTGGGGCTTCTTTACAACTGATCAAACGATAAACAGCCACAGGGGAAGAGAATTAGATCACAAAAGGGGATGGGATGAAGTCTGGATATAAACTGACAGGGAGATGGGCATTGATGGTGTTTGTGCTTTACTCTCTAATAGTTTTCTTCCTTTTGCCTTAGAAGAAACTGATGAAAATTTGACAGCTAAATCACTCTTCAACAGTACATCTCTTATGAGGGAAGAAGGCTTGTCATGCGCTCGACAGCCAGCCGTGGGGACAACTGCCAAAATAATCCGGAGCTATGTGTATGCCAGGCCTCCTCCATGGTCAGACACATTGCCTGCCATCTTTGTGATCACGCCCACCTACACCCGACCAGTGCAAAAGGCGGAGCTTACCCGGCTAGCCAATACTTTCCTCCATGTGCAGAATCTGCATTGGGTAGTGGTGGAGGACTCACCTCGAAGGACCAACCTAGTATCCAATCTGCTGGAGAAGGCGGGGCTCAATTTTACTCACCTGAACGTTGAGACTCCGAAGAGTCTGAAAGTAGGTCTGTCCTGGATCCCATCTCATACGCCGAGGGGCACATTGCAAAGGAACCTCGGACTGCATTGGCTGAGGGAAAACTTCCGCAACACACCACCACCGGAAGGTGTTGTATACTTTGCTGATGATGATAACACCTATAGCCTAGAGCTCTTTGAAGAGGTAAGAGACTCAGGATGATAGTTGTTGCATCTCGTTGGTCTGTGATCGGGGGGGGGGGCGGATTCTAGGAGGAGCTCCTTAGCATAGCCAGTCCTCCAAGCTCTTACAGGGCTCTTTTTTGTAAGCTTTTGGAGGATTGGCTACATCAGATGTGTGTGACCTGATGTGCAAAGGAGCTCCTGCTAGAATTCCATGAAAAGTTTGGTTCGTCTCCCAGAGCCTGGTCTGTGTTGAAACATACCTGGAGGCTTTGCAGGTGGAGAGCCAGTTTGGTGTAGTGGTTAAGTGCGCGGACTCTTATCTGGGAGAACTGGGTTTGATTCCCCACTCCTCCACTTGCACCTGCTGGAATGGCCTTGGGTTAGCCATAGCTCTGGCAGAGGTTGACCTTGAAAGGGCAGCTGCTGTGAGAGCCCTCTCCAGCTCCACCCACTTCACAGGGTGTATGTTGTGGGGGAGGGAGATAAAGGAGATTGTGAGCCGCTCTGAGACTCTTCGGCGTGGAGGGCGGGATATAAATCCAATATCTTCTTCTTCTTCACCCCTGTCCGTGATACAGCAACACTGGTGGGTGCTTTGTCCTTGTGGCTTTAAAGGGGAATCAGACCAGTTCATGAAGGATATGTCCATCAGTGGCTATTAGTTATGAGGGCTAAATAGAGCCTCTGTGTTCAGTGGCAGTAGAATACCTACTGCTGATTGTGCAATACCAGGGGCTTTTGTACCTCTGACTATGGGACTTTCCAAGCTGTCTGGCTGGCTGCACTTGGGAACAGGTTGATCTTTGATCTGATCTTGAAGGAGTCTTCTTAAGTTGTTGTGTCTTCATAGCTGCTGTGGTCACAGCACATTACTGAGTAAGGTTGGAAAATTGAGTAGGTGTTGGAAAATGCCTGGAGACTTTGGGGGTGGATCCCGAAGAAGGCAGGGTTTCGGGAGGGGAGGGGCCTCAGCATGGTACAATGCTATACAGTCCACCTTTTGAAGCAGACATTTTCTCCAGGAGACCTGATCTCTGCAGGCTGGAGATCAGTTGTAAAAGTGGGAGATCTCCAGCCCCACCTGGAGGCTGGCAACCCTATTATTGAGATAGACAAGTAAAGACACCAACCATCCATATGACACAGGAGATTTTAAATGAACGTTTTAGGATATCAAGAGATCTGATAGCATTTAACAGATAGCAAGACTGTGACATGTTGGGACTGATGAATGCAGTTAGATTAGCAGTTCTAAAGCAGTGAGATGAACCTTCCTAGAGAGGCACATGAAAAGTTTGGTTCGTCTCCCAGAGCTAGGGTTGCCAGGTCTGTGTTGGAACATACCTGGATACTTTGCGGGTGGAGCCAGGAGATGGTGGGATTTGGGGAGGGGCCTCAGCATGGTACAATGCCATAGAGACCACCCTTCAAAGCCATTTTCTTCAGAAGACTGATCAAAGCCACCAAGTAATACACCAACTTTCAGTTTGCATTACAAGAATTGGGTATAACACATAATAAACAATACAATAATGAGCACCCACTTTGTGAATTCCAGTTGGATTATTTCCAAGTTTGGACATAGCTATTCATTTGGGGACGGGGGTTTCTGGCTCCTTTGGGGTTTCTGTTACTTTAAAAGGTCCTAGCACCACCGACCTTTATCATTATTGCCTTGTTTATTATGCGTTATACACAATTCTTGTAATATATATTTTTGCAGACAAAGACTGTGTGTTACTTGGTGGCTTTGATCAGTCTACCAATCACACCAAGTGCCCTTCAAACAGCAGCATTTCTTCAGGGGGGCTGATTTATTTATTGGATTTATATCCTGTCCTCCCCGCCAAAGCAGGCTGAACCAGAGATCAGTTGTAAAAGGGGGAGATTTCCAGGCCCCACCTGGAGGCTGGCAACCCTACCCAGACCCCTGCCAGTGAAGGCCTTCATTGGACCAGGGAAACATAATACTGAAGGTAGTGGTGGAGTAGGGGCTGACAGGGAAAGGGCTAGTTCTTAAGAGGAATTGGTGGAGCAGAACAGCAGAAGGTTTTGAAAAGTCAGGAGAAAGAAAGCAGGAGAAGGTCAAGCAGTGAAATGGTTGTTCTGGAGAAACAAGACAAGGGGGGCAGGTGGAAGAAGCCAAGGGAGGGGGGCAAGAGTGCACAGTCAAGGGACTGGAAATGCTTTGTTTTCTTTCTGACAATCAGATGCGCTACACAAAGAAGGTCTCCGTATGGCCAGTTGCCTTTGTGGGTGGTCTCAGGTTTGAGTCCCCAAAAGTGAGCCCAGCAGGAAAAGTGGTCGGCTGGAAAACTGTCTTTGATCCTAACCGGCCCTTTGCCATTGACATGGCAGGCTTTGCCATCAACATCAAACTGATCCTGGAGAAACCTCATGCCAGTTTCAAGCTGGATGGAGTGAAAGGAGGCTACCAAGAAACCAGTCTACTAAAGGATCTGGTGACCATGGATGGGTTGGAGCCCAAAGCTGCCAACTGCACAAAGGTATTAGAGAACCTATATGACAGTTTTTTCTCCTTCTAGCCATAATTCTTCATGTGATCTTCTGCCTCTGGAATCTTTGCATCCCAAATTGCATCTAATCTTGTTAGTTCAACCCAGAGCAGTTGTCGATTGGCTACTGTGTGCAGTAGAATGTGCTGATAGAAAGCTCTGAAATCTGGCATCTGTAATGAAACGGGACCAAAACACTTTCTCCCCTCACCAATGTTTTTGTAGTTCTGACTTACCAATGTTTTTGTGGTAGAGTCAGAGCTGACACAGATCCAAAAATTCATTTACTGTTGCCCCCAGGGTAAAAGCAGGACCACCTACATGTTACCTACATATCATTTTAGCAGCTTATATAATACAGACCAAAATATGGTTCAGATAGAGCAGGGGTGGCCAATGGTAGCTCTCCAGATGTTTTTTGCCTACAACTTCCATCAGCCCCAGCCATTGGCCATGCTGGCTGGGGCTGATGGGAGTTGTAGGCAAAAAAAATCTGGAGAGCTACCGTTGGCCACCCCTGAGATAGAGAACAGGTATTCCAGTGGGAATAGCTGCATTGCAGATTGCTCTAAATGATTTGAGTAAGCAAGCCAAGACATATGCAGTGGGGGAAAGGAATTTTTTAAAAAGTGGTACGAGTTACCATGGAATACAAAGGGTTCACCAAGGAGTACAAGATAATTGGTCCTGTGTGAAAACTCTTGGTCCTGTCTGTGGATCAAAATGTATCAGAACTTCAAGACTAACATTTACTCTAGCCTGAGATTACATTAGTCAGCTCACTTCTTCATATGATATTTATAAGGAAAATCACAAAAGGGGGGGGGGAGACAGAGGAGTTGGAGCAGAGAGACTTGGTGTGAATCCCATCATAAATCTTTCAGGTGTATCTTGTGTAAGGTATTGGAATGGATTTGGTAGTGAGTTGCCTACATAATAGGCAGGTGTAGATGGTCTTGTAAATAGCTGTACATCTGTGGGGATCATCCAGATGCTGAATGTGAACAAAAACCATCCACTGAATCTTCTAAGTTGAATTTAAAGTTGGAGGGAGAGGAATCAGTAATCTTCCTCTCAGCCAGTTATCTGTCCCTAAAGTAATTCTAGAGGGATATTTCACTTTATGCAGGGATGAACCTAGGTTTGCCCCTGGATGTGACCTCAAATGGGGTGCTGCAACCAGTCAATCACAGATCTCTGATGAGTGTTCTTATTTGTCATATATATGCTTTAAAAAAAAGCATACACCAAAACAATTCCGCCTGAAATGTCTTGGAGAATCAAAGGAAGAGAGGTGCAAATCAGGTTCTTATCAAGCATATAAATAAATAGTAAGAAGACTGGGAGCCTGTGAAGGTCACAGACAGGAGAATAGAGCAGTTTGGAAATCCCACCCCACCTCCCAAAATGTTTCCCTAGAGGATACTGTAAGCTCTTTGAAAATTACATAGACTAATTTCCCCTCCTTCCTTTATCCTTTAACTGACCCTCAGCTGTTTTCAACATGAAGTGTATCAGTTATCAAGCCTTTTTAAATATGTGTTTGTATGTGTGTGTTAGGGGTTTTTTTGTTTATTTTTAAAGAGTTTTTAAATATTAAAAGCATGTTTATTTTAAATAATGGTTTTAAATGTTTGCTTTAAAATATCCCTCAGCTTTTATAGATCGCTGTCACGTACATCTGCTGGTGCCTTCAGGCTCTGCTATGTGATTCTAATATGGCGTGAATTTCTTTTGATAGGTCTTGGTCTGGCACACAAGAACTGAAAGGCCAACTCTGGTTAATGAAGGCAAGCGTGGATTCACGGACCCAAGGGTGGAAGTGTAGGGAATTCATCCTATGCTGTGAGTGTTTTGCTGATCTCTCTTGTAGTCTCTTAAATAGCTCTACACCTATCTTAAATTTGGGATTCAAAAATTCAACCTTGGGGGCAACTTTATTAAAAGCATATAAAAACATTAGAAGGGCATTGCAAGGTCAGCTGAAAGGCCAGTCTAGTCCAGCAGCATCCTGCTTCCGACAGTGGCCAGCTAGGTGCCTCCTGGAAGCACCAAAACAGTGCAGGCAGCTGAGAAAATCTCCTGTTTATCCCCTCACAACTGCTGTTCAGACACACACTGCCTCTGTCCCCAAAGGATGCATTTAGCTTTCAGTGTTTGTTGTCATAGGTAAACCTTTCATTCATTTGAGCCTGCTTCGGCAGGGGAGGGCGGGGTACAAATAAAATTTATTATTATTATTATTATTTGTCTCATCCCTTTTTAAAAGCCCCCCAAATGAGTGGGCATCACTGAATCTTATGACAGTGAATTGTGTCAATTTGTTGTGCATTGTGAAGTTTTTTCTGTTCTTTTCCTGTGTCCTGAATCGACTTGTCATCCATTTCATTGGGCCACCCTGAGTTCTAATGTTATGAACAAGGAGAAAAATTTCTATCCATTTTCTTATCAGGCATAATTTTATAAACCAATGTTTATTTCTGGCAGTCATTTTTTTCTCGACTAATAAACACTGAAACGTTTTACCAAGAATTCTGATGCAGCTGTTTCTGGTCACAGCTGCCATGGAATAAGCATAGAGGCAGGACTGGCTTATTCACCTCAGGACAAGGCCCATAAGTGCATTAGCCAGTTTGGTGTAGTGGCTAAGTGGTTAGGAGCCAGTTTGGTGTAATGGTTAAGTGCACAAACTGTAATCTGAGAGAATTGGATTTGATTACCCACTCCTCCACCTGCTCCTGCTGTTATGACCTTGGGTCAGTCATAACTCTTTCAGAGCTGTTCCTCTCAAGAGCAGTTTTTGGAGAGCTCTCTCAGCCCCACCTACCTCACAGGTGTCTGTTGTGGAAAGGGGAAGGAGATTGTAAGCCAGTCTGAGACTCCAAGTGAAGGGCGGTGTATAAATCCAGTCTCTTCTTCTTCTCTTCTTATTCTAGTTGACACCTGTTTCCTCTCCTTCCCCTCTGCTTGTGTTGGACACTGCTCTCTACCAAAGGGTAGACATATAATTACTATTATCATATGGTATTGTGTGTAATATAGCTATGTTGTTAGAATATGTTGTTAGCCACCCTGAGCCTGCCTAGGCGGGGCGGGCGGGATATAAATAAAATTTATGATTATTATTATTATATGAGATCTGAAGATTGGCTGGCACCATTACATTCTAACTCTTTTAGCACCTCTAGTTGGTGAACTAGTCTTATTTGGGGGGCTGAATGAGCTCTGAGAGCTGTGACTGACCTCGGGTTGCCAGGTCATACCTGGCTTCCAGTGGAGGACTCCTGGGTCCATTTTGACCAAAATGCTAGAGCATCATACACAATGTGCTCAGCATGGTGGTGTCAATATGAGAGGGGATGTTCATGGTTGGGACTTCCCTTGCTGGCCAGCTAGTGGGTAAAGGATTTGGTCCCCTGAAATTGGAGAAAACCCCAGCCCAGCTGGGGATCGGCCACCCTAGTCTGACCTAGGGTCCCCAGCTAGCTTCATGTGGAGTACAGGGGCTGAAAATAAATTTGCATAGGCACTCGTATTAGCTACTATCATCCCTATTAGAGTCCACATACATTTCACTAGAAATGTTGGTTGAAATAATAATAATAATAATACATTTTATTTATATCCGGCCCTCCCCACCGAAGCAGGCTCAGGGCGGCTCACAACATGTAAATTTGATATACAATAAAGCATTCATACATTTCAATAGATAATACATTAAATAAAACCATCATTTAAAACCAACATTACTATTAAAATTAACATTTACGGTGCTACATCTCAGACCTTCAGTGAATATAGTGGTGGAAACGTCAACAGCGGATCTAACTTAACACCATATTTAGATGAAGGCATCTTAAAAAGAGTGGTCTTGCAGGCCCTGCGGAATTGATCAAGACTCTGCAGGGCCCGCACTTCATCCGGAAGTTGATTCCACCACTGTGGAGCTACCATCAAAAAAGCTCGTTCTCGTGTGGTCTTCAGTTTGGCCTCCTTTGGTCCAGGGATTGTCAACCAGTTTTTTCCCACTGACCTCAGTACTCTCTGGGGTTCATATGGGGAGAGACGGTCCCTAAGGTAGACAGGCCCTCAACCATATAGGGCTTTAAAGGTAATAACCAGCACTTTGTAACGAACCCGATATACAACTGGCAGCCAGTGCAGCTCACGCAGCCCTGGCTGTATGTGGTCCCACTTCAGGAGCCCTAATAACAGCCTAGCCGCCACGTTCTGCACCAGCTTCAGCTTCCAGGTTCAGCACAAAGGCAGCCCCATGTAGAGGGCATTACAATAATCCAGTCTCGAGGTGACCGTTGCATGGATCGCTGTTGCTAAGTCATGACACTCCAGGAAGGGGGCCAACTGCCTCGCCCGTCTCAGATGAAAAAACGTGGATTTGGCAGTGGCCACTATCTGGGCCTCCATTAACAATGAAGGCTCCAGTAGAGCCCCCAAGCTCTTGGCTCTGTGTGCCGCTTTCAGTGACACACCGTCAAAAACTGGGAGGGGGATTTCTCTTCCTGGAGTGCCACAACCCAAGCAAAGGACCTCCGTCTTCATTGGATTCAGCTTCAACCTACTCAGCCTGAGCCAACCTGTCACGGCTTGCAATGCTAGGTCCAGATTTTGAGGGACACAGTCAGGCTGACCATCCATTAATAGATAGAGCTGGGTGTCATCTGCATATTGATGACACCCAAGCCCATACCTCTGGCCAAGGGGGCGCATGTAGATGTTAAATAACATCGGAGAGAGAACTGCCCCTTGCGGCACCCCACAATTTAGTGAGTGCTTCTGGGACAGCTCTCCCCCAATTGCCACCCTTTGTCCGCGTCCATCAAGGAAGGAGCAAAGCCACTGTAAGGCCAACCCCCTGATCCCTGCGTTGGCAAGCCGGCGGGTCAGTAACTGATGGTTACCACCACGCCACCTCGGTCCAGGTGCCACTGGAGGTCATCTACCAAAGCAACCAGCACTGTCTCCGTCCCATGACCCGGACGGAAGCTGGACTGGTAAGGCTCTAAGATGGAAGCGTCATCCAGAAAACCCTGCAACTGTAACGCTACAGCCCTCTCAATAATTTTACCCCAAGATGGTAAATTTGAGACCGGTCGATAATTTGCCAATTCAGCCGGATCTGCTGTACTCTTTTTCAGGAGAAGGCAGACCATAGCCTCTTTAAGAGGTGTTGAAAAACACCCCTCTGAGAGGGATCTATTTACGATGTCCCATATAGGACATCTAAGTTCCCTCTGGCAAGATTTAATCAGCCAAGAGGGGCATGGGTCCAGATCACAAGTTGTTGGGTGTCAGTAGAGAGAAATGTGTCAGAATTCCAGATAAAGGGGTAACACTCAGCTGTCCAGAGCATGATTTGGCATACATAAGATCCCTGGCATCTTCACTTTAAAAAGAAAGATCTCAGTAACAAAGCTGGGAAAGACTGAGAGAGCTGCTTCTGGTCAGCATGGACAGTACTGTGCTAGGAAGACAATAATCTGTAGAAAGCTTCTAATGCTAATGGTGAGATGGTGCTGTCATAGAAATTCTTAAGTCACTGATGACAACTCCATGGTGACCCATTCTGTACTTCATAATCAACACTTGAAGTACCTGGAGTGTATTCAAGTGGCCCTTTGTGTGGTGATTGGCCTTTGATTCCTCCCCTGCACTATGATGCTTTTGCAACTACAATTAAACCTTATTTAGAAACTTTTACTGCAGTTGAGGTCATAGAATCGCAGAGTTGGAAGGGGGCCATACAGGCCATCTATTCTGACTCCTTGCTCAATGCAGGATCAGCCTAGAGCATCTCTGACAAGTGTTTGTCTAGCTTCTGCTTAAAGACTGCCAATGAGCTCACCAGCTTCCTAGGTAGCTGATTCCACTGCTGAACAACTCTTACTGTAAAATGTTTTTTCTAATATCCAGCCAGTTCCTTCCTAGCCTTAGTTTAAACCCATTATTCTAAGTCCTCTCCTCTGCTGCCAACAGGAGCAGCTTCCTGCCCTCCTTTAAGTGACAGCTCTTCAAATATGTTAGAACAATCCTGTCCCCCCTCAACCTCTTCTCCAGACTGAACTTTCCCAAGTCCCTCAGCCTTTCCTCCAGGCCCCTGGTCATCCACCTCGCTCTCATCTACACCCACTCCACATCCTTCTTGAAGTGAGGCCTCCAAAACTGCACACAATACTCCAGGTGTGGCCTGACCAATGTAGTGTACAAGGATACTGTGACATCTTGCAGTTTGGATGTTATGCCTCTGTTGATGCACCCCAAGATCACATTAGTCTTTTTTGTCACTGCATCACACTGGCTGCTCATATTTAACTTACGATCCACCAGTACCCCAAGATCTTGTTGACACACACTGCTACCCAGAAGTGTATCCCCCATTCAGTATGCATGCTGCTCATTTTTGTTCCCAGATGTAGAACTCAGCACTTATCCTTGTTAAATTGCATCTCATTCACATCCGCCTACTTTTCCATTGTGTTCAGATCTCGTTGAATTCTATCTTGATCTTATGATCCTTCCAGTTTGGTGTCATCTGCAAATTTCATGAGTAGCCCCTCCACACCCTCATCCAGATCCTTTATAAAAATATTAAAAAGTACCAGGCCCAGAACCAATGTTCTCTCTAAGGTCTGCAGTCTTGTGAGCAGAAATTTTTTTCCTGTGAGCCCAAAATGGTGCTAGCTTTAAAACTGTAAGCAGAAGGGTCTAGAGCAGGAGTGTCAAACTTGCGGCCTGGGGGCCAAATCAGGCCCCCGGAGGGCTCCAATCAGGCCACCGAGCAACTGGCTGTCATCTGCTTCCTTCTCCCTCTCTCTTGCTTCCTTCTGCATGACAGCTTGCTTTGCAAGGCTTCCTCAATCGCACAAGAGCTACAGAGCAAAACCTCTATGTTCTCCATTGGATGAGGCTCCTCCCTTGGGGGGGGGGAGAGCTTGCTTTGCCAGGCTCTTTCAATCACACAGCAGAGTTGCTGAGCCAAGCCTCTCTTCCATCTATTGTCTGAGGCTCCTCCCTCCCCTGGTCCCCTGGGGAAGGAAGGAAAGAGCCAGAGCTTCCTTTGCCCAGTTCCTTGGATCCCATGGCAGAAATACAAAGAAAGCACCTTTAAGGCCAACAAGTGCTAATGTTTTAAGCATGTTTTATTTTTAAGTTTTCTTAAAATATATTTGTGTCCTTTATAAAGTTTATATTTCTTCTACCTAATCTTAAATAGAAACACACATGGCCCAGCCAAACATGGCCTGACCCGACAAGGTCTCATTCATGTCAGATCCAGCCCTCATAACAAATGAGTTTGACATCCCTCTAGAGAATTACAGCATCATCAGAATACCTCTTTCAAAGCAAGTAGCTAGTAACACCTTGAAGACTAACAAAACTTGTAGCAGCGTATGAGCTTCCGTGAGTCACTGCTCACTTCTGAGAAGATTAGAGGGCTTCTGAAGAAGTGAGAAGCAACTGAGGAAAGCCCCACCTCCAAGCTATATTCCCTAGATTCATCCCCAACACCCCAAACACACACACACATCCCCTACATCCCAAAACACACACACATCCCCTACACACACAGCTTCGACACCCAAAACACACACACATCCCCTCCACACAGCCCCTACAACACACACAGAGCTCCTACACTCAAAACACACACACTCACACACAGCCCCTACGCACACACAGCCCCCAAACTCAAAACACACACACACATCTCCACACACAGTCCCTACAACACACACACAGCCCTTGCACCCAAAACACACACACACAGCCCCTACACCCAAAACACAGATACACACAAACATGAAGCTCCCCCCCCCCCCCCAGCCTGGTTGGAACCCTCTCTCTCCCCGCCTCCCCATCGGACTGAGGCCTTCCCCCTCCCCACCATGGTGGCACTGGCAGTGAGTAGCCCATGAAGAGCCTCACTGCCACCGTGCTTTTAAACAGGACATGGGGAGGGGGGAGGAAAAGGAACCACACTCTCCCTGGACTGCACAGTTCCTTCCTCCCCCCGCCCCCCATGTCTCTTTAAAAAGCACATGGCGGCGAGGCTCTTCATGTGCTACTCGCCACCAGCACTACATTTAGGTGAGCATTTGGGAGGAGGAAGAGAACCACGGGCAGGTGGGTAAAGGGACTGGGGCTCTATTTCCCCCCTCCCCCTCTTGGACTGAGGCATCCCCTGCATCCCTGAAGGCAGCACAGGCAGTGAGTGGCCCATTAAGAGCTTCGCTTCCATGTTCTTTTTTCCCTTCGCTCTCACGACTCCAGACGGCTCCAGCCAGACCACGCGGTTCCAATTCTTCCAATGTCTCTTTAAGCAGCACAGCCAACAGTCCCCCCCCCACCTTCCTCCAGTGACGCTGACCACTGAGCTTGGTAGCTGATGAATAGCAGAGCCACCAGGTCAGTTCAGAAGGAGGAAGATGGCCAAAGGGGAAATGGTGAGAGGCTGGCGGGTGGGCGGGGCCACCAACTCCTCCAAGAAGCTGCACTGGGAGAAAAATCCCTGCACTGGACTCTGAGAATTTGTGCACTGGCGCAGTCCAGCACATGCTAAAGGGAAGCTTGCCCAGAACCAAACTCTGTGGCACCCCACTGGACACCTCCCTCCACTCAGATGAAATTCCATTGACAACTACTCTTTGAATGCGGTTCTCTAACTAGTTCCCTATCCACCTAACTATTCTAGAGTCCAGTTCACAGTCCCATCAGAATGTCAGTAGGGAACCCTGTCAAAAGCTTTACTGAAATCCAAGAAAACATCATCAACATCATCAATAGGATAGCACATTGATAGATCGTTTTCTTGTTTTAACTGCTGTAAACTATTTAATGTATTTTAATATTCATTAATCTTATTGTTAGAATTTTATGTTGTGAGCCGCCCTGAGCCACCTCGGTGGGGAGGGCGGAATATAAATCGAATGAAATGAAATGAAACAACATTCCCTTGATCCAGTAAGCTCATCACTCGATCAAAGAAGTGCACTAGAATAAACTGGAGCAGGTCTCTGCAGAAGGGGATTTACTGTTGCAGTGTTGAAGTGCACTAGATGGTTGTTTCTTAACTTCATAGATAGGGGCTCTGTTTCTCAACTCTAGTAAGAGCAATCATGGTGGGGTTCCTCAAATGAACGATTGTGTATGTGTTCCAGGTATGTTTAATGTGTTATCTCCAACCCACAACCACAGTTTCTGCCCTATGACCTCCTAGAAATGAATTCTGTGGGTCAACGGGCAAGACTCTGAAACTCAACAACAGAGAAGATTTTATTTCTCTCAACAGTTAAACTTGCCCAAGGGCAAGAATCGAAAAACCACCCGTATGCAGGAGTAGAGCATAACTGTTCCTTTGTTCTCCAAAATGTGAGCTTTTGTATTTTATAAATATATCAAGAAATGAGGAGATATGTGGAGAAAACCTGGATTTAACTGCCTTTAAGAACTGTCAAGCTCTTGTCAGCCTGAACTAGGCTACAGTGCCTGGTTTGTTACCCTGAGGCTGGGCCTGAGGTGGGGAGCAGTTACACATTGGTTCTGAATGATCTCAGAGACACAAAAAATACCTAGTATGACTTTGAAGGGACTTAATCATGTGCAGGGATTTAGAAATCTAAGAGGATTTTCTATGTAGATTTTAGTAACAGAGATTTTCATTTCTATTAATCCCAATGGGGGACTCTCCCAGGAGTCTTCCAGTAGATTGCGCTCTGTGTAGTAATGTGTGCCACAATACCCACTTTACTGAAATGAAAGAGTGAAAGTAGACTCATACAAGATCAAAAGTAAGGGTGAGATCATCATGCTAAATGCGAAGCTCTGGCCACATGGGGAGGGACGGTGGCTCAGTGGTAGAGCATCTGCTTGGTAAGCAGAAGGTCCCAGGTTCAATCCCTGGCATCTCCAAAAAAGGGTCCAGGCAAATAGGTGTGAAAAACCTCAGCTTGAGACCCTGGAGAACCGCTGCCAGTCTGAGTAGACAATATTTGATGGACCAAGGGTCTGATTCAGTATAAGGCAGCTTCATATGTACTTTCTCCCTTTCAGTAACATACAGAGAGATGTTTCTTGCTACCACGTGTCATTAGTGGCTGATAAGAGAGCAAGGTAGAAATACACAATGCCATGAGATCAGGACATTACTAAGTACTACTAGATGTTACGGAGCAAGGAAAGAAGGTAAACTAAACACAGCATTTCCCAATTTTGGTGGTAGCCTTACAATTAGACGTAGCATCTTGCTGGGTCCCAAGTGAAGTCCAGTTCTTCACATAATATGGCATGACACCCATCACAATAACTACTCAGCTGTGTCTGTATCAAGAGACTGTGGTGGACCAGATGGCCATTGCTAGAATTCTACACTTTTGATTTTCTTCTGTGGTCTATGTTTATTAAACCTAGTGAAATTGTGAAATGGTATGCTAGCTTGTTTCTTGTAGCCTGCCATGCTTCCTTCATTTCAGGACCAGCCTGCGTGGGATGAGAGCATTCCACATGGAGGATTGTTTTATTTTTTATCCAGCACTCACAGGGTTTAAATAAAATGTGCCAGAAACTCTGGCTTATTGCCCATCCCAAACCCAATCCAAACTGGGGTCTTATGCTGACAATCCCCTTAATGTGGATGACTCTGGATGGAGCCATCTTCTGCAGCAGTCAGAGAAATGGGATAGCTGCTTGGGAGCCCTATGGCTGATCTGGCTCCCAGCAGCTTGAGGCAGGCTAATGGGAGAAGGGGGCACCCAAGGATGAGGCTGGCAGACTGAGCAGGCAGAAGCCAAGCAACAGCTACAAGTACCAAGGTGGCCAACTACAGAAGCAAGAGTAGATTATGTATGCGACCAAAGATGCAGCAGCATGATGACTGAGAAGGAGAAGTTGATTGAGTGTTCTGGATACTGGGGGCGAAGGTAAAGGAGATTGTGATCACTCTGAGATTCAGAGTATAGGGTGGGATATAAATCCAATATCATCATCATCTTCTGCTTAAGTGCTAGATAACAAAGCAATGAATTTTGTGGGGGAGATAGTGTTTAACCATTTGGAGATGGACACATGAGATGCCTTATACTGAATCAGACCATTGGTCCATCAAGGTCTACCCAGTCTGGCAGCAGCTCTTCAGGGTCTCAGCACAGGACTTTCATATCAACTACTACCAGATCCAGTTTGGTGTAGTGGTTAAGTGTGTGACTGTAATCTGGAAGAATCAGATTTGATTCCCTACTCTTTCACATGCAGCTGCTGGTGTGACCTTGGGTAAGTCACAAGTTTCCTCAGAGCTGTTCTCTCAAGAGCAGTTTCTGTCAGAGCTCTCTCAGCCCCACCTACCCCACAGGGTGTCTGTTGTGGGGAGGGAAAGAGAAAGGAGATTGTAATCCACTCTGAGACTCTGGGTGAAGGGTGAGGTATAAATCCAATCTCCTCCTCCTCTTCTTTTTCCAACTGGAGATGATGGGGATTGAATTCAGGACCTTCTGCATGCAAAGCAGAGGCTCTTCCACTGAGCCATGGCCTCTCCTGTGTCTCTTCCACTATTTAAGTAGCACTCCAAAGCTCCAAGAGAAGAAAGAAGAAGGAGAATTATGTGGATCCCCTTTGTCCTTGTTTAAAATGAAAACAAGTTCCTAGACCATTATAAAGTAAGCTTGAAAATATATGAGCAAAATTGTATACATTGTCTGATGCTGAAAAGAGAGTAGCTTAGTAGGTTTTCCAGTGGTTTAGGAAAAGCTAAGTGGGAGGGCATGCAGTTTGAATCCATGGCATCTATGATTTGAAAAAAGGGTTAGGTTAGTAGGTGATGTGAAAGACCTTTATGAGACCCTGGAGAGCTGCTGCCAGTCACGGGAAACAATATTAACTTTGATAAGGCAGTTTCATAAGTGCACAAGGGAGGCCCCAGCTTTAATCCCTGGCATCTCCAGTTAAAGGATTCCAGGTGGCAGGTGTTCAGAATCACTTTTCTATGCTTTCAGACTTTATAGAATTTCTGCCAGCCAGGGCAGGTAGTGCTGATGAGCCAAAGGTCTGTCTTGGCATGAGGCAGCTGTATATGTTCTGTGTGTCTCTGTGATGACTATCAGAAACAAAATCAATTATACAAAAGCACACCTGCAAACTTAATTCCATAATTTATAAAACAAAAAGCTTTGATTTCAGTGAAGCTGGTTACAGCATTTAGGTTATCTTTCTGCAAAAGTGAATAAGCTGCGAGCACATGGTACACTTCCTCTAGAGAAGCCAAGCAGATCTGGTACAGTAACCTGCCCAGATGGTAGAAACCTCCACTCCCCCACCCCCACATGCTACTGCATTTGGCCATCCTGAGTGCTTTGGCTGAAGACCAGGGCATAAGTTTAGTGAAGAAAAAGAGTAAGAACAGGGTGGTGGTGGTTGTTTTTGCCATCAAGTTGTAGCTGGCTCATGATGACCCCCAAGGGGTTTTCAAGATAAGAGACTAACAGAAGTGGTTTGCCATTGACTCCCTCAGCATAGCGACCCTGGTATCCTGTGCTAGTCTTCCATTCAAGTACTGACCGGGGCCAACCCTGCTTAGCTTCTGAGATCTGACAAGTCCAGGCTACTCTGGGATATCCAGGCAGAGCAGGTCTACAAATTATGCATTAGGAAGGAGAAAGGAGATTTTGGACAACACCATAGAGTGCATGGGGAGGGGGGAGAGGAACTTTTTTATGCTCCTCAGTATAAAGAAGAAAAATGCTCCCTGCATGAAGCAGATTCAATCAAGTAGAAATGTTCAGTTTAGCCACAGGAGAAAGTAAGTTGGTATGGGCTAATACAGAGTACTGGTGAAAAAAAGTAGCTAAAAGTATGCCCTCTCAACTTCTGTTTTGAACCCATCAAAGGAAACACTTTTAGAAAGTCACTTTCACTCTGGAATATAGCCCCCTTGTGTGCAGCTTACTACTCTTAAGAATAAAGTTAAAAAATGTAACACCCTCTCACCCCGCCCCCCCCCCCACACACACGCTTGGAATTGGAAGCAATAAGGGTCTAGAGGTTGGGCACTTCAGTCTGCCAGAGGATTCTGCAAAACAGGTTGGATGGCTCCAAGTCTAATTACATGAATTCATTCTACAAAAGCAGCCATTACCCAAAATGGTCAGGACAGGGATCTTCAGACTAACAGTGCTGTAAGATCTGTCTAGAGTTAACTAAGTAGCTCTCCTTTGAAGATATATGTGTGCTTGTATGCTTTCCATAGCATTTATATAAGACAGAAAAGAAACATCAGAGGTTTTCAAACTTTATCATAGCAGGCTATGGTGAATTTTTTAAAAAAAAGATTAGATCCATTCCACTCTGAGTAACAGAAAGGTGAGATAGATGCTCTGGTCTTTCTCCCAGCCACAGAGGTCAAAAGGTGGGTGCAGGGCCAGCGTGCCCATTAGGCGACCTTAGGCAATCACCTAGGGTGGTAGCCCTGGGGGGTGTCTAATTGGGTGCCCCTTGGGAGGGTGGAGGCTGCCCCTTCCTCCTGCGTGATTTAAATCACCTGGGAGGGCACCAGGAGTAGCTGCTCCTCTTCCCACCAGTGAAAGGTCCTGGCGATCAACTGATTGGCAGGACCTTTCACTGGGGCAGGGAGCGCTGGCAGAAGCAATTGGGCCGGCCTCCCTCTCCATTTAAAGACCCCACTGACCAGTTGGTTGGTGGGCTCTTTAAATCGCGCAGGGAGGCATGTGGCTGCTCCTGCCACTCTTCCCATGCAATTTAAATTGCTGTGGGGGCAGCCCCAGCTTAAATTGCTGCCCCCATGGCAAGCCTCTGCCAGCAATCCAAATCATGCAGGAGAAATGGCAGAAGCAGTGTGTGCTTGTATGCTTTTCATAGCATTTATATAAGGCAGAAAAGAAACATCAAAGGCTTTCAAACTTTATCATAGCATGCTTCCCCACACTTGTGCCACATAGGTCTCCACCATCTTGGACACAGGAGGCAGGAAGGCAGTTGGCAAGTGGCTGTTCCTCCAGGCCTGCACAAGGCAGTAAGCCTCTGGTGACCAGGCTCTGGGCAGTGGGAGTTACACAGAGGCAAGGCCTCAGAACTTGGATGAGAAGTCCCGACCCTCCCAGCAGGCAATTCCTACAAAGGATCAGGTGGTGGCGTAGGGTTACTGGAGAGAGAGAAAAACCTCTCCAGAAGTTGGGAAAACTTTGGAGGGGAGAGTGAACCCTGGCCTGCAGGCCAGAACAGGACTGTTCTGCCACAGCTATACCTGGAAATGGGCACCTATTGCAAGAACATCTTTTGCCTCCCTTATGTCCTGAGCAGTTGTATTGTGTGATGGATATCTTACAAGACCCAACATGGTTTTCTGACACCAACATATTCACTAGAGTAGATACAAAAACTTTCAGCCCATTCTCTCAAATTATCCATTATCTACTTGAGTAGATAGACAGTGTTGTGTATGGTTGCACCAGGATCTGAGGTACCCAAGTTCAAATCCCCACTTTGCCATGGAAACTCTGTAGGTGACTTTGGGCAAGTCACACAGTCTAAGCTACCTCGCAGGGTTGTTGTGAGGGCAAAATGGGAAAGAACAGAACAATGTAATCTGCTTTGAATTTACTCCCTACTGAGGAGTAAGGTAGGGTATGAATGAAGTAAATACATAAATTAATTAGTCTTTAATAATTTCAGTCTTTTTGGTCAAAGAGTTTCTATCACAAATACTGAATCATCTCCATGTGATTTACTATGTAAAGTACTACATGGTTTGGAATGTCACTAGTGCTTTTTAATATTTCTGGAATACTGCTGAACAATGCTCCCTCTAAGCTATGAAGTCTTGTAAGCAAAAATTCTACTTCATGAGCTACTGGCATTAAAGTTGTGAGTGTGTGATTTGGCTACTGCATAAATTAGTTTGCTCTGGGGCCATCCTTCCTGAGCTAAGACAAAAATATGTGAGCTAGAGGCTAAAAAACTTAACTAGCTCACACTAATTCAGCTTAGTAGGAACACTGCTCCTGAATAAGCTCATTCAGTTCTGCAAAGGATTGACTTCCTGGAGCTGGATGGGTTACAGCTGCCTTGGATCAAATAAAAAGCCTGAAGATTCTTTTGGACTCAATCCTTCTATTAAAGAAGTAGATGCTGTTGCCATTTTTCTGTTTCTTTGTAGATTGCCCTCCCATCTAGACTAAACTAACTTGGCCACCCTCACTCATGCTTCAGTAACTGCCATGCTGAACTGGTGTATATGTGAGGCTTTCCTTAAAGACAAGTTGGAAATTTCAACTGTTGCAAAGTCTGGGTGGTGTTGGGTGGCATATTCTTAAACAGTTACATCGAGCACCACTTTCCTCTAGGGTTAAGTTCAAGGTGCTGGTTTGTACCTTGAAACAGCCCTTCACAACCTGAGAGCCACATGCCTGGAAGACAGTCTCTTGTCACAGGAATCCACACTGCATGCCTCATTAGTACTGCCATCTCCCCCACCAGCTGTGCACAGCAAAAGCAAGGGAGCAAGGAGCTGCATAAAGTTTCCTCTCTGTTGTCCATTTGCAGGGTTTGTAAGGCTGTCCTATACTGCATGGCTTTTTAGAGGTATTCATATTTAATCATTGTTGACCTTCACATTAACATTTTATCACATCATGCTTGATTTTCTAGGTTGTTGTCTGATTTGTGTTTTGTAACGCTATCTTAACTGATTGTATCTGAAGAAATGTGCATGCACGCAAAAGCTTATACCCAGAATAAACCTTTCTTGGTCTTGAAGATGCCACTGATTTCAAACTTTAACTGATTGTAATCTGCTTTGAGGGAGGGAAGGCAGCCCGGTATAGCCTGATCTAAGAAGCTAGGCAGGGTTGGGACTTGGAAGGGAGACCTCCAAAAAAAGACTTTGCAGAGGAAGACAATGGCAGAGAGCCAGTTTGGTGTAGTGTTTAAGTGTGCCGTCCCTTATCTGGGAGAACCAGGTTTGATTCTCCACTCCTCCACTTGCACCTGCTGGCATGGCCTTGGGTCAGCCATAGCCCTGGCAGAGGTTGTCCTTGAAAGGGCAGCTGCTGTGAGAGCCCTCTCCAGCCCCATCCACCTCATAGAGTGTCTGTTGCAGGGGAGGAAGGTAAAGGAGATTGTGAGCCGCTCTGAGACGCTTCGGAGTGGAGGGCGGGATATAAATCCAATATCGTCGTCTTCTTCAAATTGTCTTTGCTTCTCACTTGCCTTGAAAACCCCTTGCTGGGGTCACCATTAGGGCTTGAAATTATCTTATTAATAGTACTAGTAAGTACAAAAAAGGATTAATGCAGTGATGCTCTGTATTCTTGGTGCTTTGGGGGGGCACAGTGGAATGGCTTCTAGTGTCTTGGCCCCACTGATGGAGCTCCTGATGGCACCTGGTTTTTTTGGCCACTGCGTGACACAGTGTTGGGCCATTGGCCTGATCCAGCATGGCTTCTCTTATGTTCTTATCTGCATAAGCAGTGATGCAGCCCTCTTTAAAAGCAGCATCTTGCTCCCCATAGACCAGGGGTGTCGAACTCATTTGTTATGAAGGCCAGATCTGACATAAATGAGACCTTGCTGGGCCAGGCCATGTGTGTCATAAAGTGTAATGCCAGGTAGCGGAGATATAAACCTTATAGGGCACAGACACAACTGAAGGGTTTTTTTTTTTAACTTAAAATAAAACATGCTTAAAACATTACCATATTTCCAATATTTTGTTTAACTGATTAACTGACCCCTCTTGCTCTGAATTATTGCATCAAAATCTGGGGACAATGTCTGTGCTGTAGCAATCTTGACTATGTTGTTAAGAGGTGTATCTGTAAATTACAAGCCTACTTTATTTGATTTATTGAGATGGCTGGGCATTGTGAGTTTTTGTACATAAGTGCTTTGTGTGCTGGTCAAGAACATGTGACGACACCATAGACTGGGGGTATCTGTTTATCTATAAAATGATAATCTTCCCCAGAAAAATAACTGCAACTTCTATGAGGCAGTGCAAGTAAAGAGAGACAGCCAGTATTGTGATCACTATCAGCCTACTTACTATCTGAGAAGCCTGGGTTCAAAATCTGCAGTCCACACAGGAAATGTGCTGGACACACACTCAGCCTAATCCACCTCACTGTGGATTGTGATTATTCCTCATCTAAATTGCTTTCCTATTGAAAAAGACTGCATCAGGGCATGAATACAGTGAAAAGGGGAGGGAACCCAGTTGCACCAAGGAGAGCCCTGACAAAACGAGCTTAACAACACAGAGAGAGCAAGGCAAAAAACCTCATACCTTGAATAAAACAGTGTTAAAGCTCTTAGGGGTGTTTTTTCCATTTCTCCAGTGAAATTGAGGCAGCCGAGCAAAGCAGCCTCTGCTCTTTCCCCCTTCCCCCTCCCTTTTCCCCAAAGGAGGAGGAGGGAGGAGAAGCCTTAGCCAATGAAGGGCCTTGGCTCTGTAGCTCTGCTGCTTGATTAAGACAGCCAGACTGTATCAATTGCAAGGCAGAGCTACAGGGCAAAGCCCGTCCATTGGCCGAGGCTCCTTCTCCATCCTCCTCCCTTGGGGAAAAGGGAGGGGGGAAGAGGGAAAGAGCCAGAGACTGCTTGGCTGCATTGCAGGGAAAAGCGTGAAAATGGCAACCAAAGAAGCAGACAAGAAGCACAAAAATGGCAACCAAAGGAAGTAGGGAAGGAAGAAGAAAGCAGACAAGGGCCATTTACTGGCGGGCCTGATTGGAGCCCTCTCAGGGATGGATTAGGCCTGTGGGCCACATGTTTGATACTCCTGCCATAGACTATGTAGCTACAGTGGGGACAGGGTGGGTCATACCCACTCAGTCATGAGCTCCGCTCCAGCGACAGCCAGCAAGGGAGCAGAAAGCTGCCGTCTGCTTCCTCCCCCCCCCCCCTTGTGACACCTGTAGAAGAGGAAGCCAGTAGATGAGGAAGAGGACTTGGGTCCCCCCCCCCCCTTTTAAACACTGAAGAGGACTTGTTTCCCTCTTCCAAATACCCTGTCCTTGATTAGATTTTAAAGGAACAGAAGCAAGAAGGGAACAAGTGCTGTCTTAGCAATCAAGGGCACATCACTTCACCACTATAACCATCTGTACATAGTCAGAAGTCTTTGTTTTGCACTGATAGCTCATTTAGAAAGAGGGAATGTGTGTGTTTGTGCATTTGGATTTTCTGCCTCCTGGCCCAAACAAAATGCACAGATTGTGAAGTGTCTTGAAAAGGTTTGATTTAGCCTAGCGACTCTCTGTATCTCTCTATAAAGAGATCCACCTCACACTTTAGTAACCCTGGGGCTAAAAGGACCATTTGCAAGATGTTCTTCAACTACAGGATTAAAAATATTCTTTTGTGTTTTTGTTATCCTCAACATGCCCTCCAGAAGAATCAAAGAGGAATGCAGTTGCTATTTGATGATTACATAATGAGCAAAAAAGAAGGCTGGGGAGGGAGGAAATGTTTTTTTCTCCGTTTAGGGTATGCAGTCTCCACTGTTGATATCTTGATCCAAAATGATTATTGCTTCTTTGCAGGAGGCTAGTGTTAGAGAACTGACTCAGAATAACCAGAGACTATGCAGAGTATCTTCTGTCTCTCTTCTGGGATAGCATATCGATTGGACATACTGTATAAATAACCATCCTTAAGCATGGAAGTAAAACATGGCTGTTTTCTAGGATAGAGGCAATGCTCAGACATTTAATTTCTGTGCAGGCTTGAAGAAACCATAGTATTAAACCCATGTTTGTTTTCTATCCTTCTTTATAATACAGTTTCTTCTGAGTACATTCAAAATGGGAAAAAAGAAATCAAGAACTTTTTTTTCTGTACTGCTAATTTCTTGTTCAGTGGTTACAATTCAGTCAAAATATGTCATTCTCAGCATGGCCAGATCTGTGGATACTTAAATCTAGAGGCTAGAGCCATAAACAGACAAGACACATCTTTCTTCAAACCTGAAAAATGTCTCAGGTTTGCAGAAAAATCCAAATATAAAAAACCCTCAGTGAATTTTTAAAATCAAATTTAAAAACACTAAAATAATAGAAGCAGCCCCTCTATCTTTAAGAGACTACTGCATTCACTGGCTATTGCTAGGCAACAATAGTATTGCCAGCCTTCAAGCTTTGGTTTCTGACTGTAAAAGGTAGGGGGAGAGGGCAGGACCCTTTCTGGGGCTTACTCATCTGCCACCCCATGAAAGCCATTATGAGAAAGGCAGAGTCTAAATGAAGTAATAAATAGAGCAGAAGACGAGGGGGGCAAATATAGGTTGTTTGGTTGATGGAGGGGAGAGACAGAAGTAGCAAAAGGATGAGGATTGCCTAGAGGAGACAGAGGAAATACTGGAAGAGGGGTACAGGGGAAAATGAGGTGCTCCCTGCAGGTTCTTGTGGGTTCCCACATCACACAACTGAACCTGCCAGCCAGCACTGGGCAACTTGGCCATATTTTTCCTGGGTAGAGGCTGCTGGGGAAGGGAAGGAGGAAAAACTGAAGGCAGAGGGGCAGATAAATGTAGGTTGAGTGGTGGGTAGGAAGGAGAGAAGGAGACAGAGAAAGAGAACAGACAATGAGGGCTTCTCAGGGAAGGGGGAAAGGAAAGAGTGTGGAAGGAGAAAATGAAATGACTCCATAAGTCCTTGTGGGTCCCCCACTTTATATCTAATTCTCAACACAGTGCCATCTGTGGATACTTAAATCCAGGGAATGGAACTATAAGCAGACTGGATAGAGTAACCTCCAGAAAAATCTGAAATCTTAATAAATTAAGAATTGCATCACCTGTAAAGTATGGTTTCAGTGACCATTGTGTGGCTACTGGTTAACCACAAGAGTATTCCCAGATAAAACCTTGGGTTCTGTCAGTAAAAGGCAGGGGGAGGCCTTTTTCAGGTCTATTTTGGTTTCTTACTCCAGCGCTGCCCTCTTCCCCTTCTGCCCTGGACGGAGGACTCATCAGGACTAGGCCCAGTGTCAACAACCCAACAACCTGCTACTATGCAATCTGTGTAACACCAGTGTGAACCACATATTGCCACACAACTCAGATGGGCCCAGCTGCAGCATCTGTACAACTTGCACAACTGCTGGCCCAGCAGTGACCGCCACACATACAACTCATCTGAGCAACTTGTTACTACAAAGCTTCTGTAACTTGGCCAGACCTTCCCCAGAGTAAGTGAAAGCTGACAGCCAGAAGTTCAAGTGTCAAACTAGGATCTGAGAGACCCATGTTCAGATCCCCACTCTGCAATGGAAGTTTGCTGGATCCAGTGGGAGCCAGTTTGATGTAGTGGTTAAGTGTGCAGACACTTATCTAGGAGAATCGGGTTTGATTCCCCACTTCTCCACTTGCAGGAATGGCCTTGGGTCAGCCATAGCTCTTGCAAGAGTTGTCCTTAAAAGGGCAGCTTCTGAGAGAGCTCTCTCAGCCCCACCCACCTCACAGGGTGTCTGTTGTGGGGGGAGAAGATAAAGGAGATTGTGAGCCACTCTGAGATTCAGAGTGGAGGGCGGGGTATAAATCCAATATCATCATCATCATTCCTAGTGGCGTTGAACATTGTTTTCTTGAACAGCAACCCCTCCCCAAATCCAGTATGAGAGATTGGTTTTGAAACTGAGAAGTTTAAAAGAACCTCATTATGTGGTGAGAGGGGAGGGTCAGTTCCAAGTAAAAACCCAAAGATTTTGCCCCATATGTTCATTCCAATGTCCCTTTGTGTGTTTATTTTTCAGGTGGCACCATCCCAGCATCTCTGTCATGTGCAGCACATTAATGCAAGGATCAAGATAACATTCTAGTTGTGTCCATATCTACCAGCTTCCAAGTCCCCAAGAGCCATAAAAAAACAAAGTCAATATGGTACCCAAGTCCATTGTTTACTTTCTACTCTGACCATTTTGCCATATATGCAGGTGAAAATATTTTTTTGTTTCTGTGTTTATTATTTATTTGTTGGAAAACACTTTTGAAAAATTGGCCACGGGCCAAAAATATACCATCTTGGAAGTGAAAGAAGAGCCAGGTTTCCACAGTGAACAGAACTCTCTTTGATAATCCTGCATCCCTGAATAAACATATACAGCCCTGTTTTGTGAAGCACTGAAACATGCCCTTGTAAAAACTTAACCCCAGCCATGAGAGGTGGGGCTACCCTGAAGTATGAACAGTGGGATATTCTATCATTAGGCGGAAGAGTTGCTCTCAGAATAGTTAAAAAGCTCATCCCATCTAAGGGACTCACTAGCCAGAAGTTAGGTGGTCAGCAAGTATTTGCCAGCACTAAAAATGTACGTTTTACCTGCAGCTCATTATTTGGATGTGTGAAGATCATCATCAGCTCCTTTTTTGAAACTGAAAAATTCTGAACAAGGTTCCAGAAATCTCCAGTGACTTAAATGTGAAGGACAAACTTGAGCTAGAAACTAGAGTCACTTGACTCAAAGGCTCCACGTTTGCAATTTGGTGGTATCCAATCTTGATGCGCTGTATTCTTTAGATAACCCCCCCTCCGCCACCAGTAACTGTTAGAGGTAACCATTTCAACAAGTGCAGAATGTTTCTTAGCCTTTCTTGGTGAACTGAGGAGACATCTTGGGCAATAGCAAGACTACGTGCTTCGTGGAGGCATCTGGTTGAACACTCTGAGGAAACAAGACAGTGAACTAGATGGATCCTTAGTATGGTCCATCAGAGTTCTAAGAGCTTTGTATACTTTTTGCTCATTCTGGAACTGCTGGTGTGCTTGTATAATCCATTTTGCACTGCTATGAACTCCAGAAAAACAAGATATTTGGAATGAGCAGGTAGTGCTCAGCAATACTGAGCCACAGACTCCCAAATTTTCACAGTATTCCATGTGAGAACCTCAGAAATGCACAAAACAGCATCACCCAGAAAGAAGACTTGAGTGACTTGGCAAAGGAATCAGGATGACTACTAAAAGCCCAGATTGCTGAAATGTCTGAAGAGAGCATTCATACCCACTAGCAGCCATCACACCTGCATTTGCAATTGAGAAAAGTTTGTCAGGATATCAGCAAGGCTTAGGAAAAGGCTGGATTCAAGGACCAACAATTAATTTGTGAGCCAAATTCTGAAAAAGCATGGTGGTTTGAAAGCACAAGTGTTTGTCTCTGTAATAGGCTGCATTCACACAACAAATAGCACATCCCAGGTTTTTTCATATGTGTTGGAAAGTTTCACAAGTGAGGAAACTGAAGGAAGACATTATTAAGCAACTGAGCCACTCCTGCAAGTGCTTATGAAACAGCAGGACACCTATTTTTGTTGGTTGACTTATTTATAACCTGTGTCTGATCTGCCTATTCCATTTGTGTTAACCTGGTTCATCAGGCATGTTTATGGTAGAGAATTTTTCCCCATTCCTTCTTCTGAATCTCAGTAGGGAATAACAAATTTCATGCTCACTGCTGAAATGCCATATATATTTCATGCTCACTGCATTATAAAAAAAACCTGGTGTCTTAAATTAGCAAAATAATTAGAAGCACAGTAATGAGGAAAGTCTGAAATCTAAAAGAGAAAGAGACTATGTGGGTGTTCAGGCTAGCAAAAAGGGTTTAACAAGCTTTTCGGTTCTCTTACCAGCTGCTTCTTTGAGGTAAACCACTGAGGTCATTTCATTATAGCACATACCTCCAACACAATCCTGAGAATTTTCTGAGGAAAATTACCAATTACATTTTATCTTGCCTTTCATGCAAGGACTTCAGGGTGATATACGGTTCTCCCCTCCTCTGTTTTATCCTCACAACAGAGGAAGGTCAGAATGATTGGCTCATGGTCAACAAATGAGCTACCTGGCTGAATAGGAATAGGAAGTAGGCCTCAGCCCTCTCCCGTTAGGGTCATTATCAGATAACCTTCAGTTGTTTTAGTGACAGAAAAGACAAAAAAATTATGACAAGAAGTATTTGAGTAGAGGGTATCCCTTTTTTGGGGGGAGGATTAGTTCCAGTACCTTTAAGAGCAGCATGACATGCAGAAATTCAAAGCTGAAGGTTCCCCACCCCCACACTTCCAAGCTGTAATGAAAAATGGTTTGACTTGACAAGTTTCTGCCTTGTCATGCAATTACCCTGCCAGGAAAAAAAAAAGTGGCAGCAATAATTGGAAAGGAGAGGATTTATGGTTAAAGAGAAGTTAGCAGAAAGGTACTAAGGAATAAAAAAAAGAAACTAGAAAGTTGCAGTAGTGTATCTTGAGTGGTTCAGTTTGGTCTGTGTGAGGTAATTGTGAACACTCAGCACAACACAAAATCATTCTGAAATTCAGTGATGGAGGAATTTTTCAAGCATTAGCTAAGTTTTTGTTGTTGTTCAGTTGCACAGTCAAGTCTGACTCTTTGCAACCCCATGGACCAAGTCATGCCACGCCCTCTGGTCTTCCACCATCCTCCAAAGTCTGTTCAAATTTGTGTTACACTGTCCAGCTGTCTCATCTTTTGCCATCCCCTTCTTCTTTTGCCTTCTGTCCTTCCCAGCATCAGGAGCAAAGTTTTACTGCTTCATAAAACCCTTGCCAGCTAAAACAATGTACATATAGCTTTACATTCCTTTCTGTAAAAGGAGATGCCTCCTCAGCTGTATTCAGATAGCATCATGATAAACGTTGGTTTATAAACTGTGGTTAAATCAAACCCCATTTAGTTGTGTGAAAGAAGACAGTCCCATGAATCAGAATTTGCTGGCTGACACTAAACCAGGATTTCAAAACCAAGATTTGTAGCTGATTTGTTAGCCACATTTTGTATTAATAGTGGTTTGCTATCATGTCTGAATTCACAAATTATAGTTTATTACACAGTGCTACTGTGGCTATCCCGTCACAGAGATGGCAGTGTATTATTTATTAATATATGTATTTTATCCTGCCCTTCCTCCATAGTACATTGGTCTTCTCCCCCCCCCCCCCCAACAAATACTATGAGATAAGTTAGGCTGAGTGTGTGTTACTGGCCCAAGGTAATCCAGAAAATTTCATAGAGTGGGGATTTGAATCTGGATCTTCTGGATCCTAGGCTGAAACTTTAACCAGTACAGCATGCTGGCTGGACATCCCTGCTGGGAGACAGAAAGATGGCAAGCAGCAAGCTGGAGTTTATGCAGAAACCAAGGTTTGATACTTGTGTTGGCACCCAGCTATTTCAGCAAACTGCTATTAAACTAAGGGTGTTTTCGCACTGACCTTAATCGGCAGTGACGTCCCTCTTCACCGCGCAGAATCTGCGCGGATTTCACACCAATTGCTGCGGAGCACCCGGAAGAGCCGCAAAGTCCCGCGGCTTTTGTGGCGCAAATGGAAACCGCCAAAAACGGGTGCACCGCAGCAATTGGTGCGAAATCCGCGCAGATCCTGCGCGGTGAAGAGGGACGTCGCTGCCGATTAAGGTCAGTGCGAAAATGCCCTAAGATTGGGCAGAAATAACTTGGTGTCCTGCTCCTATGTGCCCCACAATCCTCCCAGCTCTCTCCTCTCTTCATGTGCAGAGCTTGATACAAAACTTCCTGGACTGATGAAGCTGCAATTTGCTATGGCATTTGAATGCAAATTTTTAGTTCGTTCAAGCTCCATTTCACCATGATGTCTAAAGGATGGCATCTCTGCAAATTGAGTTTGCTCATCCCAAAGTAGGATTAAATTGAGTTTTAAAAACCCAGTTTGTAGACAGTAAACAAATTCCAGTTTGCTAAGGCACCTACTTTCAGACATGATGGTGAAATAGTGCTTGCTTAGACCAATCAAGGTCTGTACACAGAAGGAGGTAAGAGGAGTAAGGGGATATTGCAAGCACTGTAGTATACAGTGTTCCCTCTAAGCTGAGTTAGTGTGAGCTAGCTCACGGTTTATTAGTCTTTGGCTCACACATTTTTGTCTTAGCTCAGGAAAAATGGCCCCAGAGCAAACGAATTTATTCAGTAGCTCACAACTTTAATGCCAGTAGCTCACAAAGTAGAATTTTTCCTCACAAGACTCCACAGCTTAGAAGGAGTATTGGTAGTAAGGTGTTTTTGTACCTGATCTCAGTTTGTTGGGGCATCTGAATGCATCCTGTGTTTAGCAGAGTAACACACAACCCATTGTTTAAACAAACCATGGTTGAACATGAGGTCTGAATATAACCCTGGTGTAGCACAACAGAAAGGAATAAGAGAACGAAATCACAGCAGCAACCTCTTTCCTCACAGCGTCAGAAAATATAAAGCTATTTTCCAGGTTATGGATGCCTGGATACCATGAGGACTTTGGGAACTAAGTGCCCAGGTGCATGGGGGCCCAATTCAGATCGGGACCATAGTGCACAGAGATACAGCACTAAAATCCCGCAGTCCCTGATGCCATTTTCTGATTTGAAACAGATCCAAGAAGCCACTCTTTGCCCCATTGTGGAAACTCATGCAGAGTCATCAGTTCACATACATTCCCTCAGCAGGCAAATAGTAGCTCCATCATGAAAGATCAGGAAAATGGCACAGGGTGAGAAAGGTGAAAGCCTCTTCTCTCCCTGCACCAGAGTCCTGATCCAGATTAGCCCCTCGCACCTGGGAATCAAATCCCCAGCAGGGAGCTTCAAAAACACACATGTCAAAATCCATTTGGGGAACATGTGAACTGTGTAACTTTTGGATTAACCTATATAAATTCTTCCAATTGTCCTAAATGTGTTATTTGTACCACTTACACAGTTATTATCTAATCATGTTCATGGACTCCAATTGAATTCATACTTAACAGACTTCTTCTACAATCAAAGCTCAGTAGCTAGATTATCTTTATTTTTTACCATTAATTAATTTATCCCATAGTGCTAATCCCTCTGAAGACTATAAACTTCATTATCTCAGTGAGATAAAGTATGGCAGCTTCAGCATGGCTGCTACATCCCAGATATGGTTTCTGGTTTTTTTCCCTGGCAGGGCCCCATAAGAAATTCAGCTGGTGAAGTCCTTTCCAGCACACGGAAGCTGTGGTCCCAAATTTTATTTTAAAAGGATTGTTTTTTTAAACTAGGTCTGCAATCCTATGTGTATTTCCTAGGGAATAAATCACAACGGATTCAGTAAAGTTTACTTCTGCATTGATGTGCTTATGGTTTGTCTGCAAGGTATGGAGAAGTGGAAAATTCCCTCCTTTTCATTGGTTCACACCTTTTCATTGGCCCTGCTCCTGGGCCTTTAACAACAGCTGAACACACACCAAAATCAATCAAGCAAAACTTTGCCTGGCATGGTTCTAAAGTAATGGGGAAAGTGTCATTAGCTTAACTTCTATCACAGGTCCGGAGCTTTGTTAAAGGACCAGGAACGGGGCAGTAAAAAAATTGAGTTAATTAAAAAGGCAGTCTTTGAACCCAGAACTCCAATATCTACCATTGTTAACTATGACTACCATTCTTCCCTCTACTACCTGCAAGCTTTAACCAGGAACAGCCAGCCAGTCTACTAGAAGCTTCAATATGGAGTTGGAAAGCACCCTAAAAGCTCCATATCCCCCTAGCAGCCCATTACTGAGCTGTGCATTAACTGCTGCAAACCTTATGTTAGTGATAAGCAAGTCTGTAAAGTATTCTTTTGCAATTTGTGAATCAGTAACTAAAGGCATTTTAGAAATAGTTTTAGGCTGCTGCCATCTAGGGATTAGATGCTATCTCTGGCTGAGACAAGCCTTCTGCAAAGGAGAACACACATGACCATATCTGCAGTCACCATCAACTAGAAAAGCAACATCACTATATGTGCCCTGAGCACCACCACACATACAATAATATGTGTTCCCTCTCCCATCTTCCCTCTTTCTCTCAGATGCCCTATATTTACTTTATCCTTCCTGTGCCTTTTGGTCTTCCATGGATTTTCCCCTGTGATTTTAACTTGTTCCTTGTCTGACATCACTTGCAGCATGACCATGTTTACTTCAGGGGACACCATTTGAAGGCATAAATCAAACCCTCAGACCTAAAAATTAGAAGAGCATAGGAAAGAGCCACCTGCGGCTCATGAGATATGGAGTGAATACCACAGATCTAGAGCCCAGTAGAATAGCAGAATAGACTCATGAAGCACTAATAGAACTACTGAGGAAGGTCTTGCAGAGAAACAAGGAAGGACAAGGAAATCAAGGGAAAATTCAAGAACTTGGAGGCCGTATTTTGAGCCACATGTGTAGGGGCTCACATCTTGAGGATGTAGCTTCTTGCAGGCAATGTACCTCTCAAATGCCCCACTTTCCACATTGCTTGCTGTACACATGATGAGAGGCCAGCTTCTACAAACTCTGAACTGCAGATAACAGCATGTAGTCTCTAGAGGAGGGATAATGAAGCAAGCAGGAGAGGCATTGATGGCCTGGCGTGAAGAGAAGCTGATACAGGAATATCAGATGTCAGTGGAAGAGCTCTAAGTAGCAAGGCTTCCTGTGGGAGAAGCTACTGGCTTGAAAAGGGCTGTGCCGAGCAAACGCAGTACAGAGGCTCCTCCGCATCTCATTGGAGCCGTTGTTTTAGTCCTTGAATCTCATGAATACTATTAACCTTCTGCATTGTAAAAGCAAAAAAAAATGTTAATGAGAGATAGAGAGAGAATGTCAATGAAGTCTTTTTAATGCTTATTTATGACTGTGGGTGCTTGGCTATTATTAAACAGCACATGAAGATACCTGGTGTCTTGCAATGAAAGCACTGCTCTCTCCTCTAAAAAAAAAGTCCTTCCTTGCTAAAGGAGAATGTATTGTTATGTACACCCCACTTCTGAGAGGCGATCAGTTCCAGGGGGCAGCCTGCTAACTCTGGTTTCCTTCGAGTGAGAGAGAACACTCAACCCCATCCGTTCTAACTGCAGGCTTGTTATACTCTTGCTTCCACAAGAAGTCTTATTAAGTTCTAATGTGTATTGCATTCTAAAAGCTGGAAAGAAATTCCCATGAGCCCAAGCGGCTGACTTATACCAAATCACTGGGCTATCAAGATCAGCATTTTTGTATCTGAAGACATGAGCAGTGACTCATGAAAGCTCATACCTGCCACAAATTTTGTTAGTCTTTAAGGTGCTGCTGGACTATTTTCTATTGAGATTGGCATTGTCCCCTCAGAGTGGCAGCAGCTCTCCAGGGCAGGGTCCCCAATATAGTCCCTGTGTGTACCATGGCACCTGCCAACACCTTTCCTGGTGCCTTCCAAGTGTTTTTAGAAAGTGGGCAGCTTTGCCCAGGAAGGCTTCTGATTGGCTGTGCAGATTTTTTTTTTAAATCACACTGTGTCAGAAATCCAGAGTTGTCCAGAAGCTCAAAAGTTCAGGACCCTTGTTCCAGGGTCTCGGGTAGATATCTTTCACATCACCAGTTACCTGGTTCTTTTGAAGGGCAATGGTGGGGGCTGAACTTGGAACCCTCTGCATGCAGAATCATTGCTTTACCACCCGAGCCATCTACTGTAACCAGTCCCCATTTATGAAACACTGTCCAATTGTTTTGAGTTATGAGCCAGTCAACAGCTTAACAAAAGAATGATCAGGGAGTAACTGCCACTTAGAGCAGCCTGCCGTACACAGTTGTCACAACCACAATGCAAGAACTCTGTATTCTAGACCTTTTGAAATTGTTCCGTTTGACTGTGAGATGGAAAAGGGATTTTGTTATATGAATCTACCACCCCTCAATAGCTACAGTGAACAACGCAACTGTTCTATAAACTTGTTTAACTATATTTCCATTTTCTGTGCTTGAGGTATCATGAATCTGACCCCATCCTCTATGGTCTTTAAAATTTGAAGAACTGGGGAACCTAACCTGGTAGCTAAGCAAATGAGGTTGGGCTGGGTAGCTAAGCAAAAGATACTGGATCAGTACTTTGTGAGGCGTATGTAACCTGCTCTGAGTTTGCCAGTGGCAGAACAGGATGAGAACAGGATTATATATCTCTGCCATGAACAACAAAACAAGCCATTGCTTTGACCACACTGGGACAGCATGCATTGGTTTAAATTTAGGCTCCTTCAGTGCCACCAGAGGCACAAGCAGGGAGGAGAGTTTTTACACACATGCTCATGGGATGGCTATGCCCAGAGAGTTGCAGAACAAAAGGAGGCGAAAGAAATAAAAGAAGGTTCCTAGCTCTGTAAAACAGGAAAGAGATAAGGGCTGCCTGAAAATGCTAAGCATTAATGTATATACCACCACAAACAAATTCACATTGCAACATAAATATATAATCATCTTGTAAAGCTGTTACAAAACTTATGTGCATCCATTGCAAAGGCGGCAAAAAGGAACCCAATTCCAATCATGCATATATTTGTGGATTCAAAGCCTAATCTTTGAATAGCAAATTCAATTCTTGCTCTGTCAATCTTATCCACAAAATCTCAGAATTGGAATAGATGGTGCTACAGTGACAATGGATGTTCACAGACACCTCTGGAGCCAGAAAATATTACAGGGGAGCCATTCCTGCAAACTCATTATCACATAATCACAGGTGAAAAGAATGTTTCAAGAAAACCATTTCAAAGAGCTCATTTGTTCCAATAGTCATAAGCGTTACAGAAGGGGGGAGAGAGAACAATTCTTACTAGAGGAGAGACGGCTACCAAGATAACAGTCATGAAAAATCAATGGCTGGATAGTTTATCCTAATTAATCTTGGGCTCAGAAATAGCCTAATTTGGGGAAACTATATTCCACAACAAGAATTAAGATAGGGGACACACAATAAAAGGAAGGAAATAAACCTCAAAAAGCAAATTGGCTGTGGTCTATTGGGAGGTATGGTCCTATCCACATACCTGAGATGGCATTGGGGAAACTATACATATATAATACACACACACACATATATATATATATTTTATATATACACACACACACACACACACAGAGTATTCTATTTTTTGTGTTTCAGGGTACCACTGCTTTACAATTTTCTTGGGCAGACATACCAATTTTGGCACATTTTTCCTGTAACTGTCATTTTTCAAGATGGCAGATAGTTATTGCAATAATTAACATTCACAGAATGCCCATCTTGGTGTCAAAATGTATGCACACTATTATATTAGAACACCATTATGTTAGTTGTAGAGACAGTCATTTTTCCTGTCGTCACCATTTTATAAGACGGTGAATCTTTTTTTCACATTCTTGTAGGATGCTCATATTAGTGTCAAACCACATGTTTTTGGGGTCAAGAAAACCAAATATACTATTCCTTTTGTTGTAACAACAAAATAAAAGTATTATTCTTTAAGATATATAGGACAGATAAATCCAGACAAGCTGGGTTTTTTTATTGTAATATTAAGACAAAATATAGCAGGAGAATTGTTAAGGTGACAGCTCCTAAAAGTATGGGAAATTATTTATTCTGCTGCCTTAAATAACAGTAAACAAAATGTTAGAGTACTTGTTTGATATTTATCATGCTTATATGCATCTCTTTTTTGTAGACGAAGCCCAGCAGGCACTCATTTGCATATTGGGCCACACCCCTGACATCACCATTGTTCCCACGCAGGGCTTTTTTGTAGGAGAAGCCCAGCAGGCACTCATTTGCATATTAGGCCAAACCCTCTGACGCCAAGCCAGCTGGAACTGCATTCTTGTGTGTTCCTGCTCAAAAAAAGCCCTGCTTATATGCTGATTAAACTCATTCTTAAACAGAGGTTACAGCCTTAGTACAAAAAGTTATTTGCTATGCAACATTTTTACAGTTCATTTGATTCTTGCAGAAAAGAATAGTCCAGCCTTCTTGCACCTGCATGCATTAGATCTGCAAGTTTTAGAGCCACACAATGTCAGTCATTCCTCCTCTGAGACACTTTATTGGTATCAAATGGCCACCCACTTCCTACCAGCTGTTGTCCACAGGGTTTAGCCTTGAATGGTTAGAAGAGAGGAGTTTTAAGGGACTCTCTGTCATGTGGGAAGATGAATCATCATCAGAGGATAGGGTTACCAGCTCTGGGTTGGGAAATATCTGGAGATTTTTGGGTGAAGACAGTGAGGTCAGGGTTTAGGGAGGAGGGAAGGGATCTCAACAGGGTATAATGTCATAGAGTCCACTCTCCAAAACTGTCATTTTCTCCAGGGGAACTCCTCTCTGTAGTTTGGAGAGCAACTAATAGAGGGAGATCTCCAGGTGCCTCCTGGAGGTTGGCAGCCCTATCAGAGGATGACCTGTTCCTGAGACCCATCATGGACACTCCCTGTAAGGTCAGCCCCAGAGAAGCAGAATCTTCTCCCAGAAGGGATACTTCACCAGTACAGCCTCCAGCTTGAGTCAGACGGACACTCAAGACAGGAGGCAATGGGATAGATAGATCCCCTTCCAGCCCCACCACAGTCTCCACCAAGATCTGGGGGGAGGATAAGGCAAAGAGCCAAGGCAGAGGCCCTGAGGACCGTGTGCCTGGCAGCCTGCAGCCACACTTTCCTCATAGAAGCAGCAGGGGACTCCAGTGATGAGTCTGTACAGGATCTGAGCCGTGCTGCTCCTTGGGAGGATGAAGGATGACAGCTAAGAGCACTGATCCTAATGACTGGAGTGGACCCAGGTGTGCCTGGAAAGGAAACTGGCTACTTACGCTAGCTGTGAGACCAACTTAAGAAGCTCTGCTCTCATTGTTACTGGACTGATTCTCAACCTTGTTGAAAACATCATTGCTGGTTAGAATGTGACTCTTTGTAAAAACATTGTATACTTCTGAGTTGAGGTTAGTGAGAAGTCGATGTAAAAGAATGAAATGCTATTTTTCTCCAGTTCTGAATCTGGCCCAAAGCTCATCTAAAATCTTTACTATAGAAGGTAGACATGTACTGAAGCAGAAGTACTACCTCGTCTGTATTATTGACTAAAACTTGCAGATCTGATGCATGCAGGTGCAAGAAGGTTGGACTCTTCTTTTCTGCAAGATTCAAAAAAGTTGTAAAAATTTTTTATATTATAGCAGGTTTTTAGATTAGAGCTATAACCTTTGTTTAAGATTGAGAGTTTAGCCAACATATAATGTGACAGATTGTTCAGACGCTGTGAAGGTGCGTCATCTCCTCAATGATTCATCAACCGAAATAACTGAAAAGGTAGCCTTATTTTTAAGACTGGCAATTAAGGATCGATTGCTTAATGTTTAGATGTTATGATTGACATATCTTTTCTCCTTGTTACCTCTATACCTGTTCATTGTTTTATTTAATATCTGATATATGCCAATAAAGATTTGTGTGTGTGTATATGAAAAAAAAGTAGTCCCCGTATAAGCAGGGCTTTTTTTGAGAAGGAAACTGGTTTTTGGCGGTTTCCGTTTGCGCTGCAAAAGCGCCGGGACTTTCCGGCTCTTCTGGGTGCTCCGCGGCAATTAGTGCGAAATCCGCGCAGATCCTGCGCGGTGAAGAGGGTCGTCGCTGCTGATTAAGGTGAGTGCGAAAACGACCACAGGGATGCAGTTCCAGCTGGCTTGGCATCAGGGGGTGTAGCCTAATATGCAAATAAGTTATTGCTTTTTTGTAGAAAAAGCCCTATGTGAAACAATGATAACATCAGGAGGTATGGCCTAATATGCAAATAAGTTCCTGCTGTGCTTTTTCTACCAAAAAAACCCCTGACTATAAGCATGATGAATATCACTCATATTTTGTTTGCTGTTATTTAAGGCAACAGAATAAATCATAGAGTTGGAAGGGACCTCCAGGGTTATTCATTCCAACCCCCTGCACAATACTTTTCTGTACTTTCAGGAGTTGTCACTATAGCAATTCTACTACATTTTGTCTCAAACAGTAGAAATGGCTGTATCTACAACCAATATGATAGTATATTTAACTTTATTCGCCTCAAAAATATATATTTTGACACCAAGATCTACTGAATATTAAATAGCACAATCACCATCTCTGCCCATTTTGGAAAATAACAGCTACAGGATAATTGTCCCAAAATTGGAATATCTACCCAAGAAATTTTTAAAGCTGTAGTGCCCTGAAACATACACGAACAATTCTGTGTATGTATGTGTATGTATGTTTGGTGAGGGCGGGGGGGGGGGTTAGAATTGGGGTATACAGCATGTAGGATCCACATCCACCAACCTCAGTTACCCCTTCCCCTCAAAATCATGAAATATAAAGAGAAGAGGTAAATATATCTTCTCAGCTATGCTATATAGCTCAAGTTTGGGCCAACTAAGCAGCTCCCAGCTTCCTTAGCCCCAAAGATGAGCCTTGTGAGACTAACTTTACTGTAGCAGTCAATTGCCAAGACTCAGATACATGTCCAACCTTGGCGCTCATCAGTCTCATGCTATTGCACTATGGAGAGGGAGTTTCCTACCTGTGCATTGGATCCAACCAGCTTTTCTGTGGGTGAAAAGGGAAGGAGGGGTCCCTTTTGATTAACAAAACCAGGCTATGCTGGGGAATGTGGAACTTGCAGTTACCTCTGGGATGATGGCTTAGTAAAGAACAGAATTAGGAGAGACTGAGTGAAAAAGCTGGCTGCATCCACTCCTGTCTGTTTCCTGCCCACCATCCAGGCAATCTTTGTGAGCCTTCAGTTTGCCACAATATAGATGTGGTATTATATATTCACTAACAGGTTATGCAGAAGCAAATCACTTGAAATTAAAACAGTTTCTCTCCTTTATGAGTCTTCACTATAATTACTTGTGCCTTGTATACACAAGCAATATACAAGACAGATATTATATCTCCTATTAAGTGTATATGAATGTGTAATTTTAGGTCATGACCATGAGCATGGTGCTATGTACATCTGTGAACTTCTCCTTCCTCCTGTCTTCCCTGATACATCACACTTTAAAATTCTGTGGTGTACAATTACCCTTTAAATCAGTCTTTTCAGACCACAGTTGTTACCCAAATTGGAGATCTCTGAATTAACTGAGGGAATTAGCAAACTGGAGACAAGGAAGAGAGGGTAACTTGGGGATCTCCACCAATTTTCACGGGGAATGTTCCCTGCAAACTCTCAAATAAACCAGTTTGGATAAGTACAAAGGTATTTTATTAAGAAAAAGAAACAAGGGCAAACATATATACAAAGGAAACACACACACTAACTAAGAAGAAAATTAAAAGAGAGTAGCAGAGAAGATTATTCAGGGAAGGCTATTTTTACCAGATCCTGGAGGTCAAGGTCAGCAGAAGTCAATGAGGGAACTGGCCAGCATTTCCCCGTGAAAATGAGGAGACCCACAAGCAAATGGGAGTGCAATGCTTTGTGGTGAGGGAACGCGCACACACACCTCTAGAGCTGGACATTATTTTTATAGGGAAAAAATGTAGCATGGGACAAGGTTAACATGCTTGCCCTAAAAACAATAACTTGATTGGTTTTTCCAGTGTGGACAAAGAGCTGGGAGAACCTGTAACAATTAGCATGAGCTGGGCTAATGTTTTTTATAAGATTGTGTGATGTAAACTAAATATGTTAAAAGTTCCTTAATTAGATTTTTCTGTGTAAACTAAAGTTAATATTCTCTGATGACCCTTGAATTTGGGATGGGAGAGACTATTGGATTGTCTGAATAGCCCATTAATTAGGGTAAGTGGGCAAAGGAAATCATGACCATGTGTGGACAGGGTGAGATCCAGATAGGGTGTTGTCTTCCTGAGAAACCAACAGCTGAGATAAAGTACCTCATTTAGGGTAGGGAGAAGAGCTGTTGGCAAGTCAGCTACCCTGAGCCACCTACCCAAAATAGTTTCCCCAGCTTGTCTTTGGCCAGCGCCCATTTTGTTTGTACCAGCTCCATTTTGTTTTCACATCTAGGTCACGCGGTACAGTACACTCATGATTTGGGGGGTAAAATTTAAAGAAGGCATCTGGTTTCAAACTACCCTTCCGCAGAAGAAGTCTGGCTGCTAACACAGTTCTTACAGTAATGATAGGTACAAATGATACCTGAATGTTTGCGCATCCTCCAGCACCAGTAGTGTTCAGTTCCATTGATATTTAGCTACTTCCCACCAATAGCAAATTTAAGCCTGGCCAGAGCCAGAATGGCATCGTAGTTAAAGGTCAGATTAAGACTCAGGAGATCTGGGATCAAGTCTCCACTCGGCTACTGGCTGATGCTGAAGTACTCATTTTCTACCTCACCTTGCAGGGTTGTGGACCACTTGTGGTTAGAATAAACTGGAAGAGTGAAGAAACATGTACACTCCCCTGAAATTTTTGTAGGAAGAGTAGGATAAAAACATACAAGTAGACTCGTTCCACAGGTGGGAAGAATCACATGATTCATAGACAGGTCATATTATTCTATTCATGTGCAGGAACTCTTTTTTATGGAGAAGCACTCCACCATGTAATTCCCCCATCCTGCAGTTTGAAGTAGTACTGCCCAGAATCAATTGCATCATTCTGCTTATTTATAGAAACATTTCTCCCCACCAGAGACTCAGTGTGGATTGGGAAGAGGCAGAACAAATATACTTTAGACAAAGAGAAATATATATATACACACAGCTCCAAAAGCTGGTAAATTCACTGGAGCAGGAGCCATTGGCATGGGCTAAGGGCCAAGAGCCCTTTGGCATTTGCCAAAAGTTTTATGTCCCTTGCAGTGCCCAGGCTTTAAATACCTGTGAATGGTACAGAAGCTCAGCTGGCAAACTGTTTCCAGCCGTCCCTCTCCCTGCTAGAAGAGCCCCTGCCCATGTTCAGGCTTAAGCACCTGTAAGAAAGTAGGGAGCAGAAGCCCAGGCCAGATGTCACTCAGCTGGTAGATGGTTTCCAGACTTCCCTCCCCCTGCCCATCTCTAGGCTTAAATATCTGTAACAAAAGAGAGGAACAGAAGCATAGCCCAGAGTTCATTTGGCTGGCAGAGACATTCTCACACTTCCTCCCCTATTATGCCTTATGTGACTCTGTGTATGAGGTCCTACATAAGCAGGCCTAGCATTCTTCCTCACTCTGTCCATGCTTTTTATAAGAGGTCAGTGGAGAAAAGGAAGCTGAGAGCCTTGTTTCTGAATGGCTAATTTCACCGGGATGGTATGAAAGGGTATTCCAGATGGTTATGTTGGCATGCACAGATTTTATTCAGTTCTCAATATGTCTTTCCTTAGGATATCCATTCTGTTGCAGAAATATTGCTATGCCTTCCAGCTGAAATGTAAGAGAGGAATATTATGCCACAGATGCTGGATGGGAATTAGCATTCATACAGTGCTTAAAATAAAATCATTCTTTTTACCATCGTCTGGAAAAGCTTACTTATTCCAAATGTGGAATTTCATGGCTCTACAAACATGAGCAAATCCTTGTTTTCCCATCTGCAAAATGCTCAGAAAGGTGAGAATACCTTCATGTCTTTATTGGATGCTAGCAGGAATACTGGGGGTGGGGGAAACCCAGCTTGTTCATTCCATTTCAGGCTCTCATTTGCACTCTTAATATTTGCTTTTGATCATTTATGTAAGCTAAGCTGTCACTGATCCTCTTAGTGAAGCTAGTTTTTTTCACCAGAGGAGAAAGATCCTTCCTGAGCACAACAGCTCTCCATTGCTTTGCAGTTTGCTCTGTGGAATCTGCTTCCCATGCTTCACTAGGAGGAACAAGAATTCCCAACAGATACATAACTGCATGCTGATAACAGGTTGGCTGTGGATTGATCTGGATGACTAGTCTTATGAACGGAATATGCCACAGAGGTTTTATTTTTCAGGTCTGAACTCAGCAATCAAATAGAAGGGATTGGGGGGGGGGACTCCTTCCTTACTGCAGACTAGCTAAAATGAATGTTCCCAGGGTTCTTGATTTGCAATGCAAACCGACTGATTTGGTATGTATGCCAACATTAATTAAGAAGCTGAGGCTGGCTTATTAAGAATTCTGGGGGTTGTTTAAACCCATAATGTAAATAACAGTGCAATCCTAAACAGTTACATTCTTCTAAGCCCATTGATTTCATGGAATTTAGAAGGGTAACTCAGTTTACTATTGCACCAGAAGTCTGATACAAGGCCTTCAAAAGGACAATGTGCCGTATATCTTTAGTTATTAAGTGGTGTGAGGCACTTTTTTATTTCTTACATTTGGTTTCGGACTCATTCAGAAAGAAACTGTATTTCAAGGGCATACATATGTAGTGGAGAAGAGCAAGCCAACACCTCCCTGAGATATCTACAATCCTTTGCAAAAACTTAATTTCAAGCTCTGTTGAAGATTGCGTTTTGCTGCATTTAAAAAAAAAATGCATTGGCTTAATTTCTGAGGCTGCTGCATTAAAATGAGAAAGACAGACCTTTGGGTGAGAAGATAGCCTCATGCATGATGCTTAAATATTCAGCCTAGCATTGCTTAAGGGTATTTTCCCCAGCACTGCAGCTGAGCCCAGATGATGTTCGATACACCAGGCATAGTGCTGGCATGCTTCAGTGGAGGCTGTTAATAATTTTAAAAGCAATCAAGCCAGCTTTTAATTTAGAAGACCAAAGTTTGCAACACCAACCCCCCCTACATTTAAAAGGGAAATCAGCGACCTTGATAATACCTCAGTGTGAACTGAGAAAGTTTTTCTTTCGTTTTTTAATTGGAATTTGAAATGATGGGAAGGATGCAAGCACAGTGAAAATCCAGTATGAAACCTTTTGTTTTCTTATACCACCAGGACAAATTCAGGACCTCTCCTCAAGGAATACAAGTTCTGGTGTGCATGCGCATTGCACACACATGCTATTAATCAGCACTTTCTTCTACAGTTTCTAAAATTCAAATCACAGTATTGTGAAATTATGCGAATAACAAACAGAAACTGCAATATAAACATATAATGCCGATATAACAACATCCTAGCCTTTCAATTTTAGTCCAAGATGTTCATATTCAACATGATGCAAGTCCAATTTTTCTAGGTCTCCCACTGGATTATATTAAAAGTAAAATTATGTTAATAGAGCACTCCAAAGTCTAACAAAAAATTATGTGGAGTCTGAACTCTCTCATAAAAGATAACTTCTATCTCCAATACAATGCAGGGAAGACAGTGCAAAGAAAGTGCAACATCACAGTATGAAAAAATAAGAGCTAATTTACTAGAATGCAGGCTACCCCAATCTCATCAGATCTTGAAAGTTAAGCAGGGTCATCCCTGGTTAGTACTTGGATGGGAAACCACCACAGAAGTCCAGGGTTGCTATGCAAAAAATGGCAAATCAACTCTGAACTTCTCTTGCCTTGAATCCTCTAAGGAGTCACCTTAACTCATCTGCAATTTAAGGGGACTTTCCACCACTTCCACCAGGCTGCCTTTTGATAAAAATGCAGCATTGGGGGAAAAGCAGAAATAGATACTAACATATCTTTAAAAGTATCAACCTTTTCAGATGTCACATTTGAGGGGATCCAACGGTGCATACTGAGTGTGCATGTTATTCATAATGCTCCCAATGTGTGCAGGTCACTATTTTGTCTGATTAGGGAAATGTGTATATTTTCAAGCTTTAGTATATGCAAATGAAATATTACATTTTCAGAGTACAGGTTCATACAGTCTGAAGCTGGAAAATGTGTGTTTCCCTATGTAGACAAAATGGCAACTGTGTACATTGGAAGCATTGTTGGTAGCATGCATGCCTGGAACATACAGCTGGACCCCACCTCATGTAACTCTTGAAATGGTCTGTTATTCTTTAGTTATGAAACTCAGTGGCCACAGAACTAGGTGACGATTCTAAATCCCCAGAATGCCTTGAACTTGTATTTCATGAACAGATCACAGATCATCAGGAAGTGGGGAGGGGGGGAAGGAAACATCTGCTGGGCATTCCATTATTCCCTATGAAGACCAATTCCCATAGGGTGTAATGGAGAATTGTTCTGCAGGTATCTGGGGCTCTGGAGAGGAGCTGCTTTTTGAGATAAAGGCACCAAATTTGCAACATAGCATCCAGTACCTCTCCTCAAAACACCCTCCAAGTTTCAAAAAGATTGGACTACAGGTCCAATTCTGAGCCCCAAAAGAAGGTGCCCCTATCCTTCATTATTTCCAGTGGAGGGAAGGCATTTAAAAGATGTGCGGTCCCTTTAAATGTGATGACCAGAACTCCCTTTGGAGTTCAGTCATGCTTGTCACAACCTTGCTTCTGGCTCCACCCCAATGCCTCCCAGCTCCACCCCCAAAGACCCCAGATATTTATTGAATTGGACCTGCCAACCCTACCTGAGAGAGAGTCACTGTTATATCTACTTTACATGCTAACCAGCTAAGGTTGCCAACTTTCTTCTACACCAACAACAGTCAGAAAAATCTGCAGATGAAGTTGCACACCTGCTGATTCTTTGCTGTCAAGGCAAAGGAGCCCCTTGAGAAAATATGGTGGCAACTCTGAGCACTTGTGGCTGAAAGAAAAAACAGTAGCTTTCCTAACACCAAGCAATATCGCTAACAGCAGGCACAGGATTCTTGATTTAAGGACACTTCTCTGTCCGCTGGCCAAAACTGTAACTCTCTCAGTATGGAATCTGGGGAGCTTTGGTTTTCACAGTGGATGTATGCTTATACCTAATGGAGCTTGAATATTCTGAACTAAGGGACATCCCATAGATGAGAGGCATCTGACAACCATAGCAGATTTCATCAGTTTCTCTGTTACACACTGGAGTTATTAGGCTGTTTGTTTTATGCCATGTTGATCCAGTGAATGATTAGCTCAATTTCTGATAACATACACACATGGGCTAAGATGGAAGCCAGCTGAGCTGACTCTTATTGGTGGAGAGTTCCCAGGGTCCAATAAAAATGGTTATTGCTTGCAACAAATATTCTAGTTTGCGCCTCTGTTTGATTAAGTGGTCCAAAGCTAGGTAGTAGAATGCAGAAGAGCGTCTTGAGAGCTGTATGCTGTCTAGACTGTTGATTAAACTTGGGTTATTTGGAAATTGCTCTTAATTTAATAAAGTCAGTTGTGAGGATTCACGTGGGGTTGTACTTCATTGCACAATCTTAACAGTTGTGTCATGCACCTATGAAGGACTAAGGTCAAACTACACATTCAAGTTTTTAATTTGTAGGGTCTAGGTTCCCTGGAACCAGCTTGGGTTCCTTGAAGCTGAACAGCAGTTGTGGGGAATGGCTTTTTAAAAGTAAAGAAGAGCCCAAACGGGCTTGGAATGCTGCTTCAAGGGAGGAAGAGTTCCTACTTTCCCTGCTGAGCTGTTTTCCCATGTGGAAACAGCACTGGAGGAAGGAGTTATTATGGCCCCATTTTTCCTACTCCACATGTGCACAGCATATTCCATGAAGAGCAGTAAAATGAGGAAATAGCTCCCCTCCAACACTGTTTCTATTTTGGAAAACAGCTCAGCGGGGGGGGGGGGGGGGAGGCAGGAGCCCTTCCTCCTCCTGCAGTGGCATTGCAAGCCCATTTAGGCTCTCCTTTTTTTCAAAAGGCATTCACTGGAGTGGCTACAGAGATCACAAGTTGGGTCTGGGAAACTCAGACCCAACTTATGTAATTTGGCCATAACAGAGAACTTATGACCAAGGTTTTGATTAGCAAGGGAACATACCCACCTTTAGTTAAAGACTCTTGGCAGGCCTGTAGCTAACCAGGGGCCCACAGGGCCTGCCCCCGACAGCTTTTTTTGGGCCCCCTCACCCCAAGCCACGCCTCCCCCCCCCCCACTCCTGCATGACTTACATTGTGCAGGAGGAGCAGCCGCTGCCCATCCCACACCATTTAAAGGGTGAGCCAATCAGCTGCCTCTAAATCACCCGAGAGAGGGGAGGAAGAGAGGTGCCCCCCAGCCACTCCAGCTTCCTGCTCTCACCCCCATGGTCACGTTCCCATGGCCCTCTCATGGCCCCCTCCCCAGGCAGGCTCTAGCTGTGGGGCTGGATCTCAGGAAACTTGGCACTACATGTTTCCCAGAGCTGTGAGAAATTCCAGGTGTAGGGCTTACCTGGGTTGGTTCCTGTTGGACAAGAGATCTATGGAATTTCTGTGAACAGCACAGATGGGTGTACAGAGGGCAGATCTGCTATCCAATATCACCCCAATCCCAGTCTGGCTGCTTCTCTTGTCATTTCCAACATCCAAACTATTTTCTTTTCATAGACACACATTGACCTGCTCTCTTCAGCCAAGGGGAGTCATCTCTCCCAAATCCTGATTTACAAAGGGGGGGTTTCTACAATTGCTAACTATTTCTCCTTTTGTCATGTAGGCAGGGCCAGCCCAAGGATTTCTTGGCCCTTTGCCACACAAGTGAAATGCTGACAGGCCTTTTTGGAACCTTCCACATCTTGCTTCCTCGGTGTGCTTAATGGATGAGCCAGCCTTGAATGTAGGATAGAAAGAGGCCCTAAGTTTTTCCCTATGTATTCTCTGGGTCTGTGCAGTCAAATGTATGCTTGTGTGCACCCCACTTGGCACTCAGTTCCCAGACATGTGGGGCCCACTTTGGATTGGGACTGAAGAACACAAGAAAAAGGAATTTTATTGTTTCTCCTGCTCCACACAAACTATTTTCCCAGCCTGAAACAGCTTGGGGCCTTTAAACAGCTTGGGGTACATAATGGATTCCCCAGTGAAGCAAACAGCCCTGCCCTGGGGCCATTTCAGATTGGGCAAATGGCATGGGAGGAAAGTTTAAGGGACCTTCCTCCATACAATCCTAACCTAGATTGAGTCCCACATTCCTAGGAACTGACTTCCCAGTGGGGAACTTGCAAGCACACGCCTGATAGTCCTCATGGGCAATCCCAACCCAAGGACTATAATACATACAACGATGCCACAAAATTGAATTATAGAATATAAATAAGGGGCAATGAAAACTACCTAAAATTTCACAGACATTAACAGACATTCATTTACATATAAAAAATCCCTCTTGAACAATTCCATTTTACACATTCTGCAGAATGATGAAAGTGTGGGACTTTGTTAGGCTGGCCATTTCCCCAGGTGGGAACCAGAAGGGAGAATGTTTATGTTTAATTCGATTTATACCCCGCCCTCAGGTACAGGAAGGTTTGGATCATAATCAGTTGCAGGGTGACACCTTCAGAAAGCTTTGCTCAGACAACCGAAACAACCACAGTAGAGTATATTTGGACCAGGATTCCTGCAGATATGTAGACCCTAGGTCATGAAAAGCTTTGGAGGTAATTACGAGGGCCTTGAACTGAACCCAGAAACTAATTAGCAACCAATGGAGTGTAATATGCATGCTCCATTTAGCTCCGGGTTGTAATTGAGATGAAGCATTCTATACCATTAGAGTTTCTGAGTCATCTTCAAGGGCAGATTATGTAGAGCATGTTACAAATGTCTAACTTTAAGATTACTGTGGCATGAGTCCACATGGCCAGATTGGCTGGACTGAGAAAGGGAGAGGTGGAATGATGGAAGAAAGCAATTTTTTTGCAACTAAATTGACTTGTTTCTCCACAATACATCTGGGTTCAGTATAACAGTGAGACTCTTTAACTGAGTCAGCAAAGATCAGCTGGGCCTCCTCAAATGTTAGGAGCACATCTAAGACCTCACCCTTCCCAACCAGTATCACTTCTATCTTGTTAGGATAAGTCAGTGTACTCTACTGTACAGATATGCACACTGAAAAAGTTGAAAGGTAGAACAGATTTAGAATAGAAACAGTGTTAAGGGACAGAGGACCTGAGGTGTGAAATGGTAATGGCTCTCTCTATATATTCACAGGGCTTTTTTTCTGGAAAAAGAGGTGCCAGAACTCTCAATGGAGAAACACACATGTGCCCCTCATGAAATTTTTAACTTTTTTGAGAAGTTTCCATGAAGAGGTTCAGGAACTCCATTCCACCACATTCCCCAGGGGAAAAAAAGCCCTGCATATTCTGAAAGAGTTTAGAAGGGTGGTGAGCATCATGGCCTGACCGGTGGTTAACCCGACCCGGAGAGAAAGAGGTTTATGATCTGAACAATTGCCACAAAACTCACGTTATATCAATTTAGCAGCCTTACAAGGTCCCTGAATAAATTCTGTTTATTAGCACAATTTTTTTCTAAATTACATTTAATACTTCTGCGTTTGTGGCTTAATGGGAATTCAAAGCCTCCTCCAGTATATTCTCTGAAGGGAGCTGAGTTTCAAAAGCTTATGTCCCCAAAATCTGGCTAGTCTCTAGTGCTACTGGGTTCTAATCTAGCCCTTCTACCGCAGACCAACACAGCTACCCTCTGACACAACAATTGCTGAGTGGTCCTTGGTCACCCAGCAAGTTACCATTACAGTCAAACACAGGTCTTCCAGATCCTATGGCACTGTAACCACTACACCACACTGTTAGATATGACAGAGCAGCCCAAAGACAAACTCTACAATTTGGATTTATCATTGTCATATTTGTATAGTTGAATTAACTGAAAAGGATGAACAATGGCTTACAAACAACAAGACAAATGTCTCTGTCCAGACCAATAAAGTTTAATTCTGGGTATAAGTTTTCATGTGCATGCACATTTCTTCAGACACAAAGCGTGCATGCACAAGGAAGCTTATACGCAGAATTAAACTTTGTTGGTCTTGAAGGTGCCACTGGACTTCTTTGTTCTGTTGCTTCAGACCAACATGGCTACGCACCCGAATCAAACACAGTTACAAAACTAAACTTCACAAATGCATGTAGAAACCTATGTCAACACTAATTCACACACACAAAACTTGCAACTGTTGTGGTTTAGTGTTTCAAAATAACAGCAGCCTTGTTGCTTTTGCCAAGCCGAATAGCTTGTCATCTACTCTTCCCTGGAACTTCATCTCAAAGGGGTCCAGGACCACTCAAGCATTCCTTTATATGGAAACTTTCTAATACGAGGCCACACCAGAATTGAACATATACTGCGCAATGTTGAATTTCGCTACACTACACACCACAAGGTTGAATCTCGACAGCCCAGGGAGTTGCTTCTTTTCAGCAAATATGCCTAATTTTACAGAATGCAGAACTTTTGATTTGTATATTAAGCCCGGATTTCTTCAGGAGAATTTGCGTTCTTTCTTTCTAGCAAGAAGTCCTCTAACGCTCCTAAACCTAAACCGTAATACAGAGTCTTAGTCGAAGAAGTTGCTAACGAATAAGAAGGCGACTTCCTATGTTCGACTCCTACGATTCCCAGTATGCCCGGGGAGAGTGCGTTGCATCCTGGGAGCTGTAGTCCTGAACCCTCCGGTGACAAGAGAGCGAGCGAGCGAGCGAGTACTAAGCGGGGAGGTGTAGCAACCAGGGCAGCTGTTTAATGGAAGTGTTCGGCACGCGCCCGCCTCCATGAGGCAGGCAGGTACGTGAGCCATTTCGATGTCGTGGCACCTGAAAGCAGGCTCGGTCAGACCTGAGGCGTTGCGTGTGGACCCCCGGGAGGGGCTGAGGTCCAAGTAGGCCCCCGGCCCTGCTAAGAGGAGTGGTATCTGCCTGCCCTTTTCCCGGTCACGGGCCAGGCGGGAGGGGAAGGTCACCTTTTAAGGGGTTTCCGGTGGTCGGGCCGTTGTGAAGCTTTCTGAAGCTCCTGAGGCAGTATGGTGTAGCTTTTAGTGTCTTGGGCTAGTGTTGGGAGGCTTAGCTTCAAATCCCAGCTGGTCATGAAACCTACTGGATTACCTTGGGCCAGCCTTACTTGTTAAAATGGAGGAACGGAGAACCATGGGTTGGAGCCAACCAACTTTTACTTCCTTGAAAAGGGGAGGAAGGCAATGTTCCCTCTAAACCGCAGAGTCTTGTGAGCAAAAATTCTACTTTGTGAGCTACTGGCATTAAAGTTGTGAGCTACTGTATAAATTAGTATGCCCTGGTGTCATCCTTCCTGAGCTAAAACAAAAATCTGTGAGCTGGAGGCTAACTCACTTTAGAGGGAACACTGGAGGGAGGTATCCGCTTGGACCACCCTTTGCTGCAGATCAAGGGATCTGTATGGACAGAAGTAATGTGGGATGTCATGAGTCATGTGGGATGTAATACGGAGGGAGAATTGGCTGAAACTGAGCAAAAAAAGCGGCTGGATCCAACTCCATTTGTGCCACCCTGGGCTCCTAAAAGGGCAAGTAGGATAAAAATATGTTAATAGATACATTTCAGTCTCTTGCTAAATTAGGAGAGTTTTAAAATTTCCAGCTGACGTTAATAGAAAAAAACCTAATCTACCATCCAGAGTTATGAGAATAAGATGGCTACTGTCTTTACCAGCATTCCTGAGTTCCTCGAAATGAGTATGGAATAAAAATATGCAACTGGACCCTTAGATACAATCCAATTCACAGTTATACCAATCTAAACTGATAGATTTCAATGAGTTTCACCTGGAGTCGCTGTTTATGGGATTGAATGGCTTGTAGGTTATATGTTGTTTTCTTGTAATCTGTACATCAGCCCTGTAAATAAAGTCTTGCCAGAACTCTCTCCATACTCCATACTCTGCTGAAAGTGATCCAGTTTGGCAGCCCTGTTGGTCCGAAGAAATAGAACAAAGTTGGAGTCCAGCAGCACCTCTAAGACTGACAAAGTTTTATTGATAATGTAAGTGTCTAGCACATGAAACCTTACATTCTCAATAAAACTTTGTTGGTCTTAAAGGTGCTACTGAACTCTTAACTTTGTTCTAATGCTGAGAGTTTTGTCTATGGCCATCTTGTGAATTCACTGCATGGTTTGAACTAGAGACTCTTTGAGTCCCAGCTTGGTGCTATTGTCACTCGCTGTATGATCTCTGTGAAGTAATGCCCAATAGTTGTGTGTGTCTCCTCCACCATTTTCCAGAATGTATGGGGACAAGGTCATCTTCCCACTAGCAGCTGAGCATAAGAACTGACTGCTAAAAAGTATGATGTGGGTTTTTCAAGTTTACTTTTAAATGCTTGCCTTCAATCCTGCAAGTATGAGTTAGGTTCTGGTTTTCAGTAATTAAAATAAGTCTTGGAGGATTCATTATGTTTGTTCAAGGTTGTATTACTAATATTGAAAACTGCCTTTGAGAATCGGCCCTAAGAAGCTCCCATGTGTAGTGATCTGCTATGCTGAGTATCTCTCCTGTGCTTTCATAGTAGTGCTTTTTGAAGTTTAGACAAAACTGCTGTAGAAACCCTGGTAGGAGGAAGCTGATTCATGCTTCAGAGTAAAAGTATCCTGCATCTCTGCATCCTAGAAAAGATATAAGAAAGAGGGGATCACTGATTAGCACCAGAACTAACTACATTCAGAGAAAGGGATAGCTAGAGATTATTGAACCTAAATGCACCATTTTGGGGTTATATTAAAATAGATTAAACAGCTATGCCATCAGCCTTCCTCGTATTAATTTTGAAGACAAACATTCCTGAGACTGCAGTGGGTTGCCTGAACGGGAAGTTTTTTTTAAATTAATTTTTCTCTTGAAGTAATAATCTACTTCTTCAAGTAACTACTAGTGGTTATTCAGTAATTGTAACTTTATTTCATCTTGACTCCAGAAGCATAAACCTGTACCAGTATTTAGCAAGAACCAGTGTAGTATAATGGTTAAAATCAGGGTTTGTTTTTTTTTGAGCAGGAACGCACAGAAATGCAGTTCCGGCTGGCTTGGTATCAGAGGGTGTGGCCTGATTGGCTGGCTTGGAGAAGGCATTTGTCATTTTAAACCACTTATCCAAGCCAAGCCAGCTGGCAGCTTGGAGAATGCACTCAAAGTTAAAGTTGCTTTCTTTCCATCTCTCCCCCCCATCTATTTCCTTCCTTCCGGATTTGTGGCTCTCAAACATCTGCCTAATGTCTTGCAGCTTTCAAACATCTGCCATTCATGTCTTGCAGCTCTCAAACATCTGCCATTTATTCTTTGTGGCTCTCACGTTAAGCAAGTTTGTCCACCCCTGAGCTAGGACCAAGGAGACCAAAGTTCAAATCTCCAGTAGAAGTTTACTGGTGACCCCGGACTAGTCAGTGTTTCTGTTATAATAACCTGCATTACAGGATTATTAGGATGAAAAGGAAGAGTGGAAAGCTATTAGTGTCAATCAGAGTTTCTTGGATGAAGAGCAAGATGGGCTTTAAATATTAAAATCTAAGCATCTTGAAATTGTCCTTTTTATGGGAAATAAGTGTTTGTATTAACTAATAATGGTAAAATAAATACAGCTAGATCATCTGGCTGCTGTAATCCAACCTTACTGGTAGACAGTAAGTAAATCTATGTGTATTAAACATGGAAGTGAAAGAGATTAATAATCCTTATGGTATATATTGCTGTCTTACGCCAAATCTGTCTTTTGGTCCGTGTAGCCCAGTATTTTCTGTTGTGAATTGCATGTTCTGTTCAGTACTGTTTACTTGGATTGGAACTGACTCTCCAGGACCTCAGATGTATTTCCCAGCCACGTGACTTGAGATTGTTTAACTGGAGATACAAGGATTAAATCTGGGTTCTTCTATAAAAGAGGCAACAATCAATGTCTGAGTTAAAATAATATGCCTAGTCATTCTTTAAATGCTGTTGTATTTGCCAAGAGATAAATTTTATGCAACCATATTTTCACAAATTTGTATTGCTTTTCTCATTTGCCTTGCAGATTGATTAATGGAAGAATGGATAAAGATGTACAGGAGATAGTTAAAATCTAAAACATTTGAATAATATGCAGATCACATAATATGATAATGTAAAATGCTTTAAAAGGATGCTACGTACCTCATTCACCTGACCAACACTAATGCTTACTTTAATACTTACCCCTTTAAAATATTAATGTGTACTGAAGAATTTCTAGCACAGCTAAATCTTGTGCAAGGCCTTTGGAGAAAAAAATGTCCCTCTCTCGAGTTGAAAATCCTTGCTTTCTTCTTTTCTTGGTCATCTTTCAAGCAATATTTATTTTGATATTATATCGAGGTGGAGCTTCAAGTGTGTTTCAGGGTTTTTTAGATGTTCCTCAACCATTGGACTACTCAAAAACGGAAGATGTGTATACAAATCTCAGCTTGTTTATTCATGCTCCTGATAAGGAAACTATGCCGTACTGTACACCACAGTCACCAATATTTGGTATGTATACAATTTTTAAAAAGATCTTTTCCCCCCTTGCCCTCACAAATTGAGCTGGGTCAATCCATCCTTATGATCCGATTAATATATGTAAATCCATGTACAGGTCAGGTAATCATATCCTGGACCAAATTTAATTTGAGTTGCCAGACATTTGCATTCTTCCTTCTTCAGAATGTTGTACATATTATATGTTGAAATGATAGGGTATCTTTCTGTGCATTGAAAGTTATGGTTTGAGCAAGTAGACAATCTAACAAATAGTTGTTGTTCTGTTGGTTAATGTTTTATCCTTGGCTGGAAGATAGTAGAGCTTGTTACTTGTTTCATATAAGGTTGTTTTCTTATGTATCTTAGGAGCTTCAGCCACTGCAGGGATTTTGATTTGAAACTGCGTAAAGTTCCAGTGGACTCAAAAATTGTTTTCTTAGGTTATTTGGAAGGCTAGTTAGGACAAAGAATTAATAGTAGATGGAGATTAGTTTGAGATGGAATTGTCAGATTTTAACTGAAGCAGAATTATTATTAAAATATTATTAAATTTACCATTATCAGTATTAATATAACTTTTAATAGGTTATTACTTCTGTAATAATGACAGTTTTATTATTTGCTTTGGGGTTATTAATACTTTATTGTTTGATATACCCTAACTTCATAACTTTACCAATTGTATTTTTAAAACCTTAATAAAATGTTTAAAAATATGATTAAATTGACCTATTTGGTAGGGGTAAAGGTATACTTAATGTTTTTATATTACCATAGCTGACAGCAATTCCTGGAATGTCTTGTGCGGATTCCAAGATCCTTTGGTTTTTTTTCCTATATTGTAACAATGCTTTTGTGGTACTCCAACATTAAAACTGAGTGCAGTTCTGATAGGACTGGAGGCAGGGAAATGACTTTGGATTGTTGGTAGGATCCAGAATGTAGCCAGACAGTTAGGCCAGAAGCAATTTCAGTTTTATACTTTCTCAGAACTTTGGCACCAGGGCAGTTCGAGGCAGGTAGGCACAGTTTTGAACGTCTGTTCTTGTATGACTGGTTCAACAAGTTCTTTTCCCTCCAAACTGACTTCCTAGTTGCATGCCATAGAAGTTGTCAGGTGCTCTGACTTTCTGAGCAACCTGTTCCTTGCCAAAATTTTCCTGTGGTTTTCTGGGTCTTTAGAGAATAACCTGGTGTAGTTTGGCAAAACAGATGTCTATCTTCTGACCCTGTACTGCTTTGAGATTAAAATGTTACCTTGTGAGCAAAGCTCAGCTTCATATTCTAATCTGATCTGGCAAATCTTGAAAGCCTGCACGTGCATGCTGGCTTTTACAGATGGGCCTCTGAGAATCATTCTACATCAGTCTGACAACAGATCTTTCCATTTTTTGCTTTTGTTGTTGATGTTGAAGGAACATAGCGTTTGGCAGGTAGGCTTGTTTTTTCTTGGGTTTGCATTCCCTTTTGTGTTAAACTTGTACAAGAAGCTGCTGCCTTCTGCAGGAAGCAGCTTTTCCCATATCAATTAACTGTCATTATTCAGTACGCTGACCTTGCTGTCCTGAGATGTAGCACTAACTTGTGTGAGTGCTACCAATTAGCATCCTGTGATCTCTAACAAGCCACCATGTAGCATTTTATATTTTTTGAAGGAAATACATTTTCAGCAACTAATTCTGTGTAGTTTCAGGGGGGATAACTGTAGTAGTAGCACAAATATGAGTCCAATTGCATATTAGAAACCAACAAAATTTTCAGGGTGTAGGCTCATTTAATTATCTGATGAAGTGGGCTTTGACTCACAAACCTTAATACCCTAGAATTTTTTGTTGGACTCTAGGGTGTTACTAGACTCAGATCTTCTATGTCTGGGTAGTTGCAGGCCTTCGGATTTGTTCTCACATGATTTATTTCAGCTTTTGCTTTTCATAATACTTTGCAAATATCTAATATTAATATCCAGAGGTTTCTTTGCAAACTGGAGATCCCTACTGGAGGGGCATTTTCCATCAGCGCTCAGAGAGGCGGTGGTCCGTCCCCTCTTGAAGAAAACATCGTTAGATCCGACCGAATTGGCACACTATCGGCCGGTATCGAATTTGCCCTTTTTGGGCAAACTTATCGAGAGGGCAGTGGCGTTGCAGCTACAGAGCTTCCTGGAGGACGCTTCTATCCTTGACCCCTACCAGTCTGGTTTTCGCCCGGGCCACGGGACGGAGACGGTGCTGGTCGCCCTGGTGGATGACCTTCAGCGGCATCTGGATCAAGGCGGCTCGGCGGTGCTGATGTTGTTGGACCTATCGGCAGCGTTCGATATGGTCGACCATCGGCTTCTGGCGCGCCGCCTTGCCGACGCAGGGATTCAGGGGTTGGCCTTGCAATGGTTTTCCTCTTTCCTTGACGGTCGGGGACAAAGGGTGGCGATTGGGGAGGAACTGTCCCGGAGACACACGCTTGATTGCGGGGTGCCTCAAGGGGCGGTGCTCTCCCCGATGTTATTTAACATCTACATGCGCCCCCTTGCCCAGATTGCCCGAAGGTACGGGCTCGGGTGTCATCAATATGCTGATGACACCCAGCTCTATCTGCTTATGGATGGCCGGCCCGCCTGCGCCCCAGAAAATCTGGACCGAGCGTTACAGGCAGTGGCTAGGTGGTTTAGGCTGAGCGGGCTGAAGCTGAATCCGGCGAAGACAGAGGTCCTGTGCCTTGGTCGCTCCGGCCCGGGAAGGGAAATCCCCCTGCCAGTTTTTGACGGCGCGCCACTAACAGCGTCGGGCAGGGTTAAGAGCCTGGGGGTGCTGTTGGAGCCTTCATTGACAATGGAGGCCCAGATAGCAGCCACTGCCAAGTCCGCGTTTTTTCACCTTCGGCGGGCGAAGCAGTTGGCCCCCTTCCTGGAACGTGACGACCTGGCAACAGTGATTCATGCTACGGTCACCTCGAGGTTAGACTACTGTAATGCCCTCTACATGGGGCTACCCTTGTGCCGGACCCGGAAACTGCAGTTGGTGCAGAACGCTGCTGCCCGGCTGTTATTAGGGCTCCCAAGACGGGAGCACATTCGGCCGGGGCTCCGGGATCTGCACTGGCTGCCAGTAATATTCCGAGTCCGGTACAAGGTGTTGGTTATTACCTTTAAAGCCCTATATGGCCTAGGACCTGTCTACCTTAGGGACCGTCTTTCCCCACACGTTCCCCAGAGAGTACTACGCTCGGGTTCACAAAACCTGTTGGTAGTCCCCGGGCCAAAGGAGGCCCGTCTAAAATCCACCAGGGATCGGGCCTTCTCAGTAACGGCACCTTATTGGTGGAACCAGCTGCCGGAGGAGGTGCGGGCCCTGCGGGACCTAGGGCAGTTCCGCAGGGCCTGTAAGACAGCCCTCTTCCGGCAGGCCTTTAATACTGACTGACAAGGAAATCTTTTGGATGGAACAAAATGCATCTGTAGACCGCCGGTTTTTATCTATCTTGCTTTTATTAATTTATGGTTTTAATTTTACTTGCAAGTGTTTTAAATTGTAGTATTTGAGTTATCATGTTGTAAGCCGCCCTGAGACACTTCGGTGCGAAGGGCGGGGTATAAATCCCAATATAAATAAATAAATAAATAAATATAAAGAGAAGGCACTTCTGCTCATGAAAGGGGAAGGTCTGTTTTGTACTGATTCTTGTCCCGTATCCACCATACACTCCATGATGCTCCACAGATTTCCTGACCCTCCACATCCAGACTGTTGTTATTACTCCAGGGTATACCCAATGATTAGTCAAGGTGATGTTTATTGCAATTTTTGGAATAATGGACAATGTCTTGATGGCACTGGCAAGAGAAGTTCTGTGAACTATAAATAAAGAGTTATGGAGAATTTGAAAGCCTGCACACTTGTGTGGTGGTACTGCAGTTGGTCCTAATAAAAGTATTGCACAGCTTTGTTTTTGGACTTTTCTGTCAGACTACCACAGCTACCTAGAATATCTGTCTTGGGAAGATGATCTGGGTTGGGACTTTGCTTACAAGGGCTTTCCTATCCTCAAACTATTAGAAAATATTATCCAGTTTTGAATCTTTATGTAGTTTATCATCTAAATTAATCTCTGCTATAGTTACAACAAGAACTACCACATTTTACCTCTGCCCTTGGCCTGTTAGGGGATGCATACCTTCTGTTTCATAGCTGAGATATATTTGCTTAACTGCTAGTTTTTATATTCTTAACTAGGGGCTGCTATTGTTTGTTTTTCCTAGGAGTTTTTGGTGCGTACTGAAGCTAGCTCAGCTGCCCACTTTCCCTTCCCCTAGCACCACATACATTAATTTAGTTTACAGTACATCCCATTCAGGATGCTGACAAGAACTTAACATCATGGCCTGAAATATCTGTTTTTTCCTGGTCCCTTTTATTTATTTATTTTTAAATACATGAAATACTTTGAAAAACCTTAATTTATTTTATTGCCTTAACCACCTAAATGCATCACTTATAGTTTGACCAACATTTAAAATGGCACAGTTTGATATATTTATGTTATTTAAAAGGAAAAATGCCTTGGTTTTCTATAAGCAAGATTTCAGATATACTCGATATGAAAGGAGATGCAAACTGCTACACCCTTTGTCAGCTTAATGCATGTACGCTGGTTTTTGTCATTTGAAAATTCAAGTTGTTTACACTATACACATGAATTACATGAAAATTCTTACGTTAGAATGTTCATGGTAGGCATTCTAGGTGACTAAAAACCTTGTCTTGAAAAGTATTTCACTCCTTCTAATACTAAAAGTGTTTCATTGTTGTAGTTTTAGTGCTCCCCAAAAAGTCCCTCAGGATGTTTATTTTCCTGAACATCACATTTCTAGGTCATATAGCTGATCATAACATACATGCCTGCATGTAAAGTGATATGACACCGAGGTCTCTATGGAATTTCTCAGATTATTACATCAGAATACTTTGAAGTTTTAAGCTCAGAGAGGAATTATTTTTAAGTCAAATTTTAAGTTTTATTTTAGCCATGATTTTGACATATTGAATGATATTCTTTGGTCAGCATATTGCCCCTCATTTCATATTCAGTGAAGGTGGAGGTTTTATTTCCTTCCCACGCAGTGTGCTGAGTATCTAATAGGTTTTTTCATTCTTTCTAAAAAATGGTCTCATGCCTCAAGTTTCTACCTTGAAATTACAGTGTGCTCTGATTGGTAAAAATCAATTTTTCCAGACCATTCTAACAAATGGTCTGCAGTGCTTAAGAGCAGTAGACTCAAATATGGAAAACCGGTTTGATTCCCCACTCTTCCACATGCTGCTGATGGGTGATCTTGGGTCAGTCAGAGTTCTCTCAGAGCTTTTCTCTCGAGCAATTCTCAAAGAGTTTTCTCAACTCCACCTCCCTCACAGGGTCTCTGTTGTGGAGAGAGGAAGGGAAGGAAATTATAAAATTGCTCTGAGGCTCTGAAGGGTGGGGTATAAATCCAATCTCTTCCTCTTCTCATTCTACTGTGAATCAATCTTTCAAAGAAACTCAGAATATTGCTCCACTGTGAATGATTAAATTGTCATTTTACAAGGAAGAAGTGGGAAATAACAGCATGTTGTGAAACTTCCTCCTTGTACAGTGGCCATCACGGGAATTTCTTAGGTACAGGAGCAACTATTTGCTATATTCAAGAATCAAGTTCTTATCTGCAGTGCATTTGTCCTTCAGCCGACTGTATTTTACCCCACTTTTCTGTCAAAAAAATTGATTCTTGGACTAGTTTCTTGCAATTAACTACTAAAAAAAATCATTTAATTATGTCTTGGTCCCTGCAAACTTCTTGTAATGTCCTTGCCATAGTACTGAAATGTCATCTTCAGCTACAATCTGGCATGACCGCATACAAGCAGGATCAGGATAGCAAAGAATTAGCCAATGCAGGCTTTGTCCCAAGCCTCTGGCATCCAGGCTTCTATTGATTGTGAAAATGGAACAGTTTTTAATTTAAAAACGTTAATTGAAGCTCTGTAACCTCACAAACCCTGGGAAGCTGTATTGTATGCTTAATAGCTCTTGCTATTCAAAGCAATATAAGGATAGCTTCCACTGAAGTACATTTCCTCATTGAAGAAATATATATGGAAAAGCATGCTGAAATTGAAAATCCACATGGATTTTCTAACAGAGCATCCTTGCTGGCTCCTGCTTGGTAATCTCCTGAACAATTACACATGATCCCCCCCCCCCCCAATACTAACAGTGTTTTTCACATATTTGTAAGGACTGTTCCTTAGAAGGAGGATATTTATGTCTAAGTTTGGGGAAAAGGAGTATCTCGTTAAATGTAAACAGTGATTCCAAGCTTTTGGTTGTCTCACTTTTCATGGTTGTCTTCTTGTTTTGTTCTGTCCTCACCCCATTTTCTAATGCAGTTGGACCCTTAAAAATTACCTTTAACGTGCTACGCAGTGAAAGAACAATCATCAGCAAAAATCCTTATGTCCGGTTAGGTGGGCAGTACAGCCCTCCCCACTGCCTGGCTCGTTACAAAACGGCAATCATTGTGCCACACAGGAACCGTGAAAAACAGCTGCGCCACTTGCTGTATTACCTTCATCCCTTCCTCCAGCGTCAGCAGCTTCACTACCGCATCTACTTGATTCACCAGGTAAACTAAAACTAAGGGCATGCTGCTTGTCTCTTGCAGAGGAGTGTAGATGGCTTTTGAATAAAACATGTCTTCCCAGATGTCTTTTGAAGTACTGTGTGGGGGAATAGGGACATCTTTCTTTGTGTGTATGTACACAAGGCTGTTCAGGAGCTTCATAAAGGCAAAAGCTGCTTTACTTGGCACTTCTGCCGAGTAGAAAGATGAAATGTCAGGGATAATGCAGATTTCCAAATTGCATGTGGGTTTATCTTTTAATTACTTGTGCTACTTTTACCAGGCAAGAAATGCTATGAACTCAGCTTAGTCCAAACTTTTAACATGGATCTTATTTGACGTTTATATTCTCTACCCATGCAATGTTTGTGTTTTTTTCTCTCTTTCAAAACACCTATTGGAAACACCTAATGGTAAAGAATGGACACTGATTGGAAGGAAGCTTTCCCCCTTTGTAGATTGTAAAAATTGTGTTTTGTATGCAAATATGAAATTGAGGCTCATGTTAGCAGCAATGTTCCCTCTAAGCTGCAGAGTCTTGTGAGCAAAAATTCTACATTGTGAGCTGTTGGCATTAAAGTTGTAAGCTACTGCATAAATTAGTGTGGTCTGGGGTCATCCTTCCTGAGCTAAGACAAAAATCTGTGAGCTAGCTCACGCTAACTCAGCTTAGAGGGAACACTGGTTAGCAGCCTTGAACAATTGCCATCATCCCCAGCAGTGAGAGCCTCTCAATTTCATGATGTTATGCATGTCCTAAAGGGGCCTTTACTCTTAGTAAAGTATTGGGTTAAGAGCTCTTTTTAGCCTTAGTCTGCTTCTGTCAAGCTTTGTTCTTTATTCTTCATGATCCTCTTTCACAGTCCATTGCTGCTTCTGTACACTTCTTTCAGCTTTGTTGTCTCTGGGTTTTTTGGCCCTGAGATTCTCTGTTCCAGGATTTCTTCCTTATCTGTCTTGTTCCTGTGTGAGGAAACCATGTGTTGAGGAATTTCCCTCCTCTCACATGAGTTGGACTGCAACCTGTTTAATTTCATAGAATTATAGAGTTGGAAGGGACCATACAAATCATCTAGCTCAGGGGTGTCAAAGTAAGGCCCATGTGCTGCATCTGGCCCTTGCAAGCCTCCAGTCAGGCTCACAAGCAGTTACCTCTCTGCTACTTCCTCTTTCCTGTTTCTTGCATTGCAGCTCTTTTGCACAGTCTCTTGTACTTTCTGCTTCACAGAGGAGAGAAAGAAAGCCTTTCCCTCAATTGGCTGAGGGAGGGAGAAGGGAAAGAGAAAGCTTTCTCTTCATTGCTCAAGGGCTCCTCCCTCTCCTCTGGCAAGGGAGAGGGAGAAGAGCCAGAGAGAGAGAGAGAGAAATGGTGTCCCGTAGTAGCAGACACCAATGTTTTATTCCAGGTACAAGCTTTTGTACACTTGCTGACTTCTTCAGAGAGAGAGAGGAATGGGGGTGGGGAGAGAGAGGGACAGGGGAAGGAAAGAACCAGAGAGAGAGAATGGAGTCCAGTGTTTAAGACCAACAGTGTTTTATTTCAGGTGTAGGTTTTGTGTAGTGGTTAAAGGTGTTGATTCTTATCTAGGGGAAGTGGATTTGATTCCTCACTCCTCCACATGCTACTGCTGGAATGACCTTAGGTCAGTTATAATTTTCTCAGAGCTGTTCTGCTCAAGAGCAGGTCTTGGAGAGCTCTCTCAGCCCCACCTACCTCATAGGCAATGTTCCCTGTAAGCTGAGCTAGTGTGAATTAGCTCACATTTTTTTAGCCCCTGGCTCACACATTTTTGTCTTAGCTCAGGAAAAAGGGCCCCAGAGCAAACTAATTTATGCAGTAGCTCACAACTTTAATGCCAGTAGCTCACAAAGTAGAATTTTTGCTCAAAAGACTCCACAGCTTAGAGGGAGTATTGCTCACAGGATGACCGTTGTCGGGGGGCGGGGAGGGGAAAGGAAAGGAGATTGTAAGCTGCTCTGAGACTCCTTTGGGTAGTGAAGGGCAGGGTATAAATTCAATCTTTTCTTCTCCTTCGGGGGTGCTGGGGGGAGGGGGAGAGCCAGAGAGAGAGAAAATGGAGTCCCATGTTTAAGACCAACAATGTTTTTTCCAGGTATAGATTTTGTGTTCCTGCAGACTTCTTCAGAGAAAGAGTGTAGGAGAAGCGTAACAGCAAAACCTGCATTCTTTATTAGTGGAAGGGAACTAAAGTCCAGCAACACCTTAACAACTAACCAAATTTGTGGCAAGGCATGAGGTTTTGTGAGTTTCTGCTCACTTGTTCAGATATAGCTAGAATGGGAGTCCATCTGTCATTATACCTTGGGGAGTGAAATGATTTCAGATGCCAACTGACAATAGCAGACATTGGTAATGAGAGAAGAAACCTAGATTTCAATTCAGTTTTTCAGTGTTAGGGTTTCTAATAGCAGTAGAAAAGAGCAAGAACCCAGTAGCACCTTAAAGACTAACAAAGTTTGTGGTAGGGTGTGTGCTTTCATGAGTCACTCCATACTTCTTCAGACTTATTTCCATTTATTCTTTGCATCCTCCTATACCAAATTGTGACCTAGATTTCCTGTCTCATTCCCAGTACTGATATCTCCATGCCTATTACCCACTCCTCTGCATATCACACCTAATCCAATCAAGCCTGCTATTGCCATTTAGCATCTGAAAATATATTAATAAAAATTTATATCTCTGGTACCTCATGTTACATTTTATGGCACACATAGCCCAGCCCAATGAAGTAACATTTATGTCAGATCCATCCCTCATAACGAACAAGTTTGACACCCCTGATCTAGTCCAGTCCCCTTCTCAGTGCAGGATCCGCCTAGAACATGCGTACAAGTGTTCGTCAAATGTTTCCTCAGGAACTGGATACTCCAAGCTAATACACCAGATCAGCCAGTCATGCCAGCATCTCACTGCCACAAGCACAATGCAGCCTAGATTTTACAAGCTGATAGTTGTCCCCTGATCTCGTCACTTTTGTTGTGTTCAGTACTGAGTTGCACATTCTTTTTCCAGGCTGGAAATGGTCCATTTAACCAAGCAAAACTTCTTAATATTGGCATCCGTGAGGCCATGAAGGATGACGACTGGGATTGCCTGCTTCTGCATAATGTAGACCTTGTTCCAGAGAATGATTATAATCTCTATGTCTGTGATGAATACTACCCCAAACACATGTCCAGTGCCATAGACAAGTTACAGTACAGGTAATCCATTACACCAAAAGCTCTCAGTAATGTGGGTAAATATATTTAATATAAGGCAATGCCTTCCTGAGGCCAAACTTAGCCTTAGCATGGCATCAGGTACTAAGAGCTGTTTACATCTGATTTCTTAGACACAAAGAATAACAGATATGTGCTTTGGTATGCCCTCCCATTTTTCATCTGATACCTGGAAAAGATACAGCTGGCCCATAACCTGAAACTTTGTGTGGGGGTGTAAATCAGTACAGAACAGGAAAAAATAGAAATGCAATTAGTCGCTGTTAAAGTCTTAGAATTAATTTAATAAAAACTTTTGACAGAACTGGGAAAAGCACAAGCAAGCACCTCTCAGCCAGTCACCAAGGCCTTGCATATTAGCCAGACAGCTGGATGATGGGAACAGGTTTCTTACAGAGCAATTAGGTAGAACACTCTCTTTCCATTTCTGCTTATATCTCTGTGATGGAAGCATTGCAGCTCACAGGAGCTCTGTAGAAAAGCCGTAGCATGGCAGTCTTCTGTTTTCCAGTCTTAACTGAGTTGATGTCTTGCGTTAGCTGGGGCCTTGCTTCTTCAAAGGTGTGCTTATTTTCATTGGGTTTCAAGACACAACACAAAGGCAGTATTTGAGTCAGCCAAATGCATGCCAAATCCATGTAAATATTTTCAACAGTGCAATGCAAACTGCCTGAGATAAGGTTTGTTCTTCTTACCTGTAGTTTGCCATATTGGTCCTTCTTTGGCGGTGTGTCCGCTTTGACCCCAGAGCATTACATGAAGATGAATGGGTTTCCAAATACCTACTGGGACCGCGGTGGTGAGCATGATGACATTGCTGAAAGGTATTACCCAGGGCTGCCTGGGAGAGGGCCCTTGAAAAAAATCACATTACACTTTATTCAGATTCAAATGTAATAGCTGGTGGTGAACACAGTGTTTGTCTGCCTTAGAAGAAGCTGTCATTCTATTGCTTGTGCTGATTTAGAAAGAGAAGTTGTTGAGGAAGGGCAGCTTTAGACAAGACATCTGAGATCTCACCTTGTGTGTCATTAAAACTTTTCTAAAAAGCAGACATAGAGAGTGAGTTTGGATTGTGACTGGGAATGTGCTGGTTTTTGTTTTCAGTTCTGTGTTGTGTGTGGGAGGGTATTAGCCTATTTAAAAAACTTCAAGGAAAAAAGACCACGACCTGCACCAATCTCGCAACCAGGAATCTAGTAGTTGTAAGGAACCTATTACACTTATACTTCTAAATAAACTGTTTCTAAATGAAAACAGCTGTTTCATTTAGAGCAAAGGATCCCCTTTTACCTTACAGCCACTGCCACATGTTGACTGTTCTGCCATTCTACCCAAAATAACTAAGTCATCTTGGTGAAACTAAGACGTCTAGGGTGAGAGCCTGTGGTAGATGCAAAAATTATTACATAACACTAAGGAAGTTCAGGAGGCACCATAATACAAGTCATTTCAAAGCATTATAGAGAGGTGCCATTACAGGTGTTACATACCAGGGGTTTCTTAAAGGGGATAAACATTACAAGAGTACACCTTGAGAAGGAGCTATGTTTGCCCAAGGAAATGACTGCATAGCAGAATTCTGTAGCAAATGTAGTTGAAGACTTTATACAGACCTTCAAATTCAAAGTTCTTGTTAAAAGACTCCCCTCTGCACTCTACAACTCTTTTGCATGCTAGATATGGTACTGCTTTGGTGCCAGTGATTAGTTCATATTGTGCTTGGTTACTCAGCGATATCAGAGGAAATTCAATATCTAGTCGATTAGCTGTAGACTTTTCTGGCTGTCTTGAGTCTGTTTTTAAGAGGGCTTCCACTAACTTCAGTGGGGCCTGAAGTGCAAAAACCAGCTACCCACACCAGGGCTGCAGTCCAAAAAACTGAACTTCTGATTCTGTTACTTTTTTAAACAAACAAAAATCCATTTGCTATTGATGTTTTTTGAAGCACAGGAGTTTCAAAAGCAGCTTGTGATAAGAGCAGCAGGAGGTGGCTGTTTTGAAATACAAGATCACACCAAAGGGACTTTTGATTCAGCCTTGAGTAAGAAGATACTGGGTGACGCTACAAAGGCATAGTTTCTTTCTGAGTATTTCATTAAAGATTAGCCAGTTGCTAGCATGATTAAAAACAACCTAAATTCATGCTGAGACTGATTCACTATTGTCACAGTAATCAAAATCTTGAAGGAACTGAGGAAAATCTTTGCATGTTTTCCATTATTGGATGTTGTTGACAGATTATAAAAATATAAATGGAATGTTTGTTCAAACAAAAGGAACCCTACCAAGTATTGTGCTGCTGAGCTGGGAAAGTTGAATGCAAATGCATGATCAAAGAAAAAAAAAAGAATGGTAAAGTCTGCTGCTTTTGAAATGGGCATTAACTGTTTGTCAGGAAATATGTCGTTTGTGTTACTTACCAGAGTAGAAACTGTGGCTTCTGTACAATCCCACATGTTGTTGTGCACAGATGTGGAAGCAACTCCATAAAATACTGAAGCTTAAGGCAAAGAATGAAAAGTCAAATTCCCTTCCTTCCCCCAAGAGAAAACCTTTCCCTCTTTCCGCAAGCCTTGCTTCTCTTTAAATGAGCGTTACGGTAGTCAATGGACTTTGGTCCTCATTTTTTTGTGTTTTTCCCCCAAGTATTCTCCCCCTGTATTCAGCCACATATGGCACAGCAGCCTTTCATTAAACACTAGTGTAGGTGTGGGGGACAAACTCTTAGTTACAGACAAGCGCTTAGTCTTTGCTTACTATGGTTAGGTGAGGTATAGAACTGATTCCTGCCCTTACTGTGTAAGTTCACAAGACAGCCAAAAAGTAGTAGTTCGCTATGTGTACATTTTCCTTTGGGAAAGATTCCTGGTGCTATAGGTTCAGCGGATTTAACTCTGCTTCAGGATCTGGATTATCGTTATCATCAGGAGCTGGGGCTGTCTTAACAGCTTCAGCTTCTTCTTTTCAGGATGTGTCCTAAAACCCTGAACTACATTTGTGTAAGGCAGCTATGGATCAAGAAAATAAACAAAGGCCATCGGATTCAGTCTGGCCCCTTGATACCATAGAGGGTCCTGTTCTACAATACCAACACCTGCTTATCTGTGGAATTTGAGCCATGTGTTTTCCCATTCCTGACACCTGTTTTGCTTCTTTGCCATTACAGGTTGAATTGATTCTGGAACATTTTTGTGGGAGTTTCCCGAGTTCCCTCAGTTCAGCTTTTGTGTATTGATATTCTCTGGGAGGGAGAATCTTTGGCTGAGTTGTCACTTCCCTCCCCCATAGACTTCTGGGATAACTCTTTAAGTTATCCCTTTAATCACCAAGACGCTGTCCATTCTACTTGTATACAGAGCGGAAGTATAAGGAGGTATCCAGTATACATATTGGATAAACATATGGAGCAGAGGTCCATCAGTGGCTATTAGCCACAGGGTATTGATGGAATTCTCTGTCTAGGGCAGTGATGCTCTGTATTCTTGGTGCTTCGGGGAGGAGCAGCAGTGGGAGGGTTTCTAGTGTCCTGGCCCCACTGATGGACCTCCTGATGGCACCTGGTTTTTTTGGACACTGTGATACAGAATGTTGGACTGGATGAGCCATTGGCCTGATCCAGCATGGTTTCTTATGTACCTATGAGGTAGTTTCTGTGTTATCTTTCTTGCAAGATTACCACCTTGCCATAAAATAACTCTTCACACTTCAGATGTGATAAGGGCAGTCTCCTGCTATGTTTGCCATAGAAAAGATTGTGGGAATTGCAACCATTTATTCACTGTAGTGACCCACCAAAAGGATGCAAAAGTTCTCTTAGGTGCTTTACATAGATAGAGCATGGTATCAGCTATCATCATGTTAAAGGTAAAAGGTAGTCCCCTGTGCAAGCACCAGATGTTTCCGACTCTGGGGTGACATCACATCATGTTTTCACAGCAGACTTTTTATGGGGTGGTTTGTCATTGCCTTCCCCAGTCATCTATGTTTTACCCCTAGCAAGCTGAGTACTCATTTTACCGATCTTGGAAGGATGAGTCAACCTTGAGCCAGCTATCTGAACCCAGCTTTCACTTGGATCGAACACAGGTTGTGAGCAGAGCTTAGACTGCAGTACTGCAGTTTACCACTCTGCACCACTAGCCAAACAGCTTCTTCTCCATGTATGTTGAGAGCTTTTCCTCTGTTCTGAAAAGCTGGTATAGACCAGCAAAATGGTCAGCTGCATCCATGCCCTTCTCCCACTACACCCTTCACACTGGAGCATGCAAAGCATACCATTTAGTCAGGCTGTACTTTGCACTGTTCTTTTTTTAAAAAAAGAGATCATTCCAGTTCCCAGTTCCAGGTATGTGACTGCCCTAATCTCCCTTATGTAAAGCAGCGCAAAGAAGACAGGTTTCTTATCAGATCTTCTTAAAGTGGCTTTGTGCAGTGTTGTACAACCTGCCACTTTTCTCTTCTGCTGGATTGGCTCTTATTATTCCCCTTATGGGAGAATTACTTGTGTTGGTCCAAAGGAACTAAGCAGATAGGCACTTGTCATTCTTCTTGAGGCTCATGCAAAGCACTCTCTAGGAAGGGAGGATTTGATCATTAATAATTTTGCTAGACCTGGAACTTTCTGGAGTTGCTTCTGTACTTGTACAAACAGTGTATGTTGTACTGAATGATCACTTGAAGAATGTCAAGTTTCACATAAGAGGAGCAGCACAGGAGCATTGATAAACTGTAGTGAAATCCTACTTTTTAAAAGAGAAAATACAGAATCTAGTATGCGAAGTGAATTGCATATCAATGTTACCTTCATGTTGTCATCAATATTGGATTTTGATCATGAATTCCACATTAATTATAGCTCTGTTTTCAATGACTGTATCCTCCCTGAAGTCTTTCTTAATGGTTCAGTGAAATAGGTATCTTAACTAAAGTAAACTGTCCTCATCGGCTAGTATTTCTGCAGGGGGGAAGATTAAGCTATTTTCAGAAGACATGACAGTGCTAAACATAGAGCAACTTATAGCGAAACTTTGGAATTGACTTTAGTTGGGTTGAAGTGCTTCAGCACTAAGATTTGAAAGGACAGAGGTTCACCTGAAACTAGGAACATACATTAGTAGTTGCCCTGTTGCTTCAAACAGAGGTTCTGTCTCTAGTCCAGCATTCTGTTTTCCACAATGGCCAGCCAGATGTTTTAAGCTAGTATTCTTCAAATTTAGTTATAAAAATTATTAATGGATAGTTCTGTGCTCATGGAGTATGCCATTTTGTATTGGCCTCAGAATCAAACGTGGCTTTCAACAATATTTGCATCTGAAGAGCTTTGCACCTTCAGACTTCCAGAAGCACATGAAGTTTTATCCTATTAAGGTGTTCAGTTTGCCTATGAAAATTGCTTGGCTGTTAGGATATTCCATGAGGGACTGCTGTAGTTCCATGATAAGCTCTCTTTCGCAGGGTTATTTTTCTTGTGCTGCTCCTTACTGAAATCAAGACTAAAATCAGTCTTGCTTTGGCCATCTTGAGAAATTCTGTAATCCCTTACTAATGTTTCCTCCCAATTTCTTTATATCAAAAGGATTAGGTTAGCAGGAATGAAAATAGTTCGGACCCCACCACATCTTGGGCGTTACAAGATGATGGACCGTGGGCAAATTTCTAGCTATGCTGACACTGTTAAAAGGTAAGCATGGTTCCCCTCCCCCTCCTTGCATGGTCACATTCACCTAGAAGTATTCTTTGTTCTTCATATTAGACAGGGTTGTTGATACCCGTGACAACCACGCCAACTTTTCCCCATGCAGTTGTCCTGAAATCAAAGTGCGCATTCTACATGGTACAGGGGTGCAGCACTTCTAACTCGAGTATTATTCCAGCGGGAGAGAAAGGCCTTCAAAGTCACTCCTGGCTAGGTTTTGGCTACAAGGACACTGTGGGGTTCCGCACATGAATGTCTTTAGCTTACCACTTGACTTCCCTGGGAAAATCTCTTCATGAGCTTCATGTACCTGAAATTGGCTTGTACACAACAAGACTAAGATTCACACTTTGTTTTTCTTTCCCTCAGGCCTGCTGTATTACACACTAGAATAACATGGAAGGACGATGGAATGAATTCTCTAGAGTTCAAAGTCTTGGCCAAGAAGCAGCATCCTCTTTATACTAACATTACTGTGGATATCGGGGACCCACCAATGCAGCCTTCACTGAGCAAAATATAGGAGAGCAAAGGCTGAGATTGTGACAACATCTGACTGTTTGGCAATGCTGCACATGCCTGAGAACACAGCGGTTATGAAAGTGCATTTCTTTACTCTGAACTTCTGTTTACAAGAAGGAAATGAGAAGTGCTCAGGAATGGCAACAGTGGTATTAACTTTATTGTGAAAAACACTTGAGCACTGTTAAGTGCAATGACTACTGAGACTCTGCACTCTTCCCTCACTACGTGCACAGCTCTTCTCAAAGAGCAAACTGTAGAACACCCAGCCAGCTACACTGTGATGTGAGTACTTCAGATTAGTGGGTACTTCAGATTATTGTATCCTTTCTGCAACTACCTGAACTGAATGCAAGATACTCTTACGTGTTTGACCTAGTTAAGAACAGTTTGTTTTTGAGAAGGATTGCCAATTAGACAGCCTGTTCTTCTGCACCTTAGTGCGAAGGCTTTAAGGCTGCAGTTAAGTGTTACTATAAGTGTTAACATTTTTTTTTTAAAAAAGCAACTCAATGAAATCAAACTCAAGTTGAAAAGTTGAGAAGCAATGTTTTTTTTTGTAATGTACCTAAAAGTTATTTGCACTGTTTCTTTTCATGCTTTAGCAAACTTGGTCTGTCCCTAATACTTAACTACCTCCAGAAAGCAAATGCTCACACCCAGTTCAATCACCATGGGAGTACCCCTGAGAATTTTCTGTGACAAGCCATCGGGCTGCAATGTGCGATTCTGTTTGCCCCTATAAATTATATATTACAGCACTTGTCTGTCACCAACTGCTAAGGATTTTTGTAAACACCTGTAGGATAGTAAATGTTTGTGTTAACAGTTTTACATTGAGAGAAATGTCAGGTTTTTTCCTGAGTTTCTAGAAGATGTTATAAATGTGAGAATTATCTTACAGCTTAAAATGTGGTTCAGTCTAAAGCAAGAGAGGGATACTTGCACTGTACAGTCAGAGTTGTCCAGAGCACATGGTGTTACTGAGAATGCACTAGTCTAAAAACCTCTTCGTCCATATGCAAACAGACTTTTTTCTTCCCGAAGATTGTTCTTAAATGCTGTGTCATATTTAAGTCTCTCTACAGTCTTTCACTGTATTTACTTGCACTTGTTTTCCAAACTTTATATATAAACCAAGGTGTTTTTAAAAAGCTGATAAGAAATTAAGAACCACAATTTACAAACAATAATTTTTTTTCAATTTGTCATGGATTTGTTGACTTCTGTTGCAAGCAGAATAAAATTTTATGTAAGAAACTAGGCTGGGAGTAGTTTGTCATCCAGAGCTACTTAAAAACTGCAGCAAGATCAGTTCATAGCTCAACAAATTCAGACTGCTGTGATCCTAGTCAAGGGCTCATGTGGATTTGACAGGTCCTAAAAGAGTATTAAAAAACAGTCACTCACCAGAAGTGTGGCTTGTTTCAAAAGACCGACAAGTATACTGTGAGCAGGTAGTAATAATCATCACTTAATGATTTCTGTTGAATTGTCAAGGGCACTTCTCCCCTGCAATATGATTACCACCATTTGTGTGGGCTGTGCAATGCAGAAACATCTAGCACTTCACATTTTGTAAATGGTATAAACAAACAGATCTACTTTTCTCTTATTAATATGTGAAAAGTGTAGTTCTGATGCTGGAGTTAACTCTAGTCTGTGTCATTGGGCTTGCACTGGAAGTGGCTCCCAATCAGATACCTTGAAATGCATAAGAACGTTTCAGTTTGAACATCTACATTAAGAACACTTTTCTATTAACTATATTCCTGATGTAAAAACAACAGTATGTTCATTTCCCCCAGAAAATTCTCTGCTTCATTCTCCACAACAAAACAGGGGACACTTTTAACACTAAGTGCTGAGCTGTGACTCAGTGGTAGAACATCTGCTTTGCATGCAGATGTTCCAAGGTTCAAGTCAGTGGAGATATTCACTGACTCCCCAATACTCCCCAATATCTCCCCAGTGGAGATATTCACTGACTCTCCCCACTGACTCTCCCAGTGGAGATATTCACTGACTCCCCAATTTCACCCTCACATAACATCACTTCTCATATGGATATTTCATGAGTATTTGCACAGTTCCCAATGATCTTATATAAACATGAAATCCCCACTTAGATACTGTTAGGAGAAATTAGCTGCAGAATTCAATGGGCTTATCTGAGACCCTATTAGTTGACAAGTAACTGGAAAGTATAACAGACTGTAAAGATACTATATTTTATTTGAGAAAGTTAAAATATCCCATACTCTTACAGTGGCTGTTACAAGACAGCATCATGGACCTTCCACTCAGTGATGATGAGTTCTTGTTCAACTGGCTGCAGAAAACCCAGTTTGTTATGGTTTACCTGTTTTAGAAAAAGGTTGTGCTGTGGGTGAAAAAGCCCTTTGTTTTTGCATCATTGAAAGATGGCACTGTGTTGTATCTATATTCCAGTTCCAACTTTTTTAAAAGGTAGAAACTCAGTCTCAGCTTAACCAATATTCCCTCTGGGGGGAAGGGGCAATATGTTGTCCTGGAAGAAAAAGGCAGCTCCATGTGGACATTCTCCCAAGGCAACCTTAATCAACAGTGCTGTCCAAGACAATTTACTGCAAAACTACCCAGGATGAGGACATTATTGTACCTTGGTACAGCAGTTCCTGTTGGGAAACCTCTGACGAGGAAACCTTAAAAAATGCTGCAGCTCTGTTGACTTGGAAATTCTTTTCCATTCCCACCACATTCATTGTTGTAAAAGAAACTGTTACGCGGTCTTGACTGGCATGCCAAAATCCACAGTGATGTTTGTGTACAAAGGATTGTATTCCACTGAGAGCAGCTTATAAGAACAGGAATTTAGACCATCTGTTTTCCATACTCGAGATACCTGACGCAAGAGATTCATCCTGAACAAATTGGAAGGGGGGGGGGGGAGAGAAAAAAGGAAGACTGAGAAATTGTTTGAGCTATGAAAGCAGAGGAAACAAATTCAGAATGTGCATTAAACTGCAACTTGAAAGGCAACTGACTCCTTTTGTGAGTACACCTGTATATGCTTTCATACCAGGTTTAGGTCTTACACAGTTTAAAATCTGCTGATACGTGGTGATTGGCCATGCTTTTCTTTGACTGCACAGTCTTCCAAATCTCCCTTCCACATATTTATAATTAATTAAAAGAAGGGCAGGAGTTAGAGTTTGGTGGTGAAGCACATGCTTTGCACATAGAGGAAGGTCTCAGGTTAAATCTCTGGTATTTCTAATTGAAGATTTTGAACAGAGAGGCTATAGAACACTTAAGACCCTGAAGACCCATGATCCTATAGTGCTTTATTGCCTATCGGATTAGACAATATGTGATCAAGAGACCAACAGCCTGACAAGACCATGCGTTGTCCTAACCCACCTCTGTCCATTGGCCTCATTGCCTCTGTCTCTTGTATGGAAGATCATGGTGTACTTGGCTACATGAGGGGATGGTCGGATCACTTTCCACTTCTGCATTTCAACCCTGAAAACAAAGTAGCAGTGAGTGAGCAGGAGCTATAAGCATGCCACAGAAATAATGGAAGGGGGGGAGGAAAAACCTTGTGAAGTAGGAACTGAACCATGAGATAGTGTCAAAGTTAATATTCAGTAAAATGATAAGGACTCCAATGCACATTCGCTTCCACAGCAACAAGTGCACAGCCTACTATTATCTTCTGATGATGGATGAGCAAGGAGTAGAACACACAGCATTTTTGTACATAGGCTTTCTGCTGCTACTTCTGCTTTTGAACATGTGATATGAACTTTCACAGTATCCTTTAATGGCCTTTAATGGCCTGGTGTAGTGGTTAAATGTGCAGACTCTTATCTAGGAGAACCAGGTTTGATTCCCCACTCCTAATGCACCTGCTGATGTGACCCTGAGTCAGTCAAAAGTTCTCTCAGAGATGTTCTGCTCAAGAGCAGTTTCTGTTAGAGCTCTCTCCACTCCACCTACCTCACAGGGTATCTGTTGTGGGGAGGAGAAGGGAAAGGAGATTGTGAGCCACTCCGAGACTCCAAATGAAGGGCGGAGTATAAATCTAATCTCTTCCTCCTTCATATTTTTGTGCCTGTTGATTCATTAAGCACTGCCAACCTGGCTATGCCACCATCACATCGACAAAAAGGCAAGTTATGTGAATAGGACTGACCAATGCCACTCCAGTTCCTTCTAACTACATTTCCTGATGTGTATGAAATCACTCTGTACATAAAGTCAATTTGGAACTAGCAACATTCCCGGCTCCATATTTACAGCTGAGTACAAATCACAGCCATACTTAGTTCATGCAAAGGCATACACTATTAAAAATCTATCCCTTTAAACCCACTTTAATTGTGAATACACAAATTTAGTTAGGGGAAGTTTCACAGAAGTGGGATGTGCTTGAATGGGAAGGAGTACCCTTCCTGGGCACCAGTCGGTACCTCATTCACCTTTCCCTTCAGTGATTCCTTTGGGAGAGGGAGGAAAGGTCTGCTTAGACATGCAAAAGCCAGAGATGTGAAAAACAGAATTTTATAAACTAAACCAGGAAGATGTGAACAGTGGTTAATAACCTACAGCTCTCAAAACAATTATCACATTCTTAAGTTTTGGTCACAGAATATCCCTTTGGGCTAACAGCACTGTGCGGGGTGGGGGAAGGGGGGGAACGACAAGGCAATAGAACAAGTAATTCCTTAATGCAACTACCATATAACACATTCCTTGTTTGTCTATTTTCCTTGGTCCACAACCTAGATCAAACTAACAGACCCATAGTTTCTGGACAAGGGTACACTTTCCCATTGACAGCAACTAGCTTGCTGAACAGTTCAAGGAAATGCACACTGCGCTTTTAGGAAGCAGTGATTTCCAAGTTTCTACAGGTCCCTTCCCTTTTTACTAGAGATGTGTTACAATTCCCTTCCAAAATGGACAAGGGCCATTCTGAATTTCCCCAGGGAGATTTAGGTAGGAAGAGAAAGACTCTCTTTCTGATAGAGAAATATTCTCCGTGAAGCCCATGGCCTCTACAAAGGAGTCCAAATGCTAACGAGATCAACTTGAGGAAGGAAAGGCTCCAGAAAACTTAACAAAACAGGGGGGCAAATTAATGATCCCATAGTGCATAGTTCATGGGGTGAGGGGATAACGACTGGTACACATTTTCTCAAGCATGAACCCTGAGCTGTCAAAAAAGGGAAAATATGACAAAGGTATGGCAACAGAGCCCTTACCAAGTCATAGCTAAGTAGCCCCTCTTTTGTTCAAAATGTTCCAGAGATTTCACTCATCCCAATGTGGTATTTCCACTCTTAGGAGGTGACTGAAATCATCTAAAGGATTCCTTTCCCAAACTGCATATCAGATGTAACGTCTAATGGATGCAATAGGGATTCCATGAATACCTTGTCGTTATCAAAAATACTCAGACTAGAGAAATGATACTACAATCCTTTCCTATCATAGTAATCTTGGCACTCTTCTTTCAGCTTCCAAGAAAGCATGCTACACACAATCCTCTGGATACATGCAGTCATCATTCTGTGTGGACAGGGCAACATGCATATTTTCCAGCTTTGGCATACACAGTCGGAAATGCAGATTTTTACAGAATACACATCTGCACTTAACAAACCCAGAAAAACACACATGCTGCCCTATTTGTACAAAATGGTGACCACATATTGAGAGAATCATGCATGGCGTCCTCTCCATGTATTCTGTGTAGCAGCCCCAAAGTCTGAATGACTGAAAAAGGCTCCAGAGGCATGTTGTTGCAAAGTACAACGCAGCCAGTCTAGCCCAAATACACCTCTAGAAAATATGCCAAAGGATACCCAGAGCTGCAGAAAGATCAGTGACAGAAGTTATGCCAGCTTAATGACTAACACATTTGTGTTCTAGCATCAGTTTTTGTGGACTAGACCCCCCTGCATCTGCTAGATGCAGACTCTCAATACAAAAGCACCCCTAGTCCACAAAAGCTTTTGACAGGATGCAAACTTGTTTTCTTCAAGGTGACAAGAGACTCCTGTTTCATCTTCAGGGCATTAAGTGCCTTCAAGTTGTTTCCAACATGACCCTATAAAGAGAGCCAGTTTGGTGTAGTGGTTACGAGTGTGGACTCTAATCTGGGAGAACCAGGTTTGATTCCTCACTCCTCCACATGTGCTGCTGCTGTGAGTCAGTCACAAGTTCTCTCAGAGCTGTTTTCTCAAGAGCAGTTCTCTCAGAACTCTCAGCCCTACCTACCTCACAGGGTGTCTGTTGTGGGGATGGAAAGGAAAGGAGATTGTAAGCCGCTCTGAGACTCCAAGTGAGGGGTAGGATATAAATCCTATATCTTCTTGTTTTCTGAGTTAAAGTCATCAAAAAATAATATTGCTAATAGCCTTGCTTAGGTCATGCAGATTGAGGGCCATGGGGTTTTTTTATTGAGTCAATCCACCTCATGTTGGGTCTTCCTTTTTTTCCTGCTGCCATCATTTCCCTGCAATATACTAAAACAGTTACCACTCAGGAATAAAATATTAATTTAGATCCTGCTTTCCTCCAGAGCAGCAGCCCCAATAGCCCAGCTTGCCAGAGCTTCAAAGTGAATGGGGTTGGCCACAGTGAATATAAGGAAGACGGGGGTAGCTATGCAGAGGAAGGCTATGGCAAACCACCTCTGCCTGGGGTTGCAACTTGATGGCATGTTCTTTTTCTTTTCTCCTCACTGGGGACCCAAAGCAGTTAACAGCATGGCTCTCCCTTCTTCATCTTATCCTCATAACAACCACACTGTGAGGCAGGACAGACTGACTGGTCTAAGGTCACCCACACACAAGTTTTCCTGGCAGAGAGTTGTTAGAGGGCAGCCTGAGGCATCATTCTGATTAGAACTGTGAAAAGAGTGCAATCCCTGCATTGTTATCTGTACCTTAAGGCTCTTTACAATTAGAAGATGTTAAGTGAAGGGCAATTTGCCTAACAGAGACAAAAAGGTGAAATGAAAAGCCAGTGACTTCCTCTGCCAGATTGTCAATGGAAACTGCTACCCTCTTCTGGATGCATTGAAAAATGCGGCACTGAGGATCTTTCTCTGAGTGAAGTCTGTGACAGACCTCCAATGGCTGCTGCTGGAAATCAGCATATGCTTGTGTGAATCGATACTACCTTTGTTTGCAAATGTAAAGACGTCAGTAAAACAGACACCAGAAATCTAAATAGACTCTCCAAAAATATCAGACTGTCTCAAACTTTTAAAACAGCTCCTTAGCTGGACAAGATTGTAATAGCGGAATAGCTATTGTAATACCTGAATAAGAAGAAATCAAAGTATTTATTACCTGGAAAAGTTCTAGCTACAGAAACAAGCGAAGGGTTAAAAAGCCATCAAGGTTAACTTTTGGGGAAAGAATACTGCAGACTGGTATGATCCATTTGCCACATTCCTGCAGCACCAGACTCGTTAAGCAAACAGCCACAAATTCAATTTAAAGGGACAGTTGAGCAAATGTCATGGCACCCTGATGTCATCAATTCATCACCAGACAATAAAACAGGCTGTCTCTAACATGCCCCTTGCTTGCAGCCAGGCAAAAAACCCCACAATGCTCCTATCTGTGGGTTTCATCAAGTTTGCACTATTTGTGTTCTTGCAGCTGTGTTGATTTTCAGGGAGGAGGGCAAACAGAACGGACAAACTCTCTAGGGGTACAATAAATAGTTCCTGTAAGGAAACGGTACAGTGCCAACTAAATTGCCAGCTCATGTGGCCAGCCAGTTTCCTGAATGGAAGAAGAACAGCAGGCAATCCAGAAATCTGACTTGAAGAAACTAGATTACAGTACTCACATTACACAGGTCCTAGTATTTTAATATTAAATTTGATAGAATGTCAACTAAAAATATCTAGTGAAGAGGGATGGAACACTAATTATGCATTTACCATTCCCCTGATTCAAAGTTTATGAAGATGTGCAAATTATCTGCTTCAGAAGTTAGCACTCAGACATCCTGGGAACCAAAACAGCTGCACTATCGAGCCCTTACACAGTTTCCTCCCAAGAGCACAGCCTTGTGCTAAGTGCAGTCTACCTGACCCATTAATTTATAGAAAGAACTTCTTATGATACTCATTTTACGAGCCTTTCCAGAAACAATAAAAACAACAGCAGTAGTGAATTGCCCGATCCATGTTCTGGGCGATGTACATAAGGCTAAAAATATTTGCCAGATAAAACAACAGACATTATAAAAACACATGGTGAGTGCAATTCCTTATTAAAGTATCTAAATTACAGATACTATAGCTAACCTGTGAGGAGCACACAACTGTCACCACAGCCTCCAGGTCACATTGCTTTATGTTCTGATGGACAGCCATGATTTTACTGGCACTCAAGGCTAGTAAGCCAAAGGGCTGGTACATTGTGCTTCTTAACCTAGAAAGCACACGGGATGGATGAGCTTCAGGAGGGTGTCTAACTACAGGCATGGAGGCAGATACTACTGAGCCAATAAAATGACCAATATTTCAGGTTTTGGATCAGCAACACGAGATACTGCTCCTGCTTTCCCAACACAACTCCCAATTCCAGTGTTGCCACTTGGACTCCTAACAATACTGGAATAAGGAATCCTACTGAGGGAGGCTGAGCGAGGCAGGAACAGCAAAAGAAGAAGGACTGCTGCTTCCCAGGTGATTAGCAGCACATGCGCCTGTAAACTTTAAATGGCTATTATTTTAACGGGGGTGGGAAGGGGATCAGGTCCTTCTGCCCACTGGGAAAAAATAGCAGTTTAGCTGTCTCTCTCCCCTTTCCCCCTTAATTCCACATGGGAGAGTCAGAATTAGTTTTAATAAAATATCAGGAATATTGTTCCAATATTTCTGGAACAGCAACTGTTCCCAATATTTTATTAAAACCATACTTGTTCCGATACAGAATTGAAATAATATTTTTCATGTGCATGTCCCCTTTTACTTACCTGTACCATTTTGAATGCCCTGCCAATTATAGACTTCCTCCCATCTCCTCCTCGCCAATATTTCTTTGGTGGCTGCATGCTCACCAACTCACAAGATACTCAAGGGCATAACTGGTACAAATTTAAATACTGATCTGCCTTCTGATATCAAAGAGAGCTCCACCTGCCTCTATTATGCCAATATATTGCTAGATACGACAAGTATTACAAAAGTGCTAAGAAAAGGCAGTATTAATAGGAATATCTCTAAGGGAAAAAGATCTAGGTGCAAAGAATAAAAATTCTTTAAACAGTTTATTTGACATTTGATAAAGAATGAAAAGTTTCTGCTTACTAGTTCTAGGGTCAAATGAACTGCCGCAAGACTAATGTTCCTTTTTATAGTCTGTACTTTTTATAACGGGAGTCTGATGCCTTTCATTAGGCAACTTGTCAAATCCCACACCTTGTCATCTTCAAATAGCCTAAACTGCTTCTTCTTCACCATTCATCTTAAACCACCTTTGAGTCATTATAGAAAAAGCCACCCACTCCCCCAAAAGCATCTAATTACCTGAGCCGAAGGTCATCATCTTCTCCTCCCCAACCCCAGTAGTTATTAGAGAAGCCATTCACTTTGGAAAACTGTTCCCTTGTTAGAGCAGTCACACCTCCAAAGTATCCTTGGTAACGCAACCTGGGAACACATGGGGGGGGGGGGGAGAAAAGAATGTTTTTTTAATGACAAAAAACCAGAATACCCATTATTTATATCAGAAATACATTATTGGATTGAACTCCAAACCCACATACCTTCAAGAGTGGGGGGGGGGGACCTTGTATGAACCTGCTTCCAAGGGCCTCTTGAGAGACTAGTTTTACCAGGAAGATCCAATTGGCACCAGCTCTAGGAATTCAAAGATATCACTTTGTGCAAGAAGCACATCAGAGAACCCCTCCCTGGCCATATGTGCTATTGCTAAACTCCAGCACAAAAAGCTACTTTCCTGATCTTTTAATTTACAAGACTGTGTCTTTAGGTTGTCCCACAACCAAGCACATGCCTCCCAAAACAAAGCTGTTTAAAGCCATGACAGGTATTAATATGCTCCCTACACTTGATCCTTGAACTCCAAAGAAGTTCAATCTGATTGCTCTGAAGAACCGTGAGTTTGGTCTAGGACAAAAAAAGAATCTTTCTTAAGGGGAGCCAGCCTAACTATGTCACCTCAGGAGCTCAGAGACGTGGCAAAGGCCAGGAAAGACAATAATTCAACATTGTGCTTAAAGAGAAGACACATTTTGACCATACATAATCCTAAATAGCCACAAAGTTGCTTACAGAAGCCAACAAGTGTGTGTTCAAGTACTGACAGAGATGGGATAGATAACTGAAAGGGTTCCTTTGATGAAAGTAAAAGATGATTAAGGGAGCTTTCTTGAAAGAAGCTGTGTTGAACCCCAAAAAGATTTGGATAATACATTTGAGTAAGTAGATGGGGAAGGGAGAAGAATGGCATTTCTCCTAAGATCGCTGCCTCTGACTAATGAAGAACTAAATGAGAGGCTAAGTCAGAACACATTAGGACCAGACTTTCTTTTCTGAAGTTCTAAAACTTTCCCCTAAACCAAATCCAGTTCTCCCCTCTGCCACACACACACTTCCTATGCTGCTTGTAGGGCCTTCATGCTTTGCTTCTTCCCATCTTTTCTTTTCACTATTTTATAGTGATCTGTTGATCTGTATCTTCTTGATTTTTTTAAGGATTCCAACTAAAAACTCAAGAAAGCTATGCGAAGTGCTTTAAAGATGCAGGGTAACACACAGGTGTTAGCTTTTAACTAGAGCGGATGCAGGTTACTGGGAACGTAGGTTATTACATAGTTTCTTGTTACATAATCAATTATAATTGGTCCTTAAATCTTTTATTATTGGCCTATATCCTTTCTTTTTGAAAAGTTTTCATTTATATATTTCATCTATGGTGTTTTTAATTGCTTTGCCACCTGAAATACAGTGGAAGTTTGCACGTTTTTCTACTATTCATGCTTTCATATCTTTTTTTACCTTTGTATTGTTTTGGTGCTATTGCATTTGCTGGGTTGTGCTTTTGGTTAATAAATCATTTCCATTTATGTTGGTCAAGTAATGATTCTTTATGTTCCTTACTGGTCAAAGTTCGCCCACTGGGGCAAATTACAATCCAGGCTTGCAACAAACAAGCAAAGAAACCTTCTTTCCTTACAGAAGGTTGGAACAGCCAATTTTGGCTTCCAGGTCAACAACAAGGAAACCTCCACCTAGAAGCACCCTTAGATTTCTAAATGGGAACACAGTTCAAGGGCTTGCTCTTCAGAGCAGTGGCAGGCAACAAGTAGCATAATGAACAGTTTCAGTCTGAAGGAGCCCACCAGCTGAATCCATGTGTTCCTGGGCTCCTAGTATACAAGGGCCTTTCAGCCCTCTTCATAGAGAGATTCAGAAGGGACATTTTCAGAATCATCTGGTTGCATCATCCACATGTTCCCTGCTGTCTTCTGCTCTCTTCCACAGGAGACTCAGCCAGCTCAGATTAAGTAAGTATGGGGTAGGGGGCTCTAAATTGGCCCCAAACTGGCCGTGGGATGATCTCCTTGGAAGCCTTGGCATGAATGTTCTTGGAATTATCTTATCTCTGGCTTCAAAGCTTCTAATAAATTAAAAGAGCAAACATGTGCTGCACAAATAAGAGATATCTCCAATCTGCTCATTATGAGCTAAAGGCTCATAAACCTTAGTCAAAAGTCTTTATTCCTCAAAGGTGCTGGGGATATAAAGGGCAAGGATGGCTACGCTGATCAACAAATGATAAGATTCGGGTGGGCAGATATCTGAAAATATGTGAGTGCCCACAAGAGCTTACACTTGTTAGTCTTAAAGGTACCACTGGGCTCAAATAAAATATAAGGTTATATTCAGGATAAGGTTAGACGTTGTTTGGCATCATGCATGAAGTTCATCTAGCTTGCCTCTGTCCCCTCTACTCTAACTGGCAGCAGTTCTCCAGGATTTCAGGCAGAGAAAAGTCTTTTCTTCACACTTTCTGTCCAGCATCCTTTTTTATACACTGGAGATGCCAGCGATTGAACCTGGATCTTTCTGCAAACAAAAAATAGTCTCTCCCCCGCTGAGTCACAGCTTTTCAGTTAAACAAACCATGTCAGTGCCCATGGAACACAGCCTGGATGGCTGAGAGATTTTTTTAAAAATATTTTTATTTATTTGGTAATATAATAATGTAACAATAGCAACTGCTGGGTAATTAATATATAACTGTTGGTTGGAGGTTAATGCACAGACATATTATTGAAGTACAGATAATATGTTTTTCTAAAAAAACCATTGTTTTGGAAGATTATAAAATTACCAATTATTATTAGTCCTTAGGAAAAAAAAGGACTAAAAGTTGCTCTCTATACATACTATAAAGAAAGAGAAAAATAGAACTAAGAATTATTGTCTTTGCTAAATTAGATAACCATGAGGGGTTACTCAGATCAGAAATGTAAGTAATAAAGAGAAACCAAACTGAGTCAGAGTTAGATGTGTTGGAAACTGTTTCAGATTCATGAATATTAGATGCTATTTTAGCCATCATACAAAATTCAGCGACTTTTTAAACCATTCAGTAACTGCAGGTAAATTAATATTTTCCCACAATCGTACTATTACAAATTTTGCTGTGGAACATAGGATTGCTATTAATTCTCTCCAAATTGATGGGATCTCTGAAATACCCCAGAAGTCCAAAAGTATCAAATCAGCTGAGAAAGGTACGAGTGAGAGATTTTTATTAAACCAATGAAAAAAAACACCACACACTTAAAATATAGACAAGATAACAAGCAGTTCAACCTTGGCCAGTGCACTCCTCTTGATAGAAAAGATGTAACAAGCATATATCACATTTTGTATTGGGACAATTGCACAGAGAGATTAAAAAAAGGCAGCTCTCACTGCAACGGCACAGTTGTGCAAGCCACTCGGAAAGGATGAAGAGAAAAGAGCAGGAGGAGTTACAGTCTTGTGCTCCTGTGGTTGCACAATTGCATCATGGAGCTTTGCTGAGGTTTTTGACTTATTGGGCAGAAGTGCCAATAAAAGAGTACACAAAAGGGTGTGTGGTCCATGGCTCAGTGCCAGACTATATGCTTGGCAGACAGAAGGTCCCAGCCCTAAACCCCAGCACCTCCAGATGAAAGGATCTGACAGGAGGTGACATGAAAGACAGAGATGTTGCCAATCTGAATAGACATACTGGCCTTTCTAGATCAGTGGTGAGATTCAGCGCAAGGCATCTGAGAACTCAGTACGTCAATTTAATTGGGGGGGAGAGGAAGAAGAAGATGGTGATATTGGATTTATATCCCACCCTCCACTCCGAATCTCAGAGTCTCAGAGTGGCTCACAATCTCCTTTATCTTCCTCCCCCACAACAGACACCCTTTGAGGTAGGTGGGACTGAGAGGACTCTCACAGCAGCTGCCCTTTCAAGGACAATCTCTGCCAGAGCTATGGCTGACCCAAGGCCATTCCAGCAGCTGCAAGTGGAGGAGTGGGGAATCAAACCCAGTTCTCCCAGATAAGAGTCCACACACTTAACCACTACACCAAACTGGCTCACAAAACAATGTGAGGCAAAATCTGCTTGACTGCAAGTTCAGAAAACTGGGAAATTTATCCAGGACCACCACACTCCTAGTCTTATCAGAAATTAGGTACATTCTCTTTGAACACCAGAGTCCCATTATAGAAAATACTCTCTGAAAGAATGCTGTATGGCTAGATTAAAATAATTATTATTTACACGTTTTAATTGGAACCTGCTTCAGCTCAGAGTGCCCCTCCCTCCAGCCTCCACATGCCAGTGAAAGACCAGAGGGAAGGCAAGGATTTGCCCAAGTGCTCCGCCACCACCCCTGGATCTGTCTTGGCTTAAAGTTCTCTACTCGAGGAACTTCTATATAGAATTTCCATATCCGGCTTCAATTTCAAGAACTGGCTTTAGCACCAAAGTGTGATGAAAATAAGTAGATATCAGTGAAACAGAAGGAAGAACAAGAGAGCATGATGTAAACCTCAACAGTTTATATCTGTCGAAGCTGCATGTGAACTGACTCTGCTTCAAAAGATGCCAAAGCTTTCCATCACCCTTGCCTCACCTACCTGTACCCTGTGCTGTTCCTGCCCACTACCAGGTGCTTTGGCTGATTGCCGCACATGTAGATGTTATAGTCGTTCTCTGGTACCAGATCCACGTCATGGAATATGAAGCAATCCCAGTTCTCCTTTTTCAGGGTTTCCAAGTAGCCAACATTCAGCAGTTTTGCTCTATTAAACTTGGCATCTCCAGCCTGCAACAAACGACAACAACAGCAACAAAAGAGGTGGAACTGATTCATGGCATGCCAGTCAGGCTAGGAAAGCCTTGTGCCAAGATTCTGTCCTCATCAAACATATTTACGGGATCCTTCCCACCTCACAGCAATTGTATCCAGACGCAGCAACAGAAGCAACAGGACCTGTGGGGTGATTAAATGAGGTAGGATAGACGTGTCTTAACTAGATCAATCATTTTTAAAGGACTCAGGCCTCAGTCCAGACCCAGAAAGTCAGCCACACAAATCAACTCAAAATTCTCTGGATAAGAATGAACACTGCCAGGTGTGTCTCGAGGGCCTCTATGGGAGCTGAACTGTGAATGGAGATGGGCAAGCAAATGTGCCCTGCCCACAGGTGTTGATGACTACTTCTGTACAAAGGTGTTCCTTGTGGGGACAGGGTATTGACCACTTAGACAAGGGGTGTCGAACTCATTTGTTATGAGGGCTGGATCTGACATAAATGAGACCTTGTCAGGCCAGGCCATGTTGGCCTGGGCCATAGTACCAATTTAAGATTAGGTAGCAGAGATATAAACTTTTAAAAGGACACAGACAAACACAACTAAAGATTTGTTTTTTAAACTTAAAATAAAAAAAATGCTTAAAACATTAGCACTTGTTGGTCTTAAAGGTGCTTTCTTTGTATTTCTCCCATGGGATCCAGGGAACTGGGCACTCTGACTCTTTCCCTCCCTCCCCAGGGGACCAGGAGGGAAAGGAGCCTCAACCAATGGAGAAAATTGAGGTTTTACTCTGTAGCTCCTGTGCAATTGAGAAAGCCTTTCAAAGCAAGCTTGAGATGCAGAAGAAAGCAAGAGAGAGGGAGAAGGAAGCAGATAAGAGACAGTTGCTCAGGGGCCTGATAGGATCCTCTCGGGACCTGATTCGGCCCCCAGGCTGCATGTTTGACACCCCTGACTTAGACTTCTAAGGGCTTGCTCACTCTTTGTCAACTGGCTTAGGCAAAGTCAGGTATCCAAGAGATACAGGATTTGACCCTTCAGATAGAATACTTGGCATTAATAGCTCTTAAGATTAGCAGAGATATAAATTCATTCCACTAAAAAAGTATTCTGTATTAACAACTGAATGTGGGAAGGGAAATCTCTCAGTCCTGTGATCAACACTACGTTTGACTTAAACATTAGCATTCCATTTGCACAAGAATTTTAAAATATAGGAAGATAGAATCTTTCTTTTCATTATAATACATGATGTAACTTGCATTTAAAAAACAATAAAAGCAGAATGGCCTATTATACGTAAACCTCTCATACACCTTAACTCTATATTGTTTATTCTTCTGCAAGTCATTCTAATGAAAACAATGACAACATTCTCTTTTTAAGAACTTGTGACCACACTTTCAACCTAGCTGCCCATTTCAAAAGCTGGTAATGCTTGAAAATGAGAGTAGAAACATGAATTCTCCAAGGCATTCAGAACATGTCCTGACCAGCATTCGTCAGGGGCCAAGTAGGAAATGAATAAAAGTCATCCTGAAAAAAGGTGTCACATGCCCTGCTTACTAAAAAGCTGGCTTTATAAAACCAAATACCAACAAACAAAAATTGATGTCAAGTCATGCACTGCTTGTGTTTTAAAATGAGTCAATAATAATTATATATTGTTACTAGGACAGCAGGTGCAGACGAAGACAGCAAATGGTCAATTTAAAATCAAAACTGAGTTTACGTGTAAACATTTAACAAATATAGTGTTAGATCTTGTCTCTGGGAATAAAGTTTCCCTTTGTGGTGTTACATGTGGCCTCAGACTAGGGGATCCCCTCTGCAGCTTCCTGCTGGTGTCACCCTCCCATAATCCTCCCTGTAAGACTGCAATCTTGCCTTTACAAACACTATACACAAATCGGTCTTCCCCTTCACAGTCTCCAGCAAACTGGCACTCACATGATTATCAACCCCACAGCCTGCCTTAATACCTAAAGTCCTTGAGCCCCACCTCCAGTCTAATGAAATGACTGTGCCTGATGTTCATGGAGTCCATCTAGAGTGGTCCCAAAGAGTCTGCTCAGCTGTGATACCTTTAAGCTACACTGCTCCCTCCCTCTTCCAAGAGGGCAGGGCACCCATCCTCCCTTGTATTCCACAGTCCTTTGCCTCCAGGTCTCTGAAGCCCTGCCGCCTCCTGGTAAGCAGCCATCATACCAGTGAGCTGGCTCCTTCCTGCTCTTGTTCCCAGCAATGGCTTCTCCATCGTTGCAAATGTTCCCTGCCATGTCCTCCTTGCCCATCCCCCTACCCCTCACACCATGTTCCTGGGCCAGTTTTAAGTCCACTCAGCTGGCTGTCCTTCTCTCATCCTCCCAGCTGCATTTTTTAACTTTCTTTACTGTCTTTACTTTCAGTCAGGCCGCCAGAAGTCCCCACCTGCCACTCAGGCTCCATGGGGCTAGAATGAACAGTGATGCCCTTCTTCATTAGTCTCAGTGGCTGCACAAAAAATATGGGGGTGCCTCAAAACCAGCAGTCCCCAACCTTTTTGGCACCAGGGGCCAGTTTTGTGGAAAACAATTTTTCCACAGGCTGTGGGGGGAGGGGACGGACGATTGTTTCTGGATGATACAATTGTGCACTTTATTTCTATTTGTTTGGTATGGTGGTTAAGTGTGCAGACTCTTATCTGGGAGAACCGGGTTTGATTCCCCACTCCTCCACTTGCACCTGCTGGAATGGCCTTCGGTCAGCCATAGCTCTCACAGAGTTGTCCTTGAAAGCTCTCTCAGTCCCACCCACCCGCACAGGGGTGTCTGTTGTGGGGGAGGAAGGTAAAGGAGATTATGAGCCACTCTGAGATTCAGAGTGGGGAGCAGGATATAAATACAATGTTTTAAATTTTATTATTATTAATAATTATTATTATAAATTATTATTATTACTACTACTACACTGTAATATATAATGAAATAATTATACAACTCACGACCCGGTTGCTAACAGGCCACGGTCTGGTACCGGTCCACAACCCAGCAGTTGGGGACCCCTGCTCTAAACCACCGATCTAATGCAACTCCTTCTACTGGCCTTGCTTCAGCTTTGATGCTAAGCCTCCTTCCTTTTTGCCCCAGCTATCTCCAACCTATGAAGCTGCTTGAGATCATGTGATCCAGTTAGCTTCGTATTCTGACTGACAGCAACCCTCCAGGATTTCAAACAGAGATGCATTTTCAAAATCCTCGACCTGAAGATGCCAAGAATTGAATGTAAGGCCTTCTGCATGTCTGGCAAGTGATGAAAGGGCCATAGCTCAGTGGAAAACCATCTGCTTTGAACACAGGCGCAATGCTTGGTCTCTCCAGTTTAAAGGATCAGGCAGGCAGTGATACAAAAGATCTCTTATCTGAAAGCCTGGATAGCAGCTGGCAATAGTAGCTTTGATAGACCAACCTAATATAAGACAGTTTCAACCGTTGCTCTACCATCCATCAGCAGACCTTCCTCACCACTTCTGTACAGCACCTCAGTCCAGAAACATCCTTCATTTCAGCTGCAGCCTACAGCTCTGCTCAGAATGGTGCAAACGTATATCCGTGGTTACCAAAGCGGAAATGTAAAAGGTTTGTTTTTATTTCAACATGGCAAGTGTATGGGAAAAAGCAGGTGTTCTGCCATTGAGTTAAGGGGCTCTCTTGTGTTATCCTTAACAAACAAAGCCCCCATTTGAGAGAAAAAGGGAAAGAGAAAGTTTCACTGTAAGTGGCCACAATAAGATGATTGTTTGACATAAGCACAAGCCAAGCCCCGGGACATATACAAGCAAGTATTTGAGCCAGGCACACTTTTTTCAGGGCCACCAGCACTGAAAATAACCATGCTTTAGCAACAGCACATGAAGTTAATTTGCCACCAGCTTGTTTAATTCATTTGATCTGCTTTAAGCTTTGCAGCAGAAGAAACTCATCAGCACTGATGTACACAGGGACTCATAAGCATTGATAACACACTGAGACAGATTTGTATTAGAGCTGTGCAAAAGAGATCTGGGGCTTGCCTTAGGCAGCATACGGATCTCCAATGGAACACACAGGTGTGACAGGCAAAAGATGTACCCAGGAGGCCTGGAAGAAATACCAACAAGGCAGCAAGATCTGGATTCAGCCCTCCATCCTAGATGCAAAGCAGGTGTGTTTTCCATATAGACTCACCTGGTGAATCACAAAGATGCCATAGTCTAGCTGCTGCCGTTGCAGGAACGGGTGAAGGTGCTCCAAGAGGTAAAGCAGGTGCTTCTCTCGGTTACGATGTGGAATCAAGACAGCCACTCGCTGCTGGGGTAAGCAGTCTTCTGGGTGATGCCGTCCCTTTGCCACCCGAGGATTCTCCTTCTGAACCTCTTCCAGGGTGAGAGAGGCCCTGAAGGTAAGCTTGCTGGGGCCCCCTATTGGAAAAGCCAAGTGTTTAGCCTCATTTCTGCAAACCGGAAATCTTTAAGCTTTAAACAGCTCATTTAAGTTAAAGATGTTGGCACTATGATGAATTTTTTTGGGGGGGGGAGGGGGAGTGTATGTCATGATATTTTATCTATGAACTTCTCAACTTGCAACTAAACCATTTGAGCATGGAGTGCTGGTTTGCATTTAGATTTGCTGAAAACATTCAGGAGACCATTTTTATAAAAGGATCAAAACTGATGTGCAATGGAGCAGTCCAGGAGGAGGCCCTTATAAAGAAACAGGATTGTAGTCTATTGTAGTATCTGTTGTATGTATCATCTTGCTTTTACAAGACTGTCTTCTGCCTTTGTAATATAAACTTTGTAATTTGCTGTCTGCACTGTTTATGATACATCATCCCTTAAACAGCTTCCTGCTTGCACGGTTTCTTACATTTCTGTAATCCCAGTCCTATTCCATTGTTACTGGATAACTTGTGCTAACTGACTAAATTGTATCTTCTGTATCTTCTAAGCCACCTTGAGTCCCAGTGAGAAAAGTGGACTATGAACAAAGAACATAAACTTGTAAAGGGTGTGTTTGTGGAAGAGAAATATGAGGCTGGTGAGCCTCCACTTCTCTCATCGTCACCACCACCTGTCAAACCCTCATTTCCTCCACCAGTCAAATTTGATTCAGAGCCAGCCCAGAACTACCAGGTGACAGCACAGTCTTCAAAGCAGGATTAAATCCTAACACCAAACTGGAAAGTGCACAACTCGGAAGGCAATGCTGGCAACAGCAGTAAACCCTGCAATGAGCTTAATGACAGTTGCAGCCAGGTTCTTACATGACCAGTGTGGCATGGGTTTCCCAAGGCTGTGAACATTCCAGCCAGCCCTGAGTAACAGAGGCCCATGAGATGGCTTGGCTTGTGGGAAGGAGTGATGTTGGCACCCAGGGAGATGCAGGGAGATGCAGAACTGATATACAATCTGGCCAATCCACACAGTATTGGGAGTCAACTATTGCCAGGGCAATGCACGATCCAACCTTTGGGTGCCTATGCCACACCAGTAATATATGTCAGGTTCTAAAAGGGTGATAAGGACAGAAGGCACCCTCCCTCTTTCCCAGGGGCACCACCATTTTGACAGAAGATCAGTGTGGCCACAGTCATCGCTCAAACAAGGAGCAGTAATGAGATGTCTGTTCACCCGCTACCAAAAAAAACAGGTTGCTCTGGGCCAGCAGACAGGATGAAAAGGACACTGCTCCTGTCTCTGTCACAAGCCAGGAGGGCTGTTTGAGTAATTAATTCTATGTTTATGACACTGGGTTTGATCTGTTGCTTGTAAGCTGCCTCGAGGATCATTTGATGAAAAGATGGGGTATAAATCTTTAAATCAGCAAACAGAAGAGCCATATCCAAACACAGGAGGACAATACCAAGCAGCAGAACACCAAAATAAGAAAGCAAAAATTAGCATTTTTCAAATGCTAATGAAGTTTCAGGCCCACACTGAACATGAATCTAACCCAAGCCACAACTAATGTACTGTGCAGCCTCCTTACCCCTCGGACCTCTAAAAGCAAGCAAGATCTTCCACTCACACAAAAAAAAATAGCCAGGTCACTTACTAAGATAAGGAGACAGAGCAGGGCAAAGGGACTTCATACTGGGCAGTTTCACACTTGGCATCTTCACAGTAGGCCTGGCTTGCCTGTTGAGATCCTCCTTTTGCTCTTCGGCACTAGCGGTTGACTTCCTGAAGTTTGCCACTACACTTTTTGCTTGTGGGGTTTCATGCACAGCATCGACCAAGTAAGAGGAGGTGGCCCAGCCCACCACTAAAATGCACACGGAGAAGAGCATCAGCAGTTTGAGCTTGTAGGAGACGTGAAGGCAGGCATAGCTCAAGCCCATGGCCCTTCCCGGGTTACAAGCTTCTCCTTTGGCACGGATCCCGATGTAGCCCTGAAGCAGGACACTTTGAGGAGAGCGGGGAAGTCAACACAACACATAGAGGTCCGTGGCGCCACATTCTGACAGAGGTCCTCCAGCTTCTGAACGCATGGCTTTCTAGCTCAACGAGAAACACAAAGCAGACATTACAAAAGATCAACCTGTTCAGAGACTAGGGCAGGAAAAAAAAATTATTTTTTACTTCTACCACTCATCTGCACTGAGACCCCCTCACCTCAAGATAATTCATCAAGCACAAGAAAGCTAGGCATTGGTCCTTGTGCTGCTACCACAAGCAACTTTCAAGATGTTTTCTCTTACCACGCCACTTCCTTCAGCCCACTTTCTGCTTTGTGAGTTAAGGTCAGTTATGAACTGTTGGAAAACAGCTACTTTATCTGCTGCCTCCTTAACAGGGACCACATGGTTAATACTGCAAGGGTAGGGAGGAGAAGACTATTTCTTAAATGTCTGGATTTGTGCCGCAAACTTTTACTGTACCCCAATGTAATATAGCCTCAGAAACTGCATTCATAAGAACATAAGAGAAGCCATGTTGGATCAAGTCAATGGCCCATTTGATAAAGGAAGAGTTGGTATTTTTCAGAATTTACCACCTGAAAGCTTTACAGATGAATATGAAGGCACAGCTAGATGAGACCTCAGCATAACTGCATGGGTCCAGCTGATTGCCCATAAAGCAAGAAAGACCAAGGCATGATTTAAAGTGAGACATAAGTGGGCTGGAAGAGCACATGCTGTGTACATTTTTATATCCCAAGTCACTGTTGTCCTGGCAAGCAATTATTTCTGGTCTCTCAGAGCCACTAAGAGCCCTGCTAGAAAAACACACCCAAAAGGCCATTTTGAGAAGACTGAGCAAAGCGAAGGTTTTACCACTCATGTGGTGGTAGAAAGTGCTGTCAAGTCACAGCTAACTTATAACAACCCCATAAAGTTTTCAAGGAAAGAGACAAATATAAGTGGTTTACCATTGACTGTCTCTGCACAGCAACCCTGGATCTCCATGGTGGTCTCCCATCCAAGTACTAACCAGGACCAATCCTGCTTAGTTTCTCCAAACTCACAAGAACTGGACTAGCCTGGGCCAATCAGGTCATGGCTTTACTACTCATACTGTCCTTTCAGTCAGCCCCTGCCCTACTTTCATTATTTTACAGTAAACTGCCCACTCCATCCATACAGTATTGATGCTAACCTTTCCATTGACACAGAAATAATACCAAAAAGTTTCACAGCCAGAACAATCCAGATCTGCAAATTCAAAGAGTAGGATTTTGCATGTTGCACAATTCACGCAAATATTGTATTTTACTGGATCTTACAGAACAGAATGTTTATTAGACACAAGTAACCTTAAATCAAGACTCTAACCTAGTGTTTTTTTTTAAACTAAACTAAACTAAATCACAACAGAAGCAACTCACACATGCTAAAGTTAATTTGAGACTTTGGGAGGGGGGAATGAAGCCCAAATAAAATTATTTCAAAAGGCTTAGAGGTCTCCAATGCACCCAATATGCATTTGTAAAAGCTACACCTCCTTCAGCGAACATGCACTGAAGATGTCATCAGCATTACCTCACTGCTCTAGCTAACCACAAGTGGTGCAAGAAAAGAGTAGAACAATGCACAGTTGTCATACGATCAGATTGTGTTCTATCAGACATTAAGAGAAAGACAGGGGAAGGGAGCAGCACCATGCCTTGCATTATGCATACTCAGATGCTGGCCTGATGGGCAAGATGACTTCTTAGTACCTTCCAAATGGCTGTAAACAGTAATCAGTGATGATCAAGCTCCAGTGTTATGGCCCTATCACAAATGGGTCATATGCCAGTGCAGGAAGAATTCTCATATACTTGTTGGGACTCGTTGATGTTTTTGGTAGGAGTAGCCAAAGGAATCCTCAGTCCAGAGTTCTCTGTCACTCATGTGGAGAGAGTTCAAAGATGCTGCAGTGCAGAGCGAGTGGGTTGCATGTGGACAGAAATTCTTGAGCAGGAGGACGGGAAGAGTGGCATGCCAGCCACATGGGCATCCAAAAGATAAAGACTTCCCCTCTGCCACTCTTTCATTAAATTCTTCAACAGGTTCTTGCACAAACAGAGGTTTTAGCAGAGACTATCTAGCATGCATGGAACTCATTCGTGGGATGCAAATCATAGGCTCTAAAAGTCCCATAAGCACTGGACAATACCAGCTTCCTAATGATGTTACCAGCCATGAAAACCTGAAATCTTTGATAATACCAGCTTCCCTCAATTCACTTGCTGAGATCTACAGCCATCTCCTGTCACCCCCACCATCATTGCAAAAAAATAAAAAAAAAACTGAAGAAAGGTTGCAATCATAAACTTTTAAGCACAACACAAGAATAGGACTTCCACTGCAAAGTACTACTGTGCTGAATTCTGTTTTTCTTATCCTCTGGAGTGAAACCCTGAAGCACCGATTCATGTCATAACTCTTGGGTGCACCTGAAAAGTAAGGGCTCAGTTTGACACCTAATAGTTTTCATTTATGATTACAGATAGCACCCATTAAGGGACTGCTAGATCCTGATCACTGACAACCATTATAAAAATCAGACTATGACAAGTGAATGCCCCATAAGGACTTGCTGGGGATGTTTCCCTCTCCATCAATATTCTCTCTTTCCTGAAAACCCCATAGCCTCTCACCTTTTCCTGTCTCCTCTACTTCCCATCCACCAGCCAATCTATCGCCTTGATCTTTGGCTTTCCGTCCTTCCCTACTCCACACAACCACTTCCAAGGAAAACTCTGGCTGAGTTGCACAGTGCCAGCTGCTGGGTTAGGGACACTTGCACACTGGGGAACCCACAAAGACTTTTTGGGGCACTCAGCTGCTCCTGTATTCCTTTCCCCCCACATCACTTCTTCTCTCCCTGCTCCTGGGAATCCCCATATCCTCACCATTTCCTTTCCACTTAGCAAACAATCTACATTTTATCTGCCCCCTCCCCCCCAAGATTGCAGAAAGATCCGTCTTGCCTGTTGATGGCTCTGGTCTCTGGATTTAAGAATCCACAGATCTGGCCACACTGAAAATTAGACACATTGATATATGCAACAATAGGTTGGATCCTAAGTAGACATTTTCCTGGGTGCAAGGATCTCTGCTCATAGAGAGGTCTGATTTGTTTAATGAATTTCGGGGGGGGGGACCAAATGATCCAGTGTAACAGGGTTCAGGGGAACATTTGGGGCTTTTGCATGATAGGGGAGGGTGAGAAATCATGTTCTGTGAGCAGAAGCTCTTGAGTCCATGGAAACACTGGTCAGCATCAAAGTTGAGAACTTGTTCTATAGTCATTAGAACAATGTTCTTCCAAATGACAGGCACAACTTCATAATATTGTGACTAAACTTACAAAAAAACCACCTTCCATGACAGCCTTTATTGACAAGTTAAACAAATCAGAACATGCAAAGAAGTTAACATATACAAGGAAGTTTTTAAAAAAACAGAGCAGCAAGACTAATGGCAGACATCCATGTTTTTTAATTAAAGAACTCAACATATCACACAGATTATGAAGTTTTGTCATATTAAATCAAGGTTCTCAGTAAATGTGGTATTGGCCTAGAATACTCAGAGAGGACTGAGATAATTATTTAAAGTTTTACTTTCAGTACCCAAAGGTGAATTATGGCAAAGCAAGAGAGAGAGACAGAGACAGATAGTCTTCAACTTTGTAGGGTAGACTAGGCTACAAGAACAACCTGAGCCAAACATGAATAGTGCTTATGATCACAACAAGCATAGCACCTCAGCTGCTGTCTCCTCCTGTACCCCCTGCACCACAGATGGACACAGACAAAGGAGCTCCTGTGCAGGGGCTGCTCAGCTTGGACCCAGATCATGATGTGGAAGGAGATGACAGGCAGAGAAGTTCAGACCAAATAGTCCCTGAAGTGCTCCCCATGCTAGCGAGGCTCAGCTTCCTTTGCTCCTGGCCCCCAGCAATCTTCTAGGACAGTTGCCCACGAAATACCATCCTGGTATATTAAAAGGCCAATCCACATCTGGTCCCACTAGAGGAGAACTCCAGCATAGGCATGACCTCAAAGCTGCTCTTCTGCCAACTACTCTGCCAGTGTTGCATAGTAGTTAAGACCGTCTGATTAGGATCTGGGAGACTCAGATTCAAAAACTCAGTCTGCCATGGAAGCTCACTCACAACTCTCTCTCAGCCTAACCTACCAAACCAAACACGGTGATTGTTGTCAAGGTAAAATGGAGGAGGGGAAAACAACAACATAAAATGCTTTAGTTTCTGGCTGTGTAGAAAAGGGGAGTTTATAAACATCTAAATAATTACAAGTATTTACGATTATTAAATAATTACAGTAATTACAATTACTGCTTTGTCGGCCTCAGCTCCAGCTCCCTCTTATCCAGTATAACCCTCCTTTTGTAGGAATACCAAATGATCCACAGCTGTGCACAAAATGACAGATGGATTTTTTTGGCAATGGCCTTGGTATGAAACTACAGCAGACTGCAGACCGGCGGGCCCAGATACTTTCTGCCACCATGCAACCCCTGCTCACCACCCCTGAATACAGGGCATTTCATGAAATGTGTATAGAGATATAATCAATAGCTATCTCCATCACCATGAAATTAAAAGACGTTTGTTCCTTGGGAGGACAGCTATGGCAAACCTGGGCAGTATAATAAAAAGTAGAGACATCACCCTGCCAACAAAAGTCCGTACAGTCAAAGCGATGGTATTCCCAGTAGTAATGTATGGCTATGAGAGCTGGACCATAAGGAAGGCCAAGCGCTGAAGAATAGATGCTTTTGAGCTGTGGTGCTGGAGAAGAATCTTGAGAGTCCCTTGGACTGCAAGAAGATCAAATCAGTCAGTCCTAAGGGAAATCAACCCTGACTGTTCCCTGGAAAGTCAGATGCTGAAGCTGAAGCTCAAATACTTTGGCCACCAAATGAGAAGGGAGAACTCACTGGAGAAGATCCTGATGCTGGGAAAGACAGAAGGCAAAAGAAGAAGGGAACGGCAAAAAAAAAAAAAAAAGATGGTTGGACAGCGTTACTAATGTAACAAACACGAATTTGAGCAGACTTCGAAGGATGGTGGAAGACAGGAGGGCCTGAGGTGACTTTGTCCATGGGGTCACAAAGAGTCGGACTCAACTGTGCAACTGAACACATCACCACAGCAGTGAGCAGAACATGCTGACGTTTCCAAAAACCCATGTTTTCCACAGTCAACTATATCTATCCACAGTTCAAGGTTATGCTGACTTTTGGCGTGAAGTTCCATAACGTAGCCCAGCTGGGAGAAATGGAGAAACAACCTACATGTGTGAACTGGTCCCAGAATGAGGAAATGACCTTCATTTGACATCAATTACCACCACATGGATAGCAATCAGTAATAAATAAACGTTAAATATTAACACAAAGATTGTTAAAATCTTTTGTACGTGGAAAACTCAATAGGCATATTTGACTGTAAAAAAAAAAGATCATTTCTAAATGTTCATGATCTCAGTCGATAGTTTTCTCTCAGGGTAGATAACATTTCATGGTTTGCTGGTTTGTTTTTTAAAAAAATTAAGTTATATTAAGAGCTTTAACACAATACCGAAACCAGAAACATATTAAAATTTATACACACTACAGCTTAGTTCAGTGATACTGCCTAACCATAGTTCAGCAATACATGAACAAACCAGCGAGGGTCGAGTGGATAGGACTTCAGGCTCATTTTGTTCCCTTTTTATTTAAGTTAAAGTATTTACATCCTACAGCTGGGGACCCGCAAGACTCATGGGGGAATCCTAACTCCCCCCCATTGCCTAGCCTGGAGTGGCTCTGAGACACACCAGCCACCTTTGAGATAGGCAGCAGCAGCAGTGCCTGGGAGCCACTCCCATCGTCCTTCGCCACCACAGTCAGGTCCTGAGCCTCTCCCAGCATCCCTTGCTGTGGCAACTGGGCCTAGAGCCTCTCCTGGCATCCTCTGCATCGCACACAATGCTGTTTTGTCGGGGGAGTGTGATTTAAACCCCTCCCAATATATTTTTCATAAATTTTCAGATTTTTCAGCAAACCTAAGGCCTCCCCCAAGCTTGTAGAAAAATCTCTTTAGCATTGGGTGTGGTCCTGATCCACAGGTTTAGGGTATTCACTATTAGATACATAGATACCCCACAGAATCTGCCTGAGGCAGGTCAACAATACAAAGTAACACAATACAATTTTATATTTTTAAATTATAAAATAACTCAATTAACTAAAACAAACTGAAACGCCAACAATAAAATCCAGTACCAGTATTTTAAAACAGCAGCTAGCAGTTTTTAGCATAAAAGGAAGCAATATAAGAGTGGAGAGAGAGCTGGGCAAGACAGTATTCAATTAGAAGGCTGTGGGGGGGAACCAAAACATTTTTATGTAAACTCCAAACACTTTTTCGTGCCTAAAAGGAAGCATCAGATGAGCTTCAAGTGGAAGGCTATTCCACGGGCGAAGTTACTACCTACTTCACTTCCACGGTCAGAGGAATAGTACTTGAGATGAAGACCTGGTCAGCTGGATAGCGTGGGAGGAGGACCTTTAGGTATACTGGTACCAAAGTGCTACATAAGATCCCAGTCTACAGATAGGCACAGACCTAAATCTGAGCCCAAGTTCAGTTCAAATTTTGGTCAGTTTGCAAACCCCAGACCAAGGTTCAGGGAAGGAGGCTTCCCCGAACACTCATTGAGCTTCTGCTTGGTTCAGTTCAGGTGTTCGCCCTCTCCAATGCGCACACACCACTTCCAGGTGGCATTGGGCACCATCCCAGCACACCTGCATTATCCAGAAGTGATGCAAGTGCATCACCCAATGTGTTCATGTCACTTCTGGGTAACATAGGTAAATTTTGGATTATGCTCCTGGGTTTGGGAGAACAAGTATGGTACAGCAGTTATGTTAGACTAGGGCTAGAGGGATTCGCATTAAAATCCTCAATCAGCTCTGAAGCTTGCTGGGTGATCCAATGCCAATTACTACCTTCCAGCATAACTCACTTCACAAGCTTGTTGGAAGGATAAAAATGAGGTAATGGAAAACTACATATGCTACCCTTAGATAAAAGGATCTTTTTAGCTGTGACTATATTGTTTAAATAGTTATAGCAACTAATCACTCTGCATGCTATTCAGCAAGCTGAAAATCAGAAACTTGACAAAGCACCCTTATTCAATTCAAATCACCTTTTCTAAATAACAGTGTTAGAACATGGGGTATTAGTATAAGAAGACAAAGAAACATTATAACAAAGCATATCACATGCCCACACTATTTCTAGTACAGCTTGAGGTCCTGAAGAGGTCCGTTCCTACACAGTGTCTATGGAACAACAACAACAATCTACAGGAGGAAATAAACTCAATAAAACATGAACATACAAAGCAGTCAAACGCATGTCATGTCCACTTTCAGTCTTCTGAGCAACACGCTAACCCAGAAGGAGAGAAAAAGTGTGAACATCTGAGGACCGCATCAATGCTATATTGTTACACGTATGTATGTTACAGAAAGTGCAACTAGATAAATGGATGGGGAACAAGGGGAGGGGGAGCTGAATATCAAATAATCTGAAGTGAAACTTGCAGATGTTTTAAAAAGTAGTTAAATATCCAAACATCTGCAAAATTTAGAACAGGGGTGTCAAACTCATTTGTTAAGAGGGCCAGATCTGATATAAATGGGACTTTGTGGGGCCAAGCCATGTGTGTCCTAAAATGTAATGTCACATAGTGGAGATATAGACTTTATAAAGAACACAGGCAAACACAATTGAAGGTATCATTTTTTAACTTAAAATACAAACATGTTTAAAACTCTTGTAATATTTTGTTTAAAATGGAAAGGTGGGGGGAATAGTGGGATTTTGCAATACAATTTTAAAAATAAAACATCAAGGAAAAGCACAAGGATCACACAGCAGATAACTAAAAAAATAAAATGCTCTCAGCCTGGGAAAACATGAAATGGCAAGCCAAGGCATTGCAAGCTTCCCCCCACCCCAGTCTACTCAGATTAGCAATGGCTCTCCAGTGTAATATCCCCCTTTGGTTGTGGGTTTCCAAGTTAAAGGTACTCACTAGGCACTAGTTCTCATGTCCATTGAATTGAGAAAGCTGGCTCAAAGAATCAACATTTGATTTGCAAGGACACAACTCCAGGAAGCTTCAGCTGGCCATAGGAACGCTGGGAAGTTAAACTGAGCTGCACTACATTAAAACACCTAGACAAAGCTGCAAGGAAAACGTGGAGTGGATTTTCCATTCAGGTCGCCTCTGCAAAGCAGCCTGAATGAAAAATCCATTCTGCATTTTCTTTGCAGCTTTGCTTTCTGCTTTAGTCTCTGTAAAGAGAAGGCAGGGAGTTGGGCTTCAAAGAGCTTCAAAGGATGAGGACAGAAGAGGGGAGAAGAGAGCCCAGTGGGCCTGATTGAAGCCCTGGGCAGGCTAGTTTGGTCTAAGGGCCGGACATTTGACACTCCAGATTTAGAAGAACACAGAACTGCAAACATTGTCCAGAGAGTTGTACAATATCTGCTTACTTCCGCAGATGAGATACCAATCAGTATCAGAAAGTGCATGCAGGCAATTATTATCCAGTCTGCTAGTTCTATGCACAGAATTACTAAAAAGTTGTAAAGGTTTCCAAAGATCAAAATGAAAACTCTGATAATGCATTACTGTAACTTATTTCACAACTCATTCAAGTGCTTATTTATGGTGGTGATTAAACTATAAAGAAATGGCATAAAACCCATGGGCTGGGATCTAAGTAGGTCACAAGACTCCACCAGCTAAGTCACAAGCCCCTACAGAGCTGCTGGGTTTTTTGAGGGACCTGTTGCTAAGGCCCAGGTATAGATAGCAAGGATGCCATGTCCCCTGCCTCCCACACACACTGAGAGCAACAGCACGGTAACCTGGTGGAGTCACTGAACAACTCATTTTTTTAAATGCAGACATGTTTGCAATCTCTGGCTCCTCCTCTTCCTGTCACACAATTCTGATGTCACCTTTGATGTCATGAGCTTGCACCTCATGGGGGTCCTTGCTGCTTCCTAAGGGTTAAAAGTGGCCAGTGAGTCCTCAAAGGTCACTGCTGTAAAGCATAACAAGGAAAACACTGTGATCCTAAGATATCTGGGCACTGTACAGCTGCCACCTGAGGACAGGTTGTCCCAAGTTTTGTCTTCCCTTAAAAGGAGATTTCAAGCATTTTTCTTGTCTTCCCTTGGTCAGAAACCAACACTGCTATTGCACCCCTGCAAGAACAAACCTAGTCATGAAGGCATGCTATGATTAAGCATTCAGAAATGAATAAATAGTACTTTACACAGCAAAAGCAAGAAATGTTGCAACAATGAACTGGATACTTATAAAGCACACATTTTCAGTATCATCCATTTCCTGCTCAATCATATTCCACAAGCCTGTTTCCCATGCAGCAGAACATCTGGCTGTCCTTGGACTACGATAAGGCGTTATGATAGAACCCCCACAATGAAAGACATGTGGTACAAACAGGAAAAGGGACAACAGAAGAAATGCTTTAGAAAAGTCTCAGAAGGGTCAGAAAACTATAGAATGTAGAACCAACTCTCACACTCACCATGCAATAACAGTTTTATTCTTGCAGCCAGCATGACCAGATAAATGGAAACGGGAAACGTAAGGCAGGTGAGCCAAAAACACTGACATAATTGGAACCAGAGGTAACAACAGAGACCAGAATTCAGTCAATGCTTTTAAAATCAGCTTATTTCCAGATTTTCAATTTAACATCCATGAAGTGGCTCAGTCTAGATCCCACGAAAATCACCCTTTGGCTTCCGTAGCCATCCCTACTTGTTAGGCTGACTACCTTTCCACTGTCTCCTAACCAACATTCTATCAAACATCCATGCACAGCTGTGCCAGAAAAGAGGCATTCTAGTCAAGAGTCTTCCACTCTTCCCTTTTTTTTCTTCTAGTTTCAGCTGGAGACAAAACAAGCACCTTAAGACTTACTTGATCCTGCCACTGCTGTCCTCTTGTTGCAGCAAAGCTGTTTTGTTCTTCTCGGAACTAAGGCAGCTCCAGTGCCAAAGCAGCAAGCGCTCTTCATTCATGAAACCCCACACCATAAAGAACTCTCTGTTGACTCTGCACAGATTCTGGAGGAGGAGGAGTCTGCTCAAAACTGCAGGAACCTCTGGAAAGAAAAGTCACCAGTTTCAGCCTTTTCCTATCAAAAGCCACTCCCCTCAGGCTTTCCCTTCTGTACTTCATCCCCCACCCCTTTTCCTTTCTAACAAGAGATGGAAAAGAGCCACACTGGGGTGAACTCAAGGGAGTTGGAGCAGTGGGGGGGGGGGAGGAAATCCACTCATTAGATGTCCACACAAGTAAGACCAGATAGAATAATCTGCCAAACATAACAAATACACCCGCATTTCCTCCTTCCCATCATGGTTCAATCCTTGGGAAAATTCTTCAGGGTACAACATATACCTTTCATATACTGCCCTGCTTGCCAACATAACCAATACTACAGAGGTTCTGTTGTGTCACAGCACAGGGAGAAAAGAGGCTCCCCTAACACACCATGTTGTGAGTGATGACATTTTGTTCAGAGGATGATAAAAATAAGCCTTTCTATTCTGCCACTTAGCAAGTCTGGAACTGGGATGGTCAGCATGCTCTAAATGAAAAGAAAAATTGTAAACTGTTCTTGTATAAATATACAAGCAATAAATAAATACACAAGGGGGAATAAAATACAAACAAATAAAATCAAAACAAAACTAGAGAAGTTAAATGTTTTACATATAATATTTACAGGGCCTTTTTTGTAGAAAAAGCCCAGCAGGAACTCATTTGCATATTAGGTCACACCCTTTGACATCACCATTGTTTAGCATAGGGCTTTTTTGTAGGAAAAAAAGCAGCTCATTTGCATATTAGGCCACATTCCCTGGTGCCAAGCCAGCTGGAACTGCGTTCCTGTGAGTTCCCGCTCAAAAAAAGCCCTGAATATTTATAATGGGGAACCAAAACTTTTCTCAAAAATACAAAGCGTTTCCTGATGATTTGCTCACTTGTGTGCGTCAGGTCAGCTGCTACAGATTCATCATACAGGCCACTGCAGGACAGGGGGAGAGATAAAAGGCTCACACCTATTTTACTGCAAGTGTGACTTTTGGTCTGGAACAACAGGTCCTACGTCTCCTAGCAACAGGTTTGAGTCAAGCTATAAAGAAGCAGATCAATTGACAGGAAGTATTGCACAACAAATTTTGGTAAATACTAGATTTGCTTAAGATGTTACAAACACATTTATAACACCTGACGGGTATATACACAAAGCTTGCTTATAATAAGGGGTTTTTTTCTGGGGGGACGCAGTGGAATGGAGTTCCAGAACCTCTTCATGGAAACAAAATTCTCCAGATATGTTTAAAAGTTCATGAGGGGTACCCATGTGTTCTTCATTTCCCTCTTGAGAATTCTGGCACCTCTTTTTCTAGGAAAAAAAAGGCCTGCTTATAATGCAACATCTTTGACCCAAATCTACACCTGGTTTAAATATGCAAAAATTCTGATATAGGAGGAAATACTCCAGCACATAATTTGAGATGTCTGTTAGAAATTTTCTCATCACTGGAGCTTTAAATCAAACCACTGTGCTTTATTTTCATTTTTTTTCTAAACCAAGTTTCTAACGTAATTAACAAAAAAGGTTGTCTCTTGAAGTGTGCTTCCTTTCCAACACGCATTTTTTCTTTTAAAAATAATTTTATTGTGAATTTTTAAACCAAAAGACAACTAATAAAAATATTGAAAAAAGAAAAAGAAATACAAAGCTAAAGAAAAAAGATAAGGAAAATGTAAAGAAATATAAAGTGGCTTCTGATTTTCTTTACAACAAATACACGTAAAATTACAAACATTAACACTTGCTCTATTTTTATTTTTAAAACTTTTTTTCTATAATAATTCTATAATAATTCCATTATAATTCCCACAATTCCATTATAATTCCCCCTAAATGGGAGCACATACAGCCTGGACTGCGCGAGCTGCACTGGCTGCCAGTTATATACCGGGTTCGTTACAAAGTGCTGGTCATTACCTTTAAAGCCCTATATGGTCGAGGACCTGTCTACCTTAGGGACTGTCTCTCCCCATATGAACCCCAGACAGCACTGAGGTCAGCTGGAAAAAACTTGTTGATCACCCCCGGACCAAGAGAGGTGAAGCTGCAATGCACCCGCAATCGGGCCTTCTCCTCTGTAGCCCCGAACCTATGGAACCAACTTCCAGAGGAAATGCGGGCCCTGCGGGACCTTGAACAATTCCGCAGGGCCTGCAAGACCTTCCTCTTCCGATTGGCTTTCGCTGACGTAGAAAGAAATTGCTAATGATTACTGCCATCATAAAGAACAAATAGCATTAGCACTTTTATCAATTTAATTAATTAATTTTAAACTTATCAGAATTTTAATGTTAATGTTTAATGTTAAATGTAACTTTGTCTTTTGTATAATGGAAATTTGAATGATGTTGTTAGCCGCCCTGAGCCTGCTCCGGCGGGGAGGGCGGGATATAAATAAAATTATCTAATTATCTATCTACACCAGCATCAGTTCGTTTTTTTCCATTTCATGCAAAAAGTCTATAAGGGGTTTCTAGTTAACAATAAGTGTAAATATCTTTTCTCTGATCAAAGAAGTACATTTAGCCATCTCTGCAAGTTCCATCATCGTCATCAGTCATTTCTTTGTAATGTCAAACTTTTATATTTTTGTGCACATAATAATCTTGCTGCCATTGTTATATATAGAAATAAAGCTCCACGACTTTTCTAGTTGTCCACCAATTAGTCCCAGATGAAAAACCCAGAGTTTGATTTGAACATTTGTCTTTAGAATCTTCTGGATTAGTGAATGTCTTTGTATCCAAACAATTTTGGCTTTGTTACACATCCACCATAAATGACAGAATGTCCTTTTCATTTTGTTCAATTTCCAACATGCGTGCAAAATATTTTTATACATTTCACTCTCATTTCTTTTTTGACACAATGCCCACACTTTCGAGTGGCTCCTTATGTGCTACCAATGGTAAACTCTATAGCCTTATCAACAGCAGATAAGATTTTAAAAAGCATTTAACAGCTGTCAAATGAACATAAGTAATTTTTAAAGCTCATTTACACAGAACCTGAAAGATAGGGACAATTCTTCTGTGTTTGTTTAAAATATTTACAGGGGAAGGTACATGCACAGAGATCTCAATCCAGAGAACATAAACAATTCTTGAAATTCATGGGGCAAATAAGTTATCATGGGGCATCAGCACAACTCATTTTCTCTGGGCAGGGGCCAATGTCAGCACAAACAATGATTACCACTGTCAACATGATAGAGAAAGTTTATACTCCCATTCATATCTTCTTCCTCATCTGAGATGGAAAACAATTGTCCCAATTCATTCTGCACAGCCTTTTGGCTTCCACCATCTAGCTGATGACTGTCCACAACTAGTACAACCTCTAAACACCAGAGAGAGAGAGGGGGGGGGGGCAAGGTGGTTTCTATTAGCAAAAGCTAAACCAGAAAGAATAACGCCCAATCCATCTTGACACAAACTATTTCTTCATGGCCCGACTGCATCCCGAAGCTATGATTACTTAATTAATTGGAAGCTGGCTTAATTAAAGAGGTGCAGCTATCTTGCCTAAATGCTCCAAAGATTCAGCTGTATGAAATCCATATATAATAAAATGAACTAAGCAACCAATTAAAGGCAACCAATTAAACAATAATCTTTACCCTTTGATTTCTTTGCAGAAGTGCAAAGTCTCCCAGCAGCGATATCAGCGGCAGCAATCATTTGAGATACAAAGGTTAAGATCTTGGCCACAATGGGCACAACCTCCACTGAATTCAGAGACATTGCCAAATAATCATGAATAGGAAACCGGCTACAAAGTAGATTTAGCAGCACTAGTCCTGATCAACAAGAGCAAGCCAACTTCTCACTTCAGTTGGCTTCCTTGCAATTCTGTTCATACAAAATAGAGTTGCACATTCATCAAGGTGTCTTCTGTGCAGGTACACATAAGGGTTGTGCTTGCACAGGCCAGCCACCAGAGCCTCTCTGATAGATACTCTGGTATTTAACACTCCAAGGGGAGCCCCTCCCCTCCAGAGCTCATTAGAGGCCATTTTCCAGCTAATGGTCATGTGCTGTGCAGGAAACAGCTCCCCCCTTTCCTCAGTCCTCCTGAGCCGCAGTGAGTGTCATGAATGTAACTGCATCCTATGAACTCACAGCAAGATAGGAGGGAGGGAATGTGGGCTTGCACAGTGGACATTTCGATGAACAACAGTTGCAGGTAAATGCAACACTGTTTTCATGTTCACATTGGAAGACTACAGAGCTCCTTACACCTTGGAGATGGGGTGAGTTGCAGTGGAATATTGTTACATTGTAGCCACTGTGAGCCCGCCTTGCGGGATAGGGCAGGGTATAAATAGCAAATTAAATTAAATTAAACAAGGAGTCCAGCACGGCTCTGCCAACCCCTTCTCAGATTCATGCCCACAGAATAGCACTTGATAAAGGTGCCCAATGACGACCACATTGCTGCTTGGCAGATGTTGTCTAAGAGAGGGCTTCTCCAAAATAGCCAAGACTAACCATCTAGAAATGGTCTGTGCTGAGGCTGACCTCCCCCATGAGCTACCAGAGTAGCATACAAAAAGGCACGGGGACTACTGGAAGCCTTTTGTTCTAAGTAAAATGATACACTTCTTCGCATCTAAGGTTGACTGGCTCTGTGAGGAATTAAGCCTTCACAATCCTTTACCCATCTGTACGTGATGAGACGTCATCCCAGAGTTGGAAACAATTGGTGCTTGCACAGGGAACTACTTTTTGGGAAAGGCAATGGCATGCCACCCCATAAAAAGTCTGCCATGAAAACACGGTGAAAGCAATGTCACCCCAGAATCACAAACAACTGGTGCTTGCACAGGGGATTATCTTTACCTTTACAGCACTGCTGAACTTTTTAAAACTGGTCTGTCATAGCCCATGAGGTGGGGAGAGACTGCAGGAGGATACCAAATTTCTGGACCCACCATGTCATGGTTCCATGAAAAGGGGTGCATTAGGTCTGGAGGTGCCTTTTGTGATTGCCAGTTGCCCCATTCTTGAGGTCTAGAAGGAGAATAATAAGGGTAGCCTTGCCAAAGGAGGCGGAGGCGTAGAACTCTGCCAGGGTGCTGGGGGGCGGATAGTTCCAATGGTCGATTAGCTGCTGGAACCTCCACTGCACCATGGTCAGGCTCCATTTCTGCTTCTGAGAATGAATGAACTGGGGAGGCATGCGGAGAAGGCATCTGTGGTGAGGAAACTTCCCGTCGTTTCATTAGAACTGAAAGTTTGGCTATAACCAAAGAGCTGATCGATTCTGGGAGCCTCATGTAACTGGAACGATGATTCTCCTTTATGTTTTGATTTGGAGTAGGCTTTCTTAGGTGGGGGTTCCAATGGGCAGCATTCAGCTGAATGGGCAGGTGATCGGACCTAATGCTTCAGTTCTGTTCCCAAAACTGACAGAATCATGACATTCAAGGGCAAGCTCACAAGTTGGTCGGTTCCAACTGGTGATTTTGAAGGCAAGGATTGACTGTGTTCTGCCAGGGCAGATGTTTTCACTGCTGAGCTATTACAGCAAGAGAACGCTTTCTCCTATAAGCTTGCCTTTAAGCACATTGCTCAATCTGAGCGGTATTCAGGATAAATTGAAGGCAAATCTTGCATGAGCTATATTACGAGCCTTACCCAAGCAGAAAAGGCAGAGAAAGTATTCATCCAAACAGGTCATTTTTGTACCGCGCTGAGCCCATTTCTAAAACAAAGCTTCCTGCGACATTTCCCAAAGAGGAGAGAGTTCCCAGGAAGTAAGGGAAACTTTGCAAAAATTCACAACAATGAGAGCTGAAGAGAACACATCCTGACAAGCTCAGCAGGACTTAGGGAAGGGAGGAATCCTCCCAACAAAGCACATGACTATTAGGAAAGAAAATGACCTCTCATGAGCTTTGCAGGGAAGGGGGTCCCCTGGGAGTGTTAAAGAAAGACTAAATTTGGTGTGAGAGAGCCTCTAGTGGCTGGCCTGTGCAAGCACAGTCCTGACGTGTGCCTGCGCACAAGACACCTAGATGAACAATGATTACAGGTAAGTGCAACACTATTTTGTGTGGACAGAGTAAAGTATTCACAGATTTTGCTACACTGAAAATTAGCTATATTAATTATACAGCTTAAGCAATTATCTCTGTAATGCAAGTTGGGGGCTAAAAAGTGTGCCCTAGGCTTGGCATGGTTGAATGCTCCTTTCTAGAGTGAAGTTAAGAACTATGGTATACTGTTTAATGAAACAATAAGAACTGTAGACGGCTGTGCTAATCTGGTCCATTAAAAAATCCAAACAAAACAATAATGAAATTGAGAGTATGGTATAGTGATTAAAGTGTTGGACTGGAACTGGAGACTCAGTTTCAAAATCCCACTCCACTATAGACGTTCACTGGGTGACATACTTTATGTTCAATACAAACAAACAAGTGGGGGGAGAAAAAGTATTTTAGGGCATGATAAAGAAACTTGCAATCTTAAAATAAGCATTAGGATGTATCATTGGGTACAAAATACTGCACCAGGGACTGGAACAGAGACTAGTACTTATACTTTGTATGAGCAAGCACTTAAGTATTAAGTCTTTTCACAAATGCCAAGAGGAAATAAACAAATTATCCAAAACACTTGTTGAGTATTTGGTCACTACATAAATTAAATTCACACTTTGAAGCAATACTTAACAGTATACATGAGCTTCCAGTGGGAGTCATGGTTTCATTCAACCAACCAATCTGCATGAGAACCAGTTTTGTGCAGTGAACACAGCATAGCATTGAGTGCTCTGGAAAACCTGCTTAATTGTGGCAATTTCACCCAGTATTTTGGCCATAACATAACAATTCTCCATAAGCATATACAGGATTATCTTGCAAGCATTTAAATCATATGTTGGCAGGATTTTCCAAGTCCAATGAAGCATTACAATGAGGTTCATAGCGAGGCTATGAATAATTAATGACAGGGAGAGAAAGTCTGGAACACACAACTCAAACCAAAGACCTATTTTCACAACAGCAAAACTTGGCGTGGCCACTATAAATTTATTTATGAACTGAAATTTGACCACAAATAGTTTTACTGTATTTGATAACTGGAGACAACTGCTTATACAAGAACAAACACTGACAGCTTGTCATACATGTGTACAGCATACCTTCCATCTTTCTAGGAAGGAAGGAAGGAAGGAAGGAAGGAAGGAAGGAAGGAAGGAAGGAAGGAAGGAAGGAAGGAAGGAAGGAAGAAAGAAAGAAAGAAAGAAAGAAAGAAAGAAAGAAAGAAAGAAAGAAAGAAAGAAAGAAAGAAAGAAAGAAAGAAAGAAAGAAAGAAAGAAAGAAAGAAAGAAAGAAAGAAAGAAAGAAAGAAAGAGAGAGAGAGAGAGAGAGAGAGAGAGAGGGAGGGAGGGAGAGGGAGGTTTGTATCAATGAGCCCAGCATCAAAATGGCTATGTGAGATTTAGATTTAAGTCCAATAGCAGCTTAGAGACCAACAAGATTTTTGGAGTGTAAGCTTTCAAGAGTCAAAGTTCCCTTTGTCAGACACCACTAGGAATGGAGATCTCAAAGTGTTTATGCCCTAGACAGAAGGTGGGAGGGGTCTTGTAAAGAATGCTTGTAAAAGATGCAAAAGTACAATGTGCATTATGATAAGCTTGATTAGAGTGGAAGGAAAATGCTTGAGGGCAGAAAATGAGCAGCTGCAGTGAGATAAGAATCCTATGTCAGGTTTAGCCGCCTTTGGATGAAATAACAAAGTGGAAACTTAGGGAGCCTTTGTAATACCTGATTTATTTGCAAATGTACACACATAGCACAATGAAAGAAACAGGCTCCTATCACAGACTGCACAATTGCCCACACTGTTTCAGATGCCACACAGCAAGAAGAATGGGCCTCTGCAGCTGACCAGACTGCTTCCCGTGTTGCTAATTTTAGGTTTAAAACATTCCAGCACATTCTGCCTTTCCATCTCCAAATTCAAACCACTTCTTGCTCTACCTATCTTTCTTCCAGACTCTGAAAAGCATCTGATTGCCAAGGATGACAAAGAGATCCTAGCCATTAGGGACCAATACAGTGGTTTAAACATCTTGCTCTTCCTTTCAGAGCACCCTGGCAGCGGCACTCTCATCTGGATGTAGCTTCCAAACCACTTGTCAAAGGCAACACTCCATCATGACGTTAAAGCAATAAAATCTGGAAGTCACCAGAGCATATATAACCACACCTGAAAAGTAGGTGCAATTAATCAGAACATATAATGTCACAGGTATCAGGCACACCTTTATTTTTAAAAAACCACCATTTCTAAAGCAGTAGAAAAGAGCACAAGTTCAGGAGCACCTTAAAGCCTACCAATAACGCATGAAAGATCATTAATTCACATTAATATTGATAGTTACTTGTTTACTTCAAAAATTAATAAAAATGTTAATAATGAAAAACGATCATACCCTGCCACAAATTTTCTTAGGCTTTAAGTTACTAATGGACTCTTGCTCATTTCTACTGCTACAAACAGACTACAACAGCTATCCATCTTGATCTTACTTCTAAAAGTGACCCGTTCATAACTTAAAAGACACCTTTTCCTTTAAGCTGTAGTAGTTCCATAACATTTTAAACTGCACAGCTCCACTGCATTCCTTAAATTTTCTTCAGATACCCTTAAACAAATACTCTATTACAATGTACACCAGGTCACGTTCAGGAGGAAAAACACATACAGGGTTGACACGGTTTTCCCCCACCTTTTTGTCTAGCACATTTTTGTCACCCTTCTCCCAAGGATCTTAAGTGGTATACAAGATCCTCTTTTTCCTATTTTAGCCTCACAGTACCCTGTAAGGTAGGTTAAAGCTGAGAGGGAATGACCATGTCCAAGATTACTCAGCAAACTTCATGGCAGCGCAGGGAGCTGATCCATCCCAAATTCTAGCCCAAAACTCTACTACACCACACAGGCTCTAAAAGCACTGGCAATACTCAGTCCTCTGAACAGCACAGCTGCTTTTTATTCAGCTGTTTATGGTTGACTTAAAACTACTATCATAATCATCTCAGAAAAATGCCACGATGCTCCAAAGAAGAATACAATTGTCCCAATTCTACTTAACAAGAAAACGGTTGTGTCAGCTTTCATAAGATCCAGATGCACATTCCAACTGTTAATTAAGTCCATTTTTGGGGAAACAAGATCAAAAAGTTCCTGCTCATCCCAGCGTGGACCTCTGGGCGTTTTGCAACCTCTTTCCCTATTATCACCCAGTAATACCAGAGGCGGATTGTTCTGTGCATTCGCAACATCAGCTATTGGGGGTCATGCATGCATGGTATTCGGTCTCCACTGATCAGCGTGCACATCCTAAGGGAACTCAGAACTACCAGGCTGCAGAGCTTACAGACCAAAGCAGCAAGACCTGCTATGTTCAACAGAGCTTACTCCCAAGAAAGCGTGCCTAGAATTCCAACCTACGGCGGCCCTAACCGCCCACTCCCGAGTGCATTTTCCTAAGCAATGCTGAACTCCAAGGGGCTAGCTTTTGAATAAGCATCGGCTGGGGCTGCAGAGAAGGACATCGCTGTCCCACTCGGCGGAGGAAGGGGGGGGGGGGCGCACGCATCCGCTGCAGCAATTACCAGTCCTCGCCGGGCCGCTCCGTCCCTGTACTTCTGCCAACGACGAAGTTCCTCTTTCCGTTACTTCCCTAGCGGCTCAGGGCTTCGGGTATCAACCCAAATCCCCCGCCAACCACAGAGAAGAGAACGGGCCGATCGCTTTCCATTACCATAGAGTTTCCTCCCGGCAGGCTAGAGCGTCATAGCCGGTGGCCGCACTACGGTTGCCTAGAAACCAGGCCTAGTAACCCTCGATAACCTTTCTCCAGCTTCCAGCCAATGCATTCAAATTGAGTGCCTAGCCTTACAGCTGTTGCCCTTTCCCTTCTTATCTGCAGTTTTCCATAAATTCCTACGGGTAAACGCTGTCTAAACCGGATCGTATCGCTCCATTGCCCAGCACCCATCCCTGTTTTGACCGCAGAACCGCTAACACGGATTAGAAACTGGAGCTATGCGATAGGATTGCGATTTCGAGAGGGGCACGTTTTTATGGACCCCTTTTATTATTTCCCGTTAAAAATGATGACAGATATCGCTTAGGACTTTTCGTAAAAGTCATGATACGCAATGAAATGGAACATATTGCATTTCAGAGTATCACAGTTATTCAGATATTCACTTTAAAAAATTACAGATACTGTTTTAATTACTTTCTTGCATTAATAAACTAAATCTCACACTATACACAAATACTATATTAATTATATGAATATGAAGAGGAGGAAATTGGATTTATAACCCACCCTTCACTCAGAATCTTAGAGTGGAAATTGGATTTATAACCCACCCTTCACTCAGAATTTCCCTTCCCTTCCCTTGTGTGGTGGGTGAGGCTGAGAGAGCTCACAGAGATCAACTCTGAAAGAACTGTGGCTTGCCCAAGGTCACCCAGCAGCTGAACAATCAAACCCAGTCCTCCCAGATTACAGTCCACTACTCTTAACCACTAAACGGGGAGGGGTTGGCAGAAAAAGCCCAGCAGGAACTCATTTGCATATTAGGCCACACCCCTGGGACCAAGTCAGCTGGAATAATAATAATAAACTGCATCCCTGTGTGTTCTTGCTCAAAAAAAGCCCTGTCCATGATTATACATTGCAATGGAAACATTGCAGAGACCTCTGGAATAGAGCAGAGAATGCTACAAGGGTGACGTTTGTGGCTTGGCAGCTGGAGAAGTTGCTGAAAACTTCTGAGAAGGTGAAGGTGACTGAAGGTGATTGTTGCTGATTGATTAGAGTGGCTGTGTTCCCCACCCTCTTTGCATTATTAAGCTGTGCCTTGCCAGAGGTGCGAGCCGAAGGGCGAGAGCTAAAGGGCTCTTGGCCTGGGGGCTGTGTAAGGACCAGGAACTCAGACTCCTTATGTTCCCAATAAGGTAAGTAGACTCTCCAGGTGGGGAGCAACATAAACAAACAGGATTTAAAACGGGACTGCATATTTTTAAAAAGCTATCATGAAGGTAGAATGCCAGCAGGGGGGTGGGGGCTTTCCATTGTTTTGCATTGAGTGTCACATGTATGACTATCTGCCCACAGGACAGAAGTCTTAAGGGTGTGCTCGATGCAAGGAGCTCCTGGTCCTCAGGGAACAAGTTCATACCCTTGAGGCTGAGGTGACTGACCTGGAGAAGCAGAGACAGTCAGGCACTCACAGAAGACTCTTGGGGATGTGTTAGATGAGCCCTGCTCTGAACGTGGCAGCGCCGTTGCTGCCAGGGAGCATGAGGGTCGAAAGGGAACAGGGCACCAGGCTGAGGATAAGGGGAATGCGCCCTCAGAAGGGACCTCTTCTTCGGTTGGTGAGCGGAAATCATTTCGCGCCAAGGAATCGTCCCTGGGCAGGGAGAGAGGGGGGGTCTTGGTCGTTGGTGATTCGATCCTTAGGCAAGTAGACAGCTGGGTGGCAAAACCGTGTACTGACCGTATGGTGACTTGCCTGCCTGGTGCGAAGGTAGCGGACATTATGCGTGTAGTAGATAGGCTGATAGACAGTGCTAGGGAGGAGCCGGTGGTTGTGGTGCATGTTGGCACCAACGATGTGGGGAAATGCAGTCGTGAGGTCCTGGAGGAAAAATTTAGGCTGCTAGGCGGGAGACTTAAGCCAGGGCCTCCAAGGTAGCCTTCTCAGAAGTGCTACCTGTTCCACATGCAGGGCTGGAGAGACAGGCACAAATTAGAAGTCTCAATGTGTGGATGAGATGCTGGTGTAAGGAGGAAGGGTTTAAGTTTGTTAGGCATTGGGATGCTTTCTGGAACAAGCGGGAGCTGTTCAAAAAAGACGGTCTCCACTTGTCCTCGAATGGAACCAGGCTGCTGGCGCTTAAAATCAAAAAGGTGGCAGAGGGGGGTGGTGGTGTCTGCTTCTGCTGCCAGGTGCAGCTCCAGGGCGAATAGGCCCTGTTTTGCAGGCCCTTAACTTACGCGGGGGCCTGCTTCTGCTGCCAGGCCACACATTATTTTACTGGCGGGGAGGAGAGGGTGGTAGTGAGCTTGCCGCAGCCCTCCGTTCCCTGCCACTAAAACAGTGTGCAGGCCGGCAGCAGAAGCAGCCCCCAGCCCCCCCCCCAATTAAAGGGCCAGAGAAACAGCTGACCTATGGGCCCTTTAACTTGCCTGGGGGCTGGGGGCTGCTTCTGCCCCCAGCCTGGAAGCAAGTTGGTTGGAGGGGGAGGGCGGTGGCAAGAAAGATAGGCAGGCAGGGAGGGAGCCACTAGGGAAGGTCATTTGGGGCACTGGGTGGGGCATCAGTGCCCCCCCCCCAAGAATGTAAATGCCCCCCCCCCCACCTTCCAAATTCTGGCTATGGCCCTGTACAGTAGACTTTTAATCCTGGTTTAGGTCTGTCCACAAACTGACATTCTACACTTGAATCACGGAATCATAGAAACCAACTCTGTGATTCTATGATTCTAGTGTAGAATGTCAGCTTGGGAATAGGGCTAAACCAGGATTAAAGTTCTAGTGCAAAATTGGTCCGTTTTGTCATACTTTCCCCCACTCTGGAACACTACTTGCCTCCAATAACTTTGGACAATTTTTTTTCAGAGATAAATTTCAAAAATGTATCCACAAAACTGATAACATACTCACATAAGGGATTTACCCATTCTCTTATTTCATCCAAGTGATCTCATAAATGCTGCTCTCTTTTTTTTTGGCAGTATGTTGCATGTTAGGCATATTCTCCAGCAAACAGGAGTGTGCCAATAGCAACCCGGCTCATACAAAGGATCACTACCTGAGGCCTCTCTATAAATTACAGAAAGCTGTCTACCTAGTCTTACGTATGTTTCTGTAAGTCTGCAACAATCTGCTCCCCTCACTGACTTAAAAGACAAGACAGGGTTTGTTCTTTAAAGGCATATTATACAGGGGGGGGAGCTTTTATCTATTTCATCTATAATTCACTTTTATCCCCAGAGTGATTTACAACATACTCTCATTTTCCATTTTAACCTCACAACTCTGAGAGGTAGGTTAGATTGACAGTACATGACTGGCCCAACATCTCCCAGTTGCATGGTCAGCTCCAGGTTCCTAGAGATTTGGGACCTTGGGAAGTCAGGTTTTGGGCAAGGGAGGGAACTCAGTGCGGTATAATGCCATAGGGTCCACCCTCCAAAGCAGCCATTTTGTCCAGCAGAACTGATGCCTGGAGAGAAGTTGTAATTCTGGGAGATCTCCAGGCCCCACCTGGAGGTTGGCAACAATATCTCAAAGCAATCATCCATGAAAGAGTAGGGATTTGAACCCAGATCCCTCAGATAGCTTTCTGTCACTCTAACCCAGAGGTGTCTTAAGGATCCACTTGTCAACAATGCCCTTCTGTTCCCTACATTGGAAAAATAAGACAGTCCCTACCCCAAAGAATAAATAGGCACAAATTTGACGTTAAAAATAACAATGTTCATAAACCAGCAAGGGAACATTTTAACCTCCCAGGATATACTGTGGGTGATTTAAAGATTATTGTTCTCCTTCCAAAGAGCTTAACAGGTAGAATTAGATTCCATTCATAAATTCAAGACAATGTACCTCCTGAAGCTTAGCAGGGACTGTGGATTTCTGTTTCACTATAGGTGCTAATAGCACACATATTCCACGCCTTCCGCTGGTGCTTGAACTGTTTCACACCCAGTTGAGGTGAACTGATTTTGTTAATCTTTAAGGTGCTACCCAACTCCTATGTAATTTTGCTGCAATATAGTAACACAACTGCTTCTCTGCAATTAACAACAGAATCCCCACTGTTCAGGTAAACTGGGTAGTTCCAAAACAGGTGTAGGCAACCCATAATAGGGCTGGGGGCAGGGGTTCCACTGGTTTGGAGGTCCTCCTCTCCCACCCCCGCTTTAGGGTCATCTGAAAGCAGAGGGAGGGAGGGGAAAATATCTGCTGGGCACTCCATTATTCCCAATAGAGAGAAGACATTTAAAAGGTTTGTGGTCCATTTAAATGTGATGGCCAGAACTCCCCTTGGAGTTCAATCATGCTTGTCACAACCCGGCTTCTGGCTCCACCTCTAAAGTCCCCAGATATTTCTTGAATTGGACCTGTCAACCCTACATAGCATGCGTGCCAACAGAGGCCTAGCAGGCTATTTTGCTTAGCATCTGAGGCAACCTCTCCACCCAAGCAACCAAGGTACTTGCAGCATTATTGGTGCCAACAGCCGAGGAGAAGGCAACAGGCATGGGTCATGACCATCATTGCCTCTCAAACCTGCAGAGCCATCATTTGAGTTCAAGACTAATCCATGAGATGCTGGCTGTAGTGTATGGCGTTCGCAGAACGCAACCAGTTCATAAGGGCCACAACAGCAGAATGACATCAGCCGCGGAGGCAACTGAGAAACATCCAGGTGCCTCCGCGCCGGGCGCAACGATCCGCCAATCACAGCTCGTGGCGGGAAATACGGCTGGCCGGCATTGGACCGGCCAGCAGGGAGAATAGTCCGGCAACTGTATATATGCGGGATCCGGCCCGCGTGCTCGCTCTCTCCATCTTGTATAGTACCATGGAATAAACTATGTTGCCCTACGCTCGTCTCCAAGTCTGGTACTTTACAGTGGCGACGAAGGTGGGATCCTAGCCTCATCGGCCACGACGGAGATCTTGGGCAACGAACGACCGGACACGACCGCCGCCGTCACCATGGCCAACCAGGGCGGGATCACCGGCTACCTCGAGCCCTTCGACCCCGCAAATCCAGAAGGCTGGGAGTCCTACTCGGAACGGGTCGAGTTCTACCTCCGGGCCAACAAGATCACCGACGCCGGAGCAAAGAGGGATGTTCTCCTGAGCGTTTGCGGGCCAGCCACGTTCGAGATCGCGAAGGGTCTCTCGGCGCCCGCCCGCCTGGCGGAGAAATCCTACGAGGAGATCATCCGGCTCCTCACGGGCCATTTCTTGCCGCAGCCCTCACGGGTGGCTCGCAGATTCCTGTTCCACAGAAGGGACCAGACCGCAGGAGAGTCAGCAGCGGACTACTTGGCGGCCCTCCGCAAACTCGCCGGGAACTGCAACTTTCCCCAGCTGGAGGAAACCCTGGCCGACCGATTCACGTGGGGCCTCCGCGATGAAAGGCTCCAGCAGAAGCTCTTCGCCAAAGAAGAGCTCACCCTCCAGGGCGCCTTCAGCGAGGCGGTAGCGTGGGAGAGGACCGCCAGGACGTTTCCCCGGGCCAAGACCGAGACCGCTCACCACGAGGAGCTGGACCCCGAGCACCAGGACGAGGGAGAAGCCTTCCAGACGCGACGCGCCGCAGGACCCGCCGCCCGAGCTCCACAGCGCCCCCGAGCCCACGAACGGCAGAGTCAGCGCACCAGCGAAAGGGCTAAATGCGCCAGCTGCGGCGACCCCCACGATCGGCGGGACTGCCAGTACCGGACCTGGGACTGCAGAAGCTGCGGGAAGATCGGCCATATCGCGCGAGCTTGCCGAGCCAAGCCCAACCGCCCGCGGCCGACCGCGCACCACGAGGCCGCCGAGTCCCACTCCACAGCCTCCACCTCACTTCAGGTACTGAATTTACCCCTGACCACCCCCAACAAGATAACAATGGCGGTCCTCATAGACGGGGCCCCCTGCACCATGGAAGTGGACTCAGGCTCCTCCATCTCCATAATTGCGGAGGAGACCCTGAGAAGGCTACGCCCCGGCCAGGGGCTGCAGCTGCGACCGGCAAATTTCATATTGCGGGACTTCCAGCAAAACCCGGTCCAAATAGCGGGGTGGGCACGGGTGCTGGTGGAGCGGGGGTCCTTCAGAGGGCCCCTAGACATCCTGGTAGTCAAGCGGCCGCTTACCACCCTGTTGGGTCTTGCATGGTTTGGCCCCTTGGGAATCCGAGTAGAGGTGGCGCGCACAGCCACAGCAGGAGGGTTCGGGGAGGTGTGCGGAGAGTTCCCCGACGTATTCGATGGGTCGCTGGGTAGTTACAAGGGCCCGGCCATCTCCCTACCGCTCGACCCGACGGTCAGACCGATCCGGCTCAAGGCAAGGAGGGTCCCCTTCGCCTTGAAGCCCAAGATCGAGGCAGAGTTGGACCGCCTAGTAGCCCAAGGGGTCCTGGAGCCAGTTGATTACGCCATGTGGGAGACCCCCATAGTGACCCCGGTCAAACCAAATGGGGACGTGCGGATATGTGCCGATTACAAGTGCACAATTAACAAAGTGCTCCAAGACAACCCATACCCGGTGCCAGTAGTCAGCCACGTCCTGGCAGCCCTGGCGGGGTCAAAGATTTTTGGGAAGCTGGACCTGGCACAAGCCTACCAGCAGCTCCCAGTGGACGCTAAAACGGCCGAGGCGCAGACAATAGTTACCCACAGGGGGGCGTTCAGGGTTAACCGGTTGCAGTTTGGGGTCAGCGTGGCTCCGGGGATCTTCCAGAGTATAATGGATGCTCTCCTTAAAGGGATCCCCGGAGTCCAGCCGTTTTTCGACGATGTTTTAATCGCCGCCCCGGACCCTGAGGAATTCCGCAACCGCCTGCGAGAGGTGCTCCGCCGTTTCCAAGCCGCTGGACTAAAAGTTAAGAGGGAGAAGTGTATGTTGGGGGTGCCACGGGTGGAGTTCCTGGGTTTCGCAGTGGACGCGGAGGGAATCCACCCGACCGAGGAAAAGACCAGGGCCATTGTTCAAGCCCCAGCCCCCACGTGTAAAGCGGAGCTACAGAGCTTCCTGGGGGTCCTCAATTTCTACCACACGTTCATACCCCACAAGGCGGCTCTCGCCGAACCCCTACACCGATTACTGGACAAAAAAGCTCCATGGGTGTGGGGGAAGAAGCAAGCCGCCGCCTTCCAGGCAGTTAAAGACGTTCTGGTTTCCAACGGGGTGCTGCACCACTTCGACGAGCGCCTTCCGGTCATCTTGGCTTGCGATGCATCGCCGTACGGGGTGGGCGCAGTCCTGGGGCACCAGTTACCGGATGGCCGGGAGGTTCCGGTCGCATACTACTCACGCACCCTGACCTCGGCAGAACGGAACTACGCACAAATCGACAAGGAGGCCCTGGCCATAGTAGCGGGGGTCCATAAATTCAACGATTATTTGTATGGGCGCCGGTTCACAATAGCGACGGACCATAAGCCGCTTTTGGGTCTGTTGGCCCCAGACCGACAAACTCCCCAAATCCTGTCCCAGAGGGTGTTGAGGTGGAATCAATTCCTCAACTCGTACACCTACACGCTGGTACACAGGGCGGGCAAGGCAATGGGTCACGCGGACGCTCTCAGCCGGTTGCCGCTCCCTGACACAGGCCCCGATCCAGCCCCAGCACACCAGGTCATGTCGATCGAGTCGCTTCCGGAGCAGCCCCTCCACGCGGCGGAGGTGGCTAGAGCCACCGGGAAAAACAAAACCCTAGCACGGGTGCTCGACTGGGTGGTGAGGGGGTGGCCAGAGGGGAACATGGGGGAAGAGTTCAAACCCTACAAAATGCGAAGGGAGGAACTCACAGCCCACAAAGGGTGCCTACTATGGGGGAGCAGGGTAGTGGTCCCCCCCCCTCTACAGAAACGGGTCTTAGAATCACTCCACGAAACACACCCAGGCATAGTGAGAATGAAGGCCCTGGCCAGGAGCTACGTATGGTGGCCGGGGATGGACGGGGAGATAGAGAACTGGGTCCGGAGATGCAGCACATGCCAGGAGTCGCGGCCGGACCCACCCAGCGCCCCGGCTACACGGTGGGAGACCACAAGGAAACCGTGGTCCCGGCTCCACATTGATTTTGCCGGGCCGTTCCAGGGACAGATCTTCCTAATCATTGTGGATGCATACACAAAATGGTTAGAGGTCGTTCCCGTAGGGTCTACCTCGTCAGCAGCAGCCATTAGAGCATTACGCAGGGTCCTGTGCACCCACGGTATTCCGGACACCATAGTCTCGGACAACGGGGCAGCGTTCACCTCGGGGGACTTCCAGGCGTTCCTCCAGAGGTACCTCATTAGACACATCCGGTCAGCCCCCTTCCACCCGGCCACCAACGGCCAGGCCGAGCGGATGGTCCGAACAACAAAAGAGGCCCTGGGAAGGATAGTGCAAGGCGATTGGGACCACCGGCTAGCCGCGTTCCTCTTCGACAACCGGGTCATCCCAAACCCAGTCACCGGGGTCAGCCCAGCCGAGCTCCTCATGGGGTGCAAGCTCACCACAAGGCTTGATCGGCTAAACCCCGACAGAGCCCCCGACGTGCGAGGGTCACCGGAGGTCAGAGAAGCGGCTAGGGGGTTCTTCGCAGGGGACCCAGTGTACGCCCGCAACTACGCTTCAGGCCCCGAGTGGGTAGCCGGGCGGGTACTACGGGTCGTGGGTTCCCGCCACTATGAGGTATCCACCGAGGGGGGCCAGATCCTACACCGGCACATCGACCAGTTACGCCGCCGGACTCTCCCAGAGGTACCCACGGAAACGAGGGAGGGGACAGGGTCCGAGGGGCACCCAATGACACCTGCACCGACACCACGGCCACACACACCAGCAGAGGCGGACCAACCCTCGGACCCCGACCCACAACCCAACAACGCTCAACCCCCCGGGGAAACCCCAGAGGCGGAAGTAGCCCCGGCACCACAAGCCACTCCCAGGCGTTCAACACGGGAGCGCCGACCTCCCGCCTACCTCCAGGACTATGTCACTAACTAAGGGGGGAGGAGTGTAGTGTATGGCGTTCGCAGAACGCAACCAGTTCATAAGGGCCACAACAGCAGAATGACATCAGCCGCGGAGGCAACTGAGAAACATCCAGGTGCCTCCGCGCTGGGCGCAACGATCCGCCAATCACAGCTCGTGGCGGGAAATACGGCTGGCCGGCATTGGACCGGCCAGCAGGGAGAATAGTCCGGCAACTGTATATATGCGGGATCCGGCCCGCGTGCTCGCTCTCTCCATCTTGTATAGTACCATGGAATAAACTATGTTGCCCTACGCTCGTCTCCAAGTCTGGTACTTTACACTGGCAATATCTCTGGAGTTTGGCTTGCTTCACATGTGTCAGCCAAGTACAACCCTTGTCCCCTTTCCCCGCTAGCACACCAACACAAGAGCATTAATTTTTAGCACCTGGGCATGAATAGTTGCCTACCTCTGGTGTAAAGGATAATAGTGAGAAGGTGCTAGGTGATTTTTCCCATGGAAAGGAGCAAAGGATCCTCTCTCCAGTAGCCATCCATCTAATTTCAAAAGGTAAAGGCACCCAGAGAAGGGCTTAAGATGGTAATTTCAGGACACTGGTTTGCCTGGGATTCATGTGAGCAATAGGCTTATAGTAGCCTGGTGAACTCTTGTTTGTATCTATTAATGGAGCCCACTGGGTCCTACTAGTTGTGTACAGCCCAGACATGTGTAGTGCTCACACCTAGTCCTTAGGGAAACAGCTATCAGCCTAACCTACCAAAATAAAGTTCATGGAAGGACAAAACCTGATATATGGAAAATACATTTTGTGTGCCCCCAATCTAGGATTGTCAGCTCCACATTGGAGATTTTGGGGATGAAGCCTTAGGAGAGTTGGGTTTGGGGAAGGAAGGGACTGCAATGGAGTATACCATGGAGTTCACCTTCCAAAGTGGCCATTTTCTCTAGCTGAGAAAATGTTGTAATCCCAGCTGAGATCAATTGTAATCCCAGGAGATCTCCAGCCACCACCTGGAGGCTGGCAACCCTACTGAATATATGCTGTATCTAAGGTATCTAAGGATTCTGGGTATTAAGGATCCCTAGAGAAAGACAGAATGCAAACACCTCCATTTTAATTTTAAATATTAAAACTGAATATTGTGTTCCCATTAAAATGATTCAAAATTTAACACCATTGCAGACCTGCTAATTAGCTATAGCCTGATTACAAGAAATATCAATCATACGTATTAATTACTGTTAGCAGCAACATCTTTTCATAGAATCATAGAGTTGGAAGAGTTCTCCAGTCATCTAGACCAGAGGTGTCAAATATGCAGCCTGGGGGCCAAATCAGGCCCCTGGAGGGTTCCTATCAGGCCCCTGAGCAACGGGCTGGCATCTACTTCCTTCTCTTTCTCTCTTGCTTCCTTCTGTGTAACAGCTTGCTTTGCCAGGCTTGCTCAATCGCACAGGAGCTACAGAGCAAAACCTCTATTTTCTCCATTGGGTGAGCATCCTCCCCCCTTGGAGAGGGAAGGGGAAAGACAGAGCTCTCTCAATCGTGCAGTGGAGCTATTGAGCCAACTCTCTTTCTTCTATTGGCTGAGGCTCCCCCCCCCCCAGTCCCCTGGGGAAGGAAGGAAAGAGCCACACTTTCCTTTGCCCCGTTCCCTGGATCCCATGGGAGAAATACAAAGAAAGCACCTTTAAGACCAATGAATGCTAACGTTTTAAGCATGTTTTAATTTTTTGTAAAAAAAAAAAATTGTGTTTATAAATTTATATCTCTGCTACCTAAGCTTAAATAGGTATACAAATAGCCCAGCCCAACCTGACATGGCCCGGCCCAACAAGGTCTCAGTTATATCAGATCCAGCCCTCATAACAAATGAGTTCAACACCTATGAGACTAATCCCCTGCACAATACACAAAATTCACAACTACCTACCCCACCACATCCCCAGTGACCCATGCTCCATGGCCGGAATACAACAAATAAGTAGATTAGTGCAATACCAAACCAGATACTGCAGAGTTGCTTTTTGCCAGTCAGGTGGGAAAGATCTACTCCATGAACTTCATGCACTGATTTATTGTAGCACAAGGGAGCAGCTTCCACACTGTTGGCTGACATTATAGTTCAATGCAGGAAGAAAAGATAATGTTACAGATTGTAAAAAGGTAAAGGTAGTCCCCTGTGCAAGCACCAGTCGTTTCCGACTCTGGGGTGACATCGCATCATGAAGTTTTCATGGCAGACTTTTTATGGGGTGGTTTGCCATTGCCTTCCCCTGCCATCTACACTTTCACCCCACCAAGCTAGGTACTAATTTTACCGACCTCAGAAGGATGGAAGGCTGAGTCAACTTTGAGCCAGATACCTGAACCCAGCTTCTGCCGGGATCGAACTCAGGTCGTGAGCAGAGAGCCTGGACTGCAGTACTGCAGCTTTACCACTCTGCACCATGGGGTTCCTATACATATTGTATCTAGTCATAAAACACCATCACAAGGAAGGACTGTTCAGCAACCTTCAAGTGGAGGCCTTAATGGTTAAATCAGCCTTCAGCAGTGGAACCTCAAGCTATCATCAGTTCATCTGATTGTCCATTTGACCCCATCTGTGTGGATGCTTAAATTTAGAGACTGGAGCTATGAACAAACAAGAACGATCTTTCTACAAACCTGAGAAAAACCCCACTTTTCTGCTTAACTCAGAAGTAAGGCCCAGGAAAAGGAACTGGAGCAAGGAGGGGGCTTTCATGGAGCCTCTCCCCCAAGAAAGGGCACAGGTACTGGAGATCAGGGCAAGCTCATCCAGAAGCACCCCTTTCTACACATGCTTACTTGAGTGTAAGCCCCATAAGTTCATCAGGAGTGAGCACACTTGAGCCCTGACCTGGACAATTTTGTTGTATAGAGGAGGGGGTTGTTAAAAATGATCTGTTCTGTGTTTCAAATATGCTAGGTATGTGATTGAAGCTATGTGTTTGACGCAAGTTAGGTAAAAAAATTCAAAAAATGGAGGGAGGGCAATCAGAGAGACTGCTCAAACGTGGGAATAGAGGCAACCAATAATAATAATAATAAATTTTATTTCTACCCCGCCCTCCCCGCAAAGCGGCTCAGGGCGGCTAACAGTAAGTAATATATTAACATAAATAGTAAAAGCTTAGATTAGCAATTAAAATTACACATATAAAAACCCGTTAATTCAGTTAAAATACTTAATTTACAATTACATTATATATATATATATCTGGCAGTAATAGCTGTTCTAGCGCTGATTCTGCCAGTTTAAATGGTGTTAAAGATGGCGGTTCTTCGTTCATTGCAACTCAGCAGTCCGTATCATTATAGGCGTATCTAAAAAGGGCAGTCTTGCAGGCCCTGCGGAACTGGTCGAGGTTCCGCAGGGCCCGCACCTCCTCCGGGAGCTGGTTCCACAGTGCAGGTGCCGCAACTGAAAAGGCTCGCACCCTGGTGCTTTGGAGCCTGGCCTCTCTCGGCCCAGGGATGGTCATTTTGTTTTTACTTGCTGACCTCAGTGCCCTCTGGGGTTCATACGGGGAGAGACGGTCCCTTAGGTAGGCAGGTCCTCGGCCATATAGGGCTTTAAAGGTGATAACCAACACTTTGTACTGGACTCGGTAGATAACCGGCAGCCAGTGCAGTCCGCGCAGCCCCGGCTGTATGTGCTCCCATTTCGGGAGCCCCAGTAACAGCCTGGCCGCCGCATTCTGCACTAGCTGCAGCTTCCGAGTCCGGCACAGAGGTAGCCCCAAGTAGAGGGCATTACAGTAGTCCAATCTTGAGGTGACCGTTGCATGGATCACTGTTGCGAGGTCGCGGCGTTCCAGGAAGGGGGCCAACTGCCTTGCCCGCTTCAGATGAAAGAATGCTGACTTGGCAGTGGCTGCTATCTGGGCCTCCATTGATAATGAAGGCTCCAGTAAAACACCCAAACTCTTTACCTGGCGCACTGGTTCCAATAGTGCGCCGTCGAAGGTTGGGAGAGCTATTTCCCCTCCCTGGGCGCCGCGACCCACGCAAAGGACCTCTGTCTTCGCTGGGTTCAACTTCAACCCACTCAATCTAAGCCACGCCGCTACAGCCTGCAAGGCCCGATCCAGGTTCCCTGGGGCGGAGCCAGGCCGGCCGTCCATTAGTAGATAGAGCTGGGTGTCATCTGCATATTGATGGCAACCCAGCCCAAACCTCCGGACAATCTGGGCAAGGGGGCGCATATAAATGTTAAACAGCATTGGGGAGAGAACTGCTCCCTGAGGCACCCCACAATCAAGTGTGTGCCTCTGGGATCGCTCGCCCCCAATGGCCACCCTTTGTCCCCGATCGGAGAGGAAGGAGGAAAGCCACTGTAAGGCCAGCCCCCTAACCCCTATGTCGGCAAGGCGGCGCTTTAGTAACTGATGGTCGACTGTATCAAATGCCGCCGACAGGTCTAATAACATCAGTACCGCAGAGCCGCCCCGATCCAGATGCCGCTGGAGGTCATCCACCAAGGCGACCAGCACTGTCTCCGTCCCATGGCCCGGTCGGAACCCAGACTGGCACGGGTCAAGGACGGAAGCGTCATCTAGGAACCTCTGTAGCTGCAACGCCACTGCCCTCTCAATAAGGGGTGAGACACACCAGGTATGACCCTCAGTTGTAATGTGATGTGTGGGTAATGTATTTTAATGGGGATTGTGCAGTCCCCTTGAGATTGCTGAAACACTACATACAAAAAAAAAAAACACTGCATACAAAAAAAACTGGGGAAGAAAACCTGGAAAATCAGTCCTCAGTGTGCTTGTGAACAGATGGAACCATGATGGGGAAAAAGACAAGGGGGGCAGGAATCAGGGCTGGTCCTGCCACTAGGCAAACTAGGTAGTTGCCTAGGGCGTTGGGAGGTAGGGGGCACCGAATTGGGATCCCCCCTCCCTTGGCAAACCCCTAGTTTGCCTCCTCCCTCCCTTCCCTCCCTGGTCAATTTCAGTGCTGGGGAACCGCTGCTTGAGCGCCGGCAGGCCCTGCAGCACTGCCTTTGAGTGAGTGTTTGAGTCTTAATCAGGTGTTTGGCGGGGGGGGGGCTTTAGATGGCCCGCCAGGGAGTGCAGCGCTCGAGCGCCGGTTCCCCAGTGTCATGAGCCCTGACAAGGAGGAGCTGGAAGGGTTAACAGACCTGGAAGAGTTGCCAGCCAGTTCCTCAGCTGAACAAACAGCTGCTGGCCCATCAATCACTCTCCAGGCACCAGTGTCAGCTGTTGATGATCAATTTCCTCCAAGCTCTCCTCCTCCCATCTCAAGAGTTCAAAGCAGGCTCCGGAAAGAAGTTTCAGAGTGAAGACATGAGGCACGCCGATGCTTCAGATCTCTCAGCCCTGAGCTCTAGCAGAGTCACTGCTACCCAGGCTCTCATATAGAGAGACTTTATATAGCTCCCACCCAGGACCTGGTAACCTTGTGGAAGCAACAAGTCTATTCTCTGGCTTGCATCCACGCTCCTTCCTGATCCCTGATCCTGACCTGCTTGATTTCTCTGGCACCCTGAACTTTTGGCTTTTGGACATTGACTTCTGATTCCGGTTTGTGATTCTGCATTGGTGACTTGGCTCCTGCTTGACTTCCTGGACTTTGACCTTGGACTGGCTTTGGACTCCTGCCTGCACCCTGAGAACGTGACAGATTGCTTCCACCCCCAACACTCACTCCACAAGATGGATGAGGAGGCAAGCAGAGGCTCTGGGCAGCTAGCAGCCTTGCTCACGCAGGTACAGCACCTCACAAAAATCGTGGCTCACATGCAACAGCAGCAGCAAGCCACTGTCGCTGCCCCACCCAAGTGCCCGGTGCTTCTCCCAGAGAAGTTCACTGGGAAGGTGGAGGAGTTTCCTGCATTCCTAGCACAGTGCAAACTGTATATTGAATTATGTGCCATAGACTTCCCCAATGACAAGACCAAGGTATGCTTCATTGTCAGCGTCTTAAAGGGGCAGGCAGCAAAATGGGCTACCCCCTTGCTTCTAGCCCCTGGAGAGCCAGTTAGGTGTAGTGGTTAAGTGTGCGGAGTCTTATCTGGGAGAACCAGGTTTGATTCCCCACTCCTCCACTTGCACCTACTAGCATGGCCTTGGGTCAGCCATAGCTCTGGCAGAGGTTGTCCTTGAAAGGGCAGCTGCTGTGAGAGCCCTCTCCAGCCCCACCCACCTCACAGGGTGTCTGCTGTGGGGGAGGAAGGTAAAGGAGATTGTGAGCCACTCTGAGACTCTTCGGAATGGAGAGCGGGATAGAAATCCAATATCTTCTTCTTCTTCTTTTTCTTCCCTTCGCCCCTGCTGACGGACTACCAGGGCTTTCTGGATCATATGGCGGTCGCCTTTGCTAACCCCCAGCAAGAAGCCACCACCAATTGGAAGATCCAGACCCTGAAGCAGGGTATGAACTTGGTTTCCCAGTACTCCACTGAGTTCAAGCTTCTGGCCCAAGACCTGGCCTGGAATGAGGCTGCCCTCATGGACCAGTATATGGAGGGGCTGGCTGATGAAGTCCTTGATGAGCTGGCACGAGTAGACCAACTGGCCACGCTGCAAGGCCTAATCACGCTGTGTCTCCACATCGATGGCCGCCTGGAAAGCCACCGCCAAGCGCGAAGCAGCACCCATCCCTCTCAGCTGCCCCGCTGCCTAGCGACGGTGACAACACCAATGCACACCAGTCCTGAGACTGACGACCCTGAGCCCATGCAACTCGGGGTTGCATGGCTGCAGTTCACCAAGGAAAAAGAACGGCACTGCTCACAGAATCTCTGCCTGTACTATGGAGGGGCAGGGCACTTCTCCGGCTGCCTCACCAAGCGCACCCAGCCCAGTACTGTGCCACCACCACCAGTAAAAGACCAGCCCCAAGTCTGAGTGGACCCCCCAATTTGGGGCACCTAGCCGGGTCCCCTGAACCCTACGTTACTGACCAGGGCCTGTTCCTCGTACCGGTCACACTCAGCTTGCTGGACGGGCTCTGGCTGTTCGTCTACGCCATCGTTGACTCCGGGGCCACCCGCTGCTTCGTCGACGTGGCCTTTGTGAAGCAACACCAGATCCCAGTGCAGGACAAAGACACCCCGACCCTGGTTGAAGTCATCGAAGGGCGCCTCCTCCACTCCGGTCCGGTGACCCAGGAGACCCACCCGTTCACGCTCCAGATCCAACACCATCACGAGCAAGTACAATTCGATGTTGCTCGCATGCCCCGCTTTCCCCTCATTCTGGGACTCTCCTGGCTCATAAAGCACAACCCCCTCGTGGACTGGGCACAGGGAAAGCTGAGTTTCAAGGACCCTTGTCCTCACCAGGCCCAGTCAGCCACCCTGGCCGCTGCCGCCCCGGCTGCTGGTCCTCTACTTCCCCCAGCCTACACAGATTTTGCCAATGTCTTTGAGGAAAAGGGGGCTGACCAGCTCCCCCCGCACCAGCCTTATGACTGTGCCATCAATTTGGTACCAGGGGCACCCATGTCTATGGGGCGGCTCTACCCCATGTCCGAACCAGAGCTAGCAGCCCTGTGGGACTTCCTCGCCAAAAACCTGGAACGGGGTTTCATCCAGTCATCCACGTCCCCGCTGTCTGCCCCTGTTCTCTTTGTCAAGAAAAAAGGCGGCAAGCTCCGGCCCTGCAATGACTACCAGGGCCTGAAGAAAATCACTGTCCGGGACCATTACCCTTTGCCACTGATCCCAGAACTACTGGATCACCTTAAGGGGGCCCAGGTCTATACCAAGCTGGACCTCCGGGGCGTATACAACTTGGTGCAGATCTGCACAGGAGACGAATGGAAGACGGCTTTCGGGACCCGCTATGGCCAGTATGAGTATCTCGTGATGCCCTTCAGCCTGACCAACGCCCCCGCTGTCTTACAAAGGCTGATGAACGACATCTTCCGCGACCTGCTCGACCACTTTGTGATCATTTATTTAGATGACATTTTAATTTATTCCCAAAACCTCGCCCAGCACGCAGGGCACGTCCACTAGGTCCCGCAATGCCAATGTGTGAGCGTAGTCTCTATGCCAAGCTAGAGAAGTGTGCCTTTGACTTAACAGCAGTCGAGTTCCTTGGCCACATTGTCTCACCCCATGGGACTCGGATGGACCTGAACAAAATAAAGACGGTCCTGACCTGGCTGACACCCGCAGAGCGCAACTACACCATCTGGGAGCGGGAACTCCTGGACATCAAAACCGCCTTCAGGGTTTGGAGGCATCACCTTGAAGGGGCCCGCCACCCCGTCCAGGTCCTGACTGACCTCCAGAACCTGGAACATCTACAGACTGCTTGACGCCTCACCCAGCGTCAGATCTGGTGGTCCCTCTTCTTTTCCAGGTTTGACTTCCGGATCACCTTCATCCTGCAAAACCAGAAAGCGGACGCCCTCTCCCAAAAACCAGAGTACGCTGTGCCTCTAACGGAGGAGACCTCAACTGGGCTCATCCTTGCACCCTCGGTATTCTCTGCCACCATGACTCGCCCGACCTTGGCTGCAGACATCCAGACCAGCCAGGCCCAAGACCCCTGGGCTCAGCAATGCCTCCTAGAAGTGTGAGATGGCTCAGCCGGGAACCTCTCTACCTGCCAAGGTCTCTTCCTGCACCTTGGGCATCTATACATGCCTCTAGGGCCCCTCCGGGCCAAAGTGCTCTGCCTGACCCACGACTCCCCTCCTGCGGGGCACTTTGGCCAACACAAGACCCTGCACCTGCTCACTCGGGAGTTCTGGTGACCTCGCATCCGTGCCAACGTGGCCCGCTATGTCGGTTCCTGTGAGATCTGCCAGAGGGCCTAGGATATACCAGCCAAGCCCCCAGGGCTTTTGCATTCCCTACCCACACCTGCAGGACCCTGGGACACCGTCTCCCTGGACTTTATCACCGAGCTCCCCAGTACCAAGGGGCACACTTGCATCCTGGTGATGGTGGACCTCTTCACCAAAATGGCTGTCTTTGTTCCATGTCCCAAGCCACCCACGGCTCCTGAAACAGCCTAGCTCTACTTCCAGCATGTCTTTCACCTGCACGGGCTTCCGGCACACTTGATCTCAGACTGAGGCCCCCAGTTCACCTCCCGATTCTGGCAAGCCCAGCTTAGGCACCCAAGTGCATTTGTCCTCAGCGTACCATCCCCAAACGGATGGGCAGACCAAATGCACCAACGCCACGCAGCAACAATACCTGCATTGTTACACCAGCTACCAGCAGGATGACTGGGCCGCCTTGCTACTCCTGGCTGAGTTTGCCTACAACAATGCTGTATATGCGTCCACGCAACAGACCCCATTTGCAGCCACCTATGGGTACCACCCTTGCTTCTTCCCCGCAGTCCTGCCCCCCACAGCAGTCCCTGCTGCTGATGCGCACCTACAGGAATGCCGAACTCTCCAGGACTTGCTCCGAGAGCAGCTTCAACAGGCTAAAGAGGCCTACAAGACAGCCGCCAACCGAAAACAACAGGTGGGGTCCCCACTGAAGCCCGGGGACCACGTCTGGCTTTCCATCCGTTACCTGCATCAGCCTGGCCAGTCTCGCAAGCTGAACCCTCGCTTTGCGGGATCTTATCTGATCATGGACCAAATCAACCCCGTTGCTCTCCAGCTACAGCTGCCGGCCACCCTCCACATCCATCCCGTCTTCCACCGATCCCTCCATGTTTCTGCTACACCTCCGGATCCCATCCAACTGCCGCCTCCAGCGCCTCCTGTCCTGGTCGATGATGATGAGGAATATGAGGTCCACCAGCTCCTGGACTCCCAAATACACCGCGGGGACCTCCAGTACTTTGTGGAGTGGGAAGGCTATGGCCCTGAGGACCATTCATGGGAACCCGCAGACAATCTACATGCACTTGACCTCGTGCAGCAGTTCCACACGGCCTACCCTGACCAGCCTGGCCCGTCTGTGGGGGGGGGGGAGTCCTGCAGGGGGGGATAGTGTCATGAGCCCTGACGAAGAAGAAGAAGAAGACATTGGATTTATATTCCGCCCTCCACTCAAGAGTCTCAGAGCAGCTCACAATCTCTATCTCCCTCCCCCACAATAGACACCCTGTAAGGTGGGTGGGGCTGAGAGGACATGCAGGCCCTGCGGGAATTTGAACAGTTCCGCAGGGCCTGCAAGACCATCCTTTTTCGATTGGCCTTCACCGACTAAGGGGGAAACTGCTATGAAATCTGTATTAAATAGCACCAGTATATTAATTTTATTAATTTTATTGATTTTGAGTTTTAGTAGAATTTTAATTAATGTGTTAATTTGTTTAAATACCTTGTAAAACTAATGTATTGATTGTTGTTAGCCGCCCTGAGCCTGCTTCGGCGGGGAGGGCGGGATATAAATAAAATTGAAATGAAATGAAAAAAAAAATAACAGACCTGGAAGAGTTGCCAGCCTGTTCCTCAGCTGAACAAACAGCAGCTGGCCCATCAATCACTCTCCAGGCACCAGTGTCAGCTGTTGATGATCAATCTCCTCCAAGCTCTCCTCCTCCCATCTCAAGAGTTCGAAGCAGGCTCTGGAAAGAACTTTCAGAGCGAAGACATGAGGCATGCCGATGCTTCAGATCTCTCAGCCCTGAGTTCTAGCAGAGTCACTGCTACCCAGGCAGCAGGCTGATTGAGACTCCCATATTGCTCCCACCCAGGACCTGGTAACCTTGTGGAAGCAACAAGTCTATTCTCTGGCTTGCATCCACGCTCCTTCCTGATCCTGACCTGCTTGATTTCCTTGGCACCCTGACCTTTTGGCTTTTGGACACTGACTTCTGATTCCGGTTTGTGATTCTGCATTGGTGTCTTGGCTCCTGCTTGACTTCCTGGACTTTGACCTTGGACTGGCTTTGGACTCCTGCCTGCCTGCCTGCACCCTGAGAACGTGACACCCAGCACTGAAATTGACCAGGGAGGGTAGAGGAGGCACAGCCAAGGGGGGCGGGAGTCAGGGGGGAGGTGGGGGTGTGGTGGCCCCACGGAGGTGTGGCGCTGTGGAGGGGGGTCCCAGAAGTTTGCCTAGGGTGACATTTGCCCATAGGTCGCCCCTGGCAGGAAGTAAGTGTGAACTGATAGTGCAATCATCAGAACTGCCACAATACCCATGAAAACCTGAAAGGCAGCTGCAATCTGGAAAATTCTTATGTCACAGGGTAGTTATGAGAATAAAATGGAGAGCAGGAGAATGAGGTAGGCTGCTTTAGGGCCCTACTGGAGTGAAAAGTGGGGTATTAAAAATACAGCTGGAGGCAGATAAAAAGTAGGTAAGTTGGTGGGGTTGAAGAGGAGAAAACGAAGTAGGAAAAGGGAGAAGGTATGGGGGCTTTAGTGGAAGTTAAAAAGAAAATGGCAAAGGAGAGGAAAATTAGATTCCTCCCTCACAAGCCCTTGTGTATCTCCACTGGTAGAATTACATTACTTTCTCCACTTTTTTCCAACAACATTCAACAGTTTGCTACCACCTTGTGGTCATCCTTTCATCGCGTTAAAATATTACCAAACAAAACTTATTCAGCCTCTTACAGAAGATTTTTCATTACAATATGGAAAATTCACTCAAGCAAATAGCAGATTAAGTTACAGCACATTCAAAGAACCCTGTTAAAAGATCTCAAATATCAAGCACTGCAAAGACCATTCTTTACCATTCAGACCACGCAGTATGTGATCCTGCGGAGTCATTGCTCAGGAAAAATAAACATTGCAGGGTAACATGCGTTAAAGGTTTTATTCTACATTACACAAATTGTTAAAATCTAGAGAAGTGTCTTAATTTACTTTTATCCTCTGCGTGTGTGTGAAGTCTACTTGGAGATGATTTATGCAACGCCAGCAAAGCAAATGAGAAGCAGAGGTGATTTGCCCTTGCCTTCTTCTGCAAAGCAAGGGCAAATCACCTCTGTTTCTCACTTGGCTTGCTGGGGTCAAGAATCCCTACCCACACAATATTTTAGAAACAAATAAACACTGGGGGGGTTCTACTTAACTGATTTATGTCACATCTGCTCTGACATACTCCCATACTTCCTCATCACAGCTACCTGAAGAAGACTGCCTGCATACAAATGCTCATATCTTGAATAAAACTGTGTTGGTCTTGAAGGGGCCACCGGATTCAAACTTTGTTCATGTGTTATCCCTCTAAAAGATGAGTAGCTTGGTGAGGAGATGTTTGGGCTGTTAAAAATGACTATCACTGGTTACATATATATATTAGTTAAAAAACAAAAGAGTTGTGTGGAGAGATCCTAAGACCTTTTTAACAGTGCAGAATATTAGAAGTGATGGTTTGGATCCATCTCCTCCTTGCCCAAATGGAAGAGCCTTTTGCACACATTAAGGGGTGAGGGGATACACATGCATTCATGATTTCCAGATTCTCCTTTTCAAGCTCTGCACCACATCCTGCCCTGGCTTGGGGAAGGCACAAGGAGTTGTAGAAGAAAAAAAGGAGGTGGAAGAAATCCATTCTGTGAATTAAGCTCTGTTCACAGTTCTCTGGTCCTATTCAAATGTTTTCTAGAACATTTGTCTTTTCTCATCTATTCTTACATTGGTATTTTGCTTTTAAAGCCTGTAAAAAACTGGTATAAACAAACAAAAAGCAGATTAGGATATTGTGTATGGCTGATGCACAGCAAACAGTGTAATATTATTTCATAACTTTCCCCCTGACATTTGTTGTATCAATCTCTTGTTAGACAATGGTTGACATTGCACAGATGTGGGGTTTATATTATTACAGACACATTGCTGAAAGTATAATTCTTCAGATGTTCTGTTAATGTTGGCTTCTCTCAGTACCTAGCTTTGCTTCCTTTGCCCTGCAGTGTTTGAAATTATTATAAAATATATACCAGAGGCAGAGAGAATGGCAGAAATCCAGAAAAGGGGATTCTTATTTAAGCACTGGGAAGTTTCACTATGTCTATGTATCTTTCTCTGTATTTGATATTACAGTTTAATCTTGTCCCTCCATCAAAGAACTCATGCTGCATCCATGGTTCTCTTATCCTTTATTTCTCCAAGAGTCCTTTCTCATTATGACTTACGGAGGTTGTGGAGAACTAAAACTAGTAAAACAAGTAAATGGTTGGCAGTTCACATCAGAGTGGTAAACCTGGCACAAGATTCATAATGAAAGTAGAAACAATTACACAAATGGTAAATTTGAATTTGCAAATTCCTAGAAACTAGTTAATATACTTTTGCTTATGCACTTGTGTTGGTAGTATTTGAGCTTAAAATACAATCTTCATGTTCAGTGTCAATTTATCTGTGCAGTTTCTACACTTTATTATTGTAAGGATCAGCACTTACAGATCTCAAGACTTTCGTTAATTGTGGTCAAGCTATATGTTTTTACAGGTTAGTTGCAGCCTGTTTGGGCTAAGTATTAATCAAAAGCACCTGGTGGTCTTGACCAGCTGGCATAAGACGCTCATATCTGGTTGCCAGATAGCAACAGGGATTAATCAACTATGCCCTGATTGGCCAGGGGCGCTTGGTGCTGATGGAAAGGAGACACTTGGAAAGTCCCTAGAGGGATACTTAACATTAACGGGGCAGTGGTTACACCAGAGAAGACAAGAGGTTGAGGCCTCCATGACTTCAAGCCAGAATGTCAAGGATTATTCAAGCTGGAACGGACTCTCTTAAACCTCCAGATGAGAAAGTCAGGTTCTAGAATTACTCAAGAGAGGTAAACTGGCAAGCATTTAACATTTTAGAGACTCAGTCTCTACCTGGAGCAAGTATAGTGTTGCTGTTTTCTTTGAAGGGTTGCTAAGTCCAATTCAATAAATATCTGGGGACTTTGGGGGTGGAGCCAGCGACAAGGGTGTGACAAGCATAACTGAACTCCAAGGGAGTTCTGGCCATCACATTTAAAGGGACAGCACACCTTTTTAAATGCCTTTCTTCCATAGGAAATAATGAAGGATAGGGGCACCATCTTTTGGGGTTCATAGAATTGGACCCCCTGGTCCAATCATTTTGAAACTTGGGGGGTATTTTGGGAAGAGGCACTAGATGCTATACTAAAAGATTGGTGCCTCTACCTCAAAAAATAGCCCCCCTCCAGAGACCCAATACCCGTGGAGCAATTTCCCATTATTCCCTATGGGAATCGTTCTCCATAGGGAATAATAGAGTGCCCAGTAGACATTTCCCTCCCCCCACACGCTTTCTAAAGTGGGGGGAGGGCCTCCAAACCAGGAAATCCCCTGCCCCCTCCCTCTCTCTCTCACAAAAATACTTACTGGGTCTTGTTCCTGCAGAACTTTACTTGCTCTGAAAACTGAAAGCAAAACAAAGGGAGGGGCCATTCTCCAATGAAACTGTTACTGACCCTTTCCCATGAAGCCCTTCCTGTTTCCTGCTCAGCCTTAAAGGCACACATTTTAAAAACGGACCTGGTTGCAGATTTCTAAACCTGCAGGAGCTCTAAAAATACATGGTGACTGTGGGGTGGGGCTTCCCCCGCCAGCCAGCTGTCTGGGGGCGGGGGAAGCCTGTAAAAACGGGGGATCCCCTTCTGGGACCTGGGGATTGGGAAGCCTATTTCTTTGCCATTGTTGTGGTTTGAGAGTGATTCCTGCTTAGCATATGCTCTTCATTATTTGAATGACCGAATAAATTTAAAGGCAGTTTTTAATCTGCTACAACAGGAGTATTTGCTGAATGTCTGCTTACATCCTCAAAAGTGAACCCTGAAGCTAAAAAGCCTCAACAAAGGACCAGGAGTATCTGTGAGACCCCTCAGGGCCCCAGTTGACTGTGGGTTCAGCACCTGAGAATGGAAGTAAGGATCATCCTTGGTCCAGAAATTATTAATCTTTCTTTATCCCAAAGACCCTTGGAGCAGAGCCAAAGTACTTCTCACAAGCTTTGATTACTCAACAGCATGAATATTTCTGCAGTCAAAGATGCTTACAAAACATATGGATAATCATAATCAGAAGTGTAAATAACAGGAACCAGGGCTTTTTTCTTGGGGGAATGCGGTGGAATGGGGTTCTGGAACTTCTTTGTGGAAACAAAATTCTAAAAAAAAAAAAATGTTTAAAACTTCATGAAGAGATCCATGAGTTTCTCCTTCATTCCCTACTGAGAGTTGCAGCACCTCTTTTTCCAGGAAAAAAAGCTCTGACAGGAGCATTCTGGTTATACTAAAATAATACTACGTGGGACCATCCAGAAACCTCAGATAATCCATAGTTCTAGAGCTAAGTGTTCACATTAGGCAAACCTGAACCACTGTATTATGAATATGGCTGCTAGGTTCCCAGCATCTGCTCTGAAGTTTTTTGATTGGAGGCTTGTAACATCTTGGGACCTGGTGATGTCACACTGAATAGCAGTGATAATGATAGCACTTTCATATACCTTATTTACCAGAAAGGAAGATTACCTGAATGGAAGATGACTGTCTTAAATACGATAGACACACACACACACAAATTATCATTTGACTGTAATTTATATATGAATGTAAAACAACCCTCTCTTTTTATTAGAATTAGATTTTAATGGGGGTACAAAAAAAAAGAAAAAGCGGGAAAGCATTTAAGTAAGCTTGATTATAATTACATAAGATACAAGCAGTTATACAAAGGATATTCCTTAAACAATATATGAATATGTAGGAAATTATATAGAAATTAGTTTAACAAATACATGACATAGCACAATGTATTAGCATATTAACAAGAGTATTTCATACATATGTATATATGCAGGCCTTTTTTTGAGCAGGAACACACAGGAACGCAGTTCCAGCTTGGCATCAGGGGTGTCGCCTAATATGCAAATGAATTTCCGCTGTACTTTTTCAACAAAAAAGTTGTGTGTGCGTGTGCGGAGCTCATTTTGTAGCAGGGAGCTACTTTGCATATTAGGCCACACACCCCTGATGTAGCCAATTCTCTAAGAGCTTTTAGGGCTGTTATTACAGGGCCTACTGTAAGCTTCAGGAGGAGTGGCCACATCAGTGGGGTGTGGCCTAATATGCAAAGGAGCTCCTGCTACAAAATGAGCCCTATGTGTGCGTATGATAATATATGAACATCATAATATCACATGATTATTTAGAGGTCAGGATAGCTGCCTATTAGAACCTTCATCTTCAATATATAGCAGGGGTGTCAAACTCATTTGTTATGAGGGTCGGATCTGATATAAATGAGATCTTGTTGGGCCGGGCCACATGTGTACCCAATAAGATTAGGTAGCAGATATATATATATAAAATTAGGTAGCAGATATACAAATACAATTAAAGAATAAAACATGCTTAAAACATTAGCACTTGTTGGTCTTAAAGGTACTTTCTTTGTATCTCTCCTGTGCAGTCCAGGGAACTGGGCAAAGGCAGCTCTGGTTCTTTCATTCCTTCCCCTGGGGACTAGGAGGGGGAGGAGCTTCAGTCAACAGAAGGAAGAGAAGCTTGGCTCAGTAGCTCTGCTGTGTGACTGAGACAGCCTGGCAAAACAAGCTCTCCCTCCCCCCCTTCCTCCCCAAGGGAAGAGCCTCAGCCAATGGGGAAAATAGAGACTTTACTCTGTAGCTCCTGTGCAATTGAGCAAGTCTTGGAAAGCAAGCTGTGATGCAAAAGGAAACAAGAGAGAGGAAGAAGTAAGCAGATGACAACCAGCTGCTCGAGGGCCTGAAAGGAGCCCTCTGGGGGCCTGATTCAGCCCCCCAGGCTGCATGTTTGACACCCCTGATCTATAGTATTCTCATGCTTTCTAGTTTATTCTACTATATTATTAGGGTTGCCAACCCCTAGGTAGGGGCGGGGGATCTCCCGGGTTGGAGGCCCTCCCCCCGCTTTAGGGTCATCAGGAAGCAGGGGGAGGGAAATATCTGCTGGGCACCCCATTAGTCCCTAGGGAGACCAGTTTCCGTAGGGTATAATGGAGAATTGATCCGTGGGTATCTGGAGCTGTTTGGGGGGGGGTCTGTTTTTTGAGGTAGAGGCACCAAATTTTCAGCATAGCATCTGGTGCCTCTCCTCAAAACACCCCCCAAGTTTCAAAAGGATTGGACCAGAGGGAACAATTCTGTGAGCCCCCAAAGATGGTGCCCCTATCCTTCATGATTTCCAATGGAGGGAAGGCATTGAAAAGGTGTGCAGTGGTCCCTTTCAATGGGATGGGCAGCACTCCCCCTTTGGAGTTCAGTTTTGCTTGTTACAACCTTGCTCCTGGCTCCATCCCCAAAGTCTCCTGGCTCCACCCCCCAAAGTCCCCAGATATTTCTTGAATTAGACTTGGCAACCCTATATATGATGTAATATAGATAGCCTCAGAAGAACCATTATAAAGTTGTCATGCTAAAGTTTGTTACAATAAAGAAAAGCACAATCAATGGACATAATATTTTGTGTTGAGTCTATTTTATAATGTTATCATATACAAATCAACCATTCAGATATCTAACTACAAGACTTGGTTATAGTAATCATAAAAAACTCTCCAGTTGTTTTCTAATTCACCTTTCTGTCTTTGGTAGATATAATTTGTCAATTTTGCCATGACTGCATATTCTTGTATCTTGTCAATCCAGTTGTCCAGAGTTGGGCAGCTTTTACTTTTCCACTTAGCTGTAAGTATTACTGTGCTGCAGTTTGCATGTATCTGAGTAAGTCATGCATTGTTTTGTCCACCTTCATTAATGGAATTCTTAACAAACCCCTCTTTTTGTGATGGCATACCTGGGGAGAAATCTAGTCTTGCATTTGAATAAGTTCTGTACCGCCTAGGACATGTACCATATGGTATCTCTGACTGTGTGTAGCCACCATCCTGTGGCTTCAAACAGAGTCCCAGGGAGCTAGATTTTGATATTTATATCTATCTAGAATGTGACAGTATATAAACAGTCCAAAAGCCAAAAGTCATGTACAACATTATCTGCCCCAGAAAGTTCAGATCACCAGAAGTGTCCTAAAGCATCCTGGGAAACAGAACCAAAGTTTCAGCTAGAAGCTAATTATTACAGAAATTGAAATAGCATATGTTTAGGATAGGCAGGTGACTGAGGTTCAATCCAACCCTAATTCTGCAACAAAACTACATGGCTAATTTTGGAATAAGCTTTCTGGAACCTCAAGGATTTAAGCAGCCTCCCTATGCTCATGTTGAGACCTGGAGTGCTACATGACACTACATGTGTTCAGGTGGCTATATTTGCATGCATATATATATCCAAAACAAGTTCCATCCATCCCCCATTCAGAAATTTCTTAAGAAACTCAAAAAAATGCAACTGTAGCTACCTAAATTTGTCAAAACATTCCCCCCCCCCCAAAAAAGCAAAGCAAAACAATGATCGGTAAGGGATAAGTACTAAAACATAGGGAAAGCTGAGCTGTGCTGAGAAAGCTGAATTGTAGAAGAAGATATTGGAAGAAGATATTGGATTTATATCCCGCCCTCCACTCCGAAGAGTCTCAGAGTGGCTCACAATCTCCTTTACCTTCCTCCCCCACAACAGTCACCCTGTGAGGTGGGTGGGGCTGGAGAGGGCTCTCACAGCAGCTGCCCTTTCAAGGACAACCTCTGCCAGAGCTATGGCGGACCCAAGGCCATGCTAGCAGATGCAAGTGGAGGAGTGGGGAATCAAACCCGGTTCTCCCAGATAAGAGTCCGCACACTTAACCACTACACCAAACCGGCTCTCAATTGTGCTGAAGTTCTGTTGAAATAAAGTGGATATGTTATTCATAACTTAATGTAAGGCCCTCTGTTCTCAAGAGGAATTGTGATTGGTTCTCTCTAGATTATTATTTTGTGGATGTGTAAACCACTATGTATTTTACATTTTAAGATGCAGTACTAGTATTTATCTCATAATACAGTAGTATTTTCTCATGACATAATTATCCTAAAAACACTGCCATCTAGTGAGAGAAAAGACAATGCTACAGTTATTACTGTATATTCAAAATATGTGGATAAGACTTTTTACAAATTTGGTTACAAATCTTCAATCAATTAAGTGCTGACTTAATATTAAATTAAAGCTGGGGGCTTTTTGTTGTTGTTCAGTTGCACAATCAAGTCCGACTCTTTGCACCCCCATAGACAAAGTCACGCCAGGCCCTCCTGTCTTCCACCATCCTCCGAAGTCTGCTCAAATTCGTGTTTGTTACATCAGTAATGCTGTCCAGTCATCTCATCTTTTGCTGTCCCCTTCTTCTTTTGTCTTCTGTCTTTCCCACCATCAGGAACTTCTCAAGTGTGCACTCCCTTCTCATTTGGTGGCCAAAGTTTTTGAGTTTCAGCATCTGAACTTCCAGGGAACAGTCTGGGTTGATTTCCCCTAGGACTGGCTGATTTGATCTTCTTGCAGTCCAAGGGACTCTCAAGATTCTTCTCCAGCACCACATTAGCAATTCGCTTCTACTGGATCATTTGTGCTGGCACTGTTCACACTAGACTGGGGACTGGTAACAATGGCACAGGAAATGAACCATGTCAGCTCTGTCATTTATTTAATTTAAAATTAGAGGTATTCATCTAAAAAAAAAGGAGTATGTGAAGTGGCTGCAAGAAATTATGTCCTCATGAAGTCTCAACCTTTTCTGGTGCCACAGACAGCCCTAAGGACTAGCTGGTTCATGAGCAGCTATAGAGGCTTTCCTGAGATGAGCGTTCACCACAGACAAACATATATGGTCACTGAACAGTGTGGGAATGACGTTGATTTACCGGGTCCAGTACAAAGTGTTGGTCATTACCTTTAAAGCCTTATATGGCCGAGGACCTACCTACCTGAGGGACCGTCTCTCCCCGTATGAACCCCAGAGGGCACTGAGATCAGTTGGGAAAAATCTAATGACCATCCCCGGGCCGAGGGAGACTAAATATCAGAATACTAGGGTACGGGCATTTTCAACCGCGGCCCCTACCCTATGGAACCGACTCCCCGAGGAGGTGCGGGCCCTGCGGAACCTTGATCAGTTCCGCAGGGCCTGCAAGACCGCCCTTTTTAAGCTCGCACACCTGGACTGTTAAGAAGATCGGCAATTAAGCATCCGCCAATGCGGTTTAAGACCATACCGCTGAATAACTGCACTTACTGGACTGTTTTAATGCTGTTAAGTTAATGTTTACTGTTTTATATTGTTAAATTTAAAGGCTTTTAACCACTGTACGTTTTTATGAAATGTTGTTAGCCGCCCTGAGCCTGCCGAGGTGGGGAGGGCGGGATAGAAATAAAATTTATTATTATTATTATTATTATTATTATTGATTTGATTTGCATTGTTACCCAAATAATCTGTGAAGCGAATGGCAGAGCTGATGTGGTTCATTTCCTGTGCCATTGTTACCAGTCCCCAGTCTAGTGTGAACAGTGCCAGCACAAATGATCCAGTAGAAGCGAATTGCTAAGGTGGTGCTGGAGAAGAATCTTGAGAGTATGTATACAACACAAAAGGGTCAGAAAACCTTGAAGCAAGAGGAAAGGTAGCAGATAAATATTTTTATCTGCCTGTAAAGGCAGACACAGGTAGTTGCTGTTGAATGTGTTATCATCCCACTATGCAATCTCAAACCTAGTTTTATTATTTTTATCTTAAAAAACAGGAAGACGTTATATCAGACAGTTCAAATACACACAGGAGGCTTGTTTCCGGTAACGGCACGGTGCTAACAGACGTGTTTGTAGGAGCTCCGGCTCTGCAGCGTCTGTGCTGGTCTTTTTTGGGGGGTTCTTCAGTTGGTAAGAACTCGGTGGTGCCTCTGTTGGAGGGGCACTCGTGCGGAGGAGTGCTGGGTGCTCTGTGCCGGTTTTTCTGAGCATAGAGCCCGTTCAACATATTACTTCAAGCCCGGATAGACCAGACGCCTTAATGGCGAATTAGCTGTGACCACCGAAGAAGGGGAGTAGGCGAAGCGGCATTTGGAGGACAGAATAAATGGTGAAGAAGGGGGGGGAAAGTATATCTGACCCTAAACTGGAGATATAAACGAAGGAAAGAACTTACTAAGTGCGTTGTTTTGCCCCTACTTTCAAGTGGAATCCGACGCTGGGGGGAAAGAGACCTGGTTTGGCGAATGCACAAAGGTAGAAAGCGGAGGAGTGGTGGAGGACTACCTTGGCAGCAACGGCAGAGGTTGGGAGTCGTAGACTGGCTATGATTGTAAAAGTTTGTGAAGAGCACTGAGACAGAGGAGGTGAAGAAGGGGGGAAAAGAGGAAAGAAGCAGGAGATTTCTGACAATTTAAAGGGAGCCTTCACGAACCTCTTTTCCTCTCCCTTTTCCCATATGCTTGTGCATGGCGATTTTCTTAAAGAGACAGGGAGCTAAATAAAGGCTCAACAGTGGTTATAATATACAGGGTGGAAATAAAGTCACTGGACCTTTGAAATGAGTTGAATCTGAAGATGGGAGACTTTTGATGTTAGTATAGAGTTTCCAGGAACACAAGGGCGGAGGTGAGGTGGAGAAACTGGAATTCCGTTGGCAGAGATGTGGAAGAACAGGAATGGATTTACTGAACTGGCTTTTTGAACTGGTAGCAGAAGAGAGGAGCAGAGATTGAGATTAAGAAGAGGAAGAGGAAGAAAAAGGAGAAGAAGAAGAGGAAGACAGAAGGATAAGCGGTTGGGGAACATTAAGGATTCAAAAGAGACAGTTAACAAATAATTAATGGATTGAATAATTAACTATTGTTAATTTGATTACTGCTGATTTTCTGTATGATTTTCTATATGTAATGAGTTAATGTGAATGTTCAGGTGAAGGGTGTTTGGTGGTAAAGAATAGTAATTTAAGGATATAAAAACCAACTGGTATGTGAGAGTGTTAAAGGAAGGTGATGTATGAATTTTGAGTGAAGTAAGGCGAAGTAGTAGTATATGAATTGGAATTGGGGTGTCAGTAAGACCTTGGATAATAGAAAAATGAGTATGACATACAAGTAAGACAAAATAGATAGGTTAGTCCCACTATTGGCAACTTTAAAACTGATGGAGATAATGTCCTCACAGGAAGTTATAGAGGAAGTGCAGAATTCTATGCAATTGTATTTTATGAATGCATTGAGTCAGGTGCAGGCAAATCTGACAGAACAATTAGATGGAGTAAATAAGAAATTAGATGGCCTGCAAAAGCAACTGACGGAAGTAAAGGAAGAGATTCATGGCTTGACACAATCTGCAAAATATGTGGAAGGAAAGTTGGAAGTAGTGAATGAAAAGTCTGAGGAGATTGAAAAAGTTCAAAAATACGAAGGGGACAGATTAGTGAGAATAGAAACGGTGCAGGTAGAGCATATTTCAGGAATGCAGAATATTCCAGAGGATAGGTATGACCATATAAAGGAGGTGATAGTAGAGATCTTGACACCAGTTCTTGGTATGAAGAAAAAGGAATTGGAGAAAGATATAGAAAATGGCTATAGAGCTTGCCTTATTTTTTTCAAGGAACACTGCCTGCTGAGAGAGGTTTATATAAGGTGTATTAGGAGGAAAATGAAGGAATTGGTCTGCCAGACGATGAGAGACAAATCATTAAAGTTATATCGTTGGCATATTACACCAATAAAACTGAAGAAAGTGTATTCCGAAATTGCTGGTTGCTTTGTTGCAGGGAAACAAATTGATACCATGCAATTCACAAACAAAGTAAGATGATTTGAAATGCCAATGTTTTTTTTTTCCTTCTTTTTTGGACCACAGTGTAGAAGAAAGAAAGTTTTCTTTTTCGTTAGTTCTAGACTTAGCTGAGGTAGATACTCTGATGGAGATACTAAGAGGAGAAATTAACAATTAGATAGATGGAAAACGGAACTTATTGTATTAAAGTGTATTCCAAACTTGCTGGGGGTTTTTTGTTGTTGTTGTTGCAGGGAATTAAATTGATACTGTGTAATTTATAAATAAAGTAAGATGACTTGAAATGCCAAATGTTCTTTTGGATCACAGTGTAGAAGAAAGAAAGTATTTTTGGTTGGTTCTAGACTGAGCTGAGGTAGATACTCTGATGGAGATATTAAGAGAAGAAATTAACAAATAGACAAACAGAAGGGAAATGGAACTTATTGTATGAATGGTTATGGGGGAAAGATAATAAGAATATAGTGTAAAAAGGGGTTAACTGTAGTATGTATGATTTGGTTTAGGTTAGAACAAAGGATTTGTATTCTAATGATATAAGTATATAATGCATCCCGCTGTCTACATCCCTAAGTTTATGTTTTGTGTGTATATATATATATTGTTATTGTTGTTGTTAAATGTAATAAAAAAGTTAAAAACTAAAAAAAAAAATACACACAGGAGGCTTATAAATAAACATTTTATCTTTTTTCTCTCATTTAATTTGTACTGTAATATGCAAATGTGTGTACGTGCATGTGCGCATACATGCACACCCATGTAGCAGGCATAATAGGAGAGCTTTTCATTACAAGATATCATGATCCAGGACAAGGGTTTGGACTTAATTTGTCAATGTTATGATAAGTGAAAAAATATGTGCATTGTACACCATCCATAATATACTTGTATCATATCAAACGAAAGGAAAGGAAAGGTCCCTCGTGCAAGCACCAGTCGTTTCCAGCTCTGAGGTGACGTTGCTTTCACAACATTTTCACGGCAGACTTTTAACGGGGTGGTTTGCCATTGCCTTTTCCAGTCTTTTACACTTTCCTCCCAGCAAGCTGGATACTCATTTTACCGACCTTGGAAGGATGGAAGGCTGAGTCAACTTTGAGCCAGCTACCTGAAAACCCAGTTTCCACCGGGGATCGAACTCAGGTCGTGAGCAGAGCTTAGGACTGCAGTACTGCAGCTTTAACATTCTGCGCCACAAACAGAGCCTATAATTCAAAATGTCTTATCCTTTCTCAGAATGGAAAATCTGAACATTAGCCCAAGTTTGGCAATTTGTCTTTGAATGTAGAAACTGTGGCAAGAGAGAGTGTATATTCTGTTTGTCACTCAGGTATATAATTATTTGATCTTCTACAAGGGTTTGACTTTTAAGGGGTTAGTAAACGTCTTAATCACACACCGAGATCCTTAAGTAAAGCTACATTAAATATTTCATGACAACCACAACAATCTTTATACCGAGAATAAATATCAGTGCATTTTTGTTTCCTGTTCCATTTCAGGGCACGTTATGTGGATTCTTTATGTAGCTCATGAGGACACTGGAACTTTGAAAACTGGCTGTGAGTCATCAGGGCACTGAGGGTTGTTGTTAACAATTTCATTGAGGTGAACAATGACAGGGAGTTTTAGAGGAAAATTCCAGCACCGATATCATGTTCTTTCCTCAGAGTTCACAGGATTAGATTTGTTGGCTATATGGAGTAACTGTTTAACTTAAATACTCAACAGTTTTGCAATTAAAGACCCTACTAAAATGGAAAGAACTGCTAAATCAGTTAAACTGCTTTCTTATCAAGTGTCAACTTCCTCACTTTCCAGTATAATAAACAAATCAATAACTTGTCTTTCTCTCCCCTTCTGCCTTCTGAGACACCTCCCCCCCCCCACACACAAGTACTACATATTACATAGATGGCCCTAGGAAGGGCCCAGAAACAGATTTTGGTCCATCATAAAAGCCGATAATAAATTACTGGGTGAGCAATGTGAGTCCTCAGGTTCAACTCTGCAATTTGGCATTTGATTTGTTGGTGATTCTGTTATCTGGAACAATATGTAAGATACTGAAAGTAAATGTAGTACACAAATTTACGGTTCAGTGTAAAATGCCAGGCCAACCCCTGCATATCTTTTCAAATTGGGTAGAAAAATGCAAAATGCAATGTGGTATGATACTTCTCTTGAACTAAGACAATAGAAGAAAGTCTGTGCTACATCAAGTAGGAAAAAGCAAGCTCAGCTCAACCCCACACCTGTTTGCCAAGTGAGGAAGGGGAAGCAAAATAGATGGGAAGGGAATGCCTGATGCCTGATGCACTGCGCAATCATTTACAGTACAATCCTAAACAGAGTTACACATCTAATTTTGCATAGGAGTGCTCTTCTGGTTTATTATTTAGAGTACCTTCATGTGGATTATCATAGCATGATTTCTAAAAAGATAAAGGTAGTCCCCTCTGCAAGCGCCAGTCATTTCCAAGTCTGGGGTGACGTCGCATCACGACATTTTCACAGCAGACTTTTTACGGGGTGGTTTGCCATTGCCTTCCCCAGTCATCTACACTTTCACCCCAGCAAGCTGGGTACTCATTTCACCAACCTCAGAAGGATGGAAGGCTGAGTCAACCTTGAGCTGGCTACCCGAACCCAGCTTCCACCAGGATCGAACTCAGGTCGTGAGCAGAAGGCTTGGACTGCAGTACTGTAGCTTTACCACTCTGTGCCATGGGGCTCTTTTTAGCATGATTTCTACTGAAGAGGTTAATACTCATTGTAGCTTATAATGTGGCTTATAACAGAACAGCCTACAATGGTACTGGGAGACTGTTGTCTTACAGAAGATCTAATGCATGTCATGTTCTTGGCAACTTCATCCAGGCTCCACATTGCCTAATGTTATACTGTTTCACACAACCCAGAATCATACAAAGCTATTTTGAATTCTGTCATGTTTGCATGATATTCAGTGCTTTTTTGTAACAGGAACTCCTTTGCATATTGGGCCACACACCCCTGATGTAGCCAATCATCCAAGAGCTTACAGTAGGCCCTGAAAGAAGAGCCCTGTAAGCTCTTGGAGGATTGGCTACATCAGCAGGGCGTGGCCCAATATGCAAAGAAGTTCCTGCTACCAAAAAAGCCCTGCATGATATTACATGGGAAAATGCTCCCCATCTCTGTAGAAGAGGATTAGAAATGTCAATGTGAATGTATTTTTTCACAGAGAGTTAATGAAGGAATCTGTTTGCTGAGTCATCTCCATTTAGACTCGGTAAGCATGGCACCATCTCTAGGGTGTTTAACGGTTTTAGCGAAACTCTTTAGAGCCAAATTTTGGCACTCTCTCTCTGTCATCCTGGCAGCTCTTCAGGCCTAAAAAAACAGGTTAGCTCTCATTTCTTTTTCAGTTTCTTTGAGACTCCAAGTTGGAAATGACTGGAGTGAGTCCAGTTAATGGCTTAATTAAAGTACCGTTCCAAAAGCCAGAAGACTGTTGACAGTAAGACCTTTTCCCACCATCTATGAATACTCTGGACCAAGGATTCTCACAGTTTGTCAGAGTAAAGTTCTTTTTAAGGAATTGAATACTGTGTAAACGCCATGTGCTAATGTATGTGTACTGGCTCACATAACTTGTACTCACTTTGTATTTGTTACCTGTACTTTAACTACATTAAAACTGGAAGCAACTCCTGTGAATGCATGGCATTGAGCGATTAATTTCCATTCAGATTATCTCTAGGCTTTGAAATGTTTGTTTTCCTTATTTCTTATATTCTGCTGATGAAATATCCTGCCTTTCATCAATGAAGCCCAAATCAAAAGACATGGATAGTCACAAGCCATTCTTGTCCTAGTATTGACGATTCAGTTTCATGGATTCCTTTAATAAAATCTTGAAAACCAACAGTGCAATCCTGAGCAGAGTTATATCTTCTAATCCCATTAACCTCAGTGGATTTAAAAGGAGTTATGCTTTTTAGGATTACTGTGCAGGTCACAAAGAAACTCCACAGAGATTGGAACAAACAAAAATGTCATGTATGAAGCAGCTGTTATCCAAAGCAGTCCCTTTGTGGGGCCAGACACATCAAAGAGTCCTCCGTACATGTAAAATTCACATAAAAGACCTGGGACTGCTATAATTTCTGTCTGTTCTATACATGTGTGTGGTGGGTTTTGAGTCTGGCCTGATGGCTTGCCCTCTATAGTGGTTTTACCTCAGCCCAAGGAGCTTTGAGGCTTCATCACCTGGCTGCTAGTTTCTGCAGCTAGGAATCCTCTAGTCTTCCTCCCTGGCTTTTTGGGAAGCATTCTTATTAAAGGGAAGTAGTTCTACCCCCTTTTTCTGTGCCCCAATGCAATCTCTCCTTCCCTGGCTGGCTCCTCCCTTCACCTCCCCATGATCCTATCTCTGCCCCAATCAACACCTAAGGTGATGGGGAGCCCCTCTCTCTCTCGGCTTGGCTTCGCGAACGAAGATTTAAGAAGGGTGCAATAGTCTGTTCTTGGGTAGGTCAGCAGGCCCATCTCCAGCCTGTTTCCCATCAGCAGCCTCTGGCTCACTGATGCCTGTGTCCACATGGATGGCTGTGTGTGTGTGTGTGTGTGTTGTTTTGCCAGGTTCCTGTCACAGTATGTCTCCTCATGAGCCCCAGCTGCCAAGCAGTCCAGCTCCACTGGTTGCTGGAGGTGCCTTGCCCCAGCTTGCTGTCCATCACTGCAAGATGCTTCCCCCACTCTCCCAGCAGAGGAGGGCAGCCCTTGAATATCTGGGGAGTCAAGAGGCCCCAGACAATATAACTCCTGCTTCTGGATATAGCAATTCCCAAAGCACTTAATCAGCAAATAACTATTGTCTTAACAAGGTACAGATACAAAATAGAGAATTAGCAAGGAGTACGAAAAAATAGGCAACTGTATTCAGAGATCTAATCTAAGATGCTGGCCAAAGAAGTCTTTTTGTGGTACACCCATACTTTGGGCTAGGAACACAGGTAGAGGAAAATGACTTGTACAATATTTATTATTACACTGGGACTCAAAGCAGATTACAAGGGTGACAAAAACTTTTCAGTCAGTAAGAGGATTACAACAATATGATAACCATCCAGCAACCAGAAAGCATGTCCCAAAATGTTCAGGGCTTTAAAACCAGCATTTTGGATTGAAAGCAGAACAGATTGGAGCCCACAGAGATGTATCAGGATGCTTCTGATTAATCCTTTTGGTTGCCACAGTGGGTGGGGCTCCCCGTCATCTGAGGTGTTGATTGGGGCAGAGATAGGAGCATGAGGAGGTGATGGGAGGAGCCAGCCAGGGAAGGATCGATTTTCAAAACCAGCCTCACGAAGAATGCATGACAATACCTATGGTAAGTGGACAATTTCCCTTTCCTTTTGGATTGTCTGTCATCACAAGGAATGCAATTAACATTCAGTTAAAGTGCTTTAACCAGAGGACTGGAATAACTTGACAGTTTGCATCTTGGCCTCTCATAAACCATACTGAGAAACATCAGAAAGCATCTGCTTCATAGTGCCATTGAATACACTGGATCTGGTTATTCAAGCCAGTTTGCTTAATGTTTATGTATAATACATACAGTTGAAACCTATTTATTTCTTGTCTGTTAAGAAAATCTGAATTCAGGTTTTTGTAGCATCATATGTATTTTGAATATAATTTGCTTAGCTATTACTTTGTTAGTTTATGGTTCCTTTGATTCTTTTAGCTTCTTTTAAACGTCTTCTGGGGTTTTTTTTAGCAGGAATGCAGTTTCAGCTGGCTTGGAGTCAGGGGGTGTGGTCTAATATGCAAATGAGTTCCTGCTGGGCTTTTTCTACAAAAAAAGCCCTGCATATCTTATTTTGCTGCCCCTTGCTGAGATGTTTATTTACTATTATGTATTCTAATAACTTAAGCATAAAAATAGTTTTTGGAATAGTTTTCCTTCAAAGGCCAGCATAACACATGAACACAGGATGTACCAAATCAGACCATTAGTCGATCTGGGCCAGTATTGCCTACTCAGACTGGCAGAAGTTTTCCAAGGTCTCAAACAGAGGTCTTTCACATCACCTTGTAATCTACATGGTCTTTTTAATTGCAGATGCTAGAGACTGAATCTGGAACCTTCTGCATGCCAAACAGAGGTTCTACCATGGAGCCAGAGCCTCTCTCTTGTCTGATATGAAACTAGGTTTTTCCCCCCAATAGCTTTGGGAACTAAGGTATTCCCCTGGACCCTCAAAATATTTTGCCATCCTGGTTAAAGGGTGAAAAGTCCATTAGCATTATCTGTATTTCCAGTGCTATAAACTACCGTCTCTTGAGTAACCAAGTTTGTCTTCATTCAGCATTCTGATAAGATGCTTTTACTGTAGCTATTTTAATCAAATCTTTGCCTATTACATTAGGGCATAGTTACAAAGAGTTTCTTTTGGCTGTAAAAAATCTTTAGTAGAATATGGTGCCTTTAAGTCTTCCGATAGAGAGATGAAGCTGAGGCTGGAATTAAAGCATTTGGTATTTTGCTGAGAGGCTGGCTGAAACCTGGTTCTCTTTGAAGATAATCTCCTGTGTTCCTTTATATGGACATTCCGAAGTTGCTGTTTTTAAATAACTTAATTTACAGAGAAATTTTCAAAGAAATAAAACAATTTAAAAATAGACACACACCCCCGCAATGTGGTTGATTTTGTTTACTACCAGTTTCTGTTTGCCCACCCTGACCCTCCATTCCTATGCACAACCCACCTTGTTAAAAATACACACATATGGCCAATCACCTTTATGTTATTCTCAGGCACACAAAGGCACATTAGTCCATTTACACACAAAATGAGATGCTAATCTGGTCTGGACTTCTGCCACACTGAGAACTGAAGTTTCTTCTCTGCAAGTCACCTGGCTCCTTCCTCTCCTGAGCAAGCAGTTTGTTCGCTGCTTGGTCCAAGAAGCCAAATATATGCAGAATTGTAATCTGCAAACTTCTTCAGGAAGGAGGAGGAGGAGGAAAAGAGTTGGATTTATACCTCACCCTCCACTTGGAGTCTCAGAGTGATTTACAATTTTCTTCCCTTCCTCTTCCCACAACAGACACCTTGTGAGATAGGAAGGGCTAAGAGAATTGCTCTGAGAGAACAGCTCTGAGAAAACTGTGACCGACTAAAGGTCACCCAGCTGCCTGCCTGTGGAGAAGTGGGGAATCAAACCTGGTTCTCCAGATTAGTGTTCACTGCTCTTAACTACTATACCAAGCTGGCTCTCAATTGTGCCAAACCCTGAATAATCTGCTGTGTGAAAGTGCTCTCCTGATTGTCCATATGATGGCAAAGTAGCCAACAGTGCATTAGAGATATTCAGGACTGTGCATATTTGTGTCCAGCAGATTGCTTTGTGCTTCCCAGAACAAAACAATACAGAGTCTCACAACTTTGACGCCAAGATGGTGAATGTCAGCTATGGAAAGAGAGATGTGGAAAGGCACAAGCTGTACTTTGTATTTACTAAGTTTGTTCATTTGGTTACATGCATTTAACAGAACAGGGATATAAGACATGACCTTAGGGTCAACATTGCTTACTCAGACTGGGACCGATTTCACACTAGGCTTGTTCCAAGTGGAGAGCCCTTTTGCTCCCGGTGCTTTTCTCCATTTTTAAACAAGCTGCTGCAGAGATGCAAGTTGGCATGCCGCTTTCCCATAGCAAGCAAGATTCTCTTACAAGTGGTTTCTGCTTGCCATGGGAGAGTGGCACACCAACTCACAGCTCTGTGGCAGCGGGTGCAAAAATGGAGAGAAGCACCAGGGGCTCTCCACCCAGAACAAGCCTAGTGAGAAATCAGGATGGGTTACCATGCTCCCAGTGAAGCCTCCTGGAATTACAACTGATCTCCAGACTGCAGAGATCAGTTCCCTTGGAGGAAATGATTCCTTTGGAGGGTGGATTGTATGGTATTACAGCTACAGAGGCCCCTCCTCTCCCCAAACCCTGCCCTCTTCAGTTTCCATCCCCCAAATCTCCAGGATGTCGCAACCCAGAGCAGGAAACCTCCAACTGTTTCTCAGACTGCAGTAGCCTGGATTTTTCAGGGAGCATCCGGAGATGGTTGTAGACAGGGCTTTTTTTGTAGAAAAAGCCCAGCAGGAACTCATTAGCATATTAGGCCACACACCCTGACATCACCATTGTTTTATTTAAAAAAGCCAAGTGGTAATGCATTTGTATATTTGGCCACATCCCCTGATGCCAAGCCAGCTGGAATTGTTTTCCTGTGCATTCCTGCTTTAAAAAAAAGTCCTGGTTGTAGGTTGCAAAATACATTGACAAGTAACTCTAATGCAGAAAGGTTGTATGATATGAACAAAGCAAGAATTTTTGGCTGTGTGTTCCCTATCCCTACCTCTTCCCTTCACTGCTGGCGTACAGTGAGGACATTGTAGAATCCCTAGTAAAGGATGAATTTATCTGATGATGTTCTAATTAGGCAATATGACAGTCTGTGATTTATTTTCTGGTCAGCAAACCAGGATTCTAAACCATAGTTTACTCTTGGATTAAAAATCTGGTTTGTAAATTAGAAAATAAACCATCATTGATCATTTTTTTCCTGGCTTTGGTGTTACAGCACACTAGTTTGCTCCAATCAAAACAGGGTTAAATCCCTGTCCTATGCACCGGAAGAGAAGAGAGGGTGGAGGAGGGGAGAGCCACATGAACCTAAGGAACATCTAGCTCATTTCTTATCATAAACATAGTCAAAGATTGAGATGGATGTACATAAAATTATGCTTCAAATGGTGTAAATGATTCAAATGGTGTAAATGATTCAGGGCTCTTCTGCATTCTCATTTTCCTTGCTTACATGACCCTGCTGCTTTGGGGTTTTTTTCCTTTTCTTCTTATGTTTTGCTCCCCCTAGCAGTCCATTCTATATTACATTGCCGTATATCTGGCATATATCTCACTGCAGATTTTCATGCTAGACATACAGCAATGTAATATTGAATTGGAAAGGGGGGAGGGAGTATTAAAGCAACAGGGACACACAAGCGAGGAAAATGTGGATGTGGAAGAGCCCTCAGTTACATTATTAAATGGTCATTGAGGTTATAAAGAGTGTTGTTAAAAGTAGGCCTGCTTTTAGGGTTGCCAAGTCTAATTCCAGAAATATCTGGGGACTTTGGGGGTGGAGCCAGGAGACTTTGGGGGTGGAGCCAAGAGACACTGGGGTGGAGCTAGGAGCAAGGGTGTGACAAGCACAATTGAACTCCAAAGGGAGTTCTGCCCATCACAATTAAAGGGACCTCACAACTTTTTAAATGCCTTCCTTCCCTCCATCCTCCCCTTCTCTGATTTCACCTCAGAGGTGGAGCAGAGCAGGCAACGCCACTGCGCTGCTGCCGCCTCTTCTCCACTTCACCGTAGCTGCTCCTCCGAGATGGGCTCAGCCTGAGCGCATCTCGGAGGAGCACCTACGGTGAAGCGGAGAAAAGGCGGCAGTGCAGCGGCGTCACCCACTCCGCCTCTGAGGTGAAATCAGAGAAGGGGAGGGTGGAGGCAGGCCAGGAGCGTGGCGAGCCACGAGTCCGGGTCCTAGAAGGACCCAGATTCGCGACTCGCCATGCTCCTGGCCTGCCTCCACCCTCCCCTTCTCTGATTTTACCTCAGAGATGGAGCGGGCGATGCCACTGCGCTGCTGCTGCCTCTTCTCCGCTTCATCTTAGCTGCTCCTCTGAGATGGGCTCAGCCTGAGCCCATCTCGGAGGAGCAGCTACGGTGAAGCGGAGAAGAGGCGGCAGCAGCGCAGTGGCGTCGCCCGCTCCAAGATGGGGTAGCTCGCCACGCTCCTTGGCGCCGTTTCCTCCCCCTCCCCCTGCTTCCGTTTTTTTGGGGAGCGGGGGAAGAGGCTGGAAATCCTGGGGTCCCCCGCCAGGGCGGGAGGGTTGGGAAGCCTACCTGCTTTACAAATGAGAATATGGGGAATAGTTTGGGAGCTAGTGCATGAATTCAGATTCTTAGGATGACACAAAGGTGGTACAGATATACAGCAAAAAGTTTAGTGTTGTTATGTGTGTGTGTTTTAAGGGACAAATATATTTCTGGGGGAGGCTATTTACAGGAGACCCTATACAAAAAGATGCTTTGTCACTCCAGAAACATTTCTAATTAAGGGGGTCTATTGTTAGGAGAAATGGGCAACATTTTCCTCAATTATTAGGTTTTCAGAAAAGGATTTGGTTGACACAGAAAAGAAGGAATGAAAGATTCTCAAATAAATTTCTGAGTCACTGAGAAACTGGACTTTGTAGACTCATCTCTTAGTACACAAGTCATTTTTTTCCTTTGAAAAAAATGAAGAATCATTTATTTGCAACATTAATTGTCCTTTCCTTAAACTGGAAAGCTCCTCATCTTCTGCATTATCATACTTACAATGAATAGCTAGTGGATCATCATCTTGGTTTAGTGTATGTGCTGCTGAAGCAAGAAACAATTGACTACATCCTCTTACATTGCTGATTTTACCAGGATATTAGAAATACATACATTACCCCAACTCAATAGCCAGGCTGATCAAATTATTTTTATACTTTTCTTCTTCATCTTGCTGATCATTTTAATTAAACTACCTTTAAGGTAGCAAGATTCTGTGCTCTGGCATGTTCAACAAGGTAGAAGAACAAAGTGAGTCCAGTGACGCCTTTAAGACAACAGAGTTTTATTCTGTGTAGAGCCAATCGCCCCACTCCAAAGAAGAAGATGTTGTAAGGTCACCTCCATGCTTGGAAGGAGACAGATGGAGAGTAATGGCAGGGTTTCAGCCAATTACTTTCAGCATTCCACTGAAGGATACATCTGCCCATCAATCTCTAATTCTGACATTTATTTCCTTCATTGTGTTCACCCCTGGAATTAATCCTAATGATAACCATATAAACTAAGCTTGTTATTTGTGTTTGGCCCTTGAATCTGTTAAACACCTTCATTATGTTGTATGTTAATTAACTGCTCATCTTCTACCTATATTTATGGACTGGTAACTTCCATTTCAATGTATCTGAAGAAATGTGTGTGCACATGAAAGCTTATACTCAGAATTAAACTTTGTTGATCTTAAAGATGCCGCTGGACTCACTTTGTTCTTCTACCTTGTTGAACATGCCAGAGCACAGAATCTTGCTACCTTAAAGGTAGTTTAATTAAAATGTTCTGCTGCTTTAGACCAATATGGCAACCTATCCGAAGCCATAAGAAGATGGTCTAGTGTTTTTGTTATTATTACTATTAATTGTATATTTTCTATTTTATGCATCCAGAGTGTATTATGTATTGCTAATTTTCTTGACTGCTGATCTCAGATTGTAATAAACTAAGATAAAGACAACACCTTAGTTTAATTCTCTGTCCACTCTCCTTTGCCCATCTTATAGAGCAGGGGTGGCTAACGGTAGCTCTCCAGATGTTTTTTGCCTACAACTCCCATCAGCCGCAGCCAGCATGGCCAATGCTGGGGCTGATGGGAGATGTAAGCAAAAAACATCTGGAGAGCTACTGTTGGCCACCCCTGTTATAGAGTCTTTTCCCATTCCTTCCAATTTTACTGTGTCTTCCCTTCCATCTCTTTTATGATCACTGCCTGCGTCCCCCATCCAAGCATCATTCTGCCCCAACTTCTGCTTCTCCATTCACTTTCTTGCATGTTTCTTTTTCCTCCCATCCATTGTCGCACACAGCAGCTCTGGTATCCCGTCAGCAAAATAAAGTAGTGAAGTATTGGATCTATTCAAGGTCACCTTAAACAGCAGGACAAATGTTCATTGTGCCAAATTAATAGCTGGTTCCTGCAATTATATCTTGTGGAGATCACCCCGCTTCTCAAAACACCAGAGTTCAGGCTCTTTAGCATTTAGCACACTACATCATTGACCTTTGCTCGCTGATAACAATTATAATCTGTGAAAACGTCTCACTGGCACAGCCCCAAGGGCTTTGGGTAATGGATATCTGTACATGATTTCTTTACCTTTGGGCAGCTATTCTCAGTTAGAGAGAACCATTACAGCTGATAGGGTGAAGAGTTCATTGAATCCATGTAAACATGCATGCAGTGAGTGACTGATGGTTCTTTCTGACATCATGAATGAAACTCAGGAAGCATTGAAGCCTTAGAAATTTTGAATCAGTGCCAGATGAGACAATGAGAAACATACATATATTTTCAGCCAGGCAAGTACCAGAGGAGCAGTTTAAAATGCATACAAATGTACACTGGAGTCAGTTAATGAAATCAATGGAAGCAATAATAAAACATGGACATTATTCATCATATTAGGGTTACTTAGGGCACCAGTCCCAAGATGGATGGATGAATATTAAAATGCATGAAAGGTAGCATTCTTTGAGTCCTATTGTAAAGTGCCAGTGCTACAAATAACTTGCCATGTTTGTGTTCACAAAAGGGAAGGCACAACTGCTTTCATTGCTCAGGCAAACCAATTTATCATAGGAACAGCTCACTGCAAAAGCTGGAGCTGTTTTCTATTGTCAGCACTAAGAATCAGCCTAATCCAAAAGTGAGTCACATGCAGTTAAGACTGTACCAAATGTCTCTTTTCCTTTCTTGTGCTGATTTCTCAAATATTAATAATCTGAGATTTTGGCTGAGCCAAAAGTTTACTTTCTTACCTTGAACAGACCATGTATTGTTCTTTTAAATCTTATTCTCCCATGGTTACTATTTCCTATTTGCTATTAGTTTAGCAAAAAAAAATATTTTTTTACCCTGACTGCTTGGCTGCTGTAAGCTCTTGGAGTAATAATTTTTGCACTAATGGGGTCACATATATAACAGTTACATTTCACTGTCTGGCTCTGTTTTGTTTTAGACATAATATTATTTATTCAGGGAGAAACAGGCTTACAAACAAACAAATACTTTATGACAATAATAAAGATAATAATTAAAATAAAAATAGTAATCCTTCCTGTGTAATTTCTTGAAAGGTTTACTAATGTAAGGGATTAAATACAAAATACCATTACAAAAATAAGGACCTTCCCTATTTATAAAATACACTTGATTCGCATTTAGACTGATCATGATCTGTCTGTTATCAAAATCTCCCCCAAGATAAAGAGTTCTATAATTTTATCCTTGTAAAAAGTGACAGATTGCTAATTTTACTTTAAGAGCTCCCTAATGTACAACGGATTTCCTCTGATAATTAGGGCTTTTTTTAGCAGGAATGCACAGGAAGCTGCTCCATCTGGCAGCTCCATGTGGCCTAATATTAGGGTTCCCAAGTCCAACCCCCAAAATATCTGGGGACTTTGGGGGTGGAGCCAGGAGACACTGGGGTGGAGCTAGGGGGGAGGGGGGGAAACGGCGAGCCGCCCCGTCTCGGAGCGTGCGATGCCGTTGCGCAGCTGACGCCTCTTCTCTGCTCGCTGTGGCTGCTCCTCCGAGATGGGCTCAGCCTGAGCCCATCTCGGAGGAGCAGCCACGGCGAGCGGAGAAGAGGCCGCCACGCCGCGGCCGCCTCGCCCACTCCGCCTCTGGGGTGGAAGCGGGGGGGGAGTGGAGGCGGGCCAGGGGCGTGGCGAGCTGCGAGTCCGGGTCCTAGAAGGGCCCGGATTCGCGGCTCGCCATGCTCCTGGCCTGCCTCGCCATCCCCTGCGCTGCTGCCGCCTCTTGGCTGCTCCTCTGAGATGGGCTCAGCCTGGGCCCATCTCAGAGGAGCAGCTGTGGTGGGAGGGGAGGGGGCAGCAGTGGCGCGGCGGCCTCGCCGGCTCCGGGATGCGGCGGCTGGCCTTGCTCCCGGGCGCCGTTTCCATCCCCTCCCCCCACTGCCGTTTTTTGGGGGAGCGGGGGAAAAGGGTGGAAATCCTGGGGTCCCCCACCAGGGCGGGAGGGTTGGGAAGCCTACCTAATATGCAAATTAGTTCCTGCTGAGCTTTATCTGCAAAAAAGCCCTGCTGATAATTATACTTACTGAGATGCATTTTTAAAACCTCATAGCTTTTCCAGGTGCATGTATTTGTTCTACTGCACTCCTAGAACATAATGCAAAAATGAGAAAGGCATAAGGGACCTAAATGGTTACATTATTTCCAATAAAGTTTCCTTTGTGGCAGAAATAATGAAACAAGAAGGAATAAAAAGAGGGCACAGGAAGAATTCCTATCAAGTGATTTCCTCTCTCACTCTCCAGATTTGCACAGTGATGCACAAAGAATCAGTGTATCCATGACAGAAAAAAGGGAGTGAAACTAGGATGCAGGTAGAAAAAAGAAGCCATGGGGTGCGTTCACACTACACCAAAAATGTGTTTTGCAACGGGATTTTTAATGTGTAAGAATAGCAAAAATCCACTTGCAAAACGCATTATTTAGTATAGTGCAAATGCACCCATGGAATGGCATTTTGGGTACAACCCAGGTCCACTAGAATAATCCCGGTGTTTGTTAGCAATGCTTCATCTGGAGATATTAAACAAATTTCTCTCATGGCTCCTCTAGCCTATAATTTCTGTGCATGCTAGACAATCTCTACCATGGAACATGGTATCGCTGCTACTAGTACTTGTTTTTGTGTAAGGGCTCACTGAAAATTGTTAATCTTGTAGAAACAGAAGCGTTAGTGGAAGAGGAAGAACACTTCACAGCCATGGCAATCTAGTGTGCACAGAGCTTGTTCAGGGTTGCCAGTCTCCAGGTGGGGCCTGGAGATCTCTTGCTTTTACATCTGATCTCCAGCTGGCAGAGATCAGCGCCCCTGGAGACAATCAGCTTTGAAGGGTAGATTCTATGGCACTGTACCATGCTGAGGCCCCTTCCCTCCCCAAACCCCACCCTCTCCCAGTTTCACCGCCAATGTCTCCAGGTATTTCCAACACAGACCTGGCAACCCTATGTTCATAGGATCAGAGCAGGATTGGAACTCTAATTTATTTTAAATGTGGTACTGTTGGATTGACTTTTGCAGTCATGGGCATTGACAGAAGCCTTCAAAACAATCTCATATACTTCAGGGTCCACAAGGGTTAATTGGCATTTTCCCTGACAAGAACACACCAGTGTGCAGCACATTAAAAAAAAAATGTTACACGTGTTTTGAGATTAGATCTGTGTACCATTGGGTATTACACCAGTATGGTTTCCAGGCTGCAGCCAGCAACTCCTTGGTAGCATATAGGAGGAAGAGACTGGGACACTAGCATGTTGTCAGTGCACTGACATCACTTCTGGTGAAAAGTGGAAGTGAAATCGTGGAATGTTCTAGGATCAGTGAAATTCTATGGTACTGGTGCAACACTGGCACATGATCCCATTTTCCCCTTCCAATCTCCTCTGGATTGCTGGGAGGTTTCCTACTATAGACAATCCTATGCATCAGCGTTTTATAGCTACAGATTGGCAACTGGATCAGCTTGTCCACACAGGGAGACAGGCAAAACCACCTCTGAATGCCTCTTGCCTTGAGAACCCTGCAGGGTTGCCATAAATCAACAGTGACTTGATGGGGGAAAAATAGAAATTCAAAATTAAGCCTGATTTTTTGCATCTACCATATCTGTAATTCAATGCAAAACCTACATTAACCAGAAAATACACTCAAATGAAGAATGGCTCTTTTAAAAATCATAACTTGCATTAACAAGCTTCCCCTATGCACTGAAAAAAGCAAATGAGAGATGCACACTGAAGAATCTTTATAATGTAATCCTAAAAAGAATTAGTGTGATCCAGTGGGCTCAGGAGAGTTAAGGACTACACTGCAAGGCTGCTACACAAATAATCCAACAATGGGAGAAAAATTACTTAACATTACTCAAACAGGTGTCATTTTTACAGTGCATATGAAAACAAATTGCACAATGCAATGCAAAACAAAACAAAAGTTTCAAGGAACAAGGAAATGCAACCATAAAATTAATTAAAACCACCAAATTGATTGACTTGAACAAACAGAGATGGAAGAAATCCAAAATTCTTTATTAAATGTGAGTTCCATAACCCAAATAAAAGGATGATAAAGCCAAAAATATGCTCTCTCTCTCTCGGCTTGACTTCGCGAACGAAGATTTAAGAAGGGTGCAGTAGTCCACGTCTACTATGCAGAGTTACAGAAAAAGCAGAGGTTAAAACTGTAAAAAGGTTTAGGAGAAGCCCGCTCATCATAGGCTTAATATAACTTTGCCAGCTGCAGAAATCTCAAGAGGTCTCCTTTTTTATCTTTAAAAAGTACACTGGAAATAAATACGATGCAAAAGCTCTGGAAAGCCATCCTTCTCTGAGACTGCATGGCTAGTTGGCCGCCATGTCCCCTCTGCATCTTTCGCTCTCCCTGCTGTCTCCAAAACCCTTATTTGGTATATTATGGTAGCTATAGAGGGAGAACAGAAAAAAAACAAATCTGTGCTCAACAAGAGAAAAACAACCCTAAAGGCTGCATTAGATATCACTGAGAGCAGGAGGGTGGTTGCAAAAGGCGCACTGCACCCACAGTCCTGATGGGGACCAGAGCTGCTTGCAGAAGGGAGAGGGATTGAAGCCTTAACTCAGATGCCTGTACTGTTATTAGTGTGTCTGTGTCTGTGTGTGTAGGAGAGATATGAGTCTTTAAAGGAGGTATAACCAGTTCCCTCTCTAAGATGAACAAAGGAGTCAAGTTGCACCTTTAATACCAACAAAGTTTTATTCAGAATGTAAGCTTTCGTGTGCTAGAAGCACACTTCATCAGATGGAATGGCAAGCAGTCTTAAATATAGAGAAAGTGGGCAGTGAGTTAGTAGTAGAAGAAGAAGATATTGGATTTATATCCCGCCCTCCACTCCAAAGAGTCTCAGAGCGGCTCACAATCTCCTTTACCTTCCTCCCCCACAACAGACACCCTGTGAGGTGGGTGGGGCTGGAAAGGGCTCTCCAAGCAGCTGCCCTTTCAAGGACAACCTCTGCCAGAGCTATGGCTGACCCAAGGCCATTCCAGCAGGTGCAAGTGGAGGAGTGGGGAATCAAACCCGGTTCTCCCAGATAAGAGTCCGCACACTTAACCACTACACCAAACTGGCTCTCCATGCAAAGTCATGGAGATGTTTTTTAGCAGATTAAAAGAATCACAAGTTGGGGTCGGGTGTTGTTAGTTTGTGTTGACTGGGCAGAAACAACAACCAAGGGTAATATAAGTTGGAATAGCAGATTGATGCTATGTCATTAAATATCCTGGGTGTAAAGTGCCTCTAAGCTGAGTTAGTGTGAGCTAGCTCACAGGTTTTTAGCCTCCAGCTCACACATTTTTGTCTTAGCCCATAAAATATGGCCCCAGAGCTAACTAATTTACGCAGCAGCTCACAACTTTAATTTTTGCTCACAAGACTCCACAGTTTAGAGGGAGCATTGGGCATAATACCTCTTCCCAACTTAACACAGAGCAGGAACTGAAACCACTGCTGATATGATGTTGGAAATGAGATCCTGCTTCAGAACCCCTCAGGGGGAGAAGAATAAGGCTGGGCAGATGGGTCTTTAAATCACACCCACTCTCTCTCTCTCTCTCTTCATTCTGTAGCATGCTTTACAGATTCCTTCCAGCCTGGGCTTCTCTTAGGGTTGCCAACATCCAGGTGGTGCTTGGAGAGTGATCTCCAGGTGACAGAGATCACTCCCCCTGGAGAAAATGGCCACCTTAGAAGGTGGACTCTATGGTATTATACTCTACTGAAATCCCTCCCCTCCCTAAACCCCGCCCCTTTCTGGCTCCACCCCCAAAATCTTCAGGTGTTTCCCAACTGGGAGTGGTGGTTGTGACAGAGCTCTCCTTACAGCATTTAAACTTGTTTGCTTGCTCTGTCCTTCAAAACCCAGCCCACAGACAACAAAAGGAAAGGTATTACGAATGTTGCATATCACACCCTGTGATCAGAACAACATGCTCTCCCATTGCCACTCTCACATTGTGTTTTCCTCCTGAGCAAAATAAAATTATTAGAATCCACATGTTCAGTATAGACAGCCTGTGTGGTATGTTAGTTTTAAAAAACTATCAAGTCACAGCTGGTTTATGGTCGCCCCATAGGGTTTCCAAGGCAAGAGATGTTCAGAGGTGGCTTGCCACTGCCTGCCTCCACATCATGACTCTGGTTTTCCTTGGAGATCTCCCATCTAAGTACTAGCCAGGGCTGACCCTGCTTAGTTTCCAAGATCAGGCTAGCCTGGGCTCTCCAAGCCAATGTGGACATTCACTGCGAAGCAGTTTTTTTTTAAAGCAGTCTTTATTCTTCATTGCTTGTAAGTATCATCAAATCTTCTTAAATGTGATGGTCCTAGACTTCACATGTTCAGTATAGACAGTTGTTCAGTTCAGTTGTTACCTGCTCAGAGGCTTAGAATAGGGACCTGAAATTTTAATCAATATGTCCTGGTTACTCAAATGCCAATTAGGGCCATTCTTATTAGGAGATGACATTATTTCCAGCAATGCAATAAAAGGCTGTCGGCCCAAAGGGTGGGCAGGGACTGATTTCATGTTGTACTCATTCATGTGTTGTACTGATGTAGAGAGCCAAACTTGATAGTGTGAAAGTACTCCCCCAGACTAGTTTCTGTGGTATCTGAAACTGGCTTTTGTAGATGTGACTTTTTTTTCCTTTGTGTAGCAAGCTGCTAGCAGGGGCTAATGCCTCAACTGCTTGTTAACTTTTCTCTCTCAAGTAATTTGCTTTTACTCTGGTCATCAAGGAACAAGGATATGAAGTGCTTTTCTTCTGGAGAAAAACCTAAGATGCCACTGGCAACTAAGACAAGTAGGGGAAGTTCGTAAGAGTCAAGCTGCTATATAAAACAAAATATGTCAACATTAATACATCTCCTTGCAAGAGCTAGGATGCCAAGATATGTTTTGCAAGAGATCAACAACAAGAGCACAGTCCTATATACACTAAACACACAGTGGGATTAGACTGGAATAATTCTGCACTGCACTGCACTGCAAGGCTGTGGTCCTGAGAATGCTTTCCTTGGAGTGAGCTCTATTGAATAATGTGATATCTACTTATGAGTAGACCTAATGTTAACATTTACAGATGCATCAGAGATCAGCTGTTGTTACCTGCTCAGAGCCCATTTGGGAGAGTGGGCTATAAATAAAAATAATAAAGAAATAATAAATTAACCCATCAATGTACAAGAATGTCAGTATGATTCCACTAGCATCTAGTCAATAAAGTAGTATAAGTTAACTCAACTGTCTGAATATCATTCTTAGTTTTATTGGGCACAGGAAGTTCTTGTGTGATCACCACTGAAATGAAGGGTAGTTACACTGAGACATGATTGTGGTCTTGAACAGCTCTGATTGCTTCAATGGGGTATGAACAGGAGAAATTCCCAAGGGAGTTTGCCCAGGAGCAGAGTTTGAATGTGACAGAAGACAGGCTGTGATCACACACACTAAATAATGCACTTTCAATCCACTTTCAGTGCACTTTCCAATTGGATAGCCTGTTCACACAGTAAAATCCAGTTGGAAAGTGCATTGAAAGTGGATTGAAAGTCCATTAGTTAGTGTGTGTGATTGCAGCCATTAATTCCAAGTAATGGGAGGGGTCTAAATTGACATCTTGGGATTCTTGACAGAAGTAGACAAATGTACCTAGAACTAATGTTGCCATTTTAACAAATGACAAAAACTGCTTCCACATGAATGGAATGTTCCCTTTGCTTTCAATGTTACTGTAAATGCATCAGTAGATGTATCAGCAATGCAGCTTCCACTTGGGGAGTTTTTGGTGCACTTTCTCTCACTTCCACACACATTCTTGCAGCAACTCCTCATAGCCTATCAGGAGTGTGATCATTGTGTCCACTCACTGTGGCAGTTCACTGCCCTTTTTGGCTTTTCTTCTGCACACATACACTTTAGCATAATACATCACACATGAAAACACCCTAAGAATAGTGGCTTGCTGAATATAAAATGTGTTCTGTTTAATTATGACAACATTCTAGTTCTTCAGTCCCCTACAGCATCTGCAGGGTGGTTCCCAACAAAAATTGAAACAAGTAGAAACAAGTATTAGAAGTAGGAAACCAGCCAGGGAAGCAGTGGGGCCCTTGGATGACCATGGGGTAAAAGGATTACTGAAGGAGGATGGGGAAATGGCTGAGAAGCTGAATGCATTTTTTGCCTCTGTCTTCACTGTGGAAGATGAGAAGTGTTTGCCCGCCTCAGAACCACTAATATTGGAAGGGGTGTTGAAAGACCTGAGTCAGATTGAGGTGACAAAAGAGGAGGTCCTACAACTAATAGACAAATTAAAAACTAATAAGTCACCGAGTCCGGATGGCATACATCCGAGAGTTCTGAAAGAACTCAAAGTTGAACTTGTGGATCTTCTAACAAAAATCTGTAATCTTTCATTGAAATCTGCCTCTGTTCCTGAGGACTGGAAGGTAGCAAATGTCACCCCCATCTTTAAAAAGGGTTCCAGAGGAGATCCGGGAAATTACAGGCCAGTCAGTCTGACTTCAATACCGGGAAAGTTGGTAGAAACCATTATCAAGGACAGAATGAGTAGGCACATTGATGAACACGGGTTATTGAGGAAGACTCAGCATGGGTTCTGTAGGGGAAGATCTTGCCTCACTAACCTGCTACATTTCTTTGAGGGGGTGAACAAACATGTGGACAAAGGAGACCCGATAGATGTTGTTTACCTTGACTTCCAGAAAGCTTTTGATAAAGTTCCTCATCAAAGGCTCCTTAGAAAGCTTGAGAGTCATGGAGTAAAAGGACAGGTCCTCTTGTGGATCAAAAACTGGCTGAGTAATAGGAAGCAGAGAGTGAGTATAAATGGGCAGTCTTCGCAGTGGAGGACGGTAAGCAGTGGGGTGCCGCAGGGCTCGGTACTGCGTCCCATGCTCTTTAACTTGTTCATAAATGATTTAGAGTTGGGAGTGAGCAGTGAAGTGGCCAAATTTGCGGATGACACTAAATTGTTCAGGGTGGTGAGAACCAGAGAGGATTGTGAGGAACTCCAAAGGGATCTGTTGAGGCTGGGTGAGTGGGCGTCAACGTGGCAGATGCGGTTCAATGTGGCCAAGTGCAAAGTAATGCACATTGGGGCCAAGAATCCCAGCTACAAATACAAGTTGATGGGGTGTGAACTGGCAGAGACTGACCAAGAGAGAGATCTTGGGGTCGTGGTAGATAACTAACTGAAAATGTCAACAGCAATAAAAAAAGACCAACGCCATGCTGGGAATTATTAGGAAGGGAATTGAAAACAAATCAGCCAGTATCATAATGCCCCTGTATAAATCGATGGTGCGGTCTCATTTGGAGTACTGTGTGCAGTTCTGGTCGCCGCACCTTCAAAAGGATATTATAGCATTGGAGAAAGTTCAGAAAAGGGCAACTAGAATGATTAAAGGGCTGGAACACCTTCCCTATGAAGAAAGGTTGAAACGCTTAGGGCTCTTTAGCTTGGAGAAACGTGGACTGAGGGGTGACATGATAGAGGTTTACAAGATAATGCATGGGATGGAGAAAGTAGAGAAAGAAGTACTTTTCTCCCTTTCTCACAATACAAGAACTCGTGGGCATTCGATGAAATTGCTGAGCAGACAGGTTAAAACGGATAAAAGGAAGTACTTCTTCACCCAAAGGGTGATTAACATGTGGAATTCACTGCCACAGGAGGTGGTGGCAGCCACAAGCATGGCCACCTTCAAGAGGGGGTTAGATAAAAATATGGAGCAGAGGTCCATCAGTGGCTATTAGCCACAGGGTGTGTGTGTGTGTGTATGTGTGTATGTGTGTGTGTATATATATATATATATATATATATATATATATATATATATATATATATATATATATATATATATATATATATATGGCCACTGTGTGACACAGAATGTTGGACTGGATGGGCCATTGGCCTGATCTAACATGGCTTCTCTTATGTTCTTAAGCGTCATTTCATCTGCCTTGAGAGGAGAATCCAACAGAACCAACACCAGCACCTCTCTCTCACTGCCATGCACACATACTGTAATAAAAATATGGAGCCAAATCCAGTAGTCTCCATATGGATGCTATTGTTACAAGTGCACAAGTGACCTGTGGATACAGCTGGTTGCAGTCTGAGAGTTCAGTGGTGGTAAATTTCTCACTTCCTGGAGGACTGAGAAGCTACTACAGTCCACAGGAGAGTTCCTATGATATTAATTTAAACGATTGGCAATGTGCCAGCCTTTATTGTCAGCCCAAAATCTGATGCCTGAAGTGCCCTGCCTTGCTTCTCCTAATTGGAATGGCAGCCTTCCATCTATTCCATACATTTTTATCTTGCCCTTCCTTCAAGGAGCTCAGGATAGTATACATTGCCCTCCCTATCTCCATTTTATTCTCATAACAACTCTGTGAGGTGGTTAGGCTGCAAGGGGTGGGGGGTGGGGAGAGAGACCCAAGGACACCAAGCAAACCAAGAGGGGATTATAATTTAAGCTGAAAATGGTTTCTAGTTATGAGTTATCTATTAATTACAAAGGTGTGAGCAGCTTATACTGGGAACTGATAGTTCTTACAAACCCAGGAAAATCTCAGTCACCACTTTGGGGTCAGGAAGCAATTTTCTCCAGGCCAGTTTGGCCTGGAATCCTGGAAGGGTTGTTTTGTTTTTGCCATCTTCTGGGCATGGAGTTGGGGTCACTGGGAGTGTGGGTAGGATGTAGTTGTGAATTTCATGCATTGTGCAGGGGACTGGACTAGATGTCCCTGGAAGTCCCTTCCGACTCTATGATTCACACACCATTTTATTCTAAAAGTAAGCCATGTGTGTTATGTGCCTTTGAGTTGCTTCTGACTTATGGTCACCCTATGAATTTTCAACCACCAAAACATCCTACTGGTAACTGCCTTGCTCAGGTCTTACAAACTGAGGGCCATGCCTTCCTTTATAGAGCCAATCCATCTCATGTTGGGTCTTTCTCTTTTCCTTCTGCCTTCAGTGTTTCCTAGCATTATTGTCTTTCCTAGTGAGTCTTGTCTTCTCTAAATGTGACCAAAGTGCAACAGCCTAGTTTTAGCTTCTATGGAGAAGTCAGGCTTGATTCAACCTAGAACCTACTTGTCTTTTTGGTGGTGCATGGAATCCATTAAACTCTCCTCCAACACCAAATTTCAAATTACTCAGCTTTCTTTACTGTTCAACTTTCATAATAACCAATACTAACCAATAATAACCAATTGCCACTGTGTGACACAGAGTGTTGGACTGGATGGGCCGTTGGCCTGATCCAACATGGCTTCTCTTATGTTCTTATGTTCTAATACATAGTGATAGAGAATACTATGTTATGAATTATCTTGATATTGGTTGCCAGTGACACATTCTTACACTTAGAATCTTTTCTAGTTCCTTCATGACTGCCCTTCCCAGTTAGGATTGCCAGCCTCCAGGTGGGGCCTGGAGATCTCCCACTTTTGCAACTGATCTCCAGCTGGAGAACATGGCTGCTTTGAAGAGTGGACTCTATGGCAGTGGACCCTGCTGAGGGCTCTCCCCTCCTCAAACCCCACCCTCTCCCAGATCCACCCCCTATAGTCTCCAGGTATTTTCCTGCCAACCATATTCCCAGTCACTATCTCCTTTTAATTTCTTGGTTGCAGTGAATAAGCTATGGGCTACTTCAAACTATATGTCTCCTCTCACTAGCAGGCTGTTCCCTGGATTGTTTGGGCCAGCACTATCTACAGCACAGGACACTGTTGTGCATTATATTTTAATGTGTGATACCTCCAGGCCTATATAGCAATAGCGAACTCAGTGTGTGTTTATGTGTGTCATTTGTCTGTATTGCTCTTTTTCTAAAGGGTGGGTGTAGGAAAAGTCAGTTTGATGCAGAATGCTCAGAGAGTGAGATTAGATTTACCCATGTTCCATTCCCCATTGCCTGTTCCCAGGCTGCAGCAGAGACATGTACAACCCACATACAATGTACTCTTGATTTTTTTTTCATTTACACATGCATTGAACAATTCTCATTTAATGCACACCTAAAATATATGATTTAAACTCCATACTTATCCAGGTACCAGTTTCATTTGTGAAGTCAGTGCTTGTTAGCTCTTTCTTACAAACAGATATATGCATATACATGCAGGATGTAAGCGCTGTTATCTGTAACACTGTGAACAATGCTCATGCACAGTGGGAGACTGCAGGGTAGTTACACCTTCTATGTAAAATCCAACCAGCAGAAGAAGAGAGGGATCGCCTTTGATCACCTAACAAAGCCATCCTGGGAATTCCGGGATCTGAATGGACAAAAGCCATTGTGGGACCGGGCTTGCAGTAAGGAAGGAACTGGGATGCAAAAAATCTAGTCGGAGCCTTCGATGTGACCTGCCTCCTAGGGCTGTTGTGAGAGAAAAAGCTACCCTGAACACGCTGGAGGAAGACTGGCATCTCATAAAGATAACACGCGGCGCGGGGAGCTGCAGGAAGTCTCCCTGGTGTAGCAGCCGGCGGGGTCAAACAGCAGCCGCGCCCCCTGGGTCAAGCGCGGAGGATCAAGCGGCCTGGGATGAAGCGAGCAGGGCCCCGCGATGCCTGTCGCCGCAGCTCCTCTCTCCTCCCCGCCTCGGCCTGTGCGGCGGGGGGGGGGGGGTGTGCTGGAGCGCGCTGGCGGGCGAGGCTGCCTCCCAGCCAGGCCGTCAGTCAGAAGGGATTCCTGGCCGCGTTCCAGGTCGGCGCACTAATACAAGCTCGGAGGCTCCCGCCTGACTGACGCCGGCTGGGGCTGCTCTTGCGCTTGCCATAGCTCTGGCCGCCGCCGGGTTGCTGCAGCCGCGTCCCTGGTTAAAAAAAAGAGACAAGAGAGTGAGAGAGAGGCGCGCACACACACACCAAACAACCCCCGAGTGAGCAGCTCGCTCCGGAGGAGTTGGGGCAGCAGCGGGGAGACGACGACGGGGCGGCCGAGGGAGGAAGGCGAGCCAACCACGCCACAGGCAGGTAAGCTGCCCCCGCCGCCTTCCACTTTGGCTCCCGGAGTTCCCAGTTGCAGGCGGAGGCTCCTCTCTCGCTCTCCCTCCCTCGCTCCCTCTCTCTCTCCAAGTGTTGTTGTTTTGGTCTGCGCTCGGGGCTCTTGGCTGGCTGCAGCCGCCTCAGGTTAGGGACTTGCAAACTTTCCCCCTCGCTTTTTGCCGCGCGCCGGCGTCGGGTTTGTGAGGGCAGCAGCGGCGCCGCGCCTGACCTCGGGCTGAAGGTGCTAAGCCCTCCGAGCGGCCCCGCGAGGGGGGCTTTGGCAGCCGCCAGTTTCCTCTTGGCGCTCGGCCTGCCCGGGGCGGTGCTGATTCTGCCCCCTCGTGCTGCTGCTGCTGTTGCCCCGGTGCCATTCAGCAGCAGACATGCCCAGAGGGAAAGCCGGCATACTAAGAAGAGGGTCCTCCCCTCCCCCCAAGCTATCCTGACTGCTGGCTGCTGACTCAGGAGACGGAGGTCATTAACTGGAGAGAAGGTGTAATTGAGGAGCTCTTGACCTCCGGCTTGTCTTTGAACCCGGAGATTACGGCTTCATTCTTTTAAATAAGTGGAAATGTTTAACAAGAAAGCTGGGATTTCACTAAGGACAGTTAGCTTCCTTGCGCTGAAATACCCCCCCCCCTTTTTTCCCTTTTTTTTTTGTTCTTCTTAGCTTGCAAAATGCCAGATCCTTGCGGAGAAGAGGGAGGGAGAGAGAGGGAAGCGCGCGGAGGGGGGAGAATAGATACAGGAGACAAACTGACGCCAGTATTGTGATGGAAAGGAGGAACGCAAGAAGCAACGTTTTTATGGCTAGTTAAACGCTGTCAAGTCCTTTCCAAACCTCTGTTTTGATTCCTTTCCCTGTTTTCTAAATTAAGAGAGAGAGAGAGCTTTGGTACATTTTGCAAAAGCTTTTTTTTTTTTCTTAGATGGCTATTTTTTGTAATGAAGTAGCTGGACATCACCTGTCAATGGAATATGGTCATTTTTCTTCATTTATAGTCAGATAACACATACTATCTTTCAGGTTCAAAACTTAGAACATCAGTTTTAATAATTAAATTGTTACTTCTAGTCCCAAGTTTTACATAGATTAAGATATTGACTTTTATTGTATTTTATGTTTTGGCTCCTACTGATGGAGGGAATCCAAGTTTATTTAGTTCTGAAGGGATTTACTCACTGGGTCATAACAGCATTGTTGGAACTTGAGCTTTGTGAAAGTACTTAGCTGTATTCACACTGTTAAGTTATGTATATGATATCCCCATATGGCTATCCAGGATTCAGGAATATTCAGACAGTGAGATAAAACCATGAGACCTGGGTTGCTCCAGGGCCACATTAGAGTTTATTCCAGCATAAGATCTTGTGGAAGTTTATACTGGAATAAATTCTCTGTGTCTCTAAAGTGCCATTGAACTCCTGTTTTGTTTTGCTGCTGAGATTAGGTTCAGCACATAATTGAACTTCTGTGACTCAAGGAAGAACACATATATAATGAAACCTGTTCCAAGGGCAAGACAAACAAAAAAGTGGGGGAAGGGAAGCACAAATTACAAGCCAGGAGCAATCTTTCGTTGAATTAATCTTTACACAGCTCTGAGACTTGGAAAAAATATACAAGTTTTTGGAATGTAGTCAAGTTTGTGGCTGTCCAGGAAGCACTGCAGATAAGAGAAAGATGTAATATTTTGTAGAGAAAGACAGGTAAAGACCTGTTTCTTTTTAGAAGGCAGAGTTTTCAGGAATAAGAGTTTATTGCCTTTGTGTCTTTTGCACAGCTAATATTATAGAAGTCTTTTAAGGACAATAAATGCCAGAACAATAGGCAGGACATTGGTCAACGTTTCAACAAACGTTTGTGGGTTATGCAGAGCTGTTTTTCTGATTGGCTAATTGCCTTAACCCTTGCAGGTCTCCATCATTTATTTATTTATTTTATTATTGTCAACCAGGCTATGCATTTTCTTAAATATGTCTTTCAAAAGAAAGGTGCTTGAATGTTGGGGAAAATGTGTAAAGACATATGAAAAGGTTCAAGAGCTCAGTTTTACCTGTCACAACTAGAAGTCTCATCTATGTTGTTGCACAGTTCACCAGTGGTGCTGTCAGGATTGCACTTTGGGGCATGAGTCAATGACCACAACTCATGCATTCAGCAAGAGATCCCCAAAAGCAGACTACAAGGTCCTGTCTGATGTATACATTGCCACCTAAAGTGAAGAGGGGGGCATAAGACCATTAAGACCAGAGTCTAAAATTACCTAAATGCATCACTGCAGTTCACATAAATCTTAATGGAGCTTATGCGTGAGAATGTTTCCAATGGATTCCCAGAGGATTATTCTTGTAGTTTTTTCTACCATCATTGCATCTGTTTCAAAGTGGCTGACAAATTACTTCTCTAACTTATTGTTGTTATGATTGCTGTTTACAGCTTGAGTCCAAGTATGTTTACTCAGAAGTAAGAGCAGATGCACACACTGAAGTTTCTTTAGGTGGGCAGCTGTGTTGGTCTGCAATAGAAGAGCAAGAGGCAAATCCAGTAGCTTCTTCAAGACCGGGGTGTAAGGGTGTGTCTGCACTGATACATACTGATGTTACACTGGCCCTGATAAACTGGAAGGTCAATATTTGTAATATTATTGTTTGCTGTATATGTGATTGTTGCTGACGTAAGGCCTTCCAAAAATTGTGTCATTCATTTCCATATTGGAACATTCCACTTTGGGTCCTATATTAATTGTTTATTGATTTAAAAGTGTAACTGGGACTTTGTTGTATTTTGACCTTTGAAGAAGGCCCTTTGCAGGCTGAAATGCATCCGGTCATATATGTATCTTTCATTTGCATTTCTCATGTTGGTAATTTTATGAGGCTTCATTTGGACCACTACAAGTTTTTTTAAAATATGTTTTTGTAACAAACATGTACTTTTGTCTATAATAGTAGTGGCCAATCTGTGGCTCAGGAGCCATGTGTGATTCTTTCATTCATATTGTGACGCTCTCAAAGCTCCCACCATCCTTTTGCCCAGCTTAGAGAAGGCATTTGTTTCTTTAAATCACTTCTCCAAGCCAGCTGACAGTTTGGAGAATGCATTTAAAGATAAAGTTGCTTTCTTCTGACCTTTCCCCCTCACCATCTATTTGTTTTCCTCCCTCCCTCCCTTCCTCCATCTGATCTTCATGTCTTGCAGCTCTCAAACATCTGATGTTTATTCTATGCAGTTCTTACATTAAGCAACTTTGGCCACCCCTGGTCTATAACTATTGATCTTTTAACATTTGGCCCCTTAGTATTCTAAACTTCCTTTGGAGGGTTTTGCTTGGTTTATTTAGTTTCTCTTCCCTTCTCTTTGTGGTTATAGACTTTTGAGAGGCAAAGCTCCCTTTGTCATATCTGACTAAGTGGATGTTGACTCTCAAAAGCTTATGCCCTGAAAAACTTGTTGGTCTTTAAGATGCTCCTGGACTTGAACATCGAAGTTTAGATCACTTGTCCTGGGCAAGGGGAACCATTATTTGCTCTGAATGGAAACTTCCATGTAATGATGGCAACATGCATGTTTCTCAGGAGGGAAAATAGCTGCTTCCCAGGACCATTTCAAGTTGAGAAAATTCGGGGATAAGATTGAAGTTCCTTTTCTTCACATGCCGCAGTCCTTATCTGAATCAGGCCTGTGCACATCTGTGAAGCATGGAATTCCCAGTGCACATTTGGTCCAAAGTCTTCAAGTTGATATAATCTGACTTTGTTTCAAATAAGCTTGTGTTGCTCCTAGGGTTGCCAGGGCTGTGTTGGAAAATACCTGGAGACTTTGGAGCTGGATCCAGGAGAGGATGGGGTTTGGGAAGGGGAGGGGCCTCAGCATGATACAATGCCATAGAATCCACCCTTAAAAGCAGCCATTTTCTCCAGAGGAGCTGATCTCTGCCAGCTGGAGATCAGTTGCAAAAGCGGGATATCGCCAGGCCCCATCTGGAGGCTGGCAACCCTAGTTGCTCCAATGCCAATCTTTGCTTTAAACAGCTGGAAAATAAAACTTGACATATTAGGTAGCACTTTAAAATTACAATATACCAATATTCAGGTTAAAGGATCCTAAAAGATTTTCTGGGTATGGATGTGCTTGATAAGTGACTTATGGCAAACCCAGCAAGGGGCTTTCAAGGCAAGCAAAAAGCAGAAGTTTGCCATTGCGTTCCTCAACAGAGCCTTCCTTGATGGTCTCCTGTCCAAGCACTGAACTTGCTTAGATTCTAAGATCTGATGAGATCAGGCTATGCAGTCGTTTCCTATCAGTAGCCATTGCTAGCCACCATGAATGCCACATCTTACCTAAGTGTCATCATAACGGTGCATGGAACTGGTAGGTCGTAGTGAGATCCTGAGTGGTGAATCAGTATATACCCTCACACCTGGACAATATCATAGCTGGCTGTAATGAAAATGAATAATGATGGTGACTTAGTGCACTATCATTTTAATGGCATTTTAATGGTGCATGGAACTGGTAGGTCGTAGTGAGATCCTGAGTGGTGAATCAGTATATACCCTCACACCTGGACAATATCATAGCTGGCTGTAATGAAAATGAATAATGATGGTGACTTAGTGCACTATCATTTTAATGGCATTTTAATGGTGCATGGAACTGGTAGGTCGTAGTGAGATCCTGAGTGGTGAATCAGTATATACCCTCACACCTGGACAATATCATAGCTGGCTGTAATGAAAATGAATAATGATGGTGACTTAGTGCACTATCATTTTAATGGCATTATTTTTATTGAATTAAAGTGATAATTTACAATATGTTTTATGTGACTTGCGGTCTTGACAATAAATTAAATTTGAGATCAATCTTTGTGTCAGTGTGCTGTGATGTCATTGTTGCACCTTGAACTGCCCATCATTTCCATGCCAACCTCCATCCTCTGTTCTGTTTAACGATAGCCAAGAAATTTATCCTAGCTCACCCATGATTATTAGGATTTGTAGAATCTTTCGGGCTCAGGTGCCGTGTTCTACTGGAGAAAGTTTTCCTTCCAGACGTTTCGTTCTCAGCTGCGGAGAACATCCTCAGTGGCATTGCAGCACAGCAGCCAAGAAGGTCAGAGCGCCTGCTCCGGCTGCAACGCCACTGAGGATGTTCTCCGCAGCTGAGAACGAAACGTCTGGAAGGAAAACTTTCTCCAGTAGAACACGGCACTTGAGCCCGAAAGATTCTACAAACCCTAATGATGTTACCAGCCGTGAAAACCTGAAATCTTTGATCACCCATGATTGGTTGGTTAGCCCAGGTAGCGAGCAAACTGTATGCAAGTCATGAAAGTTGTTAGTTCTTCTAGCTGTGAGCTGTTTGACTGGCTCAGTTTGCCCCACATTTGCTCAATTAAAGCATTGTTCTGTGGACAAGATGGAGTACAGATCCTGAACCCTCATTAGCAAAGATCTCCTGTTTAATTAGACCTAATTAACATGGGCAAAAAGTTGTATTCGGGAGGGGGAGGCTAAATTGGTCTCGCAGTAGGACTTTCCAAGGGATTGCATGACTGATTTCAGGATTTGGGAATAATACATTATAAAGGGAAATAGCCTAGAGTACTACATAGTCATTCATCTGGGATGCTGGCACCTAATCGCATAAGAGACACCCCCAGCCCCACATAGGCTAGCAAGTGAGATGGTTAATTGTTGTATCTTTATTCTAGGAGTCAAATTTAGGCTAGAAAATGCACCTATATTTTGCTTTTCTGTACCTTCCCATTTTCTTGGGTTCGTTACCACTGGACACGAAGTGTTGCACAGTTAGGGGAAACTTTGAGGTAAACTTGTCAAGTGTGAGGCGCTGAGTCTCTAGAAGCGATGGTCCTTCTGCTTCTCTGTATGAATCTCAGATTGCTCTAGGTTTTAGACACAAAATATCATAGTTCTTCAGATAGAAGAAGTAAGTCTGCAAGGAGTAAAGAAACAAGCCCTGCAAATGTCAGGAAGCTGTTTCAGATGTTATGAAAAGTGAGGTGAACAGGTTGTGTGATTGGCTTGTACTCCCTTTTTGATGTCTTTCTCTACTTTGTCCCCATGTTATCAAGGGCATATGCAGGGTTCCCTTACACAACTGCAAAGAGACAAATAAGAACAAGAGATGCACAGGTACAATTCTAAATGAGACAGAGAAGCTCAGGAATGGGGAAGTCCAACACAACTGTCCTTTACATTCAGAACAGTCCCAAGCTTGCTTAGAGTTGAATTTGGCATCTTTGGGTCATGGCAAGGGTGAGTTCCCTTTCACCAGTGTTGGAAAGAATTGGGGTTGACCAGGGTCAGAGCACTTTTATGCCACAAGTCGCCATGCCAGTGAAAAGGGGCAGGAACACCCCAGTCAGTCGGGCAATGAGCTGGATGAGTACTTGCCAAGCCTTGTTCATTCTCCTTCCCTCCGCCTCTGCTTGGAAGCATCAAGAGGACTCCATCCTGGATACAGTTTAATCAGCTTAATCATGGATCTCATGTGTTGTTTCCCCCCAAAAAATCCGTGGTGCTGAACAAGCTGCCACAGTTCTTGGTTTAAATGCTGTATTTGTTCCGTTGTGTTAAAAACCCACTTCCATGTTATCAATATTTTTAAACAGCACACTAGCAAAAATTTTGAACAGACATTCCCACTCTTCTTTTTTTTGCCGCCATCAGTTCACAGCTGACATGACAACTAGGGGTGTGCATTCGGTTCGGCCGAACCGAATCAACCGCCGAACCACCCCTGATTTGGCTGTATACGGAATCGCATACAGCCGAATCCAATTGGGGCCCATTATGCGGGAGCCAAGTATGGCTCCCCGTATACTTCCGTATAGATATTCGGAAGTATACGGAAGTCAATGGAAAAGGTGGGAAAGGGACTTCTGCAGCCTCAGGGGAGCTGCTTGCCTCCTTTCCCGCCTTTGGTAGCCTTTTCCCTCCTCTCCCATAGCCTCCATGGGATCAGGGAGGCGGGGAGGGGGAAGAGGAGCCCCGGCAGCCAATCCAAAGCATGCATTTGCAAAATGCATTGCAAATGCATGCTTTGCAGGGCTGTTGTGTAGCTGATCCCCCAGCCATCAGCAACATTGTTTTTCTTTTGATCTTTTGCTTACTTGGGTATCCAAGTAAGCACTGTTGTCTGGCCAATCACAGAGCAGTGCTATTTTTTGAAACTGCTCTATGTAGGGCCAGAGAACATTTTTAAGGAGTCTGCCTGGCTGGACTCCTCCATTGCTGCTGTGTTGGTGTGTGTTGGTGTGTGAGAGAGATTGTGCTGTGCTGGCCCTTGGCCTCAGCTGCTGCTGCTCTCTCAGCCTTACCAGACTTGCCTGGAGTAGAGAAGACGTCTAAGGTAAGACAGTCTTGGGGTTCTTGTTTTTATTTTAGTTGGTAAAAGGACTTTTTAAGACTCGGAGTCTCTTTACTTATCCAGATTTGAGTGGTGCGTAGCTTATTTGGGGTTAGGGTTGGGGGGTTCTGCTGGGGGAAGGGGCCTGGGGTGGGGTTTTTTTGCCAATTTGCCCATATCTTACTTTAGTGAGAGGACTTTTAAAAGTGCAGTGTCCTTTTACTTTTCCTGATTTGGGTGGCTTGGATTTCTTGGGGTTAGGATGAAGGTTTTTTTTAGGGGGAGGGGTTGGTAAAGTTCCTGTATTGTTAAAAGTTAAGGTTTTTTTTACTGTTTTAAAAGGATTCTGTGTTTGATTTATTGCTGCTGTGTTGTGCTGCTGTTGTTCCTTTTCTCTTCTGGTTCTTGGGGGGGGTGCTGTTTGGCCTAATTTTCATTGTTTAAAAGGCCATTTTTTTAACAGTTGAGTTTGTGTTGGCCTTCTGTTTGGATCTATTCTCTATTGCTGCAGGTTTTGCATCTTCCTGTCCTGTTGTCTCCCTTTTCCTGGTTCTGGTTTTAGGGGGGGGGGTGTTGTTGACTGATTTGGCCTGAGATTTCTTATTGGTGAAAAGGCCACTTTTAAACAGTTGAGTTTCTTGGCCTTCTCCTGTTGTCCCTTTTCCTGGTTTTGGTTTTTTGGGGGGGAGGAAGCTGGCACCTGGGTGAGAGACCCAGAACCAACAGGCTTGTTGTGCTTGGCCAGCTCTCCCCGTGTTGTTTGGGGGCAGGGCTGGAGAGCTGGCATCTGTAGATTGTGTGTTCTGTGGTAGGGAAGCTGGCACCTGGGTGAGAGACCCAGAGCCAGCATGCTTGTTGTGCTTGGCCAGCTCTCCCCGCGTTCTTTGGGGCAGGACTGGAGAGCTGGCATCTGGTTTTGCTGCAGCCAGGTCTGCAGAGCAGACCTTGAGCAGATTGTGTTTTGTGTGGCAAGGTTCATAGAGTAGATAGATGTATATAGTGCATTTGCGTCCTATAGAGATTCTCTGGTGTGAAGTTAGGTTTGGCTTTGCGTGCTCCAGGAATTGGACCCCCTTGCCCAATCTTTTTGGGACTTGGGGGGTTTGTAGGGGAGAGTCCCCTGCAGGTCCTCTGCAAATTTGGGGGCTCTCCCTCAAACCCCCTCCCCTCCAGGCGGCTTCAAATATACCCTATTTGCCATTGATTTCAATGGCCCATAGGGTATAATGGGGCCACGCATCGACCGTATATGTGGCTATTTCAACTACGGAATCCAGACATATATGGGATTCCGTATTCCCCCCCCCCCTGTATATTTCCGAATCCGTGTACTACCGAATATTTTTTTTGCACATCCCTAATGGCAACCCAAATGGGTATTCAAGGCAAGAGACATTCAGAGGTGGTTTGGTATGGCCTGCTGCTGTTTAGCAACTCTGATATTCCTTGGTGGCTTCCCATCCAATACTGACCAGGGCTGACCCTGCTTAGTTTCTGTGATCTAATGAAACTGGGCTATCCAGGTCAGGGCATTACCAGCAGGTCTTGAATTCAGCAGGAGCTCTCCGGAGCACAGCTCCTGAACCTTTCTGAGGGTTCCCCCTCCTCCTCTCCACCTACCTATCTTGTCAATTGAATAGTAAGTGGAGCTGCATAACAATCCCTGGATGAGCTTCACCACCTATTTTTCTACAAAATGACCCCTGATTACCAGTTTTAGCAACATTCAGTGTGTGGTCCATAGCATTATGATCAGACTTGGCTCTTGACTATTCAGTAATTGGGATGGCAGTATTCTTGAGCCATCTATCCTTTGTCTTTTGAAAGCTTCTGTGGTTTTCATTTGCTAAATTAGTTCACATTCTCCCACTATAGTGCACCTTCTGTCCAAGTTTCATTTTTGTTAGGGATTATTGTATTCTCTGAGCATTCGGGGTTTATTATTTTTATTGTTACATGAGGAAAATATAGTTCCCCACAGACCACAGATGTAAAGTTTTGGTAAATATGATGCATCTTTGTGAATGTATCGTAAGTGTCTATTGGTGTGGTCTCTGGGAAGTAATGCCTGAAAGACAGTGATACGCAACTTTTGTTTTGATCAGTAATTTGCCATTAGCAGATGCTGTAGGTAAAACTGAACAATTTAAAAACAAATTTAGAATTGTTTTTATCTGTTTAGGAATTGTGTAGCTCTGCACAGCTTGTGTGGAAGAACTCTTGGCTGGATATATTTCCACTTCCTTCATATGCTTAACAGAATTGCATGTGAGTGAATTACCTCATTGCTGTTGCTAAAAGATTGTTTGCATGAGTGAATAGGTAAAATACAGTTGGAGCATCTTGTGTGGCTCAAGTCAGGTTACCCCAACAGAAATGAATATATATATTGAGTTGGACTAACCTTCCCTTCCTCTCCCAACAACAGACATTATCTAGTATAGTGAGTGTAGTGTTTATGAAAGGGCTATAACATAGCATAAGCAAAAACATTTAAAATACGTGAGATAAAAGCTGTTATTTGTAGTGGGTTGGAATTTCTGCCCTGAGCCTGCTTCAGCGGGGAGGGCGGGATATAAATGCGAAAAATAAATAAATAAAATTTCAACTGCTATCTGTATCTGGAGTGCTATATAGTTAACAGAAAATCTCATTGAAAGAATACATGCTGTACATTCTTGCAGCTGTATGGCAGCCATGGTCAAGTGGCTAAGGAAAAATAAGCTGCAACTGGATCTGGAAAAGACAGAGGTGATGTTGCCTTGTAATACTTGGAGGGATTGAGTGACTTGCTGAAGAAGAAAAAGAAGAGTTGATTTTTATACCCCACTCTTCACTACCCAAAAGAGTCTTGGAGTGACTTACAATCACCTTCCCTTCCTCTCACTGCAACAGACACCATGTGAGGTAGGTGGGGCTGAGAGAGCTGTGACTGATCCAAGGTTACCCAGCTGGCTTTATGTGGAGGAGTATGGAATCAAACCCAGTTTTCCGAATTAGAGTCTGCTGCTCTAAACCACTACACCAAACTGGCTCTGTGGATGGGGTAAGCTTTGCTGTTACAGACCTTTTCCTCCTATGAGATCCATGCCTCCAGTTAAAACAGTTTGCCTGGAGGTAGAAGGTGCTCTTTTCTGACATTATTTAGCTTGAAATGTGATCTAGCCACATTGATCCAAGCTGTGGTAACCTTAAGTCTAGATCAGTGTATCATGCTCTAAATGGGACTACCCTTGAAGATTATCTGGAAACTTCATTTGGACCATAACGTAGTAACTTCATTATCTGGAGGGAACTGCTTGGCACTCATTGCTCCTATTTTGAAATCTTTGCACTGGTTACCTGTTTGTTTCTAGTTTGTTGCTGGTTATTACCTTTAAAACTCATCCTAACCTAGGACTCAGAGAACAAGCGTGTAAGCTTTGATCATTGCATGCAGTTCCTTATGTAAAAAACCTTGTGCAAGAAAGTGCCACTCTCCACAGCACATTCTCAGGCACTCTTTGGGGTAGCCTCCATATCTGAGGGTGTAAGGAGTGTGTCAGCCCTCTTGGTCTTCAGGAAGTTCTGTACAACTGAATTGTTCAGGAGGGCATTTGAAGTAGGATAAGGGTCATGTACTGTTGGAGATTGGTCTGTTTCTAAATTTATTTTCTGTTGGTCTCTGGTTTTATTTCTTGTCGTAGTGGGGGTTCTTTCGTTGGTTGCCAGGGTGTATTTTGGGGTGTTATTCATATGGCAGCGGGCAGGACAGATGGTCTATGTGCCCTAGAGTCGGTGCTGCATACAACAACGATCAGAATCTAATTTGTATTCTTGTTATATTTTGTGAACTTTCCTCTTCCACCTATTTATTCCCCCTGTGCATGAGTGTGCATGCACTATTTTCTTGGTCCACTTTATGCGTGTGATATTTCTATAGTTGATCTTAAGGTGCCACAGGAGTTTTGTGGTGAAATCCATAGGTATGTTATTTTCTGGTACAAACCCAGTTGGAATAGGGATTGAATGGGATCACAGAACTGGTCAGTGAGCCTTGTGCAAGAGAATATCCTTATGGGTTGTGTCTGATGTCTTTTTGCTACTAGTCTTATTTTTTCAGAGATGAAGTATCTTCTGGTCAGTTCCTTTGTTCTTTTTTTATACTTCCTTCTACAGGAACGTAATTTTCAGCCACTCAGCAATCAAAATGCTACTCTCCCAAGTTTGTCCCTGCTTTGATCATCTGCAATTACTGAAAAAATACATTAGCAACTAATGTTGAAGACCTGAACATCTGAGCAGGCAAAAATGCTTACAGTGTCATGGTTTGTGACATTGTGGTGATGACAGAGCATTATGTACTTCCTAAGCACATTTTTTCCTGGGAGCATTTACTGGACTATAGGATATTTAAGGCATCAGTACGTACCCATAAGGTACTTACGTTTTCAGTTGAAGTCATAGGATGCACTGTTTGTGTCTACAGTATGCTTTTTGTCAATAGGCAAAAAGCCCCTGAAAGTAACTCACCCTGCTCCTCGTGAGCATAAAACTACTAGAATAGAATGCTAATGTGATGCTGCCCTGGATGGCCCAGGCTAGCTTGATCTTGGAAGCTAAATAGGATCAGCCCTGGTTAGTACATGGAGGGAAACCACCAAGGAAGTCTGGACCAAATCTTCACATTTTTTGAGGGGGGACAAAATTAAAAATGACGCCCCCTTTTGGGTCATTCTGTCTTATGGTCCCATAGAATACAATGGACTCTATACCCAATTTGGTGCCCTCCCTCCATCAGCGCCTGGGGCAGGCACCCCCCTCTGCTGCCCCCCCGAAGGAAGTCCATGTTTCTGTGCAGAGGCAGGCAATGGCTGCCTTATATTGTAAGCCACCATGAGTTCTGCAAGAGATAAAGGTGGTTAATGTTTTAAATAAGTACATAAAACTGTTTTTCTCATGCCTTGAAAACCCGGCAGCTGTGAAGTGATAGCACTTTCTACCATCTGTGTGCTGCTAGAATACAAAACATGCGGCACTTTAGGGGTGAAGTTGGTAATGTGCACTGTACACTTTTCCTGTCCTGGTTTCTGGGCAAACTTGATTTGTGGAATAGCCATATGCCCAGTGTAGTTAACAAAGATGTGTCTGCAAGCTGGGTGAGGAAAGGAGGTTATTGTTATGGGGCACAGCTGTATAACAAACACTCATCCCTGTTGGGTCAGTTTTGGAACTGGTTTTGGAGTTTTAAAGAGCCAGTGTGGTGTAGTGATCAGGGTATCAGATCAGCCTCTCTGTCAACCTACTGTACATCATACAGGTGTTTTGGGGATAGACTGGAAGCAGGCAGTTTCAGAGGGTAGCTGTGTTGGTCTGCAGGAGAAAAGCTAGATATCTGATATGGGGAGTTTTGATTCTCAGAAGCTTGCACCCCCCAAAACCTTGTTGGTCTTCAAGGTGCTGCTGGACTTGAATCTAATGGAGGAAGGGAGAGCTGAGAGCCTTAATCAGAGCTCCTGAGAGAAAGGTTGGAGCCTCAAAAATATGTGGCCAGTGTCACCAGACTATCCTGCCATTTCAGCAGCACAGTAACCTCATTTGCAGCCTTCAAAACTGTGTGGGAAAAGCTACCTATTTTACTTATTTACTTAATTTTACTCCATTTTTCTCTCCAGTGGGAGGGACCCAAAGCAGCTTATGTTGTTTTCCTCTTCTCACAACAAACCTGTGAGGGAGGCTAGGTGATTGGCACAAGGACATTCAGCATGCTTCCACAGCAGAGTAAGAATTTGAACCCGAGTTTCCCAAATTCTAGTGCATCAGTGTAATCACTACATCATGCTGACTCTCAGCTGCAATCTTGCCCACTGAGCATGACTTTAAATTGCCACATGACATCAGTGTGGGTACGTAGTCCTGGCTGAGGAATAAAGCCCTCAGTTTCCCACCCTCCATTAGTGACTTATATTGTGGGTCAAAGGCATCGTTTTTCAGTAGTTGCAGAATATGGCTGAGGTTCTTTGGTATGTGGTATGGTATCCCCATGTCAAAGTCTGGAATGGCAACAGAACAGTTCCATCACATGCTGGGTTCACGTTGCACATGTATGCTAGCCAGCCTTGTTGATTTAACATTTGTTCTCATGTACATCTTGTCTTTTTTTTAAAAAAATCTTGCAATCTTGCCTGCAGCTCCAAAGTTCCTTCAGAGTCAGTGATATTTATACACATTATGGATTGCAGGATTGCACAGTAGAGCTGTAGCCTGGAGAATTACTTCAGAACCTGCTCTGGATACTTCATAAGGCTTTTGAGTTTGTATCCAAACTAAACACCCATTTTCTTCTACACAGCAGACTAATGAAACTCTGGAGACTTTTAAAAGCAGCTTGTAATACAGCATGGGTGGCTGCCATTCAAGTCCTAAAAGGCCTACTGGGAAAGCAAGTCCCCTTGGGGTCCCTTGAAAGGGGCTCTTGGACCAAAGTGTTATATCCCAAAGATGCAAAGTCAAAAAAAGAAATATTATGGAGCTGGAGATGATCCTTTGATTCTGTAGAACAGCAAATGTTTGCCTTACTGTTTGAAGAGGGTAAGAATTGGCCAATTGGTAATGGGGGATGCGGGAGCCATTCTTTTCTCAGTAGACTAATGTGATTGGCCTACTCAGATGGGAATGTAGAACAAAACACATAGTGTACCCTCAGGTTTACAGTCACCTTCGGATAGCTTAGTATTTCTGTGCGATTTTACAGTAACACATTTAAGGACCTATGTAATGGAAAAGCTCTTTCTTCTAAAGAAACATTTAGTTAAGAGTATCGGGTATCTGACAGCTCACCATAGGAAGCACCCAAGGGGAAATTTATGAGCCGTTAACTGGAGTGCATATATGTATAGTTACCACCATTCCATGGTAGACAGAAATTCTACAGGTTCTGCTTTTCTGGTACACAATTATAGGGCAAGTTGAGTACTTGCTAAATCATGCAGCTTTTAAAGACACAGCAACCCTTTCAAGAGAAATGGCTGCCGTCTTGGAATGGCCCTTTGATTTCTCAAGCGTGCTTGGTTGTTGCCCGTGCCACCCATGAGAACAGAAAATGAAGTGAAATGAAATGAAAATCTGAATGAAAACTGCTGTAAAATTGAGCTTGGATATTCCTGTTACGAGTGCTCTCTCAACTCCATCAAATTCTGGTGTTTTCCCCATTTTCCTCTGTTAAGCATTATGCCTGAAGGCTTTTATATGTATTAAAGAATGGACCAGTTTTGTATGTGATCACAGGCTGTGTTTTTGTGATGTCGTTCACAGTTCATTTTTAAAGAATCTGAATGCAGAGAATTCTCAACCAGAGCAGAGCAAGAGGTCACAGGGACAGATTGGCAAAGGGCTTCTCTTCAGAGAAGGGGAAGGAAAGGGGAAGGAGAGTGAAGGGGGAATATGTAACTGGAGCATGCCATTTTGTCCCTCAAATTTCTGGCTGCTGAACTTCTTGTGAACAGTTGTCAGCTAGTAGAGCATACAAACAGTTTTCTTGATGTTCTGCTGGAAACCTTCTGCAAGGTGGAATTTTAGAATTGCTCAAAATAGGAATGAAAAGTACACTCACACAGAAGACAGAGTTAGAAGAATTAAGTGCCATTTTACAATTTATGCAGCCACCAGTGGGTTTGCCTTTGTAAAAAAATAAAGCGTGAATGTGTGCATGGCCAGCAGGCAGCATATCAGAAGGTGCATACAATGGCTTTGAGAATACAGGTCTCCTGCTTCTGGGGGACTTTGACTTTGTTTTTTAATACACTCTACCCACCACAAGGCACACTGCTTTGAAGACTGAAGGATCGCTCCAAAGCAGTGTATGGTATGGCACAGGATATCTGCTAGTCAAATGAGTCTTGTGGCACCACGAAGACTAATAGATAGCATAAGTGGGCTGGAGCCCACTTCGTTAGATATATTTTAGCTCATAACAAAGCTATTAGTCTTTACAATCCAACAAGGCAACATTATTTGTTATCTCTCTTTTTTGAAAAAGTTACTACCTTGCTGGATAAGGGGAATGATGTAGTCATAGTTTATCTTGATTTCAGTAAGGCTTTTGATAAGGTTCCACATACTATCCTTGTGGACAAATTGGTAAAATCTGGTTTGGATCCTGTTTCCATTAGGTGGATCTGTAACTGGCTGACAGATTGCATCCAAAGAGTGCTTGTGAATGTTTCCTCATCCTCTTGGAGAGGAGTGACAAATGGAGTGCCTCAAGGATCTGTCCTGGAGCCTGTTTTGTTCAACATCTTTCCAGGCAGTTATTCCTCAGTGAATAGGCTTCCTTAGGAGGTGGTGGGCTCTCCTTCCTTGGAAGTTGGAAGAGGCTAGATGACCATCTGACAGCAATTTTGATCCTGTGAACTTAGGGGAAGTACTTGTGAATTTCCTGCATCATGCAGGGGGTTGGACTAGATGACCCTGGGGGGACCCTTCCAACTCTATAATTATATGATTCTAAGGCTCCTCTTTGGTTTTGCTACAACAGACTAACATTGCTCCCCCTTTAAATATTTTATTCAAATATAAGAAAGTTTAACAATCTCATGGGCATTATCTTATCCCTGGAGTATGTGCAAAGCACGTCTTTGAACCCTGTCTGTTGTGTCTGTCACAGGAAGCACTAGCAAAATACAGCATGGTGCCCAGGTTGCTGTGTTAAAGTGAGAAGTGGTGCTGAGAACTGCCTTTCTCTGCCCTGTTGGGGCTGCAATTTTCTGCACCTTTAGCATTTGAGCACACAAATGCTAAACATCCCTGGGGAATGCAGAAACCTGGGGAGACATCCCTGGGGAATGCAGATTTCCTATGGAATCATGGGCAGCCTGGGACAAATAATCCACATAGCTTAAAAATATCCATGTGGTGCATATGTATATCTTTTCAGTACTGTGCAAACCAAGCTTGAAACAAAAGTACAGCATTTTGCCTTTTTAATTCGTTGTGTGTGGAGACCACTATCTTTGCAGGCATTATTCCTCTTAAATTCTTGTGGCTATCTAAATTGCCACCCTTTGGATTCTAGTAATAACTCCAGCACTGTATCCTCCCCACCCCCCAAAACCATCTGGCAGTATACAAGAGTTTAGTGCGACATCTGTCTAGACAGCCCCTCTCCTGAGCCTTTGGACTGATGTGATGCTTTCTGTGACATCATCCAGCAGCCTTTTTCTAGCCTGATATTTAAGTCACTTGTAAAGAAGGGGAAGAAAAAATCTTACTAGCCCATCTATAAGCTCACTTCTATTAAAAAAGAAAATATCCTGTGCCTTAAAAATAGAAGATTTAAAAAACCTCATATATATTAAAACAAATCTTCATATGATTCTTCATAAACACACACCACTCTTTAGTATGCACAAAGACATTGCTTGCTCCTTTCCTCATGGCATTTCCATAACACAGTATGTGTCTCCTCCATTTTATGTGGTTCTGTTGCACAGCATAAATGTTTGTGTTTGCACTCCTCCAGGGAGTGTTCCCTCTAAGCTGTGGGGTCTTGTGAGAAAAATCTACTATGTGAGCTACTGGCATTAAGGTTGTGAACTACTGCATAAATTAGTTTACTCAGGGGCTATCCTTCCTAAGCAGGCTGAGCTAAGACAAAAATGTGTGAGCCAGCTGCTAAAAAAACAGTGAGCTAGCTCACATGAACTCACCTCAGAGAGAGCACTGGTTACAAGGCAAATGTATGGGATGTTCTTGCAGGGGGAAAGAAGAAGAATTGCAGATTTATATCCCGCCCTTCTCTCTGAATCAGATACTCAGAGCAGCTTATAATCTCTTTTATCTTCTCTCCCCACAACAGACACTCTGTGAGGTGGGTGGGGCTGAGAGGGCTCTCACAGCAGCTACCCTTTCAAGGACAACCTCTGTGATAGCTATGGCTAACCCAAGGCCATTCCAGCAGGTGCAATATTTTTCCAGTTCCAGGATCTCTTTCGAAACACAGGACACCAGGAGAAAACAGTTGCAGAGGGTGGGGAAGAGCAGCATTTGTACAGGAGAATCAGTGTTCATAGGACAAATCAAGTACCTGTTCTTCTCAGCAAGCATTTCCTGTGCCACCACATTTATACTATCAGAGGAAAGGTGAGGCTGGAAACTGGGGACCTGCCATTTTGGCTGTTTGTTTGGACTGAAACAGAAGTCCAGCGGCAGCTTTAACCAAATTTATTCCAGCGGCAACTTTAACCAAATTTATTCCAGCATAAACTTTTCTGAATCAGCCCTGACTTCATCAGATTTATGGAGGATATGCCCATAGTTGTTATTTATACTTAGAGTTACATGCAATGGACAGTAAGGTTTGGAGAGGTGTTACAAAGAGAGGTCAGTCTGAAATAGTAACTTCGAAAAAAATCAATGCATATAGGGTGAGTGAAGGTCACTCCTAACTGTAGAAGATGGGCAGAGTAGGATAAACATGAAATCTAGTCTAGGAGAAATTGTTGATATATTTTCAGTGTCTTCTAATTATAAGTATACAGATTGAGTAGGGTTGCCAAGTCCAATTCAAGAAATATCTGGGGACTTTGGGGGTGGACCCAGGAGACTTTGGGGGTGGAGCCAGGAGACATTAGGGGCGGAGCCAGGAACAAGGGTGTGACAAGCATAATTGAACTCCAACAAGGGAGTTCCAGCCATCACATTTAAAGGGACAGCACACCTTTTTAAATGTCTTTCTTCCATAGGAAATAATGAAGGATAGGGGCACCTTCTTTTGGGGCTCATAGTACTGGACCCCCTGGTCCAATCGTTTTGAAACTTGGAGGGTATTTTGGGGAGAGGCACTAGATACTATACTGAAAATTTGGTGCCACTACCTCAAAAAATAGCTTCCCCAGAGCCCCTGAAACCTCCAGATCAATTCCCCATTATACCCTATGAGAAATATTCCACATAGGGAATAATGAAGACATTTCCCTCTCCTCCACCCCCCCGCCCTTTCTCGCAAATCTGATGTAGGGGATTGGCTCTCTACTTACCAGCCAGCTTCTTCACAGTAACAAAGACACAGACACAGAAAGTTGAAGCCTTTCACCACCTCCGGAGGTGCAAAGGCACATGGTCCTTTGGGGTGGGGCAGGAAGCAGCCTGGGAAAGCTCCGGCTGCTGCGATGGAGCTGGGTGGGAAGGGGAGGGGCAAGGAGAAGCTGCTGCGATCCGAGGTGAGAAGGGAAGGGAAGGGAGGAGGAGAAGCATCAGGGATTGGTGGGAAGGGGAGAGGAGAAGCTGCTGGGAGCTAGGCTGCGTGGGAAGGGCCGCCATTCCCCCCGCTTTCTGGATTTTTGCCGAGCGGGGGGAGGAGGCTCCAAATTGGGGGTCCCCCACCCAGGTGGGGGATTTGGGAAGCCTAAGACTGAGTATGCAGGCAGTGCCAATCTCTATGTCACTTCATTACCTATTATGTATTTTTGAAGTTTTTTCCCTGCACTTCAGCTGATTTTTATTGTATTGCCCTGGCTTTTAATTGATTTTATTGTGCTGTATATACTCAGAGACTTTTGGGGTGAGAGGTGATCTATAAATAAGCTTAATTAATTATGTCATGCTATGAAAGTCTATTCAGAATCCTGCTTGGGTTTATTCAAGGGGCTTGCTCCCAGCAAAGTGTTCTTAGGATTGCACTATAAATAAAGTATTTAGAAAATGTGCACAACAAAAACACCTGATTTCTTCTACAAGATACAGCCAAGGCTTTTTGGGTAGAAAAACCCAGCAGGAACTCATTTGCATATTAGGCTACACTCTTCAATGTCACTGTAGTTTTGCACAGGACCTTTTTTGTAGAAAAAGCCCAGCAGAAACTCATTTGCATATTAGGCCACACCCCCTGACACCAAGCCAGCCAGAGCTGCATTCCTGTGCGTTCCTGCTTTAAAAAAGCCCTGGATGTGGCATTTTAACCCAAAGGAAGTTGACCCTAAATCTAAGACAGTCCCCCTAAAAGGGGGCAGGGTTTCTGTGCAAAAGGTTTTCAATCGCTGTGCTTTTATGTAAATTTAAGCCATTTTAATGTCATATGTTGGGGATGCAGCAACTTGCTTCCTTACAGGTAAACAGAGCAGATGCAGAGCCTTAGAATATTGTCCACGTTTTGATTGCTCCTGTGGATCTCCTTGGCCCCAACATTCTGAGGCAGAGTCCAGGACTCATGGGGCTCCCTGGCACAGAGGTGTGCCTTACGTTCCTTTTGTTTTAGAGTAGCTGATAATCCTCTCAATGCATCATCACTGACTGTTCCAGAAGAGAAAGCTGTGTTAGTCTTTTGTAGCAAAAATAACCAGAAGTCTTTTTCCATGACCATTATGAAGGACTGAGCTATATCGATCTTAATGAATTACACCAAATAGCAACTTCGTTGTATTTTCTTTCTAATTTACAAAGGTGTTTTGGTGTAAACATTTGGTGACTACAAATATTTTTGTAGTAATAATTTAAACATTTTAAAGTTGCCAGTCCCTCCCATCACTGTGTTTGCCTTCCTGTTTCTTGCAACAGCATTTTCTTCGGACTTCTAAATGGCAAGTAAACAGGTGACTTGCCACAGTCCAGAACATATTAGGGATTCTGGAGTTCTGTTTTGGACCAAAGTTAACTTTCACCATAACCACAGTGTTCTCTAAATCTGCTTTTCCTTCCATGTACGTTGCATCTTCGAGTACGTTCTTTTGGTTACAGACTGAAAGTGGATGGGTATGTATTACACATAAGTATGGTGCCAAAGTCTGGAATCAGAATTTTGATGGTGGATTCTGGACAGTGCCACCTGCAAGCTTTCAATAGCTTTTTTGAGGCAATGTGGACTGCAGAAAAGAAAAATCAAGGAGTTAGGAATGCTTCCAGCATTCTGGGATTTGTTACGCCAGATGATGGGAATACTTGCATAACCCCATATGATGGCCTGTATTGCTTTATGTTCAAACCTTAGATGTTAATCCCATAATAAGCAATACATATTCTTCTAGCAAGGCATGGAATTTAAAACTTAGTATAATGCGTTGTGCAGTTCTGATCCATTTTTGACTTTTGTCAATGAGAACCTCAAATTCTTTGCATAGTCCTTGTGAATATCTGAGTAGAAGACTTGCTGAGTCGTTACTCATTTTAGTTGTTTTATTAACTTATTTGTTTCTAGTTTCAAGTGGCAAGCCATGTCAGTCTGCAAAAGAAGATCAAGATTTGAATCCAGTTGCACCTTAAAGACCAACAGTATTTCCAGGGTAAAAGCTTTCAATAGTCAAAGGTATCTGGCAAAGGGAGCTTTGACTCTCAAAAGCTGATAGTCTAGAAATCTTGTTATTCTTCAAGGTGCCACCAAACCTGAATCTTGTTCTTCCACACAGAGAAATACAGCTACCCATCTAAACAATGTTCAATGTGTTACTGATTTTTTTGTAATATTTTTCCAGCAGAGGCTGTGTTGTTTTTCTGTTTAGGAAACCAAAAAGCTTTCTATGGCTCTGCCTTGTAATGAGCAAAACTCATAAAGTAGAAGGCCTTTTTGTTTTTCATCACTGTCTTGTCCAGTTTTTAAAATTAATGTTTGCTTTTAAACTAATGTTTGTTAAATTAATCAGCATTTGTGGGCAAATGCATTTTTTAAAAAATCCCCACCCCACTGTGGACTCAGTGGTGCTGGCATGAACAATGGATGAGCAGAGTAATGAGTAGAGTAGAGAAAGGAGAAGGATCTGACCTAGATAGCCCAGGCTATCCTGATCTGAGATCTTGCAAGCTAAGCAGGGTCAGACCTGGCAAATGTTTGGATGGGAGACCTCCATGGAATATCAGGGTCCTAACATGGAGGCAGGCAATGACATACCACCCCTGAATGCCTTTTGCTTTGAAAACCGCTTAGGGTCTCCTAAGTTAGCACTTTCCACCACCACCACCACCAGCAGCAGGGAGAAGAAGGAAGCAGCCAGATCATCCTTTCCCCCTTTTCAGCCAAGCCCTGGACACTTATGGCATAGTAGAAGAAGAAAAAGAGATTGGATTTATACTCCACCCTTCACTACCAGAAAGGGAGAAGCTTACAATCTCCTTTCCCTTCTCTTCTTCACAACAGATCCTGTGAGGTAGGTGGGGCTGAGAGAGCTTTCCCAGAAACTGCTCTTTGAGCAGAACAGCTCTGAGAGAGTTATAACTGACCCAAGGTCATTCCAGCTCTGAGAGAGTTATAACTGACCCAAGGCCATTCCAGCTCTGAGAGAGTTATAACTGACCCAAGGTCATATGGAGGAATGGGGAATCAAACCTGGTTCTCCCAGGTATGAGTCTGTACATTTAACCACTACACAAAACTGGTTATTGGTAGTTACTGTTTTGCCTGCCCCTTAGATGGGCTAAAGAGCCCCATGGCGCAGAGTGTTAAAGCTGCAGTACTGCAGTCCTAAGCTCTGCTCATGACCTGAGTTCAATCCCCGGTGGAAGCTGGCTCGAAGTTTCAGGTAGCTGGCTCGAAGTTGACTCAGCCTTCTATCCTTCCGAGGTCAGTAAAATGAGTACCCAATTTCCTGGGGGAAAGTGTAGATGACTGGGGAAGGCAATGGCAAACCACCCCATAAAAAGTCTGCCATGAAAACGTTGTGAAAGCAACGTCACCCCAGAGTCGGAAATGACTGGTGCTTGCACAGGGGACCTTTCCTTTTTTCTAGATGGGCTAATGATGCCAGCCTCCTCTAACTTGCCTTCCATCCATCCTTCACTCTGGGCCACTGGTTAGTCTGGGGAGAGGGTGTGGCTCAGTGGTAGAGCAACTCCTTTGCATGCAAAAGGACCCCAAACTCTTGGCATCTTTGGTTAAAAGAATCAAATGGTAAGTGATGTGAAATATGACTGAGTAAAAGTGCAGCTGCCATGTGCCCCAAAGGAAGCGATCACATTTATTTCCTGTCTCTGTCTTGCCCAACATTTTCACTTTCTGTCAATTTCAGGGGTTTCTGCTAGACAATATCATTACTATGTCATTCCATGTATATGTCATGTTTTCAGATGCATAATTCATAATGTGGATAAATTTACTCATCCACTGAAGCCTCAGAAGCATTTTTTAGCATTTTTCTTTATTGGATATAATGTGGGCTGTTGTGTGGAACTCAAGACCTGTTATGCAATGCACAGCTCATTCATGACCTCTGTCCTTTGTGTCTAGAGTGTCATGTTGCTTCCTGAACTTCAAAGAAGGTAGCAATAAAAAACTTTCTGTCCTTCCAGGGGCCTGACATCATCTGTATGAGAAAATAGCCTCTGAGAATGCGTCAATACCAATTTCTGCTCAAACTATCCAATATCTCTTTAATTTCCAATTGCTGTCATTTTATTTCCCACCAGTGCAATTATGCACATGGTGTACCTTGCTCATTCTGGCTGACTCACTATGGCACACTGTATCCTGGATGATAAAAGCCACTTTGTTTAGAGTGGTGGAGGATGGTGCCAGCAGACGTCCAGTCCTCTTGTTCTCAGTTAAGTTTTCACATCAGAACAGTAAATCTGCAGGGATCCTAAGTCAAGTCTGCCTCATAAGACCTTGTGCGATGCAATTTAACAACTCTCTCTTTAGAATCCCCCATTGATTGTGGTTGTGTCAGCTCTCAGAACACTCTTATTTATTACATATTTCAACTGAATTTTACCTTTTCTCCAAAGATCACAAAACAGTTTACGTAGGACTATTCAATTTTATCCTAAGAACAACTTTAGCTGCATTCAGACATCATCATGTTAAGGTAACTGATATGAAGTAAACATTGTGTACAAACCTAGCTTGCACCTGCAGAGAGCACAATGAAAGAATCCCAATTTAAACACAAATCACTCACATATAAAGCTGGCTTAGGGCCAGACTAGACATTACAGCATCCATGAAGCCAGCTCATGTATGCCAAAGTCATTTTAGAGCTGAACTTGGACATTTAAAAATGCTGCAAGGAGCCAGTCCTGATCAGACCTGCATCATAGTAAGACTGGGCAATCCTGTCGTACCCCACCCTCTGTCCCATACATGGGCTGAAACAGAATGTTTTGGCACTTGAAAACATGCAGGAGGGGAAGCAAGATCTCCTGATTTTGCTGTGCTGCAGATTAGACTCTTGCAACATTTTATATGGTCAAGTTGAGCTGTAAATAGTGTTCGTGTCCACAGGTTGGGCCTAGAGGCACTGTAACATTTAGGTGGACCCTTAGTTAACTGGAGTTAGTTTCCATCCCACAAACCATAATTCTAAGCCTAGATGAAACCATGGTTTAGGATCCTGGTTTCTGCATGGGGGAAATGGACTTTGGTTGACCTGCATTTTTATGTCATAGGTAATCAGAGATAGTTTTAAACACTTCGTCACTGTACTCTGTGAAAGAAGGAAGGAAAAGAAGGGATGAGGTGTGTGTGGGAGCCTAGGAACAAAGCTTTGTTTGTCAACTTTGTCTGCTTAAAATCAGTCAGGTTAACATGACATATGAATGCAACTGTGATGACCACTTAAAACCCAGGTTCCTAGTTCAGCAGAATCAGAGATGTGGGGGATGAAAGGTTCACTCTACTGGAATTGGGAGCTTAATTGATGGGCTGCTCTTGATTTCTGATTGGCCAGCGCCAGCTGAGAAAAGCTATGTGATCAGTCCAGTTCTGAAGAGAGTTCCGTTCATTCAATTCTGGAGGTTCTGTCAGTTGGAACCATTCTGAAGGCAATCATTTGGTTCCTGACAGAGTTTGGAGTCAGTGAGTCTGACAGGAAAAGTCAGACAGGTTCACTTTAGAATGAAGGAAAAAGTCTCCTTTGCCTTTACTATAGTATTCCTATCCTGAGGAAGAATTATCAAAGATTTCAGGTTTTCATGGCTGGTAACATCATTAGGGTTTGTAGAATCTTCGGGATCAAGTGCCGTGTTCTCAATGCACAGCAGCCAAGAAGGTCTGAGCGCCTGCTCCGGCTGCAACGCCACTGAGGATGTTCTCCGCAGCTGAGAACGAAATGTCTGGAAGGAAAACTTTCTCCAGTAGAACACGGCACTTGATCCCGAAAGATTCTACAAACCCTAATGAGGAAGAATTCTTTAGCAGAATTCAGAGTCTAAGTGTCAGCCTAAGCTGAAGTATGCTTTACACTGACACTTGAACTGGGATGGTGATTTGGCAAAAGTGATGTTCTCAAAGAGCAGTTCTCAAAGAGCTCTGTCAGCCCCACCTAGCTCCCAGGGTGTCTGTTGTGGGGACAGGAAGGGAAGGTGATTATAAACCGCTTCGAGACTCCTTTGAGTAGTGAAGGGCAGGGTATAAAACCACTTCTTCTTCCTTTCTTCTTCTTTTCATAGGCCTACTTTTATTTTATATTGCATAAATCCCTTTGTTCTAACAGTTGTAATACTGAAGTCTTGATGTCATTAGTGGCCTGTTTGATCTGACTGAAAATAAAAAGATAAATGTGTTTATTTAAAACGTTGTTGAAAATGGAATTAAAAGAGTCTGAGGACAGTGCTCTCCAACAGAAATGTTAGTTTTAAGATCTGATGATTGCAGGCCTGTGAAGTTACATTAACTTATCAGGATGGAAACCTTGCTTACGTCTGTTAACCATTGTGTGGCTAACCTTCAGATAAGTAGCTTTGGTGCTGCTTTTTCTTTTATGTTGTTTGATTGCTGGACTTCCCATTTCAAAGGTAGTAGCAGACTTTCCTCTCCCACCCCCTTTCAGTTCACTTAAAGAGATTGGAATCCACCCATAGCTGTGACAAAGGGAGCTTTGACACTCCAAAGCTGATAACTAAGAAATCTGGTTGGGCTCTAAGGTGCTACTGGACTTGAATCTAGCTGTTCTGCTGCAGGTCAATATGGCTACCCGCTGATACTAGTCCATAGGTTTGTGTGTGAGCCCAAGTACTAGTTCGTGAGCATATAACAAAAATTTAACACACCGATCCCTAAACTCTGTCAGATCCCACCTGTGGGTCACAGGATCTTTCTGAATATGTTGTCAGCATAAAAAAAAAAGTATGTGTTTGAATTCTATATCAGGTGAATTTCCCAACATTATCATATAATCATTTATTCCATGGACCTTGAAAGACTTGGATAGAGTGTTTAAATATATTATTGTTTGTGAAGTGATTCTCGAATGGGATTAAAACCAAAAACCAAAACCTGATATTGTCAGACAGTCAGACATAACCTTTATTGGCATAACAGAAAAGAAAAACAAGGTCCAAAGGAATTTCAAAATGGGACATGCAAACCACAGTAATCTGCAAGCCCAACTAGCATGGGAATACAATGTTACATGCAAAACTTACTAAGAAAAGTGGGGCAAGGTATTTCCCTACCTGGCTCCATTTTTAATTTCTTTCTTATTCACTGTTAGGGCCAGAATTTCTGCAACCTGCTCAGTAATTGAGGAACATCTGTCAGCCAACAAAAACTCTATCCTTTTGTTTGTCACCAAGTTGAGGGTTAAGAGGAGAGGTTTGATCAGGCGCCGTTGGTGCTGGGAAAGTAACGGGCAGTCTAGTAGAATGTGCTGTATAGAGTCATGTTCTCTACCACATCTGCACTGTCTCTGTTCATAAGGGATACCCTTATATATACCAGCGACCATGGACAATGGAAATATGTTGAGTCTGGCCAACATAAAAGCTCGGCGTTGATGTGGGCTTATTAGATTTGAGAAGCACTGAGCCATGCAAATTTGGGAAGGGGGAAGGTCCAAGAAGCAGGGTGAGCATGTACCTCCTTGCTTCAGCAGTTGTTAATTGGGAGTCAGTATCCAGTATTCTCCTGCGGATCAAGTGAAATATGTTTCACTGCAGTTTGTCAATGAATCTAGATCGATACCAATTGATTTAATTTTCCCGAGTACTGAACCATTTAGGCGTAAAAGGGTCTGCAAATAAAAGAGAAATCAGACTGTTGGGTAAGGGATGGAAATGAAGGTGGAACCAGTATTTGATTGTGGTAATCCAGATTCTAGACTCTACTGTGTAGAGACCCAGTTCAGCACACAGGGTGGGATAATGCACTAAGTTGAGAATGCCCAGGATGCAGCTTAAAAAAGAAGCTGTGGTTTTTTCGGTGTTTTTGCTGAAACATTGAAACCACACAAGGATCCCATAGAGTAGCTGAGAGAGTAGTGTGGTTCAAAAAATTCGCAAAGCGGCTGGGACAAATTGATTGCCTTTTTGATAATGGAAATGAGTTAACGCCGATAGCTTGTTCTTGGCCATAAGAAGGGCTTGATCATGATGCATGCACCATTTCAAATTATAATGGAAAAGAACTTCCAAGTACCTAAAAGATTTAACTTGGTCAATGCATCTGCCATTAATTTTCCAGGTATGCTGTTTCCATGATTTGGAGAACAGCAGGATTTTGGTCTTATCATAGTTGATGGATAAGGAGTTCTGAGTGCAGTATGAAATAAAAGATGACAAAGAATGTATTAATCCCTTTGGTGAGGGAGAAGACAGCAGCATCGTCGGCAAAACCTGATATTCTTATATTGGGAACAACAATGTAGCTTTCCCCCACAAATACCAAAACCCAGATGTTTCCTTCTACAGGGATAGCAACGTTAAAATAATCAGTTTTCAGGGATTTTAGGAGCTGAAGGGTATTTAAGGCATTTGGAGAACAGCAGGATTTTGGTCTTATCATAGTTGATGGATAAGGAGTTCTGGGTGCAGTATCAAATAAAAGATGACAAAGAACGCATTAATCCCTTTGGTGAGGGATAAGACAGCAGCATCGTCGGCAAAACCTGATATTCTTTTATTGGGAACAACAGTGTAGCTTTCCCCCACAAATACCAAAACCCAGATGTTTCCTTCTACAGGGATGGCAATGTTAAAATAATTAGTTTTCAGGGATTTTAGGAGCTGAAGGGTATTTAAGGCATTTACATACACAGTCTTTTCTATTCATAGAATACCCAAGGTGATTTATAGCAATAAACACAATTTCCAAACCATTAATTCAATTTAAAGAATGATACTGTTATGTCTGGAGCAGGTTTGTAGAAAGAAAACCTCTTCCCAGAAGTATGACCTTACTCTAATTTCTTAAGTTTTTTAAAAAAGTTCTTAGAAGACTAAGGGCTTCATAGTATTGCATTTCCCTTATTGAAACCTAAAAAAATTGTAGTAGTATTCTTCAATGTCTGCTTATGAGTACTGCTTCCATGGAACCATATTTATTTATTTAAAATATATTTATTAGCCTCCTTTCTTCCTTATGGAGCTCAAGGTGGCTTACAGCATAGAACACATAAAATGCATTTAAAACTATAAAAACAACAATTTTAAAATAACAAATCAGGACTGCTAATAAGCTTAACTAGATACACTCCAAAACAAAACCATCTTCAACTGCCTCCTAAAGATCGAAAGTAAAGGGCCATGGCACCTCTCTTGGGAAGTTGTTCCTTAATCTTGAGGCTGCCACTGAAAAAGCCCTCTCTTGTGTATCCATCAAACAGAATGGGTCAGTCAAGACAGCTTCTCCCTATGATCTTAATTTCTAGGCAGGAACATATGGGAGAAGCTGGTCCTTTAGATACCCCTGTCTCAAACCCTATAGGGCTAAGGTCAAGACAGGTTAAGACGGATAAAAGGAAGTACTTCTTCACCCAAAGGGTGATTAACATGTGGAATTCACTGCCACAGGAGGTGGTGGCGGCCACAAGTATAGCCACCTTCAAGAGGGGTTTAGATAAAAATATGGAGCACAGGTCCATCAGTGGCTATTAGCCACAGTGTATGGAGCACAGGTCCATCAGTGGCTATTAGCCACAGTGTATGGAGCACAGGTCCATCAGTGGCTATTAGCCACAGTGTATGTGTGTATATAACATTTTTTGCCACTGTGTGACACAGAGTGTTGGACTTGATGGGCCGTTGGCCTGATCCAACATGGCTTCTCTTATGTTCTTATGTTCTTACTAACACCTTAAATTGGGATCAAGAGTGGGTTGGTAGCCAGAATAATTATTGTAATATTGGGGTTATGTGCTCCTGATAGCTGGCCCCGTCCATCAGTCTATCTCTGTAGCATTCTGCACTAACTGCAGCCTCCAAATACTCCAAAGGGAGCCCCAAATAGAGTACATCACAGAAGTCCAGCTTAGATAAAGTATAGATCACTGTGGCTAAAAACTGGGCAAAAGCACTCCAAACCACCACAGCCCCCTGGATTTCTAAGTGACAGCTGTGTCAAGTTGCACTACCAAGCAATGAACCTGGCTTTTCAAGGGAACTACAACCCTATCAAAGACAGGAGAGATCTGAAGTCCCAGATGTGTATTTCTACTATCCCAGAAAACCTCTATCTTGTCAGGATTAGGAACTATTATTTTTCAACAAGGAGATCATCACTAGAGCTGAAAAGAATTTTATTTTGTCCTTGTACTTATACTGATAAGTGTTAATTTATATTTTTATGGTTTCAACTGCTGCCTCAACTCACCAGAGAAAGAAAGACAGAATATAAATATTTGAATAAATAAACATATGCACACTGCCATTGCAGCCCCTATCATTTAGTTTAGTGTTTGCCTCCTGAGTAAGTCCCCAGTGTGTCTTAGTAACTGTCCATGGAGCAAAGTGCTGATGAATTTGTATGAAACTTCAAGAAGGGTTATTTCTTATCCGTTGCCTGGTGTTAATATTCTACACAAAGTACTCTTCTTATCTTGGCTTTCATAAATTGACACAGCCTATAAAAGAACTGATGTCTCCATATGACTTTCCTCAATCCACCAACTAAAACTAGTTTGGATAAAAAGCCCTAAGCATGGACAAATAGCACAGAACCTAGCTAGTTTAAAGTGTTATGTCAGAAAACCACTAGGGTTTTTTTAAATTTTGTATGTGTATGCATGTGCACCTGGAGGTCATGGTGACCTCTGATGACTAACCTTCACTGGGGGCATGGAGGATATTCAGAGAAGTGGCTGAGTATGGAGGCTCAGGTAACAGCCACTGTCAAATCCGCATTTTATCATCTTAGATAAGCAGCTGGCTTCATACCTAGAGCTCAGCGACTTGGCAACAGTGATCCATGCAATGATCACCTCAAGAATTGACTACTGTAATGCCCTCTACATGGGGCTGCCCTTGACTCAAATTTGGAGGCTGCAACTGGTGCAAAATGCAACAGACAGGTTGTTAATGGAGCTGTCTGTATGGGTGCACATTCAAACTGTGCTGGAAACATTGCACTGGTTGCCTGTGGCCTTCCGGATTTGCTTCAAGGTGCTGGTCATAACCTTTAAAGCCCTATATGGCCTGGGACTACCTGCCTACCTTTGGAACCCCCTTTCCCCATATGTGCCCCAGAGAGCACTCCATTCAGGGTCTCAAAATCTCCTTAAGATCCCCGGACCGAAAGAGGCTTGACTGTCCAGCACTAGAGCCAGTGCGTTCTCAGTAATAGCCCCTGCTTTGTGGAATGCCCTCCCCGAAGACATCAGGGCCCTGTGGGACCTGCCACAGTTCCACAGGGCCTGTAAGACCGAATTATTTAAACTTGCTTTTAACAGTTGAAGGGAGGTAGCTATTACTCCATAGCATTGACAACCCCACTGAATTTTATAACTGAAACAAGAACATCAGAGAAATTAGAAATGCACATCTTGGTTTTAGGATTGTAAATTGTATGAATGACTTTATTATGTATTTTGTCTTTAATGCTTATGTGGTTTAATTTGTTGTTTGTTAGCCGCCCTGAGCCCGTCAGGGGAGGGCGGGATATAAATTTGATAAAATGAAATAAAAATAAATAAAATAAAATAAAGCCTGCCTCTGCCTCCTGACTTCTGGTCTCCCACCCAAGTACTTGCCAGAGTTGACCCTGCTTAGCTTCCAAGATCCATCAAGATCAGGCTATGCAGGTGAGGGCTGAAAATCACTAGTTTTAAACTGAAATGCTGAACTGGTAGTCAAAAGCAAAAGAGACTAAATATGAACATTGCCACTACTATACAGGAAAGAAAGGAAATGAATTAAGGAAATAAGAGAACTATTATGAATCTCAAAAGCTGAAGATTAACATTACTACTTCTTTTTTGAAGTTCTGAAGTGAGCAGTGACTCACAAAAGCTCATATCCTAGCACAAATTTTGTTAGTCTTTAAGGTGCTACTGGACTCTTACTCTTTTCTACTGCTACAGACAGACTACCATGGCTAGCCATCTTGATTACTACTTCATGATTTTTTTTTGGGGGGGGGCGGAATTCCCTAAGATGCTTCTTGATCACAAAAACCTCTCATCTGAAGCAATAAACATCTCTTGTGTGTTCCTCCTCATCTGTTTGTGAGTACTCAGATCTGAAACACTGAATAAACAAGTACTGTTTGTTCTTGCATAAAGTTGCTTAATGTATTCTACTTCTAGTAGCTGAATTTGAAGAAAATTTGAAACTGAAGATGTCTGGGAGTGATGATACTGAGGGCATCACATGGAAGAGATGTGGAGATCATTCCCAAATACTTTCTCACTGTATCTTTCATAAGTCAAGTTCCTGTTGAATTTTGCTAATGCTTAAAAGTCTGGTTCTGACATTCACAAGATATGTATTTGAAAGACAAAAGGCAAAGGTTTATTTTAATACAAAAAAGCAGAAAAAGTGTAGAGTGAAATTTCAGTGTCCCAACTAAATGCTGTTTTTTAATTGCAGACTTCTTCAACATTTAAAGACATTTGAGATGAAATATTCTGAACAACTTTCAAGATAATGTGTGGAGGATCCTGACTTCAAAGACAGCTGTCCTTCCTATATTTTTTATCCAAGCCTTGTTGCTGGAGAGAGAGGAAGTGAAATACCTGGGCCTTGCTTTACAACTGTACCTATCATCTCCAATTCATATGCACTCCAGCACCCCTATTAGTTCTTTGTTCTCCTTCACTAGCCCAGCAGTAAAGAGACTGCTAGGCTGGAAGCAAGGAGATGAAGAGGAGAAGTGGGCAGAAAAAGCTGTTGATTCCTTGGTAAAGAAGCTGAAGAAAAAGAAAGGTGCCATGGAGGAGCTGGAGAAGGCACTGAGCTGTCCTGGACAGCCCAGTAAGTGTGTCACAATCCCACGGTCTTTGGATGGGAGATTACAGGTATCTCATCGTAAAGGTCTGCCACATGTCATTTACTGCAGAGTGTGGCGGTGGCCTGATTTACAGTCTCATCATGAATTAAAGCCCTTGGAATGTTGTGAATTCCCCTTTGGCTCCAAGCAGAAAGAAGTGTGCATTAATCCCTACCATTATCGGCGGGTGGAAACCCCAGGTAAGTAAATCGTCTACAGATCATTTCAGTCAAGGTGATCACAGCAGTGGGTGTCACATAACAGACTGTACCTCCTACTCCATTAACAGGAAAGAGGTTTTACTAATGCAGGATAAAAACATGGTTCATTCAAGCCTTTTAAAGGCTTATTCCAGCAGTCATACAAGAAGTGCATTACAGAATAGTAATGAAAAAAAAATCCAGTGTTGCTAACTTCTGGCAGTTTGAAGCTTAGTTATTCCTAAATATAAGACTACATATAAGAGATAGCAGCCACTGAAATGAATCCTGCCTAATTTTCACTGATGTGTGTGTGTGATTTTTGCTGATCCCACCACCCATACACACACTGCAGACTTCCAACTTATGCTGTTCTAGAAGAGGAGAGTACTCCATCCTTCAGGAGTGGCCTTTGTGGCTTCAGTGGGAGGGAGGAGAAAAGAGTCATATACTGCAGATGGAGCTCCTTCCATCAGTGGTAATTTTCAGTAGTATCCCAGTCCAAACCATGGTTAGTATGATGGGAATGGGAGTTGACCATATCTGGGCAGAGTCTGTAAGATAAAGTGTTTGCTTTCTTATAGGCACTACTTGCAATTCAACTTTACTGTGCAATTGACATGGCTTCTGCAAGTTGGTAATTATCCAGCACACATCAATTCTGCTTTGAATTCTGTAAAGACATGATCACTTCTCCCACAAGTTCAGCTTATCCCGATGCACTTCATTTTGAACTGTCTTTTTAAAAAGCTAAATTACACCATTTATGTCCACCCAGTATTGGGACTTAGGAAGTTGGTTGTGCAATTTGTACAATATTTTTTTTAAGCAACTGTGATTTTGGGTGCTTCAAATGCAGGCTAAACAATAAACACCCATTCTTCATTTGCTTTATATGCCTCTCTCATAGCCTTTCTTATATTTGTCCTTGTCCAAGGTGCTGAAGTTTTGGCTGGTTTTAGTTTCCCACTGAATTTATGCTTGACTGCCCCAAGGCTTGTACCTATTTGTTGTGTGATTGCTAGTGATCTTTGTAATAGCAAATTAGGTTCAGCCATCTGGGTTGTGGTAGATACATGAAAGTGTTTTATGAGCTAAGTGATGGCTGCATAGTGGTACACACCTGTAGGATACAGGTTTGGCACTTCACTGTGTTTCATCTTTAGCATGTGCAAGCATATTATGCAAATATGCCCACCCAGCTTGCCACTGATTTGGAGCCAACATTCACAACCTGTCTAGTACTTCTTGTGTAGCAACAAAACCTGTGTTGGCTATGTGAACAGGCCCCATCTCTGTACACTGGTGGCTGCTTGACCCAATTTTACAAAAACTAGTCACAAATCAGATTCAAGAAATTTGAAAGGCAGTTAATGTGAAAAAGAGCCATTATTTTGATGGTGCTAAAGCAGAGTTTCAGAAATTCTTATTACTTTGCCCCCCCCCCCCCATCCTTGCTACTTTATATTTCTCTTACTGTTGATTATTTTTGTGGGCAGGGGAAACATAAGTTGCAAATTAAAATTTTTCTCCTGTTCTGATTATTTTACTGCTGCTTTCCAAAGCAGACACATCTGATTTTCATATTCATTTTAGTACTAAATGGAAGCCATGAGATTGTGGGCTCTCCTTCTTTGGAGGTTTTTGAACAGAGGCTAGATGGCCATCTGACAGTAATTCTGATTCTGTGAACGTAGGCGGATCACGAGAAGGAGGGCAGGAAGGTTGCATCAGTGCTTAGTTCTCATGGCCCATTCTTACATGCCCAGGGAAATGCTGTTTGCCACTTTGGGGTTAGGCAGCAATTTTTCTCCAGGCCAGTTTTATCAGGGATCCGGGAGAGGGTGTTTTTTTTTTGCCATCTTCTTTTTTGGCGGGAGGTAGTTGTGAATTTCCTGCATTGTACAGGGAGTTGGACTAGATGAACCTGGAGGTCCTTCCAACTCCATGATTCCAGATCCTGATTGGTGTATCCCAAAGCCGTTTACATGTAACAAGTCTTTTGTGGGAATCTTGTTGAACTGTAATATAAGTTTCTATCTTGGAAATACTGAATGTTATAATTAGTCTTTGCACAGACATTTTCTCTTGAATGATTAATATTGGTTGGAAAGATTAAATAAACATCCTAATATTTTTTGATAAATCTTCTTGTAGGTCAAATGTATGACATACGATAGCTGGGAAAGGAAGAAGTCTGTTTTATATTTTTTTTATTTTAGTTGTAAGGGATGGGACTTTAAAATAATAGTAATTCGGGCTGTTGACAGTGGCTTCTGCAGGTTTCTTCCTGGCTTCACTGAGTCAGCTACTGTGATAGGAGTGATGCCACTATTCCCTGGAATCATGTAGGGGTAAGAGGGTCTTTAATTGTAGCTTCAGTTGGTTCTACTCATGAGAAAACCTACTGTGAAGAACAAGAGACTAAGCATCTTCTTCACAAATAGATTTCATGCCTGTGTCTGTCTGAGAGAGAGACTCGAGGGAGGGGTCTGGAAACATGAAACTAGGTGTGGGGAGAAAATGAAGAAATGATTGGAAGATGCTGGCTGGGAGATGGGGTAGGGAATCTGTGAGTTCATAGGTCTCTTCTTGTGGAATTCCTACTGCATTTCGTTTCTTTACTCTGAGTTAACATGTTGATGTCAACATTCCAGGAATAGTGTAAGAAGGATGATGTGGGCCTTCTTTTTCTTGTTCTAGTATTGCCTCCAGTGTTGGTTCCAAGACATAGTGAGTTTAACCCACATCTCAGCCTCCTTGCCAAATTCCGGAACACGTCTCTTCACAGTGAGCCTCTGATGCCTCACAATGCAACCTATCCTGATTCTTTCCAGCAGCCTCCCTGCACTCCCTTTCCAGCATCACCCAATATGTTCTCTCAGTCACCTAACAGCGCAAGCTACCCAGACTCTCCAGGAAGCTCTTCTGCACCAGGAAGTCCTTATCAAGTCACAGGTATGGGAAAACCTCAAGACACGGACACCTTTTCTAGTACCCAATGCTTTTTTCAGAGAGCAAGGAAATTCGCTAAATTTTCAATGAAGAAAATTACTCCAGTGTTTCAAGCACATGACAATTGTTTTACTATGATACTTGGAGGTGAAAGGGGCTTTCAGAGATTTAGGAGAAGTAGGCAGCCTGGGAATCATAACTGCATTGGAACTCTTGTGGTACCATCACCATACTCTGTGTGTGCGCAGAAATTTGTCTAATCCCACTTTTAAAGCCATCTAAGTACTTGTGGTCATCCCTAGACAGACACTGACACAGTGTGGCAGGATGGTCCATACTGCGCATTGTATGAAATGGTAATTCTTTTTGTCCATTCTTAATAATCTACCAGACAATGAAATGTTATAGTAGTATATGACAAAGGAATCTCCTCCACCTTCTGTACCTACCAGTCATATTTTTAAAACACTTTTCATCTAACCCCAAGTAATCTTTGTTTCTAAAGCAAGATGCCCCAGACACTTTGCCTTTCTTCATAAGAAAGAATCTAGATTTTGCTGCAATATTTCTTTTTTTAAAGAGAACCTATTGTCAGTTTGGTATAGTGGTTAAAAGTGGCGGACTCTAATCTCCATTCCTCTGCATGCAGCTGCTGGGTGGCTTTGAGTCAGTCGCCGTTCTCTCAAGAGCAGTTCTCTCAAAGTCCTTTCAGCCCCACCTACCTCACAGGGTGATTGTTTTGAGGAGGGGAAGGGAAGGAGATTGTAAGCCACTCTTATTCTCTGAGTGAAGGGTGGGGTATAAATCCAATCTCCTCCTCCTTCTTCCCCCCTCTCTACCTTTACAAGTGCTGAAATAGCCACTGCATGTGAGCATGTAGCTATTTTGCTACTTAAAGGCAGACAGGGTAGGGAAGACTACAAAAGAATACCTCAGCCTGCCCCACCTTGCAGGCTCTCATAGCTTTAAAACAGTGGGGTGGACAGGACTTCATCTTGTCATGTCTATTTGGCTGTGAGTCACAGCCCCAAACCCTTGGTGAATGCCATAGGGTCCCACAAATTTGTTAATTGACCACTTCGTTCTAAAACTTTCTCCCATGTTGCCTCTGTTTGATAATAAAGGAAGCAGATAAACTGATATTTAGAAATGCCATGTTATTGCTATTTACTTACTTAATTCATATATTTTTGTTCCATTCTTTGTTTTAAAAATTATCAAGAATCTCAGAGGTATGAACTTCATATATAGATGCTGGTTTCACCCAGTTCTTTTGCTGAATCAGCCATAACCTAGACATTAAGAAAAAGCAGAAGAACCAGTGCTGTGTTTTAAGCCCTTCTCTAGTGAATGCATATGCTGGTCTTCTAATAAAGTGTCAAATCCAGTGTCTTTTTGCCTTTCCTCCCAGTTGAAACACCACCTCCTCCTTATCATGCAAGAGAAACACCAGGAAACCACACTGGACGTCCTGTACACCCACCTGCAGAGAGTCAGTTAGTGTTGTCTTTGCCCAATGGAGGTAAATCTGCAGATGAAGAACACAAGCGTATGTAAATATTTGTATTGCTTTCTAGGGAAAGACGTGGACAATGCCTGATTGACAGTCCATTGATTGAAGTACCTAAAATCATTAACAGCAGTGATCCTTAACAACAACAAACTCAAATCTTTTATTCCAAAAGATTCTTTGTGTCGATCTATTGCTTGGTCTGGAATATTTTTAGGATCATACTGTGTGCAGTGGCTTGAAAACTTCAGTGTTAGCTGTTTTTTTGTTTCACAGGACAGATCAAACAGTTCAGTTATTAGGCTGGTAATGAAAGCCCAAGGTAGCAAAACAGACTCCAGTGACCTTTTTAGTTCATTCTCTGTAGGGCTGTAGAGATGAAGAACCTGTCATTTCTATGGTTCACTACAACATCTGGCACCCCTTTAGTCTCTTAAGAAACATTTTTTTAAAATCACCACCCCTGACTCAGACCATTGCTCCAGCTCTAAATAAAAGGTTATGCTTTTGCTAGCCATAGCAAATAAATAATCTCTGAATAGTAATGTGAAGCAGAAAATTTTCCATTGCTGTAGTTTTCTGTGGACAACTAGTGCAAGCATTTTTTTTATAAATGTTTCTTGTTAAAAAAAAAATTAGCAACTTTATGAAAATTCCAGTCAAATTGTACAGGTTTAAAGTCGTAGATGTGTGCCTGTTTACATTAATCAGATATGTTAAAGATCTCCTGTCAAATACTCACTCACACTAAAACACACACATGATATCAAATGAGATTGTCCCAGCACATTAAGGCATGAGAGTATCTCCAATTCATTTTTTTCCTGGAAACCTCGCCTCACTCTCTCTAGTAGAACTACTTGTAGGGATCCAGAGTACTATTATAGACTATGTGATTTATTTCTTTCAAAAGCAACTCCCATGAAACTTCACAAGCTGCTTTCTTAAAACAGTTTATCATGCAGCAGCAGTGGGGCTATTGCTTAGGAAATACAGTTTCATTTCCTCTCCTTATGGAGCAATTATAATGCAAGCTGCATGAGAACTAGGGTGAAGTAGTGGTTAGAGTATCAATCTCGAAGACCCATGTTCGAATCCCAACTCTGCTGTGGAAGCTTAATGGATGACCTTGGGCCAGTCACACAGTCTCAGCCTTACCTGCCTCACAGAGTGGTTGTTGGGAGGATAAAATGGAGAACAATATAAACCACCTTGGGGCCTCCAGAATGGTGAGCTAGAAATTAAATAAATAAATAAAATGGTATATCACGTTTAATCATAAAATGGAGGAGAGGAGAATGGTGTATGCCACTTTGGGTCCCTATTGAGGAAGGAGACAGGGTATAAATAAACAAAGAATTTTTAAAAAGCCATATATCCTACTGGTCAGCGCTGTGTCCTGTGGCAGTGAATTCCCAGTGTGTTCTATGTTGTGTGAAGACCTAGTTCTTTTTTTCTTGCTGCCTCCTTCATTGCAGAGGACTGTGAGAGTTACTTTTGACAAGTGTGACAAACTTTCTCTTTGATCTCCACATCATTTAGTGGCTTCCACTCAGTCCTCTTTTTCTTATTAGATAAAAAGCCTCTATTTAAGCCACTTCTGGTTTTGTGAAGTTTCTTAAGCTTTGGAGAAACTACGATATAAATAAATTATTTAACTGTCTTTTTCTATTTCTCCTCTAATATAAAATTTGACATCTATAGTACATTAGTGAAAACTGTTTCTGCTCGCAAGGGGCAAAGCTCCTGGTTTCTGCTGACTTCTCCCCTCAGTTGTGCCTCCCGCAACCCATGTTGTATTCTGTACCATTCTGGAGGATTCCCCAACAACCGGGAGTTGCTTTTCAAAGGCAGTGAAAAGGTGGAGGTGGGAAATTCCTCTTGTGTGAGCAGAACTCTGTTCCTGCTGCTCTGCCAACCCACTTTTATTGAGTTATGGAGATCCAAACTGCACACAGTGTTTGTAAAATGGATACTTCAGAAATAGTTACTGTGTTCTGAGGGTGTCTGTACACAATAACGAGGAAATTGAGGGGAACATCTAAATTAAGGGGGGCATGCGCATCCATTTTCCTTAACCTTAAAAACTTATTATTATTAACCCATTTGCACATATTCATCTCGTCTGAAAAGAAAACGTGTACATGTGAGAGTTCCTTTTTTGAACAATACAATGGGTTGTATCCAAATAACCGCCAGAATGATGCAGATGATGTCCAGATTCATGGGGACCATACAGACAAAAGGTATCTGGACTGAGATGAGGCAGTGAAGAGGGAGAAATTGCATCCCGCCCCCCCCCCCCCACACACTTATGCTCACTTGCCAAAGATTTTGTTCAATCCCCCCTCCTCACTGCAGTCTTCCAGTTTGTATTACTTTTTATCTATCTGGGTCCTGGGTCCTGCAAATTTATGGATAATCTTTCCAGGAGTCAAAAGGGATTGCTGGAATAACAGGAACATGGTGATATAAAGGTACATCATCCTAGAATTTAGTTGGATACTGCTGCAGGAAGATGGAGAAAGAAGTACTTTTCTTCCTTTCTCACAATGCAAGAACTCAAGGGGCACTCAATGAAAATAATGAGCAGTAGGCATAGAACAGATAAAAAGAAGTACTTTTTCACCCAAAGAGTAATTAACATATGGATTCACTGCTGCAGGAAGTGGTGGTGGCTACAAGCATAGACAGCTTCAAGTGGAGTTTGAATAAACATGGAGAAGAGGTCCGGCAGTGTCTATTAAGCCCCAAAGTATAGTTGGAATACTATGTGTATTGCACTAATATTCTATGTGCTTGTGGAGAGCAACAGTGGGAGTTCTGGCCCCATTGGTTGACCTCCTGATGGCAGCTGAGCTTCAGCCATTGTGTGACACAGAGTGTTGGACTGAATGGGTCATTGCCCTGATCCAGTAGGCCTTCTCTTATGTTCTTATGACTTCCACTGATGGTTGGTGAGATGCATCTCAGTGTCTGGAATCATATTAGCAAGGCAACATCTGTAGGCATAATCACATGATAAACACCTCTAGGCAGCTGTCAGAAATCTGGAGAAGTGGAGGAGTTTGGATACTTGGGATAACTGCTACATGCTACTGATTACCCTCCCAGGTTACAGTTGCCACATGGTAAATTTTCAAGCAGCTACCAAGTGGTTGCAAGTCATCACAATATAGCAAGTAAAGTTTGGAATAACTGAGTTGGAAAATTAGAATTTATCATGGAGGCATCTTCTGATAATGGTCATATTTGTTGTGCTGAAGAGACAGGAACTCTGCTCTTTTCTGGTCACTGTGGGATTTCATTTCAACCTTCTATATTGTCCTTCTAGACTTCCGACCTGTTTGTTATGAAGAGCCGCAGCACTGGTGTTCAGTAGCCTATTATGAACTCAATAACCGAGTAGGGGAGACTTTTCAGGCCTCTTCTCGAAGTATACTTATAGATGGCTTTACAGATCCTTCAAACAATAAGAACAGGTTCTGCCTGGGGCTGCTGTCTAATGTAAACAGGAACTCTACTATAGAAAACACTAGGAGACACATCGGAAAGGGTAAGAGCAAACCCTTCTTCATTGTGAGATGTTTTGAACTGTAATATTATTGTTATGATGATTATCATTGGTTATGAGAAGAAACGGTGCTTGGAAGTAGTATTTGACCCTGATCTCTGTGCAGCTCGTTTTAGCCACATGGCTATTTAGGGTGTGTCTGAAATATTTTCTTCATGGTAAATACTGTACACTTTGCATGGTTCATGAGACTCCTAGGAGAGTTTGTGACTATCTGTTGTGCATAGAATATATAACTTAGTGAGTTGCTCAAGAACTTTGTTCTTCTGTGGTTTGCCAGAATGTCAATGAAAATTCCATTTTGTGTTGGCCATAAAGCCCTTCTCCTTAGTGCGGTGATGTCACAGCAGTCTTCAAGGTAGGAGGGGCTTAGCAGAAATGGAGAGAGGGATAGCAGAGGCCAGAGGAGAAAGATAAGTAGTGAAAGTACCTGGGCCAGCAGCCAAGCCCTGATTTAGAAAATCAGAACCTTTTTAAAAAATGAAAGAAAAGAAAGAAAATCAGAGCTTCAGATAACCTATTCTGATGCTAAGTTGTCTAGTTGGACATGGGTTCTACATAAGCATCTAAGTATCAGATCTGGGAGACCTTGTGCTCATATCCCCAGTCTGCCATGAAAGCTTGTTGGGTGTCTATGAGCTGGTAACACATGCACAGACTAACCTAGATCACAGGGTTGTTGTGAGGATAAAATGGAGGAGACGAGACTGATGGGGGGAAAAGACAGTGTATAAATGAAGTAAATAAAGTATAAGGAGCAAATCAGCTAGGAGCAATTCATTTACTATTCAGAATGCAAGGGCCCTATCTTTTACTCAAGTAATCAAGCTGTTTGAAACTGAAGATGCAGAATGTCTGCACCACAGTTAATAACCCACTCTGTAGTCAGATTCGCATGCCACTTTTAAGTACTGGGCTTGTAGATAGGGTTGCCATTTCCCTTCTGGTAACTGGCGGGGAATAAGGGAAACTTAAAAGAAGATGGTGGGAGACCTAGGCATGCAGCAGAAATTATGTCATCATGCTGCGATGGTGCAGTGATGCTCTGGCATTTGCGCAAAACCCCTGTGGTAAAAATGGCTTCTACCATAGAGTTTTTGCCCAAATATCAGTGTCACCAGTGTCACTGGCATGATGACATGATTTCCTGTGCACCAGAAGTAACATTGTCTGGGCCTTCCTCTTTCTACTGGTAAGTCTCCCCAGTGTAGGGTTGTCAGATTCACGGTCTGGCCAGGGAATCCCCCAATCTTCTGGGCTTCAGCCCACCTCTGGCCAGTGGGGGAAGTCCCACCTCTAAGAGGCCCATCTTGCATCAGTGTGATCGATGCAGTGACATCACTATGCTGGGGACACTGCACATTGACATTCTAGCATTTTGGCCAAAAGCTCCATCATAACCATACAGTTTTGGGCAAAATGCTAGAGTGTTGGTGTGCAATGTCCCCAGCATGATGACATCACTTCTGCGTGACATTTGTGTCCCGCCCCCCCCTTACACTCCTGGATAGCTCCCTCCCATCCCGTACTGCCAGGACAATCAAACTTGGCAACCCTACCCCACAGGCCAACTGATCGGCAGAAGGGGCCAGGACCTGGTGGCAAAGGACTCTTGCTTCTATTGGAGAGCAATCCTATTTGTAGATGTGCCTGTATTTTTATGGTGCCTGTATTTTTTGTGTTCTGTAAAGTACCCTAAAATGCATTAAGCACTGTGCATAGAACACTTTGGAGCTACTGTTTGTTTTTGGTTTTTTAAGAGCAAATAATCTGTGGATGAAGACAGCAAAAAAGTACACATTGTTTCTTTCTCTCACTTTGAAGGTGTTCACCTCTATTATGTTGGAGGAGAGGTATATGCCGAGTGTGTGAGTGACAGTAGCATTTTTGTGCAGAGCCGCAATTGTAATTATCAGCATGGCTTCCACCCAGCTACTGTCTGCAAGATCCCCAGTGGCTGCAGCCTAAAGATTTTCAACAACCAGCTCTTTGCCCAGTTGCTCGCCCAGTCAGTTAATCACGGCTTTGAGGTGGTGTATGAGCTAACCAAGATGTGTACCATCCGGATGAGCTTTGTTAAAGTAAGATTTTTTTTCTTCCAAAGTGAAACTGCACTACCAAATGACATCATTAATCTCTTTTATTGTAGACATATTTTGTTACTTGCAGAGGGTTCTTTTAAAAGTTCTGCCATTAATAAATACAAACAAGCAGCTGGATATAAGAAATGAACCAACTGGTTGCAAACTGTAAATTATCTCAAAGCAAAGAAGCTTGATATCTCCCTGTAATTAAACATCAGCTGTTTCAAATAAAATGTTTGTTAATGATGAAACAAATAGACATTAAAAATAAAATAAAACATACTGTGATCTGCATACTGCAGTTCTCATTTTGGGGTGATTTACAATCTGCAACCAGTTGGCTATGTGCCTACATTCAATTGTTTATAATCTGTTTTGATACTTGCTTAACAATTTGTTTTGTTTTGGATTGGTTGAGAGCAATTTCCCTCTTTTTCATGTGCATTAACAGGTAAAAAATACGCATTTCTGTTGGGTGTCTGAGATGTTGAATGCTGTTGATGCAAGTAAAATATGATCAAAACAGTCATGAAATTAGTGGTATTCTTGGTCTCCATTGTGGAGCGGTGAGTTCCTGCAGTTGCTAGGAGGCAAGCCAGGAGGAATGGCTTCAGTTCCCTTGGGGAAAAGCTGCTGGGTCTGCACATTACTTTAACATAGCGAGAGGCATCATTGATCAAGGAGATAAAAGAAAGCTTGCCAGACATCTAATGTATCACTAACCCAATCATCCACAGAGGGAAGCAGGATTTATTCTAAGGTTTTCTCCCTATTGCAGAAGAAACCAGTGCTACCACAAAAATCTGCAATCCTGTGAATGCTTCCTAAATTTGTTCTGACTGAAAAACGAATAATGTAAAAGAGGGAAGGGGAAATTGGAATGATTCGAGAAATTAAGAGAAAGAGACTGACAGGAATCATAGAATCGTAGAGTTGGAAGGGACCTCCAGGGGCATATAGTCCAACCCCCTGAACAATACAGGAAATTCACAGATATTTCCCACCCCAAACCCCAGTGACCGCTGCTCCATGCCCAGAAGATGGCAAAAAACAACAACAACCCAGGATCACTGGCCAAGCTGACCTGGAGAAAAATTGCTACCTGACCCCAAAGTGACCCCAAAGAAAGGAGGAGAGGATGTGAAAATAAAAGGGTCTAATTTTTATCTTTGGGAGTATGTCTCCCGGAACTGGTAGAGAGCCTTTTAGAAATCAGGTACTGATTTCTGGTTGAAGTGACTGCATTAGAAGGCTGGGAATTCAGACAATCTTGTGTCTTATTGATAATGCTCAAAATGCACAAACATTTTTACATCTCTATCACTCATTGCGTCTCCAGGATTCTCTTTGGCCACATTCAGTTTATAAGGCAGTCTGCTGGGCTAGGCTGGGCCTGGCTGATTTGAGGTCTGATTTGAAATGTTGAACTCCAGTCATGTGATACATGAGTTCTGACAGAGGTAGATCAAAATGTATACTGACAAACAAGAACAACAACGCTGCAAAGAAGCCTGGGAATTGTAGCATGACTTGTGGCCTATACTATAATTCCTGCTGTTGTGCTTGAGAGCAGATAGTAAAGTTAGATTTGGAGGTAGAGTCTACACAAAGAGCTGGAAATCTAGTAGGCCTGTTCTGTACTGAGGTGCTTGCTGAGAAGGAAGAAATCCATTGAAGGGCTGTTAAGAAGAACTGTGGGTTTGGAGACAGTAGTTTACAGGCTGCTAGAGTGAAGCTCCGTCTTCATCAAACATCTTTGGAGTCTCCTACTGATTAGGTCAAGTATCAGGATTGTTTATAAGGATACAATTAGATAGAAGGGAGGGGAAAACAGTTGGTCCGTTTTCTTTTAACCCACTTTTTCAGTAGTTGTTAATCCCTTGTATAGCCTTCCTACCTAAAATTTCTTTTTGGTGCCAGTTATACTGTTTTGTACCAGAATGAAAAAAAACATCAATCCTAGACTGCTAGTGCAAGACCAAACTCTCTGAAGTGCTGGCTTCTACCTTCCAACCTACACCACCTTTGCTAGCTCACACACCTCTTGCACCACTTGCTGGCACTTCACTCACCACTACACTCTTATCTGCACCTGCTGATGAACCTCTAGTGTTTGCTGATGTATATACACTTACTGCTGCACAACGAATGCTCCTTCATCTGCCAATGATCAAGAAGAAATTGGGGCACTCACACTGTTGTTGGAGATGCTGAAAGCAATACATCCAAGCCAACTATGTCTGGTTGTGGAATGTCAGATCAAACGGGTGTTATGAAACCAGCTTTCAAATTAGACAACACCTTTGAACATTTTAATCTAAATGTCCAACACTACATTTGATGTAGAACATGTTTCCTGACACAGTAAAATTATTTTCCAGATTATTCCGGTGCCTTCCATTGAAAAAGAATGTGACAGTAATATTTACAGGACTGGACAATTCAAAAACATTTGGAATGATCCTATTACACTGAAAGCACTAAAGCAGGAGCGGCCAACGGTAGCTCTCCGGTAGCTCTGGCCATGCTGGCTGGGGCTGATGGGAGTTGTAGGCAAAAAACATCTGGAGAGCTACCGTTGGCCACCCCTGCGCTAAAGCACTGCACCTGTCAACCTTGACACCTGTTGAGACATCACATATTTCTCACATCTATGAGAAAGGCATTATGAAATGAAATGAAAAACTGGCAGAAAAGTTGGTGGCCTCTTCTTGCACACAGGAAGATACAGAGAAACTGACTCTGAGTGCATGTTCATTTCCTGCAAGAGTAGTTGTGAGTAGGTTCGTCTCTGTTTTTCCCTCTAATACTGCAGAAGTGGCACACAAGACTGAGATGGACTTTCAGTACTTCTCCAAATGCTGACAAGGAATTTCTGCAGTGCACTGTAGAAAGTGACAGTGACAGCTTCGTTAAGACATTGACTAGAGATACATTGGTCCCTATGGACCAAACCAGAATCAACAATGTTTATGTCATGGTGAAAATCATTACAAGATTTGGCAATGAAAAGCAGTATTTTCTAGGTGCCAGTGAACTCTAGCCATGGTGCAGGAGAAGTCTGAATACAGTTGAGAATGCCAGCCACAGCACAGTTAGATCAAAACCAGCTAGACATATCCTCATGCATGTATACTACTTGGTCACAGATGGAGCATCTCTCAACACAGGTGATAAGGCAGGTTTTTGGACTCTCTGACAGGAAAGATGGTGCTGTTTGTAATAAAGTCATATTGATTCACTTGTTGAGTTGCTGAATCAGCACGCTGAAGTTGATGCTGATATGTTGCTGATTATGAAGCCATTTCTAGTTTGCAGCCTTCAGTAAACCTGGAAGCAGTTCACAAGTTGCCAGGTATGGACCCTGAACTTGTGGAACTTTCACTTTCAACTTGAAAACATTGATGAAGTTTGTAAGATGACATTGTCCTGTTTGGTCAGTTTTTCTTGCGTTATTCAAATAGAGAACTGTGGCCATTCTCATGGCACATATTCTAGCAGCAAAGCCTCATAATGCTGATGTTGTACATCTCATCAGTACAAATGTCATACTGAAGTCCATAAACAGAAACAGAATCTCTATTGAGTCAGAAAATGAATACCTCTACATTTATCACAATATGCTATGACTGAATGGGATCCAAGGGCATCAGTGCTTTTATGGATGAATAAACAAGAACACAGAATGAAAGACACAGATAAAGCAAGAGCCCAGATGTGGTTTATAGGAATTTTCTCAGAGACTTGCAAGCAATATTGCTCACCTCACCCTGTCCCAAATGGTGATGATCTAGCCATCTTGAATCAAAGGAGATTTTGACATGACACATGACACAGTGGGGGGGGGCAGGATTTCCTTTTCTGTGTTTGTATTGCTGTGTAAATGCTGCATTTATAAAGTGTTTCATTTTCAAACTTCATGTGAGCTGATTAGTCTCAAGTAGTTAGTCCCATTAATACAATGTTAATATATGGTTATGAAGACTGAGGTAACCGTAATCATCTTAATTTTCTATTTCTTTACATTTTTTTCGTATCCATCTGTCTTAAAAAATAATTGTGTTCTTTTTTAAAGCCCATATTGCCAACTGCACAAAAGTATTTCTCACTGTACATTTTATATTCCTGCTGCACAAAATGTGGCCTATTGGAGGGGGGGAAACACAAGATTTCGAGTGCTGTAAGATAATTTGCTGGGCAACCAAGTCTGTCCTATGAACCCATAATGTGTGATGATTGGGAAGTGCTGATAAAGCTGGGATGTAGCCTGTGATTAGATTATTAGGTGTGAGGAGGCACAGTTTGGGATATAATTCACTATACAACATCTTTCCAGAAGCGTGTGGCTTTGAGGCATCCCCAGAGCATGTGGACAAGATTGTTTGTAGGTGTCTGACTAAATCTAAGAGGATACCAGTGTATTTATATAAGAGATTTTATGCATTTTTATTTATTTATGAGTGAGCTTTAATCACAAATCCAGGGTAGCAGCTTTAATGGATTTAAACGCATATTCATTGGGATAAATGGGTTGGAGTATTCACTTTCAAGTTCCACTGGGGCTGGGAGAATCTAGATTGTGTTTTGTTTGACTTCTTAAAAGTTGTAAATAATTATAATAATCTAGGGAGAATTTCTGAGGACTGGACTAGAGAAAGGTCAATAGAGTGCCACCCTAGTAGCTCAATTACAAAAGAATAAATGAAGCAATGATTTAAACCCAAGGTTGCCTATTTACATAGGGGATAGAGCTGGGTCATTTTTAGTGAGCCTTTTGGGATGTTTTCTACTCTGAAACTAGAGTCCAATATTTCACATTGAAGAGCAAGAAGGCTGAGTGTTTTTGATGCAGATTATGGAGATTAAAGCCTCCTGCTGGTGGCAAGAGGGAAGGCAGCACACTATAGGCCGATCTTGTCAGATCTCAGAAGCTTAGGTTTGGTACTTGGAAGGAAGACTCTGCAGAGGAAGGCAATGAAAAACTAACTCTGCTCTCATTTGCCTTCAAAATCCCTTGCTGGAGTCACCATAAGTTGGCTGCAATTTCACAGCACTTTGCTCACTATTTCACTGGTAGCTGAAGCTTTTCAGGCCTGCCTGAGGGACCACAAATAAATTTATGGAACAAAATCGCTTTTTGTAAAATCTTTGGGGTGTATGTACTGGAAGACCTCTCAAGACATAAATATGTGAGTAGCATTCAGTTTAAGCGTGCTAATTCTTCCCCAGACACTCATAGTTAAATCTTGGGAAAGCTGTTCCAGAATCTACTTTGTATTCACTTGAACTAAGGAATTCTTAGAACAATAAGGCCAAGGTATTTGACAGATCCAGCGTCAAAATTAAATAGTGACAGATTGTGAATATCCAATGAAATGGGTCCTCTCATGCCTTCCAGGGGATGAGATTGATCACAGTTAATGGGGATATCTCTTTAAATTCAGTGATGAGGTTTGGTAGTTTGTGTAATGATTGCTCAGGATCAGACAGCAGAACTAGTACACCATCTGCACATAAGATGAGCCTGAATTTCAGTGTCCCATTCCCATTGATTGCCAGATGGCACATGCCATGGGCTCTATAGCCAACATGTTATGGTGGTTATAAGCAGTGGACTCTAATCTGGAGACTGGGTTTGATTCCCCACTCTTCCACATGAAGCCTGCTGGGTGACCTTGGGCCAGTCACAGTTCTCCCAAAACTCTTTCAGCCCCACCTACCTCACAAGGTGTCTGTTGTGGGGAGAGGAAGGGAAGGGTGATTGTAAGCCACTTTGAGACTTCTTAAGATAGATGTGACATACAAGTAAGACCCTATCAAAGCAGGGCAGTAGCTGGAGATAGCATACAACATGACTGGGGAGGAAGGGACTGGAAATGACAAATCAGGAATGCAAAAGCAGACTGGCTAGCTGGCTTTGATGAAGTGGGGGAGGTTGCTGGAGTCACAGAAAGGGAGGCATCGAAGAACTGGCTGGGAGAGCATGAAACTGAAGCCTCGCAGAGCTGGATGCTCAGAACTAACTAACGATGCAGAGGGTTTAAAGTATCTGATTATACTTGTGCTGCAATGGCCAAGGAGGAACCTGGGACGGTGGTCTTGCAAGTTTGGCAGACACCCTGGTCTGAGGCCGCTGTCAAGGTCACAGTAGAGAAAGTGGGGTATAAAAACCTACTCTTCCTCAAAAAGAACACTAGAAGTCAAAGGAGGGCAACTCTGACATGTGCCAAAGGAAACAGGAAAACTATATAAGTGGAAACCATTAGTAATTACTCTAGAACAAGGTTCTTTATAAAGGACCTTTAATAAATTCTGACAGGATGACAAAGGACTGTGTTGCATAATACCGAAACTCCCAATTCAACCTGTCAAAGGTCTTCTGTGCATCCAGCAACAGGATCCAACAAAGAATCACGCCAAAGTTCTGAAGAAGCAATAATATCAACCACATGATTAGCATGTTGCCTCTGTAAGACAAATCCTACTGGATTTGGATGGAACAACACATGTAACACATGTTTTAAGGTATATTGCTAGTTGTTGCAAGGATTTTATCATCAGTGTTTAGGAGAGATATTGGCCTGTAGTTAGAGCAGCTAGCTTGAGCAGAACTGTAATAGTTGCTTCATTCATTGATTTTGGCAGAACATCTTGTGCATCTTTTGCAGTCTGAACCAAGAGGGGTACCAGTTGACTGCTGAGGACCTTATACTATTTTACAAGATACCCATATGGCCCAAAGCCTTACTACTTTTCAAATTATTTTTTGTTGTTGGAATCTCAGAATCTATTGGACGAGCTGCCAGAAATTCATGATGTTTCTTGTTCAAAGTTGACAGGTTGCTCAGAAACTTTGAAACAGTCTCTGCATAGGAGACCTGGTCTAGTTTAAAGACTTGAATAAAACTTCCTGAATTGGTCACTAACTGGTTTTGGAGTGGCATGAACTTGTCCAATGTTTATTTGTTCTAGTCTAAAAGCCAGTAATTTGGCTGTTTTTCTGTTGACACGCAATAATGTTGTTTACTACAATAAAAGCAAATTGTTAATTTCATATCTAAGTTTCATCATACTGTTGTAGTTCTCAGAAGTAGAAGCAGAATAAAAATAGATTGTGGCATCTTGTAATTTAGTTTATTGTTTATTCAGCTTTTCAACAGACTTTTTTTGCAAGAGATGGAAGCAATGGTAAATCCCCTTAGATATATGCTTTGGGAGTGTCCCACAAATGGGCCAGGTGACCGTATGAGTAACACTGGTAGATAGGAAGTCTTTATTATGAAGCTCCATTCTCCTTTTCAACCTCATTGTGGAGCATTGTGTTTAGTCATTGTGTTTAATCTCCTTAAGGAAGATCTCCCAGACTATCAGTGAAACAGAAGTGACTTGAAATAACACAGGTACCAATAAAGCAAGAAAGCACTTTAGTTGGAACAAGCCCCTAAAAAGAAAATAGTCCAATTGACAGCAGACAAAATGAGTTTTGAGAAATGTACGTATTAGTCTCAGTCTAAATGTTAAAGTAAAGCACTGTACATCATGCAAATCTTGATGAAGCTTAGGGCTTTGCAGGGGTGATCTACATTGATGAGGTAAAGAAACACCTGCCACTTTTGTCTTAAAGAGGACCCGTCACTATATTATAGTTCCTTCTTGTGATCACAGTGTAATTTCAAGTTCTCTATCATAACAAAGTGGGAAAAGGGCCACCAACACTAGATGCTTATTGCTCAGTACAAATATGAATTGTTTGTTTAAGTAAAAGGCAAATATATCTCCCTTCAGTATGTGTGTGGAATCAAGTACATCCATGTGCAGATTTTTATGTATTAGAATTGCAAATTCCCTAACCTTGCTGGAGTTCCTGGAGGAGTGGGCCTCTCTCACCCATCCCTTAGTGCCTCAATGCATCTGGTCCTTTAAGGTTATATAGTGTTTGCACTTATTAGGGCTTCTCAATACCTTTGGGGAAGGAAAGCTGCATGGTAAAGGCTGATCTCATCAGACCTTTCACTTCTGGGAAAAACCTGGAGTGATGTTATACCTTTCTAGGAATTGCCAGATTCCAGCAATTCCTAGAGAGGGATGACAGCACTTCCGTGTTTTCCCTGGAAGTGACAGTGCACTGTCACATGCCTCCCTGTACTTCTGCTGGTTTCCTGCCAGTAGCCTGTTGGTTGTCACACAGGGCTAATATGCCAAGACTTTAATATTGTTTGGCCCTGCTCTCACCATTCTTTGGGCCCAGTTTTGTGAACAGAACTCGTTTTTCATTATATCATGTCCCTTTGGGACTCACTTGAAAATGTGGAACAAACTATTTCATCTGCCATCCTGGACAACTGCACTGTAAGGAGCTCCAAGGATGCAAATTACTGTGTTAAAAAAGACACACCAAGCACTCCAGTGCCATGTGGCTTATACAGAACAAATACTTACAAAAATGAACCAGAAACTGTTTTCAGACCACCACCAGAGGGGGATGGAGAATCACTTAATGAGACAAGAACTTCACAACGGATCTGATGCTGGTTCAGCGATTGTTTTATTCCAGAAACATCAGATGTACAATATATAAACCTCAAAAGTTATTTTGTATTTTTAGAGCAGATCCAGCAATAACAGTTCCCATGGTGAAGGGGATTTCCCTTTTTAAGTTGGAGTACTTGTAAGCAAAAATTTGTGCAATAAACTGGATTGCAGTGGGTCAGAACCAAAGCACTGCAAAAAGAGTGAAGCTCATGGAACAAGACTTTCCAGCTTGCTTGCTCCTGCTGCAGCCAAATGAGCTACTTGAAATTTTGCTCAAGGTCAGGGAACCCTTGCAGATATCATTGGGGTGAAGTGCGGGTCGATAGTTGAAAGCAGTATTTCCTCTAAGCTCTGCAATGTTGTGAGCAGAAATTTCACTTTATTTATTTAATTCAATGTATAGCTGCCCTTCCAGTAGAACAGACTTGTGAGCAAACAAAGCTAGTGGCATTAAAGTTATGAGTGAATCTACATTTGACTACTGCATAAATTAGTTTTTTAGATTACATCCATAAACTTGTAAAAATATCAGAATAAATTCTTTTCAATTATATTTAAACTATATGTTAAGAATAATTTAAACGTAAGAGAAAACAAATCTGTCAAATCTCACCCAGCCCTTTCCACTATGTTGATAGACCTGGCCTCCAGAGAATAGGTCTACCCACCGCTTTCCACTATATTGGTAGACCTAACATCTGGAGAATGGGTCTACCTGGCCTAGTCCACTATATCAGTAGACCAGGCCTGCACTGACCCTCAGAAAACATATCAGCACTTGCGGGTGGGGAGAATTCTTGCAGTCTACTTTGGGTTTTTGTTTTTTGTGAAATGTAACAACCAGCATTACAGATCAAGTATAACCAGGGGTCGTTTTGTAGAAAAATAGGTGGTGGAGCTCATCCAGAGATTGTTATGCAGCTGCACATACTATTCCATTGACAAGGAGGTGGAACTCTCAGGAGGAGGAGACGGAACTCTCAGAAAGTTCCGAGGAACAATAACAGAGGAGGAACAATCACTGCCAGAATCCTGCCTAACCTAAAAAACAGGAAGTTGCTTAAATATTATCAACCTGTCCAAACAACTTATTTATTAAAACATTTATATCTCACTTTTCCCTGTGACTCAAGACAGTTTGGAAATCATAGTGAAAAGCATAATAGGGGTGGGCAAAAAAAAAAAAAATCCAGCTCCATTTTAGCCTATGGGGGCCGTTATAGTCAATGGGAAGAATCAATCCGGGGGTATCTGGGGTTTTGGGGGGGGTCTGGTTTTTTTTTAGGCAGAGACACCAAATTTGCAGCACAGCTGCTGATGCTGCTCCTCAAGAACCTCCCTGAGTTTCAAAAAGATCGGACCAGGGACTACAATTCTGAGCCTCAAAAAGAAGTGCCTCCATTGTTTCCAGTGGCTGAAATGGTATCTGTGGGCAGAAACAGAAATCTGTGAGCAGCCTTTAAAAAATTGTACCAGCACCCCCTAGCACAACTTAGAGGGATCTGTGGTTGAAAGGTACCCTCTTCCGCCAATGGAATTGCTGTGCCAATAGTGCAATTGCAGCAACCTTAGAGAAGGAGCACGTCTGCTCTCAGCTCTGTATCCTGAGGTGGCTTAGTCACATGGCTGCCTTTGCTTGCTCCTTGCACTTCAATAGTCAATGTGTCTGAAGAGCTCAATATTGTTGGAATTTGTCTGTTGGAAGGCAGAAGAGCTTTACTGCTCCTTCAAGGGTGAATAATCTTGGGGAGAGTTCACCAAACAGATCTGAGCAATCTGGGACCAACATGTCTAAGGGACCATCTCTCTATATACCTCCTGGAGAGCTTTGCACTCAGCTGATCAACATTTACTGGTTATCCCTGGCCCAAAGGATTTCCACTTAGCCTCAGCCAGGGCCAGGGCCTTTTCTATCCTGGCCTGTACCTGGTGGAACATGCTCCCACCTGAGATCAAGCCCTGCAGAACCTACTGTAGTTCCACAGGGCCTGTAAAATGGAGCTGTTCTGCCACAACTTTGGTTGAGGAAGTGGACACCCCCAATTATTTGGCCTCCCTGCTAAAAGCCGCCCTATTCATCCGCCCATGTAGAGTATTGGTATTATTAACTTGGTTGTGACTCCTGTTACCATCTGTCCAGCTCATGGGGTTATACTGTAATGTAATGTGTATTTTGCCATCTTTTAATTGTTTGTTTTTAAGAATTTATTGTATCAATTGGTTTTTAATGCTTATTAATTTCTGATGTTACCTGCCTTGAGCCCCCTTGTGGGAAGGCAGGAAGAGCAGGATTGATTCATTGGGTTTTTAAATCCAACAAATAAAAATAAATCCAACAAATAAATAAAATAAAAATGATTGAAAAGGTTTATTTTTGCATTGATTACAAAAGCTGAAAACACAGTGTATTTCAACAAAAACCATGAACATGGTCAGCTGCGAGTCACTGAAGAGATGTTTAAGTGATGTTCAAGCATGTGTATAAAATTCTTCACAGCCCTGTTAAGTTCCCCACCCATACTGGTTGTGGCAATCCTAGTCATAAACGACTATGCAGTTTTTGCACTGAATGCAAAAGAACTAGACCTTCCTTGATTAGTTAGAGGACAAAATAGCAATCACCTTTTTGATCATTTCTTTGTAGGGCTGGGGAGCAGAATACCATCGGCAGGATGTTACAAGTACGCCGTGCTGGATTGAGATCCACCTCCATGGACCGTTGCAATGGCTAGATAAAGTGCTGACGCAAATGGGTTCTCCGCACAACCCAATCTCTTCTGTTTCCTAAGAATCATTTCTGTAGCCTGTCTGTGGGATGAACACTATTTGCAGGCAGCTGCCGGTAGAATTCTCCCATTGCAGCAACCCTGAATTTCTGTATGTAGCTGTAAATATATGAATGTGTATATACATAGTCTATTATTGGAAGGGTGGTGTTGGTGAATGTTTTATGGTCCATTTTGTGATTATTAATATGGTGCCAGTCTGATCCATTGTATTGCTGTCTGCAGGAAAAAGTTACAGAAATCCAGAGTCAACAGACATGTTTTTGGTTTCAGTAAGGCCAGTGTTTATGTATATTGCTTTAAAAAATTCAAAACTGCACCAACAGAAGCAAACCTCTATAATTTACATAAATTTTGCACGTCCAGTTAAATGGCATGTAAATTCATAAGAACTTTCATGCTAAAGCCAGGCCATGTTTCCTCTAGTTGACATTCTGTTTCCAGCTCCTGCCAGTCAGATGCTTGTGAAAGTCCACATGGCTCTGACCACATCTTTTTTTGTCATTCATACCTGGTGATTGAGGCATGGTGCCTCCAGTTACGCAGATGCCAGTAAACTGTTATGGCTAATGGCACAGATAGATCCATACGCCATGGATCTACTCAGTGTATTGCCTTTTGTGCCATTCGTTTTCCCTCTTTCAATTATGTAGAGTCAAAGCTATGCCTAGCAGTCAAACCCTCTCATCACTGACTCATACACATCTGCAAGATTTCACAAGGTGTTAGTCACATCATTTCAAGTCTGTGTTTGCAATATTTAAAATGAAATCTGAGGTTGGAGAGACATGCTATATTAAATACATGGCTGCCAATTTCAGTGGCACCCAATCATACACCTCTCTTATATTACTTAACATAACCTGAAAGTATAGGAAATTGGTTCCTACCTGAGATCCTACCTACCCTTCTCTGTAATGTCTAGGACAAATTTGTCTTATGTCCTGATGTCGGTATGGTATTTTTCCCCACCAGTGCCATTCATTGGGATAGGGTTAAATACACAGCCACCACTGAAGAAGACAACTGCATATTAAATTCTTCTCTTGATAATGTCAGAATTACTCACATCCTGATGTCAAAGCAGGGTACATTTCCCCACTTCGCCCCATGGTGCTTGCTGGTGGAGGGAGTGAAATGGGTCAGGATGCACCATCCTGTGATATCAGGAGATGGTTAAATTACAACAGATGATCATGCAGCTGCTGTTTCTGGCTGCAGTTGATTATTTATTGTCATATTCCAACCTGAGGTTCTTTGGGTGGTGAGTTCTGCACACAGCATCTGATTCTGCACTGTGTGACTATGGAACATGCATCCCCTTGAATTAGGCTTAATGTGCTAAAGTACTTAGATCTACACAAAACTACTGTTTCCTATAAACATACTGTCCTTTGCTGATGAACTGCATGATCAAAAAGCAGTTTGGATTAGGAAACTGGCTTGTTGGCATTTATTGGCTTGGAAACTGGCTTGTTGGTTCTTATTTACCTTGTGTAGAATTCATATACTTGATAGATATGCTGAGCTTCAGTTTCTAGCTTGCTGATAACTCAAGGTACCATTTTGTACAAAGATGTACAAATGTAGAAACCACTTTCTTTCCCAGTTCTGTAAGGGTTAGGAGCCACTGCTTGCATAACCCGCCAGCCCAAGGTCACTTTCACAGTTGCAGCAAGGGAAAAGGAAGAAGCAGATCATTGGATGGCTCATTACCCCAAGGTCAGTTTTAGGAGACTTTAATTGGAAAGTAAGAGGCTTGGTTGAGAGTTTTTCATGTGGGGGGAGTCAGAATGATTTTGTGTCACAGTGCCGGACACTGTGTTTGTCTCTACAGTTAAAAGTTGCTCTTTAATATTGGGCTGCTGGTAGAGCATGTTAGTAGCCCATTTTGTAGTGCTTTAGAGAGAGATTTGTTTTAGTTTAGGAGTCACCAACTGGCTGTTCTTGTGCCAAACCCAGCGCTCTAAGGAATGCTTCTTCTGCTTCTAGGCTGGCAGTGATAGTGGTAACAGGCAAAGATATGTGGGGGAAGTGGTGTCAGGGGCAACTAAACTTGATGGCACTCCCCTTTAGGGAGTGAGGACTGATGTACCAGACCACCATTTGTTTCTTAAATTGGTCATACAGGAAACAGCTGCTGATCTCTAAGTTTCTCATCTTCTTACAAGCCATTTTCAAGCTGTAGAGGACAGGATTTCTGTCTTAGTTGCCAAACCTGAGTGCCTGCTGTAGTGTCCAAGTCTTAACAGGAAGGACCTCAGGCAAAGCTTTGTCCAGCCCATTCCTCGGTCTAAACCTGTGCTTTAGTACTCTTAGCCTCTAGTTCTGTTACACTTAAAGTAACAATAATTTTATTTAAATATTTCCAGTGTGCATATTAGTAAGAACCAAAAATATATCTAATTAACAATTAGCTAACTTCAGTATTAAAAATTAAAGAAACGCTTATTGCTTCACTATACCAAATTTTACTCCGTATGTAGAACAGTTTTTGTTTTGTTTTTTCTTTTTATAAAAACACTAGAAATGTCTTTAGTTGTGCAGATGCCAAGGGTACATTTTCAAAAGGGGCTTAAACTGTGATTCCAAAAAGGAGTACAAACGTATGCATGTGTTTGTAAAGCATTTCGCATTTATTCATGAGATGTTCTCTGTTGTAGGGTTCCAGCAGAGCCAAGTGTAGCATATTCCTAAGAACTAGGATGGGAAATTCCTGTTCAGTGTTTCCACTGTGGATTTTATCATGTGACATTATCAAAGAATGTCTTTGAGGCAAGAGACATGCTGGGCTTGAACATATGAACTTGTTCTTAACTAGGAAAGTCTTCCTTGCCTCTTGCACAACCTTCCACGTTCTTCCCCCTCTTCCCCACTCCAGCCAAGCTGACGGGAATTTCATAGAGAGAATGCAACCAGGCACAGGTTAGAGGAGGACCTTGAGGAGAATGAGGTGGAATCAGCCAAAATGTTTCCTTACCTCCCTCCTACTAGCAGGAGTTTGGTAGAGCAAGTTTCTTGTATGTGGAAGAGCAGGAGGGGGGTTATTTTGCTTAATTCTTCCTCACTTCAATTCCCCGTGGCTGCATTTTGTCAATGAGGTGGTTTCCCAAACCTCCATATTGGCTTTTTAGGTGTCATAAGATTGTGGGAAACAGAAACCAAGGAAGTTCTACATCTGCAAGCAAAAGTTCCTGGGATTCAACTAATGCATAACTTTCATATTCTTACAGGACTGGGAACAGACAAGCTAGTCTTTCAACTGGTCATTGGGGTTATATGTGAACAGGAAAAAAGAGCCATAGTATCAGTATATAACAAGGCCCTCCCTCTGAAGTTATGGACCAGATTTACCAGATCATTTACATTGCATGTCTAGGAAGGACAAGTTATGCCTAGAACCATTCTAGGAGGGAGCAGGGGGCAATTAGGGAATGCCATGTGTCCCCTGGCATATATGTGGGTTTCCCCAGGAGGGCTAATAGTGCCTCCTCCCCAGGCTGTCTTAGGCTGGGAAAGTGGTGCAGGGGGGCAAGGCTGGAGCTTCTTCTGACCCTCACATGCAGGAATTGCAATGCAAATTGACTGTGTTAATGTCTGACATAGTGTGGGGATCCCAGACCTGCCTGTATTCCCCATAATGTGCGAAGGCCATTAAAGTCTCAGGGGCTATTTTGCTTTACAGGATGAAACAGGGTGAGCAGAAAAGCCCCACTGACCTGCAAGTATTGTTCCATTTTGGCCTCTGAAGCATCTGGGCACTAGTGAACATCCAAGTCTCCAGCTGGCACATGACACCAACCTGGCCTTTGTAGGAATTACCCACCAGGATTTCTGGCTTCCATTCCTTGCATAGGCATTCTAAGGCCTTGCCTTGTGCCTGCGTTTCCCACTACCCAGTGTCTGGTTATTGCAGGCACAGCTTGTTGCATTTGTGTACCCCTGGGGGAATTAGCTGCTTGCCTAGTCACTCTGGTTGCTTATTTTAATAATGTTTGAATAATGAAGGTCTAAGTGGTACAGAAAACAGCTACCAGCATTAAATGTTATACAGTGTTTATTAAAAAGAAAATGTCCACATACATACACTCAGCACAGCAACAGACTGAGGAAGGGATCCAAAAGGAAAGCGTACATATGCAATTCCCTTATTCCATCCCCTAGCTGATTTTATTCTTAGGCTTCTTAACGTAGAAGTTACAGTGTTTTCAAAAGCTTCCTCTTACCTTGGTAGTAGAAAAGAACAAGACCAATTTCATACTAGACCTTTAATCCAGGTTTAATTCTGTCTCCAAACTGACATTCTACACTAGAATCAGAGAATCTGAGAAACCAACTCTGTAACTCCTATGATTTTAGTGTAGAATGTCAGCTTGGGGACAGAGCTAAACTAGGATTAAAGGTCTAGTGCCAGATTAATCCAAGAGTCCAGTAGCTATCCAGTAGTTATCTAAAGAAGTGAGCAGTGACTTACAAAAGCTTATACCCTGTCACAAATTTTGCTAGTCTTTAAGGTGCTTCTGGACTCTTGCTCTTTTCTCCTGCTACAGATTAACATGGCTACCCAACTTGATTGCCTTGGTGTATGTGTTCAGGCCTGCAGACCACTGCACGGCAATGGCCATATTCAGCAAAAGCTCAAGTGTAAGAATAAGAGTTCCCCTCTAGATGGAATCAGCCAAAAAGACCCTCTTCCATCTGTGCCAAGCGGTTTATTCTATTTGCCCACCCCTTGTGAGAGTCAAAGAAGCCTTTCCTGAAGTCTCCAGGAAGACACATTTCTAGCATTTTAAACTTCCAAACTATTCTCTGCTGTCATTGTCAGTTCAGCTGGAGCTGTGACTTTGACCATCTTATTGTTTCTGGCCAGGGAGCAATTAGCATTTCTGAAGTCCAGCTGGGTTAGTAGTGATTCCCACCCCCCTTCTCTGCTGAGAGAGAAAAAGCTTTTTAAAACTCAAGGTGAAAGTTTTGTCCAAACCTCCATTGTAAAACACATTCCTCCACACAGGAGATCACTTTATAGATTATTTTATTGAACAGGTGGTTCTTTTACCCTAATTTCTCTCATAAAACACTGTGTGGGTTATCTATTGCAGTCTTAATTAATAAACCAAATGTTTTCTGAAATAGCTGGCATACCTGCTGTGTTAAGAATCAAACACAGGCTCTTTTCACACCCTTAAGATGTATGTAATATGTGATAATCATGAGAAACTTGCCTCTGAAATTTTAGGAATCTGCTGACATTGTTAGTTTCATACATAATGGTAATGAGTATTAAATTACCTGCACTGTGAGAGTTCCAATCAGCCACTGAAATAAGAAAAAGAAAATATAAAACCAAAACAGAGAAGCAAACAAAATTTATTGACAAATTAAAGTTGAAAAATACATAAAACAAACCATTTACTTTCCCTGTTTTACAAATGGCACTGTGTCTGAGCCTTCAGTCTTTGAGTCAGGGGGTCTCATAGGAATGCTTTGACTGCTTCTTGCTTCTGTAATGACTTTCCAATTTAAATGGAACCTTTTGTGTCCAGAAGTTTTTATATAGCTCTTAGCCAGTATTATGTTTAAAGAATCTGCTCATAAATAAGCCACTGGAAAGCCATTTACTGTTGGGAGGGGGGAATATTTATTGATAGCTGGTTTAAGGAAAAGGTGACATAGTTTTGTCAAGGTAGCTGTATGTCAGCAGTTCAAAGCACATTCAGGTTTTCCATGAACATTGTTATCATCAGGGAGTAACTAGCATTCAATCTGTGTCATAAAAAAAGAATCACATATAGTGTTCAAGTCTGATATTTTCCTATGAAGAAATCTGCCTGTAAAATGGACTCCTGTAGGTAGAGGGTACATTATCCACAAATCAGCATTTTAGTGATGTTATTGAATCTTAACCAGTAACTGCAAGAGATCAGTATTCTCCAGTAATTATCATGATACAGTAAACTAGCTTTGCTGGGGGGGGGGGGAGGAAATTAAACTATTATTCATGAATTCTCCAGTTAAATTATGTTAATTATATCATAATGAACTGTCAGACATAAAAGGAATTTGTTGTCTGGATCCCATTCTCATGGAACATAGGTCTATTAACAGGCCCAAAAGAAATAAGAGGATTTTAACTGCTGTTTTTCTTGAAGTATTGGTAGGACTTAATTTGAGGCAGGGAAGGAACTTAGCCCTGGAACATATAAATTAGCAATAGGTGTCATATTTGGGCACTTAAATAGACCCTTTTCATTCCCCTTTCAGTAACTACAATTAACCAAACACATCTGCCATTACAATTAATGGGTTGAGGTCAAAAGAGGCAAGCTTCATGTAAAGCACTGCTTAGTTTAGAAATTAAGTATAGAGTGAAGTTAGCCTTCCAAGAAATCTGCCACCTAATAAATAGCATTGTCAGTGATGACAATTGAGTGTTTACTGATGGTTGAAAGAAATTTCTGGAGGGGCAGCTGCTATGCTGTTGCATCAAACAAACAAAATCCTTGCTGCATCTTAAAGAAGAACACATTTTTATTTTAGCATTTTGCTTTAATGGATTAAGAGTCCACTCCATTTTTATTTTCAGCATATAGTTGCATGGATTCAAGTTTGCTTCATCAAATGCTAGGATCCTTCACACTTACATAGCTAAGGCACTCAACTATCTGTCAAAGGGAAGCTAAAGCCTATTAAGGCCAGAATTTTATGTAATTGATGATTACTCCAGGATTACAGGTTTATGGATGATGATAGGCTGTGGTTGAAAAACATCTTGCTTTGCCTGCACAAGATCCCACATTCAGTTGGTGGCATCTTCACTTTAAAAGATTAAAAGACCGCTGCCTGAGACCCTAGAAAACCACTGCTAATTGGAGCTGACAGTACTGACCTTGACAGACCAGTGATCTAATTCAGTGTAAAGCTGTTTCATGTCTGATTAATATCAGGTTGAACATTCTTAGTTTACTGAAAAGGTATCTTTGGCAATTCTCACTGTCAAGAATATGTGATGTTTTGTTTTTTTTAAAGAAAAAACAAGCATTTTAAATATCACAAATGACACTGCAGAAGTTGTTGGTGTAATGGGGGGAAGGGGGTCACTTTCTTCCTTAGGAAGTCAACATAGAGAAGGGCATATGAAATTCAGTCCACAGACAGCAGGCATACCCATGTCCCCTGCCCCAGACAGAGACCCACAGAAAGCTGAACTAATAGTCTGGAGGCCCAGCCCCCCTGCACACCTTCCTTATGCTGCTGGCCCAGCCTGTGCTGCTGGCAAGCCCTCCAAGGAACAGTGAGGACAGAATATGTGATGTTATGTGAATTCTACGTTAACTGCAAGAGTTTTACGTCTCTTACTGGTACTTCCTCTCTCAGGGGGCTTGTAGCTGAAGACAGGAGTTTGCACTTCATTCACTTTCTTACTGGTACTCTGTGCTAGCCTGTACCAGTTTACTTGCACCTCTAGTGAGTTGACAGGTTGTACAGTATGAGCAATTGTACAGCATATATACTGGCTATTAAAACCTTACAAACATGCATTCTAACCTACTAGACTCATTTATCTTAAAGAGCACCACTATACTTCCAAGATATAGGGAGTTTGAGGAGAAATGCTGCTTATGATGTATATTTGTATAATAGTTTTATAATTTATTAAATGCCATACATCTTCTCTTCTTGTCCAAGAGCTCTCAGTCATGTCAACTACTCCTACGTTTATGTGCCAGTAAGGACTGGACATGTTTAGAACTTTGCAGTTCTCCATAATTGCTGTTCCTCCTTTGACAGTATGAGCAAAGTAGGACCTAAATACAATCCATGGGTACATTTACATGTCAAGCTTCCCACTCTTAGGTTAGTATATTCATGATAAACTGGAACTGTGGGACAGAAGTCTGCATTTTAGGTATCTGCTCTCTTCCAACCTCAAACAGCAGCAAACAAAGTTTTGCAGATCTCATAATCCACGTTAGGTAGGCAGTTGAGTCTGCATTCATTATCCTCTTCCTACAGCCAGATACTTTTGTAGCCCTCACTCCTATGGAGAGCCCAAGAAAAATAACTTACTAAAGAAAAGTCCTTCCATCAGGAAAGAGAGCAGATAGTCTTTTATCCTGTCATACATCCTCCCCTCCTTAGCCCTGTAGAAACCCTGAAATACAAGAAGTGGAAAGAATTGATGCTTGGTACTTTAGAACACCCTATCCTAAACAACTGTCAGTAGGCCATTAGTTCTCCTTTGAAACATGGATAAAGAAGTCCTAGATACTCATCTGCCTTGTGGGTTTGGAGATGTTCCAATATGACAAACTACAATTATTTATGAATGTTGATATGCATTTGTTTGCATCCTCTCTGCCAGTTCCATCCCTTAAATGGGATAGCAACTTATGTATAAATAATATATAATAGTGCAAATAAATTCCATAGATGTTTGTTGAAACTACTGGCCTTTTGCAATGTCAAATCAGTTTGAATGGTTACCTGCATAGCAGAAAATTAATTCACAGAGCAACAGTATTCAATGGACATGAAAAATAATTACTAATACATTAAGATTATGTTCATTGCAGCTATTGATAATGAAATTTAGTATTTTGTAAGATATGAGTAGATGTACTCTACTGTACTTGGTAGGGACAAGGCTGAGTACATACTATTATATCTACTATTTAATCTTGAGAAGTGGGGAGAAGCTTCTACTCTTTTAATATGAGCTCTGAAGCATCCTAAGACCCCATAGTCAATTGTAACTTCTATGCATGTGGCTTTGTAAGGTTCTGTTTTTGACTACCAGTGGTATTGCAAGGAAAATAGTCAGCAGTTAGAATAAAATGCAATATACCGTTTACTCTGATTGGTTCCTATGGTTTGGATCCAGTGAGAGTTCCATGCTCACTAGGTAGTTTCTGCTGCAAAGCATGCTTCCTCTTCCCTAAAATGTCCATCTGTGCAAGGCACCCATTGAAAAACATTTGTGTAAACTGAAGTGGAAGAAGAGAAAATGTGCTCCACAACAGAGACTATCTAGCAAGTAGCTCATAGGATCTAAGACACTAGCTTTGCCCCTCATTTTGTTTTCAGAGCAAAACTGCTACAGAATTGTTTAAATTCTTGAGGGGAGTATTAACAGCATGCTGCAGAGAGCCAGTTTGGTGTAGTGGTGAAGTGTGCAGACTCACCTGGGAGAACCGGGTTTGATTCCTCACTCCTCCACTTGCAGCTGCTGGAATGGCCTTGGGTCAGCCATAGCTCTGGCAGAGATTGTCCTTGAAAGGGCAGCTGCTGGGAGAGCCCTCTCAGCCCCACCCACCTCACTGGGTGTCTGTTGTGGGGGGAGAAGATATAGGAGATTGTAAGCCGCTCTGAGACTCTGATTCAGAGAGAAGGGCGGGGTATAAATCTACAGTCTTCTACAGACTACTTCTGCAGATAACAAAGATGGCTGTATAAAGTGTCACCCATAACTTTGCCTCAAGAGATGACATCTCAAAACTTTTTAAACTTTAGGTTTCAAAGCCACTCTAAATTCTGCAATAGGCATTGAAAGGATTCTGTAGTATTCCACTAACCTTGCTGCGACCGAAGTTGGTTTTCTCATTAAGCAGGCCAGGGAATAAATTTGACATGCCACAATGAACAAATTCTTTGACTAAAATTACCTTATTGTAACAGTGATAGTGCATTATTTTTACTGTTAATAAAGTTAATTAAGTGAAGAAGTTTTACTTTGGTGTTCATTTCTAGCCTTGGAACAGATGTTTATTCTGATCTGATCTGGAGAAGCAGAAACATACCAAAAAGATGTGAGATCTACAGGATTAGAACAATGCTAGTTCATTACTCAAAACAGAAAAGCGATACTATCAAAGCTGGAAGATACTGTTAGGAAGGAAAAATAATAAGAGCTAGAGCAGGGGTCCCCAACCTGTGGCCCATGAGCTGCATGCGGCTCCCAAGTTCTCTGCAGTCCTCCAACCTGCTTATTTGCTGCTGTTATCCTCAAGTGTTTTCCCTCAGACCTACACTGTTCTTTGTGCCTCAAAAGGCACCGCCTACTGCTCTTTCTGTCCCTTTTTTTGCAAAAAACCCAATAGCAACATTGTTTTTTTTGGTCTCCATGGTTCCTTCTGTCAGCCCCCTCTTGGTCTTATCCTCCATACTAGCATTTTGGCCATGCTGGGTGCTTTACTAGCCAGCAAAGCTCAGGTACCCATATTACTCAGCTTTATCACTCCCCCTCTCTATCCATTTACCATGTGTGTAAGGAATATAAAGCATTGTATGAATGGGTACAGGAGATGTCTGGTCTCCTTTTTGGTGTAGTGGGAGCCGGTTTGGTGTAGTGGTTAAGTGTGCGGACTCTTATCTGGGAGAACCGGATTTGATTCCCCACTCCTCCACTTACAGCTGCTGGAATGGCCTTGGGTTAGCCATAGCTCTGGCAGAGGTTGTCCTTGAAAGGGCAGCTGTTGTGAGAGCCCTCTCAGCCCCACTCACCTCACAGGGTGCCTGTTGTGGGGAGAGAAGATATAGGAGATTGTAAGCTACTTTGAGTCTCTGATTCAGAGAAAACGGCAGGGTATAAATCTGCAGTCGTCTTCTTTTTCCTTTTGCAAAAAAGGAATGGTAAAAGGCACTGGGCACTCGAATGCAAACCTCCATGTACCAGAAAGTTGGAGACCCCAAGAGTGACAAGCTGCTTTTGCCTGCTCACTGCTTACCTCAGAAGGATTGCTCCCCAAACCAGTTTTCAGCCTGTTTCATAGCTGGAACAGCTGATAAAAATGTCTGGCAATATTGCCTGACTGGGATGCAAAACAGTTATGGTGGAATATAGACTTCTGATGACACTCGTAAGTAACTGGTTGTCCGCACACACACACACAAATGTTTTGTAGACAATATATTTAAGTTTAGCATTTCTATATGGTAACAGTAAGATAAATTCCAAGTTGTATGAGCCATTGATAATGAATTTACTACACTACAGTGAAAACTTTTTGTAATTGCTCAGTTAAATAATGCACAAAAATCCAAACTTATTTTTTATAGCAGTCTTTCAATACAAACAATGAATTTCAGACCTTATCAACACTATTTTCCATTCTAAGAGGCAAGCAACAAAATAAAGTGGTATTCATTTGAACAAAGTTTTTTTTTTTTTTAAAAAAAGCCCAATTCAGCTGTTGATTTTGTTCTAGTTTTTATCCAGTGGTTTTTCCTACATTGGACATTAAATGGATAAAAATATTTTATAGCCATTTTCATAGCTTCTAGTCCACCCTGAGCTTAAGCAGGATATGCTTTCTTAAGACCACATCTGTTAATATTCACAGATCAAAAATGTGGGTACTACTGTTAAGGGTAAGCACTTCAAAAAGAGAACTGCAGAGAACACTACAGATAAAAAGCTACAAACAATTTGGACAGGACAATGTATGTTAGAGCTATCCTTAAGCCACATCTATTTGCAAAGATTGTGTAGATCCCACGTACCATGCAGAATACCTCTCACCATTTAGTTTGCTTCCATGACACAACAAGGAATGTGGCCCTCAACTAGTGCTCACAGCAACCACTTCTATTTATACAACATTCCTCGTCCTCATTTCAACTTCAGCAGTGGTGGCAACCACTGTCTTGTTCAAGCATAATTTTTTACAGACACAGATGGGCTCATGGAACTTCCCCACACACAAAGGATTCCAATTCCTTGGCATCTGGGTCTACTTTCACCTTTAGAAATTTATGGAGGTGTGTCTGTGCAAAAGAAGAACACATTGCACATCACTATAGTTAAGGGATCTTCAGTCATATTTGTAAATGGTATGTTAATTCTACTCTAAACATCATTTTAAACACTACTGAAAAGTTACTAGGACATACTTCCTGTTTCCAAGTAAACTCTGAAAATGATTTTGTCTAGATGAAGCAGTTCTCTAAATTTTGTATGTATTCCCAGGTTCCTCTTTCACAAAATTCTCTTTCATCTATACTTGGGCTCAGTTAACTTTAAAGTAGAGATGTGTGACCAGCTAACTACTCTCAGTGCAGGAAATGCTATGAAATTTTGTATAAAATCATTAAAGAGAATTGCTATTTCTGATTGGTAGACATTCTTAAGCATTGTTGGAAAAGAATGGCACCTAATCAGTAGCGACAAAATGCTGGAACATTTCAGCCATCCCTTACTGCACAAGCAGGCCACGGCCAATGAAGTGCTGCACTATGAAATAAATACAGTAAGCAGAAAAACAGAATCTGCATGAACTATACCCTTCGGGTGGAGTTTGAAAAATGTTACTCCAGTTGTTATTCAATCAAACAGTAAGAACTGGTAAGCACCATGGGCATTTTAAATGTACATAACTATTTGCATCTCAGCACAGCATACCATTTTTTTCTCTAGAAAAAGCATGCTAGAAATACAACAGGATTATCTGCAACTAGCAGGTTAATATGATGGTGGAATGACCCCAATGTAAATACAAGGGGTTGGCTTTACCAGGCATTTCATTGGTGCAGAAGGTGGAAGTCCCCCTTTTGACTCCTAAAACTATTCTGGATATTACACAGCCCAAGTGGACAAAACATCACATGGTCAAGGCTGCAGTGCGGAAGGGCAAGATTGCTTCCTACCCCTCTTGTAGTAGCAGAAAACCCGGTAGGATTCTGCCCAATATATTAAACACAACTGTTGTATCTTAAAAATATGATTACAAAAATTCTTAGATGGCATACCTATTATTCAAAAAGACTAAAAAATTTCTAAACATGTTCAGAAATCGCCTGAAAATTACAAAAATGACACTTTTAATACATCCCTGAACATTTTTTGTTCACTGGTACAAATAAGTCTTATTAAAATAGAAAATTAATATAAATAGGCTCAAATGAATGCCTTTTAATGATTGATGCCAGTAATATACTGAAATAACCATACTAATTCTTGAAAACCATGTTTACAAAATGTATACAAAATTAATACCAACATGGGATACATTGTAAATTAATGTAATAGATGACAATCAACTAGTTTGACCAGAGGGACAAATCACCAACACTGGAGAAGTAGGCCAGAACTTGCTGAGCTTTCCTCATAAACCCGAGAGCCCAGCACCCACCCTACATACATCCCTCAGCAATATATGCTACAGGATTGGCTCCAAGTTTACATTTTACAACTTCCACAGAAAGTAAGTATTGCTTTCTTCAATGATTGCCATTAAAGAATTAAGATATTAAGCCTTTCACATAGCAAAACATTTAAGCAATCATTTTTGATTTGGTCTATTAATTTATATGCCTCCTTCTCAGAACAGTTTCCAAAAAATTAATGGAATATTTCTGTGAAGGAAAAATCCATAAAAACTAATATAAATTTAAAATAAATAGAAGCCAAACACCATTACTGAAACACAAAGGGCAAATAGACAAGTCAGCAAACCTGGAACAATCTAAGTAGCAAGTAAAACCACATTCCACAATGACAGCAGTTCAATGTTCTCTTACAACAGATAAAATGGTGAAGTTATTTTCTAATATGAAAATGTTCAACGATCCTCCACTATCACACTGGTGCTCCAGAGAACTGTTGTTGCCTTTGCTCCAAAGCTTGTTGACTTAACAGCTGCTGTCGTTTTTGTAAAAAATTGACAACTTCTGGACTTCTAAGAAGTGACTAGAAAGAGATGAATAGCTTTAAGTTAGATACCCTATATTCCATTTCCCCCCAAATTTCCATGTCTTTCCCCAAAATGGGGTTCCTCTGACAGCTTCAGAATTTCTGGAATTTTGGAACTTGGACTAAACGCTATGAACAATCATTTTTTTAAAACTTTTGGTAAGGTAGCTAACATGGCTTCTCTCTTTGAAGGTAATAAACATTAGATGATAAATATGGGGAAAATGCAAGTTTTAAATAATTTTAAAACTTTTAAATTTTGGAAGCCTGAATGGAAAATAAATTAAAACACTAGTTGGGGCAACTGATTGGTTTAAAGCATATAAAGAAATAACATATTCCATTTTTGATGTATACAACCTAAAAACATTACTTTTTTAAAAGTAAGCATGCTTAGGACTCTTTGAAGCTTGAGTTTTCTTGCTAAGTACCTCCTCATTTTTGCATGGCATTGTAGGCTATTTACTATTATTAGCATTGTATGTTATTCATTATTATTGACTTTTCTATCAACAGGTAAGGGAAATAATATAAACATCACTGACACACTGCTACACTTCATTAACCTACCAGTCTTTTGTGGTTCAACACTTGCTCCAAAAGTGTAGGCTTTGCTGGTCGATCACCAATAGAACCTGTTCTTTGCTTTGATGCAGAACCTGTATTTTCAGTGCAATCCTAAGTACAAAATAAAGAAAACATAAATAAAAACTTAACTCCTTTGTCATTAAAACACACATTTAGAAAAAAGCCCTACCACGAGACATCAGTCTCCTGAAAAATTCTAGCATTACATTATTCTAAAAGTGCCTCCATTTTGCATGGCATTGTATGTTATTCAATATTATTGGCATTGTATGTTATTCACTATTATTGACTTTTCTATCAAAAGGTGAGGGAAATAATATAAACATCACTGATGCACAGCTACAATTCATTATGTTTATAATCCTACTACGTGATAACTAAGGTCATGCCTACAATTGTAAGATTTAAACTGGTTTAAGACATTTTTCACTAAAACATCCCTCCAAAAATAATGAGAACATTCAGGCTCAAGCAAATCTTAACATCTGCTCCTATTTGACCACTTCAACACAATTCTCTATGTTGATATGTCTTTAGTACACAGTTTCGCATATCAAAACAAAGCTAGTATTGCCCTTCATGAAAAAGGATCAAGAACAAGGGCTATTCTAGCAAAGGTCACTGTTGTGGGAATCAGATGCAGACTTCACACACAGATCTAAATTGAATGTGTCTAGTCAATTTGATTATAATATAATCCTAGAAGCCATTAGAAAAACAAAAAATGCTCAAATTAAGGAGTGCTTCCTCATACATCTTTAACACTGTTCCACAATACAATGGGGACAACAGTCTGTTCCTTCCCTATGTCCATCACATGTATCTGGAGGTGTCACGTCCCCATACCAATGTTAACAGCAATTATGTTTATGAAAGGAAGTGTGAAACAACTCTAGAATGGAGGCATATCAGGGACCTGTGGTTTCTTCAAGTTGATCTAGCATCGCAGTAGTGTAGCAAAGTGGACTGGCATAGCTATTCTGTTAATAGCAAGCGTTACCACAGCCTACTGCATAGTACAAGTTTCCTCAGAGTGGCTGCGTAACAATGCATCCAACAGCAGCAGCATTCCACAGAATTAAGTGCAGGCCCTACAGCATTAACTTTTAACAGAACTATGCATGTTGCCATGAATGGAATGGGGATATCCTCAAATATATGAAAGAGCAAGTTATGCCAATACCAGAACGTGAGACATGAGTGTTTCGCTTTGTCTTACACACAGATGGGGGGGGGGGGTGGCGGGCGCAGGGAGAGAGGATGGAAAGCAGTGTTCCAGAGATTAGAAGCCCATGGATCGCTCTATATGCAAGCTCCTTGTATTTTCCCAAAAACTTGGAAAGTGTAGTCTCTAAGGTAAAGCATGATTTGAGAACTGACTTAGGGTATTTGTTTATTTTTATATGGGATCATATGAGCCTGCCACTTTCACAGAGCGGCACCTTCGGTACTGACCCAAGCGTCATTTCTCCAGGCCCCTAAAAATACACAGCATCCCATCATCTCTCGAGTCACTAAAGAAACGTTTCTTCTTTATTACTGGAAAGACAGTAACAGCCCATATTCTGGCTGTACCCTGTTCGAACGCCAGGCCCAGTTAGTTGAACCCATTAACACAACGTATTGCCTGCCGCTGTTCTTGACGGCTCTCCTTCTGCCCCTCACCTCAGCTCGCCCACTGCTTGCCGGGGCAGTGGCGGCAGCGGCTCCTCCTCCTCCCTGCGCTGCTGCTGTGGTGGTGGTGGTGGCGGCGGCGGGGCCTACCGTTCCTCCGCCCCCCAAGGCCTGGTCGCTCTTCTTGCGTTTGTACTTGTCCTTGTACATCTTGTTGCGGTGCCTCTTGCACATCCAGGGCTTGCGCTGCTTGGCCACTTGTGTGGTGGTCTCACTGCAGCCTTGGTAGGTGCAGCTCTTGCAGCGGCCGCCAGACTGGGCGCCGTTCTCGTCCTCGTCGTCCAGATCCTCCAGGCCGCCGCCGGGACTGCCTGCGCTCTCGCCGCCTGCGGGCTCGCCGTCCGCCTCCGCCTCCGCCTCGCCCGCGGGGCCCAGCTCGTAAAAGAGCATGAGGCTGCCCTGAGTCGGGGGCGCCTCGGAAGAGGCCTGCCCCGCCGGGCCCCCCTGAGGCTGCAGCACGGCGCCCACTGCCTCCCCGTCTCCGCCCCCGCCGCAGGGCTGCATCACCAGCAGCGTGAGCGGCTGCGGCGGGGATGGGGAAGGGGAGGAGAAAGCGGCGGAGCTGCCGCTGGTACCGCCTGGGGCCTCCGTCCCGCCCGAAAGTCTCCCAGCCAGGCCTCGAAAGGCTCCGGCTGCCACAGCAACGGCAAACGAACAGCGCCCGTGGTAACAGGTTACCACCCACTACGCAAGCGCAAAATCTTGCGCACGCGTGTTCTTCCTCCACTCGACTGCGCAACCTCAACGAAAGCTCACCCCCCCTCATCCGGTAATGCGCATGCTCAACAGAAGAACCTCTACCGTGGGCTGCAATAGGTATTTACGTTGCTGCTGGACCGGAAAGAAAATTGGTTTGCATTGTTATACAGATGTGAAGCTCGCATATTTTGTGTATCTATTCATTTACTTTATTTATAGCCTGCCTTTCCCGCTGAGATTCAGGGTGGATTAAAAACATTTTTTAAAAATGGATCAGGCGGCATAAGACTGTCTAACGATACAATAGAGCTAGATTTATAGAATTGGAAAGAAATGCAAACAAAGACTCCCAAGGCACAAATCATAATACAGAAAGTGTCATAAGACAGAAATAAATTTTTGTTGTGATTGTATTGATGTCATCACGTTTCCTAAAGTGTAGTATTTTGGGTTCATATCTAATATTATCCTCGTAGAACAAAATTAACATATAATAGTAACCAAAACCTTCCCATCAGAAGATTCCTAAGGCAGCTCACAATTACCATGGGATTTAACAAAACATTAAAACATTATAAAAGATCAATTAACAGCAATAGAAAGCATAGCTTCTTATTAACAGCAGCATATTATAAAATATCTTAAACACAGAAGTAGAGAATTAAAATGGTATAGTACATCAGACCAAATAATTAAAAGTAATAAAAAATCGACACCAATGTAAATATCATTGAAAGGAGAAAAAATCATGAGGTCTATGATTTTTTAAAGAAATAAGTTTTCACCTAGCACCTAAGGTTTAGCAGGCATGGTGCTACATGAAGCAAATATATACCCTAATGCTTTGAAGGTTTCATTTTGTACATCACAGCTGCACTATGTAGTCATAAACGTGCTTAGATCAAGGGTCTCCCAATGTGGTGCCCGCCAATGCATTTTCTGGGATTGTGCCCACCTTTGGGGGATTGTTTCAGGCCATTACTGCAGGGACCAAGGGGCCAGCCCCACAGTCTGTCCTTCTAAGCCTGAGAGGCAGGAGGCCAGTCTGTGGGCAGACAAAGTGGCTGGTGACCCAGCCACACTCTGCTATCTACAGTGCCAGATTAAACCCTGTAGAGGCCCTAGACAGTCAAAATCTCAGGGCCCTCTCACAAATTATTTCAGAGTTGGAGCACCTGCCCCACCACCCGCAGCCCCCGGTGCAGTCTGCGGGCCCCTTCTCAAAAGGACCTTTGACAAAACTGTGGGGAAGAGGCAGAGAGAGGCAAACTTGGTGACGATGCTAGCAGCAGCTGCACCAGGCAAGTCAGGCAAAGAGTGGCTTCGTTGCTTGCTGCATGTGCAGGCTGGGAGGGCTGCAAGCAGGGGGAAAACCAGGGGGGAAAGCTGGCCTGGGGCCCATTATTTATTTATTTATGTTGTACATTTATAGTCCACCCTTTCCCATAAGGGCTCAGGGCGGATTCCAACAAGCTAAAACAGTAAAATCAACAATAAAACATCAGAATAGTTAAAACAATTAAACCAATAAATTAAAATTAATTATTTAAGATGGCATGGATGGTTTGAGCACATGAGGCGTAATTATCATGGGCAGCCTTAAGTTGCCCTAAGATGTCAACAGTATTGGCCCCAGTTGAAGTGGCAGTCATTGGTAGGAGGCCAGTTAGATGGTATAATAGGATGAGGACATCTGCTTGCCTCAACCATAGACCAGGCGGAGCAGCTCCGTTTTGCAGGCTCTCCAGCATGGTAACAAATCTGGAAGGACCTGAATCTCTATAGGGAGCTAATTCCCTATAGGGGAATTAGTTCCCCAGGGAGCTGATTCCCTGGTCGAGGGATTTGGGCCCAGGGATGATCAGAAGATGTTGGCCGGCTGATCGTAATGGTTTTTGGGGCTCATATAGGGAGAGACAGTCCCGCAGGTATGCCAGTCCCAGGCCGCGCAAGGCTTTGAACGTCAATACTAAAACCTTGAAGCGGATTAAAGGCATGGGGTCAGTGCCTACTTGGCCTAATTGTTAATCCGGCCCTGGCAGTCTATCCTTGTGAGGAAAGGTAGACCAAACACAAGGAGAGCCTGGGTGTAGTCCTAGAGGAGGAGGCCCAAGGGTCATTTGTAGAAAAAGAGGTGCCGGAGCTTATTAGCACAACTTATTTGCATATGCCACACACCCCTGACATCACCGGAAGGCATCTACCTTAAAATGCTTCTTTAATTATCATTGCCGTAATGAAACCTTACTCCCCTCATACTTATAGATAGATAATTTATTTCTGTGGTTATTGACTCGATACATAAAAAAGGAACTACTTTTTAAATTTCTCCTATGTGGTCACAGGGCATGATGAAGATTTCCATCTCTCTGCTTTATATGTTTTGGATTTTTCCCATTTTTTGTGGGGGAAATATTAGAATGGTTGTCAAATCTTAGAGTTCAGCAAAATTCTTGCAGGGGGTTTCAACAATGGAATCCAAAAGCAAGTATTTGGGGGGTGGGGATAAATGGAAAGAGCACAATAAAGTTTAGAGTTTCTGGAGCTCTGCTCCTGTGAGCTCCTGGCCAAAATGAGGCCTGAGGAGGCCCATATGTGGTGTCTGCCCTCCTCTATGCAGGTCTGCCTACTCCAGCCCCAACCTTACAAGGCTACTTGTTTCAGCACCCAACCCAGAACTTCAGCCTTTCTGAGGTATAAAGCATCCTCTGCTGCCTCTCTAGGATGAGTCTTTCCCTTGTGTTTGTGAGCAACTGCAATTAGAAATAAAAATAGGACTTTCTTTCGCTCCACCCCTGGCTTCTGTGTCTTACTGAGGATCCATGGAACACTGACCCCCTGCCCAGTCTCTTGCAACACCCCATAACATAGGCCATGATGCCACACTTCCATATGAAAAGAAGCAAATACAGAACTTGAACTGGTTGGCCTGGCTCCATAGAACAATGCCTGGATGACTCTGTAGGGAAGGCAAAAAGTAAAAGATGAGACCGTGCTCATTACAGGGATGTCCTTGCTTCCTATTTAAAAAGTGAGAAAACAGAATGAACTATGACTTTGAGAGAGCTGTGGAGGGGACAGAGAGAAAAGCAGCAATAGAAATGGGGGTAGAGCGGAGAGAGAAGGGTATGTTTTACAGAGAAGGAAGAGAAGAATATGGAGCCAAAAGGTACAGGTTACAAAGTGTGGGTCCAAAATACTGAGTTAAAATTATAGCAGTACTTGTCTGTGGTTAACCCTTTGTTCACCAAATGCACAAAATAGACCAAAATGTTACTGTTAGCAAATAAGGATCATTAGTCCAAAAGTTAGTTAAATGTATTGTCTAATAATGTAGTTCAAGCATTTTGAGTGGAAGGGGGCTGTAGCTCATTGGAAGAAGAAGACAAAGAAGAAGAAGATGACAATGACGATATTGGATTTATATCCCACCCTATACTCTGAGTCTCAGAATAGTCACAATCTCCTTTACCTCCCCCCCCAACAGACACCCTGTGAGGTGGGTGGGGCTGAGAGAGCTCCCACAACAGCTGCCCTTTCAAGGACAACTCCTATGAGAGCTATGGCTGACCCAAGCCCATTCCAGCAGCTGCAAATGGAGGAGTGGGGAATCAAACCCTGTTCTTCCAGATAAGAGTCTGCACAACCACCACACCAAACTGGCTCTCTGGAGAGTTCATGTAAGTGATTTCAACAGTTAACAGGAAAAGAATCCAGGTATCACAGAGAGACACAGCCAGTCAGAGAAGTGAGACAGCACCAGGCTAGACAGGCCAGTCATCTGACTTGGTAAAAGAGGGCTTCACAGGTGCATAAGTGGCACATTCCTTGCCCACAACATTTGCTTTTGAAACAAACAGGAGTCTTATGGCACCTTACAGACTAACACATTTTAATTTCAACATAAACTTTTTTGGACTAGCACTCACTTCCTAGTCTGTGAAACTTTACACAGGAATAGAAATGTGTAGTCTTTAAGCAGCTACAAGACTTTTGTTTGTTTTTGCTGCAATAGACTTAACATGGTTATCCCTCTGGGATTTGCTTTTAAAATTTAACTGCAAAAGAAACATTATCTTCCCCTCCTAGAACAGTATTTTTAAAAAATTATACAAAACGTTTTTTGTGCTTTTGTCAACTAGGTGTAACATAAAAGACGTCAGTGTAAAACAAGGTTACAAAATGTATATATCCTCGAGGTTCTTTTTTTAAAAACAGAAAACCATCTAAATGCAAATTACTTTATAAGCTTTTTTGTACCATTAAAAAATGCAGGCGCACACCAAGAATGTTCTTTAGGTTTTTACAACACTGCTTTGAAAAAAGATAGGTAGGTGGAAGGTGTGAGGAAATGCAACATAAGTACTGAAATGTTGCTACAGCCTAGCTCTAAGCAGAATTGATTACAATGGTTTTCAGCCGTATCCCACTCTCTTAAAATTACATTTCACAAAGGATTTCATAATCCCATTGTCTTCTTGTGTTTTTAATTCTGCTGCTTGTACTGCTTTATAAGACTCCCAATACCAATGCAACTTTGGGTTATGTAGAAAGGAAGCTATCTGCAGATGCAAAACCAGAGAGAAATCACTTAACCTTTCTTCCTGGCATTTACCTGTGCCATGCTGTACCCTCCCCTCCCCCAGTTCTCTTGTTGACATAATGGATCCCTGTGCTAAGGTTACCAGCTTTTTTAAATGGACTGTGCTCCTGTGCTTTTCAGTAGCAGCCTGACTTAGCTGACATATGGGGACAGCTTTACCAAGATAAAACCATTAAAATTAACCAAAACCTGCCAATAAAAGCATATTTTGAAAGCAGAGCATAATTCTGTCCTTTGGATTGCCAGCCTCCAGGCAGGATAGAAGTACAACAAAAAAAATGTGGAAGAATAACGAAAGAATCCTGAAAATACTTAGCAATTCAAAAATATATTCAATAGAATATATTCATATGCAATTCATTACCCTTCTACAAAAGCTCATTCCATTCTACAAAACTCCAGAGCATTTTGTTGGATGATGGAATGTGGGAAGAGTCTCTTAGCCAAAGGAATATGAAACAGTATCACAGGCAGCTTTACTATTGAGGCTTATCAGGACCCACTATTTTCAACAATTTTATAAATTGATGAAAGTTTCAATTTAACATCTGCAAGATTGAAGAAATGATCTTAGAATTTAAATCGTCTGCATTCGAGATTTGGACCGCACTAGCACTTTATTCTTCCCGCAGAGTCGGGTGAACGTCTTTGAGCGCTTTAAAGTCAAGAAATTGACACATATGAATTGAGAGCCTTTTTATGAACTTTATTTCTATCTTTGCACATTGTATTGGAGTTGTATGATCTTTTGTAGAATGGAATGAGCTTTTGTAGAAGGGTAATGAATTGCATTGTAATATTGTTGAATTTCTATTGAATATATATTTTGAATTGTTAAGTATTTTCAGGATTCTTTAGTTATTTTTCCACATTTTTTGGTTGTACTTCTATTCTTCATTGTGGAACTCTAGGCTTTATCATCAGCCTCCAGGCAGGACCTGAAGATCTCCTAGAATTATAGCTGAGATGACAGAGATCCCATTTCCCTGGAGAAAATGGCTGCTGGAGGGGGTGGACTATATGGTATAATATCCCTGCTGAGCTTCCTGCCTCCCCAAACTCCATCCTCATCGAGTTCCACCCTCCAAATAGCCCAGAATTCCCCAACCCAGAGTTGGCAATTCTGTCCCCCTCCCTGTAGTGGTGATGAAGGGAGTATCCACCCAGACATTCTCCTGTAAGGACTCCATGGGTTCCCTTTTAAGCTGGATTAGAACATCTTTACTTTTAGTCCAGTTTTAAGGGCGAGCACTAGAATGAGCCTGACCTCATGTGGATGTTTAAGCTTCCTGCTTTCCATGCAAGAAAATTAAAAATACTGTGTGGAAGCAGCCCCATTTTTGTATATCAGAAAAGATTTCTGTGTTACTTAACAAACCAGTTGCCTGGTTTAATTGCCTTTTAAAAATATAATCACCTGCTTTTAAGAAATCAATAATTTCCCATTTCTAGTATATGTGGCTGTGCATTTCAGAGCCTGTTCAACACTAAAAATGGGGTTAGGGCCAGTGTAGTTTGACTCTGCCTTGTGCCCCTGAGTTGAGATAAGACCCTTCTCCAAATCTTTCCAACACCAGGGTCAAATGCAAGCAACCTGCATATGAATCATACAATCATAGAGTTGGAAGGGACCCCAGGGTCATCTAGTCCAACCCCCTGCACAATGGAGGAGACTCACAAACACCTTCTCCCACACACCCCCAGCAACACTTGCTCCATGCTCAAAGGATGGCAAAAAAAACCCCAAACCCTTCCAAGATCCCTGGCCAAACTGGCCTGGAGAAAACTTGCTGCCTGACCCCAAAGTTCCAATCAGCATTTCCCTGAGTGTGCAAGAAAAGGCCATGAAAACTAAGCACTGATACAACTCTTCCTGCCCACCTTCTCATGATCTGCCTAATTCACAGAATCAGCTTTGCAACTCTGGCATGTCCAAAGTGCTGAGAAAAATCCACAGTCACCTGGACTTCCATTTCTGGCTCAGAAATCCTTGGTCAATCAGGAGCCCTCAGTGGCTGTCTTTCTGCTTCAGTTATCTGAGGTTCCTGGAGAGAAAAGTGAACTTGTGTTTGTAGGTGGGGGGTGGGGGGAGGCAGTAAGGTCATTGGCTGTGGACTCCATTCAGCCACCTAACCTCCTCCTGCAGCCATGACAAAAAAGATCTCTGATGAGGGCCAGTCCCTTCCTGCTAAAACCCTATCCAGGAGCAGGCCAAGTGGCTTCAGGGCCAAGGCACAAGCCCTACCAACTGCCCAAGCCTGTTCTATTAGCTGTTTTCCATACTTTACATGGCAAGTCAAATCCTGTAGCCTCTTGTTGGTGTTTATCAGGTTATGGATAACATGGAACTGACTGCGTCCATGATTGCAACCATTCATTCCCTAGATTGAAATGCTGCGATTGCAGGATTTGTGCAGATCTTATTGCTAGGTGTTGGGATCTTAGTCTGGATAGGCCCATGTCAACCATGTCTTTGTGGATGAGCGACCCCATTTTCAAAAAGGTGGCAATGGCTGAAAAGGAGATGGAAGTGCCATCAGAACCACCTTCCATGTGAGAGAAGACAAACAGCAGCCACTGCCTCCTAATTACAGGAATCATCCCCTCAGCACCTCCTTGTTCCTATCTTTAGACCCCAGCAGGATTACAAAGCTGGGCAGAAAGCAACGTTATCACATGATGTGGGTTGGTCATCTGACACCACCATTAACACACTGTACGGCAGTTGGCCCCTATCTTTTTGAGCCTGTGAACACTTTTGGAATTCTGATACCGCGTGGTGGGCATAGCTACAAAATGGTTGCCACAGGAGGTGGAGCCAGCTACAAAAAAGGCTGCTGAAGATTAGCTTCCGTCTGCGCTGCCGTATCAATTGTAAAAATTTGCACTAGGGTTGCCAAGTCCAATTCAAGAAATATCTGGGGACTTTGGGGGTGGAGCCAGGAGACTTTAGGGGTGGAGCCAGGAGACATTGGGGCGGAGCCAGGAACAAGAGTGTGACAAGCATAATTGAACTCCAAGAGAGTTCTGGCCATCACATTTAAAGGGACAGCACACCTTTTTAAATGTCTTCCTTCCATAGGAAATAATGAAGGATAAGGGCACCTTCTTTTGGGGCTCATAGAATTGGACCCCCTGGTCCAATCGTTTTGAAATTTGGGGGATACTTTGGGGAGAGGCACTAGATACTATATTGAAAATTTGGTGCCTCTACCTCAAAAAACAGCTCCCCCAGAGCCCCCGAAACCTCCAGATCAATTCCCCATTATACCCTATGAGAAGACGTTTCCCTCTCCACCCCCCTCCACCCCGCCCCCCCCCTTTCTGGGAAATCTGATGCAGGAGACAGAACTCACTCACCTCAGGAGGTGCAAAGGCACATGGTCCTTTGGGGGCGTGGCTGGGCTCCCCTCCCTTCACCGGCCAGCTGACTGGGGGCGGGAAGCAGCCTGAGAAAACGGAAGAGCTCTGGCTGCTGCGATCGGGGCTGGGTGGGAAGGGCTGCCGTTCTCTCCCTCCCCCCCCCGCTTTCCCTTTTATTGCCAGCGGGAGGAGGAGGCTCCAAATCGGGGGTCTCCAGGCCTAGCGGGGGATTTGGGACCCCTAATTTGCACATCCTATCAAATCTCCAATGGCCAGTTATAAGCCTGTCCTTGCAAAAGCCCCACACACTTAAAAACATTTGATGAGCACCAAGAAAGGTGTCAGCGGGCACCATGGCACCCTTAGGCATCACATTGGGGGCCCTGCTCTTGGGCCATTTTGAAGTCTCAACTTATCCCTACAAGTAAGGTAGGGGTTTTTTTGTAGCAGGAACTCCTTTGCATACTAGGCCATACACCCTTAAGGTAGCCAATCCTCCAAGAGCTTATAGGGCTTTTAGTACAGGGCCTACTGTAAGCTCCAGGAGGATTGGCTACATCAGGGGGTGCGGCCTAAAATGCAAAGGAGTTCCTGCTACAAAAAAACCCCACCCTGGAGTAAAGCATTGTCTAGTGAGGAGGAGGAATACTTCTCCATCTCAGCCACTTTTCCTCTGAAACTATTCATTCCTTTCTGCTTAAATGAACAGGATTTAATTCAAGTGTTTAGGACTTAGGAAAAGCTCCTGACTTTTTTGGCACCTGATAAAGAAAATCCAAGTGGTTCCCTTTGTAGTGAAAAAGAAGTAGAATTCACAACAATTTTCTGCCCTTCATTGGTGCCAAAAACCTGCTACCTGCTGCTCTATGCCTTGCAAGTGCCTTTTAGGCATTAAATACATAGCCATGCAGCAGGAGGGCCAGACAGATCTAATTTTGGGGGGGAGGGAGGGCAAAACAGGAAAATACTTTTGCCTGAACCACCCAAGGTCAGTGGGAATGAACATGAGATGCATAAACTCCTGTGCACTGCCACTTTTCGTGATAAACTCTTCCTGCTGTGCCCAAGTTCCGCACCTCCAGCTCGCAGTTTTCCAATGCCTTTTGGTGGATGCTTCCATTTCAAAATGCCTTCCTTTATTGTCTGCTTGTCTCTGTAATAGTACAATTTGGGGTAGTAGTTTTCATTTTGGCATATCACGACTCCAATCCCAATATAATGCAACAAGATTCTCATTTCTATTTATTTTATTTGATATGCATATAGATAGCTGTGCTTCCACCCCAGGCACCTGGATTTTATCTGCTCTTTTCTGCTTAAAATTCACCGTAACATGCATAAAAAATAAATATGCAGCCAGCTTCCACATCAAAACAAAATAGTCTCCTGTTCTGGGAGGGGGAAAAAAATCATAATCCATTCTAGTGATGCCCGTGCATTTAATATACTCCAAATCTGTATGGAAAATAACAACAGATCAGAATAATTTCAGTATTTGGAAGCCCTTCATGAATACTAGTGAGATCACACTTGGTGTCTGTAATTAAGCTACCACCTGGCTGCCTCATGCAAGAAAAAAAAGAAAATGCTCTCAAATGAGAAACTGCAACTGATGGAAGAAGATTCTTCCAGCCCAGGAGCCAACAATTGTAGACGTGATCCAAGCACGTGTCTCAGCTGCTGTGCCAGGTAATTAAAGCTTCTTAGGAAGCTGTTTCCAGCTGAGAACTGTAAAGATTGGCTCTGGATATCCTTCTGGCTCAGTAAATTAAGAAGAGCCCCCTCAAACCATAGCCTTTGAAATGTCAGAAAGCAACTTCATATAATATTCTCCATCGTTCTATTAAAGCATGTTGGGTTAGTTTGACAGAACTCACTTCCTGCTTGTTTTCTGCAATCAGAGCTCTGAAATCCACTCCCCCCCCACCCCACACACCATGTGTACCATGTAAATAAGGGTTGGCAAACTCCAGGTGGGGCCTGGAGTTCTCTTAGAATTCTAACTGCTCTCCAGGCTACAGAGGTCAATTCCCTTGAAGGAAATGGTAGATTCAGAGGCTGGACTCTGTAGCATGTTATATTCCAGCTGAGCTCTCTCACCTACCCAAATCTCCAGGAATTTCCCAATCTGGACATGGCAACCTTAATGTAAATACATATTTATGAGGAAAAATATATATGTACTTAGAGGATTATTGATTTAATTTATGGTTGCCAGCTTTAGGTTGGGAAATACCTGGAGATTTTAGGGTGGAGCCTGAAGAGGGTGGGGTTTAGGAGGGGGAGGGACTTCAGTGGAGTATAATGCCACAGAGCAGTCATTTTCTCCAGGAGAACTGATCTCTGCTGCCTGGAGATCAACTTTAACAGCCAGAGATCGCCAACCGTCACCTGGAGGGTGGCAGCCCTCAGACTAACAAAATATGCTTTTTCATGAGTCATTGCTCACTTCTCACTTCTTCACTCATGAAAGCTCATTCACTGTCTGCCACAAATTTTTGCTAGTCTTTAAGGAGCTACTGGACTCTTGCTCTTTTCTACAGCTATAAAGATTGTGAGCTTGCTTAGCTTCCTACCTTAGGGGCCTGAGAATAAGTGCCCAAAGCTGAGTCTCAAAGTCAAAGCCTGAGCTGCAAAGAATAAAGAGCATGGCTCAGTGATACACAGAACAAGAGTGTAGAAACAGGGTTACCAAGTTCAGATGGCAAAATTCTAGAGGTTTAGTAATGGAGCCTGGAAAAGGAAGGGACCTCAGTGAAGTATAATACCATACAGTCTGTCTTCAACTAGGGTCGCCAATCCCCAGTTGGGGACAGGGGATCCACGGGTTTGAAGGCCCTTCCCCTGCTTCAGGAGAGGGGGGAGGAAATGTCTACTGGGCACTCCATTATACCCTATGGAGACCAATTCCCATATGATATAATAGAGAATTGGTCTGTGAGTATGGAAGGCCTGTTTTTTGAGAAAGAGGCACAAAATTTTCAGCATAGCATCTGGTACCTCTCCACACACCCCTCTAAGTTCCAAAAAGATTGGACAAGGGGGTCCAATTCTATGAGCCCCAGAAGAAGGTGCTCCCATCCTCCATGATTTCCAATGAAGGGATGGCATTTAAAAGAAGCATGGTCCCTTTAAACGTGATAGCCAGAACTCCCTTCAGAGTTCAATCATGCCTGTCACACCCTGGGTCTTGGCTCCACCCCCAAAGTCCTCAGATATTTCCTGAGTCAAACCTGGCAACTCTACCTGTATTGCAGCCATTTTCTCCACGGGAACTGATCTCTGTGCCTTTGTCACAGAAGCTTTCTGTTAAGCATGGGCCAATTAAACTGTCTCAGCCTAAACTACCTCATGGGATTGACATGAGGATAAAATGGAAGAGGAGGGAAGAATCTGGTCATTTTGTAGAAAAAAAGGTGGTGGGGCTCCTCCAGGGATTGTTATGCAGCTGCACCTACTATTCAATGTACAAGGTTGGAAGGAGGAGGTGGAACTGTCAGAAAGGTTGTACTCCTGTGAGCTCCCGCTGAATCCAAGGCCTGGGAAGAATAATATTCTAAGTCCCTTTAGCTCCCCATTGGAGAAAGGTGGCATATAAGAGAGTCAATCCTTAGCATTAATAGTTCAAAGTATGTCAGGCAGCAGATGAAGGAACAGGTTTCTTTCAATCCAATTAGATCGGATACTAAGCGGACCAATGATCACTTGACTTGGTGAAAAGGATGCTGAAAAGGAAAAATGGCAGTGACCCTTCCCCAATAACAGCTGCTCTTTTAGTAAGTAACTTTCCTTGTATAGATATAATCTGCATTTCCGCTAATGAACAGCTGTGACACAATCAGTGCCCTGCCATCCTGAAACTAGCATTTGTGCTATTGCAGTTCAGAGTTTCATGTGAATTCAGAATCAGCTGGCCCAGTCCCAATTCTAAGGGCATCTGCCCTTTTGAAGACAATAAATACTCTATGCAATTAAAAGTGGGGGAAGAGGGAAAAAAAAAAACTCGTTTGTAGCATTTTGGGTTTGTTGAAGCACATGTTACAGATATACAATAGTTACTAAAATTGCTTCCATCTGCTCATTTTGGCTTCAAATGGAAAATTGGTATTTCAATACAATAATAATTTTCAAAATCTCGCCTTCTCGTTTTTGCAGGAATAATTGCACTAAAACAGAGACTACAATTCCTCCCACCCCATCTGTCTCACAGCTTAAGCAAAAACCCATTAGAATCAATGAACTTTTCTCATCATAGTCCCTATGAGAAGACTACAATTCACATTAACAAAGAGCTACATCATGTTCTCTCATAGCCTAGAGTTTCTAGAGTGTTGGTTGACACACTGATGTCATGTACAGGTTTTTTCCTAAGTGTGATGATGACATGCAGAGCTGCCCCTAGATTGTTGGGCACCCTAGACAAGGCTAACTTTGGTGCCCCCCATGCACGGATGGCATTACTGAGTCACATAGCGGGCACCCAAATCTGTGTGCCCAGAAGGCTGGCACCCTAGGCAATTGCCTAGTTGGCCTAGTGGCAGGACTGGCCCTGACATGTAGTCCAAAGTCTCCCTCGCCCACTGTTCTCCTGCTGGTCCCAGAGGCAAGGGCATGTGAGTGCATGGGAAGGCCAGTTCATGGGATGGCCAGAAAACCCCCAACAGGAACTCATTTGCATATTAGGTCACAGCCCCTGATGCCAAGCCAGACGGAACTATGTTCTTGTGCATTCCTGCTCAAAAAAAGTCCTGCTGGAATACTGGGAGATCTCCAACCACCACTTGGATGTTGGCAACTTTACCTGCCAATGTGTGAGGCTAAGACAGTCCTCCAGCGTCTGCACAGATTCCTAGCTGGCCTGAGAGTGGCATTTTGGGATCCACTTGAACTCCCCATTTTGAAAAAAGAGATAACAAAACTCTCACTTTACAGAGTGTTATAAAATTGCTAGGTAAGTCATGTTCCAAATTTCAGGTATTTTTGATAGCCCTGTCATTCAGTGAGCCCTGCCAGATACCTTAACAGCTGCTATAAGGAAAATAGAGAATATGAGTAGGGCCAGCAGTGAAGACATTAAGCTACAAGAGGCCTAATTAGAATGAAATATTGTCATCATCTCTTTTTATTATACAATCTATTGTAAAGAACAAAGGAGCTCATTCATGAAACATACATAGGACTGATACTAAGTCTTACTGAAGAAGTATTAGTCTGAAACATTATCTGACAATTCATTGCACAGATTAATTCTACTCATTCACTACATTTGGCCTTGTTAATTCATATCCAGTTAACAAGCATGCTGAAGAAATTGCCAACATTTTTGCTATTTTTGGTGCTGGGAGGAATTGATTGGTTGATGCTCCCATGGGCAATTTTTTGTCATTTTAAAATTAAGGATTCAATAGATGGTTTCAATAGTGATGTCTGACATTCCTCTGATTTTATACACTTGACATAATAATCTACTGTAAGTTTGATGTGACGAATTGTCAGATGCATTTTGAGTTTTAGCTCTGAAAGCAAACAAAATGCCTTTCGGCTCTAAAGACATGAAGATCTTGTGCTTTTCATCTTCTCTGTTTAGCAGTTATATTTTGATTACTCTGTATTGCAGCTACCAGTCAGGGGGATTTTTCTTTTCCACTGTATATCTATGTGATGTCAATTCACGGCCAATTTATGGAACCCCATAGGGTTTTCATGGCAAGAGACAATCAGACGTGGTTTGCCACTGGCTGTCCCTGGCCTTCCTTATTGATCTTCTGTCCAAATACTAATCAAGGCCAACCCTGTTTAGCTTGTGAGATCTAACAAGATCAGGCTGCCCTGGGCCATCCAGGTCAGGGAGGAGTTATATGGTACAAACCAGTAACTGAATGCAATTAAAGTCAAGACCAGAAGTAGAGAGCATTGAGTCTTCTCCTCAGAGATTTGTGTTTGAATTTCTGTTGAGACTTTGAGATCACTGGGTCTGTCACTGTTTCCTCAACCTATCTCTCAGGGTCATTGTAATTTACTTCATTTATTCTTTGCCCTTTATCCTGGGAGGTAGGTTAGGCTGAGTATGTGATTAGCCCAAGGTCACTGTGACAGACTGCACTTTTAGAAGCCCAGAAGTGCTGTGTAAACATGTAATGGACAGTGAAGGGTTAATTCCTCACAGAGCCAGAGAGCCTTGAGTGACAAGCTGCTTCAAGGAATTTGATTGCTTAGCATTAATTGAGCAGAGAAATACTTGAGAGCTGAATGCTGAGGAGAGGGCAGTCTGAGTCTAGCCCTGACAGAGAAGGATTGGATGCTGATGGAGTCTGAATTCAGTCCTGACTGAAAAGCATCTGTGACGGAACCGGCCCGATTCTGCCTTCAGACCCAGTCCCGTCAACTTTCTATTGAGTCGCCAACTCCTGGAGGAAGCTATTTCTCCTTTGGCCACTTGGGCTCGCTGCCACCACCTGCTCAGTCTAGGGGTTCAGATTAAGAGGAACAGGACTCCCAATCCCCCCTCTCCAGCTCTGAGGCCAGGCCTCAAGGTCCTCTGCCACCCTGTACTTGGGATTCACAGAGACCACAGCACTTCTTCGGGGAACCCCTGGAGGATTGGCACCTTATCCAACCACAGGCCTTCCCCCTTTCCCTGGGGCCCCCTTCATAAAGTGTGGTCTAAAGCGGTTGGGGATCTATGTGGTACAGAGTTTGACTGCCAGCATTCAAAACAGTAAAAATATTTAATTAAAAGAGAAAAAGAAAAGAAAAGAAAAACAAAACAAAACAAAAACAGTTGCCTGTAAAAGTTTAGCACAGCACAGCACCCGCACAGCAACCAGCATGACAAATAAAAGGTGGATTTAAATGCATCCTACTGTCCCTGGTCTAAACTTGCCCTGCCTTGTGGATGACTTACTCGGTCTGACTGCCTGGGGTCCTCCTCCTCTTGCGTAGGCCTCTCCCACAGTCAGGAGCCCCCACACTGGCAACCTCTTCCTTTGAGCGCCAGCTTAGAACTGGCCTTTTCCCGCCTAACTAAAATAAAAAGAACAAAAGAACTTCCTGCCCCTCTAGGAGGCTTTCCCCCTAGAGTTGCTGGTTTAACTCCAGAAGGGAGGAGGGAATGAGGGGAAGGCTAAAGAACTTCCTGCCCCTCTAGGAGGCTTTCCCTCTAGAGTTGATGGTTTAACTCCGGAAGGGAGGGGGGGGAGTGAAGGGAAGGCTAGGCCACACAGCCTTCCTAGTAGTTTCATGTTCCTCTCCAACCAAGCACCAACACTAACCAAGATGGCGTTTCTCCACAGCATCTCATACTGACAGTTTCACTGGAGTCCTGACAGAGAAGGGTTTTGTACTTATGGGGGTTGTGTTTAGCCCTGAGAGCAGTTTAACCCAGATGGAGTATTGGGAAGGTTGGCAGGAGGAGTGGGTAGTTAAGTGAAGACAACCATTCAGCTCAGAAAATGGGATAGCTCTTCTAGTAAGAGAAAAAACTCTCTACCCAGTTGGAAAAGGGAGACAGTTCTAAGGAGTGGAGTGACCCCTGGTCTGGTGTGTTTAGAAACTGCTTTGTATATCCTGAGGAGTCAAAACTCAAGAAGAGTACTGGTGTGTTTAGTGAAGGAGTCTGGGTGCTGGACAGAGTATTTCTACTTTCTAGAAACCAAAAGAGCCAAATACACTCAAGAAAGTATACTGGAGTATTCAGAAAACACTGAAACAAAAGCCTCTCATTTTAAAGATTCTAAGTCACTGTGAAAAGCTTAAGAAAGTCTCAACTGCTTGAAACATATGAATTGTAATCTGTGCCTATATCGATTTATCTTAGAAATTTTACCCTTGATTGCCACCTGACCTTTCCCCTTTATGATGAATTAAATATTTTGTTATTTTTGAACTTTAGAAAGCCTTGTGTGCTATTTCAGTGGTTTAAGTTAAAGGGGGATCTGTCTATTCTTCCCTCAGGTTCCTGAGCTGACCCAAAAGCCTTGAAATGGATCCAGTATTCTATAGGCAGCCAGTGCAGGCTGCAGAGCACTAGCTGCATGCTCACCCGTACAGATGATGCAGTCAGCAGGCGAGCTGCCGCATTCTGCACCTGCTGCAGTTTCTGGATCAGTTTCAAGGGTAAACCAGTGTAGAGGGAATTACAGTAATCTAGTCTGGAAGTGACCATTGCATGGGTCACTGTAGCCAGGTCTTGGGGGGGATAAATATGGTGCTAGCTGCTTGATCTGCCATAGATGGTAGAAGGCAGATCCGGCAGCCTCTGTGACCTGGACCTCCATACAAAATTAAGAAGAGAAATGTAGTATTGAAGAATGGATTATATTTCTTTCTAACAGTTTGAGCAACTTTTTGCATTTTCGTTATGAGGAAAACTGAGTAAACTTTTCTTATAACTTGATTAAAATTTGATAGGGACTCTTTGAGCTGAATAAAATTGCTTCCAAAGTAATATTTCACCTGCAAGATGCCAGCTGGCTGTTTTTGGTGCTACATTCTGGACAGCTATTGTTTAAGTAGACATGTCTGTGTGTCAGTCAAATGGCTCTTCACAAAGACAGCATAAATGAATCCAAACCTTGCCCCTTAAAATACAGCTGCCATCAAATGATGCTGATCCTATGAATATTGCATCAGGTACTGACATTATACCTACTGATTTTTTTTTCCCTTTGGGCACCACAAGTGCTTTGAATATGATGCTGCAGAGATTTTGTGTAATGCCACAGCAAATTAAAATCATCCACTTTCACATTCTGCTCACTCGCCGATGATGGCCTCTCATGCTTTCATCAGGCGGGAAAGTGCTTCGGAGCCAATGAAAGACCGTCCCTGGAGGAGTCTTTTTTCCAGACACCATCAGTGAGTAAAGTACTTCATTAGCAAAAGTGTTATGTTCAACTGCCATCATCCCTCCAGGATTTGCTCTGGAATTCTTAGCAAATGTCACAGTCAAGGCAGAATCATCGCTGATTAAGAAGGAGCACTTAAAGAGATGTTAGTGACAGGTTACAAATAGGACTGGAGTAGCTCATTTTGGTTGGTGAAATTCAGCCAGGAGAACTTTGGTTTAATGTTTTCATTACCTAGTCAGGGGGACCAACTGCTGACACTAGCATCCCACTAGATTTGGGAGGGAACAAGAAGTCAGCATGATGCAGTGGACAGAGTGTCAAACTAGGATATGGGAGACAAGGTTCGAATCCCCACTCTGCCATGGAAGCTTTCTATTTAACCACCAGTCCAGTGGTCACCAGTCCACCAGTGGACCACCAGTCCACCAGATCAGTCACTCTCTCTCAGCCTCATCTACTACACAGGTAGGTGTTTTGAGGATAAAAACAGAGGAGGTGACAAGTATGACATTTTAAGCTGCTTTGTGTAGGGGAGAAAAACAGGGTATAAATATCTATATAAATACAAAATTGCAGCTCAAGTGAAGCAACATCAGACCCCATTTTGTCTCTGAGTGAGGCTGAGAATCATAGCTAGGCTGGGCTGCCTTGCTTCCTGAGCATCCCTCATTCTCTGCTACTAAACCTTCAAGTCATTTTGCTGTGTGCACCTCCTGCACTACTGCTTAAGAAATTGCAGCAAGTGTGGCTGCACCTGAAAAATTCTCGGCTCCTCTGAGCATGCCTTGAATTGTGGCACCAGTTTTGTGTAGTGGTTAAGTGCATGGATTCTGCAAGAATTGGGTTTGATTCCCCACTCCTCCCCATGCAACAGCTAGAATGACTGTGAGTCAGTCATAACTCTGTCAGAAGCTGTTCTGCTCAAGAGCAGTCCTTGAAAGAGCTCTTTCAGCCCCACCTACCTCACAGGGTATCCATTGTGGGGAGAGGAAGGGAAGGAGATTGGAAGCCACTCCAAGACTCCGAGAGAAGGGTGGGGTATAAATCCAATTTCTTCTTCTTCACCCTTGGTGGCTGTCTGGTCTGGTCTGGACAATCAACCCATCCTAGAAGTTCAGGCATCTGATGCAGGGGTTATCAACAAAAGGCTGGACTAGATGCTTTAATATAAAATGCATAGAAAGCTCAACCTTTAGGAGGCAAGAGGTCCAAACCATTGGAGCTTATTCCTCTCTGCTACAATCCTAAACACATTTATGTGCATATATGTACTACTGAAACCAATAGGTTGCAACAAAGCTGCCATTTTCTCTGAGGTAACCAATCTCTGTAGTCTGGAGATTCATTGTAATAGCAGATCTCCAGGCCCCACCCCAAGGTTTGTTGCAGACCTTGGGGTGGGACCTGGAGATCTGCTATTACAATGAATCTCCAGACTACAGAGATTGGTTCCCTCAGAGAAAATGGCAGCTTTAGAGGGAGCTCACTGCATCCCAACAGATCGCCCTCCTCCTTCCCAGACTCTACTCACTGCTGCCAGTGCCCACCAAATCTCCAGGAGTTTTCCAAGCTGGAGCTGGCAAGCCTAGAAAGGCGCCCTTCCTATGCAATAAGACAAGTGTTATGTCCTGCCTGAATGGACTTTGCTTGAAATTGTTCCTTTGACAGAGTCACTTTCTAAATTCTGGAGAGGATCCCTGGTGGGTTTAAAAGTCTGTGTCTGTCAAAGAAACAGCAGTGGAAGCAGTCTCCCTAGGTCCACAGAGATGGTTATGGGATTTAGAATGAGGGAGGCTAGGTAATTTTGGCTTAGACTTTTCTCTAACCCCCTTACATGAGGAGTCTAACCCACCATGGAGATGTACATTTATATGCATTTGAAGAAGTGAGTTGACTCATGAAAGCTTATATTAGAATAGACTATGTTAGCATTTAAGGCGCCCTCAACACCGTTTTCAACTGGCCTCTCTTTATGATATCTTTCCACTGTCACTTTGGTGTTGCCTGGGGCTTTGAGTACGAATATATCTGCCTAATGACCAAGCCCTTCATGCTTCTTACAAAGTTAGCTGTGACTCAGAAAAGCTTATGCTGGTATGGATTTTGTTAGTCTTTAAAGTGCCACCAGACTCCTAATTTATTTTGCTACAGTAGATTAACATAGCTAACCCTTGGAAAGTATCCTCAAAGCCCTGGGTGTTTTTTCAAGGCACCTCTTCTGAGAGAAGACCAGGCAGACTCTCATATCTCAAAATTTCAGTTCTTCTCCTTTTTTTGAATAAAGAAATGGGGCATCTGAGCCTAGCTTGCCTCTGCCTTCGCTAACCCTGGGATGTGATTCTCTGACAGCAGGGGACCAGTTGAGGGGTGGGGTGTTCTTTTTGAATGAAACATTTATGCATATATCTCACTATGAATAAAAGAAGAGCTCGGCCTGACATTTACTGTGGAAATTCCACATATCAGAATTTATGCAGGCAATAACATTGAACTTTAAATATTTGTTGAAGGAAGAGAATTTCAAAAGTGGTACTAGCCCAGTCAATTATAAAGAATGCTGCTTATGAATAAGCCAATCCCAGGCACAGCAGCATCCACAGCTCAGCCGCAGACTTCTTTGGGTTGATTCACATATCTTCCTTTCTCACTTACTTGCGTGTATGTGAGTCATTACTGATCTAACCATTTTTACGTCATCCAGGAACTTCACAGACACAAAGCTTTTCACATTTGACACAGTTTACACATTTAGCTGAGGACCAACATGTACATTGGATATGATTGTGCCCTAACTTTAAAAAATTAAAATGTAAGCAGCTTCAGGAGACTGAATTCTTGAGTAGGAGACCACATGAGGAACTCCTTAACTCTTCTGCATAAGCTTAGCATTCATGGTTTGTGTTTCAGACTAATTTCCTGTTCAAAATTCTAGCATAATGTCTTTTTCCCCAAAGGGGAATGCAGAAAAGCAGCTTTGGAGGATGAGCAGAAAGAGTAATGCACCTTCTTCTAGAGCAGCCAGCGTCCAGGTGGGGCATGGAATTACAACTGATTTCCAGAAAAAAGAGGTCAGGTTCTCTTAGGAAAAGAGCAGCACTGGAGGGCAGACTCTGTGATATCATAACCCTGCTGAGCTTATTTATTTGTATTTATTTATTTAGTTCACTTATATTCCGCCCTTTCCCAGATGGGCTCAGGGCGGATCACATACAGATAAAAATCACATAAAGATATAATAAAACCAATAAATACAACTAAAACAACAGCATTACATCAACATTAAATAGCAGAGGTGGGTTGCACATAGTGCGGCTTTAGGTGTAATCATTCAGTGGCCCATATATAAAGGTTCAGATGATAGATCATTGTGAGGGGGGGCAGCTGATGGTATAGGCAACAGAGTAGAGGGCGCCCGCCTGCCTCAACTAAATGCCTGGCAGAACAGCTCTGTCTTACAGGCCCTGCGGACGGGTAACAAATCTGACAGGGCCCATACCTCTACCGGGAGCTGATACCACCAGATTGGGGCCAGGGCTGAAAAGGCCCTGGCCCTAGTTGAGGCAAGGTGGATGTCCTTGGGGCCAGGGATGACCAGAAGGTGTTGGTTGGCCGATCACAACGCCCTTCGGGGCTCATATAGGGAGAGGCGATTCTGCAGGTATGTGGGTCCCAGGCCACATAATGCTTTGAATGTCAGTACTAAAACTCTGAAATGGATCCGGTACTCAACCGGTAACCAATGCAGTGTGTACAGCATCAGTCGACTGCCTGCCCATGTAGGCAATCCAGTTAGGAGCCGTGCTGCTGCATTTTGCATCAGTTGAAGTTTCCAGATCAGCCTCAAGGGCATGCCTACATAGAGCGAGTTACAGTAGTCCAACCTGGAAGTGACTGTTGCATGGATCACTGTAGCTAGGTCCTGGGATGTCAGATAGGGCATCAGCTGTTGGCCTGCCACAGATGGTGAAAGGCAGATCACACAACTGTTGTGACATGGGCCTCCATAGAAAGGGAGGCATCCAGTGTCACCCCCAGACTCCTCACCTTTTGAACTGGCACCAAAGGGGCGCCAGCTATGGTGGGTAGTCGGATGCCCGATCTTGGTCCCCCCCCCCCGACCCAGGTACAGGACCTCTGTCTTAATTGGATTTAGCTTCAGCTGGCTTAAGTGCAGCCAACCTACCATGGCTTCTAACGCCCTGGTTAGATGGTCTGGGGTGGTGTCTGAATGGCCATCCATCAGCAGATAGAGCTGGGTGTCATCTGCATATTGGTGACAAACCAGCCCCAAACCTCGGACAATCTGGGCAAGGGGGTGCATGTAGATGTTAAACATCATTGGTGAGAAAATAGCTCCCTGCGGCACACCACATTCAAGTGGGTGCTGCCGATAGGTCTGCTCACCAATCTCCACCCTTTATCCCTGACCATGGAGAAAGGAGGAAAACCACTGTAAGGTCACCCCTTGAACTCCAACATCGGCAAGGCGGTAGGTCATGAGGTCATAGTCGACCGTGTCAAATGCTGCTGAACAATCTAATAACAGTAGCAGCGCTGACCCGCCTCGATCCAGATGCCTTCTAAGGTCATCTGTGAGGGCGACCAAAGCAGTCTCCATCCCACAACAAGGACGGAAGCCGAATTGGAAGGGAACAAGGGTAGAAGTATTCTCCAGGAAACCGTGAAACTGCTCTGCCATCGCTTTCTCAATTACCTTACCCAGGAACAGTAAGTTCGAGAGTGGGTGGTAATTGGTCAGGACCAGGGTCCAACGATGGCTTTTTCAAAAGCAGACAGACCACTGCCTCTTTAAGTTTAGCTGGAAAAATCCCTGTTTCCAAGGAAAGGTTAATATCAGCTAAAGAGTCTTGGATGCCCCCACCACCTGACTTAATAAGCCAGGATGGACATGGGTCCAATCGGCAAGTGGTCAGCTTCGCTGCAGCCAAGATCCTGTTCACATCTTCCCAAGTAAGACGACTGAAGTGGTCCAATATGGGACCCATAGATGGGCAATGGGCTTCCAGCTACCGTACTGTATCAACTGCGGCAGGGAGAATCTGGCGGAGAGTCACAAATAGGTCACAAAAACCTCACAGCCTATATCCAATTCTCTAACTTTTGGATTGCCTGTTGGCAGTGTAGTCAATGTTCAAATTGTTCTAAATAACTGGGCCGGGTGCAACTTCACTGATGCAATGGAGACCACATAGAATTCCTTCTTAGCAGACTTCACTGCCTTCTCATAGGCCTTCATAAATGGGTCCATAATGGGTCCCTCCTCATCATAAGATCTCTGCCACACTCACTCTAGCCGTCTAAGTTGCTGTTTCATCCTTTTCAGCTCGAGGGTATACCATGGGGCTGATTTGGTACAGTGACGTAGAGGGTGCTGGGGGACGATGTCATTGATGGCAGCAGAGAATTGGGACTACCAGTTCTCAAATAGCTCATCTAATGGCCAATCAGGGGGCATTGGATCTCGCAGAGCTTCTTGAAGCTGCCCCGGGTCCAATTGGTTCCGTGGGCGAGCATAAATCTGCCCGTTGCCTAAACAGGAGGAGGGCTGCAAGTCAGCTCAGACTTTCAGGGCATAATGATCTAACCATGGAACTGAATCAGCAGCTATCAGACCAGGTGTTATCCCGGCCCCAAAAACCAAATCCAGTGTGTGACCAGCCTGGTGAGTGGGGGTTGATATAATCTGGCTGAGTCCCAGTGTCTCCATGGAGGACACTAGGTCCTGCACCTGCATGGATGCCGCATCATCAATGTGGACATTGAAATCCCCCCGGATCAATAACCTGGGGAAATTCAATGCCCAGGCCAATACCGCATCCTACAGGGCAGGCAGGCTCTCTGGGGGTGCATTAAGCGACCGGTACACCACCCAGATTGCCAAACTCTCCTCAGCCTCCCACACCAGGCCGACACATTCAATACCGGTTATATTTGGGGCAGGGAGTGCCCTGAAAGAAAAAGAGTCATGAATGAGCAATGCAACCCCCCCCCTCCGCCTGGTCATCCAGGATTGGTGGAGAACCAAGAACCCAGGAGGGGCAAGTTGGTTCAAAGTTACAGTTTCCCCATCACATATCCAGGTCTCAGTCACACATGACAGATCTATCTGTTGCTCTACTAAATAGTCCCGTAGAGTATAAGTCTTGTTGTTGATAGATCTGGCATTAATCAACACCAATGTCAGAGCCAGGTAATTTGTCCTAGCCCCACAACTGACATGCCTTGGGATGGGACGCAGGTGGAAAGGGGTCTGAGCATTCCTGCATCTCTTGCCTCTTCCAAACCACAAAGACCTGGACCCACTGCCATATCTCCTCCACCCCCATATGACTGGAATCCCTGACCCGGCTTACTCCACAAGCTCTGTCCTCCTCAAGCACTAACTACCACCAGATCTTCAGGAATTTCCCCCCAAAATGACTGCTTTGAAGGGTCGAACCTATGGCATTACATCCTGCTAAGGTCTCTTAGGGTTGCCAGGTCCAGTTTGGAAATTCCTGGTTATCTGGGGGTGGGGGTGGGGCATGAAAAGGGCAGGATTTGGAGAGGGGAGGGATCTTGGCAGGGTATAATCCCAGAGTGTCCACTGTTTAAAACAGTCATTTTCTCCATGGGAACTGACCTCTGTTGTGTGAAGATCATCTGTAATTTCAGATCTCTAGGCTCCACTTGGAGGTTGGCAACTCTACTTTTCTCCCCAAACTCTGCTCTTCCCAGGTTTCACCCCCCAAATCTCCAGGAATTTGCCAACTTGGAGCTGGCAACACCACCTTCCTCCCAATGGCGTCAAGACACCATTTGGCTCTGAGTTCTTGAATAACCAAGTGACTAAACTGTGTTCATATGTGTGTCTCTGTGTGTGAGCCAAGCTTTAGATTCTGCTGAAAGAAGTCTTGTCTCCTGGAACAAATCCATCCTAGCAGTTCTTGAGAAGAATGTCTCTGTGTACTGAAAGGGCCATATTGCTGGAATCAATTCATTGTGCAACTCATTAGTTAAGTATCATGAGGTTTCAGCTGTAAATGCTCATTTTCCAGAGACATTGTTTTGAAACATGTCCAGCTGTCTTTAGTGTACAACAGAAAGTGGGGAGGATGATTTTACCACATCTAAAACATAGCAGGAGATCCCTCATCCCAACATCATTACCATATCAAAGGGCTCAACAGAATATGGAAAGGCAGAACTCCTAATGGGAAGAAGACACAAGGCTTCAAAGCAATTTCATTTTAGTGAAGTAGGTGTTGTGAACGGGATGCATGGAGTTCAGTATGACAGAATAACACTGAAGAGATTTATAGCTTTGTGGGCTCACTGGCTAAATTACTCAGCGGAAAAGCTATCCCCTTTATAGAAGAGAGAAAAGAATAAGAGATATAACTTCAATTAAAAAAATATTATTGCACATACAGTGGGCTGGGAAATAAATTCAGTAAAGTTTACTGTTTTTGATATGTCGGTATGTACAATTGACTGTGGAAGAGCTTCAAGCAAATGTTTTTAGTAAGAATGCAGTTATGTTTGGCTTCTGGGGCATCCCGTTCGAGTGAACCTTACCTCTTGTTACCCAAAGAGGCAGATTCCTAATTAGTTGGGGGAAATAGTTTTAAGGAGACAGAGTGAGAGAGGGGAACTGGGATCTCCACCTATGTTTATGGAGATTTTTCCCTTAAGAGAATTCTCAAATAAACCAGGGCAGATGTTTAACTGGAAAGGTTTGTATTAAAAGAAAATAGAAATGGACAGAAATGCATACACAAACACACAGTAAAACCACATACAAGCGCTAACAAAGAGGAAAGAAGGGAGAAAAGAAGGAAAGCTTTTGTGTGTGTGGGGGGGGGAAGACAGTAGTTACTAGGGGTGTGCATTCGGTTCGGCCGAACCGCATAGACCACCGAATCACCCCTGATTTGGAAGTATACGGCACCGTATACTTCCGATTCCATTTTCAGGCCATTAAACGGGAGCCGTATATGGCTCCCCGTATACTTCCATATAGATATACTTCCGTATAGATGGTTTTTTCTCACCATTGGGAGCAGTGTTCCTTTTGGGGTGCCCATTGATGGGTGCAGTCTTTTTGGGCCAGGGGGGTTTCATACTGGGGAGTCCCCAGAAGCTGCCCTGCAGTTTTGGGGCCTCTCTCTCAAACTACGCTCTGGCCAGAGCCACTTTCCCCACAGCAATTATAGTGGAGGAAGTGGCTAATTGGGCTTTCACTATCATTGGTGGCAATGCGCCTTTTGGGGAGCGCAAAGACAGGGACCTCCTGGCCCAATCTTTTTGGGACTTCGGGGTTTTATAGGGGAGAGTTCCCTGTGGGTTCCCTGCAGTTTTTGGGGCTCTCCCTCAAACCCCCTGCCCCTCAGTAGCCTCTAATTATGCCCTACGTTGCCATTAATTTCAATGGCCCATAGGGTATAATGGTGGGATAGGGGCACCCTCTTTGGGTGCCCCTGGAATGGGACCCCCTGGCCCAATCTTTTTGGGACTTGGAGGGTTTGTAGGAGAGAGTCCCTTGAAGGTCCCCTGCAAATTTGGGGGCTCTCCCTCAAACCCCCTGCCCTCCAGGTGGCTTCCAATATACCCTATTTTGCCATTGATTTCAATGGCCATAGGGTATAATGGGGCCGTATATTTGGAAATAGCGCGCATCTACCGTATATGCGGCTATTCTGAGTACGGTAATAGGAAATACACGGTATTTCGTATCTTTTGGGCCCTGTGTATTTCCGAATCCATGTAATTCCGTGGGGGGTGGGGTTGCACACCCCTAGTAATTACCAGCCTTGGAGATGTCCACAGAAGGAGCAAGATGGAGCAGTGGTCAGCATTTTGTTCTCTGCAAGAGAGAAAAAGAAACTCATATGGGGGGATGTGGTGCAAAAATGCACCCTCAGGCTGCGATGACATGATCCCAAAACAATACCTTGATGGGCTTACCAGGGATGGACAATGATTTGGGAGAGGTTTGATGAACTTTAAGTACCAGTACAGGATGAGCTAATGGGTTGGGTGAATTAATTGTCGCTTGATTAAGTTAAGTGTAAGCAGAGGAAGCAAGGTGGGCTGTTGATGGCATTAGTCCAAGTCAATAGGTCCTGTCTGTAACTATGCCTAAAAGAAGCTATATTTGTAGACTTTTCTTTGATTTTATACACAACATATTTAAAATCAATGACCTTGTACAGTTCTCACTTGAGGACTTTGCAACACCTCACACTTGAATGTTTGAATCGGGCCTTATGGCTACCTCATAAATGGTACTTTTTAGAGGCAGACAAAAATATTTTACAAATATAGAATAATGTGCAGGTAACAAATATGTATTCCTTGTCCTGTGTAACGGTATAGGTTTATGAGTTAGGAACCTGAGACAGGTCATTACTTCCTGCAGAGCATATGTAGTGGTGAGCATAGGGTTGCCAAGTCCAATTCAAGAAATATCTGGGGACTTTGGGGGTGGAGCCAGGAGACAGGGGGTGGAATCATAAGCAAAATTGTGACAAGCACAATTGAACTCCAAAGGGAGTTCTGGTCATCACATTTAAAGGTACCGTACACCTTTTAAATCCCTTCCCTACATTAGAAATAATGAAGGATAGGGGCACCTTCTTTTGGGGCTCATAGAATTAGACCCCCAGTCCAATCTTTTTGAAACTTGGAGAGCATTTTGAGGAGAGTCATCAGATGCTATGCTGAAAATTGGTGCCTCTATCTCAAAAAACAGCCCTTCCAGAGCCCCAGATATCCCAGCCCAATTCTCCATTATACCCTATGGAAATCGATCTCCGTCGGGAATAATGAAGTGCCCAGCAGACATCTTCCCCCACTGTTTATGACGACCCTGAAGTGAGGGATTGACATCTCTACTCACGAGTTGTTGACCTTCCAACTTCTTCAAAGTAACACAGAGCAACCGAAGGTTCAAGTTTACCTTTCCTATGCAAACGACCTCTGAAAAGATTGTGCAACCAAGGGAGGGTTTGGGCTGCTTTCACAACCACTGGGAGCAGCCATGTTGTTCTGCATACTCCCCACCCCCATTCAGCCTTAAAGACACAGACACATCATCCCAAGAGGAAGCCTTTCCAAGTGGAGTCTGAAGCGCCTGGAGGTGGAAAGGCACATGGTGGCTGTGGGAGCAAAGGTTCCCCCCGCTAGCCAGCTCACTGGGAGTGGGAAGGAGCCTGGGAAAGCGGGAGAACCCCCGCTGGGACCTGGGGACTGCCAAGCCTAGGTGAGCACATAGTTGTTCACCATGTCCGATATGAAGTGCCTTTGGTCTTGGAGTCCAAAGTAATTTTAGCTGTGTGTAAAGGACAGAGATGGATAGGAGGAACATGGTTAATAAGGTCTGGGGAGGCTATAGCTAAGGGAGGGATAACAAATATCACAGTTTAAAGTTTGTATTATTTTCTTTAAAACAGAGGAACAGTGGAGAACAGACTGTTACTTAGTGACTGAGCAAATGTTCTGCATATAGAGGTTTCAAGTTCAGTCTCTGGAACCACCAGCTAGAAGATCTCAGGCTGCATATGTTGGCAAAGACCGTTTTTTTTGCCAGAGAACCATTGCCAGTGAAAATATGCATTGCTCAGATAATGAATCACTGGTATGAAGACATGCTTATATGACCATAGAAATCTTATGGCTGTTTATTCCTCAAAAAAAGAGAGCTTTTTGTGAGTATGAATTAATCTAGCTCAACTTGTGTTGAGTAAACACATATTCTAAGAGAAAGAGATTGTTCATATTTTCTGTGTAGGACAGTGGGAACTTAACAGGCTTAAATACAATGCAGTTTTCTTATTGGATTTAGGCTTAAGAGCTGTTGAGCCTGGGATTTTGGGCTGCTTGCTCTGACACTTGGGAAGTAGCTATAGAAGCCCAACATGTTCATAATGTTCATTGCAAATTATTCACTATAGTCCTGAAAATATCTCACTACATAGGAAGCATAACTGAATTAATCAGACTATCAGACTTTTGAACAAGGCAAATTATGATGTCATAGAAGGATCTCTTCCAGGATCACCCTAAGTGGTCATCTTGGCCATATTGAGTAGTTCTAGCATTGATCTTGCTCTATTACATTTCTAGGAATTATTTCTGTCTTGCAATTGTGAAGTTATATCCAAGCAACTATTAGCAGGATTTCGCTTGCAGAAAGAAAATTTTCCCTCATTCTCTCACTATTGTCCATGTTGGACCCCTGAAATGCTGCTCATTGGGTTCAGGGCTCCACCAGGAACAGTGTTAGGCATAATGTGGGGATCTGAAGTAAAAGATGGGAAATGGGCACAAACTGTCCCTATTCTTTCACTCACAAGAGTCTTACCCTTAGCAAAAAAAAACCCCCAAAAGACATGTTTGGACACATTATTCAAGAAGGAACATTTGAGGGGGGTGTCCTTTTCCCACAAAAAACTTGAAGGGATTTGTTTTGTACCTTGATTTTGGGGTCCATATGGCTGCTACTGATTTTATAGCCTTCTACAGCTATCAAGTCTGCTGCTAGCTAGACCCATACATGCCATTGTTAGAGCAGACCCCGCACAACGTAAGTTGCATTTTGGTGTGTCAATATGTTTCCTCATTCAGTTCTAAATTCTAAAATTCCGAGGATGCTCATTCTTTTTATCAGTGTCTGGAGTGAAGATGTGACAAGTACATCAGTACATTCTAGTGTTTATTTTAAATTAATTTATGTATAGTCTGCCTTTTTGGCTGAGATCTAGATTAAAGGATATAAAATGGTGAAATCAGGCAGCATAAAACAATCAGTGAACAATGTGAAAGGACTACAGGTACAATGAGGCAAACAACGAGCTAAGGCAAAAGTATACTATAAGGCAGGGGTGTCAAATTAATTTGTTATGAGGGCTACAGGGCTACAGGTACAATGAGGCAAACAATGAGCTAAGGCAAAAGTATACTATAAGGCAGGGTGTCAAATTCATTTGTTATGAGGGCTGGATATGACATAAATGAGACCTTGTCAGGCTGGGCCATGTGTGTTCCTATTTAAGATTAGATAGCAGAGAGGGACTTCTGGGGGAGGAAAATGCCGAGCTGAGCTGCTTCTCATAACGGGAGCAGGCTGGAACTTCTGTTTGGGGTAGTGGAAGGCAAATTAATGCCTACTGCCTACTTTTCTCAGTTAGAGATTAGTCCAAGATATGCACAGAAAACTTTGAGGAGATTTACCTTGGCTAAAAGGGAGTCCCGGGGGGGGGGGGGGGCTCCTTTGAGGGGTCTCCGGAGAAGAGTTGCACTTTCATCATCTGCAGAAGTTCTCAGAGTCATTTATTTGACATAAGCTCGACAGAATCCTAACCTTCTTGGACATTGCTAAACATCTAAAGCTACAGAAGACCGATGTGGATCTGGTTAATTGGCAGAAAAGGTAGAGATTACTATCTTTCATTCCGGGACTATTTACAGTTAACTTAAACAGAATAAATTCAGAAGGTGGGAAATGGAAATCTAGAAAGCTTGGAAGAATAAGGGAGGAAGAGGTGAAATTTGGACTTTGTAAATTTAAAGGACAGAGCTAAATAGTGGAAAGGAATTTATTGTTTGGTCTACTTTCGGTTTTGAAAAAAGAGCACCATCGTCACAGACCTGCAGCATATAAAATCAACACAGGAAGTACGTCAAGTATCGTGAGATCTCTTTACCAGTGAAAATGAGATTTGGTGGCAAGCAAAGCAGGAAGTAGCTGACAAAAAGCCTACTCTAGGATTATAATACCATTGAGAAACATCAGCAGCCATTGCAAGGAGGTCAAAATTAAAATAATATTTTTAAAGTGTTCGGGACATTAAAAACTGTTGGAAATAATTGAGATGATGATAAGAGGATAAATACTATTGGACATATTGTTTATAATGGACTTTAGAAGCCTTTAAAAGGAAATTTTTTTTTAGAGAGAAGCAAAAAGTCGCAACCGCCATTTTGAAGGATTTAAAAACTTTAAAAATTAATATTTCGGTCTGGAAAGCTCGGAGGATGGCGAAATTAGGCTTGTTGTAAAAAGCAAGCTCTAATCTTTTGAACTTGATAGTTAAATTTCAAATTGGTGAGATAAAAGTTTTCTGTGTTTTTAAATGTCAGAACACAAGCAAACCCGTACAAGGGCTGCTTCATTGGAGAAAATGCAGGATCAATTAGAGGCAATAGAGGCTAGAATGATGAAAGGCATGAGAGAGATGATAACTGCATCAAAAAAAGAAATTATAGAAGAGATTTAAAAAGATATGGAAGATCTCAGAAAGGAGACAGAGGAAACATCTAAAAAAGTGCAGGAAGTAGAAGGGAGAATGAAAGTACATGACTCTACCTTGTTGAAAATACAAGAAAAAGTGACAATCCATGACTGCAAACTGATGGAGACTCAGATACATCTGAGAGGAGTACCTGAAAAGGAAGATGGTGACCTGAAAGAATATATAATAAAAATAATTGCAGAATTTTTGGAGGAAGATCCTGAAGAGACTAAAAATAGGTATGATTATATGTACAGAGTGAACTCACTCTGTGCCAAGAAAAATAATTTACCAAGAGATGTTGTCATAAGATATATGACAAAAGAAATGGTGGGAAAGATCATGAACAAAAACTTTGAAAAGACATTGATAGTGGGAGGCAGCAGAGTAAGAATTATGAAGGAGTTGCCAAGGCAAGTGATAAATGATAGAAGAACATACAGAAAACTGACAGAAAAATTACGGGACAATGAAATGAGGTTTAGATGGATAATATCTGAAGGTTTGAGCTTTGAACTTCAGGGGAAAAGAATCACAATTACAATTGCACAGGAACTGCGTAGATTTTATGAAGAATATAAAGAATTTGCACCATGATGGATTACTAATGATTGTCTTAGAATGTAAATGGACTAAATTCACCACAAAAAAGAAGGGCAACGTTTCATTGGATTAAAAAGCAAAATTGTAATATAGTTTGTTTACAAGTAGTGCATATTAAACAAAAGGATTACAAATTTTTATGGAATAAACAATTGGGGTTAGAATTTTTTTCATTGGCTGAACAGAAGAAAAGGGAAGTGATTTTTTATATTAAACAAGAATTGGCGCCAAAATTAGTATTTAAAGATAAAGATGGAAGATTTGTTGCAGTAGAAATAATATTAAATGCAAAAAAACATTGTTATTGGGACTGTATGCACCTAATGGTGCAAAGGATGCTTTGTTAAAAGACATTATACAACAATTTGATGTACTGGCTTATGACCAAGTTTTGATAATGGGAGACTTTAATGGAACCATTAAGAATTCACTGGATAGGTCTAGGGGAAAAAATAATAACAAAGAAGGAAAATTGCCAGTCTTTTTTTGAATTGGTTAAACAAGAAAATTTGGAGGATATATGGAGGAAATTTAACCCTGAAGTGCGGGACTATACCTTTTTTTCAGCAAGACATAAAACTTTTTCCAGAATTGACATGTTGTGGGGCACTAAAGATTTAGGTCTTACAACAAGGAAAATAGAGATTTTACCCAAAATTGAGGCTGAACATAATCCAATAATGTGGATTACAAAATTGTCTAAGAAGTTGAGAAGATGGAGATTGAATGAAGATTTACTACAGAATAAAGAAATAGTGACATACCTAGAAAATGAAACTAAAGCTTTCTTTCAAGTGAATGACAAAGAGGATATAGAATTTCAGACGGTCTGGGATGCCTATAAAGCAGTAATGAGAGGAATATTGATTACTTTGAATAATAAAGACAAGAGAGCAAAAGAAAAACAGCTGTTGAACATTCAAAATGAAATAAAGAAAAAAGAAGGGGAGTTGAGAAAGAGGCCAGGGAAAAAGAAAATTATAAGGGAAATTACAATAGTACAAATGCAAATGAGACATTTGTTAAATAAAGAATTGGAATGGAATTTGAAAAGACTGCAGCAGAAATCTTTTGAGGGAGCAAATAAATCTGGAAAGTATTTGGCTTGGCAACTGAAGAAAAAGAGAGAAAATAAAATTATTAATAAAATTGTGGTAGATGGAAGAGAGGTGGTTAGCCAAGAGGGAATAAAAAGAGAATTTTTTAAGTATTATGCCAAGTTGTTTAAAGGTGTTAAAATAAATAAAGAAAAGATGGATAAGTATCTACAAAAGATAAAAATAGAACCCTTAACAGAAAATATGCGAAAAGTTTTAAATGATCCAATTAAAAAAATAGAAATTGAAGCAGCAATTACTGCAATGAAAAATGGAAAGGCACCTGGGTCAGATGGATATACAGCTAAATATTTTAAAACCTTTAAAGATGAGTTAATACCGAAATTGCGGAAGTTGATGAACACGATAAGAATGAAAGGGAAAATACCAAACACATGGAAGGAAGCCGTTATTTCGTTGATACCAAAGGAAGATAGAGATGTCACGAATGTTAAAAATTACAGACCAATTTTGCTATTAAACAATGACTATAAAATAGATACAAGAATATTGGCAGAACGGCTTAAACAACATTTGATAAATTTTACAAAGGAAGATCAAGCGGGGTTTCTTCCCAAAAGGCAAATAAGAGACAATATTAGAACTGTTGTAAATATTGTAGAATATTATGAAAGACATCCAGAAAAGGAAGTAGCATTATTCTTTGCAGATGCAGAGAAAGCATTTGACAATTTAAACTGGGACTTTATGTTTGCAGTAATGGAGAAAATGGAACTGGGAGAAAGCTTTATAAGAATGGTAAAAGCAATATACACTGAACAATGTGCAAAGCTATGTATAAATGCAGATCTTACAGAAGATATGATAATTAGCAATGTACAAGACAAGGTTGTCTGCTTTCCCCATTGTTGTTTATAATGACTCTTGAAATATTGCTGATGCAGATCCAAGAAGATAAAGAAATAGAAGGATTAAAAATAAAAGGATGATATAATGTTTATAAATGAAAACCCCATACAAAAATACAAGAATATGGGGAGTTGGTGGGATTTTGTATTAATAAAGAAAAATCAAAACTTCTATGTAAAAATATGCAAATAAATAAGCAACAAGAATAACAGAGACTAACAGGTTGTGAAGTTACCTCCAAGATAAAGTATTTGGGTGTGGAGTTAACAATGAAGAATATTGATCTGTTTAAAAATAATTATGAGAAGCTATGGCGTAAAATGGATGAAGATATATTAAAATGGAATAAACTTAATTTGTCATTGCTGGGTAGAATAGCTGCAATTAAAATGAATATTCTACCAAGAATAATGTATTTGTTTCAAACTATTCCCATTGTGAAAGATAGTAAACAATTTGATAAATGGCGAAGAAAAAGTTCAGAATTTGTATGGGCTCGGAAGAAACCAAGGATCAAAATGAAAATTTTGACAGATGCAAAAGAGAGAGGTGGATTTCAACTACCAAATTTAAAATTATATCAGGAAGCAGTTTGTTTAGTGTACATAAAAGAATGGATAACGCTGTTAAACAAAAAACTCTTAGTGCTGGAAGGTCACGGAAATAAATTTGGCTGGCACGCGTATATGTATTATGGAAAACAGAAGATGGACGGTTTTTTCTCTCACCATTATATAAAAAATAATTTGTTAAATACATGGATGAAATATAAGAAATATGGAGATGAGAGAAGACCGTTATAGATAGTGCCAGCTGAAGTAATAAAAATAACGGCTGAGATAGGTGAAGAAAAGTGGTTGTCATATAATCAATTATTAAAAATACAAGGTGGCAAAATAGAATTGAAAACTGCTGAAGAGCTGAATAATAACTATGATTGGTTCCAAATGCAACAAATAAAGAGCTTGGTGGGAAATGATATTAAAACTGAAGGAATAAGAAAAGAGCAAACAGAAATGGAAAAAGTTCTGCTTGGGGACAATGAAAAATTAATTTCAAAAATGTATAAATTACTTTTAAAATGGTCTACGGAGGATGAAGTAGTAAAATCTCAAATGATTAAATGGGCAATTAATGTAAATAAAGAAATACAGATGGAAACTTGGGAATACTTGTGGAAGAATTCTATGACGCTTTCAACGTGTCATAGTATTAAAGAGAACTGTTTTAAAATGATGTATAGATGGTATATGACTCCTAAAAAATTGGCAAAGATGAACAATAAGATGCCAGATAGATGTTGGAAATGTAAAAAACATGAAGGTTCTTTCTACCATATGTGGTGGACTTGTGAAAGAGCAAAAAAGTATTGGCCCATGATTCAGCAAGAAATTTCTAAGATCCTGGGATATGAATTTAAGAAAGTTGCAGAGACTTTTCTGTTGGGATTACAAATGGAAAAATTTCCAAAAGAAGATAGAACTGTAATTTGGTACTTGCTTTCAGCTGCTAGGAAATTATATGCGCAGTTGTGGAAGCAAGAAAAAATACCAGAGAAATGGGATTGGATTATAAAAGTTATGACATGGAGTGAAATGGACAAATTAACAAGAATATTAAGAGGCTATGATTTAGAAATTTTTAAGATGGAGTGGAAAAAGTTTAGAAGATATGTAGAAAAAAAGTGGAAAATAAAAGGACATTGGACAATTTTTGATAATGATTAAGTTTTAGAAAGAAGAAGAATATAAATTTTTGTTTTAATAGTTAAGGGTGCCTTTAAATATTAGCATTTTAAGTAAATAACACCGGCGGGGGTCAAGTAATGGGGGGGAGGGGTGGATAGAAAGTCATATATGGGATAGATAAAAGAAGTTATTAAAGATGTAAGAAATATTTATTACCATATGTTACCAATAAAATTGTTTTAAACCAAAAGATTATGTAGCGGAGATATAAACTTTATAAAGAACACAAACACAATTAAAGTTTGTTTTTTAAAAACCCTTTTTTATTTATTTAGTAGGCTTATATTCCGCTGATTGCAACATAAATTGAACAATTAAAACTTACAATTTCAATTTAAAACAATACATTAAAAACCAAAACAATAGAACAAAATAAAGTGCATCATTGATGGGAAGGGCACATTTCACAAGATACAGCAGTTTTTGGCCCAAGAAAAGTGATGGTATTAATAATAAAATTCAGTACCATAATAAGGCTGTAAAGCATAAAAATAAATAAAACATGCTTAAAACATTAGAACTCATTGGTCTTAAAGGTGCTTTCTTTGTATTTCTCCCATGGGATCCAAGGACCTGGGCAAAGGAAGCTCAGGCTCTTTCTTTCCTTCCCCAGGGAATGAGGGGTAGGAGCCTCAGCCAATAGACAGAAGAGAGGCTTGGCTCAGTAGGTGTGCTGTGTGATTGAGAGAGCTTGGCAAAGCAACCTCTGCCTCCCTGCATTCCTCTGTAGCTCCTGTGCAACTGAGCAAACCTGGCAAAGCAAGCTGTGATGGAGAAGGAAGCAAGAGAGAGGGAGAAGGAAGCAGATGACAGCTAGTTGCTTGGGGGCCTGATTCAGCCCCTGGGCCACATGTTTGACACCGCTGCTATAAGGAATACAGAAAGTGGATTACAAGGTATAAGGACACTTAAGAGTACATGACTGTGAGTGGATGAGACTTGACTTCAAATCCCCACCATGCCATAAAGCTTACTTGGTGATGCTGGAACAATTAGTACTCCTTCAGCATAATCTCCTCACAGGTTTGTTGTAAGGATAAAATTGAGGGAGAGGATAGCCTGTGTTGGCCTGAACTCCTTGGACGAAGGGTGGCATAAAAATCTAATGAATAATTAGACAACCATAAGTGCTGTAAGGGAAATACTGACAGAATTGCTATAAAAGGTGCTAGTGGGCCCCCAATATGTTAAGTTTTGCTATAAACATTATTAACACAGAATAAATTATTCAAAGGATCAAATCCTCCAAGCCTTTGACTGTGGTAGCCAAATGACCAAGCAAATCATAGTATATCGCTCTACAATAAAGGTGGCAGCCAGAAGCAGAATTGGTGTAATTAGCTACAGCATATCCCATTTAACAAGGGAATTTCTTTTGCTTTCTAGTAACAGTTCCACTGTCAATAACCTTTTATATAGCACTTGACTCGGTGAGAATTTTTCTATTTTAAATTAAAAATCCAAAGGCTAAGCAGGGAAGCACAGTGGACAAAATGTCTTCCTGCTCATTAATGGGATTAAACATAACATGGGAAATGCAGGCTGGTACTTCATCACAAGATGGATGGGATGGAAGCTTAAAGCTTTCACAGTGGATATTGACTTTGAGTCAACATTTTGTGGTCCCCCCCACCCATTGTAGTCAGATTTTTAAAAGCTGCTAGGTCTGCATGGAAAGTCACTTGGGTTCAACAGACTGGCAACATTCCAGGTGACCAGGGAGCTGGGGTTTATTAAAAACACATTCTGGATGACTTGCCACTTTATTCCCTCCAGTCCCCAAGGTGTCAAATTACAATAATGAATGCTGCAATGCGAGAATAGTGGAAAGGCAAGCTTAAGTTCTGAGTAAGAGACAGACAAATCCTATAGCTATTTCGTTGAGAAATTCTGAGGATCTTTGTGCCTGTTTTGCAGGGAAGGCTCAGAACACTGAGACTGACTTTATTACTCATGATAATAAGAGACAAAAATGACTGACCACACAAGGCTTTCTCAGTTTTTAGTAGTACCTGCTTCAGGTCAAGGGTGTATCCTGAGTGCTACATTGAGTGTGATCTGCCAGCCCTGTGTTAGCAGCAGTAGCACAAATCTTACACTTTTCTAATATTTGCAAAAAGCCAGATGTTGACCTTGCTCTTCAGGATGAAAAAGTAATACTTCATTACTTGCAATCTTCCTCCACCCCCATTTCCCTTACAAATAAAAACATTATATTGTTTGAAAATGTTTTTGATCAGTGATATACTCAGGAAAACTGAATGGAATTCTCCCTGGAGATCACTTAAGACTGCTTTTCACCACTTTTATGGGTGATCTACAGAACAACGTTTCAGTCTAGTGGCACCTTTAAGACCAACAGAGTTTTATTCAAGGTATGAACTTTTGTGTGCATGCACACTTCCTCAGTTTCATTGGAATGGAAGTTAACAGTCCCCACATATAGGCAGAAAGTGAACAGCAAATTAATGTTCAACATAATGAAGATGTTTTAACAACAGGATCTCAATTAATTAAGAATACATTTACACATTAGTCACCTATTTTGACATATTTGCTTCACTATATCCCCGCCTGGGTAATTAAATCAAAACAAACAGTGACCATATAAACATAGCTTTTTACTCCTGTTTGGTCTTTGCATCTACTAAAACATCTTCATTATATTGTATGCTAATTTGCTATACACTCTCTGCCTATATGGGATGGCAGACTACTTCATTGGACTGAAAGATGATACTATATTTGTGGGGAGATGGAAGGATCCAGAAAGTAAAGTGATTCCAGGAACCTGTTCATCCTGGAAGACTAATATAGCCAAACTATATTATCTGTTTTCATTTCCTATTTGGGTCACATCTAGGGTTGCCAGCTCTGGGTTGGGAAATACCTAAAAAAATTGGTTGGAGCCTGGGGAGGGTGGGGTTTAGAATGAGTAGGAACCTCAGCAGGGAGCAATGCTGTAGGTTCTACCCTTCACAGCAGCCATTTTCTCCAAGGGAACTGATTTCTGTCATCTGGAAGTCAACTGTAATAGTGGGGGATCTCCAAGCCCCATCTGAAGGTTGGCAATCTCCATGGCAAAGAAGGAGGGAGGAAGAAACAGTTGTTTGTTATGCTCATTATGTTCATTTTTGATGTTGGTATCTCCATTTAAGTAAGAACCTAGAGAATCACAATTCCTGCAAGGAAAGGGGAAAAAATTACTGATGTCGCTACTAGTTACAGTACTTGAAAACCAGGAAATTTACAAACACCTTCCCCACCATGCCCCACAGTGACATCTGCTCCACGCCCGGAAGATTTGTTTGCTCCAAACAAACAAACAAAAACAAAACCCTTCAGGATCCCTGGCCAAACTGACCTGGAGAAAAATTACTGTCTGGCCCCAAAGTGGCAATCAGCACTTCCCTGGACATATAAGAAAGGGCCACAAGAATTAAGCCCTGATACAACCCTTCCTGCCCTTCCTCTCATGATCTGCCTAAGAGTTCACAGAATCAGCATTGCCCACAACCTCCTGAGGAAGCCTGTACCACTAAGGAATTGCTGTCAGGAAATCTTTCCTAATGTTGAGCTGAAAACTGTTTTGAATATATTAATATGAATACTCACATTTCAGTAGAAGTAAGATTGCCAATTCTAAATATGTTTTCCAGTCTGTGTTCTTAAAGAAAATAGAAAAGAAAAGAAAAGATACTTCCAGGGTTATCTAGTTCAACCCCCTGCTCAATTCACAAATACCTCCCCCTAAACTCATAGAATCAGCATTGCTGTCAGATGACCATCTATCTCTGTTTAAAAACCTCCAACTCCCTTCAGTAGTATGCATGTGTTCTCAGGATGCAGTAATTTCTCCCAAAATGCCTCAAAAACTGAAAACAAAACAAAACAAAACACAGTTCTCAGCCTAGACCATTGGTGGCCAAATTACATTTGTAAGAGTTGTTTGAAATGTTTGTGGTCAATTTAAAAAAAACACCTTTCCCCCCAAAAACTGACCCAAAGGAAGCATACCATATTTGACACTCCTGCTGGTTCTATTTCATGAATATCTGTCAAAGAAACAGAATAGAACACTCAAGAATTTCATTCTGCAGTTTGAATACAGTTAAGAGTCCACCCAACCAACTAACAGGAAGAGGAGGCTGGCTTTATACCCCATCCTTCACTCAGAGGCGGTGGTCCACTCTCTCTTGAAAAAATCAACATTAGATCTGGCCGAATTGGCACACTACTGGCCGGTCTCGAATTTGCCCTTTTTGGGTAAACTCATTGAGAGGACAGTGGCGTTGCAACTACAGAGTTTTCTGGAGGATGCTTCTGTTCTTAATCCCCATCAGTCCGGCTTTTGCCCGGGTCATGGGATGGAGACAGTGCTGGTTGCCCTGGTGGATGATCTTCAGCAGCATCTGGATCAAGGCAGCTCAGCGGTACTGATGTTGTTAGACCTATCGGCAGCATTCGATACGGTCAACCATCGGTTGCTGACTTGCCATCTTGCCGATGCGGGGATTCAGGGGCTGACCTTACAATGGCTTTCCTCTTTCCTTGAAGGTTGGGGACAAAGGGGGGTGATTGGGATGAACTGTCCCAGAGACACACGCTTGCGGGGTGCCTCAGGGGGCAGTGCTCTCCCCGATGTTGTTCAACATCTATATGTGCCCCCTTGCCCAGATTGCCCGAAGGTATGGGTTTGGTTGCCATCAGAATGCTGATGACACCCAGCTCTATCTACTTATGGATGGCCAGCCTGCCTGTGTCCCAGAAAACTTGGACCTGGCGTTGCAAGCTGTGGCTAAATGGCTCAGACTGAGTGGATTGAAGCTAAACCCAGCCAAAACAGAGGTCCTTTGCCTGGGTCGTCATGGCCTGGGAAGGGAATTCCCCTTACCAGCCTTTGACAGTGCGCCACTGACAATGGCGCACAAGGTCACTATTGGGGGTACTATTGGAGCCTTCCTTGACAATGGAGGCTCAAATAGCAGCCACTGCCAAGTCTGCAATCTTTCATCTCGGGCAGCCGAGGCAGTTGGCCCCTTTCCTTGCGCATGACGATCTGGCAACGGTGATCCACACAACAGTCACCTCGAGGTTGGACTACTGTAATGCCCTCTACATGGGGCTGCCCCTGTGCCAAACCCGGAACTTGAAGCTAGTGCAGAATGCCGCTGCCCGGCTGCTATTAGGGCTTCCTAGATGGGAGCACATCCAGCTGGGGCTCCGGGGACTGCACTGGCTGCCAATAATATACCGAGTTCGGTACAAGGTGCTGGTTATTACCTTTAAAGCCCTATATGGCCTAGGACCTGCCTACCTCAGGGACCGTCTCTCCCCATATGTTCCCCAGAGAGTGCTGAGATCGAGTTCTCAAAACCTCCTTGCAATCCCCGGGCCAAAGGAGGCCTGACTTAAGTCGACCAGAGACAGGGCCTTTTCAATCACAGCCCCTTGCTGGTGGAACCAGCTACCGGAAGAGGTGAGGGCCCTGCGGGACCTTGGGCAGTTCTGCAGGGCCTGTAAGACAGTCCTCTTCCGGTTGGCATACAACTGATCGGTACTTGAAAATTTCGAATAGAAGGCTGTAGTATGGTACTTTGGTAAATGGCTTTGTTTTACTGTTTTACTGTTTTTACTGGTTTATTGTTTAAATGTTGTAAATTTATGTATTTTAAAGCTTAATCCTATGTTAGAACTTTTGTGTTGTGAGCTGCCCTGAGCCACTTTGGTGGGAAGGGCGGGATGTGAACTAAATAAAATGAAATGAAAGAGTGGGTTACATCCCCTTTTCCTTTCCCCTCTCCACAACAGACACCTTGTGTGAAGGTGAGGTTGAGAGAGCTCTTTCCAGAACTGCTTTTGAGAGAACACCTCTAACAGTTATCACAGACAAGTCAATTTTTAGACTTACTGAATGTGTAGGTTGTGCAAGTGGTTTTGTGAACTAATAAAACCTCCCTCAATTGCTTATGGGTTATGCTGAAAAAGACAGGGGAAAGGTAATCTATCATATATGAAAGCCCTACATGCTGGCATTTTCTGGCTCTTCTATTGGCTGTGGTGAGTACCACATCAGCCATTGGCCCATGAACCACCAGTCAAGACTTGAGTGGCATTGGCTGAATCTGCTCCTTTTCCCCACCCAATGCCAGCCCCAGGACATACAAGGATTGGGCCACTGGGAAAACTGCTAGGCAGTATCTGTTGCTAGGCAACAGTTTACTTCTGTCAGTAAATCTTGGTTCTCTCAGTAAAAGGTGGGGGGAGGGGACCCTTTCTAGGCCTTTTTTGACCTTCAAGGGAGAACTCGCTGGGCCCAGTCCTGACTAGGGTTGCCAGTTCCAGGTTGGTGGGAAATTCCTGGAGATTTTGTGGTGGAGTCTATGGAAGCCAGAGTTTGGGGAGGGGAAAGGCCTCAGCAGAATATAATACCACAGAGTCCATGAGGATTCCCATCCCCCAGGTCCTAGCAGGGTTTCCCCCAGTTTGGGGGGCTCCAACCCACCGGCAGCTAGCTGGTCAGCAGGGAGAAGCCCCACCCCCATGGCCGGTGGGTACCCTTCTCCCTTCCCTCATGCAAGATTTTTAAAGGATCTTTCAGTTGATTTGTGGGGAGTACAAATCCCACCCAATCAGCTGAATGGTCCTTTAAGTCTTGCAGGAGGGAGGGAGAGGGGTAGACAGCATGCACCTGCAGTCCAAGCCAGGAAATCCTGGCTTGGAGTGCAAACACATGTCTATCTACCTATCTAAAAGAAATAAATACATAAATCTCTCTACCTTGAATTTGAGTTTTCTATCGGTGTTGGAAACATCTTTCCTGAATAGATTGAGCTGAATTTTTTTTTAAAAAAAAGTAGATTAGAATTCTAAATTGGAAAGCACTCACTGGGTTATCTAGTTCAAATACTTCCCCCCCCCCCACACCCAAGGGCAACACCCCTCTGAACTGAGATTGTCTTTCCTGAGAGCAGGGACACCACAATACCCTGAAAAACCCATGGGACACTGTACTATGAATTTGGCTATCGCTGGAAACTGCCCTTCACTTACTAACGCAATGGATATGTCCCTTCTGTTGGCCTTTTCCCTAATTCAATAATTTAATTCAAAGCTCAGAAACCTTTTTGAAGAGTCATGGGGTGGGGTGCAAACTGTGGCTCAGGAGCCACATGTGGCTCTTTCACCCATATTGTGTGGCTCTCAAAGCCAGCACCGTTCCATTGGCCAGCTTGGAGAAGGTATCTCTCTCTTTAAAACACTTCTCCAAGCCAAGACAGCCAGCATTTTAAACAACACTTTCTTTTCCACCTCTCTCTCCCTTCCATTCCCAGACAATTGCCAAGATCATATGCTGCAGCCTCCTATCCCACAAAAATGCTTAAAGGTAAAGGCAGTCCCCTGTGCAAGTACCAGTTGTTTCTGACTTGTTTATGTCTAGTCCTGCAGTGAAACCCAGACCATCCCTTTGCATTTGAGTTTACCCTGCTCCCTCCCTCCAACTCAGTGTCTAATAGTCACCAGTCCAATTATGCCTGATTTAAGGTTTCTAGTTCTCAGAAACACAGGATGAGAAGCCTTACAAAAGAAACAATTTTCTGCCTCTCAAGCTCAATCAGCATTTTCTAAAAATACTTCTCGTCAGAGGGAAAGGGCTGAAAATTGAATAAATAAGCACACGCTGGAGTTCTAGCTGTGATACAGATATAAAGTAGCTTTTTTAAAAAAAAAAAAAGTTCCCTGAAGGCCACCACACACTTTAATAGCTAGTTCAGTGTTTATAACTTAATTTGTATCTAGTCTGTCACATTGTAAGAAAACAACAGGCCAAAGACAAGCTATCCCGGGCTCTGTTTTTCTGTCCACCTACAAGATAAAGTAGGTCACATTCTCCTGCCTTGACAAACTGAAGAGGGTCTTGGTGAAGAGAGTCTTCCCCGTTGACAGAGGAGAAGGCTGGTCAAATATTGCCACCCAAATGCAAATACCCCCAAAGGTTTTTCTCATGGCTTTGCTTCATACCAAAGCCGTAGCATCTAAAAAAAAAAAAATCTTGCTCCATATGTCTGCATATCAACATCTAAATGCCTGATTTGCATCATGAAGCAGCCCCCCAAAGGAAGTGTGTAAGAGCCCCATGGCACAGAGTGTTAAAGCTGCAGTACTGCAGTCCAAAGCTCTGCTCATGACCTGAGTTCGATCCTAGTGAAAGCTGGTTCAGGTAGCTGGCTTGAGGTTGACTCAGCCTTCCATCCTTCCGAGGTCGGTAAAATGAGTACCCAGCTTGCTGGGGGTAAAGCGTAGATGACTGGGGAAGGCAATGACAAACCACCCCGTAAAAAGTCTGCCGTGAAAACGTTGTAAAAAAGCAACATCACCCCAGAGTCGGAAACGACTGGTGCTTGCACAGGGGATCTTTCATTTCCAAAGGAAGTATAGATATGTGAAGCCCATGCCTGCCTTATGTATTCCCATGTAGCCCAGCTATATGGTTGGAAATATATGGTTGGAAATAGTTTCCCCCCCACTTTTTAAAATGTACAGTCACATGATATGTTGGAAAAGGAGAATGCACTTTTTGTGTTTAAAACTGGCACCCACACACACTGGTATCTTACTCCAGTCAAGCTACAGCATTTTGTGAACTCGCCTGGTGGTCTTTGCTGGAAAGGCTGCAGCTCAAAGGGCACACATTTCCACTGCTGGTGGTCCTGTCCATTGGTCCACTATTTTGTAGTCAAATTCTGAAATTCAAAAAATGACAGGATACACAGTTCCCATTAAACCCAAAGTCAAGTGCATATTCCATCGTCTAGTCATCACCTAATACTTACCATGTTAGCCTCAGCAAAGCCAGCCTTGGCCAGGAAATGGAAAACCAACAAAATTCCATCTCTTGCAACTGGAGAACCAAGTTTTTGTCAAGCATGCGGTTTCAATGATGAGTCAGGTTTGATACAAAACTACGTTTATTGATAGACCAATACTTTCTGTGTAACAGATTCTTGAGAGTGATGCTAAAGATACATTGATACAATACTTTTAAGGCATACTTCAAAAGGATTCCAAAAGCTGGGGGCAAGGGATGTGCTCTCACACATAAACTATCATAAATGTCGACATTCTCATAGCATTATCAGGACCCCGTCCTTGCTTTCCCCAGATGTGCCACACTCCCTAACAGGAATGTATGGGAAGGTGCTGATTACTCTTTCTCAAGTTAGTTTCGTTTCTCTCTACTTCTACTTCGCAAGCAATAAAGCAAGAAGGGGGAGGGAGAAAGAATAACAGAGTTAATAGACCTTGGTCCTCCATGATATTTCACAGGCCAGCTTTATGGAGGACCCTAAAACAATCAATTACCAGTGAAATTCTACCATGCTTGACAGTTTTTGGTTTCCTATATCATGGAAAAAAATAGACCGAATAATGCAATGAGCCACAATTCCTACTATTTCCCATTTTGCTACAAATGGCTTGCATATATTACTTACCTGACAGAGCACAACTTACTTCCAAGCAATCCAATCATGCTGGAGTTTTTAATATTCTAATTAGATGTTTCTTATCCATTTCTTTTTATTCCTTTCTCTAATGTCTCTCTTTTTCTATTTTTATAATAATTCTTTGTGCCAATGCTATTTGCTTTTCCCTCCATTTGACCAAATGTTTTATTTTATGTTTATGTACTTTTTAAAGAGTCAATAATTTAAAAAAACAAAAACAAAAAAACCTGGCACCCAGGGAACCCTCTGAAGCTGCGCCACCACTATGATGCACTGTGAGTTCAGGAAGCATTTAAATGTCTTCTGAGCCCACTTTTGAGTCATGTCACCACTGCAGCACGTGAGCTCATGAGGCATTTAAATGCTTTTTGAGCCAATTTCCAGATCGCACCGCCACTGCGGCATGACACAAGTGAGCTCAGGAGGCAATTATATGCTTTCCGAGCCCACTTCTGGGTCATGCCACATCATGGACCTAACAAATGACAAACTGGTTCATAAACCAGGAAAGCCAGAGGCTTCCCAACCCTCCCGCCCTGGCGGGGGACCCCAGGTTTTCCAGCCTCTTCCCCCACTCCCCAAAAAAATGGAAGCGGGGTGAGGGGGGAAATGGCGCCAAGGAGCGTGGCGAGCCCCCCCTTCTCGGAGCAGGTGACGCCGCTGCGCGGCTGCCGCCTCTTCTCCGTAGCTGCTCCTCTGAGATGGGCTCAGCCGAGCCCATCTCGGAGGAGCAGCTACGAAGAAGAGGCGGCAGCGCAGTGGCGTCACCCGCTCCGCCTCTGATGTTAAAATCAGAGAAGGGGAGGCTGGAGGCAGGCCAGGAGCGTGGCGAGCCATGAATCTGGGTCCTTCTAGGACCCGGACTCGCGGCTCGCCACGCTCCTGGCCTGCCTCCACCCTCCTTGTCACCCGCTCTGTCTGTGCCGCCCCGCTACTTACAGCTTGCAGGCAGGCAGGCAGGGAGAGGCCGAGCAGGGCCGCGGGGGCGACGGGATGATGCAGCCGCTGCTGCTCTGCTTTCCCAACCGGGCGCGCAAAGGTGCCCGGCGGCCCGGAGGAGGAGGGCCTTGCGCAGCCTGCTGCTGCTGGGGCACCCGCCCGGGCCTACTGCTGGGATGCTCCGCCGGGCCCTGGAGGGGTGGGGAGGAGCAGCAGGCGGCTGCTGGGCCGGGAGGCGGCAGGGGCTTGGAAGAGGCGCCTTGCGCAGGGCTGCTTTGCCGCGCCTTCGAGCCTGTGGGCCTGGCGACTCCTTGCACAGTGAAGGGGGCTCCCTCCCCCCCAAGAAACAGCTGGCCGTATTCAGGCGGGGGAAGGTGATGGCGACCGCTTTGGCATACTTGGCATACCTCCCAATGTCAAGCATGGTGGTAATTGATTGTTTTAGGGTCCTGCATAAGCTGGTCTGTGCATTGTCATGGAGGATCCGTTCCTCTTAGTTTGTTATTGGAGTTCAATTATGCTTGCCACAGCCTTGATCTTGGCTCCACCCCTAATGTCTCCTGGCTCCAGCCCCAAAGTCCCCAGATATTTCTTGAATTGGACTTGGCAACCCTACCAGAGGAAGAGCATGGTTTGCGAAACTTATGAACCATGGACCTCCATTTTTCAGGTCCATGCCGATCACTAATGGCTACATTGTGAAATAAAACCATAATCGGGTGGGGGGCAGAATCATTCAACAGACTGCGATAACACACACTAAATAATGCACTTTCACTCCACTTTCCAACTGGATTTTGCCAGTTCACACAGTAAAATCCAGTTGGAAGGTGAACTGGAAGTGGATCAATGTACATTATTTAATGTTTGATTGCAGCCAAACAATCAAAGAATAATGAGAGAGAATTAAGAACTGACACACCCCCTTTTTCCTCCATGATAACATGTCTAAATGAAAAATCCATTCAAATTTTGCAAAACAGATTGTCAATCAGGAACAAACCACAAAATGGCAACTTTCATGTAGGCCTTCTCTAAAAAAATCAATGGGATTTCTCATACTGCATAGACATTACTGATGCATGTATTCTGTGAGTGAACATTACGTAAGGTTTGATCATTATGACTCATACAAGATCACTCAAAACTGGTCTTAAAAGCCACTAAGGTTCTGAGAACAAAAATCTTTAATTCCTAACTGTGCCTTCATAGCACGAAATTGAATGCCAATTGAGCCCCCCCCTTCACCGTAAGGTCTGCTGCCGACCCAGAGAGCCTGCAATCTGCGAGGCCTTCTCAGGCTGGCCCAAGCAGACCTCGGACTCTTCTTGGACAGTCCCCCACCATCAAAAGACCAGATGCTCTCTACCCATTCCCCCACATCAAGGGGCCTGGCCCCGGCCTGGAGAGCCCACGCTGAGAACACCCACATGCTCAAAACAAGCGGGAGCAAGCCCAGATTTCCTTGCACCACCAGACTCAGCCATACCCAGCCACCAAGACTCTCCCCCAGAGAAGCTCACAACAGTCCCAACGAAAGCTCTGACTTCCACTTTGCCACCAACATTCCATCTTGCTCTGCCTCTCCAAAGAGTCCTCCTGCTCTCTCTCTTCAGTGCCATGAGAAACTTGCCTGGCAATCGAGGTGCACCGACTGAGCCACCAGAGCTTTCAGGATCCCAAGAGAGGCAGGGCTCCAGGAAGCCGCCACAGAAGCACAGCTTGACACCCCCCACCCCCCGCCATTTTAACTAAAAGAACATTTGGTTTCTATACACAGCTGAGTGATATTTCTTTTCCTCTGAGTATAAACAAAAAGTAGCACATGTGGAAAATTGCAGTATTTTTAAACACACAATGGAAACATTTATTTTTATCTTTCACTCTAGAACAGGGGTGGCCAACGGTAGCTCTCCAGATGTTTTTTGCCTACAATGCCCATCAGGCCCAGCCATTGGCCATGCTAGCTGGGGCTGATAGGAGTTGTAGGCAAAAAAAACATCTGAAGAGCTACCATTGGCCACCCCTGCTCTAGAATATTAACTGATTCCTTTCACCTGTGTAGATTATCATTGGATGCTATCATGTGAGCTGTCTCATTTGTCCCCAGATCTTCCCTTCACTTTACTGCCTATCCACACGCCAGAAAAGGGTGAGAGAAAAAGAAGTGATATCACTCAGATAAGACCATAGAATTTCCGCTGAATCCTACAGCAGTGTGATATCACCTGGGTTTGAACTGGAAGTCACGTCATGCTATTGAAGCAATGATGCCTCCCTCTGTCTCCCACTGGGTGCCTGCTGTCAGATAGCATCCTTATGTGCTACTGTTACACTATAGTTATCAGTCACAATTGGATCTTCCTTTGTAGACTTGCCAATCCACTTGCAAATATCTGCATTTCAACAATAATGAAATATCCAATGATGTGTAGATGCAGCTGGAATAAATTTTGTTAGTCTTTGAGGTGTCACTGAATTCCTGCTTTTGTTTTGCTGCTGCAGAATAACACGGTTGCCATTCTGGAATTCTCACAGTCTGCGCCACTCAGGTTATGTTAAATATGCAAGGAAGCCTCACCATGTGATGATCACCTGATCATCTAGAAGGCAGAACTTCCTTTCCTTTGACACCTACAGCTTTTACGAGATTAAAAAACTATCTCAGGAGAAGACACCATGTGACAAACAATACAGTTGTGGTCATTTTACCAATAACCCATATGTTGCATGCCATCCTATAGGTTCTGTTTTACATTGCTTTCCATACTACTGTATAAATGAGCATCTAGACTTGGCCAGTTTACAGAAAAGTGCTTCAAAAGCCCATAATGATGGCCCCAGTCTGAAACAAGTAACTTTTGTACAATCTGCAACAACACTCAGAATTTGGCTTTCTTGCCTTATTGGTAAGGGATGGAAAAGCAGCACTTCCTAATTCATACTGAAAGGTGAATCCTTCTAGTGCTAGTGGTTAGTGGATATATAAAACCATGTGGGGGGATGACCATATGCAGGCCTTTCTTGTTGCCTCATGTCCAGATGGTTGTAATTTTCTGCACACTGTTTCCTATAAATGCCTTAACCGCTGTCCATAATTTTCTCTTTCCTCAAATAGCAGGTGTTTATGAATCTTAACCTTCTTCTCAGACTCTCTCAGTTACTTTTTCTTAAAATATTTCTATCCAGTGTTTTATCTTCACCCAGTTACTTAATACAATGGTGGCATCACATTCCTGCTCAGTTACCTCCCCTCCTCAAACTCTTCCCTCACCAGGCTCCCATTCCCCAAACCTCAGGAATCTCCTAAAATGGAGTTAGTAACCCCATCTACTATGGTTGAAGTATAACAGGACAATGAAAACTGGCATGCTTAATTTCTGGCAATATAATTTTCAGGACATCCTCAACAACTACTTGACCAACCTGTTTAAAAACAACAGGTTGTCTCAGGGACCACATTGGGATCCCTTGGGTTGTTGCTCCTGGCTCCCTCCTTGCAAGCCCTGAACTACTTCCTAGATCTGTGGGTCCTCGAGGCTGGAGGCATACAAAAAAACCAGACCTCAGAAAAAAGTATATAAAGGTTTATTAAATTATTAAAAGAATTGTCTATGCCATACAGTCTCTTTAGTTCAGCAACAAGGAAATAAGAAAGCTAACTTTTCCATCTAATATATTGCATACTTTGATATTAGATGGCAAATCTCTTGCAGCATAAAAACCAAGCAGTAGCATAAGAGAATTCTTTATATAGCATTCCATCATGATGAAGCATAACATAGCAAAGTATACTAGCATGGCTTTAGCATAACTCTTTCTGTCCTATACCCTTATTATAGCTTTCTACCCTGTGGCATCAGGATGTCCCTTGGGTCTAGTCAAGGATCTTCTTCCCAGGAAGTTTCCAGAGGATGTTGGCAACTGCTCCTAATTCCCCCTTCCCATCTGGTTATACAACTGAGCACAGGTTCTCACAATATGCCCAATTACTACATTCTTGTGTCAGGCTTTGAAAGAGATAAGGATGCTGGCTGTAGGGACGCTGAAATCATGAATATCTGCAAGCAGAACTAGGCCTTCTAATATTCATGTTAACCCTTGAGGGGAAATTAGGGTGCTTAGCCTCCCAGATGGGCTAACAAATAAGTGCAATAAACAAACAACAAACACCTTCTAAAATTGGCAGGAAAGAAGGAGGCCCCTTTAGGAGCATTCTACAGAAACAGATCTGGGAGACCCTTTTGTCTTCCTAAGTGAGCAAGATAGCTTGGCATATTTTACACTTACAGAAGCACCAAGAATCCCTGTGCACAGCTGTAAAAGCAAAGTGAATCCAAGGTCTTCACATAGTATGGTTTCTAGTTCCTGCTCTGAAAAGGATTTCTGATACCTTTAACTACGGTACTACATGGCAGGGAGATATCGGACATCTTTGGCTTGGCCCAAAGTACTAAAAGAAGACACTTGTGATAAATTTGCTCTTGTAATTTCTTTGACGTTATCTGTTCTGCAGAAGCCTCTGGGGATAGGCTGTTCTCTGCTTTAGTGGTGAAAACTGGCATCAACCACAGCCAACTTGTAGCAACCCCTTAGGGTCTTCAAGGCAAGAGATATTCAGAGCTGGTTTGCCATTGCCTGACTATGCATAGCGACCCTGGACTCCCTTGGTGGTCTCCCATTCACATAGTAACCAGGCCAATCCTACTTAGCTTCCAAGATCGATGAGATCAGGCTAGCCTGGGCCATACAAGACAGCAGGGCTGGATCTAGGGAGGGCAGAGGGGGGGTTTGTCCTGGGCACTGCTGGGGAGACGCCAAATTGAGTGCCCCCCAGGGCAGGAGGGGAAAAAAAAGATTGGCTACTTTTGCCACCTCTCTGCCTTGCAGAGAGGCAGCAAAAGCAGTCCCTTAGCCCCCCCCCCCCATTTAAAGACCTTGCCAGCCAGCTGTGTCTTTAAATAGGCAGGGAGTCAGATCACCTGCCTTTGCCACCTCCCTGCAAGGCAGAGAGGGGTAAAAGGCAGCCCCGTGGTCCTCCCCCCCCCGTGGGGTGCTTAAATGGGGGGGAGTCAGATTGCCTGCCTTTGCCACCTCTCTCCAAGGCAAAGAGGTGGCAAAAGCAGCCCCGCAGCCCCCCCCCCATTTAAACACCCCACCACGGTGTTTAAATGTGGGGGAGGGGGAACCTGCCTTTGTCACCTCTCCGCAAAGTGGAGAGGCAGCAAAGCAGCCCCATGGCTTCCCTCCCCCGGTTTAAACACCCCAGTGAGTCCCCCCCATTTTTTGAGTGGGTCACCAGTTTTTTGTTTTGCTCCCACTCAAAAAATATGTAGATCTGGCCCTGCAAGACAGGACTTTCTCTGGTTTAGGTAAACCAAAAGTGTAATGTGAACAATGTTGGTTGATACTTGCTTGATATTTGGACAGCCAGTATGGTGATTTGAACTGGATAAATGCTCTGAACTGAATCAAGCCCTCTGATTCTAAATTCTCAGAACTGTTTTCACATGGTCCATTTATGATCATTTTAACACAAATACTAGTACACAATGTATTTCTAGCTTGGATGCTGTTTGGATTGCGTCCTCCATAGGATTTCTGCAGATGCAGGGTTTTTCACCAATTCTCTCCTTATACTATTCCTGGGGGTGGGGGGATCCCCCTTTCCCAGGAACATTGCAGGGAAGATTTGGGGCGTAGCAGGAAGGTGTATTCAAATGAAAATCTTTCCATCAGCAATAACTGTCAGAGGGATCTAACCCTTTATTAGCACCATTAACAGCAATCGGAGGAGGAAACTATCTTCTTAAAAATCAGACTTCTGTGGAGGTAGCTTGAACAATTTTTTTTCCTGAACAAGTTTTGATAACTAGATTTGATTTAAAAGCTGCCTTTCATGATGCTGTAGTACAGAAGTCATCACTATAAAAATCTGATTGAGCTATTTCCAGAAAAATACCTGTAGGACTACTTCCTCCTGTACTATCTAGCTCGCTAGTTAAAATCTGCTTCTCAAGTCCTGCTCTCTGAGACCTTGTTTTCAAAGGTGATAGGGGAATAGCACATCACAATAGGCAGGCTGTGGATAAGGATATGGAGGGGTCATGATGCCAACTGCAGCCCTGCGCCATCACTTCTGATATAAAATTATGGTTTTACTATAGTGTTTCCAGCAATTCCTAGAGCTACTTTATTTTTTAACTGGAAGTGATGTGACACTACAGCCGCCATCACAGTTTTTAATAGTTTTCTCCCACCGTTGCTCTGACCATTGCTGGGCAATGGGTGCTGGGGGTGGGGGATGGCTCACCCTCATTGGGGAATGAGATCCCCTAAGTTGGTGATGACTAGAGATAGCATAATTTGTGCTAACATCCCACCTTTGGAACACTCTTCCCCTTGAGGCTGTTGGGAGCCTATTTTGCACTCTTTTGGGTGCCAGGCCAAAATGTATCTGGCTACCCCAGACTTTTAATTAGGGGATTTATTGTTCCAGCTGTTTCAGAGATTTGCTCTGAAGTTTGTGTAGTGGATGGAGTTATGTTGCTTATGTCAAATGGCTTTGTTTTTTAATTGTAAGGCCCCTTAGAAAAAATATTTCAAATGCAGAGACTAATGCCACTGTTTAAAACATCATGTAGCACTACCTATTTCAGGAAAATAGAACAAGTTTGCTAATCATAACCCATTTGAAATGAACTAGTGCACATATTTATTTTAGCTGTTTGGTTAAAGTAAAACAAACATATCAGACAATATGAGTCAGTTAAAGAGTACACAGGATAATATACAAGACGCTTATCAACATAATTTGTACCTAAACTTTAAGTTAGTTTTCTTTTCTTAAAAGTCTGAAACTATAGTACAGTAAGAATGTGAATGTCCAAGCAAATAGCTTTCAACTAGCCAAGGAATCTCTTCCATATTAAGTTTATCTGGCAGTATTGGGTGTGGAGAGAGACTGAATTAAAAGTCCTTATGCTGTGTGAGTCCACAAGCCATCACTGTAATGCGAGTTGACAACTCCATGTAAGCAGGATATTTCCACAGATTAGTCTTAAATACCTGCCTCATCTTCATGAGCGGGCTGGAAAACCTCTGCAAAGCTGCCACATTGCTACAGACAGGAAGCTCTCATTGGAAGTCCATTTCTGTGCTTAGAGTTGAAAAGCATCATTCATAAATAGGGGGGTGGTGGAGACTAAAACAGAAAAGGGGATCAAAGTGAGCATTAAAAGTCACCTCTTTTATGACTAACAGCCTTCCCAGGTGAATTTTGCATGCATATACTTCCACCCCAGAGTCAGAGGAAGCTGTTCCATCCTCCAGCACATTCCCTTTCATTTTCATGAAGACAGATTCGAAAAAGCAGACCGCTGGGAAGAAATGCTACAAACTTCTAAGTTGGTGAAGGAACTCCCAGCATCGCTGGTATATTCTGGATAGGAAGAGCTGGAAGAGATGATGTTTTTCAGCCTCTGAAGAGCAATGATTAGTAGCAACAAGAGGAAAGCCAAGAGGCTGAGGAAGATTGAGACATAGACATAGACATTAGACATGCGTCCCGAAGATGAATCCATCGATGTTGAGAGAGATGTGGGATACAGTTCCAGAAAGGTCCCATTTTCCATATCTGCTAATAGTCCGGAGGTAGGGTTGAGTTCTGACATGTTTACTGACTTTATGTGTGTGTAAGTCAATGAACAAGACCTAGCAGGCAAAGGTGAGTTTCCATAAAGCTGCTGACATGCTGAGGCACTTTGTGATGACTGTTACCCTTCTGTTCTCAGGTCCGGATTAATGTGAATTGGCTTTTCTTTTGGGGCTGTATGGGGGGAAAAAACCAAGAAGAGATTATTTTATTTACTGTATGCTCAAAGCGGCTTATAAAACCAACCAAAGCAATAAAACAGGTCAATAAAACTAATCACACCAATAAAAGTAAGCCAATAAAAGAAGCAATAAAATGAATAAACAAAAAAAAAGTTAACTGAAAAAAAACAAGCCAGGCCTTACAAGCACATAAAACAAACAGAGCAGTATAAACTGATATTGATGGAACAACCCTAAGGCAAGAAGTAGATTGTAAAACTGCTTTAAAAGCCTGGGGAAACAGAAACAGTTTGGTCTGGTGCCTAGAGGCACCAGACGAGCCCCAAAGGGGTGGACATTCCAAATATGAAGTACTAATTTTAAAAAATAAACAAACACCCTCTCTCTGGTAATTGTTCCCTTACCTCTGCAGGTGGGGATCATGAAAGCAGGACCTGTTGCTGCTCTGGCAGCTTTGTTTTAAAAATGCCAGCATCATCTGTGCCACTATGTCACTTCTGTACTATAATCAATATAGAGGAATTGCTGAGTATAATTCTGATTTTCCAGTGACTTGGTTACTCTTGTTAAATTTTAATGGATAAAGTCATGTATATCCCATAGATTTGCTGCAACTGTAATCTGATTATCTCTTAATCACATCTTTCAATTCTGCACTTCATATTGTTATTACCCATAACGTGCATCTATTTGTTTGGATAATATATTTATTTTATTAAAATAAAATTTACATATTTAAAAAAAAAATGAAAAGAGGATCTTAACTGATGGGCAGGTCAATATGGGATGATTGTAAGATCTAAGTTTGCCAACTCTGGGTGGGTAAATTCTTTGAGATTTAGGGGTTGAGTCTGAGAAGGGCAGAGCTTCCGGAGTGGAGGGAGCTCAGAGAAGAATGTCATGCCAGAGAGTCCACCTACCAAGCAGCCATTTTTCTCCATCCAAACTGACCTCTATAGTCTGGAGATCAGTTATAATTCCTGGAGACCTCCAGGCCCAGCCTGGAAGCTGGCAACCCTGATTCAGTTGTTCTATTTGATGCAATACTTCAAGTTGCTTTGTTTGTTTGAAAATGACAACTGTGGGTTTCACAGATAAGTGATGGGAGAAAACTTTGCCCGCATTAATTTGAAATACATACTTCTCCATTTAACTCTTGGCAGCAATCTGCCAGGTCCAGTGAAAACATAAGCTTGGAGTACTTCTGCATCTACTGAAGCCAACCCTGTATCAGAGTAACAGCTTCCTCAAGTCAGAGCTGGACTGATTTTCTAATCAGCAGCAGCTCAATAAATGCATAAGTTCCTGCACATTGGGGGAGAGATTACAAAGAGCCATGCATGTATTTGTCTGCTGTTTCATCAGTGAACAAATGGTTTACAGACCATGACAACAGGGGTACCAGGTAAGCCCCAGTCAGGACTGCAAGAGTTCAAATGACAGCTCTCATCTATCTATCATATTTTTAATTCTATCCGTCCCCCAATGAGCTCAGGAACTCCAGTCTTCATTCTCACAAAACCTCCATAAATCAGGTTAGAATGTAATATAGCACATGGGAGAATAAAAGAATGGGGAGCAACTTACAGTCCTTTAAACTAGTCCAGCCACAGAGGGCTGTCTAGTATTATTTGGCTTGCTGCTGTCTGGAGAGAGGAAGTCAAGCCTCTGCCAGCCATGTTGCTTCCCAGGTACTGCCTTGTGGCAAAGTGCTTTTTGGGGCTGCTGTGGGCCAAAGGAGAGGAGGCTAGGGTTAGGCTATCTCTGTCCTTTCCCATAGAGTTGCAAATCCCATCCCTTTAACAGAGGCTTTAGTCCTTCAATGTCTTGAACAGCTGCTCATTCCTGCACTTTTACCTTCTATTAAAGGGGACAGACCTGTTGGCAACCATGAGGATTGTGTTGTATTTTTAATAGCTTCCTTATTGTTTCCAGTAGAGCTGTTTATTTATTTAAGGAATTTCTATGCCACCATAACAGAATCCAGCTGAAGGCTGCTTAAAATTATGACTATGATGTATACATGCATATAGGGATGGTGGCTCAGTGGTAGAGCATCTGCTTGGTAAACAGAAGGTCCCACGTTCAATCCCTGGCATCTCCAAAAAGGGTCCAGGCAAGTAGGCATGAAAATCCTCAGCTTGAGACCCTGGAGAGCCTCTACGAGTCTGAGAAGACAATACTGACTTTGATGGACCAAGGGTCTGATTCAGTATAAGGCAGCTTCATATGTTTATGTTCATATATACATTTAAGTGAGCCATCACAAACTGGATTCTGTTGCCCTCTCATAACAGGGCTGCCATCTCCCCTGGCTTGCTCCTCCCCGCTACCCCTTCAACCAACCAGAAGTGTCCTGAAGTCCTAACACAGCTGCGGCAGCCTCTTGGGTTGCTTCCTTCCCCAGGCAGGCCTTGATGATGTGCCTGGCTTCACCTCACTACCAATCTCTTATTACTGAATTCGTAGACTGCATCTCTGCTAGGGTTGCCAATTCTGGGTTGAGAAATACATGGAGATTTTGGGGACTCTGCCTGTGGAGGGCAGAGTTTGAGAGGGGCTTCAGTTGGGTATAATGTCATAGAGTCCACCCTCTAAAGCAGCCATTTTCTCAAGGGGAACTGAGATCTGTTAGAATTTCAAGAGATCTTCAGGCCCCACCCAGAGGTTGGCAACCTTACCTTCAAGATCAGTATGAACGGGTCTTACTTAAGTCTAGTTCAGGTAGTGTTGTTGGTTGTAAAATTGTTTTCTCCACTGGAAACAATAAGGAAGTCTGTTACTGAAGCTGCCAGAGTCTCCTGTGTGCTGACAACTTGGATAAGCAAGCTTACTCAGGCCCACCTGACCCCAGAGGATACTACAATGAACAGTTATCAAAATAAAAACAGGCCAAGAGGCATACAGTTTAGAAGTCTGTTCCATTAGGGAGGCAGCTGTTTCCAGCTCAGCAGACTAGAGCCCTATAGACTGAGATGGAGGAGAAAAAGGAAGGTGGAGAAAATACAGCATAACTTAGAGCTTGGTTTGCACTGTAGAATGGAGTTGCTGCTTTTGGAGATAAATCCTGAGGGTTGTTGCTTGGAAAAACCAGAAGTCCTTTGTAATGAAAGAACATACTGGATATGAAAAGTAGAGCCTGGCAACCATTGGGAGGGTTGGGAGTTGGGGGATGAGGAGTGTGATGTCAGGTGCATTTTAACATCACTTCTGGGGAAAACCAGAAAGTTAGGTAGGGTAGTTCTAGGAATTACCAGAAACTCTGAGGTTTTACCTGTCTCTCCCCCCCTCCGCCCCCAAAAGTGACAGTGAGGGTGTGCTACCTTTTGGAGCATTGGTGGGCAACCAGGGCTGCTGGCAAGAGACTTCCTGCCATAGCAAAAGGCTTGGCAGCCTGAGTGATTAAAAAGAGGGGAAAGAAGTAGCCATGAAGGGACAGCGGCAGAGGCAACTAAGCAAAAAATAAAGGAAGTGATGCGTGCAATCTTGCTAGCTACACTGCCCCTGCTTGACTCTATAAAAGAAGGCACAGCCTTCCATTTTCAGCAGAGAAGGGACAGAAGAATAAAATAATTTGTAAAGAATCCTGCCTTGTGCATTCACCTTGCTGCCCCAAGCTACAAAACGCTGGCCTGCAGTCACTCTTTGATCTGAGCAACGATTCACTGTGGGAAGCCATTTGGCTAGTTCAGAGCCTGTAAGATTTTCATCTGCTTCTTAAGATTGGCAGGCTTCAGGTGAGACCTGGAGATCTCCTGCTTTTACAACTGATCTCCAGCTGGCATATATCAGCTCCCCTGGAGAAAATGGCTGCTTTGAAGGGAGGGTTCTACAGCATTGTACTGTAGTACAGCATTGAAGCCCCTTCCCTCTGCAAGCCCCACCCTCTCCCAGATCCACCCCCAAAGGCTCCAGATATTTTCCAATACAGACCTGGCAACCCCATTGCTTCTGTTCTCTTTTGTTCATACTACATGCAGTCCTTGTAGGGCTGCCAGCTCTAGCTTGAGAAATTTCTGGAGATTTGTGGGCAATACCTGGGAAAGGCAGTTTAGGGAGAAGATGGAGCACAGTGATGGTGTGGTGTCACTCTAGGATGTCTGTTTTTCCTAGTCCTTCTGGCATACCCATTCAAAGCTGCTATTTCTTCCAAGGGAACTGATCTCTGTAGTCTGGACATCAGTCGTAATTCCAGGAGAACTCCAGGCCCCACCTTGAGGTTGGTAACCCTAGTGACTTGAACTCCTGAAATGTATTTTTGACTCAAAATTCAGCACTAGTTGGCCCCAATATGGATAAGAGCAGCAGTGCTGAGGAAGGGGGATTAACTTTCCACTATGCTGTTTCCTAATTAAAAAATGTTCCCAACTACTCTTAGATCCAGTATGGGAAAAGGCAGGTTTCTGCGTTGTGTTTCTTTTTCCTTATTGAGGTAAACAGCAGCCCTGTGTGCACATTTTCATTTGGAAAAATGGCACAGGGGAGGCCATCCCCCTTTCACTAGTGGTATGGTCCCAATCCATATCAACCCCTCGCCTTGGCAGCTGTTTTTGAGGGGCCAAAAATTCATTGAGAGCCCTAGTCTTGTCATGTGCAGTCTGACTCCATTGCTTTGCCTGGCTGTGTCTTGTCCAACCTTGATATTAAACATCTCACAAAGCTCCTTCCAATTAGGGAATTCCTTCAAAATGCAGGGTCTGGGGAACAATGATTAATATACTAGTTAGGGAAAACACAGTGCCTGATATTTCTGAAAGAGAACTTAAAATGTCTTTTGATTTTAGACAAAATCTAAGGAAGGAATGAAAAATTCCCTTTCAAGTGATAAGCCTGTAAGCCATAAGCAAGGTTCATTTGCAAGAAGATGGATAATAAATCCACTGTCACTATGCACAGCTTTTGTAACTACTATTTTCTGGGAAATAAAGAGAGCCAGGATTTATTTGCATTTGTAAAAGCTGTGTGCTACATTCATCTAACTGCACATCCACAGTCAAAATGCAAAATATTAATCTTTCTGGACAAAATTCCAGCATCAGCTATATTCTCATTAAAAAACCTAACTGGAAGTTTACATAGCCATGTTTTATGGGGGATAGTCATCGTGGAATGAGCTGTGTTAAAGCAACCCTATGAAGATTCCCCCAGCCTGATTTGGGGGATGAGAAAATAATGTACTCATCCCTGAGCTCACTGGAGGAACATAAAATATAGAATGGACTCATAATCTGAAATACCTTAAAATCAGAATCTGTTTAACCCCTAGACAAATTGCTCTGTCTGTGCTATCATAAACAGAGGTACACTGTTTAAGTCTGTAGAAGCCAACATTTATTTATTTTTGTCATTACTTTGCAACCAACTTATGGCAACCCCATGGGGTTTTCAAGGCAAAGGATTTTCAGAGATAGTTTGCCATTGTATTTCTCTGCAGAGTGACCCTGGATTTCCTTGGAGGTCTCCCATCCATACGCTGACCAGGGCTGACTCTACTGAGCTTTTAAGATCTGAGAAGATTGGGCTATCCAGTCCAGGGCTCAAAACATTTAACAAAGTATAATTCTGCTTAAGGTTGCATTATTAAATTCACAACCCTGCCACAAAGCTCATGTGTTGCCCTTGGGCTAGTCACACTCTCTCATCAGATCCTAATGCACAGAGATGTCTTCAAAACAGAGGAGAAGGGAGAAAAACCATGTATGCCTTCCTGAGCTTCTTTGAGGAATGCAACCAAAGCTTTTTTAAAAAAGCAGACAAATGCATGACTGGCACCACAAAGCATTTAAAGTGTGTTTTTGCCCCTGGTGTTCTAAGCTGGAGACCAAGCAGCTGTGCAAGCTCAAGAGGGCAGGCAGGTGTGTGGGAAGACTACATCATCAGTGCCTTAAGCATGCCAACACCAGGGTTCACAAATACCTGGAGATTTGGGGTTGCAGCCTGGGAGAGAGAGGAGAGACTTGGGTCAAGTATAATGCAATCTAGTCCACCTTCCAAAGCAGTTATTTTCACCAGGGAAGTGGAATAAATGTTTTCAATAAATAATTAGCAAGTGATTTATGTAGTCTGGAGGTCATTTGTAACCCCAGCAGATCTCCAGCCCTGCCAGAAGGCTGGCAGTTCTACCCACCACAACATATTCTCCTTCTGACACAATCCAGTTGGCCCATTCTGCCCATGCAGCGCACAGTCTAGCCCCAGTTTTCTTTTCTGTCCTGTCCCTGGATATACCGGGAAAGGCTTCAAATACCACCAGTCTCATTGAATGAGAGTGTAATATTGTGAGAGAATTGCTATGGTGCCAATCAAGTAGCATTCTCTTACAGAAGCACGGCATTTATTTCAATTGCACTCCACTACCCAGCAACCATCAAACAGTTTTAGAAATGGCAGCTTTGGACCCAGTAAGTATGGGATCCTTTTGAAGAGGGATGTTATGTTGAAGTTAAAACAATCTTTATCTGCTTCCATGAAGGTGCATCAACATTATTATCTGTAGTACCCTACCTTATCATTATCGCTCAACACTTTGATTTCCTGTCAGTTCCTCTAAGATAATTAAGGACTTCTTCCTTCAAGATGCCAACAGTTTCCAAGGGAATAAACGATACTGCCTGTCATAGCCCTGAACATATTAGAAAAGACTATGTGGTTCTGGGTCAGAAGGTGAAGGAACTGGGCACATAGGTTGTGTTCTCATCAGTGCTTCCTGTTGAAGGCCGTGGCTTAGGACGAGAAAGAAGAATACTTCAAATAAACGACTGGCTACATTGATGGCGTCATCAGGAAAGATTTGGATTTTTGGACCATGGCTTACACTTTCGAGATGGCGATCTTCTGTTGGGAGATGGTTTGCACCTTACAGCGGTAGGAGAAAGGGTGTTTGGTAACAGCCTTGCTAACCTAATAAGGAGGGCTTTAAACTAAATTGTATGGGGGAGCGAGACAATAATTCAAAGCCTCGTATGATGCCAGAAACTGGGATAAGAACATTAAAGATTTGCAAAGAGTGGCGCATATGCTAGGTAATATTAACTTGCAGGCTTGTATGAAACTAAACCCTCGGGATGCATAAAACGTGGATTCCGATGTCTCTACACTAATGCACAGAGTATGGGAAACAAACAGGAGGAACTGGAAGTCCTAATAAAGGAAGGAGACTATGACATAATAGGCCTTACTGAAACTTGGTGGGATGACACTCACAACTGGAATATTAGGATTCAGGGGTACAACTTATTTAAAAGGGACATGCAAATGAGAAAGGGTGGAGGCGTAGCAGTATATGTGAAGGAGGTATATACTTGTGAGGAAATATGTGAATCTGAGCTGCCATGAGAGTCTCTGGGTAAAAATAAAAGGAGTAAGAAATAACAGTGATATTATTGTGGGGGTCTGCTATAGACCACCAAGTCAGGCAGAGGACTTGGATGAGATACTTCTACAGCAGACTGCAAAGTTCTCCAAGAGAAGAGTACCGTGATCATGGGAGATTTCAATTACCTGGACATCTGTTGGAAGTCCAACTCTGCTAAAAATGAAAAGTCAAATAGATTCCTGACTTGTCTTGCTGACAACTTCCTTTTCCAGAAAGTGAAGAAGGAAACAAGGGGATTTGCTACCTTGGATTCGATTCTCCCCAACAAGGAAGAATTGATTGAAGAAGTGGAAATAGTGGGCGCCCTGGGCAGTAGTGACCATGTGATTTTGGAATTTACAGTCTTAGGGAAGGGAAAAGCCATACGCAGTCAGACTTATAGGTTGAACTTCAGATAGGCAAACTTTGATAAATTTAGAACTATGCTTGGTAAAATCCCATGGTCAGAAATACTTAGGCGGAAGGGGGTTCAGGAGGGGTGGGAGTTTCTTAAAAGTGAAATACTGAAAGCGCAATCACAGATGATTCCTACGAGAAGAAAAAATGGAAAAAGCCTAAAGATGCCAAAGTGGCTCCATAAACAGCTCTCTAAAGACTTGAGAAATAAAAAAGTCTCCTTTAGGAATTGGAAGGAGGGCCTTATAACCAAGGATAAATTTAAACAAATCACCAGTGCTTGTAGAGAAAAAGTTAGGAAAGCTAAAGCTCAGTATGAGCTTAGGCTGGCCAAAGATGCTAAAAACAACAAAAAAGGATTCTTTTCTTATGTTCAGAGCAAGAAAAAGAGCAAGGACATGGTGGGCCCATTGCGAGGGCAAGGAAGTGAAATTGTAATGGGTAATGAAGAGAGGGCGGAACTGCTCAATTCCTACTTTTCCTTCTTCTCTTCTGAGGGAAACGGTGCTCAACATGGCAAAAATAGAACATATAAAGAAGTTCCAAGCTAGGATCAGCATAGGGGTAGTACATAAACACCTAGTTTCTTTAAATGAAACGAAGTCCTCAGGACCAGATGAATTGCATCCAAGGGTTTTAAAAGAGCTTGCGGATGCAATTTCTGAGCCTCTGGCTATTATTTTTGAGAATTCTTGGAGAACAGGAGAGGTGCCGGAAGATTGGAGGCAGGCGAATGTTGTCCCCATCTTCAAGAAGGGGAAAAAAGATGATCCTGGTAACTACCGACCCATCAGTTTGACGTCTATACCTGGAAAGGTTTTAGAACAAATCATCAAACAGTCGGTCCTGGAACATGGATGTGATTACTAAGAGCCAGCATGGTTTTCTCAAGAACAACTCATGTCAGACTAACCTGATCTCTTTTTTTGAGAAAGTGACTACCTTGATGGATCAGGGGAATGCTGTAGACATCATTTATCATGATTTCAGTAAGGCTTTTGATAAGGTTCCTCATACTATCCTTGTTGACAAGATGGTAAAATGTGGTTTGGATTCTGTTACCATTAGGGGGATCTGTAACTGGTTGACAGATCGCACCCAAAGAGTGTTTGTGAATGGTTCCTCATCCTCTTGGAGAGGAGTGACAAGTGGAGTGCCTCAAGGATCTGTCCTGGGACCTGTTTTGTTCAACATCTTTATCAATGATTTGAATGAAGGAATAGAGGGAATGCTTATTAAATTTGCAGATGATAGTAAATTGGGAGGGGTTGCAAACACAGAAGGAGACAGAAACAGGATGACCTTGACAGGCTGGAAAACTGGGCTAAAATCAATAAAATTAATTTTAACGGGGATAAATGTAAAGTTCTGCATTCAGGTAGGAAAAATCCAATGCATGGATATAGGATGGGGGAGACTTGTCTTAGCAGTAGTATGTGCGAAAAGGATCTAGGGGTCTTAGTGGATCATACACTGAACATGAGTCAACAGTGTGATGCGGTGGCTAAAAAGGCAAATGCAATTTTGAGCTGTATCAATAGAAGTATAGTGTCCAGATCATGTGATGTGATTGTATCGCTTTACTCTGCTCTGGTAAGACCTCACCTGGAGTATTGTGTTCAGTTTTGGGCAACCACATTTTAAGGATATAGACAAGCTAGAATGAGTCCAGAGGAGTGCCACGAAGATGGTGAGGGGTCTGGAGACCAAGTCCTGTGAGGAAAGGCTGAAGGAGCTGGGGATGTTTAGCCTGGAGAGGAGACGGCTGAGAGGTGATATGATCACCATCTTCAAGTACTTGAAGAGCTGTCGTATAGAGGATGGTGTGGAATTATGTGAGTGGTTGTTTTAGAGATGCCAGCCTCTAGGTGGACCTGGGGATCTCCTGGAATTACATCTCATCTCCAGACTATGGAGATCAATTTTTCCTAGAAAGAATGGTTGTTTGGGGCAGGGGGTGGACTCTGTGACATTGTACCCCACTGAGATCCCTGTCCTCCCCAGGCTCCATTCCCAAATCTCCAGGAGTTTGCAAACTTGGATCTGGCAACCCTACTACCATCCCATCCCCATGAGTAGCTGAGGGGAACTTGGCAACCCTATTTTAGAAGATAGTAGGGATGTGCGTTTGATTACACATCTCACAAAGCAATGCAGAGGCCCCCACCCACGGATGCACATCCCAGTGCTCATCTGATTTGTGCTTATTGCGGCAAAATGGACACAGGCTTCTACTTGTGTGCACACATTTCCTTTACTGAACTGCACAAGGCAATTCTTACTGACTTGGTTTTTCTTTTTAAAAAAGTCATGAATACTTCAGTAACACATTTATAGAACTTCCAGTGTTCAAAGCACTTCACATTATAAGAACTCCATAAAGTACAGCAGTATTATTATCCCCATATTGCAGGTCTCTCTCTGTTTATTTGTCTAAGAATGGCTTGCCTAAGCCCCCAGTTGAGTTTGTGCAACCAGAGAGAGAGTCACACGGGATGTGGAGCTGGAGAGCAAGTGTTGGCACCGTGTACCACTGACTCCTGTAGCAGAGTTAACCCTTGAAGAACCAATCCAAAAGTATATGAAAATATTTCCAATAGTTTTTATTAATTTGTTCCAGTGTTAGAATGAGACGTTATTTGAGAGTGGAAGTTGCATCATAAATCGAATAAGCAATGGTTCAGATAAAGTCTACAGTGAAATAGGCCGATTTTGCCTGTCAGCTTCATTCCCTTGAAGAAATTAATTTTTGACACTGAAGAATTTTTCTATACCCTTTTGGTCAATGTGAGTCACTCTGAACAAATTAATAAAAACTATTGGAAATATTTTCATATACTTTTGGATTGGTTCTTCAGGGGTTAACTCTGCTCCAGGAGTACACAGTGGCAATGCTTGCTCTCCAGCACCAGTTGAGTTTGTGGCAGAGGCAAGATCTGAACCAGTGATTCCCAGACCACACCTCATTCTCTTACTCCCTACACTACGCTAGTGTATGTATTGTCTTCTGCATTGTCTTCTGGCCATCAACCTATATCTCAAAACTTTTCTTTGTCACTCCCTTGTGATTCCAGCACACCACCATGTGAGATCAAGTCCAAATCCATCCTCAGTTTCTGAAGTTGTTTCTATACCCCACTCTTTCTTTCCTGCTGTGTTTTTTTTTTTAAATAAGGTTCTGGATCAGACTAACATTCATCTAGTCCAAAATTCTGTTTCCAGCATGAGCCAGCAAGGATGTCTGGAAGCTCATAAAGAGATGAGTGCTTTGTTCCTAGTACCAGTTACATTAAAGGATATTTGCCTCCATACATGAAGATTACCATTAATAGCCATTAACAGATACCCCACCCCTCATCTTTCATGAATTTATCTGTTTAAAATATTCCATCTAAGCCGGTGGTCATCACCATGTTTTGCAGCTGTGAATTTCACAGAGCTAATTATGTGCTCCCTGCTCCTAGCTCAGTACCCTAGGAAACTCCCAAATCTTAACATTGTAGGATGGAGGAAAAACAAAAACAAAAAAGAACAAACTGCAAATTTTCTCTCTAGAGTTCATAGTGTTATGAGTGAAGTGCAGTTCAATCCTTAGGTACTTTTCAGTTTTAGAACCTGGAAAACAGCTGCATTGGGAAAGAGAATAGTCCCAGTTTCAAGCATGTACACTGAGGAAGCCAATTAATATGTTCCTCATCTTTTTAACTGGTCTTCCACTTTAATAAGATGTGTTTGGTATGTCCTTTTAGACCTCCTTTCCAGCTGAAAATAAGCCAGACCACCTATAACAGGAATGAACACAATTTCCCCCCCTTGTTTACCTCTGCTTCCCTGCCCTTTCTTTTGTTTTCTCCCTTGTACCAAAGGATAGTATGTAAGCTTCTTGGGGCAGGGGCTTGTACTCTGTAAACCCTCACATTTGCTGATGGTGATGGTTGCACATAATTAAATTTTGAAAATCGAGAAACCATCATAGTTGGTAACAGTACTGGAAATTTGTCTTTTCTCATCCTCATTTCTTTCTCATCCCTGGAATAGCATCCCTCTAAGTGTCTATTTATCCCTCTAAGTGTCTATTTATCAATGAAATGTTTCAAATAATGTAGATTAATCCCCTTTCCTGACACTAATAGAACTAGAGAAGATGAGTGGCATTTAAGAGCCAGACAGAGTCCCAGAAAGCAGACTGATGCAGGCTTCTGATGAGATCACAGCAATCTCAGCTCTACATACTGCAGTAAATTGAGTGCTCTTTCAGATAGCCATGGTTGCAGTGGTTTAAATTCATTTTCATTTTCATTGCTTGTGGTTCCTCTCTATACTTTTCTTGATTCTGTTTCTCAGCCTAAGTACAATGGCAGAGGCTTTATTGGAGTTTCTTAGGTACCTGCAAGCTGTACCAAAGACACCCAAGAACTTAGGGCCCTTTATAACCAGCAGCAGAACCATTACAATACCCCTGCTCTCTTCATTCATTGTCTATGGGCCTCTTGCAGGTGTCTGGCCCCAGAATAGCTCAGTTAACTATTACCAGGGGAAAAGCCTTCTCAGTTGTGGCCCCTCTCCTGTGGAAATGCACTCTCAGATGACACCCATGCCCTGCCAGGCTTATTTAGTTTCCACAGGGCATGCAAGGCTGAATTGTTTAGGTTGGCCTTTGGAGGGTGATCCACATGTTTGGGATATTTTTTATTAGTGATATGGTAGTAGCCACATATTTTAATAGCTTTAATATTTTTGTACTATTTGTTTTTATATTGTTTTTATCTTATTTGCATGATTTTAATGTTGTAAGTTGCCACAAAATCCTTTTGGTGAGCAGCAACTTAAAAAAACCCTAATAAATAGATAAACTTGCACTCATTACACTGTCTTGAGGCTGAATTTATTTTGAGGCTGAATTTATTTTGCTTGAGGCTGAATTTATTTTGCCAGGCTCTTCCCAGCACTGGATGTGTTGGGGCAATGCAATTCTTCATTAGCAGAAGTACCATTTAGAGAGAGTAATAAAGGGAAAAGAGCCCCATGGCACAGAGTGGTAAAGCTGCAGTACCACAGTCAAACTCTCCGCTCACGAAACTGAGTTCAATTCCGGTGGAAGCTGGGTTCAGGTAGCTGGCTTGAGGTTGACTCAGCCTTCCATCCTTCCGAGGTCGGTAAAATGAGTACCCAGCTTGCTGGGGGAAAAGTGTAGATGACTGGGGAAGGCAATGGTAAGCCACCCAATCAAAAGTCTGCCGTGAAAACATCATTATGCGATGTCACCCCAGAGTTGGAAACGACTGGTGCTGTTGCACAGGGGGAAAAAAAAGGCGATGCATGAGAGAGAGAGTTTTATTTTGCTGCAATTTAATCTTTTGACTGTTCTTTGTGATGGTGACACTTCTCACACCATTTCATAAAGTCTTTTGTTTAATGACCACTTCTTTCAAAAGGGATTAATGCTTGTTGTGCTATCACAGCATTCAGAATGAACACTAAAAACAAAGTCTGAGAAGAAACAAGTCTGCCACTCCTTCCCTTTGTTCCACCATATTTCAAATTCCCTTAATGACAAAGCACTCCCATCCTAGACAGAACCAGGGCTGAAGCACTTATTTAACACTGTGTAGAAGCAAAATATTGCAAGCTGCAGCATTGCTGTTCCTGATTCCCACACTGTGGGGCTAACCTTCCACCCTTGTCCATGCAGAATAACTTTTTTGTGCTGCTGGCTCTGGGGTAGAACAACCTAAGTATGGTGATAAGGACAGGATCCACTTTTGGGGAGGGCATTCTGGACTTATTACTTCCAAATCTGTCTGGTTTTGAAGTATTCTTCTAAGGCAGGGCAGCCTAACTTGTGAAGCATCAGCTGCTGGCAGGTCTACCTTATGGTTTTGCTGCCTCCTTGGACTGATGATAGGCAGGGGTATGGCTCAGTGGCAGAACATCTGCTTTTGCATGCAGAAGGGTCCAGGTGCAATTTCCAGAAGCTTCTGCTACAAGGCGGACTCTAACTTTATCCTATTTCTTCAGACCAACATGGCTGCCCACCTGGATCTATCTTCAGCTACAACTGTAAGAAAATAGGTAATGCCAAAAGACCTCTCTCAGAAATACTGGAGAGCCACTGCCAATCAGAGAATACTCTGTTGAGCTTGATAAACCAATGGTCTGACTCAGTATGAGGCAGCTTTATGTGTTCATAGATGGTTTAGATTGATAGTCACAAATTGAACAGGCCTGCTTTCACAACAAGCCCTTTGGTTTCTTGTTTCTTTCTGATCTTCTTGGGTGGTGAAAACAAAGAGATCTTCTAGTGTCACTCAAGATTTTTAAATGCGCCAAAGACTGACAGATGGCTCTGTCTGAAAACTAGGATGTCTGAACAAAGACTACACTATTATTCCTTCCATCATTTCTTTACAGCACATCTAATGGCAAATATCTAGCTGTCATTGCTGGGCAACTTCAGGGATTTCTGAATGAAACAGTTCTGCTCCCTGTGGAAACTATTAACAGGTACCTGGAGGCAGGGGTGGAATTCTAGCAGGAGCTCCTTTGCATATTAGGCCACACACCCCTGATGTAGCCAATCCTCCGAGAGCTTTTTTGTAAGCTCTTGGACAGTTGGCTACATCAGGGGTGTGTGACCTAATATGCAAAGGAGCTCCTGCTAGAATTCCACCCCTGCCTGGAGATAGTTTTGGGACAGATGAGGATTAACACACTGAGACTTAATCCAAACAAAATTGAAGAGCTACTGGTGGTAGAGAGGGAGGTTTGGCCAAAACTGGGATATCTCCTGTTTTGAATGGGGTTGCATTCCCCCTAAAAGAGCAAGTTTGTAGCTTGGGGGTACTCCTGAACCTAGACCTCCTGTTGGATAAACAGGTAGTAGCAGTTGCCAGGGATGAGCTTTTGAAGGCTGGAAAGATCTTGCTGCTGTGGTGAATGCCCTGGTAATATCCAGATTATATTAGTGCAATACATGCTGCATGGGGCTGCCCTTGAAGTCTGGAAGCTACAATAGAAAGCTGCAGCCAGAATGCTGTCTGGGTTGTAGGCACTATATCACTCCAGTCTTGTTCCATCTACGCTGGCTCCCAATTTGCTTCTGGTCTCAATTCAAGGTGCTTGTGTTGACCTTTAATGCTCTATATTGCTTGGAGACAGCATACCTGAAGGACCTCCTTCTCCCATATGAATTTAGCAGTCCACTCAGGTCATCTTCAGAGGTTCTGCTTTGGGTGCCCTGCTGGATGAGGCTTGATGAGTGGAAACTTGAGTACGGTCCTTCTTAGTCACAGGGCAGAAACTTTAGAACTCCCTTCCCGGGTGATTTGTCTGCCTCCTCAATTGTGGTCCTCAGCAAGTGGGTGAAGACTTTTTGGTTTTGTCTGGCATGCCCCCAATAACTGTTACTGGCCCTCTTCCTTGACCCTGCTTAGTGTGTTGTGTGTTTATATGTTTTTTATTGATGTTCAAATATTTTATATATACTGTACCTTAAACACTTTAAAAATGTCTTAAATGTTTTAATGCTGAAATTAAATATTTAATATTTCAGTTTTTCATGTACACCACTTCGGGGACTATGTAGATAGCAAGGCAGCATAGGAAAGTTTTAAATAAAATAAATAGAAATAAATTCAGAACAGCTTCTGAACAGACATTTCTCTTGGTCATCTTTCACTTGCTCAAGCATAAATAAAAAGTCTAAATTAAGTGCAAGTCATTTAAAACTAGACAATATCTATAGCAACAACTTCTGTTCTTGCAACTGAGAAAAGAACATTTTTGTAAGGCATCACTTAGAAAATGTAAATTCTGCATGAGACAGATCATAATGTCTTATATAAGAAAAGCCCAGCTGGATCAGACTAGTGAACTTTTAGTGCAGCATCATGCTTCACATGTGGCCAGCCAGTTACACTAGAAGGACAACAAACGGGACACAGAGACTAACACCTTCGCTGATATGGCCTCCTAACAGTATACAGAAGTTTACAGCCTCCACATTTTGCTAAACCTGTGCTCTGTAGTCCTACAAGACAATCTCAGGGTCTACGGATGGCAGTCAATCCTGTGAACTTGAGGACTGAGCAAAATTGTAATGTAATGTAAAATTTTATTTGTATCCCGCCCTCCCCCGCTGAAGCAGGCTCAGGGCGGCTAACAACATTTAAGGTGAACAACACAATAATAAAACAATAAATTCATATTAAATTCACATTAAAACCAATCAATGATTAAAACATTCCTAGATCTGATACTGGCGGTAAACATTATTAATCTGGCGGTAAACATTATTAATCTGGCGGTAAACATTATTAATCTGGCGGTAAACATTAATTTGGTCATTGGTGAACGCCTGTTTAAAGAGGATGGTCTTGCAGGCCCTGCGGAACTGATCTAAGTTCCGCAGGGCCCGCACCTCCTCTGGGAGCTGGTTCCAGAGTTGTGGGGCCGCAGCGGAAAAGGCCCGTGTGCGGGTGCTTTGAAGTTTAACTTCTTTTGGCCCAGGGATATTCAGTCTATTTTTTCCCACTGACCTCAGTGCTCTCTGGGGCTCATATGGGAAGAGACGGTCCCTCAGGTAGGTTGGTCCTTGGCCATACAGGGCTTTAAAGGTTATGACCAGCACTTTGTACTGGATCCGGTATACGATCGGCAGCCAGTGCAGTCCGCGCAGCCCTGGCCGTATATGCTCCCATCTTGTGAGACCAAGTAACAGCCTGGCCGCCGCATTCTGCACTAGCTGCAGCTCCCGGGTCCGGTACAGAGGCGGCCCCATGTAGAGAGCGTTACAGTAGTCCAGTCTTGAGGTGACCGTCGCATGGATCACCATTGCTAGGTCCCGATGCTCTAGGAAAGGGGCCAACTGCCTCGCCCGCCTCAGGTGGAAGAATGCTGACTTGGCAGTGGCTGTTATCTGGGCCTCCATTGATAATGAAGGCTCCAGTAAAACACCCAGGCTCTTTACCCGCTGCGCCGTCTTCAGCGGCACCCCGTCAAAGGCCGGGAGGAATATATCCTTCCCCAGAGTGCCACGACCCACATGGAGAACCTCTGTCTTCGCTGGATTTAACTTCAGCCCACTCAGTCTAAGCCACGTTGCAACAGCCCGCAAAGCCTGATCCAGGTTCCCCGGGACGGAGGCGGGCCGGCCGTCCATTAGTAGATAGAGCTGGGTGTCATCTGCATATTGATGGCAACCCAGCCCAAATCTCCAGGCAATCTGGGCGAGGGGGCGCATATAGATGTTGAATAACATCGGGGAGAGAACTGCTCCCTGGGGCACACCACAATCAAGTGTGCGCCTCTGGGATCGCTCACCCCCAATCGCCACCCTCTGTCCCCGACCCATGAGGAAGGAGGAAAGCCATTGTAGGGCCAGCCCCTCAACCCCTATGTCGGCGAGGCGGTGGATCAGCAACTGATGGTCGACTGTATCAAATGCAGCCGACAGATCTAGTAACATCAGTATTGCCGCACTGCCTCGGTCCAATTGTAATGTCTCTTTGCAAAGTCTCTCATTCCTGAACCTCCAGAGCATGCTTCAGACACAGGTTCAACTGCAGGGAGCCACCATTTCTTTCTCTGCTGGTCTCCATCAACATGTGAGTTAACTCCACCTTCCTGAGATTCATGCCAGCCCATTCCAGTAAAAAATGGAATCAATTGGTGGTTTACAGTTATACCTACAAAATAGCATAGCTGTTAACAGGGCTTTATTTGAGCAGGAATGCACAGGAACGCAGTTCCAGCTGGTTTAGCATTAGGGGGTGTGGCTTGATATGCAAATAAATTCCTGCTGGGCTTTTTTTGTAGAAAAAGCCCAGCAGGAACTTATTTGCATATCAAGCTATGTGAAACAATGGTGATGTCAGGGGTGTGGCTTAATATGCATATGAGTCCCTGCTGGGCTTTTTCTACCAAAAAAGCCCTGGCTATTAATATTAAGAAGACCTTTCATATCTACCAAGATCCATCAGAACTTGCTGGACCCCTGTACTGAGGAATCCAACACATCCCCAACCTTGAGTGAGAACTACACAACTCCACCAACCTTGGCTGATTGTTTGAAAGGTACACATTCCCTGGAAGCCCATCTTAAAGTTCTTGTAGTTACATAATAAGGAGTAGGAGAGTGAACTAACATGCAGAATACTGATTTTGCCATCCTAAGCAACGTAAAACCTTTCTCAGCCCATTGACTTCAGTAGACTTAGAAGGTCGTAGCTCTGCTTTGGATGGCACGTTAGCTGCAAACCCTGCTTTGCTATTCTGTAATGTGTGGGATGGCTTTGATCTCATGCATAGATAGAATGGCTCAAGGTAGACAGGAGTTCTGGACAATGCTTATTTAAGAAAGAACAAAATTTGCTTACAAAATGTTTCTTCCAAAGAGACAGACAAGATACAGCCTTTGAATGCTTCACTGCTGCACTTCGGAGCTTGCTTAGACTGAACTACATTAGATAAACAGCTTTTTTTGCATTGGATGTGAATCCCTTATTATGTTGCTTTCATCCCTGCTATCGCAGAATCACTCTTCCTCGAAATCTATCCAAATGCAATACAGAAAATTATCTAATGCAACTAATACTGCTTTCAAGGACAGTGTTAGCATCCAAGTTTTGTGATTACATTTATTACTCTAGGGTTCAGTGCCAAAAAACAAAGATAATGGAAATGAACCACACCCTCTCTTGAGGAACTGGACTGATTACACACTGATGTATCATTCCAGAAACCAAACTAAATGTGAAGTTATAAGCAACTCTACACACTTCTCAATACACAGCCTGCTTCTCAAACACTGCGAGGTGACCCCCCCCAGCTGATTGTCTGCTGTTCTTACATTTCTCGGGGGGGGGGGATTTCTGGAAAGGATGAGCATGGGTGTGTGCTATTCTTCAAATGAGACAAATATAAATGATTACAATTCTGCCCCAATCCTTTCTCATGGCCCTAGGAGGTCCTTCAGCAAATTCTTTTCACAGACTACACTACATTTGATTATTTCTTCCCTGGACTGTGTGCCGCACAGTGGTTCTCAATCACAGCTGAGGTGAGAATTCCTACAGAATCCTCAAGTAACTCAACACACTGCATCTGCAACAACAACAAAAAGAAATAAAGGCTTGTCCCGGCATAAAGCTCTTTTGTTTGATTGCATTGACTACAGCACACTTTGAGAATAAGGCTCTGAGAAGTAACCCACTAAGGGCTAGCTTGCACATTACACCAAAGAACACACTCAACAGAAAGCTGTGATTAAGGCAAGGGACTGCACCCAATCATAACTCCCTGATGAGTGCATCCACATTCAGGCTTGCAATCATAGCTACTGCACTTCACCCATGTTGTGAAGATCCGATGTACATATTGGACCTTGTTATTTTCTGGTATTCATGATAATCAGTTTGGCAGCAGACAATCTCCACAAACAGCATAGTCTCTTTCCTTTCCAAAAGTAGTTTGCTCTATGTGTTTACTTTGACATAGATCAGCTTGATGGTCACATGAAGCAGAGCCTTTTAAATGGTGGCACCAAACCAGTAGAACTCTTGCTGAAGAGATACCCTCTGGAAACCTCAGAATTTGTAGGAGGCTATTAAAAATGGTGGTGGTAGAGGAAAGTGCCATGAAGCCAAAGCTGATTTATGGCAATCCCATGGGGTTTTCAAGGCAAGAGATATTCAGAGGTGGTTTGCTATTGCCTGCCTCTGTTGTCACAACCCTGGTATTCCTTGTTGGTCTTCCATCCAAATACTAGCCAAAGCCAATTGTGCTTAGCTTCCAAGATCTGGTTAGCATATTAAAAATGCCCTCCTGGAAACTGCAAGCCTATGGAGTTTTTAAAATTCCTGTTGCTGTTTTATTAATATCGATTTTTAAGATCACTTATTATTTGGGTTGTTAACAGCTGTATATTTTAACTTTTTGTTCTTCTACCTGCTGACCTCCACTACTCTCATCAAACACATCTCAGTTCAGGTTTCAGCTTGCAGTTCTTTGCCTCCTGTGACTCACTTCTGTATATACCCTAGAACTCCACTAGGTTCCAGCCCCAGTTCTGTACTTTTAATAATGAATATGTGTTATTCATAAAGGGCAGACATTCTGTTTGCTTCCTGTTATTTCTATTGACCTCTAAACCCTTATTTCTCATAGGAAGCACAACAGAGAACCCTAGGGAAACAGAACTTATTGGCATGCAACTATCTCTTTCTGTAAGAGTTTGCAGCAGTGGAAATTTACATGCAGTAATATATAGGGAAACCTTATTGTTCAGCACTGTCTCTTCTCCAAGAAGAGGGAGCTGTGGCTCAGTAGAAGAGCATCCGCTTGGCATGCAGAGGGTCCCAGCATCTTCGGATAAAAGGACCAGATAGTAGGTGATATGAAAGACTTTTGCCTGAGATTCTGGAGATGGTCTGATTCAATATAAGGTAGCTTCATTTGTGTACAAGTAGCAAGAAAGAGAGCACACAGCCTGGCAACATTTGTGCTCATGATCAACAATGTCCTTCCCCCAAGAAGGGGCAGGCTCTTCGCTGTTGCATTACATGAACTTTAGACACTACTACTGAAAGGTCACTAGCCAACGGTACAGTCCTAAACCATGTGGTATAGTGGTTAAGACAGGCAGACTCTAACCTGGAGAACCGGGTTTGATTCTTCACTCCTCCACATGAAGCCTGCTAGGTGACCTTGGGCCAATCACAGGCCTCTCAAAAAACTCTCAGCCCCACCTACCTCACAAAGTAACTGTTGTGGGGAGAGAAAGGAGAGGTGGTTGTAAGCCGTTTTGAGATTCCTTGAGGTAGAGAAAAGTGGGGTAACCAACTCTTCTACTTCTAAACAGGGTTATGCCCTTCTAAGTCCTTTGACATCATAGAGTGTAACTTTGCTTACTGTGAGCCACCCAAGTGACTGGGTGAGGTGGCACAGGGTGTCAAAGCTTCACTGAGGATTGACTTGCTCCCCCATCCATCAGCAGCAGAGGAGATGACAAGACCCTGTCAGGTCTGTCTCACTGGCTGGGCTTGTCTCTCCAAGTCTTCGCTTTACCTGGCTAGCAGTGGTGTAGGCCCAAGAGAGGGTAGGTCTATCTTTTTTTTTTTTTTATGGGGCAACAAAATACCTTGAACTGGCTCTAGCTGCGGAGCTGAGGACTCAGCTCAGTTAGAGGGAGCCTTGAAACTACTCAGAAAGCAGAGGGACATGTCACAGCTTCAAGAGCTTTTTACAAGCTCTGTATGAGATCTGAAAGGTTGCCACTTGCTTGGCCTGCCCACCACAGCCTCAGGAAAAGGGCAGAAGATCTTGTGGGATTTTTTTAAATGCACTCTTCAATGCATCTGTGCACTATATTGTGGACTCCTGCCACTGCAAAGGGTTACATTCACCAGGTATGTTAGAACCATGGGTTGCTCTTGCATGATATACTGGTAGACAAACAAACTGGCTTTGCCACAAACTGGGTGCATTCACACTACACTAAATAATGTGTTTTGCAACTGGATTTTTACTGTGTAGCAAAAATCCAGTTGCAAAACACATTATTTAGTGTAGTGTGGATGTACCTGCTTTTTGTTGTATCTTGAACCATCTTTTGCTTAGGTATTTGAAGATTCAAGTGTCAATGTTTGTATGCCACATTACAGTTATATCGTAAGCTCCTGACTTTATAATGTGAGATATACCTTAGCTGTAACTGGGTTTAGTGAATATGGAGAGATGCTTCCATTTATTAATTTAGAGTCCTGTTGGGAAAGAACAAACCTGAAGAGTGTTTTAAAAGACCCAGTATGTAATGTACTGAGTGACGAGACGTGTTGAAGGCAACATGCTTTATTAGCAAGTACATCACAAAGCAAGGCAACGCGGGCCGGGTCCCGATTATATACATACCCCGGAACAACCCTCAGTCTGGCCAGGTCCAATCCTGGCCAGTTAAACTTCCCACCACAGATCTTGATTGGCGGAGCATATTTGCGGAGCTACATCCGGGGACCAGTGGACTTCCACTGGTCACCTCCGTAGCATCCGATGTGTTGTAATTTCAGGACTGAAATGCAAGACACAACACTCCTCCCCCCCTAGTTCAAGACACGAAGTCTTTCAAGTAGGCTGGCACCCTGCGTTCCCGGGTCTACCTCCTTGGTGTTATTTGGGGAGTTGGAAAGGTCGCCGTGGCTGGCGGGGTGGCTGGTTCCTCGTGGTGGGGTGATGCCGGAAAAGGGCTGTCCGTTGCCTGTTGCTGTTCCAGAATCTCCTCTCGGGGCGGGGAGGGTGCTCCCTCTGCTGTGGTGCTCTTCCGCCCGCATAGTCGGAGTGGCTGGCATAGGCTGGGCAGCTTCCAGGGGTGTTGCTGTTAGTACTCCCCCGATCGCTGTTGGTTCTTCCGGCAATGTGCGATGGCGCAGCTGGTCAATATGCCTCCTTAGGATCTGGCTCCCCTCCGACGAGACCTCATAGGAGCAGGACCCGGTGACCTGCAGCACTCGGGCGGCTAACCACCCCGGCGCCCGCTTGCAAAGTTTTTTGCGTATACCGGATCCCCTGGAAAGGGGAGGATCAGGTCGGGACTCTTGGCAGGGTTGGTACCTTCGAACCCACCCTTCTATCTCCTCGTCCATCCCCGGCCACCATACATAGCTACGTGCCAGGGCCTTCATGCGCACTGTCCCTGGGTGTGTTTTGTGTAGGGCTTCCAGCACTTGCTTCCACGATGGAGGGGGGGAATCACCACCCTGCTACCCCAGAGAAGGCACCCCTTGTGCCTGGACAGTTCTTCTCTGCGTGATGCGAATGCCCTGAATTCTGCGTCCAGTTTGCCCATGGGCCACCCACTTCCCACCCAGTCTAAAACGCGTGCAAGGATGCGGTCTCTACCCGTGGCCCTAGCTACCTCAGCGGCGTGGAGGGGCCTCTCTGGTACAGTCTCTATAAGCATCACATGGTGGGCGGGGGTGGGATCCAGGTCCATGGCAGCGGCAGGCAGCTGAGGGCGTCTGTGTGTCCCATAGCTTTGCCGGGGCGGTGGACCAGGGCATATGTGTACGAGTTGAGGAACTGGTTCCACCGCAGGACGTGATGTGACAGTGGCTTCGTTGAAGGCAAGTTGGAGGGTAAGCTTTTCCTTTGCGAAGAGCTTTTGCTGCAGTCTTTCGTCTCAGAGGCCCCAGACGAAGCGATCTCTCAGGGCTTCCTCTAGCTTGTTGAAGCTGCAGTTCCCTGTGATTTGGTGGAGGGCGGCCAGGTAGACGGCGGCTGTCTCTCTTGCCCCTTGATCCCTCTTGTGGAAGAGGAATCGGCGGGCGATGATGGAAGGCTGGGGCAAGAAGTGCCCAGTCAGGAGTCTGACTATCTCCTCGTACGTTTTCTCCGTGATCTTCGCAGGGGCCGAGAGACCCTTTGTGATCTCGAATGTGGCCTCCCCGCAGACACTCAGGAGCACGTCTCTCTCACAGCTGTTGTCTGTAATCATGTTCGCTCGTAGGTAGCAGTCGACCCGCTCTGTGTAGGTCTCCTACCTATCGGGGTTGGCGGGGTCGAACTCTGCAAGGTGGCCCATCGTCCCACTTGGGTTAGCCATGGCGGTGGCGGCGGACGCTTCCGTCTCCCTCGAATGCGTGCCTTCCTCGTCTCCGGCCAGGTCAGCAAAGTCCCACTTGGGGAGTTACCTGGCTAGAATCCCATCCTCATCACCACTGTAATGTACTGAGTGACGAGACGTGTTGAAGGCAACATGCTTTATTACTGAGTACATCACAAAGCAAGGCAATGCGGGCCGGGTCCTGATTATATACATACCCCCGAACAATCCTCAGCTTGGCCAGGTCCAATCCTGGCCAGTTAAACTTCCCGCCACAGATCTTGATTGGCGGAGCGTATTTGCGGAGCTACATCCGGGGACCAGTGGACTTCCACTGGTCACCTCCGTAGCGTCCGCTGTGTTGTAATTTCAGGACTGAAATGCAGGACACAACACAGTAGGTTCTTTCTCAAAGATTACAGAGAGGGATGGATGTTCATTCCTTTCTTATTCAATCTGTATATACATGAACCATCAAAAATATTACTACATGACTGATTTTATTCCTCTCCAGACCTGGGAATGGAGATCTCTGCTCTCATCAGCAGTGATGACATGATCCTTATTTTCATGAACGTCAAAAGGACTACCATGTTTGCAAATTCTCTTTATTTTTAAGATTGGATTATAATATATAATCAGAAAATTAAAACAATGGTCTTGGCACACCAGTATTCAATACAAATGGACATAGGACAGTATTCCAGATCAATAACTTAGATCCTTTAAATGTGTCCTTTATATAGATCCCTTTTTCCCTTTTCACATGAAGCTGGAACTGTCTAGTCAATTATGTCCAGGGCTCAGTCGTGAAAAGTTCCCAGGCTCTTATGAACCTCCAATGGAAGAAAGGTATCAACCTACTGGACAGTTTTCATATAGTCCAAGTTCAAAGAACAGAGAAGGTTCAGCATAACGTTTAAAGGTCACTTTTGTTGATTCCACCTTTTTTATCCAACTAGAAACATCAGCATCTTTGTACTATAAAATATAAAGATGTGAAATGACTTGGGATTATCATAGTGGAAGGTTCTACCTTTTGTTTTAAGCAAATGGCCAGTTTTTCTCAACTATAAACCCTAGAAATCTGTGAAAGAGGATCCAACTCACAGGCTGGAATTATTGGAAATTGCCCCAGACAAAGTTCAGAGAAGATTAGACTATGTTCAAAAATGTAAGATTTCCAACTGGTAGTGGAAAGTGCTGTCAAATTGCAGCCAATTTATGGTGCCTTGTAGGGTTTTCAAAGTCAAACAGAGGTGGTTTGCCACGGCCTATGTCTGCAATCCTGGATTTCCCTGGTGGTCTCCCATTCAAGCACTAACAAGGGCTGACCCTGCATAGCCACCAAGATATGATGAGACTGGTCATCCAGGTCAGATTTCTGCCATATAATATAATAAACAGCACTGAATTTTCTGTTGACAGGTGAAATTCTTCTGTAATGCATCTGTTATTTTACAGTGAACATATAATAAAATAAAACTGCACATAATGCTGTGGCGCAGTATACAGCATTTTATATTTTTGTATTATTCTGATTTCTGCTCTTTTCTTCATTTATATCCCACCTTTCTCCCCAATGAAGTCCCAAAGCAGCTCGCCTCTCTTATATCGTATCTTATACCTATTTTTAAATTAAGGAAGTCCTTTTCTTCAGGGTTCTTACAAACTATGGATCTATTTATCCATCTTTATCCCACCCCACCTCCACGAGTGGTATGCATAATTCCCCTTCCATTTATTTCCAGAACAACACTGGGAGCTAAGTTAGGCTGAAAGAGAGACTCACAGAATCATACATTAAGCTGCATTGCTGTGTACAAATCTGAACTTGGGTCTTCCTGGTCTTGTTCAAAACTCTGACTTCTACACCACACGAGTTGTCCAGGTACAAATCATAATAGTAGATTATATCCTTATTATTCTATCCAAAAATGTGGTTTTCTTGTTGGATATGAACACACGAAAACTACCAGTTAGCCCTGACCTGAATAGCCCAGGCAAGCCCGATCTCATCAGATCTCAGAAGCTAAGCAGGGTCCAGCAAGTACTTGGATGGGAGACCTCCTTGGAATGCCAGCAGTCATGAGGATAGGGACAGGCTTTTTTCAGCTACCTCTCTGAATATCCTTCAGGCTCCCAGTAGGGGTCAGTCACCAGAGGTCACCGTGACTTCCAGGTGCACACACACACACATATACCCACAAATACAAAAATACAACAAAGAAAAAGAAAACTACCAATTATATCTTAGCTACTGTATTAAGTGAGAGATTTCCTTTCATAACTACTTTAAACTGAAAAGTCCACAGTGGCAGTGAATGCATCTTCTCTTCTGCCACTGACTGCAAAGGTAACTATTCTTTATGGTCAGTCCTCGTGGATGCAGGTTTAGTAATTTGTTATCTGTAACTGCGATGTGCTATTAATATTTGATTTCACTTGTATTTCAAATTACCAATTTTGTTTGAGAATATTTGTTCATGTCTAAATGCCTGTAATTTGGTCCTTATGCATAGTAATGGCCCAATGGTTGAACAAGAAATTTGAACTTGACTCCAGTTATCCTGAAATTAAAACGATCTCCTGCTGCCACAACTGCATGCCAGTCTTGCAGGGAACAACTAACGATACCTCCGGGGTTGCCTCATACCCGCTATCTCTTCCAGCACAAGACAACATGAACACAATTCTCCACATACGTAGCTCAGGCTCTGCCCTAATTTAATAATAAATAGCACTGAATTTTCTGTTGACAGGTGAAATTCTTCTGTAATGCATCTGTTATTTTACAATGAACTTATAATAAAACAGAACTGCACATAATGCTGTGGCGCAGTATACAGCATTTTATATTTTTGTATTATTCTGATTTCTTCTCTTTTCTTCATTTATATCCCACCTTTCTCCCCAATGAAGTCCCAAAGCAGCTCGCCTCTCTTATATCGTATCTTTGCAATAACCCAGTGAGCCAGGCAGGGCTGAAAGAATGTATGACTGGCCCAAGGTCAACCAGCAAGCTTCCCTAGCAGAGTAGGGATTTGAACCTGGGTCTCCCAGATCCTAGTCCAACACACTAACCACTACACCATGCTGGCACGACAGATGAATGCTCTAATGTAACAGAACATCAATGAGATGGGTTTTTTAAATGCAAATTGTTAGTTTTTACTGGCAAAGTGCATACTCTTTCAGAAAGCAAGGCTAGTGGGCAACCTATTCTATAGCCTTCTAATTTGAGGTCTGAGTTTAAATATATTACATCATCAGTGCCACAACACATGCTATCTGGAGAGAGAGAAAAAGTGGGGGGGGAGGAAGATGTAGTGGTCATAATTCCAGACTCTAGAGGACTGAGCTTCAAATCCTCAGCTAGCCTCAATGTTCACAGACCAGGGCTTTTTTTGGTAGCAGGAACTCCTTTGCATATTAGACCATACACCCCTGATGTAGCCAATCCCCCAACAGTTTACAGGGCTCTTGTTACAGGGATTACTGTAAGCTCTTGAAGGATTGGCTACATCAAGGGGTGTGTGCAAAGGAGTTCCTGCTACAAAAAACTCCTGCAGATAGCCCTGGGTCAATCATTATCCCTCGCTCTAACTTACCTCACAGGAATAAAGTCTGAGTCCAGTAGTACCTTTAAGACCAACAAAGTTTAATTCTGGGTATAAGCTTTTGTGTGCTGCACACTTCTTTATCAGATATCTTCAGAACTTTGTTCTATTGCTTCAGACTGACACTGCTACCCACCTGAATCTTACCTCACAGATAGGATGTAAGGGGAAACAATGGATGTCACTCTAAGCTCGTCAAGAGAAAAGGGATATTTTCACCACTGCACTACACAATACATGGGGCCATAAACATATCAAGCAGCCATATACAAAACCAGACTGCTGTTATTCCAAGCTTCCTTGTTTTCTTTGACTGACAGAGTCTCTCCAGAGACTCGTGCAAACAGTCTTTTTCCAGCTGTCATCTAAGATCCTTTTAACCAATGATACCTGGGACTGAAGGTGGAACTTTGTAAATGCAAAGCATCATGTGTTCTGCCACTAACCTATGGCTGTTGAAAGTTTACCATTAATTCAAATGGACTGACCAAATTTCCCCACCTCCTGGAAGAGTAATAATGTGTGGACAGGAAGTCTGGGGCCACCTTATGTATTAAATCTTGGTTGTACAAAATATCTGCAGGAGTATCCTGCAACATAATGCAACACTAACAAGCAGAAAGTAGGGCAACCAAGAAACTTGGAGCATATTCCCTATGAGAAAGGGCAAGAGATTTCCATCCTTTTTGTTAATGTCAAGCTTTCCAAAAGCCTGTTGCAATTTCTTTTGATACAATTTGTTCAAAGACTGACCTTATGCCCCAGTGATACACTGGTGACGTATGCTCTGTGCAGTAACTGAGATAACTGCCAGCAGCAAGCTGACCATAAAAGAATGTTGACAATGGAGGTCATCAATGAAAACCAAAACGTTGTTTTCATGGCACAGGATAGAAAACCTGCTGTTATTCTGAATAATTCGCATTCCACTATAAGTATTACTCACTTCTGTTCTTCTGAATTCCAGTCTTCCTATATATATAGCAGATCTGGGTCTAAATGCTTGAACAGTATCCCCCCTCCCAATTTTAAGTTAAATGTTGCATGTGCAAATGCAGATAAGGAAGCATTTTCAGAAAAAAAATCAAGGAAGGAATAAAATAACCATCAGGAGCTACCAAATGTTCTACTTCAGAGGCCTTTCTAGCCAGATCTACATCAAATGCTCTTGATGAGAGAACGCAGCTGAAAAATTAAAACAACCCAGATATTTTTCATGTAGAGAGCAATATTCTCTTTTGTGTTCTATTTAAGCTGCTGTCCAAAGGGACTTCTCTGCTGCTCACAACAGTTCACGGGAAGCCACACTTGGGCTGAGTTCAGACATGCATGGCAGCACCTTGAATCTGCAGCATAAAAGGGACACTAGGCTGTGGGAAACACACTCATAGAGTTCAGCAGAGCAGATTCTGTTTTCCTACCACCTGACATCCCCTCAAATGCAGTACTTTTTTTTTACATGGATGCAATCCACACCCAGAAATGGCTACAAACCTCCAGAGAGGCACACAGGCATGTGTGAGCCAGCCTTTAAACTTCTGTCTCAGGAAATTAGGAGGAAATCTGCCAGCCACAGATCCATTTAGCCTTTTCTCTCACATCATCCCTACATAAAATCAGAACTTTAAGAAAATGAACCTACAGTAATCTGAATGTTGGAGAGTCACTCCTAGCATTCCAGACGAGAATGTGAAAACGTTAACTCATCCGCTGCCCAATGTAATGCATTATGATGGCTGATTCATGCTAAGGCAGGTTTGGCACACCAGACTAACACAACCCCCCCCCCCCCCCCAAAAAATCCCCCCCTATGCAGGTCAGCAGTTGGATTATTTTGTGTTTGGGCAACTGAAGGAGACAGACCTGGCAGTCAGATGTGCATAGGTCCCTAACATGTGCATGATGCAGCTGGTACAAAAACATAGTGGCCAGAACTCTTTGCCCTCTAGACACCAGCCAGAGGGCAAACTATTATAACTGTGAAGAGCTTTGCTCTTCAACAGGAGGAAGCAGTTGGGGTTCCAGAATGACATGTGATGCAATTACAACCTGGGTCAATAGTAGTGACCATGTTGGATGTTCTTGAAAGCTAGACCCCTACAGGATTTACAGCCTCCCTAAAACTTGCAGTACCAACCCCTTCCCCAATGCAAGAAAACCCTGCCTCAATACACACAGTGACACACAGCACCCCACCTTCTCCACTTTTGAAAACAAACCCAAGATCCGATTTCTCACACCTTCTGTACACGTTACTTGGAAGTAAATCCTGTCGAACCCAGTGAGACTTCTGAGTAAAACACACACGACCTGGCGGCCCGGCTACAAACCCTAAACCGCTCGAAATAAGTTCGAACGGCGCTTCCTTCAGTATAAATTTTCTTTCGGACCAAGGTTCGCACAACCGTTCTGCAAGCTGTTCCCGGGGCTTCCTGGGGAGATGCTGTAGCTGATTGCAAGGCTTAAAAACTGCCTCGAGCAGAAGCAAGCAAAGGGAGAAGGATCCGGAGCGATAGGGAAGGGGGAAACCAGTCGAGGGAGGCGGCGGCAAGCTCACTGACCTGATCGGAGGGAACGTCCCGCTGTCTCCGGGAGAGGCTACATGGGAAGGGACTAGCACCAGTCCAACTCAGATTTGATCTCTTCTGTGCTACTCCCCAAGCACCAACACAGCCGCAACGCACTCCACAGCCGAGCGCTGCCAATAGCCTGAAGGGCGGGGCTGAGCCGCCGAGCCTTCCAGGGGAGGAGAGAGGCCGCCGCTGTCCAATCACCAACCGCCTCCAGCCCTAAATTGGACACGAATCCCGTCCCCTCGCCTCTGCGCCTCTCCTCCCCCCCGCCTCGCTGGAGTCTTGCGCGCCTTTGGTGGAGCTGTTTTGTTGAACCCCCTGTTGACGAACTTCGTGTATTTCCTCCTGTCTGGGCCGCACTCCCGACTGAGAATAACTCTTCATCCCTCAAAAGAGGATTTTGGCTTTTAAAGTGTAACAGGAGTTTGGATTGATTTCAGGAAAAACAGTTACCAGGACTTCAGCCTGCTTGATCCTTGGCCCTTAAATCTCAGGTGCATAAGAAGAATAGCCATGGCGGGCAACATTTGAATGGGAGATTGGGGTTGCTGTGCAGAGGAAGGCAATGACAAGCCACCTCTGCTCCTCTCTGGCCTTGAAGCCCCCTTGACAGGTTACCACAAGTGAGTTGCGGGTTGGGGACGTTTAACTTTAATTGTTGTCGGATGAAGATGCAGGTATGCTTGTACAGTTTTCCTATTGCTGGTGTGGCTGCTGATAAAGCACAACATCAGAGGGCGATTCCCTGTGGTATCTTTGGTTTGACTTCCACAAGCCCTCAGCAGTAGTCAGCTGCCTTGGTCATAAGAAATTTTGCAGGGTTGTATGTTTTTTTTGTAAAAGATTGAAGTAGAATATTGTTAAAATAATATAATATTCTATAGATATATGAATGTCCAGCTTCCATCTTTTTTTTTTTTTAAGTATCCTGTTTCATTTCAGAGATATAAAGGGAAAGGCACGTATCTACAATGAAAGGGGCTAAATACTTGAAATGAAAGCTGGGAGTTTAGAGACCCTGATACTTAGGTTGTTTTTTTAATGTTGTTATAATTTGTTATATAATGATATTCCATTGCCATTTTCAAAAAATAAAAAAGGCAGAAATGGCCTCTACAGAGACAGGGTTAGGGGAAAAATGGCTACCATGTGGGTGGGAATACCAATCAGCCACCCAAAATGTTTGCTCTTTTGCTAAAACTTCAGAGCAGGTTTGAGAAACTTTGCAGAAAATGTAGGAAAACCCCAGGAGAAGGTACATAAATGCCCCACAATGCTGTGGGAAAGTAGGAAAAACCCCACTTCCCAAAAGCCTTGGTCTCAGGCAGATAACCCTTAAGGGAATGGCCACCCAGGCCTGCAGAAGAATGCAGCTGGTAGAATCTTCCAGATAATGTTAGTCTGTAGCAGCAAAATAAAACAAGAATCCAGTGAATTCTTAAAGACTAACATCACACATTCCAAAATGTCTTCATGAATGCTTATGAATAAAAGTTAGTTGTCAGCACAGATGTTGGAATAAATATCTTCAAGTTGCATCGGGCATCCTGTTTTATTGTGGTGGAACCCTGAAGTAGTAGAATGTATTACAATCCTGCAGACTGCAAGTGAGAAGAGCCACACTTTTAAAGTTCCCATGCAAATAAATATTCAGACATCATGGAGAAAGGGTTTAGCGTAGCCTATCACATGCTGAGTCAGTTTTCCACTTGCAGAGATTTATTAAGGTAGGGAACCTTTGAATTGTGGCATCTCACCCCTGCAGCCTGAAATGGTAGTCACTTCACCTCATCGCCATCGCATTATGCTCCCTATCCAAGCCAGTGATGGAGGAAAGAGGTTTCAGATAGCAACACTGATCCTAAGCAAAATCCAAGAACAAAAGTCTTGTAATACCTTTTACTAAGACCAGCCAAACTAACACAACGCGTAATATAAAGCTGCAAAAAACTGTGGAAAAATAATGAAAAAGACTGAAAATTATTTCAAAAATATATGTGATTAGTCAACTACTTAAACAATATCATCATTAATGTTATTATTAATATTAATAATCATCATAAATTCCAAAAAACAAGGTAAATGTGCAAGAGAACAAGTTTACAGGTTCTTTCAGTTCCTCATGTCAGTTTCAGACTTCAAGCGCTCAATGACTATTCACCCGGCTCCGGCTCCATGGGAAGAATAAAGTGCCAGTGCCAACCAGATTTCAAGATAATTTTAGTTTTTCAAAGATGTTTCTTCTGTTGCAGGTGCTCTATTAAAACTTCCATCTTTTTAAAGCAATTTTAAATTCATTGGGTTTTCACAGCCTCTAACAGTAAAGCTGCCTGTAATACTGTTTCACTTTCCTTCATCTATGAGACATTTCTCACTCATTTGCAATCAGACATACATCAGTCCAGCATATGTTACCAATAATTAATCCAATGTAGCCAAGTCAGATAACAACTTACCAACACACAAAGAAAGCACTTCTTGTAGCACTAGCTCTGGAGAAAACTCTCAAAGGGTTTTCCCACACATTCTAGCTTATTTTGTCACAATTAAAAACTGGTAAAAATTTAAAGTGACATTTAAAGTAACATTTAACCAAACGGAAATAGAAAAAAAGAGCTGGAAGCCCTGCACCATTTCAAAAGCAAAATTGAATAACATTATAGAAAGCATGACAAATCTAGCGCTGAATTTAAACCCATGGGTTCTAACGCATCCATTTTAAAAATAAGAGCAGCCTCCTCCCTAAGCAGTATTTTTTGAATTTCACTTTTTGTTAGTCCCTTGATATTATACAAAACACAAAACCTCATGTCCTTCTCTGTATGATTTTTAGACACATAGTGTTCCATAAGAGGAGCCTCCGTGTTTTTATGATGAAAGCGAGATTGGTGCTGCAGGATCCGGACCCTTACTTATCTAGTTGTGTTGCCTATGTAGATCCTTGGACAGCTGCACAGGACTGTGTACACCAAATTTTTTGACAAACAGGAGCTGAAATGCCTAATTTTAATCTTAATATCATTCACAGGATGCACAAACTCTTTAGTCTGTATCGCTAGGGGGCAGACTTTGCGCCTGCCACAAGGAAAATTCCCAATATCTGGTTCTGTGTTTGTTAAATCTTGAGTTTGCATGTCAGAATGTACAACCAGGTCCTTTATACTGTAAGTTCTTTGAAGTCCCATATAAGGTATATTCCTACACCCTGGCACATCACTTGTTGTGATGCCAGTGTTGTGATGCCACTTGAGATGCCAGTGTTTATTAATGATAGACCGAATCTTATTAGAAAGGGGAATGTGATCAAAAGCAAACGTTAATTGTTCTCCCCATTTGTCCTCACAGTTTTGAAATGCTCTGTCAATAGAGTCCACCTTATCAATGGCTTCTTTTACTACTAGGGCTGGAAAACCCCATTTTATGAAATCCTGAGCTCGATCTCTACTATCCCTTCTATAATCTCCTGATTCTGTTGAGTTGCGTTTAATTCTCAACATCTGGCTCTAAGGAAGACTCCTTCGTAAATGTAAAGGGTGAAAGGAATGATAATGAAGAAAGGAACTTCTATCAGAAGGTTTCCTGTAAAGTCGTACAGCCAATTGGTTTTTAGGCGTTTTATATACAGTAACATCCAAAAAGGGCAATTCAGAAATATCACTCTTGCCTGTAAACTTAATTGTAGTGTGCAGCTCATTCATTCAAGCTAACAGTGGAGCCACCACTTGTTGATTACTCACAATTAAAAATAAATAATCAATGAATAGAAAATATATTAATATGCTGTCAAAAAAAGGATTGCTAGAATTACAAATGTGTTGTTTCTCAAGGCAAGCCATGAACAAATTGGCAACTGAGGGAGCCAGGCTGCTTTCCATGGCTACTCCTCGAACTTGTAAATAAAAATCATCACAGAACCTAAAAAAGTTCTTTTCAAATATTATGTCTACCAGTTCCATTAGGAAGTATGTTGCAAGGGTTTGATCCTGTCTGGCCAACAAGTGCTCTTCCACTATTACTCTTGCCTCATTCAAAGGGATGGACATGTAAAGGGACGTGACAGCCATGGTGACTATGCATGCATCTTGTGGAACATTCAAACCTTCAATTTTAGATATAAAATCTTTGCTGTCTCTGATATATGACTAACACAACACAGCATGCAAACTCTTCAATGCAAACTCTCCAATCAGGAATTAAGAACTGGGGCGGGGGAGGGGGATTCAGCTATGATCTTAAAGCCTCTGGTTTGCATTCCAGGTAAAATCCCAGGCCAGTTTGAATAGATAAAATGGTGCTGAGTGGAGTTGGAACCAGGTTGTATCTTGGACCTTCTGAGAGGAAGAACAGAATTCTGGTTAAAATATAAAATCCAGATTTTTGTGTGTATGCTCAGAGAAACTCTGCTTTTCATATTTTAAAAGCTCAGACTGGCTTTACAAATAGAGTTGCCAACTCTAGGTGGGGAAATACCTGGATATTTTTGGGGGTGGAACCTGGGGAAGGTAGAATTTAGGAAGGGAAGGGACCGCAGCAGGGTAAAATGCTGTAGAGTCCACCTTCCAAAGCAGCCATTTTCTCCAAGGGAACTGATCTCTGTCATCTGAAGTGCAGTGGTGATAGTGGGAGATCTCTAGGCTCTATCTGGAGGTGGGGAACTCTACTTACAAATGTAACCATCCTCAGATTGAATTCACTAGATTGCTTCTTAGAGAGCAATCACTACTGCAAAGCCAATTGATTCACATTTGGAGCACACTTGTGCAGAACTTGATTCAGGATCAGTTGTCAAAAGTACTCCATATAGTGCATAGTTTGTTTTGTGGAACTTACTGCCACAAGAGAGGGCCCCTGGCTTAGATGTATTTAGTTTTATATCCCATCCTTCCTGTGAATGGGTTCAGAGAGGTTCTTGTCAATGTTAAAACTATAAAAACAATTGCAATAAATATCAAATAATAAAACAATTTAAACAAATTAATATACCACTCATGGGTTGGCATTTTGCTGGGTCAGATTGTGAAAACTCACAGGTTGAAAGGCACTCTATATTCTTAGAGGTCATATTCTTCATTATTACTTGATGTACTCTGAGACTAAACTTGCCTCAGTGCTGAGACTCAGCAATGAAAACACATTTTGAGGCTGTACCCTAAAAGGTTACCCTAAACACTGTTTTCTAGGTAATGATCCCCTGAAATCACACACCCTGACTGGAGTTCATCACTGTTGCCATGCGGCTGGTTTTTATATAAGCTGCTTATTGGCTGTGAATTCCTCAGTGACACAAACCATCGCAGTGGCAGAAGAGCTGTTAGGAAGAGAATGACTCTCTCTGTCAAGCCTGGTCAACATGTCAATTCTTCATGCAGAGCCTGTAATAGAATGCACCAGAACCCTGCAGAAAATGCTTTCCCTTCTGTCATTCCCCACTCCACACCTTTTATATGTGTCTTGAGTATCCAGCATAGTATGATCACACCCAGCATGGACATTTCAGGACTCTCCTTTATACAAATTGCATCCCCCTTCAGCCAGTGAGACTTGAAAATGTCCAGTAAGTTAATGCCAGTAGAGCTGCAAGTTTTATTGGGCAGTCTGATCAACTAAATCTGTATTTACCTGAAGAAGGCCAATTTTAATTGGTGTGATTGAGAACTTCCTTGCTTTTTCAAACCAGGATCCATCCAATTAAGTGATCTTCGGTCTTTCCGGTTGTGGGATCCTCTGACCAACAAACACAGACCAAGAAGACACATGACACGAATATGAACACATGAAGTTGCCTTATACTGATTCAGATCATTGGTCTATCAAGATCAGTATTGTCTACTCCAGGGTTGACCAGACTTTTCAGTCCTTGCAGGCACCTTTAGAACTCTGCCACAAAATGGCTGCCACAGGAGCAGGGGCGAATCACAAAATGTCAGGGAGTGAAGTTACATATAACTCTAACAATAACTTCAACATTTCAGGCAGAAACCCTGTTTAACGGAATGCCTTCTAATCTGCACAGCTAATCAGAAGCCTTGCTGGGCACAAGGCCCACTTAGCCCCAGATACTTTGTAAAAACACTTTGTGGGCACCAGGAAAGGTGTTGGCAAGGACCATGCTATTCCCGGGCACCACATTAGAGAACCCTGATCTACTCAGACTGCCAGTTTTTGTACAGGGTCTTTGGTGGATGTCTTTCCTACTCACCTAGTAACCTGATCCTTTTAACTGGAGATGCTGGGAATTGAATCTAGGTGCAGGAAATGCAAGCCAGGCACCAGAAGGTGTACTATATTGAGGGATAAGCCAAGGGTCACATCCATGGACTTTCTTTACCACTAAGCTATTTCACCTTGCTGTCCTGCTGCTTTTCTCAGTATACATACAAAGAGAGGCAGGAAGGGTGGCACCCTTGCTTTCTACAAGCAGGTCCTTCCAACAGCAGTGGGAGATGGCAGCTTTGTAGGGGTGCATATCCCGTATGACTCAACCAACCCAGTGTCCTGACCTATGGGCTGAAGACTGCTACTGTAGACTGCCATTCTGTTTCTAAAACCAGATGCCTCTGGCAATTCACAAACAGTTCATAAGGTGATTGCCTTCTCCATTTGGGACTCAGATGTATTGCTTCATTTAGCTATAAAATATAGCAAGATGGGGTCCACAGGAACCAAGAAAGGACTAAGCAGTTAAGAACCCCTGCCTCAGTGGCACAAAGCATGGACTATGCTGAGCTATAGGACTAGATAAAAAGTTTCCTCCTCACCCGGCCCTGGCTTTTACCTCAACAATCTAGTGCAGTTGTCCTGGTTGCTTTATTTTGCCCCTCAATCTGGGCAGTAGACTGTGGGGATATTTTTGCTTCTCTTTTCTCATGTTGCACTGGATAATTGGGGAAGGGGGAGAAGAAGGGTCCAACATTGTGTATCTCATGGTGTATGTGGCCCAGCCCTACTTTTACTCTTGTCAGGATATTGTTAGGGGTTCAAGAATCCTTGTAGGGTCCAGTTATTTAGGATGAGAAGACTCCCTTTACTCATATACTAATTATTCTTTCTATCACAGTTCTTTATAGAGGTTGTCTTATATCAACCACCCTAATAGTATATTATAACCCAGACTGGGAGTGGTAATTAAATAGACCTAGAAAATGCACACTTCACATCACCTGGCCCAAATCTTACCCTTAAGGAAAATTTCAGATGTTATGGGCTCTGTTAGGCCAATTTCCCTTTCCCCTCTATTTTTCATTTAAGTTGTTCTTGGTTTCCCTCAATATTTTGTATCTCCCTGATCAGGCTGAATGTGCCATATGCCCAAAGGAGACTCATGGTCATATTTTTTGTGGGGAAGGGTCTTTTTTTTTTAACAAAGCATTTTTCCTACATACCTGAGATGTTCCCCTTATCGGTGAGCAGCCCAGTTTTGCTGCCTGTCTGATAGGCAGGCACTCAGCCATCAACTTAGATATTAGAGGAAATACGTTAGAAAAGGACTGCAGGGAACAGGGATGGGGGGATCAACAGGCAATTCCATGACCGGAGACTACTGAACTGAGGGGCATTTGCCCTGTACTGATTACATTAGGGTCTAGGAGAGCATGAGCCAGCCCTGAACCTGAGTGAAACCTTTACTCTCTAACTATGTACTGTGAGAAACTTTTTTTATATGTGGAAGGATGCATGCCTTACAACCTCCAGCATTCTGTCTTTTGAGGATCAAGCAAGCCAATTTCCCTGTCCCTTTATGTTCCCCCTCCCATTTTATATGATCCACAACTTGCCTCAGTTTGATGTAATGGTTAAGTGCTCAAACTCTTATCTGAGAGAACAGGGCTTGATTCCCCACTCTCCACATGCAGCTGCTGGTGTGACCTTGGAACAGCCACAAGTTCTCAACAGAGTTGTTCTCTCAAGAGCAGTGAGAAATCTCTCAGCTCCACCTACCTCACAGGGTAGGTGGAGACTCCTAGTGAACCACAGGGTATAAATCCAATCTCTTCTTCTCAGTAGGAATTTGGTTGTGAGGGGAAACAGTTCTTTAAAAAAAATCAGTATAATTGAATTTCATGTATGCCCAAGGACTCTCTTGTGTATAGAAATGGGTTGTCTGTGTGGTCCTAGTTTGCTGTCCTAGTAATGAGCACTCAATAGGTCACTATGTGGAGGAGTGATTATGGAGTTAAGGATTAATTCTTGATAGCTCCATGAGCCAGGATCTGTTAAACTGATATAAAAAAATAAACTAAACTAATGGTCTTTACCATTTTGGTGGGACTTAACTCTCCCAATTCCTTAATAGGTTTGTACCTTAACTCTCCCAATTCCTTGTCATAAACCACACAAAGCAACATGAGAGGGTTTTTAAAAAATGGAAACACTACTGTGTTGTGCTAAGTGAAGAGAACGTTTATATATGTGGATGGCCTGAGCTAGTGGAAGGTGCTAGTCTAATCATCTCTAATTGGATGGTGCTTACGATCTATATCAAATCCCTTTTTCTTGGCTGTAGACTGGGGAGAAACAGGCTGGAGCTGGAGTGGAGCCAGCAAAGGAGACAGAAGTCTGAGTTTTTGCAGCTGGCAGAGGAAGGGATGTCTTTAGCTCTGGGGGGAGCTAATGCTGACAGATGAGCATGGTCAGGGTGCCTTTTCTCTATGTTCAGCTGTGCATTTGTAAATAAACAGATGTTACAAAAACACCATAAGTCAACAGTCGTCTCTCTTCACAAGAAAACAGACCCAAGAGCAGCTGTTCAAGGAATTTTATACTACTCCAGGAAGCACAAAATCATAATCCTATCAGATTCTTAACCATATGGATGATGATCTACATGACCCTTACAGCAACAAGACAATGTGTGTGATTGCACGAGAGATTTGGCCCAACCTTGCCATGGTGCCCCTCTGGATTTAATGTGCGTGATCACACACACACATCTACTCCTGTGTTCCACCTGTCCTTACCTTGTCTTAGGACAGCCCAGGAACTTCCCAGTAGGGGTGTGCAAAAAAAACAAACAAACGGAAATAATCGGATTCGGAAATATATGAACTTTATGAAAATATATGAAAATCAGAACTTTAAGAAAATGAACCTACAGTAATCTGAATGTTGGAGAGTCACTCCTAGCATTCCAGACGAGAATGTGAAAACGTTAACTCATCCGCTGCCCAATGTAATGCATTATGATGGCTGATTCATGCTAAGGCAGGTTTGGCACACCAGACTAACACAACCCCCCCCCCCCCCCCCAAAAAATCCCCCCCTATGCAGGTCAGCAGTTGGATTATTTTGTGTTTGGGCAACTGAAGGAGACAGACCTGGCAGTCAGATGTGCATAGGTCCCTAACATGTGCATGATGCAGCTGGTACAAAAACATAGTGGCCAGAACTCTTTGCCCTCTAGACACCAGCCAGAGGGCAAACTATTATAACTGTGAAGAGCTTTGCTCTTCAACAGGAGGAAGCAGTTGGGGTTCCAGAATGACATGTGATGCAATTACAACCTGGGTCAATAGTAGTGACCATGTTGGATGTTCTTGAAAGCTAGACCCCTACAGGATTTACAGCCTCCCTAAAACTTGCAGTACCAACCCCTTCCCCAATGCAAGAAAACCCTGCCTCAATACACACAGTGACACACAGCACCCCACCTTCTCCACTTTTGAAAACAAACCCAAGATCCGATTTCTCACACCTTCTGTACACGTTACTTGGAAGTAAATCCTGTCGAACCCAGTGAGACTTCTGAGTAAAACACACACGACCTGGCGGCCCGGCTACAAACCCTAAACCGCTCGAAATAAGTTCGAACGGCGCTTCCTTCAGTATAAATTTTCTTTCGGACCAAGGTTCGCACAACCGTTCTGCAAGCTGTTCCCGGGGCTTCCTGGGGAGATGCTGTAGCTGATTGCAAGGCTTAAAAACTGCCTCGAGCAGAAGCAAGCAAAGGGAGAAGGATCCGGAGCGATAGGGAAGGGGGAAACCAGTCGAGGGAGGCGGCGGCAAGCTCACTGACCTGATCGGAGGGAACGTCCCGCTGTCTCCGGGAGAGGCTACATGGGAAGGGACTAGCACCAGTCCAACTCAGATTTGATCTCTTCTGTGCTACTCCCCAAGCACCAACACAGCCGCAACGCACTCCACAGCCGAGCGCTGCCAATAGCCTGAAGGGCGGGGCTGAGCCGCCGAGCCTTCCAGGGGAGGAGAGAGGCCGCCGCTGTCCAATCACCAACCGCCTCCAGCCCTAAATTGGACACGAATCCCGTCCCCTCGCCTCTGCGCCTCTCCTCCCCCCCGCCTCGCTGGAGTCTTGCGCGCCTTTGGTGGAGCTGTTTTGTTGAACCCCCTGTTGACGAACTTCGTGTATTTCCTCCTGTCTGGGCCGCACTCCCGACTGAGAATAACTCTTCATCCCTCAAAAGAGGATTTTGGCTTTTAAAGTGTAACAGGAGTTTGGATTGATTTCAGGAAAAACAGTTACCAGGACTTCAGCCTGCTTGATCCTTGGCCCTTAAATCTCAGGTGCATAAGAAGAATAGCCATGGCGGGCAACATTTGAATGGGAGATTGGGGTTGCTGTGCAGAGGAAGGCAATGACAAGCCACCTCTGCTCCTCTCTGGCCTTGAAGCCCCCTTGACAGGTTACCACAAGTGAGTTGCGGGTTGGGGACGTTTAACTTTAATTGTTGTCGGATGAAGATGCAGGTATGCTTGTACAGTTTTCCTATTGCTGGTGTGGCTGCTGATAAAGCACAACATCAGAGGGCGATTCCCTGTGGTATCTTTGGTTTGACTTCCACAAGCCCTCAGCAGTAGTCAGCTGCCTTGGTCATAAGAAATTTTGCAGGGTTGTATGTTTTTTTTGTAAAAGATTGAAGTAGAATATTGTTAAAATAATATAATATTCTATAGATATATGAATGTCCAGCTTCCATCTTTTTTTTTTTTTAAGTATCCTGTTTCATTTCAGAGATATAAAGGGAAAGGCACGTATCTACAATGAAAGGGGCTAAATACTTGAAATGAAAGCTGGGAGTTTAGAGACCCTGATACTTAGGTTGTTTTTTTAATGTTGTTATAATTTGTTATATAATGATATTCCATTGCCATTTTCAAAAAATAAAAAAGGCAGAAATGGCCTCTACAGAGACAGGGTTAGGGGAAAAATGGCTACCATGTGGGTGGGAATACCAATCAGCCACCCAAAATGTTTGCTCTTTTGCTAAAACTTCAGAGCAGGTTTGAGAAACTTTGCAGAAAATGTAGGAAAACCCCAGGAGAAGGTACATAAATGCCCCACAATGCTGTGGGAAAGTAGGAAAAACCCCACTTCCCAAAAGCCTTGGTCTCAGGCAGATAACCCTTAAGGGAATGGCCACCCAGGCCTGCAGAAGAATGCAGCTGGTAGAATCTTCCAGATAATGTTAGTCTGTAGCAGCAAAATAAAACAAGAATCCAGTGAATTCTTAAAGACTAACATCACACATTCCAAAATGTCTTCATGAATGCTTATGAATAAAAGTTAGTTGTCAGCACAGATGTTGGAATAAATATCTTCAAGTTGCATCGGGCATCCTGTTTTATTGTGGTGGAACCCTGAAGTAGTAGAATGTATTACAATCCTGCAGACTGCAAGTGAGAAGAGCCACACTTTTAAAGTTCCCATGCAAATAAATATTCAGACATCATGGAGAAAGGGTTTAGCGTAGCCTATCACATGCTGAGTCAGTTTTCCACTTGCAGAGATTTATTAAGGTAGGGAACCTTTGAATTGTGGCATCTCACCCCTGCAGCCTGAAATGGTAGTCACTTCACCTCATCGCCATCGCATTATGCTCCCTATCCAAGCCAGTGATGGAGGAAAGAGGTTTCAGATAGCAACACTGATCCTAAGCAAAATCCAAGAACAAAAGTCTTGTAATACCTTTTACTAAGACCAGCCAAACTAACACAACGCGTAATATAAAGCTGCAAAAAACTGTGGAAAAATAATGAAAAAGACTGAAAATTATTTCAAAAATATATGTGATTAGTCAACTACTTAAACAATATCATCATTAATGTTATTATTAATATTAATAATCATCATAAATTCCAAAAAACAAGGTAAATGTGCAAGAGAACAAGTTTACAGGTTCTTTCAGTTCCTCATGTCAGTTTCAGACTTCAAGCGCTCAATGACTATTCACCCGGCTCCGGCTCCATGGGAAGAATAAAGTGCCAGTGCCAACCAGATTTCAAGATAATTTTAGTTTTTCAAAGATGTTTCTTCTGTTGCAGGTGCTCTATTAAAACTTCCATCTTTTTAAAGCAATTTTAAATTCATTGGGTTTTCACAGCCTCTAACAGTAAAGCTGCCTGTAATACTGTTTCACTTTCCTTCATCTATGAGACATTTCTCACTCATTTGCAATCAGACATACATCAGTCCAGCATATGTTACCAATAATTAATCCAATGTAGCCAAGTCAGATAACAACTTACCAACACACAAAGAAAGCACTTCTTGTAGCACTAGCTCTGGAGAAAACTCTCAAAGGGTTTTCCCACACATTCTAGCTTATTTTGTCACAATTAAAAACTGGTAAAAATTTAAAGTGACATTTAAAGTAACATTTAACCAAACGGAAATAGAAAAAAAGAGCTGGAAGCCCTGCACCATTTCAAAAGCAAAATTGAATAACATTATAGAAAGCATGACAAATCTAGCGCTGAATTTAAACCCATGGGTTCTAACGCATCCATTTTAAAAATAAGAGCAGCCTCCTCCCTAAGCAGTATTTTTTGAATTTCACTTTTTGTTAGTCCCTTGATATTATACAAAACACAAAACCTCATGTCCTTCTCTGTATGATTTTTAGACACATAGTGTTCCATAAGAGGAGCCTCCGTGTTTTTATGATGAAAGCGAGATTGGTGCTGCAGGATCCGGACCCTTACTTATCTAGTTGTGTTGCCTATGTAGATCCTTGGACAGCTGCACAGGACTGTGTACACCAAATTTTTTGACAAACAGGAGCTGAAATGCCTAATTTTAATCTTAATATCATTCACAGGATGCACAAACTCTTTAGTCTGTATCGCTAGGGGGCAGACTTTGCGCCTGCCACAAGGAAAATTCCCAATATCTGGTTCTGTGTTTGTTAAATCTTGAGTTTGCATGTCAGAATGTACAACCAGGTCCTTTATACTGTAAGTTCTTTGAAGTCCCATATAAGGTATATTCCTACACCCTGGCACATCACTTGTTGTGATGCCAGTGTTGTGATGCCACTTGAGATGCCAGTGTTTATTAATGATAGACCGAATCTTATTAGAAAGGGGAATGTGATCAAAAGCAAACGTTAATTGTTCTCCCCATTTGTCCTCACAGTTTTGAAATGCTCTGTCAATAGAGTCCACCTTATCAATGGCTTCTTTTACTACTAGGGCTGGAAAACCCCATTTTATGAAATCCTGAGCTCGATCTCTACTATCCCTTCTATAATCTCCTGATTCTGTTGAGTTGCGTTTAATTCTCAACATCTGGCTCTAAGGAAGACTCCTTCGTAAATGTAAAGGGTGAAAGGAATGATAATGAAGAAAGGAACTTCTATCAGAAGGTTTCCTGTAAAGTCGTACAGCCAATTGGTTTTTAGGCGTTTTATATACAGTAACATCCAAAAAGGGCAATTCAGAAATATCACTCTTGCCTGTAAACTTAATTGTAGTGTGCAGCTCATTCATTCAAGCTAACAGTGGAGCCACCACTTGTTGATTACTCACAATTAAAAATAAATAATCAATGAATAGAAAATATATTAATATGCTGTCAAAAAAAGGATTGCTAGAATTACAAATGTGTTGTTTCTCAAGGCAAGCCATGAACAAATTGGCAACTGAGGGAGCCAGGCTGCTTTCCATGGCTACTCCTCGAACTTGTAAATAAAAATCATCACAGAACCTAAAAAAGTTCTTTTCAAATATTATGTCTACCAGTTCCATTAGGAAGTATGTTGCAAGGGTTTGATCCTGTCTGGCCAACAAGTGCTCTTCCACTATTACTCTTGCCTCATTCAAAGGGATGGACATGTAAAGGGACGTGACAGCCATGGTGACTATGCATGCATCTTGTGGAACATTCAAACCTTCAATTTTAGATATAAAATCTTTGCTGTCTCTGATATATGACTAACACAACACAGCATGCAAACTCTTCAATGCAAACTCTCCAATCAGGAATTAAGAACTGGGGCGGGGGAGGGGGATTCAGCTATGATCTTAAAGCCTCTGGTTTGCATTCCAGGTAAAATCCCAGGCCAGTTTGAATAGATAAAATGGTGCTGAGTGGAGTTGGAACCAGGTTGTATCTTGGACCTTCTGAGAGGAAGAACAGAATTCTGGTTAAAATATAAAATCCAGATTTTTGTGTGTATGCTCAGAGAAACTCTGCTTTTCATATTTTAAAAGCTCAGACTGGCTTTACAAATAGAGTTGCCAACTCTAGGTGGGGAAATACCTGGATATTTTTGGGGGTGGAACCTGGGGAAGGTAGAATTTAGGAAGGGAAGGGACCGCAGCAGGGTAAAATGCTGTAGAGTCCACCTTCCAAAGCAGCCATTTTCTCCAAGGGAACTGATCTCTGTCATCTGAAGTGCAGTGGTGATAGTGGGAGATCTCTAGGCTCTATCTGGAGGTGGGGAACTCTACTTACAAATGTAACCATCCTCAGATTGAATTCACTAGATTGCTTCTTAGAGAGCAATCACTACTGCAAAGCCAATTGATTCACATTTGGAGCACACTTGTGCAGAACTTGATTCAGGATCAGTTGTCAAAAGTACTCCATATAGTGCATAGTTTGTTTTGTGGAACTTACTGCCACAAGAGAGGGCCCCTGGCTTAGATGTATTTAGTTTTATATCCCATCCTTCCTGTGAATGGGTTCAGAGAGGTTCTTGTCAATGTTAAAACTATAAAAACAATTGCAATAAATATCAAATAATAAAACAATTTAAACAAATTAATATACCACTCATGGGTTGGCATTTTGCTGGGTCAGATTGTGAAAACTCACAGGTTGAAAGGCACTCTATATTCTTAGAGGTCATATTCTTCATTATTACTTGATGTACTCTGAGACTAAACTTGCCTCAGTGCTGAGACTCAGCAATGAAAACACATTTTGAGGCTGTACCCTAAAAGGTTACCCTAAACACTGTTTTCTAGGTAATGATCCCCTGAAATCACACACCCTGACTGGAGTTCATCACTGTTGCCATGCGGCTGGTTTTTATATAAGCTGCTTATTGGCTGTGAATTCCTCAGTGACACAAACCATCGCAGTGGCAGAAGAGCTGTTAGGAAGAGAATGACTCTCTCTGTCAAGCCTGGTCAACATGTCAATTCTTCATGCAGAGCCTGTAATAGAATGCACCAGAACCCTGCAGAAAATGCTTTCCCTTCTGTCATTCCCCACTCCACACCTTTTATATGTGTCTTGAGTATCCAGCATAGTATGATCACACCCAGCATGGACATTTCAGGACTCTCCTTTATACAAATTGCATCCCCCTTCAGCCAGTGAGACTTGAAAATGTCCAGTAAGTTAATGCCAGTAGAGCTGCAAGTTTTATTGGGCAGTCTGATCAACTAAATCTGTATTTACCTGAAGAAGGCCAATTTTAATTGGTGTGATTGAGAACTTCCTTGCTTTTTCAAACCAGGATCCATCCAATTAAGTGATCTTCGGTCTTTCCGGTTGTGGGATCCTCTGACCAACAAACACAGACCAAGAAGACACATGACACGAATATGAACACATGAAGTTGCCTTATACTGATTCAGATCATTGGTCTATCAAGATCAGTATTGTCTACTCCAGGGTTGACCAGACTTTTCAGTCCTTGCAGGCACCTTTAGAACTCTGCCACAAAATGGCTGCCACAGGAGCAGGGGCGAATCACAAAATGTCAGGGAGTGAAGTTACATATAACTCTAACAATAACTTCAACATTTCAGGCAGAAACCCTGTTTAACGGAATGCCTTCTAATCTGCACAGCTAATCAGAAGCCTTGCTGGGCACAAGGCCCACTTAGCCCCAGATACTTTGTAAAAACACTTTGTGGGCACCAGGAAAGGTGTTGGCAAGGACCATGCTATTCCCGGGCACCACATTAGAGAACCCTGATCTACTCAGACTGCCAGTTTTTGTACAGGGTCTTTGGTGGATGTCTTTCCTACTCACCTAGTAACCTGATCCTTTTAACTGGAGATGCTGGGAATTGAATCTAGGTGCAGGAAATGCAAGCCAGGCACCAGAAGGTGTACTATATTGAGGGATAAGCCAAGGGTCACATCCATGGACTTTCTTTACCACTAAGCTATTTCACCTTGCTGTCCTGCTGCTTTTCTCAGTATACATACAAAGAGAGGCAGGAAGGGTGGCACCCTTGCTTTCTACAAGCAGGTCCTTCCAACAGCAGTGGGAGATGGCAGCTTTGTAGGGGTGCATATCCCGTATGACTCAACCAACCCAGTGTCCTGACCTATGGGCTGAAGACTGCTACTGTAGACTGCCATTCTGTTTCTAAAACCAGATGCCTCTGGCAATTCACAAACAGTTCATAAGGTGATTGCCTTCTCCATTTGGGACTCAGATGTATTGCTTCATTTAGCTATAAAATATAGCAAGATGGGGTCCACAGGAACCAAGAAAGGACTAAGCAGTTAAGAACCCCTGCCTCAGTGGCACAAAGCATGGACTATGCTGAGCTATAGGACTAGATAAAAAGTTTCCTCCTCACCCGGCCCTGGCTTTTACCTCAACAATCTAGTGCAGTTGTCCTGGTTGCTTTATTTTGCCCCTCAATCTGGGCAGTAGACTGTGGGGATATTTTTGCTTCTCTTTTCTCATGTTGCACTGGATAATTGGGGAAGGGGGAGAAGAAGGGTCCAACATTGTGTATCTCATGGTGTATGTGGCCCAGCCCTACTTTTACTCTTGTCAGGATATTGTTAGGGGTTCAAGAATCCTTGTAGGGTCCAGTTATTTAGGATGAGAAGACTCCCTTTACTCATATACTAATTATTCTTTCTATCACAGTTCTTTATAGAGGTTGTCTTATATCAACCACCCTAATAGTATATTATAACCCAGACTGGGAGTGGTAATTAAATAGACCTAGAAAATGCACACTTCACATCACCTGGCCCAAATCTTACCCTTAAGGAAAATTTCAGATGTTATGGGCTCTGTTAGGCCAATTTCCCTTTCCCCTCTATTTTTCATTTAAGTTGTTCTTGGTTTCCCTCAATATTTTGTATCTCCCTGATCAGGCTGAATGTGCCATATGCCCAAAGGAGACTCATGGTCATATTTTTTGTGGGGAAGGGTCTTTTTTTTTTAACAAAGCATTTTTCCTACATACCTGAGATGTTCCCCTTATCGGTGAGCAGCCCAGTTTTGCTGCCTGTCTGATAGGCAGGCACTCAGCCATCAACTTAGATATTAGAGGAAATACGTTAGAAAAGGACTGCAGGGAACAGGGATGGGGGGATCAACAGGCAATTCCATGACCGGAGACTACTGAACTGAGGGGCATTTGCCCTGTACTGATTACATTAGGGTCTAGGAGAGCATGAGCCAGCCCTGAACCTGAGTGAAACCTTTACTCTCTAACTATGTACTGTGAGAAACTTTTTTTATATGTGGAAGGATGCATGCCTTACAACCTCCAGCATTCTGTCTTTTGAGGATCAAGCAAGCCAATTTCCCTGTCCCTTTATGTTCCCCCTCCCATTTTATATGATCCACAACTTGCCTCAGTTTGATGTAATGGTTAAGTGCTCAAACTCTTATCTGAGAGAACAGGGCTTGATTCCCCACTCTCCACATGCAGCTGCTGGTGTGACCTTGGAACAGCCACAAGTTCTCAACAGAGTTGTTCTCTCAAGAGCAGTGAGAAATCTCTCAGCTCCACCTACCTCACAGGGTAGGTGGAGACTCCTAGTGAACCACAGGGTATAAATCCAATCTCTTCTTCTCAGTAGGAATTTGGTTGTGAGGGGAAACAGTTCTTTAAAAAAAATCAGTATAATTGAATTTCATGTATGCCCAAGGACTCTCTTGTGTATAGAAATGGGTTGTCTGTGTGGTCCTAGTTTGCTGTCCTAGTAATGAGCACTCAATAGGTCACTATGTGGAGGAGTGATTATGGAGTTAAGGATTAATTCTTGATAGCTCCATGAGCCAGGATCTGTTAAACTGATATAAAAAAATAAACTAAACTAATGGTCTTTACCATTTTGGTGGGACTTAACTCTCCCAATTCCTTAATAGGTTTGTACCTTAACTCTCCCAATTCCTTGTCATAAACCACACAAAGCAACATGAGAGGGTTTTTAAAAAATGGAAACACTACTGTGTTGTGCTAAGTGAAGAGAACGTTTATATATGTGGATGGCCTGAGCTAGTGGAAGGTGCTAGTCTAATCATCTCTAATTGGATGGTGCTTACGATCTATATCAAATCCCTTTTTCTTGGCTGTAGACTGGGGAGAAACAGGCTGGAGCTGGAGTGGAGCCAGCAAAGGAGACAGAAGTCTGAGTTTTTGCAGCTGGCAGAGGAAGGGATGTCTTTAGCTCTGGGGGGAGCTAATGCTGACAGATGAGCATGGTCAGGGTGCCTTTTCTCTATGTTCAGCTGTGCATTTGTAAATAAACAGATGTTACAAAAACACCATAAGTCAACAGTCGTCTCTCTTCACAAGAAAACAGACCCAAGAGCAGCTGTTCAAGGAATTTTATACTACTCCAGGAAGCACAAAATCATAATCCTATCAGATTCTTAACCATATGGATGATGATCTACATGACCCTTACAGCAACAAGACAATGTGTGTGATTGCACGAGAGATTTGGCCCAACCTTGCCATGGTGCCCCTCTGGATTTAATGTGCGTGATCACACACACACATCTACTCCTGTGTTCCACCTGTCCTTACCTTGTCTTAGGACAGCCCAGGAACTTCCCAGTAGGGGTGTGCAAAAAAAACAAACAAACGGAAATAATCGGATTCGGAAATATATGGGGCCAAAATATTCAGAATACCGTATATTTCCGAATACCGGTAATTGGAATAGCTGTATATATGATAAATGTACAGCTATTTCTAAATATACGGCCCCATTATATCCTATGGGCAAAATAGGGTATATTGGAAGCCACCTGGAAGGGAGGGAGTTTGAAGGAGAGCCCCCAAATTTGCAGGGGACCTGCAAGGGACTCTCCCCTACGAACCTCCCAAGTCCCAAAAAGATTGGACCAGGGGTTCCCATTCCAGGGGCACCCAAAGAGGGTGCCCCTATCCCACCATTATACACTACGGGCCATTGAAATCAATAGCAACATAGGGCATAATCAGAGGCTACTGGGGGGGGGGCAGGGGGATTGAGGGAGATCCCTCAAAACTGCAGGGAACCCGCAGGGGACTCTCCCCTACAAAACCCCCAAGTCCCAAAAAGATTGGGCCAGGAGGTCTCTTTCTTTGGGCTCCCCAAAAGGCCCATTGCCACCAATGCTGGGGAAAGCCCAATTAGCCATTTCCTCCACTATAATTGCTTTGAGGAAAGTAGTTCTGGCCAGAGGAGGGTTTGAGGGAGAGGCCCCAAAACTGCAGGGCAGCTTCAGGGGACTCCTCCACATGCAACCTCCCTGGCCCAGAAAGACTGCACCCATCTGTAGGCACCCCAAAAGGAACACTGTTCCCAATGATGAGAAAAAACCAATTAGAGAGACATCCCCCACTGTAATTATCGTGGGAAAAGTGGCTCTGGGGAGCAGGGGGTTTTGAGGAGAGCCCCCCAAACTGCTGTGCAGCTTCAGGGCACTGTCTCACACACAAAACCCGCAAGGCCAAAAAAAAAAAAATTGGATCAGGGGGTCCAATTCCTGGGGCACCCAAAGCCAAGCCTAACTTCACACCAGAGAATCTCTATCCCAATTGCTCTACATCCATCTATCTACTCTATGAACCCTGCTGGCCTGAAACCAATATAAACTCAGTTGCCAACATCACTGCCACACAAAACACAATCTGCTCAAGGTCTCCAGCTGCAGCAAACCTAGATGCCAGCTCTCCAGCCCTGCCCCAAACAACACGGGGAGAGCTAGCCAAGCACAACAGGCATGCTGGTTCTGGGTCTCTCATCCAGATACCAGCTTCCCTGCCACAGAATGTGCAATCTACAGGTGCCAGCTCTCCAGCCCTGCCCCAAACAACGCGGGGGAGCTGGCCAAGCACAACAAGCATGCTGGTTCTGGGTCTCTCACCCAGATGCCAGCTTCCCTGCCACAGAACACACAATCTACAGATGCCAGCTCTCCAGCCCTGCCCCAAACAACACAACTCTCAAACAAGAGAAGCGGTGGACCACACCTAGCTCCACATCATTCTGTATCTGACACAAAGCAAGAAGCATTTAGACTTACCTTGAGTGACGGATGGTTGGCTAGTCCAGGCTCTTTTGTGTTACCCAGGGTGCACCATGAGGAGGCGAGCCAGAGTTGCACCCCAAATGAGGAAGATCACTGGGAGGGCCTCAGATTGTGTGAGAGGAAGGGAACCGTTCCTTCTCTCTCAGCTCAGCAGCAACACACCAGCTATCACTGTCCCATTAGAGGGACTTCAGCATTGGTATGGCCGCTGACTGCCTGTCATCATCACTGGCACCTCCCTCTTTCTTCCTCCTGCCCATGAAAAAAAAAACTGGGTTATCCTGGCTGGGCCTGTGGGTGCTGTCGGTTATAGTTGGAGGCTGCAATGGCCCTTTCAGTATTATTAGGCATGTGTGGATGGGGACTGGAGAAATTTGGATTGCTTTGCAGATTTTAAATCAGCATTCACTTTTGGTTTGGGGATGGATGAGGGTTGGGGGGTGCACTGCCAATCAATTTGTGAGTGAGTTTTTGGGCTGTCTTTGGACTCTAGTCTATGTTTAGTGGGAGAGCGTTTTACAACCACCTTCCAAGCGTGGACCAAGAGAGGATGCAGGCACAAGTAGGTGCTCACTTCATTCACTCTCAAAGTTGACGTTCACGGAGTCAAACAGAGGCAAGTTGACCTTCAGGAAGACCAACTGTTCAACTGTCCAGGGTTGCAGGCAACTGCGATGTGGGCAGAGAACGTTGCCCATATGTGAAAAGATGTGCTCACTCTGCACGCTCGTTGGTGGGAATGAGAGGAACACCTTGGCCATGGAGGAGAGGGCCAGCCAGACCCCCTCTTTCGCGACCCAGTAGTCCAAAGGAGATGTTTCCTGTGACTCGTTGGGCTCCAAAAGATAGTCCCTCGCCATCACATCACCCGTCTCTGCTCTCAGGGGCCTACCACTCCCAGAGGGGCCAATGAGCCACACGATGAATGTCATCTCGGCACTCTTCTTGGCAAGAGTCTGGTGGGAAACACTGCCTAGCCGGGGAGGTTGGGGATGAACAGCAATGGAAGTGGCAGATGAGCTGCTTCCACCCCCCTCCTCCTCAGCTACCGGCACTGGGCCCACCCTGACTCTGCAGCGCTTGACCTTCTGGGAGAGCTCGTCTCGCTAGTGATAGAACTCGTTGGCCCGCTTGGTGATCATGCCCTTAAGGCGCGGGTCTAACATGGTCGCCATCATGTAGACCTTATCCTGGGTGAAAGTCTGAAAGCGAGCCTCAAGCCCTTCCTGCAGCCTAACAACCAGGAAAGAACATCTGCATGGCCTTGAGCTGGCATTAGAAACATGGTCAGGTCCTCACGGGCCATGTGGACCATGGGGACGACCAGTGTGATGCTCACCATGTCAGACAAGAGCATTTCTGTGTGGGTCTTGAAGGGCCGAAAACCTCCACAGTCTGAGAAATGACCACCCAATCCTCTTGGGTGAGACGGTTCTCATCCTGAAAGACCCTTGTCTCAGAGACAAAGGCATCCAGGGCTGCTCTCTGCTCCACCATGTGTTCCAGCATGGCACAGGTGGAGTTCCAGCGTGTGCTGACATCACCGATCTGTCAGTGTCTGTTTCTCACGCAGCAGATACGAGTCTGTATTGCTGCGTGAGAAGTGACCTGTGATGTGCCGACACTTCTGGAATAGAAGTTGGTACTCATGGGTCGTGTCTAGATACCGTTGATCCTGGCTTTTCGTCTGGCCCAATGCATCCTTAACCATGAGGTGGAGAAGGTGGGCCATGCAAGGAAGGCGTTTTAGGCTCTGACGCTGAACAGCCGTCTTGATGTTGGAGCCACCATCAGTCACCACGAAGCCCGTGGTGACGTCCCTGCTGACTACCCAGCCCTCAAACTGCCATGAGAGGATGGCTCCGAGAGTGTCCGTCATGTGCAGCGCGTCAACTGCTTCGGCGTGCAGCAAGGCCCAGCAATAGCTGCCCTGGGGGCCCTGACCCTGCCTGTCACACCCACCCTGCAGCTCACTGGGTTGCCACCAATGTGCAGTCAGGGAGAGATACCCCTTGAATGCATGTTGGGAGCTCCAGATATCTGAGGTGAAATGAACAGTCCCCCTGGCAGCACGGGACAAATGCTCCTTCACCGCAGATCTGATTGCCCTGAAAACAGATGGCACAATGGTCCTGCTAATGGTGAACTTTGTACCAGGGCACCAGGCACTCGAGCAAACCTAGCACCCCAGGATTCTCAACCACTGAAAATGGAAGCCCATGGGTGACCGACCTGGCAAGGTTCCAGGCAATCATCCTCCTGCTGTACCTGATTCCCCCTCTTGGCACACAGGTGCCACCCCCACCAAACATCTCAGGCAGAGATGCCTGGCATCCCTGCCCTGTTGCGGAACTCTCTTGGGGAGCTCTGGAGGTTGTCGCGGTGGGACGGACCTCCTGGCTGGGTGGTGTTGGCCGCTTGGGCACCCCAGCACCAGCCTGCTTCTCCCCCTTAAGAAGCACCACCTGGTGGTGCTTCTGCAGGTGGTTCCGCATCCCCCCCGTAGTCAGGTGGGTAGGGTCCCAACCACGACTGATCTGGGCCCTTCACAGCTGGCACTGCGCATAGCATGGATCCTCCGTAAGTTGAAAATGCTTCCAGACTTTGGAGGTGTATGGATACCCAAGCTGACCGGCAGCTTGGCTCTCCGGAGCCCCCTCCTGTGAGGTGCTCGGGGCAGACACATCGTGTCTTGGGGTGGCAGGAGGGGCTGGCCGCCGGGGGGGAAGTGGGCAGAGTTGGAGGCACCTTGTGTGTCTCCATTTCTTCCCCCTCCACCCCATATGGCCTCCCCTCCTGGCCATCCCCTGAAGGACTGCTGGTGCCTGAAGGAACCAAAGAAGGGGGCTGGTCCTCCTCAAACAGCTTCTCCTCCAGCTCCTGCACGACACTCTGCACCCTCCTTGGGGTGATGGTTTTGGACAAAAAACTGTCCCGAAAGCTCATCACCAAGGAGGGCTGTTCTTGCTGCCCCTCTTCCAGCTGCTGAGACCAAGCAACATCAGCTGGAGGAGAGACTGCCTTAGCAGCAGACCCCTGCTCAGTGCCAGCACCTAATGGCACCTCTGCTGGGGGCGCCCCAGTAGCAGCCTCAATGAAAGGCCCAAGGTGGGCCTTCTTCATCACACTCCAGCCAGAGGTCGGAGTGCTGGAAGGTGGATTTGGAGTGGCCCTACACACAGGTGTGGGGGGGGACTGGGTCCTCCCTCTCCCCTCCACCCCTCTAGTCTTCTCCTTGACCTTGCCCCCAGGGCCCCTCTTCTGTTGCCTGTCACTCATGTCACCCTTGGCCAGTCTCACACAACCTGAACTGGGTTTTTTTGCGAACCTAACTCACTACACTGTACCCTGAACCAACAGGTGCCCTGACTTCTTTTTAAAAATCCTCCTACCAAAACTTGTTTGTTTTTTTGGTCCCTAACCTGTCCTTCTTTGGGTTGCGGTAGTAGTAGTCTGGTAAAGTTTAGGAGACTAGATGATCCTGCCTCTACCTGGCTACAGTTTTTAAAAGGCTACCTTGAGATTAAGGCAATCCTTGTTATATTCTCCTAGTTAAACTTCTCCTAACTAGATCCTGAGACAAACCGGATTTCCTTGCAAACTAGAAATCAGGTGTCCCCTATAACTTGAGAGAGGATATAGGCAAATTGGCAATCCCCCCACCCCAGGCCCCCAGCCCCAGCAGAACCCCCTAACCCTAGCCCCAAATAAGCTACCCAGTACCCACCCACCCAAATCTGGATAAGAAAAGGAATTCTGAGCCTTAAAAAGTCCTTTTACTTTTATCCTAACTAAAATAAAAACAAGACCCCCAAAACTGTCCTACCTTAGATGTCTTCTCTTCTCCAGGCAGGTCAGGCAAGGCTGAGAGAGAGCAGCAGCAGCTGAGGCCAAGGCCAGTGTGGTATAATCTTTCTCACACACCATCACCAACACAATGGAATGGAGTCCAGCCAGGCAGACTTCTTTAAAAAGTTCTCTGGCCCTACACAGAGCAGTTTCAAAAAATACCACTGCTCTGTGATTGGCCAGAGAACAGTGTTTACTTGGATACCCAAGTAAACAAAAGAACAACAATGTTGCTGATGGCTGGGGGATTAGCCCAGCCATTAACTACACAACAGCCCTGCAAAGCATGCATTTGCAATTTTACAAATGCATGCTTTGGATTGGCTGCTGGGGCTTCTCTAAGGCACATGAAGGGCATGTTTCCCAGCTGTCTGAATTACTAGGGTGCCCAATGCACATGCCCCACAGACACAGGAACATTCTGAATGCTCCTCTTATGCATGTGTGGCCCATGCCTCTCCTATCGGCAGGGCAGGGGCTGTGTAATTGCAGCAGCATGCATCAAGGAGCACCATTTTTTTCAAAGCCAGGGTACTGCCACACCAAATTCCCAGTGTGATCCCACCCAATGTGGCATTTTGTAGAGCTGAAAGGGGTCTTATAGACCTTCTAGTTCAACTCCACTGCTTAATGTAAGAAATTCAACATAGCGTACCACCAACAAACTGCCTCTGCCTGAAGACTTCCATGAGGGCAAGCCTACCACCCCTCTCAACATTACATTCTATAGCAGTGTTTCCTGATCTGTGGATCAGGAGGACCTAAAAGTAGGTTGCATAAGGCTCTGAAAGTGAGTCACAGGCCAAGCCTCCCTAATGGCCCTTCCCATTACTCTCTTTTGTATTTTTTAAACCACAATCTGCCCTGTAACCTCCATATGCAAAAGCTGTGTATGTTGGAATGCCACTCACTTGAGGTTCATAGGGGCAGCTGTGCTCTTTCTGCAGTATCTGTTGGTTTTTCAAAAACATCGGTTAGCCACTCTAGAAAATGGAATGCTGAACTAGATGGGTGTCGTCATAGCTTGCCTAGGGCAAAAAACCCCCTAAATCCTTACACCAGCCCTGGATTGGTCACCATACCAAGTAATTAGGACTGGTGGGTGACTGTACCAAAAGGGTTGGATATTGCTGTTCTATAGGATGAACCACACTCACTGAACATATTTGGTGCATGCTACTCATTTTGTAGGTGAATACACACAAGGCTTCCTTTGACATGCAACATACTTATCTACTGTAACAAGGTGCAAACAAATTGTAAATAATACATGGTAACAAGAACTGAAGAGAAGCCATGTTGGATCAGGCCAATGGCCCATCCAGTCCAACACTCTGTGTCACACAGTGGCCAAAAACCAGGTGCCATCAGAAGGTCCACCAGTGGGGTCAGACTCCAAAAGCCCTTCCACTGTTACCCCACAAGCCCCAAGAATATAAAGCATCGCTGCTCCAGACATAGTATTCTATCTATTCCATACCTGATGGACTTCTGCTTCATATATTTATCCAATCCTCTCTTGAAGCTGTCTGTGCTTGTAGCTGCTGCTACCAGTTTAGTTGTAGTGGTTAAGTGCATGGACTCTTATCTGGGAGAACTGGATTTGATCCCCCACTCCTCCACTTGCAGCTGCTGAAACAGCCTTGGGTCAGCCATAGCTCTCATAGGAGTTGTCCTTGAAAGGGCAGCTGCTGTAAGAGCTCTCTGAACTTCACCTACCTCACAGGGTGTCTGTTGTGGGGGCAGGGAGGTAAAGGAGATTGTGACCGCTCTGAGATTCAGAGTATAGGATGAGATATAAATTCAATTTCTTCTTCTTCTTCTTCTTCCTCTTCTTCTTCTTCTAGTGAATTTCATGTGTTAATTACTCTTTGGATGAAGAAATACTTCCTTTGATCTGTTTTAGTTTACTGCTAATTAATTTCATTGAGTCCCCACAGATTTTTGTATTGTGAAAAAGGGAGAAAAGTACTTCTTCCTCTACCTATTCTATCCCATGCATACTTTTATAAACCTCTGTCATGTCAGTCATCATTTCCCCAAGCTAAAGAACCCTAACCTCTTAACTTTTTCTTCATAGGAAAGATGTTTCATCCCCTTTATCATTTCAATTGCCCTTTTCTTAACCGCTTCCAATGCTATATCTTTTTGAGGTGAGGTGACCAGAACTGTACACAATGTTCCAAATGAGGTTGCACCATCAATTTATTCAGGGCATTATGATATTGGCTGATTTGTTTTCTTTCTTTTTTTAAAAAAAAGTTATTGAGGATTTTTTTATTTATAAAAACAATACAGCAGAAAAATAGAAAGACAAAAACAAACAATAAGAGAAAGAAAAAAGGAAGAAAATCACAGAGATATCTTAAAGATTCCAAAATTTCAAAGTTTCTTGATGACAAAGCCAAATACAATCACTTATTGCTACATTTACAATAAATAATCACTTGTAACCAATTCACCAATTATCTTAGTTTTCTAAAATGTAAAGTTCTCTTTACTCATCAAATCCACAAATCATCAGTTCACTTTTTTCATTTGCATACGGAAAGTCAATAAGGGGCTTCAAAGTTAGCAATAGAGGTAGATAATATCTTCTCTTTAATCAAAAAAGTAAGTTTAGCCATTTCTGCCAGTTCCGACATCTGGCTGATTTGCTTTCAATCCCTTTCCCAATAATCCCCAGGAGAGCATTTACCTTTTAAGAACTGCAGTCACACACTGAATCAACATCTTCAGGGAGTTAGCTACCATGACTCCAAGATCTCCTTCCTAGTCAGTTACCACCAGCTCAGACCCCATCAATGTATATTTATAGTTAGGATTTCTAGCTTCAATGTGCATTACTTTGCACTTGCCCATGTTGAATCTCATTTGCCACATTGATACCCCTCATCCAGCCTTGACAGTAGGGCTGGCCCCTAGACTGTCTGGCACCCTATGCAAGGCTAACTTCTGGCAACCCCCCCCCCCCCGCACTGATAATGTCACTGAGTCAACATGGGGGTGCCCAATTGGATGCCCCCAGAAGGCCAGTGCTCTAGGCAATCACCTAGTTTGCTTAGTGACAGGGCCGACCCTTTGGAGCACCTCACAGTCTTCCCTGCTTCTCACCGCCCTGAACAACATAGTGTCATTCACAGACTTAGCCACTTCACTGCTTACTCCCAACTCCAAATCATTAATTAACAAGATAGAAAGCACCAGACCTAGTACCAAGCCATGTGGTATCCCACTGCTTACCACTGTCCACTGTGAAAACTGCCCATTTATACTCCCTTCTTGAAACACTTAGTGAAGGGATTAGAAGCTAATGTCCAGTCTTGCTGTTGTTTGATCACAAACCCAACCTGCAGATTCTAAATGACATTTACTCTGTACTTGCAGGCTTGCATATTAGGACTAAGCCCAGCCTCCCAACACATTTTAATTATCTGGTGTTTATCTGCAGGCATTTTTTTGGATTAGTTCTTTCAGAGTTCTTTTGGTCCAACCATACTTCCTGTTAATTCACTGAAGAATCTTCCCTTCCAGAGTAAGCTCCGGAGATGCAACGTGTCTCAACAAGAGCCCACCAAAAAGCACGGCAATGTCAATTATATTATATAAATTCACACACTCATAGAGATGGCAGGATCCATCACTCACAGTACATATGTACATCAGTATAAAATATCCAGTGCTGTAATGCATTGAATCAGTAAATTATTCTTTTTGCGTTTACGTAAGTATTTTCACAGTGTTTAGTATCCAACCGATCACAGCGTGTTTATGTGCATAAAACCAGATCCAAGAGCAACCAACAGAGGCTTCAGAATTGAAGCCTGCAATGTCTCATGTTTTACTTCAAGACAAATGGAGAGCTGTAGGCTGGTCATAAGGTTACCAACCTCCAGGTGGGAGCTGGAGATCTCCTGGAATTACAACAGATCTCCAGACTACAAAGATCAGTTCCCTTGGAGAAAATGAATGCTTTATAGGGTGGACTCTATGGCATCATACTCTGATGAGGTCCCTCCCCTCCACAAAACCTGCCTTCCCCAGATTCTGTCTCCAAATTTCCAGGAATTTTCCAAACCAGAGCTAGCAATGCTACTGATATAGCAGCAGATTCCATACACGTGGGCCAGGATCCTGGAAAAAGTCATTCATAAGTCACAACTAGCTTGCAATGCCATCCTAAAATTTAATTCTTCTAAGTCCAGTTGGGCCAGGGCAGGCTGTTTGTGTAGCAGGAACTCATTTGCATATTAGGCCAAACCCCCCTGATGTAGCAAATCCTCCAAGAGCTTACAGTAGGCCCTGTAAGAGTCCTGTATCATCAGGAGTGTGCTGTCTGATATTCAAAGGAATTCCTGCTACAAAAAAAGCCCTGGGCCAGGGTACTTGAGGGACTGTCTCTCACCAATTAATGATTATTTTCCCAAGTTGTGCTCTCTGGGTGCCCACCTGCATAGAGAAGGTGGGTGATGGCCAGAGACAGCTTTTTTGATAGTAACATCTCACCTTTGGAATGCCCTCCCTTTGAGACTTGCCTGGAGCCTACCTTACTTTACTTTAGACCCCCGGCCAAAGCAGTTGTCTTCACCCAGGCTTTAATCAAGGGTTTGTTTTTGTTTTAGTTACCTTGTGGTCTGCTCCTAGCCTAGCCTGTTAATGTTGCTTTAGACTGCTCTATTTGTTTCATGTGCTTTTATGGTCTTGCTCTTTTCACTGCCGTGGCCTGTTTTTATCAGCATGTTTGTATTTATCTGCTTTTATTTATTCATTCATTCTACTGGGTTGGCTGTTAGATGGACTTGTGTTGTTGTGTGATCTGTTTTACTGAATTCCTTTGTGGTATTGATTGGGGTTTTGTTTTATTGTTGTGTGCTGCCTTCAGCAGGGCTGGTGAGGCAGCATATAAATTTCCTACATAAATTTAACTTAAGCCTCCCTTCCTTTCCCTTCTGCATTTATTTCAATTGGACTTATTCATGACTATGTTTACCTGCACCAGGGCTTCTGTAAACATTTCTAAGCTTGCCACAAGAATAATGCACTAACTGCTGTACAAGTGACTTTTTTTAGTATGACCTTCTAAATGCTTCAGCAAAGGAAAAGGAGCAGTCATGCACTGATCCAGTCCCTTGCTAGGGCTGTGGAGAGCCGCTAAGGGCCCCTAAATAAGGGTTCGCCCTGAGCCTTTCTTCACATCATCCCCAGCCAGAAGAACACAGACAGGATGCTTGATTAGAACACACACATGCTGCTACAGTTCTACAGCAGCACCTTACCTAATTCTGAGAGGCCCCGTGGAGAGAGACCTGGGCCCCTGGAACCTTATTCCCCTAGCCCCTACCCCACCCCAGCAGCCTGAACCCTGCCATTAAATTTGTAGCAGTAACATCTGAGGAATGCTGGGGGGATTGGACCTCACACTCTAACTGTGCTCAGCAGAGCTTTTTTTGTAGCAGGAACTCGTTTGCATATTAAGCCACACGCCCCTGATGTAGCCAATCCTCCAGGAACTTAGAGGGCTCTTTGTATAGGGCCTACTGTAAGTTCTTGGAGGATTGGCTACATCAAGAGGGTGTGGCCTAATATGCAAAGGAGTTCCTGGTGCTCAGTAACAAAAAATGAATGATGCTGTTTTTTGTGAGTTTCTCTTTGCACAGACATGATGAACTAGGGAGTTCAGGTGGATCCCTGGTATAGTCCTGCAGCTGTTCACACTTCATCTCTTTGCTGCAGAGCACATCCCTGCAATACTTCTCCCTATCTCCCTCCCTCCCTCCTTCTCTCTCTCACTCTCGCTGTCTGTGAGTGTATAAAGCACTGTCAAGTCATAACAGACTTATGGTGACCCCAACAAGGGGTCTTCAAAGGAAGTGAGAAGCAGAGGTGCTTCCTCTGCAGGGGCCTCCTTGGTGGTCTCCCTTCCAGATGCTGACCCATCTGTGATCTGACAGAATTGGGCTATACCACAACACCTTCCCTCCCAGCACCACTGTAGCCACAGCAAACATAGTTGTCAGGTACAGTGTGAAGCGGCACTTGCTTCCAGGAAGATGAATTTGAACAAACATTACTTTGTGGTGTGAGCCTTGTAAAAATCACAGAAGTGGAAGAGAAACAAAAATGAGACTTCAACATTCTGGTTTGTTCACTGTTTCAGTGACTGTTGCAACATCCCTGCCGCCAATCTATATATCTTTGTCAAATGTAACATCTCCCAGGGAAACCATCCATCACTTAAAGGATCTGAAAGCATTGCACACAATAGATTTGCCAGAAAAGAAGCTTGCTGCTAATCATAGGAAAACGAATGAAGATAACTAATTGTAATTTGTTGTAATTATATTTTAGAGGATACCAGATGAAAACTGGAAGCAATATCCGGAGGAGTCACCAGTGAGAGAAAGAGCTGGTTTATATTAATTTGAGACTTGTATGGGAGGAATGGTAGGTATAGATGTTTTAAATAAGTGCATAGATTTGGAGAAATGTTACATGTACACAAATAAGTGGGCATGCATCCACATCTATCAATGAACATATACACACAAATCATAAATATAAAAGATTCTCAACATGACCCCAGCTGTGTATCCTTAAATCCAGAGACTGGAGGCATAAATAGACAAGATAGAGCTTTCTACATATCTGAGAAAAGTCCCAAGTTTGCAGAAAATTCTGAAATCTTGGGGGGGGGGGGGGATAAAGGCAGGGATAAAATAAAAGCAACATCTTTGCTTTTGACAAAGGAAGAGGAGAAGGAGAAGGAGGAGAGGAGTGGGAGTTTGGTTTTATACCCCGCCCTTCACTACCCTAAGGAGTCTTGGAGTGGCTTACAATTTCCTTCCCTTCTTCTTCCTACAACAGACAGCTTGTGAGGTAGGTGGGGCTGAGAAAGCCCTCTGACAGAACTACTCTTGAAAGAACAACTCCGAGAGAACTGTGACTAACCCAAGGCCACTCACCTGGCTGCATGTGGAGGAGTGAAGGGGTTACTAGGCAATCACAATAGTATTGCTAGCCTTGGCTTCTGCCAGAAGGGAAGAGGGGCCTTTCTGGGAATATATGCACCTCCTAGTTCATCCTTGCTCTCCTCCCACTTGCCATAGAGGGAGGACTCATTGGGGCCAGATCCAAGAGCAACCACCAAGCAATTTGCTTCCATGCAATTTGCGCAAGTCACCCAGGTGTGGCAGTGCTACCAGACAAAGTAATACCACACAACTTGCCTGGGACTAGTAGCAACTTCCATACAACTTGCACTACTGGGTCCAGCAGTGGTGACCACACGTCTCTTGAGTGACTTGCTACTGCATGCCTTTTGAAACTTGGCCAGATTTTTTTCTGGGGTAAGTGAGAATGGGAAAGTGAGAGCCAATGAGATGTAGTGATTAGAGTGTCAGATTTGGATCTGGGAGACCCAGGTTCCAATCCACTCTCTGCCATGGAAGCTTGCTGGATGATCTTGAGCCAATCACTCTCTGTCAGCCCTTTCTATCTCACAGGGTGGTTGTGAGGATAAGTGGAGGAGAGGAGAATGATTTAAGCTGCTTTGGGTCCCCATTGGAGAGAAAAGTAGGGTATAAATAAAGTAAAAATAAAAAAGACAAAAACTGGGGGCAGGTACAGGAAAGGCTGGTTGGTGAGTGGAAAGGAGAGAAGCAATCAGGGAAAGGGGAGAGTGTGTTAGAGTATTTTGCACGCAGCAGAAGAGCTGAAGGAGAGGGACAGGCAAAACACAGGAGTTAATAGACAAGAGAAACAGCTGTATTCAATGGTAGATATATTTACCAGGAAAAGTATCCAATATTCAGAGTCGTTGCCAGGCCAAGGTCATACACAGTAATCAGTACACACTTCAGTAGATAACAGTATACAGCAGTAAGTATACACAGCACGATCCAAGCACAGTAGCATAGGATCCAACACCAGCAGTGATCGCTGCCACCCAGATAGCGGGCCTCACAGAACCCACAATCCTTACAGGCAGACTGAGCAGGCTCACTGAGCTTCCCTAAGTACACGTACCAATCATCAGGGTTGCATCAGCTCTGTGAGTCAGCACAAAGCCTAATTACAGGTGAGGTCATCCCACCTTACCTCAGTAACAGGTAACAGCTGGATCATGATGCAGCATGACTCACTGACATTGCAGAAACAACATTACTATTACTAAGATGGAGTCAGTCAGCCATTTTAGGACTGAGTTCCAACATTCTCCTCTTAATAGTTCTGTTCGTTTCTCAATCCGAGCCTTTTACAGTGCTCATTATGTTTTTCCATAGTCTGGGGTTTCGTAAACATATCTGCCGTATTGTGGCCAGTATCACAATACCTTATGTTTATCAACCCTTCCATGATACATGATCTGACATTCTGGTACCTTATGTCAGTGTATCTATTCCTTGTCTTTACTCCTTCCGCTTTTGCAATCTCAATCACAGCTTGATTGTCTTCCAGAACTTCAACAGGCTTCTCTGCCTCTATATGCAGGTCCTTTAGTAGCTGTCTAAACCATTCTACCTCAGTACAAGCGGTAGAAAGGGCGCAGAACTCTGCTTCTGTGGTGGACAAGGCAACCACACGCTGCTTTTGTGTCTTCCAGCATACTAACACCTCTCCCAAATATATGGAAAGACCTGTTGTTGACTTTCTGGTTTCACAGTCACTTGCAAAGCTTGCATCTGTATAGACTTTCAGTGCTAGCTCCCCCCTAGGTTCGATATAAAGACACCAGTCAGCAGTGTTCTTTAAATATCTCAATACTCGCTTAGCAGCAATCCAGTGATTCTGCTTAGGGTTCTGGGTAGCTCTTGCCAACAGATTACAGGCTACTGATATGTCTGGCCGTGTCCAATTACTGATATAGCTCAGACTACCAATTAACGACCTGTACATTTCAACATTACATGGTGGGCTATCAGTAACATCATTTACAAAGCCAGTCACCATAGGGGTTGAAACAGTTTTGCAATCAGTCATCTTGTACTTGTCCAACAAATCTATGATTTTAGGTTTTTGTGACAGTTTAAAACCTTGTGTAGTTTTTGCAATATCTACACCCACATAGGTCTGTACAGTACCAAGATTTCTCAGTTTAAACTTCTTACTTAAGGCTGAAACAATATCATCTGTTTGTTTCTTTGTCTTGGTCAGAATCCCCAAGTCATCCACAAAAGTAAGAACAATACATCGTGTTTCACCACTTCCCTTGGTAAACACACATGGATCAGCAATGCTCTGGGTAAACCCTAGCTGTTTAAGTGTACCCACTAGGCATTTTGACCATTGATGACCACTTTGCTTTAGACCATACAAGCTCTTATTTAGCAACCAGTATCCCTTTCCAGTACCAGGAATACCTTCTGGTCTCTTTAAATAAATTTGGTGCTCCAAATTAGCATTTAGGTATGCCACACAGACATCCAAATGGGTAAAATGGAGTTTTTCTCTGGCTGCCACAGTTAACGTAGTCAGAAGTGAACTGCTCTTTAACGTTGGAGCAAACACTTCGTCATAAGTCTCATTAGTCTGTCTGCAACCTTGTGCTACAAGCCTCGCCTTATACTTTTTTCCCCCAGACTGGTCTGTTTTCACCTTGTATACCCATCTACTGCCTATGGGTTTTACACCAGCAGGTACAGTATCAGTCTCAACATAAACATTTAAACGTTTCAGGGAAGAAAGTTCATCGTCCATAGCAGCCTTCCAGTTACACTGCTCTTCATTGGACAAAGAGAAAATGTCAGTATATTTCTCAGGCTCATGTATAGCAGACATTACAGGACTAAATCTCTCAGGAGCTCTTCTTTCACGTGTAGATCTCCTCAATGCAGGCTCATCAGTTGGCACATTCCCCCCGGATGATTCCTCACGAGTAGGCTTCTCCTCCATCTCCTCCTCGTCAGGCATCTCTTCTTTTGGGGTTAACTCAGCCGCCTCTCCCTCCGCTGGGTTGCTAGGCATCGAGCTGACTTGTAACCGGATTCCTTGGTCATCCTCAGGACAGAACGCTGGCGATTGGGTGCAACGATCCCAGCCCTCTGATCTCTCCAGAAACGTGGCTGAAGCACTAATCACCACCTCACGACTGTCGAGCGTGCCAAAACGATAACAGCTCCCGTTTCTCTCATACCCGAGAAACCTCATACGTCTAGCCTTCAGTTGGCCTTTACGTCTGAGCTGTTGAGGAATATGAACAAAAGCTGTAACTCCAAATACATGCAAATTTGCCAAGTTAGTTACCTTGTCATGCCATAGGCTTGCTGGTATTTTGCCAGTAGATGAACACCAAACTCTGTTCAGGTTGTAGTTGGCACAGCACATAGCCTCTGCCCAAAACCTCCAGGGCATATCTGCATCACGTAACATACACTGGCACATGTCTTGCAATGTACGGCCTCTTCTCTCACAAAAAGCATTATGGGTAGGTCTGTACGGAGCAGTCAATCTGTGCTCAATTCCAAGCTCTGCAAATAAACTTTGAAAACGTTTATTAACAAATTCCGAGCCTCTATCAGAAATAATGCATGCAGGCACATTTCCAGTTTTTCTCTTAACAAACCTTAGCCAATTCTGCATATTTTGAAAGGTTTCAGTTTTAGCTTTCAACAGGTAAACAAACCCATACCTTGAATAGTGATCTTCTATACTTAAGACATATTTGGCCCCGCCCACTGACTCCTTAAAGGGCCCTATCAGGTCTAAGAACACTAGGTCAAGAGGTTTCTTACTAGTAAATTTACTTGGAGTACGCACAGGAGCTTTTGTAGACTTTACCAGCTTGCAGATTTCACAGTCAAGAAATTCCTTGCAAGGTTTAAGATTAATACCTTCTGCCTGTTCAACAGTCTTCTTTAGAGCAGGAAAACCAGCATGGCCTAATTTCCTGTGTAAAAGATGACAGCAATTATCATGCACTGGTTTATTCACACAGACGTTATTACACGTTTGTACCTTGGTATGCAAGAAGTATAAATCTTCCTTCAGCATTGCCTTGACACACACACCATCACTGGTCCTCAGCTCACAGCACGAGGTGTCAAATTGCAGTTTGAAACCTTCCCTGCACAGAGCAGACACAGACAGCAGATTCATCTTAAGTGAAGGAACAAAACCCATTTGAAGCTCCTTCCTTAGGCTTGGCAGGAACACTTTCCCTCTGCCAAAAACAGTTGCCTTAACTCCATCTGCTAAAACAACAGACTGGTTATCAACAGGTGTGTAAGTAGTAAACAAACTCCTCTCTCTACAGAGGTTCTCCGACGCTCCGCTGTCAATTAGGAAAGATTGAGTGTGGTTAGTTGACTTACCAGTAGTAACGAGATGCACATTACCACTCTTATCAGCAGACCTCATTCCAGACCGTCTCTCTTTCCCTTTCTGGCCTTGACAATTTCTAAACAAATGTCTAGATGAGCCACACCGGAAACATTTCTTCCTTACAGCCATTACATTACCTGTTTGACAGTCAGGATCCTCCTTAACAGTAAATCCACTGCCCCTCTCTGGCTTACAGACAGGCTTTCTCTCCGCACGTAGAGAGGAATTGGACTGTCTCTTGCCATATTCATCAAGAAGCCGTCCAGTTACGACGTTCATGGTCAACCCTGTCTCAGGCAAACCCTCCAGGCTCGTTATCACAGCGTCATATGATGCATCTAAGGAACTTAAAAGTATGCACACCTCCTGTGATTCAGAAAACATTTGGTTATGCTCTCTTAGCTCTAGAAACATCCTACGCATAGACTCTATATGAGATAACATATCTGCATTAGCTGCCAGCCTGGTATGCAGAAGCTTCCTCACCAAACGAATCTGAGAACCAACAGTTCCTCGGACGTAAATTTCCTTCAAAGCATTCCAGCAGTCATTAGCCGTCTCCAGTCCTGCTATATGCACCAGCTGGGAGTCGTCTAGAGAAAGACCTATTAAAGACAAAGCCTTAACATCCTTTTTACGCAAAAGGTCTACAGCTTTTCTGTCCTCAGCAGCTTCCTCTGCCTCCTCAGCAGCCTCCTCTTCACCCTCCGGGCTACTGATAGGAGCAGCCACCACCTCCCACAGCTCTTGGTGCTTTAATAACAGACTGACCTTCTGGGACCACGTAGCATAGTTAGTCCCATTCAGCTTAGTAATGCTGAGCCCAGAGAAGGAAACAACATTTGCAGCTTCCATCTTTGCTACTTATCACTGGACACCTGGGCAACTTGGCAGTCTGCCTTCGTCTCTTCCAAAACACTGTGTTGCCTCCTCTGTCTTCAGAACAGCAGCACCTCTAGAAACACTGGGAGCACTGGGAGCTCTGGGCCCATAACCAATGTTAGAGTATTTTGCACGCAGCAGAAGAGCTGAAGGAGAGGGACAGGCAAAACACAGGAGTTAATAGACAAGAGAAACAGCTGTATTCAATGGTAGATATATTTACCAGGAAAAGTATCCAATATTCAGAGTCGTTGCCAGGCCAAGGTCATACACAGTAATCAGTACACACTTCAGTAGATAACAGTATACAGCAGTAAGTATACACAGCACGATCCAAGCACAGTAGCATAGGATCCAACACCAGCAGTGATCGCTGCCACCCAGATAGCGGGCCTCACAGAACCCACAATCCTTACAGGCAGACTGAGCAGGCTCACTGAGCTTCCCTAAGTACACGTACCAATCATCAGGGTTGCATCAGCTCTGTGAGTCAGCACAAAGCCTAATTACAGGTGAGGTCATCCCACCTTACCTCAGTAACAGGTAACAGCTGGATCATGATGCAGCATGACTCAGCATGACATTGCAGAAACAACATTACTATTACTAAGATGGAGTCAGTCAGCCATTTTAGGACTGAGTTCCAACAGAGTGCATTGGGACAACCAGGAGGAGAGGAAGAGGAAACAGCATGGGGAAAGGGAAATGGGTGATAATGAAGTAAACCCGACAAATTCTTGTGGGATCCCTGATTTTCCATTTATCTAATCTTCAAAATTAGACTAGATGGCCCTGGATATCTCTTCCAGCTCTATGATGCTATGGTTCTAGCTGTGGATACTTAAATCTGTGAATTGGAAACGTATTATGACAATGGACTTTTTCCTATAAACATGGGGGGTCCCCAGTTTCATGGAGTTAACTGAAAGAGTGTGGTCTGTGATCCATTTACCCAGCCTCATCTGCTGGTAAGAGGGTAGAGGAAGAGAAGGTGCAATGGCCCCTCCACTACCACCAAGGCCAGGATGCTGCGGGTGGGGGTGGGGTGAGGACAAGAAGGGAAGTGCTACTGGAAATGCCATTACTGCTGCCACCCACCCTTCTGAGCTGCAGTCTATGCAGTGGTGGAGTCATCATTGTTTGCACCCCAAGAACAAAGTTGCAATGTGGAAATAGGTGGGCTAGGGAGGAGGGGAAAAGGGAAGGGGCTGATGCCTGGAGCAGCCTCTACAGTGTCGGGGAGGGGATTGCCAAGTGATCGTGACAGGAGCGGGACACGGCTGTAACCAAGAATGCAACTTGCCCTGCTAGTTTCTCATGGGTCTATGTTCATCATATGTCATACTGCACCTGCCCCCTTTTGCAAATTGATAGACTCAGAAAAGAGGGCCAGGTACAGAAAGGGGGTAATTTTCTGCAGACCAAGTTTGCAGGAAAATGTGGGGAAAACCCTCAAAACTAATGGGGGTCAACTCTCTCCCCATACAGAAGCATGGAGCTGCTTGAACATAAACCTCCTGTGAGCAAGGAAAGAAGGTGGGAGGAGCTAGCCAAGCAGAGCCACTGGAGAATCCACTGTTGACACCAGCACTGCTGACACCATCTCTCCTCTGTGGGCAAACATGGGGAGAGGGGCGGGAGCCACCAATGCCCTTCCACCACTGCTGTCAGCCCCACCACTGCTGCCTGTCTTCTGTGGGTGAGGAAGGTGGAGTGGGAGCCTTGCCCTTCCTGCCACCTGTGAGATGGAAGCTCTGCAGGTTGGTGGAGTGGGAATGGAAGCTCCCCCCTCTGATGAGAACACCTACCCTACCACCTCTCCTCTTCATGTGGGTGGGCAGGGGAGGAGGAGCATGAGCTGCCACCCATCACATGAGCATATCACATGGAGGGGGAGAAGCGGGAACTGGTGGCAGTACTGTGGGGGCCAGCTTGCCAGCAAGTGGCTGGCCTAGTGAGTGAAGCAGGGGAAAGTGGACTCAGTTTTATCATATGAAACGTCATTTGGTTGCTTCTTGTACCACTGAAGCTCTCCTTTTTTTTAAATTTAGCTTATTTCTGCCTGGCCTTTCTAACTAAGAATCAAAGTGGAATCTTTATGTCTTTGGAAAATAAAAGCAAATATTGCTATGATTATCACATTAGAATGTTAATAATACCCCCGTGTAAACTATGGTGGCATATTGCTGGCAATTTTTAAAAAAATATACAATTGAGCCTATACTTCCAGAAAGTGCACTTGCTGCAAACTAGGACACCCCCTTCCCCCAAGATTAAGAGCTTCTTTCAGGTTCAGCACATAATGCAGTGTGTGTTACCAGCCAAGAATAAAAGTTTGTCCACTTGTGATTGTATGCAGTTCAAGGCTACAGATTTCTATTCAGACTCTGGATCTGGAAAAAATCCACATTTTATAATGATAGATGAAGATTTTTGGTATTGTGTTTCCTTTACTGTAGAATTTTTAAGAATCCACTAAGGATGCACAAAGACTGTTTGCGCTAGATTGCCAGCATATTCTGCAAGCTGCCAGTGCTGTAATTATTGTTCTGGGTAATGTTTTTGTGATTTTTTTTTAAGTCAGACATTCTTTAACCTGATGTTTGGTGGTGCTGAATGAACAGCTCCACTGTTCTGCCTTCAAATTCCCACTGGCACCCAACCTTTATCAATGTGGACATTGATAAAGTCAGACATTCTTTAACCTGATGTTTGGTGGTGCTGAATGAACAGCTCCACTGTTCTGCCTTCAAATTCCCACTGGCACCCAACCTTTATCAATGTGGAACTTTTTAAATAGAGAAAATGGAAACCTGAGAATCAACACAAATGATAATTTGCAGATAATGCTCTGCACATTGTTTTAAAAGCCTCCTCTGCATAATAACAATCTCTCTGTTGTTTTCTGATAACCTCTTTTCTGTCTTTGTCCAGGATGAAAGAATGTGAGATTCAGTCTTCCCTTTTTCTCAACACCCTTTCTCTCTTAGGGTCTTGTATGCAGTTTCCCCCAGTTCCCCACAGCCCCCCTCTTCTTCCTCTATCAGTTTTTCTTAATAAAATCTCTCTGTTGTTTTCTGATAACCTCTTTTCTGTCTATAATGGAATTTGCAAACAACTTCTAATCCATATATAAAAATAAACAAGAGAAACCTTGTTTATTAATGAGTTTTGCATACCTGTGGCTGATTCTATGGTCTGTTTCTCCTTCCAGTAATCCTGAACATGTCCAGTTTTACAAACCTGAGACTTTTCTTCATTTCTCTTTCTAATGTTTAAACAATGTTTGTTCTGCTGCTGTTAATATCATGAAGCAAATATTATACAATTGGCTTAATCAATGAGCTGTTCCAGTTTATGACAGGATTTGTATTTCTTATTGAGATAAATTCTCCCTACTTAAAAATATGAATCTTCAGGCATATCATCATTAAAAGATTCATATAATTTTATAGAGGTATTGTCTAATGGTATGCGCTAGCTTCTCAAAAGTCTGTATGTGCATTTGGGAAGTAAGAGTAACAGAATTTTACATACTTGTTTTTGTTGCTCATATCTCTCAGCAACAATATGTGTAGTGCATAATAGATGTGATCCTGGCAATGCTGAAATCATTTGCTGGAAGGTCATCAGTGAAGTATCAGCCATAGACACTCCAGCTTAGAAGTGTTGTTTGTTTACTTTATTTATGCCCTGCCTTTCTCCCCAGTGGGGGCCCCAAGTGGCCAAGACCTTTCATCTCTCCATTTTATCCTCACAGCATCCTTGTGAGATAGGCTAGGCTGAGTGTGTGTGACTGGCCCAAGGTTCCCCAACGAGCTTCCATGGCAGAGGGGGGGCATTCGGATTTGGGTCTCCCAGATCCTAGTCCAACACTCTAAACAGGACAGCACACTCATACTCTTACCATCCTTCAAGGAATTCCTTCACTTAAAAACAGCATGATAAAAGAACATGAACATACAGATGAATGAAATGTTCATACAGAGCTATGAATGCCCAGGTGGACCAATCTCTGATCAATACACTCAAATTAGTTATACATATTATCAGGCCTCAGATTCAGTGGGAACTCACAGGAGTGCAGCTCCTGAACCTTTCTGAAAGTTCCACCTCCTTCTTCTGAGAGTTCCACCTCCTTGTCCATTGAATAGTAGGTGCAGCTGGCATAACAATCCCTGGATGAGCTCCTCCACCTATTTTTCTACAAAACAACCACTGCATATTATACATATGCATGCCTTGCAGTCCTTTATGGCTTACAACTTCTGTGCAGCCATGCTGAAAGTCAGGGCATTTTTTGAACAGGAACGCACAGGAACGCAGTTCCGACTGGCTTGGCATCAGGGGTGTGGCCTAATATGCAAAGGAGTTCCTGCTGGGTTTTTTCTATCAAAAAAGCCCTGCTGAAAGCTATGAAGAAAATGAAAGCAATGCACTTAAGAATTTCTTCTTCTCAAATGGGAAATTTCACAATATTTTATGACTGTTACAATGAAAACTTCTTGCCACTGGTGTCATTATTTAGAAATAGACTTTTTCTGCAGGAATATTCTTTTAAAAGTGCTAGAAGCATAAGGAGCCACAGTGCAACACAACCTGAATACAGCCACAAGAAGAAGAAGAGTGCTAGGATGCCATTGGCTGGAACATAGCAAGGAAATGTGATTTCTTATGACTGTAGAAGATGCTCAGTGACTTGAGCAACAGAGTCACATGAAGAACTTTTGCCCATAGCTGAAGGATCACATATTTAAATGCTCTGGTATATAAGAAAATGCCCTATGCATTGATAACTAACATGTCAGGAAGAAAGGCTCTGGCCTATTTTTCCCCTTTATCATACTACTTTTAATGTTCAGGGATTTTTTTTAAAAAAAAATTGAATCAAAGATTCTATATAAGAACATGCCATGCTGGCTCAGACCTATGATCCATGCTTTCTGCCATCCTTTACACAGTGGCTGACCAAATTAGAAAGTCTACAAGAAGTCATCCTGTAGCTACAACCCCCCTCTGCACTTTTAGTCAGAGAGTTCTATTTGGTCATTGTGACCAGTAGCCATTGAGAGGCATAGATCCTCCATGAATGTGTCTTTTAAAGCCAGCTGAGCAAGCGGCCATCACTACTTCCTGTGGGAATAATCTTAACAAGCCAATCATTCCTTGAGTGATGAAAGTATTTCCTTTTATCCATCCTGAATCTATTTCCCATCAACTTGATTGGCATACCAAGCATTTGATTTCTGAATATATTTATGAATTATAGTACTATGGGGAAGGAAGACTTCTGCCTGAGACTTTGGAGAGCCACTACCAGTCAAAGTAGACAGCACTGACCATGAGGACCAACAGTCAGGCTCAGCATAAGGCAGTTTCATATGTCCATGAAAAAGTCCTCTTTATGCACTTTCTACATCCCATGCACAATTTTATAAACATTTACCATGCCCCTCGGTCACCCCTTCTCTATACTAAAAAGCCACTGAACTGCTTAGCTTTTCTTCTAGGGAGGACCCTTCAGCCCCTCGATCTCACTTAGCCCCAAGCACAGCAGAGTCTTCTTGCATTTGCACTGTCCAGAAACAGCTGGAGCACTCAGTTCTTCTCATGAGAGTGCTTGATTGTAAAAATTTGAACTTAAATCTTTCATAATTTCAAATAAACTGAAAATGTAAAGATAATGTACATGTAAACTGGTAGCTCTTTCCAGTAGCCCCGAAGAATGTCGTGTTCCTGATGTATTCCAGGACAAATTAGAGGATTCTTCTCATATGCATGTAAATCAAGCTGAATAATCCTAGCTGCACCACTTCTGTGAGGCTTGCAATGCACTAAATGTCATCTCCATAAGGAGGGCACTACTGGCCATTTGTGGCCGGGCTATCACTTTTATTACTTGGCAAACCTCACTGACCATACAGTATCTTAATTATGACTTTTTAGAAGTGCTATTTCATGACATAGTTCTCTGCATAATTTGGCTCTCTTGTACTTCAGCCAGCAGAAAACATATCAAGCATTTTATTTCTGCATATATTTTTGAAATTGTATTATTCAACCATCTTCTACTCTTTAGCCTGATGCATTTTGCCACATTACTAGCAAACTTGCAGATTTAATGACTTCCCCTTCAAATTCATGCCAATTTGGTATAATATGGAAAACTGGTGCTCAGCTAAATTTGATTGTTAGAGCATTTGAAAGCCATTAATAAACCTGTAAAAAAATAATCTCCAACTCATCCATTACAACATGTTTGATTAGATTAAACAGTCTGGTGCAGTTTTCAGAAGGAGGAGGCTGGGGCTTCAGAAGACTTCTGATGGAAGGAAATCACTGTGGTGGCAAGTGGTCACTGAGGATTATTCTCTTTGGTCTTGAGGTTTTGTTGCATGCTCACCTTTGAACCACAGTAGGATTTGGAGAATGTTTCTGCACAATATTGTCATGTAATTGTACATCTTCCGGGCTTTCCCCATAAACCAGGGGTGGCTAAACTGCAGCTTGGGAGCCACATGCAGCTCTTTCACACATATTGTGTGGCTTCTGGAGGTCAAGGAGGAAGTTAATACAGGTTTACTCTCAAGTAAACATGCTTAGCATTGGGAACTCAGTCCAGCCTCTGAGTGCTGACTCATAGGTAGATGACTACTTCTGCTGTGTGTGAAGCGGGGAAGGAGTGGAAAACAGGTAGACTTGCAAGCTCTTCTCCACAACAGAGGTCACCTAGAGGAGGGAAAGAAAGTGAAAGATCTAAGGGAGCCACTGGAAGGAGGGTTGCGCAGGGTTTCCCCTTAGTTTCATAGCTCTTGTAGGAGCTGTCTTTACTAACCTTGATGACAAGGCAAAGAGGGATGCATAATGATGCAAATAGTGGTCAGTGATTTATATGGTACATGTATCTTTCCTAATCCCACTGGTGCAAAAAAAATTTAATTCCCTAGCCTTTCCCTAGGCTGGTTTTATGGGGACTGTTATTCCCAGCGTTTTGTTTTTAAAAAGTCTCCTTCTAGTATGGTTGTATTGTAGATATGTATTTTATCTTTCTGTGCAAAGAAAGTGTTAAGCATTTTAATAAAGATGTGTGTGTGATATTTGTTCATGTCTTGCGGCTCTCAAATATCTGACATTTATTCTATGTGGCTCTTATGTCAAGCAAGTTTGACCACCCCTGTCATAAACAATACATTTCTTCTCCATACTTGTATTGATACAATAAAGGTAGATTTGGGATCTCTGTGAAAGAAAAGCTGCAGAGCTTTAATCCTGGTTTAACTCTGTCCCCAAACTGACTTTCTACACTAAAACCATAGAATCATAGAGTCATAAAGTTGGTTTCTCTGATTCTCTGATTCTAGTGTAGAAAGTCAGTTTGGAGATAGAGTTAAACCAGGATTAAAGCTCTAGTGCGAAATTGGTCATACTATATTCTCCGTTACTATGTATGGGTCTGAAAATTAGTCAATTAAGAAAGTTGACAGGAAGAAACTTGATTTATTGAAATGTGGTGTTGGAGGAGAGTTCTACAGATACCATGGACCACCAAAAAGACAAATAAGTGAGTTCTAGATCAAATCAAGCCTGAATTCTCTTTAGTAGCTAAAGTGACTAAACTGAGGCTATCATACTTTGGTCACATCATGAGAAGGAAATAATCAGTGGAAAAGACAACAAAAGGAATCAGTGGAAAAGACAACAACACTAAGAAAAGTTTAAAACAATAGGAAAAAAGAAAGATCCAATAGAAGGTGGAATAATTCAATACAGGAAGCCATGACTATCAGTCTGCAAGACCTGAGCAAGACTGTTAACTATATGAAGTTTGAAAGGTCATTAATTCATACAGATGCCCATGTCCATAAATCAGAAGTGACTTGATGGTACTTACACTATAACAGCGCGCCTCGCGGTCTCACTGGATCGCTTCTATATGCAGCTTATGGCTACCCCAGCCCCTCTTCCGCCTCAGTTCTTCCTTTTGAATTTTACCTCACAACTATGAAACTCAAGGGGTGGGTGTAATATGGATTTCTCACTACTAGTCTCTTTGGGGTTTTTGTTTTGCTTTGAGATGGATATAAACTCAGTTTGTAGGGGACCACAGCAGCTTTGATAGCTTTCCCAATATACTGGCACCAGAGAACTTTAAAGTAAACCACAGAAATTTATTAACGTACACACACCGTCTTCAACTGGGGAATGGGGAATATATACATGGGCTACATTGTATCTCAAGCAGTTAACAGTTTCTTCGTAGTTCAGGCTTTATAATATCTAGTTCACTTAGGTCTCTCAGGTTTCACAGATCATACAGCTTTCACTCTCCAATACTATTCTGGGTTGGCCTCTTGGGTATAATGTGCCAAGTCCCTTAAGTCGACTGGTGTCTCTTCTCCCAGCCCTTCAGACTTCTAGACCCACATCTTTCCCTCAACCACCTCTTTAGCTCTTAAGAGAAGTGTCTCTGTGTCTGTGACCTCTCAGGTGACTCTCCTTTAGTCACACACAGCCCCTTGGCTGTCTTAATAGAGTGAACAGTGAGCTTTGCTTCTCTCGAAGACTCTCCTCAGCTCCTGTCTCAGCTCCTTCTCAGACCAACTGCTCTCTTCAGCAGTCTCCCTCAGACTCTTTCTGACACTAACTGCCCTCAGCCATTAGCTGTCAATCACCTCTGAGAGTTCCGAGCACTCTGGCCCCCACCCTCAGATCACCTGACACCGGCTCTATGCATCCTTAGTTTTCTTGTTAACCCGTTCATTACCGTCACACACACACAAGACACTATACCAATATATCAACTACCATTTTGAAAAAAAGAAACTCCTGCTAAGTAAGGTCTCCCCTTAACAATAGGATAGACAACTCTTAAGACAAATTTAAAATCTTCTGATTCTGAATAGCAGAATATCTTTCCAAACATAATATTCTTCAAAAATCTGATACTATCATGATATTCTTTACTTCTAATAGGATTTCTGTTTATTCTTTCCTTTTTAGTCTTGGTAGAAGTGCCTTTTAAGGATTATTGTCACTTATCTTACTGGTAATGAACTGTCTGAGATTTTGTAAATATGGGACTACTTTTCCTCTCTGGTGCCTTTAATATGCAAGTTTACTGATTTTATTGACTTGTAATGTTTGTCTGTATAATTTTATTCTTAGTCCCACTCTTGAGTATTGAAGTTTTATTACTTGTATGTGGCTAATTCTATGCTCTTTGTCTTTGCATTGTTGTACACAGTCCTTAGTTATGCTCTTATTAGATATCTTGTTATATTGCCTTTATTCTAACTCTGATTCTTTTACTAATAAAATATATGGAAGGAAGGAAGGAAGGAAGGAAGGAAGGAAGGAAGGAAGGAAGGAAGGAAGGAAGGAAGGAAGGAAGGAAGGAAGGAAGGAAGGAAGGAAGGAAGGAACCCACCAGTAGCAAGAGTGGGATGGTAGCCACAATCAGAAGTCATGGAAAATATCACTGTGTGGAGGTCTGAATTCATAGCAAGAAAGCGAAGAGGATGAGGTTACTTCTCATGTGAAAGTAACCTTTGTGTTCTTGCTGTCCAACTTGTCATATAGAAGACACCACCAATACTCTAGGATTAAAATGCCACTAACAGAAACATCATTCCACATTGTTGGTCACTATAGTTCTCTCATTAATGCCATTCACCTTAAGTAGCATAATCTATTTTTGCTGTGGAAATGTAATTGAGAAACAAATATTATTTCAAAATATAGAAAGGGGTTGGAAGAATATAATTGTCTCCAGCTGCTTAACCAAACAGAATTCAAACTGGACACTCCTCACAAAATGCAAGGGTGACAGTGGACGGTGAACTAACAGATGTAATCAACATTCAAAAAGGTACGGGACAAGGCTGCCTATTGTCACCTCTACTTTTTATCTTATCTTTAGAGGTATTGAATGATCAAATAAGGGAAGATACAAGTAAAAAGGGAGCTGTGATAAAAGATGAACAATATAAACTCAGAGCCTTCACAGATGACTTGGTCTTTATACTAGAACCGATGGACTCAATAGACTGTCTCATAAATAAGATTAAACAATTTGGCTACTGGGCAGGATTAAAGATTAATTACCATAAAACAAAATTTTTGACAAAGAATATGACGATGGAACAAATTCAATCCTTCCAGCAAAAATCAGGGGTTTTGTATGAAAAAAGAATTAAATATCTAGGTGTTGTTATTTCAAATAAGTGTAGTAACTTAAAAGCAGATAATTATGACAAATTACTTAAAGAAATTAAAAAAGATTTGGAAAAATGGCATGATTTGAACCTATCTTTAATGGGAAGAATAGCTCTAATAAAGATGAATATCCTTCCAAGGTTATTATACCTATTTCAAACTATTCCAATATTTTTAAATAGTGGATTTTTTCAAGAACTGAACAAGATGGTCACCAAATATGTTTGGCAAAGCAAAAAATCTAGAATTAAACTAAAGACATTGCAGTACTCTAAATTAAGAGCAGGTATGGGCCTTCCAGACTGGCAATTGTATTATAAAGCTTCTGCACTTCTATGGGTAAGAGACTGGATATTGCTGAATGACAAGAGACAATTGTTGTTAGAAAGACATGATCTGACTATGGGGTGGCATGCATATTTATGGTATCCAAGACTTGAAGGCCATTCCTATTTTAAGAATCACTGGTTTCAAAAATACTTGTACCATACGTGTTCATGGTTAAAGACCAGAATTTACTAAAAATTTCCAAGATGGGTTTCCCCAATAGAAGCATTTACCCATCCAAATCTTTTAAAATCAAACCAGAATTATAGGTATGATGACTTGCTGAGAAAAGATAATCCATTGAAAACCAAAGAAGAGCTGGAAAATATGGATATTAAAATGAATTGGTGGCAGAGAATGCAAGTTGAATCCAGATATGCCAAAGACAAGGTGACAGGTTTTAATACAGAACAATATCTATTTGACAAAAATGTTTTGGGTCCACAACAAAAGCTAATCTCCAAATTATATGCATATTTACTTCAAATGAAGACACAAGATGAAATTGTAAAAGACTGTATGGTCCAATGGGCAAAAATTTTTGGTTATAATATCGCATTAGAAGAATGGGAGAGATTGTGGAAGCTTAATGCTAAATTAACTAGGTCAGTAACTTTTAAAGAAAATTTGTATAAGATGTTTTATAGATGGTATTTGACCCCACAGAAACTGTGTAAGATTTATACTAATATGTATAACAAATGTTGGAAATGCACCAAACACATTGGTTCGTGTTACCATATGTGGTGGACATGTGAAATGGTGAACGGCTTTTGGAAAATGGTGCATGAAATGTTAGAAGAAGATTATGAAGGCACAGATTCATTTCAAACCAGAACTATTTTTATTGAACATATTTCCTGAGCACTATTCCAAAGAAATAAGACATCTGTTGGCACATTTTAACACAGCAGCTAGGATTCTTTTGGCGCAGAGATGGAAATCTCAGAAAATTCCCACGAAAATGGATTTGGTGGGGAAAGTTCTTGAAACAGCAGAGCTGGACTTTCTATCTCAGCTGTTAGCTGGGAAATCTAAAGAAGAAGCAAGAAAATATTGGATGAAATTTTATGCCTGGTTAGACATGCAAGACTCTTAAGATTCTCTGGTGCGAACTTATTTCTTCTTTTTTCCCTGTATTTTACATTATAAAATTACCTTTACTGGAATTGTCAAAACTATTAGATAATTGTAACAAAATATTTATACTATAAAATTTTAAAATGGATTATGTTTAGTTTAGACAAAATAATATGGGACAATTTATGTAAAGAAAGTATTGTAGAATTAAGCTTGTATTTTCTGAAAGTATTTTTATGTAAAATAAGGCCAGAATGTATTGTGCTTTCTATTTCCCCTTATCCCTTACTTTTGCTGAAACTAATAAAACTTTTGAAAACTGAGAATTCAAACTGGACACCAACAAAACACCTCATTACTTTAATATTAGATTTTCCACTGGTTTTCCCTTTTATCATTCTAATCCTTCATTTTAAAAATGTATTAGCCATCATTCACATATTCAAGGTGGTGCATAAAATGTATTAATATCAAATAAATGTATCTTTAAAATAAGATCATGGGACAGCTGATTTGTCAGCAGCAACAAAATTTCTACCAAAGGTTCTCTCCAAATCATTGGAGGAGGAAGGTGTTCATGTCTGCCTAAAATCAGTGGCCACTGAATCAGACCTTTAGCTTGCAAATGGCATCATTTCTTCAAATTCTCAGTTTGGTGTAGTGGTTAAGTGTGCGGACTCTTATCTGGGAGAACCGAGTTTGATTCCCCACTCCTCCACTTGCACCTGCTAGCATGGCCTTGGGTCAGCCGTAGCTCTGGCAGAGGTTGTCCTTGAAAGGGCAGCTGCTGTGAGAGCCCTCTCCAGCCCCGCCCACCTCACAGGGTGTCTGTTGTGGGGGAGGAAGGTAAAGGAGATTGTGAGCCACTCTGAGACTCTTCGGAGTGGAGGGTGGGATATAAATCCAATATCTTCTTCAAGCAAAGGACCCGGGGAGGGACGGTGGCTCAGTGGTAGAGCATCTGCTTGGGAAGCAGAAGGTCCCAGGTTCAATCCCTGGCATCTCCAAAAAAGGGTCCAGGCAAAGAGGTGTGAAAAACCTCAGCTTGAGACCCTGGAGAGCCGCTGCCAGTCTGAGAAGACAATACTGACTTTGATGGACCAAGGGTCTGATTCAGTATAAGACAGCTTCATACATTCATACATTCATACTCCTGTTCCATTCCCTTTTAACTGGCAGGGCCAGAGTTTGACCTGCGAGAGGCTGCAGACCAATCAGATATTTATTTAATTCCACATTTCTTCCATTGTGAAACTCAAGACAGCTTATATTGGACCCCAGGATTTTTCCCATCTCAGTACTAACTAAACTCAAGCATGCTTAACACCTTTAGCAAGGTATTGTGCCCTCCATTCATAGCAAAGAACTCTGTCATTTATTTATTTAGTATAAATTTTACCCCACTTTTCTGCCCGATGAGGACTCAAATCTGCTTATAAGAATGCCCTTTTAAATATGGTATAAAGCACAAAACATGATATAAAAATATACAAAAGACAAAAAGTAGAGGAAATTCTAGGTTTCTGGTTTACCAGGCTAATGTATCTTGCCACATCTGCAGGCTGTGATCTATTGGCCAAGAACCAAGGGCCAACAGCCCTTTAGACTCTGGCCTTTAGGTTCTTGCTCAAGGGCTCACCCTCCTGGCCATACCCAAGCAATAAATATCTGCAGCAGGAGAGAGAAAAACACTGAGCAAGCTGGCAGCTGTTTCCCCTCAATTCCCCTTCCTGTTTAGATTTTTATATCCTGCTTTAAATACGCTATGGTATGCTTCAATGTCAGAGTGAAGATTTGAATCTGTGTTTACTAGATGCTGTTCTGATACTCCAACCCCTAGCCCATGTTGTGTTATCTATTGTCCTTTGAATAGTAGTGAAGTAGTGAGGTAGACTTCTCTTGAAACAAAAACGGAATTATCTCTTTACTGGACATATTGGGGTTTTTTAATCCCACTCTTTATCCAAGGATCTCAGGGCAGCATATGAAGAAGAAGAGTTGGATTTATACCTCACCCTTCACTCAGAGTATCAGAGTGTCTTACAATCTCCTTCCCTTCTTCTCCCCACAACAGACTCCCTGTGAGGTAGGTGGAGCTGAGAGAGCTCTCCAAGAACTGCTCTTTAGAGAACAGCTCTGAGAGAACTTGTAACTGACCCAAGCTCATGCAGCTGCTGGCTGCATGTGGAGAAGTGAAGAATCAAACCCAGTTCTCCAGATTAGAGTCTGCTGCTGTTATAGGCTGAGAATGAGTGACTGGCCCAAGATTACCCAATGAGGAAGCCAGGTCTCTCAAATCCTAATCTGATACTCTAACCACTTAAACCATATTGGCTTTTCACATCTTCACCAAAAGAATTTGTCTAAAATAAAACAGCATCTCACTTTAATGTCATGGTACTTTGCAAATATGGAATCTGATAATTTCTACACTACAATCTGAAGTCTGACTTTTTTTTTCATATTCAAGTACAGGAAATACAATCTCTCTCCCCTTTCAAACAGTCTGTATTCAGTGCCTTCCGCATGTGGGTTTGTTCTTCATTGATCACATTATGGCTGTTTATTTTCCCTGTTCCAATTAGAAATTAAAGAACCAGAGGTTACAATGCGAATGCTGTTGTCAAGCATGTACCCAGATCAACTGTTTCATCTTTGGTTCCACTCAAGTTTAATTAGAGTTATTAATATCTTTCAGCCAGTGGCAGATGGCAATTTGCATACATGAATAAACTATCAATCTATCTGTCATATATCTCCTTATGCTATGTCCCTGTCTGAAATGAATGAAACTCTCTTGGATCCAGAAGAAGGCCAGTGGACTGAAGGCCAAAGCCTGTGGCATTAGCAGCCTTGAAAGAAGGAAGAAAATAGCCCTGACCTGGATAGCACAGGCAAGCCCCATCTCATCAGATCTCAAAAGCAGGGTTGACTCTGGCAAGTACTTGGATATTACCTGGATGGGAGACCTCCTTGGAATACCATTAGTTGGGAGGCAAGGGCAGACTTTATTCAGCCACCTCCCTGAATATCCTCCAGGCCCCCAGTAGGAGTCAGTCACCAGAGGTCAACATGACTTCCAGGTATACGCACACACCCATACATACACACACATGAAAAAAAGAAAATTTGCCACCTAGATTGGTTGTAAAGTATCCAGAAACTATTTCTGGCCTGTACATCTCTTTATAGATTGACTGCGTATTTAGCATTTCAAGTAGATGATTCACTTTTCCTATATAAGTATGTTGGTAGTTTTTCCAAACCCTAACTTGGCTGGCCTGATCCCATCAGATCTTGGAAGTTTAGCAGGGTTGGCCCTGGTTAGTATTTGGATCAAGGGAGTCCAGGGTTGCTATCCAGAGGCAGGCTATGGCAAACCACTTCTGAACGTCTCTTGCCTTGAAAACCCTAAATTATCTGTGACTTCATGGCACTTCGCACACATACACAATCTTTGCAATGTTGTTGAATGATACTGGAGGAGGGGTTGAGGCAACAGTCGTTTAGTTAAAATTGCTTAAGTTCAGGATTGAGGTGAAGTTTGAACCAGGGATTTTCCGTTTCATGTTTGTAACTGTTATGCTACACTACTAAGAATACACTGAAGCAATCAAGCCTCCCTGCTTGTTTAGGGATAAACCATCAGCCTGCATTGACAAAAAGCCTGTGAATCACCCCAGATGTTACTTGGTAGTAAGTGTAATTTGCAGGTTTGTGTAATATTCCCCCCTTGGGAGTCTGTATTCAGGAGTGGAGGAATGGCTCGTGAAGGATTGTGTTTAAGACTTTGAGTTCTGGCTATTTCTCACTCAAAACCATCATGCCCTAGCTGCTGGATCAAATAGCTGGAGAAAGGCAATTAATTAATTAATTAATTTCAGTTGTACCTTGCCTTTCTCCCCAATGTGGGCCCAAAGGGGCATACATCGTTCTTCTCTCCTCCATTTTATCTTTATACCAACCACGAAGAAGAGGAGAAGGCAATTGGATTTATACCCCATCCTTCATTTGGAGTGTCAGAGAAGCTTGCAATCTCCTTTCCTTCCCCTTCCCACAACAGACACCCTGTGAAGCAGGTGGGGCTGAGAGAGCTCTGAGAGAACAGCTCTGCTGAGAACTTGTGACTGACCCAAGGTCACATCAGCAGCTACAAACCTGGTTCTCCCAGATAAGAGTCAATGCACTTAACCACTACACCAAACTGGCTCTCAGATAGGTTGGCATGAGAGAGTATGACTGGCCCAAGGTCACCCAAGAAGTTTCCATGGCATTTTTTTTATTTATTTAGTCCGTCAGTCAGTCACATTTATATCCCGCCCTCCTCTGACAGGCTCAGGGGATTTGGGGTGGGGATTTGAACCTGGGTTTCCCAGATCTTAATGTGATACTCTTAACTCTGTTTCAACTTATTTTAACTCTGTTGTTTTATTGTTGTAAGCTGCCCTGAGCCCTCTTGTGGGATAGGGCAAGATATAAATCTAAAAATTAAATTAAATTAAACCACTACACCACATTGGCTCTCAGCAACTGGTAGTGAATGATTTAGTGTCCCCTTCTCTATGATGCACCATATCTTTTCCTCCTATTGTAACAGCCTTACAAGGAAAAAAAAATCAGAAGAAATGTTATTCACATCTCTGTCTACTTTAGCAAACTCTGCTGGAAAGTTCCATGGAAAGTTCCATTTCCACTTCTAGCTTCACTGCTAAGGAATCCTCTCCCAAAGGAAACCTACCTGCGTCCCTTCTTGTTCTATCATAGACAAGCAGTACAGATATTCCCATTCCACCAGATCCTTCGCAGCTGAGAATGTTTTGCTGCCAGATTCTTAGAATGCTGATGAGGCTGGGTTTAGCTGTCATTCTAAGCTATCTCTCTGCTGAGATGACTACTTTGCAAAATAGATGCTGTACAGAATTCTTTCTCTCTTGCAGTGTAGGAGCAGTGACATCCCCTTCCTGTTCTCTCAGTGCTTCTGTCACTTGGCCCTCTCTGCCTAGCATACCAAGAAGAACAGGCACAGGGAGTGGCCAAATAATTGGGTTTGGGAGGGAGAAGGTAAGAGGAACTGTAGCTGCCTTTCTCCTGTTACATAGTGATAATAGGAGATTTCAAGGTCTAGTTGCAAGGTAGAAGCCCTATTATGTCTTATAATGTTTTCTTGATAACTGCCTTGAGGAATTTGCATTCAGGGTGCTATCTAAAAATTAATGAATGAATACAAATTACAGTAAAAAGCTGCAGCAGTCTTTTTAGTGATGTGTGCAAAACCTGGGGGAAAGCGAGGCCTTGTCAGACATAGTAGATTGTTTGATGTGTGTCCCCCAATTGGCACTACTGGAAGAGTACAAGAATCTATCAATTATTTAATGTTCTCAAGATGCCTCAGAGCCATCAAGTGCCATGTTCAGAAACATCAACATCCCCCATTTGCCTTGATTAGCATTCCTACCTATCAGTTATAAAAAACACATTTTGTCTTATCTGCCTTTGTCTTGATACCTATGTAAGGGAAGGTGGGTATTCTCTAAGAGAGTGTGAAGTGACTATGTGGAGCAAGGAATAATGTAATATGTAATGCGTTTGGTGGGGTCAGGAAGTGCCCTAGAAAACAGGAAATGTGGGCACGAGTCTCACCTATGATGAAGTACATGTCTTTTAGGCAAAGTCAACTTTCTTAGAATTCTCCTAGAAACAATAACCTTGGCTAGGAGAGGCAGCAGGGCTAGAGCCTGGGGATCCTACTCTGCAGAGCAACACCATAACCACAGACAGAAAGGAGGCTAATGACAAGGACCCTTGCTGAGACTGGAGAGCTAAGCTTGAGTCATGTCCACTTTCATGTCCTCCAGCCTCATGCCTGAAGAGCAAATTCCTCTAATCAGAGGGGGAGTATGAGACACTCTCTCTATGGAAGTTTGAGTACTGCTCTGCACACCCATCTCTTTTCATGGAAGATATGGGAGGAATGGATGGATGTAGACATGGCTTCACATCCCCATTCAGCCACAAAGCTGAATTCCATCTAATGTTACATCACATGGTTTTTGTGAGGACAAAATGGAGAGTGGAGACACTGCAGTGAGCTTCCTTAGAAGAAGATAATGGTTTGTTGTTGTTGTTGTTCAGTCACACAGTCAAGTCTGACTCATTGAGACCCCATCCCTTTTTTCTGGTGAACCCTTCTCTGTATTGAGGGTCTGTCTTCTCCCCTATGGTCTCATACTCCCCTCCCCCCCCCCCAATTCTCTTCTTCTAGCTCTCCCTCTCCCACCTGCCCTCTGTTACAGCACTCCAAATTCTTTCTCGCCATATTTCTGCTCACTTCCCCTCCCCATGTGTCCCTTTTTCAGCAGAAGGGGGACGTGAGGGAAGATGGCTGCCAGCTTGAAATATCTAGATAGAAATATATCTCTCCCTCAACAAGTGTTTAAAAGCTGGGTGTGATTGGGAGTGCAAGCCCAAAATGGATTAATCTGGTGGACACCAACCTAAGACATCTTGAGTATTTCTTGTCTGTTGTTTGTTTGTTTTGTGTGTGAATTCTATTTTATGTAAATTTGGTTTTTTTATTGTAAGCCATTTGGGGTCTGTATTGGGGAGAAAAGCAGGATAAAAATAAACTAAACAAACCTTTTATGGGGACTGTTATTTTTTTAAATTCCATGTTACATATGGCGGGGGGGGGGGAGGGAAATGGTTGATCCTGTCCAAAACCTCCAACATTGTCAGGTTAGTTCGGCCATGTTTCCTTTCTTGATGATTATGTTAAGTTTCATTTCTTCACTGCTGATCTATGAACCATATATTATAGTGCATAAAAGAGTGTGCAGGAAGTGGGGGGTGTTGGATACCTTTCACTTTGTGTCTTTTTGCAGTTACCATTATATTGTTTATCTTGTTGCCTTAGCAATGGGCCCATTCTTGCCTGGGAATGCGGCTAGTGGCCATGAAGGTACAAGGTCCCTGGGGATGTAGTACCTTGTGCCTCTGGGTACTGAATTCCCTGGGAAAGAATGAACAGAGGGGTGGAGACATGAATTGCCCATGCTTTTGTGTCCTATAATTGTATTCACTTATGCTAATTGCATTATGCCTGGCAATAGCTTTCTGAGTGAAGAATCACTACCTGTATCCGACTTTCAATGAATTCTAACCATGTTTTCATGAGCACAGTTTTTTTGAATTGATAACTAGCAGAAACTTACAAACATAAAGGCTGTGATCACACACACTAACCAATGCACTTTCAATCTGATTTCCAACTGGATCTGGCCAGTTCACACAGTAAAATCTAGTTGGAAAGTACATTGGAAGTGGATTGAAAGTGCATTATTAAGTGTCCGTGATCACAATAGCTGGTGTCTTTTCATCTTATCAGTAAGTGTAATGTTATGGCCATCAACTGATGTGGTTATCTTTCCCCAAGATTTTTATAGGCTAATATGTAAAGTTAGTGGTTTTAAAAATTATTATTATTTTAAAAATGTGCTAGTGTTCATTTATAAAGTTGCACCAGTTTCCACCAGTTCTCCTATCTGGACTTGGAAGAGTTCCCTACTCAGTACTGGAGAGTACCACTACACACACACACATCCATAAAGTTCTTTATTTAACAAGAAAGATGGTTGATTAAATTAACACTGGTTGCTTTTGGTTGCCGGTGGCTACTAGCTTCTGGATAGACTCTGTGTGCTTGGGCAGGACCTGGAGGGAAACTTTTGATAATTGGAACATGAAAAGATAGATTGGAAAAGGGAAAGGAGTTTGAATTAAAAAGTAAACTATATTTCTATAACTTCAGGTAATTAGCAGTGCCATCCTTCCTAAGCAGAGTTATGCCCTTCCTTCCTAAGTCAATTGAAAGTGTGCTTAAGATTGCACTGCAAATCCCTTACAAAGATACGCACTTAATTGCCAGAGCTCTGGTTTTCATCATCCTAATCTTATTAGGTACCATTACTGCTGATCAACAGCTGTCAAACATCACCTTCAGCCCCTCCAAGATGGGTTTTAGAAGGTACAGGTTGAGCTCACCAATCATTTCTTCCACCTTTCTCATGATTTTCATTGTTATTACTGTAGTGTTTCAGCACCTTGGAGGGCTACGCATTGATGCAGGATTTCTGAGTACACAAATTCCCTTTACATGTCCAAACATAGCCAGATCTTTCTCTGCTGACATTTGCTGACACCTGAACAATCCAAAGAGGCTTCTGACAAGCTCTCTCATCATTTGCTTGTATTTCCTGAGAGAATGCCTTCCTTGAAAACATCTCACAATTAATTCCCATTGTCACAGTCACTTGGGTGGGAGGAAAATATAGAACCAGTGCTGCACATAACTGAAAAGAAAGGCAGTATCTGAAAAATTTGAATCACTTAGTGATAAAGTTTCTTGTTTGAGTGTTGGGTGCTGTCAAGTTGTTCCTTATCATCTCTGGAATAGAACAAATCAAACAAAGATTTTAAAAAAAGCAAACTTAGCAATTGTCTTGCTGAATCAGGCCCAGGATTATCTGGTCCAGCATTCTTTTTCCTACAGGACATTCACATAAAAGAGGTTACTGTTTCTAGTTTGCTTCCAGCATCTGGGACTGCAGCCCTCAGATCATAAGAACATAACAAAAACCATGCTGGACAAGACCAGTGAGTGACCCATCCAACCTGGCATCCTGTTTCCCACAGTGGTACCCCAGCCATACACACCAGATGGCCTCCAAGCAAAACACAGAAACCAAAGTCTTTCCTTGTTGAAATCTCCATGTTCAGAAGCAACTGGTTTTGAGGTGTATATTGCCTCTGAAGCTCCATTTGGTCATCATGGCTACTAACCTTGCCCAGCTCAATACTTTCCCATCTTCTGTTTGTGGAAGTTCCACTGAACTGTCCCATTTCTAAGAAGCACTTGGTAGAGCTCTCCTCCATGAATTTTAAAAGGCATACAGGAATAGGAAAGGTATTTGGGGCTACTGACCTCTAAGTTACCCCTGACTAACCAGGCTTGGTCTTTCTGGCCTTTTCACTTGATAAAAATATTTGGTTTTTAAAATCAGTTTGGTGTAGAATGTTTGAAAGAACAAATACTCTTATTTGAAACTTGCTTTCTTTTATTCATGATACATTAAAAAAAAGCTTTTGGAAAGTGTAATTTGATTAAATACTACTTAACAAATAAATTCTTTTTCCTTTTTGATTTTTTTTCTTCATTAGACACTCATGACAGGTTTTCAATTTGCCAGGTGGGTTATTTGAATAAGCTTCTGCTTGCTGGCTGTAAACACATTACAAGACTTACTGTTTATGTAGCACATTTATTGGAAACTGTTCCCTCTGTGTGTGCTGTCTGCTATTTTTACTGCATTGCACACACACGAATACTAAATATTGAGATCTATGATGTAGGAAGTGGAGGCAGATTTTGCTAGCCAGAGGCTCTCAGAAACTATAGAACCCTAACTACCTATCCCAATCCTTGGGTTATTAGTATAGCCTCAGATGGTACCTAAACTTAAGCTTGCAGTATCAGCTCCTTGTGTTGGCTGGGAGAGAAGAAGAAGAAGAAGAAGAAGAAGAAGAAGAAGAAGAAGAAGAAGAAGAAGAAGAAGAAGAAGAAGAAGAAGAAGAAGAAGAAGAAGAAGAAGAAGAAGAAGACATTAGATTTATATTCTGCCCTCCACTCAGAGTCTCAGAGCGACTCACAATCTCCTTTATCTTCCTCCCCCACAACAAACACCCTGTGAGGTATGTGGGGCTGAGAGGCTCTCTCAGAAGCTGCCCTTTCAAGGACAACCTCTGCCAGAGCTATGGCTGACCCAAGGCCATTCCAGCAGCTGCAAGTGCAGGAGTGGGGAATCAAACCCGGTTCTCCCAGAAAAGATTCCGCGCACTTAACCACTGCACCAAACTGGCTCTACAAAGAGCTAGCCAGCCTTTTATAGAAACAAAGAGCTAGCCAGCCTTTTATAGACCCTCAGCCCCAGGCAGAGACAAAACATAGGGGGAAGCAGGGGACTGTGGCAGCAAGGCCCCAGCACCACCTATTTGGTAGTCTTTTGCCCTTCCCAGGCGTTATATGTCTGGAGCACCTACCTCATGTGTGGGAGAATACCCTATGCATGGATTCCTTAGCATGTGTGTATGCTAATTTATGTAAATTTATTCCAGCCACAATACACACTACCTCAAACCCAGATTTCAAAGGTTACAGGTTTGCATACACTGAAGTTGTAAAATAGATGCATACTTTTTCCACATAAAATAACAGTTATATATATCAAAAGGATCTTGCATTGTGTACTTTCTTCTGGTATGTGATATAGCAGTGCCAAAATCATAGCATCTGGAAAGGGCATCTGTTCATGGATTCTGTCTATAGTAGAACTGTATATATAATTTGTTCAGGAGTACAATCTGCACACAAAAAGGTGTTCAATACATGGAGGTCAGCTGCTCTCCTGCTCCTTTCCATGCCTTGATTCTCCTTGGGATCTGAAAAACTGAAGAGAGTTTTTGTAGAAGACATCACAACATGTAGTTACCATATTTTTACAGTTTCTGTACAAATCTTCCAGTTTAAGTGCAGACAGTAGGTAGTAGCCTCCTTTTACTAGAATAAGTCCTTTAAAACATCCTAAGAGAAGATGTCAACACTCAGTCAAATTATCCTAATAACGGTAAAAGAGGACAACAAGTCTGGTGTCAAGAGACTTGTCTGGTGTCAAGGGGCTGTAATGTTCAGAGCATCGGAGAACACAGGCTGAGTCTAACAAGATACCCAGAGGCATCTGTTAGCTCAGCCACTAATGCTGCATAAGCAGTCCCACAAAGAGGCAAATAATGTCCTCTGGGGCTATTTCTGTTCAGGAAAATGGTGAAGGTGGAGGCTGAAGCCCCCTTCTCCCCTGGTTCTGAAGTCCTGGGCCTCAGCACACTTACAAACTTTGTTTAAAGACAGTAACATATGACTGTAATCCCATATAAATTGGGGCAGGGACTCCCCCAGCCCAAACTCTGTCCAAAAGCCATATCTAGTCTAGCTCTAATTAGGCCTTCATCAGTAACTTGTGGGAAAGTCTACAGAAAGGTAAACTAGAAAGCCTCTTCAATATCTGGGCTTGTGTAGTGTCCTCAGGGAGACTGGGCTATAAATCTTTCAGGTGAGTGGGAGTGACTGGGAGAAATCTATTGTCATGGCAGCAGGTTTCGGTTCTGTAGATCTAGTCAGTTCCCCTGTTGGAGTCATATCTTCAGGGCAATGCCTTTAGGTGCTGATATCCTCATATCCTCTCTGGACTAGTTACTATTTCCAGTCTAGTTGGTTGTGGCACAGAGGCAAGGCACCTATGCTGTGGTGCTTACTGGAAACTCAATGGGCATCAGTTGTAATTCCAGGAGAACCCCAGGCCCCACCTCAGCTCAACAAGGTGGGGGGAATCACAGCTCTTGTGAACCTGAATTGAGCAGATTGAGGGGGTCTGGGAAGCCCAGATACCCGAGGGGACCCTTGGAGGGGGAGCCCTCACAGCATGGGAAACGACATTCCCAGGGATTTCGTCAGTGGGCAAAGTCTGGTTCTTTGTCTATCCTGAAGCCTCACTGTGACAATTGCCATTTTGTATGGCACTAGCTGTGTCTACCGGTAACAAAATACTTTCTTCTAATCGTCTTTCTACTTCAACAAACGAACAATACCTTGCAAGTAAGTTCACTTTGGAATGTAACCTATCAGCTAAAGTCCTATTATAAAACCAAATTTGACTGTTCAAAAGGAGGGGGAGGAGGCTAAAAGACACCCCCCCACACACAAGAGAGGCTTCTAAAATTAAAAGAACAAGCTTATAACAGTTGTCTTTATTTCAAGTAAAAGGAATTGGACTGAGTATATAGTTGTGGATAGATCTGTTTTAAAATTAAATAAGTGACAATTGGACTACCAACATACTATACAAAGCTTGATCAAAGGTGGAATGTGACTTTATATGAGAAAAGCTGGATTTCTGGATTTTCAACCTGGCACTCTGAACTTATTCTCCCATTTCTACTATCATACTGATTATAACAGCAGGGAAGAGATGAATAATTCAAAAGATCTTATGGCTACTATACTCTCCATAAGGCAGGGACTTGGTATTTTAGCAGAATTGGTAAAGGAACAGATGGGAAAATTCCTGGAGAATTGTAAAGAAATGGAAAATATGGAAAATATACAAGAACAGAGGTATCAAGGAGCTCAAAATCTGCCTGAGAAGCAGGCAAAAGTGAAACAACAACTGCCTGAGATTGCCTTGCCTGATTTTAAAATGAATGCAGTTTATGCACTTATGCAGGAGAAACGAAATCTACAGTTCACTGAGACAAAGAAAGGGGGGAATATTGATTCAGCTCCAAAGCTCTTTGTAAAAGTGCTCAGCAGTGAAAGGGAAAAATCAGTCGACTCAATTAAAATCTACAGCCTCAGAGCAAGTCCAACAACAAGGATTATGACTTGGAAGGCTTTTAGGAAGAAGAGAATATAAACTCTTACAATATAGTGGCTTGACATGAACATAATATTATGGATCTGACATAACATCTTGGAATGGATATTCTGATTTTCAAACTAGGGGATCTTCATTTTTATTCAAACTATAAGAAGAGATTATAAGACTATTCTCTAACAGGCACAATATTATGGGACTTAATTTTGAATTACCCCCCTTTTTTTGAGGGATTCTTCAAACCTAAAGTAGGATTATTTGGTTTTTTTATTTTTCAAATTGAATGGGCAGCTTGTTTTAGTTTGGTGTGATTTTCTGCAAAGCTCAAAATCATAATGAAGTTTAACAATCTGTTGCTTAAAAAGAGGGATTTTAATGACTCTAACAACTTGTAAAACTTAAATCCACTAAGAGCTTTTTCTTTGCTTTTCAGGGAAGTAAATTAGTACAATTTGATGGGACTGAGATGAATCTTCCCTATAGATCAAGGTTCCCCTTTCTGTTTAGTGTGAAGTTGTGGGAGCAATTGGGAATGGCTAGCGCCTTCTGAGATGAGGGCTGCTGTGAAATCAGCATTCCATAGGTGTGGGTTTTTTTTTTCTTCTCCTCCCTTGCCTACTTTTTGTCTTTTCTTTTTGAAAACCCATCCTTTTTGTTTATTAAAGAGAGCTAACTGTTCAAGTAGATGCCTAAAGTTATCAACATTTGCTAATAAGACATGAGTATCATAACTGTACCCATCTAACTCAAAAGCCTTTCATGGTTAATTAGAAGCTTGTTTTATTTTCGCTTAGCCTTGAGATTCCTTTGTAAATTAGATAGAGATGCAGCTGCTGTTGCTACGTATTGAAACATCTTGGTTAATAAACTAGTACTGAAGACCAGAATTTGAACCTTTTTTTCTCTTCTTCCTTCTTCCTTCTGTTGCTTTATGTAGATTAAAGATACATAGATTTGGTTTTGTATGATCACAGATATGATAAATAAGAATCTGGAATCTGCCACTAAATAGTTGGTAAAACAGGAGGATTTTATAGTAATATCAAAAGAACATAAAATATTTGTAGACTTTAAAGGTAATATCTATGTATAAATTTTGAGTACTTGCAGGTATAATGAATTATATTTTTTCTTTTGTTTTACTTGATGTAGTAATAACTGTAATCTATTCTTTTATTTTCTATATCCTATCCCTGATCCTTCCCCCAACATCCTAATTTTTCCTGTTACATTTAATAAAACTTGTTATCATAGAACAGTGTCCAAGTTACAGCCTCTCAAAGAAGCTACCCCTAGGAAAGTGCTTTCTGGGAAAATGGCCACCTGTCATTTACCAAGAAAGCACTTTCCAGGAGGCACCATTTTTTTTGGGGGGGGGGGCATAACTTGGATCCCATAAATCTGATCTTCACTAAACTTGGAGGGCATGTAGAGGAGTATCCAAGGAATCCATTTTGACAGGTGCAGGTTTAGGAGGTTCAAGAGTGTATAGAATGGATTCTGTCCAAGCTAAAGACATCCAAGTCACAGGGGACTTCCCCAAGATGCTCCTCTACATTCCTCCAAGTTCTACCCCCCTCCCCATTGCTTTGAAGTTATGTAAACATTTAGATTGAGTACAGACAATCTGTCTGGAAATGTATCCATTCATGAACCAGCACAAACCTCCACAAACAGCTTAAAAGTTTATGGAAAGTTCATGCTGGTTGACCTGCCACAAACTTCACTTTGTGAACCATGAACTTGCCAATATCCATTATGGACTGAGTTGGTTCATGCCCATCCCTAGCTAGCACACTTTCTGTAAGCCCTGCTCTCATCTTGAGTTTTCAGGTGAGTAACAAAAAATCTCAAATCTTTTAAGAAGAATAATAGAACAACAGAAGTTTAAGTGAGACCTCTTGGAGATGGTGGTAAAAGAATATAACATAAGCAGCATTAGGAAAAACAGTTAAAGGTCAAGTTTTACACTGGGTCAGGAGGAGAATGAACCATCTGTCAAATGTTTTAATATATATATTTTATTGGAAAGCCAAAGCGTTTGGTATATGTGTTACGTGTAGGAGGTGAAACAAAATGTCCTTTTGGAGACACAATAATTGCACATGTTGCTGAGTACAGTGAAGACACTTTCCTTCCAGCCATGGGCTCTGCTGTGCGTGTTACCACTGATGTTCTGGGGATTAGTCAGGCAGCTGTGTTCCTATCCACAGAAGACTTTAAAAATATATTAAAAGGCCTGTGAAAAATGCTGCTTTTAAGATCAGCTTCTTTAATGTCACAATTGAAAAATAAACTATTTTTGTTCATTCATTAAAAACAAAAAACCATATGAATCCTAATCAATGCAGTCTCAGACAGTAGAATTTTCAGAAGTGGATGCTGAAGGGGAGGGGTAGTAGCTTAGTGCTAGAGCACCAGTCCAATTCTAAGCAGAATTACACCCTACTAAACTTATTGACTACAATGTTCTTAGAAGGGTGCAACTCTGTTTAGGATTGCATTGTCCTTTCTTTAAATATAGAAGGTCTGAGGTTCACCTTCTGTTAAAGGGTCACAGGTAGTATGTTGGAGGAGACTCTTTGCATGACTGAGACCTCAAGGAGCCATTGCCAGTCAGAGGAGAAAATATTTAGGAATATAGACCAATGTATAGACCAAAGCAGCTTCATATAGATAGAGGAAAGAAGAAGGTGCCATGCTCATATTCTTCTTCTCTGAAATAGTTCCTTATTTTTTATGACTGAGCCCAACTTTGTGCCAAGACCTTGATCCAAAGAATGTCCTGCTCTAAAAATATAGACCCAATGGTACATGAAAGGGACTGGGGTCTCATTACCTCAGCTTGGTTTTCCTCCACAACCTTGGCTCAGTAATATTGATCAGCTTGGTTGTAACCAGGTGCTAGGAGTTAGATTCAAAGAAACGGTGGAGAAAGCAGGAGAATCATACAGCTGGCAAATTCAAACATCATCCTTGTTGTACAGTGGTGATTTAGTTGTCTTGTAACCAACTGTAACAGAAAAACTGCCTGCCACATCATGCCCCCTCCTCCACTTATTTAATGAATGAAGTTAACTGATTACAAGTCTGTGATGGGCATACCTTGACGGTATAGCTTGCCCAACCAACAGGCTGCTGCAGTGCTTCTACAAAACAGTGGATCTAAGCTCCATTCCCAGCTCCCAGACATGAGCATTGCAACTTAGTGAAACCCAAGGATATGCATCTTTTAAAAATGCCAGGTTTTGTCTGGATTCTGGGAAATGCCTAAATACCATTATTCAGGAATATTCAGAGTATTCAAGTAACTCAATACCATTTCAGGTTCAGGGGTTTTTTTGGAGGGGGGAGGATTCTGGAACTATTCAGGGCTTCATTATTCCCTGTGGGGGACTTTATCAGTTTGGGAAGCTGAAGTAGCTGTTTCTACCAAATGATGCCAAACTTTCAAGAGTTCTAGTGCTGCCTGTCCCCTGAATGTCCTCCAAGCTTCAAGCAAATTGGACCAAAGGGTTCAATTTGATGAGAACTTGAAAGGGTGTCTCCAGCCATCCTACCTACCTCCATAGCTTTCTATGGAGAAGCTAGTAACCAAAAACAACAGGCCTACCAGAACCAACATCAAACCAGAGAATTCCAGCAAAACCACCGTAAGAAGGGACAAACCAATACAACCAATGTCAAGCCAGAGAATTCCACAAGAACCAACTTGTGAGACACTGATGCAAGCCCAAGGCAACTGATGTCAAACCAGAGAATCCCAGTAGAATCAAGTGCCAATGTGGCAAGCACAACAGAAACAACATACTGTCCTCACTGGCAGTCCTGCTCCCTCCTGCCATTGTAAAGAAGAAACACACTATTGAATACATCATGTATGAGCTGCATTTTAAATGCTTCTGTGGGATCTGCTTGTGCTTCTCTTAAATTGAGATATTTCTCTGTTTCCCTAACACCCCCCTTTGTTCCAGTGATATTTGTGGAGGGAACAACATTCTGAGCACCATACCTATTTATCTTCTGCACAGAAGTGATTCTCCTGACATCTCATACCATTGCCTGAAGAGGAACTGGCTTGGGAGCCTTAAAATGTCAGTCATGAATGTTTCTGGATATCCCTAAATATTTCCATTATTGATCAGAAAGGGTTGTGCTCATTTTGGGAGACTGCTTTAGAAGGGTTTCCCATCTCTATTTTCATCTTTTCTGTGCTGATGCCTCCCCAGTTTCAAACTAAGTAAAAAAAAGCATCCAAGGAGAGTACAGCAAACCCCACCGTGGCACTCCATCCTGGGATCCTGAGCCTTTGTGCAGGACAGGGATCTCTATATTATTCTGAACTGACTGCAGACCTCTCACCTGACAGCCTGTTGCTTACCTGTATCCATCTCCCACGTCTTGCTAGTAGTGAAGCCCCCATCAGCGACATCCAGGGATACTATCCAATCTTTCTGCAGTCATATATTTCTCATGCTGATTGCATCAGCCTAAACTCTTTGTGCACCAGCATGGCACCTATCCAATGAGGCATGATGGCAACTTGGAAAGAAGCTGACCTGGTTTGATCAGGCCACCCATTGCTGACCATTCTGGACTCCCTTTAGAGATGTCAATGTGGTGTCTGTGTATAGAATCTCTATAGCTCTGCAGGTCTCTTTTGTTGTTACTTTCACTGAAGCTCCTTGGCATACAAATAGGCTCATCAATTCTGAAAAGTCTATCCAGGTATGAGGGACATGCGCTCAAGCTCTGTGCTTGTGAGAGGGTTTTTTTGGGTTTTTTTTTGGGGGGGGGGTTGTAGCGTAATGCTTCTGCAGTCATGTACTGCTGCTTTTATACCATCTGTCGCACTTACGGAAAATTGGCCTCTCCTCCTACCTGGCAAAGCTGTAGAGAGGCTGGCTGGCTGAACTAATGGCTTGCCATGCTTTGAACCAAGTCTGATCTTTCATGAAAACCATCAATTTGTGTGCAACAGCGTGCTCATAGAAATGCCTCTCATCAGCTGCAAGACAACTCAACATCTATTATCTCCAGATGACTGTACTTCCACCAGTAGAATATTCATGGAAAATGAAAGCACTTGTAGAGATTTGGAAGACTTTTGGCCTCTTTTTCACTCTGGAGACACTGAAAATCTGCTGCCGCTCATTTACTTTGATGTACTTCTAGTTGGACTCAATAGGAGGCAGCTTCACATGCTCATATATGTGTCCACATCATGCCTGGCCTCACATGCAGCAGGGATGGAGTAGGAAATTTCCATGGCCCAGGAAGAAGGTAAGTGAGCTGCAAGCCGGCACTGCAGAGACCATTCAGCTCAGACTCAGCCAAGAGTGACAGTGACAGGCAGGGCTTATCTGTTGCCTCTGGTGGCAGCACGGCAGAATGCAGCTGGTAAGTTGACCCCAATCATTGTTGCTTCTGAAGAGCCTGAGCCCAGCAGCTCACAGGGCACTGGTGGCTCTGCTTGTTCCTGGAACCAGCAGCCCTCCAGGGCAGTGGCCAACTGGAAACTTTCCTGGCAGTCCAGTCCATCTTGCCAAGCCCTGGCCCTAAAACCTGGTCCTGCCCAAATGAACTGAGTATGCCAGACCTTTCAGGCACACCATCAAAAATGGCTTGGGCTGCTTTCACCTGTGTTGTATATTTCACTTTCAGTGCATTTTCAGTGCACTTTAGCAGTCAGTTGCAAAGAAAAATCCAGTTGCAAATAATTGCAACAGTGCATTGAAAAAGCATTATCCAACATGGGTGAAATCAGCCTTAGAGCCCTCTGTACTGCAAAAGGCAGATATGGCACAGCAGACTAGTCAAAGTGGGGAAGTAGAGGACTTGAGAACAGCTGTTTTAACAGAGGTGCAGAAACCCTGTTGCCTTTCTGGATTGCAGAAGTTCTGTTTTACTGCTTCTCACAGTCTTTTCCTTTTTTTTCCCTATTTACCAGTCCTTGGTAAATATCAGGGTTACCAACCTCCAGGTGGCAATTGATGATCCCACAGCATTGTGACTAATCTTTGGACTACAGAGATCAGTTCCTGTGAAGAGAATAGCAAATACAACTGGAATTGGTGTGAAGATAAGCGATATAAGATAACTTTACTCTATTTACTTTACTTTATTTGATTTAAATAAACATTGGAAGCAATAAAACTTTCACGCCAAGCATGTAAATATGCATTTTTAGTGAAGTAAAACAAAAACAGAACTAAGGAACACTGAACTTGATTGAAATTTTCCCCACAAAGTCTCTCAACAGTCGCAAAGAATGATAGCCTCTTCAAATAGGACTTAATGAAGACGTGGGTGAAGTCTTTAATTTCTTAGTGTTCCACTCGTGATGGTGCGGAGAGAATAAGGAACAGCTTTTAAAAGGAGTCCTCATGGTTTCAATAGTTAGTTCTTCCTCAGCCTCTTTCTCCCAACATTACACGGAGCCACAGCTCTACTCTTTACAACATGGATCCACACATGCTCTAATTTGCTGCTACTGGCTCTTACCTGTAAAGAGAATGGCTGCTCTGGGAGGTGGAATCTATGGCATTATATCTCACTGAGGTCTCTCTCCTCCCCAAACCCCACCATCCCCAGGCTCTACCTTGACATCTTCAGAACTTTCCCAGACCAAAGCTGGCAATGCTAGTAAGTATGCTAGTCTTCAGCTGGTACTTCTGAACCCCAGACTTGTCCCTGAAGCCTGGATTCCTCAGTGGTGCCCTGAGGCAGGGCTTCAGAGGGCAGCATTGATCTTGGCTTGGTTTGTCAGACATTTTGTCCATTCTCTTGTTGGAGAAAACTCCCAAAGGCCTAGCTGCAGGACTGGCTTACCTTCCAGGCTTTATTGATGGCTGCACTCCTGTTGTGCCTCCATTGGCACCAGGGCAGCTACCACTCTGCTGGCATCATCGTTGTGTCACTTCCAACCCAGCCTTATCTTCCTCTGGCCAGGCTAAGGGATGCTTGGAGCTGACATGCAGCCCTTCCTACCTCACAATGAATACAATATATTGGGGTTTCTTTCACTCTTCTCCTGGCCATGAAAGACATTATTACTTCTGGCTTCCTTTCCATAATGACTTTCAAGGCCAAGATTGCCATTGAGAGTTTGTTTGTATGTGACAAACTGCAGGATATCACAGCTGGAGTGATATGAAAATAGCTTTCTGCACCACACATGTGCTAGCCTGTCACTTGATTAATTATAAAACCTGTGAAGCAACAAGAAGTGAAACAGCGCAAACCATGGTGAGAATTCACCAAAACAACTTTTTAAAAATATCTCTTCAAAGCGAAAAGGTATGTGAGACTCTCATCAAACCCCTCCCCCTTTATTTCTCTGGGCCTGAAACTTAAAGTTGGCTTTTAAAAAGATTATCCTGCCTTTAGTAGGCTTTGTTTCCTGAACACAGTGTGATGGAGGGAGCTTTAATGAAAGGAAGGACTCAGAGTAGGGCAAGCTCAGGCATCTAATATGCTCAATGAGACTGGAACATCAGTTGGGTCTCCATCCAGCCAAACTCATGGGATGTGCTGATATTACAGTGGAGATCCAAAGCAGCTTATGATCTTCTCCATTCCTCCATTTCCTCCTCACAACAACCTTGTAATCTCTGTTAGGGTGAAAGTTTGGGCACCTGCCAACAAGACTCACCTCAGACCAGTGTTCCCACAAAGTTGAGTTAGTGTGAGCTAATTCACAGTCTTTAGCCTCCGGTTCACACATATTTGTTTTAGCTCAGGAAATGTGGCCCCAGAGCAAACTAATTTATGCAGTAGCTCACAACTTGAATGCCAGTCGCTCATGAAGCAAAAATTTTTGCTCACAAGACTTCACAGCTTAGAGGGAGTTTTGCCTCAGACTTGCAGGGGCGACTTACTTTGGTCGAGACAAACCATACACAAAATGGCTGTTTTGGAGGGTGGAGTCTATGGCATTAGAGCCTTCTGAGGTCTTTTCCCTCCCCAAACCCTGCTGTCCCCATGCTCCACCCATCAAGTCACAAGGTATTTTCCAAACCAGAGTTAGCAACCCTAGGGACTACAGGCTCTGGGTTCAGTAATAAGAGTTCAGTAACAAGAGTATGATTTAGCATGTTCTAGGACTGAGGTCAGGAGAGAAGGCGGCATGATGTAGCCTGATCTCATCAGATCTTGGATGCTAAGCAGGATCAGTACTTGGAAGGGAGACCAACCAAGGAAGACTCTTCAGAGGAAGACAATAGCAAACCATCTCTGCTTCTCACTTGCCTTGAAATCCCCTTGCTGGGGTCACCATAAGTTACCTGCAACTTGACAGCACTTTACACACACACGACTGAGGTTTCCCTACTCGGGGTCCTTCCTTCCACTAAAACGCCTTCCATCATGCTGGTTTCAGGAAATAAAGATGGGGCCAGTCACACCATTAACTCCTGCCTGGGGAAAGGGAGCAATCCAGGAGGCAGCCACAGCTGAGACAAGGACACTTCTGGTGGGGTGAAGGTGTAGAGGGGAAGAGCAAGCCAGGAGAAGGGTGGCCTGTTTTAGGAAGATCTGCAGCAGGCAACGGAGGATGAAGTATCCCTGCTCAGGCAGCATGGGAGAGCAGAGGAAATGGCGAGAAGGAGGAACAAAACATAGCAGCCCTTTCCTCTCCAATCTGAGGCCTTGCAGATCCTCCACTGCAGGGAAGGTCATGGCAGACCAAGGACAACTTGGCTTTGAGCAGGGGGATAATCACAACATGACTGGCACCATTCACCCAGCAGACTTTCTTAGTACAGTGAAAAGTCAAACCTGAGCTTCCTAGATCCTAGCCTGACACTCTAACCATTATACCAAACTGGCCTGGGGTTGTGAACCCCAAGTGAGACCTGGAGATCTCCAGGAATTACAACTGATCTCCAGATAACACAAATCTGTCCTCCGTCCCAAAGAATATGGCTGCTTTGGAGGGTGGCTTCTATGGCATTATATCTGGCTGAGGCCTCTCCTCTCCCCAAGCCCCAGACTCTACCCCCCTGGAGCTGGTGACCCTACACTGGTGCCATGTAATGTACTTTATGCTTCTTAAAAGAAGGAGGTGGGATATCATTAGCCATCATAGCAGATGAGTCTAAACACAGTGGTATGTACCTCCCCTCACCTTGCTCACCAGGTCTGAAGCTCACCACCTCTCTTCAGGTGAAGGTGCCTTCCTTCAAGTTTAGTGACTCTTACTGCAGCAGAAGAAACTGAAGGAAAGCTCCTAAAGCTTGAACTCAGGCTTCACTAAACTGGGTGGCCAGATATGTGCTGTAATTTAAATTTTGTTTATGGTCTTTACATTCTCACTATGTCCTGTTGCAATGAGTAAGATGTCAGGTTAGCATTCATGTTCAAACCAGCACTCCTGATCTTACAGTCCTTATTAGAGATGGGCACAAATTGGCTCATGAGCCAAAATTCAGACTGAACTTGGGCTGGTTTGGAGCCTGGGAGCTAATGGCTGGGAAGAGTGATTTCCCTGAACGTTTGCTGAAGTTTTGGCTGGTTCAGTTTAGCTGTTTGATGCCAGCCAATTAGACTAACAGATGAGCACATCTGCCACTCAGCTGTTCAGTTCAAATGACTGCAAACTATTTAACCCCTCGGTTTTCCTCCCCCCGCCCAAAGAAGGGAGAAGCAAAATCAAAGGGTTAAATGGTTTGAAGTCATTTAAACCCAACGGCTAAATAGTGGGCCCTTTCACCTTTTAGGTTTAAGTGGCTGCTAGCCATTTAGCCATTTGGTTTTCTTCCCCCCCTTTCAAAGGGGGGAGCAAAACCAAATGGTGATGGAGGGGAAGAAAACCAAATGATTAAATGGCTGCTATTTTTTTTTTTTTTTTGCTCCCTACTGCTTCAGAGGGGGGAAGCAAAAACTGAAGGGTTAAATTAAGCTATCCCACCCCCTTTCTCCTGGCCCCAGTGAGCTATGGCCAGGAGAAAAGCGGAAGGGAAGTCCCTTCCAGAGTGGCCCCCACCCTCTTTCTCCCACAGCAAGCTGTGGCTGGGAGAAAGGGGGAAGTGAACTTGCTGGACTGGCTCAGTTTGGGTGAAGCCTGTTTGCTTTGGGTCAGTTCAGGGTTTGGTTTGTGGGCCACCTCAAATCCTGAACAGAACCATTCTTTTTAGGTTCTTGCCCATCCCTGCTCCCTATTCTCCAGATTATAATTTTTAAATTCTGTTGTTGGATTTGAGAAGCAGTTTCTGAGATTAAACTGAATTCAGATCTGGGTCACTTCATTCATTAGGTAATGGGGATCTGAAGGTCATATTTCATTAATAGAAATCAATTCCTTCTGCAGAATGGAGACAATTTTTGCTGATTCCCCCTCCCACTATACAATCCTCACTTCCCTACAAACTGTTCCTAAGGGTATCCCCCAGAAACAATATATTGGGGGAGTCAGTGGGCTTCAGTGACAGCTGGAAAGCAGATTAGTACTGTTATATCCATAGATTGTGGTATGTTTGATCCAACCCATTACTTTTAGATGTACATCTAGATTTATTCAGTGTGAACCTAAAAATGAAGCAAGAATGAGACAATATATACCTGCCAACACATTTATCATATTGGCAATCTCTTTGGAGAGTATTAATTGGCTGCAGGCCCACTGAGTTAGAAGAGAAGAAGAAGATATTGGATTTATATCCCACCCTCCACTCTGAATCTCAGAGTCTCAGAGCGGCTCACAATCTCCTTTACCTTCCTCCCCCACAACAGACACCCTGTGAGGCGGGTGGGGCTGAGAGGACTCTCGCAGCAGTTGCCCTTTCAAGGACAACCTCTGCCAGAGCTATGGCTGACCCAAGGCCATGCTAGCAGGTGCAAGTGGAGGAGTGGGGAATCAAACCCGGTTCTCCCAGATAAGAGTCCGCACACTTAACCACTACACCAAACTGGCTCTCGTTAGTTAGAATTGATGCTGAACTCAGGTGTAAATCTACTGCTGTTGAATATCAAAACTTCTATAGAAAAAGATGCTGGAAATGAAGTCTGTCTGGAAGGTATAGCCTCTGATTTGGAAGGCTTCCTCCCACCCCAGTCCTCAGTGTGCACATTCCACACATTATTATTGGTAGGTTATGGCCATGTATGCAATATGACATCCACAGATTCTGCATGTCCAGCTGGATTCTGCAGAAGAAGCCAATACATCAGGAGAAGCCCCCCCAAAAAAAATTTTTGTTGAACCTGTAGGGGCTATATGAAATCTGAGATGTGGCAGTGAGTACTATAAAAATGTTTGCCATGGGAAAGGACCAGGGATCATTTTGTAGAAAAATAGGTGGTGGAGCTCATCCAGGGATTGTTATGCAGCTGCACCTACTATTCAATGGACAAGGTGGGAAGGAGGAGGAGGTGGAACTCTCAGAAAGGTTCAGGAGCTCTGCTCCTGTGAGCTCCTGCTGAATCCAAGGCCAGGAAAGGACCACTCACAAAATAGATGTCATATGAGGCAGGGTCCAATCCCAAAGCACTGAGAAATTTCAGAAAATGTTAGGAGATTCCAGGCCAAGCTGGGAACAGCTGCCTCCTATGCAGAGGCAGCTGTTTCCAAATGGCTGTTCCTTGCAGATGCAAAGGTTAATCCTCATAGGCTTTTCTGGAGCACCTCTTCCAGTGAAGAGAAGGAAAGCCAGAACTGGTATCAGCTTTTTGCTTCTGGAAAAGAAGAAGAAGAAGAAGATATTGGATTTATATCCCGCCCTCCACTCCAAAGAGTCTCAGAGCGGCTCACAATCTCCTTTACCTTCCTCCCCCACAACAGACACCCTGTGAGGTGGGTGGGGCTGGAGAGGGCTCCCACAGCAGCTGCCCTTTCAAGGACAACCTCTGCCAGAGCTATGGCTGACCCATCTCAGCAGGTGCAAGTGGAGGAGTGGGGAATCAAACCCGGTTCTCCCAGATAAGAGTCCGCACACTTAACCACTACACCAAACTGGCTCTTCCCAAAGACACTTTGGGAAAGAAACATGCAATATGTTCCAGGAAACATAATGACAAGCACCACAATGCCCTTGAGCACCAAGCTGGGGATCATCACTCTCCATATATAAATTATATGCCATTCTGCTATGTGCACAGAGTAAATTTTCAGCTCATAGAGGTCAGAGAAGGGACAGTGGGCACAGTACTGCCCCCTCTTCCCCATGTATATGAATTCCAAGCATTGGAAAGATGCTTCTGTACTTACTGAATAGCAACCAATGTTTTCATCTGTTCTTCTTTTGTGCACTTTGAGGCTGAATCTTGGCACTGGACAAAACATACCAATGCTGAATTTGTGCAAGTACATCCAGATGATCTCTTCACGCATTGTGAAACAGCACTCAGTGCAGCCTTGCTCTTTGGTGGTCTAATGCTGGCAGCTGCATCTGGCATCCTCTCTGCTCTTATAGTTCTCTTACTCCCCCCTGTTCCCCAGGCAGAATCAAAATAGCTGCAGCGTACCTGCCATAACAAACCATTGAAGACCCCTAGCATCAAAATAACCAGGGCTGCTATCGTTGCATCCCACTTGAAAAGAGAACAAAGTAATTTTCTAGAAGCTTCATTCCTAGCAAAGTGAAATATATTTAGAGATCCATTTTGCCTTTTCAGCTCTTTGCTGAAGGATGCTTTATTGTCAGGTGCTTTTGCAGGTTCTGCCCTGATTCTGTCACGCTGGCTCATACACGTAGCCCTCGGCGGAAGTGTAGAGAGTTAATGCCTCCATCTTGCTGTCTGATTCTGAGATAAATTAGACCATAAAGGTTAAGAAGCAAGAAACAGGCTGGGAGTTTAGTCACAAAACAGTAAATTCCCATTCCCAACTATTAGTGTGACTGCCCACAAGAGTGCTCTACATCATGTCTCTGCAGTCTACAGAGACCTGCAAGGACGTCTCCCACTTGCTTCCTCTCTGTCCACACTGCAAGAGATGGTGATTGCAACTGGGGCCATACAGGAGCTGTTCTCTGAGTCAACAACAACATTCAGTAGCTTCTTCTGAAAGAACCTGTTCTGTCCCATGTTTCACATAAGCCAAGAATACAGGATGTTCTGCATACATAGAACCATGGCATGTTCAGCTGTTTGTCACAGTGAGAAATATCAGGAACCACCAAACCCCTTAGGCTACCATCATGTTCTGAAAAAAATAGCTGAAAAACTGGCCTCAGTTCAGATGCTGCATGAAACTTTAGTTTAATGAAACTAACTATGGAACAAAGGCTGAGTCCAGTGGCACCTAAGACCAACAAAATTTGATTCTGGGTATAATAATTAAACTTTGTTGGAAATATCAGATGAACCTCCATCATGTACATGAAAACTTACACCCAGAATTAAATTTTGCTGGGGTAACTGATGAAGTGGGCATGTACAAGAAAGCTTATACCCAGAATTAAACTTATACCCAGAATTAAACAGTGACTTTCCTAAGGTTATACCAGAAGCCCATGGAAGAGATAGATCTTGAATCAGTGGTTCCCCAACTGTATAGGGGTAAGATCTACAGCATTATTCCAGAACCCAGTAAACCCTAGATCAAGATAGATCACTGTGTTAGTCTTTCTGTAGCAGCAGAAAAGAGCAAGAGTCCAGGTGTGCTTTAAAGACTAACACAATTTGTGGGCAAGGGAGGAGCTCTTGTGAGTCACTGCTCGCTTCTTCAGATAGCAATAAATCCTAGAATTTGCAAACCTCCTCTCTTTGACATTTGAGGGAGTATGAGAATATTATTATTATTATTATTATTTCTATTATAGCATTTTAATGCTATGTTTATGCAATATGCCAGTTGCCATAGTTTCTGAGAGTAGCCATATTAATCTGCAGTAGAACAGCTAGATTTGAGTCCAGTAGCACCTTACAGACCAACCACATTTTTCAGGGTAGGAGCTTTCAAGAGTCAAAGCTCCTTTTGTCAGATGTGATGAAGACACACCTTTCACTCTTGAGAGCCCATAAATCTGGTTAGTCTCTAAGGTACTACTGGACTCAAACCTCTTAGATGCCATGTTTACAGAACAGATGCCAAAAAATAGACATCAGTTTTAATGTCAACATTTCTACTAAATTTCCTGAATATGATACAGAAAAGGAAGACTTGCATTTTCATACCGAGTATAGAAGAACTAGAAGGGAGAAAAAAACCCTTAAACTTTGAATCAAATTGTTGTTGTTACATCCTTAGTCACAACTCATCAGTAAGGGTGAACCTCATAGTTGGAAAGAGCCATGTGTGAAACTCTCTCATGATTTCTAGAAAATAATGAGAGGAAAATGATGTTACCTGTGAAATAGTTGTATATCAAGGATATCATCATCACTGGGAAAAAATCCATATCACATATTTCTTATTTGCAGCTGTACTGTTCGAACTGAATGGGTATTTTTTCATAGCCCCATTATAAAACTGCCAACCGAGTTATGCAAATATATGTGACATTTACGGAAACTCAGAAGTATGTTGATACTTTGCACAGCACATTTAGATGGTACATTATAATGGGGCCTAGAGGACAGAGAAAGAAAGCTGGAGGTGGCAGAAGTGTCTCTGGATGTCCTCTCCCCCACCTAGCTTTTGTTTATGAATTATTAATATTTGTTCCTAGACCCCTGTGAAAGGAAAGCACCCTATGAGAGTCAACAATAGCTTTATCCATCCACACACTAAATGAAAATGTAGGAGAACTGGTAAGCATTTTTAGAGGAAACTTTCTGATGGGAGTCAGAAATTATTTTTACAGTCTTGGAAATGGTTTGAAAGAGGGATCACTGCTCCAAGTGCGTACAGCCATTCTGCTTTATGCCCCTGGCAAATAGGCTTTGTAGGGTCTTATATTGTTTCAAAAACCTGCAGAATCTGTTTACCTCAAAGCAGCAATGGAGCACAAGAAATATGGACACACAGCATGGAAAGTGTATGCATGCCTTTCCTTTATTTATTTATATCCTGCTTTTCTCTCCAGTTGAGGCTCAAAGCATTTTAGAACATAATTCTACTGTCTTCCACTCTCACAACAAACAACCCTATGAGGTAGGTGTGACGGGCCTAAGTTTACCAGCAACCTTCCATGGTGAAAGTGGGGATTCTAACTCAAGTCCCCCAGGGTACTGGTCCACTGTTCTGCCCACTACACCATACTGGATCTCAAGTGAGATCCTTCACCAGCTGTTTTCACTTCTCTATTTCACCTGTTTTTTCTAAAAAGCATTTTTGAGTACATAGCAAGGGAACTACAGTTACCTATGTTCCTCTCCAGCCTATGAAACTACAATCTTCCCAAGATATTTAGATTTAAAGCCTTTAAAGGATATTTGGTTTTTATTTGAGTATTCAGGACCACTGATCTGAACGCTTTCAGAAAACCATTTTGTGAGGAAGAGTAGTTTTGTTCTGTGTTTCACAGATGGAATTGTGACAACTTGTCCAAAAGCACCCAGTGACTTCATGTCTAGGTAGCGGTGGTACCTTCTGGGGCCTTCAGATCCAGTGAGGCTGTGATGAGAATTAAGCCCACTGTGGCATTTGCTCTATTCTTCTGCTGATCCTCTCATCCAGCCTTCCCACTCCCATATGCACGGCAATAAAATTAGAGAGGGGGTGGGGCAGAGAAAGAGGTTTTGATTATTATAAGTGATAGGCATTACCTCTAGGTGAAGCTCTGACAACACCACTCAATGGAGACCAGAACTAAGACCAATCCTAAGTAAGTCTATTCAGAATTCAGCAACAAATGTGATTTTCTCTCAGGAAAACTCTACTGCAAATCTGTTTCAGGTAGGTAGCCATGCTGGTCTGCAGTAGAAGAGCAATATTTGAGTTCAGTACCACTTAAAAGACCAACAAGATTTCTGTGGTATAAGCTTTGGGGAGCCAAAGCTCCCTTGGCCAGATACAAGATAGCTTTGATCATCAAAAGCTCATATTCTGGAAATTTTGTACATCTTTAATGTGGTAATAGAATAGAATCAATTCTCACTGATAATCTGGTAATCATTTTTGTTTAGTGCTTGACAGAAATATGAAGGGCTGGCCTTTCCCATACAGTTTCACTCTCTGGTTAAGAGCCTCATCATAAGCTTTCTTCTGTGCTCCCTGCTCATGGAAGGGAAATGGGTTGCAATCAGGCACAGGGTGTTGTTTTTTTAGTGGCCTCCTGTCTTTAGAGCATTCTCCCCCTGGTAACAGGGCAGGAACCTACGGTTTTGGCTTTGTGGTAGTGGGTTAAGATGCCTTTATTTGCCCTGGCTTTTATCTGAGTTGCTATTTCTTTAGTTCCTTTGTACTGGTTAACATTTTATTACCTACCTGATGGCAGCTATACCTTTTGGGACTGCTTTGACTGTCTGTTTTGTTGTTTTATAGTTGCACACTGACCTTTTTAATGTATTATTGATCCTTTGCTGATGATTTACTGTTTTACTATTTACTAGTTTTATTGTTGTAACAGCCCCAATAGCCCAGTCTAGCCCGATCTCATCACAGCTTGTAAGCAAAGAGGGGTCAGTTCCTGAATGGGAGAATTCAAGAAAGCTTCAAGAAATGCAGAGGGAGGCAAAGGCAAACCATCTCGGCTCATCTCTGGCCTTGAAAACCCCATGAGGGATGAAAACCCCATGAGGGATGAAAATCCCATGAGGGGTCGCCATAAGTCAGTTGTGATTCAGTGACACCCTTTTGCTTACTTTTATTGTTGCTGGCCTTTATTTGGTTTGGTTTGTTATTTGTTTGTTTAGGAAATGTATATACCAGCTCTCTAGAGACCTGCTCAAGGCTGCTCATGAAGAAAAAAACTAAATAATAACATCACTGAAACAGAACAAACTTTGAGGCCAGTGGCACCTTTAAGACCCACCAAGTTTAATTCTTGGTATAAGCTTTCAAAAGAAGAGTGCATGCACACAAAAGCTTATACCCAGATTTAAAGTTTGTGGGTCTTATAGTCCCGGGTTTCAAACTTCATTCTCTTGCTTCAAACCAACATGGCTACCCACTTGACTCTATCATCATTGAAACAGTATTTTAAAAACCATAGAACAAAGCCAAGTAGCCTAAAATGAGAACCATCAAATGGATCTCAAGCTAGGCAGCTTTTAAAAGTGGGACATTTTCTGTTAAAACGCTGTTTAAAGGCAGTCGGGGGGGGGGGGAGGGATTCCTGACATTTAATGGCCAGCTCTGTAAGAGCCAGGCATGTAGGTGCCAGGTAACTGGCTGCTATTCAGTTATTTTAATTGCTACTGGTTCTTTTATTGTTTTGGGTTGATTTAGTTGTGAGCTACTGTTCTGGACAGATGGTATAGAAATGTACTAAATAAATAAAATAGTCCAGATGCTGGCATTGATAAATAACCTTACTCTGCTTATATCTGAGACTGAGTGACTTTTAGACCTAATGAATTTGAGGAAGGGCCATAGCTTGATTTATATTCATGAGGTTTTCTACTTGGTGGTTGATGTTGTTGTTGTTAACCATTCAGTCATGTTTGACTTTTGGCAATTCTATGGACCAGCACTCTCCACATTTTCCACTCTTGTACTGTTTCTTTGAGTTGTTCCATGCTCAGGCTGGTGTCGACTTTTATGGTGTCTAGCCACCATGGTCTTTGGCAGCCTGGTTTCCTTTTGCCGCTAACACATCCAGGCATAATTGCTTTTTAATTGCTTTCTTCTGTATGACATGGCTGAAATAAGTCAGACACAGTTTTGTGATTTTTCCTTCCAATGGCATGTCTGGTTTTATGCACTCCAATACTTGCTTGTTTATCACTTTTGCTGTCCAAGGAATGCGCAGGAGCCTTCTCCAGCACCACAGCTCAGATAGTGGTTGACATCTCCATCTAAAGAATCTCAGGTAGAACCACTGGGAAAGAGTTCTACCTGAAACCCTAGAGCAGGGGTCAGCAATGTGGTGCCCTTGGGCACCCTGGTACCTTTCAACACCTTTCCTGGTGCCCTCCAAGTGTTTTTACAAAGTAGGTAGGGCCATCTAACATAAAATCAAGACAGAATCCTCTTCAAGTTAATACTTTTGAAATAGTTTGGTTTCCTATTTTAAAATACCTAATGACTCAAGGTGAGATCTCTAATATAACAGAAAAATACTATTTGTATTAGCACTTAATTTAGTTTAACATTTTGTATAAGCAACAAGACAAGTTAATTTTTATTTAATGTAGTACGATGGTCATATGGTTAATTTATTAACAATTTGGTATGAGATAATACTTACCTTATATGCATCGTTAATTTGTTTCTTTTTTATTGTTTAACTGATTAAAATAAATATTATTATTGAAAAAAACAAAACCAAAGTAGGTAGGGCCAGATGGGCCTTTTGCCCAGCAACGCTTCTGATTGGCCACAGGAGATCTGATAAGTGGTGCAGATTTTTTTTTAAATTTTAAAATAAATGTTTATTATTGATGAGAAACAGTACATACATATATCAGAATAAGGATTCTGGTACTATATTACTAAATAGGATGGTAGCATGTAAATAATTTTCATTTGAAACTCGAGCAGCCAAGTATTCCATGCAGATTTTTTTTAAAAAAAAATATTGTATTAGCAGCAGGTGACGCTGCAGCACAAGGATCTCTACTGTGTGATTGAAGGTAAACTGTGACACCTCTTTTGTGGCTGGGTCTGCCTCCTGCAGTACCCATCGTATGGCAGTCATTTGGGTGCTGTGCCTGTCATCTTGCATCAGAATTCCAAAGGGGTCCACAGGCTCAAGAAAGTTGGGGCCCCTTGCCCTAGAGGATGTAGTATCAGGCCTTCTAGTCAATACTTGGCTCAGTAGACTCATGCAGCTTTGCACCTTTGCTCAATTCAGGTCCTCCAGAATTTGAGTCAATATAGCACCATTACATAATTTGTCTTATTTTACATCTGGGCTCAACCAGCCAGCAACAGTCTCCACAAAAACTATGACTGAGCAAACAAGACAGGCATTGTGCTTTGTGGGAAGACAAGAAACTCAGCAGGGATGACATCATTTCTTTGTAGCTCAGTTACATCCTGAGATTATTTCTCAGTTCTTGAAGAAGCAGACCGCTTTTGGAGCAGTTCTGAATTTAGTTCTTTGATTATTGCTCAGCACCCCCTACTCAGTCGCATTGTGCAATTACCAATTAAGGACTCATTAAAATTCTCTTCCCACTGAGAATAATACAAGTGGAAATACCCCTCCGTCTTCACCGTCAGTCAGGGTAATGAATCATGACACTGGGACCCTAATTTGCCATCCTTACAGAGTCTACCGAACTCCTCTGTGGATTTGCATTGCAGCTGTTAGAGAGTCAACATCGATTGATAAGAGCAACTTATTTAGAGGCTGTGGGGTACTGACTAAACAAACAGCCATTAATTAAACAGCTTGGGGCGTTTTTGTCAACACATGATTGTTGAGCTATTTTCTAAGTGAAAGTACTCACTCTGGGACCATGTCACAGGATTAAGGGCACAGGGATCATTTTTCCCACTGCAAGAAGACATTGTGTCATGTCAAAATGCATAGCTTTAATGCATTTACACTACTTTTTGTGATCAGCTCTCTGCCTGTTTAAAGTTCATGGCTCATAGCTAAAGGAAACCTGGAAGCTATAGCTCAGCAAAAATGCTAGAGAGTGCTAAGAAAGAATTCTCAGCACTCTTGGTGATTTACATTTCTCAGTTTTATTTGAGAGAAGCCATGATAGCTAATGTGATCTCTGAACCAGTTTAAAACATGTAGCCATGTAGACATAGCCATGAATCTATACTTTCTCTTTGTAACATTCAATCCAACAAAGAGTTCTGGAGAACTCAAAAGTTTGCACACTGTGTTGGTCTGAGCTACTCCTGACAGAATATGTTACGTGGATTGTGTTCTTGGTTTAAAATTTTTCTTTTGGACCACCAGGACTGCAGATTTGGGATTTTGTTTTCAAAACTCTAAGCATAATGTTGGTTCTCAAGGCAGTTTACAAGCAAAATAAAAACAATAAAAAATAATACTATACAAATAATCACAAAATCTTTAAAAATGATAAACTCCTTCCAAGCCCAAGTCTAAAACTACTTCAAACAATTCAGTTCTGCCCACTCAGAATCTCAAGTCCTTCAGGCCTTTTCATATAAGCTGATTCCATGTATCTTCACCAGTATTTGAAGAAGAAGCCAATTCACAGTTATATGGATTATATAAAAATTTCCTGTGCCTGTTGTTTTAAAGGTGAGTGGGAGGGAGGAAGACACTGATACTACATTATTTATTCTCAAGCATTCAGAAGATCCATCAGCAGATAATGAATCATGAGATAAATGTGGCAAGATTGTTATTGCTCCCCCAGAATTGCTCCAGTCTCTCTTTTTTTGGGGGGGGAGGGGAGAGCAAATAAATGATTTCATTGCAGTGTGACCTTCTCATAGTCACTCATTAAGAAGTAATAGATAAGTCTGAAGAGCACACTAAGACTTTAGTTATTGCTGTTTCACAGAAAGGGAGCCCAATAAAGCAGTCAGTCCAGGACACTTCAAGGAGTTAATGATCAGATTGATGGTCATAATTGACCACTGTGCACATAGAGAGGGACAAAATGAATGGAGACTGGTAAATGGAAGAAAATGACAGGCCAGACAAGGAATGGGACTGTAGTTCCCAAAGGTTTGCTTTCAAAGACAGGCAAAAATGATGTGCCTTAACAGTCACATTATAGTGTAGCTGAAGTCTGTCATAAAACGTGATCTGCAAATATCCCATCACCATCTGAATAACAATATGTTGCTACAGATCGAAACACACACACACAATATGAAGGAAGATACTGACCGATATATGTTCCAGCAATTCCAAGACTTTGCCAGGTATTCGTAAGTTAGCATTATTTTTGTTGTTGTCTTATGTTTTGTGACAGATTTCAGCTAAACTATAATGTGACATTTAAGTCACATCCTTTTTGCCTGCTTTTGAAAGCAAACTTTTGGGAACTACAGTCTGATTCCTTGTTTGGCCTGTCATTTTCTTCCATTTGGGTACATCCCCACCCAAAGGCTCAGGATGGATTACAATATAATGCTCAGCCCCCTAATTACACTGATAAAGTCCCATTTTTCCCTATCACAATGCCACTAAACGCCTGTTCAAATTAAAGATCCTTGAATACCCACTGGTGTGGCTCATGTTCTGTTTGCCCTGTGCAAGCAAGAAGCCAATTTTCCATTGAACAGTTCAAGAGCAGCAACTTAGCCCTGTTCAGTGGTTCACACATTTGAAAAGGACCAGACAGTGCAATGGGCGACACTCCACACATGACCATTCTCACACAACCCAACAGCAGTCCACGTTTTTCCCTTCAAAAACCTGTTATTGCCACAGGCTGCTTGAGACGCAACTATTTAAATCAAGAGTGAGAAAACCAATCACTGTGCTGACTTCAATGGATTTTCAGCCAATGATCACAAGTAGACACTGTCATGGTTCGATGCTTGTCTAAGCCCCTGTCTTCAGGGTTATTTCACAAATATACATTTTTACTCAGCCTTATGGCAGTTATAGTTCTCCCCCTTTCCTTCCATCATTCAAGAACTGGACCTGACCAAGGAGTGAATCTCCACCACCACCGCTTAACTAACTCAAAGAGTTGGCTGAAAGGGAGGTAGTCAATCTATGAAAACCCACAGTCAGCTAACAGGCCTCTGGTCCTGTTACCAAAACGATGGACAGTGAAACAGTCTTTACTAACGCTGCCTATGTGAAATGGGAGCTGGGTTGAGATGAGACATTGAAACTATTTCTAAACAGAAAACTTTCAGTTCAGCTGAAACTCCCACTATTTTTAAACATGGGAGAAATGAATATTGTCCAATGCTCAAGTTCATGGCAATGTTACATATTGCTATTTCAGTGTATGCTAAAATTAATAATACATTAGTCAGGCTCAGCATCCTTGTTTGCTGTCATCCACCCTCAGCTTTCTCCCATTTATCTCCTTTGCTATATATTTTCCTGACTGTACCATTTAGTGACATCTGTCCCTTGTACCTTTAATTCATCACTTGGCATTGCTTAGGTTATCATACCCTCATGACTGGCAAAACAATGGTTCTGGCTTAATTTATGCAAATGCACCTGTCCCTAATGATACCCTATTCTTGCCTCCTTTTTTATCTGCATATGCACCTTTTATGTACTGTATAAATCCTAAGGTGCAAGCTCTCTAAGGCCTTGAATGTTTTCACATTAATTGCTTATTCTACCACAGTGGGCCCTCTCTGGGATCTTATACTGCCATGAAAATAAGCATTCTGTTAATTTATTGATCCTTCCTTGTTATTTATCTTGTGTCATGTCCTTGCTTTCCTCCACAGATTTGTTCTTGCCTTTTTCATACCTTCTTTCATACACTATACAGCTCTGCAGTAGTGCAGCTTTTTTGAGATGGCACCAAGAAGGTGTAGAATTGTAGTTGCCCTATTTCTTTGTCTTATATTTGCTATAGAGCTACATTGCTAAAAGTCAGTTTTCCAATCTGGGGAAGGGCCATGGCTCAGTGGTAGAACATCTGCTTGGCATGCAGAAGGTTCCAGGTTAAATCCCTGGCATCTCCAGTTAAAAATATCAGGTAATAGGTTATATGAAAGACCTCAGCCTGAGACCGTGGAGAGCTACTGCTAGTCAGAGTAAACAATACTGAACTCAATGGACAAATGTCCTGATTAAGTACAAGGCAGTTTAATGTGTTCCTTTGTTTACTACTTAATCCCTTTGTTAATAGATCCTTGAATGCAGATTTTTAACCAACATTAATCAATGTCAGTTTGTTTTTGTTGCTGAGAATGTAGAATTAGGGAGATGACTGCAGGAGCATTCTACATTAGGTTGAATCCACTGACTCTCTTCCACTACACTGGATCCATCTCCCTCTGATAAAGAAAAATTGTAATTATGCATTGAGTAGCATTGTGAACAAAGAAATAGGGGGAAATGGTATTTATTAATTACATTTATTTCCCATCTTTCTACTCAGTTTGGGGCCAAAAGGAACCCACCTGCAAATTGGGGGCCTAAAAATGTTTTGGCCTAAACATTACCAAACCAAGATCAAACTATGCTTATTAAGACTCCTTGACAAAGTGTATCAGTCAGATCAAAGTTGATTGATCCACTTTAGAGGAGTAAAGAATAGACTGCATTTTCACTTGTTTGTACCACATATATTCAACAGGAAGTGGGAGGAAGGGCTACCAAGAACTGTTCCCCCTGAAAACTAGGAACTGTGCAGTCCATGCCAATTGGATCCTGCCACCTTCCTACCAGCAGTCTACAGTAGCAATAAACCTATGCCCAGTCAAATTTCCTGATACTGTGCTTTTGCCTATGGTGCATGTGAGGTATCCCAAATTTTGCATGTGTTCAATAGCCCAGGCAGAGGAAAGTGTCAAGTTGGGGCAAAAAATGCCAAATGCATTCTTTCCCCCAGTATGCCAAATGTATTCTTTTTCTCTCAGTCTGCTTCCCAAACTCCTCATCATGTATTTATATACCTTAATGCTTAACCCTGAACAGCAACCATACCCCTGGCCATGCTAAGCTGGAGCTCGGCTTTGACAGGCTAGCTGTATATTGGCTTGCAGTCAGTAGTACTAAGCTGATCAAAGCCTAATGTCAGTGCATGCAGGTATATGCACTCAGGGTCGCTGTTGCTGTGCCTGTGAAGAGCATTCTTGATTTTTCATGAGAAATGGCTCTGACACATCAGAAGATGATCACGGTTACCTGGCAAACCTCACTGTTTATGTGCCAAAACAGGAAGATACAAATAGCAGCTTCTTTGCAGAAGATTAAAAATTAAAGTGCTTGCTACCTGCTGCCATGTATTGGTACCCATATTTTGCCACTGGAAACTGCAGCCTCTTTCTGTCTCATTGTAAGGTGACCCTAGATTCCCAAGGAGCCTTCTCAGTTTGATAGTGTGTTTCAGTCTTCTGTGAAATTTTGTTTTATATTTTTACCTGTGTATCTAATTCTGAACATGGCCCCAGAGTACAGATTCAAAAATCTCCACAATGGTACCAGGTATAGAAAGGAGAGATGTTTCTACAGATCCAGGGGAAAATTGCCATATGATATCTCAGTGGCCATTCTGGATTGTCAAGGCAACCACAAGCATCATCAGCTAGGTATCCCCAAATGGCTGCTGCAGTTTCATTTTGAAATGTGATACAGATTGGGAGATGGGAAAGAGAGGAGTGAGGAAGATAAGAAAGTAGATGGAGGAGCAGAAACAAATCCAGAAGAGAAGAAAGAAAAATGGGAGGAAATAGGGACTGGGGGAAGGAAGCAGGGAAAGGTTTGAAGCTGTGAGATGGGAGGGGGGAAAAGACTGGAGAGAAAGCTGAGAAAAGTGGTTGGGAAGTAAGTAAACAGGGAAAGGAACGTTGCTGCAACAGGGAGAGAAAGTGTAGATAACATTAAGAAAGACCAGCCATAAGGAGAGGAGATTAGTCTTTCACTTGTCTTTACAGAATGAGTACTGTGATATAGGGGGGTGTCCTGCCCCAAGAAGTAAAGCAGCCATTCATCCATTTTCACACCTGAGCCTATGAGAGCACTGCTCCAGCATCCAGTCTCTTTCTAGAGGAGGGTTGAGAGCTGCCTGAGAGTGCAAACAGAAGAGGGGAATTGTCTGCCCAGTTGTATGGCAGAGTGGTTTAATTCTACCTCTGGGAGAGGAGAGAGTTGTGGGGTCTGTCTCTGGTGGTGAATAGACCTAGTAACTACAAGCTACAATTTACCACATAACTTGTACAAACTGTAAATAAATCTTCTTTGTTGTTTTATTAAATCCCTGCGCCAATGATCTCTGTACTCTTTATACTAAGTACAAAACTTAACTCACAGCAATTACCCAAAACCTTTAGACATGCTCCCCTAAGAATAGCTTGCAACAGAGGGGAAGGCTTATATCTCAAAATCAACCAGATTCCCAAAATTGAGGCAATGTGGGCCTCCTCAGTTTGAAGACTTTAAGATGTATACTGCTACTTCTTTTCAGAGGCTGGGTCGGTGGCGTTCATTGGCCTACAAGGCCTATGTACGTCCTTTTATTGGGCCGTGAGTAACTTTGGTAGGAACATTATTGGTTCTGTTTGTGTATAACTGTTTCTTCTCTTTAGATGCTGCTGTTCCTGGCCAGAGGAGCCGGAGCCGAGTTCTCATCTGTGGCCATAGTCATGTGTTTTGGGCCGCTCATCAAGCACGGAGAACTGCGGTCGGCTCTCAGCTGGGACTCAGCCAGCATGCCGTTATCGAATGGCAGGGGCGCCGGGGCCTTCAGTGGCCGGGCTTGCTGCCTTTATTGTTTAATGATAGAGCGGGTCCTCCTCCTCAGATCTTAATTGTTCACCTGGGAGGTAACGATCTGGGGCTGTTGAAGGGCAAGGCCTTAGTGTGGCAAGCCCGTGACGATTTCCAGCACATTCAGGAGCGATGGCCGGGGACCACCTTAGTGTGGTCAGCCATGCTGCCCCGCCTGGTGTGGCATTGTGCTTTGGACCCCGCAGCTACAGAAAGGGCTAGATATAAGGCCAACAAGGAAATTAAAAAGCTGCTGGAAAGGGGTTTGGGCCACTATTTGCCCCATCCGGATATCTTGGTAAGATGTCCTGGCCTCTACAGAGGGGATGGGGTCCATCTCTCGGAAAAGGGTAATATGCTTTTCCTGAGAGATTTGCAGCAAGGGTTGCGGGTGGCTTTGGGCCTCCCAGTGGGCGCTAAGCCCTAAGTAGAGACTTGGCCTTAGTAGTGGCAGGTTTTGGGGGTTTAGGACACTATGCGGCTAGGGGAGGACTGCGAAGCATCCCCCTTTTGGGGAATTTGGGGTCTGGCATGATCAGCCTTGGGTTTGGAGACCCGGGTTTGGAGAATGCAGACTGTCCAGGAGGCTCGGCTAGAGGGTGCCTTTCCGGCGAGACGTGCGTCTGGATTTGGGCCCTCTGGTGCGGGTCTCCCTGCTGGGCCTGCCTGGAGGGAACTGAGTTGCTCAGCTCCGGCCGGGGGGCTGGGTCTCTCGCCCGTTAATGGCAGGGGAGCGGTCGCGGTGACCCCTAGCCCTGGCCAGGCCGCTGGTGGGGTGCCCTTGCTGTTTACACTGTTAAGTTAATAAAGTGGCCCAATTTTATTCCAATGTATTGTGTCCGACTCTTTATTCCGACCTTGGGGGGCAAAGGCCCTCTCACAAATAATTCTCCAGCAAGAGTATAGGAGGAAAGCAAAATACCCAATGCTGCTTTTTAAAAAAAATTTAGCAGGAAGATAAGCCTTTGGCAAAAGAAATTTAAGAAGTGAACTCATCTGTGGATATTGCTGGTGAGAAAACTACTCCATCTTTATCCTGTGTGAATCACACCCATGAGGTGTTTAAAGAGAAAATATCTCATATTATAGAGAAAATATAAGATAAAGCACAAGACAGTTTGATTAATTTGTGTCAACAGCAAAAAATGCCTTCAATGTAACACCTCAGGGGTCTTCACACCACAGTGCCTTCTAATTCATTAAAGCTAGGAATTATGTCAGAGTCACTAACTCTAACAGTAGATACTTTAGACAGTCCAAGGCATTTTTTAATGTTTATTAATATATGTGTAAGACTGGAGAGCTTCCACTTGAGAATTTATTCATCCTTGGCAGGCTTTTCAAGTCACCAGTTATTGATGCACATGGATTTGTCATTAACTCTTTTAAAAGAAACAGACACCTTCATACTGAATAAGAATCCTGACCTGGACTCTACGCTGGCAGTAAATTTAGGTGCATGTTGCATTTAGATATATTATGGTGACCAGGTATTCAGGATATGGTTGTGAGAAATCGTCTTCATAATAAAACATAACCATGTGGCTTTCTGTGCACTGGTTTTGAACATCTATGGTATTCTAAAATATAATTATGGAATTTTTTTTGTTCTTTTATAACAGAAAAACAGATAGACATGTTCAGTTGTTCTGGAATGAAAAATTAATTGTTCCAAGAAAGGGGGTCACACAATCCACATTTCTTTCACTCTCAGGGTAACTGGAAGTCGAGACAATAGGCATGGGCATGAGCTGGTGCACAGGCCAAAAATTCATCACAAATTTGGGCTGGTTTGTGATCCATGGAGCAGTCTGTGGAGGCCCCACCCTCTCAAATTTTCACACATTTTTAGTATGGTGAGTGGAGACAGACTAGCATCATCAATTAAACTGTTTACAAAACTCTGTGGCAACAGTGGGGGCAGAATTTTTCAGCCTTGGAAACACCAAAAGGAGCCTTCCAAACCTTAGTAGGCACTGCTGGCTGCCAATAACAGAGTTGCTGTTCTGGTCTGTAGGCTCAGAAAGCTATATATTGACTTGATCCCCCCCCCCCCCCCTTCACTTGTTGGCCAGTGAAGCTAAAAAGAAGCAGAGTTTATTCATTGCTTTGTTTTCTGTTTGCTTAATCTGCTCTCTGTTGCTGGAGTTTGGGATTAGGGTGGAGTGGACTCTGTTAGGTTTAGCTATTGTGCCTTCCCTTCCCCTCTCCCGCTAGAGATCTCCTCTGCTCTCTGCTATGGGGGTTTGGGGAGCTTTCTGGAACAAAGAATGTGAGTCTGCTCTTCTTGTGTTCACCCTGAGCACAGGAATTTAGCTATTGGGTGCTTTGCCTTTCTGTCCCCCACACCTGCTAGTGACTTGCTCTGCTCTCTGCTATGGAGGTTTGGGGAGATTTCTGGAACCAGGAATCTGGCTCTTCCTGCACTCATGCTTTTAATTTCATTCTTTGCTCCAGAAAACAACTTTATAGTCCTCCCCACCCCCTCATGTTAGTGATCTCATCTGCTGTCTGCCATTGGGGTTTGGGAGGTTTCTTGGATTGGATTGGTATCTTGTCCCTGCACTTGTACTGAGCACTGGGGCATAGCTATTGGGTGTCTCTATATTTTTCCCCACCCAGCTAGTGATATTTGCTTCTGCTGTCAGGGTTTGGGAGGTTTCTGGAATCAGGAACTGGATTGGCATCTTGTTCTTGTGCTCATGCTTAGCTATTGAATAAACTGCTCTCCCTTGTTCTACCCCCCCCCCCCATACTGATGGCATGAAACAAATGGTTTTGTACCTTACGAAGCTGACATATGTAAATTTGTAATAATAGGGATATAGCTGTCTGCAGGAATATTAACTTCACCTTCCTTTACCCCAGTATGAAGTCTTCTGAATGAGCTAACAAGTGGCAGCATGGCTTGCACTACTAGGAGCTCTCAGCCCTTCATGTGGGCTTCCAGCTTGTGGCACTAGTGTATCTTGCCCACTTTGTGTGGAGCTCCCCCAAGATCAGGGAAACCTCTCACTCCATCATCTCACTGGGCCTTAATGGCCAGCTTGTGATCAAGAAGGGCACAGCCATCTCTAATGCTCTCTGTGACTATGCCAAAGGCTTACTTTTTTCACATTCAGTTTTATAGAGAGATAACATAATTCTGTCCTTCCTGCCACTTTAAATTTTACATTAGATCTTTGAGGTAATATCTTGTTCTTATCCTGCGAGTTTATTGTCTTTACAACATGGGGCATAAAAATGTGCATTAAAATGTAGTCTTTGATAGATTACCATTGAAGTTTAAAACCCTACTACTTAAAACCAGATTGTTTTTAATATTTATCTTTTAGTATTTCTGCTATTTCATAAAGCAATATAGTCTGATGTAGTTTTTTCAGTTTCTGAAGGAAGTAGGGAGGGCATCTGATTCAGTGAGGATATTCTTGTACTTCATCACACCTGCAAGGACAAAGACTGGAACGGAAGCTCGGGAAAGGTCTGTGGGAGTGGAGCAGAAGCAGTGGTGGTGATCACACAACCTTGTATGACAAAATCAAGTGAACTTTTCTGGAGCCTTACAGGCAAACTAAGTGGCCTTTTACAACAAGGCGTGCTTTGACTGGCACTCTGGGAAACACCTGACATTCATACATGGATAATAGTTTACCAGCAGAATCAGTTGAGGGAGTACAGAGAGTCTCCCTCCATTAGTGTGTTAGACCAAATTGCTCACAGTTCTTATATATTTGGATATCTCATTGGTTTCTCTCAATGAATGCTGTTTTGTTATTCAGTCACACAGTCGAATCCGATTCTTTGCCACCTCATGGACAAAGTCACACCTCCTGTCTTCCACCATCCTCCAAAGTCTGCTCAACTTCATGTTTGTTGCATCAGTAACACGGTCCAGCCATCTCATCTTTTGCCGTCCCCTTCTTCTTTTGCCTTCTGTCTTTCCCAGCATCAGGATCTTCTCCAGTGAGTGCTCCCTTCTCATTTGGTGGCCAAAGTATTTGAGCTTCAGCTTCAGCATCTGACCTTCCAAGGAACAGTCTGGGTTGATTTCCCTTAGGACTGACTGATTTGATCTTCTTGCAGTCCAAGGGACTCTCAAGATTCTTCTCCAGCACCACATCTCAAAAGCATCTATTCTTCTGCACTCTGCCTTCCTTATGGTCCATCTCTCACAGCCGTACATTACTACTGGGAATATTATTGCTTTGACTTTTGTTGGCAGGGTGATGTCTCTACTTTTTATTATACTGCCCAGGAACAATTAAATTATGTTGGTGTTGGAAAGTGCAGCCAAGTTGCTGTCGACTTACGGTGACCCTGTAGGATTTTCAAGACAAGAGACTGTCAGGGGTGGTTTGCCATTTATTGCCTCTATATAGTGACCCTTAACTTCCTTAGTGGTCTCCCATCTATGTACTAACCAGGGCCAACCCTGCTTAGCTTCTGAGACTGGTCTAGTCTTAAAAGATATATAGGCTACTTTGAAAGGTCTTCCCCTTGTCTGTTGCTTTCACACAAGACAATGAATGGATGTGCTATATTTATGTTAAAAACATTTGCCCAAATTCTAATATGTGCTGGTGCATTGTGAATCAGCCCTGAATCTCTCGAGAAATGAAATACAGTTCTCTATTAGCTCTCCTACCCACACTTTTTTTGTATATAATCAAGTGTCAAGAGGCAAATTGAAGTCCACTAATGGTGACATTATCAGTGTAGTTTAGTGGCTATAATTTATTCCCATCCTGGTCTGAATAACTTTGAAACTCCAAATCAATTGCCTACCCCTCAAGGCAGACTATGCTTTGACATCCACATTTATTTGGAACTTCTTTATTTCACAGAGCAAAGCCCTGTCTTAGAAACCTTGACAGGTAAGTAATTTCAGCCAAGAGGCTGGTGTTAGAATCAAATTGGATGCACTGATCCTGGAAATGTCCTTTGAAATCTGCATGTCAAGGTTAGTGCACAGCTGCGTAAAGGCAATGATGCAGAGGGTGCACAACGCAGCTTCTTTACAGTATAGTCTCATCCATCTTGCCTGCAAATTACACAAAGATAGATGAATGGGCCACCCCAGCAACTGCACTGGGATGGGTGTTAACAACACTGTAGGGTGGATGCATTATACTCCCATTTTTCATTGTCTTCCACTGGACTTTGATCACTATTTTCCCCATTGGAGGTTGTACAATATTTCACAAAGACCAAATATTGACACTTCCAGGCAAAACATTTGTTTCCTTGGATTTTTATACAAATCTACTCAACATTGCCCTTTAGCCTGCACTTTTTTTCCAAGTCTCTCTCAGGAGGGAAGGTGGCATAGTGTAGCCTAATTTTGTCAGATTTTAGAATCCAAGCAGACTTAGTGCTTAGATGGAAAAGCACCAAGGAAGATCCTGAGGAGGAAGGAAATGGCAAAGCACCTCTGCTTCTCACTTACCTTGAAAGCCCCTTGCTGGGGTTGCCACAAGTTGACAAAAGCATCAGTGAAACTCTTAACATAAGAGAAGCCATGTTGGATCAGGCCAACGGCCCATCAAGTCCAACACTCTGTGTCACACAGTGGCAAAAAATTTTATATACACACATACACTGTGGCTAATAGCCACTGATGGACCTGTGCTCCATATATTTATCTAAACCCTTCTTGAAGGTGGCTATACTATACTCTTATTCTTTCCTTCAAAAATTTGTACATTTGCTTAAGATACCACAGGACTTTGTTATTGCTGCTGTCAAATACTAACCTCTACAGGTTGAAGCACACTTACCTGATTACAGCTGGACCTCTGAATAGCTCCCAGTAGCACCCTTTCATGGTATCCTTCTTGACCAGATGTCAGAGATAGGTATTGGGGGCACCATACTCTGAATGTTCCATTCTGACAGATCAGTTACAGGATGTAAAGCTCAGAGATTGGTGTTCAGTTACTTGGCACTTATGCCATGTGGTTCCACAAGATTCCATGTTTTTACCACTTGCTACTTAGCATCTTTCCTCCAAGGAGCTCAGTGCAGAATACATGGTTCCCTCTCCCTGAGGTAGGTAAGGTGGAGAGAGAATAACTGGCCAGTTTCTTCCAGTCATCATCCAACACTGTAGCCAGTACATTGCAGTATTCATTGAAACTATTAATCCTGAATATGTTGACTTAAATAAGTTAATTTATTGATTTAATATATATTTGTTCATTTAAAATATGTCTACGCCACCTTTCTCCTGAGCATCTTAGGACCCAAGGCTGGTAACAACAATGTGAAGACAATTTTATAAAACAAACAGACTTTGTCATCCTGATGGCTGATCTGCAATGGGAGATGGACAGAGGGAGTACAACTTTGTTGATTCTCATGGATGTCTCAGTGGCTTTGATTATGGTATCCTCCTGGACTGCCTATCTGGGTTGGGATTGGGAGGCACCATTTTGCACTTGTTCCAGTCCTACCTGGAGGGTGCTGAGGGATTGTTGCTCAGCACCTTGACCTTTTGCCTATGGAGTCCCAAAAGACTTCATCTCATCCTTTGTTTTTCAACATCTACATGATACTGCTGAGTGAGATTTGGTCTGAGTTATCATCAATATACAGATGACATTTGGCTCTATATCACACTTCCAGCCAGTCTCAGGGACGCTGTAGAAACCCTGAACTGGTGTCTGGAGGCAGTTTTGAAGTGGATTCAGGCTAAAAAGTTGAAGCTTAACCCTGACAAGACAGAAGTGCTACTGGTAAGTGGGAAATCTCACCTATGACTTAAGGTATCACCCATTCTGGATGAGGTTGCTCTAGTCTGGATGAGGTTGCTCTAGTCTGGGGATACTAAGGTTAATACATATCATTATATGTATTAAACTAATTCCTTAGGGGAGGCAAGAGTGTGATTGTGTAGAAATCACACCATCAATATGAGCACTGCTTGCATTTTAGGGTAACCTAGGCTACTCAGAATTCTTTTTAAAAATAGAAATCTTCAGCTTAATCACACTTAAATTCTTTAAGAGGAATAAATAATTTCATTCCTGTGTGCCATTTGTTATGATTGCTAGCCAGTTTGCCAGATCTTCTCAAGATCATAAAAGAAAATAACTGGATTGCTCTCCCAAGTCTTCAGCAATGCATTCAAGAAATACATAAAGAATGTGTTAACCCTTCACAATTCAGGGACATATACTTTCTTAAACATGACCTATATTATTTTACAGCTTTGCTTCTCTTATGTTTCATCTCAAGTTGTTGTTTCAAATCTAGATATAATGTACGGACAATTCACTCAGGTATTCATGGTCCGCTTATTTCAGTTGGGTGCTCAGGGCAGATATTCCTAGTGGACTTGTAAAAGTAGAAAAAACAAAAGACCTATATTTGCTAAAGGATATTAAAACCATCTGCTAGTTCATCATCTATGCATTTACATAGCTGAGTTTAATTGAAGTTCAGAGCCTAAAATTAGAGACAGGTTAGACTTATATGTTTAATAAAAACATTATATTGCCCTAAATCTGATGGTAAGTGGTATGCAAAGTAATACTTAACTAATTAGAGGAGAATATTGAGTCGCGGAGCTTCAGGACTGCTGATGTCCACTGAGAATTGCGGCTTTCAAGGCTGCAAAGACAAGTTGAACACCAGTCCCTAGTTTCAGCACCATGGACAGAGATTTGCATACTCCCCCCCCCCTTTAAAAACATAAGCCATATAATACATTTTGTTTTTATCTACTTTACAATAACTAAAACACTGGCGAGCCCAGCTGGCCAGATTTTGTCAGATCTCATAAGCTAAGCAGGGTCAGTCCTGGACAGCATTTGGAAGACAGATCACCAAGGAATATTTGCTAGATTTGAGTCCAGATCAACAAGAGTTTCAATGTATAAGTTTTTGGGAAATCAAAGTTCCCTTTCGTCAGACATAGTAGAAGCATACCAGGGTCATGATGTGGAGGCAGACTATTTGAAACCACCTCTAAACACAAACAAAAGAAACTCACATTATGCAGTCTTGTTTCAAGCTCTCTAAAACTCATCCTCAGATGCTAAAAGAGGTCTGTGTGAGAGAGAAACAGATCTTTTATGCATCAAAGAGAACTTATTTTGCATTTCCTCGATGTTTCTGCTATTAAAATGCAGGCCTGCAGGGTTCCAGCTGAAAATTATGTTCAGCACCCTTTCAGCTTTGGATATGAACCATGCATCATGCATTCTTAGGGATTTAGTAAGCCATCTTTCTTTGGGTACTTGTTTGAGAATGCCAAATGGGAGTGGGAAGGGTCACACATTTGCTGTGGATTGCTGCCTATGTCGTAGAGCTTGAGTAAGTAACAGTATATATAACTCTCTCTCTCTTTTTTGCTTTGAACATCTATGCTTGAAGACAGCTTCTACAGACCTGCAAAAAAAATCCAGTACTTTGAACATTCCTGATTTTTAGTTAAGGTATTGTGTCACCTGTGCCCTATTTTTTTAAAGATTCCATTTCATACTGATTTTTTTTCCAGGAAAGCAAATAAAATAAAGTTTGGAAAAAGTACTACTGCTAAAGTAATATAAATACATGATGGCTCAGAAGATACCAGTTTACTTTCATTCCCTGTAAGAGGAGACAAGCTGATACGGTCCACAAACTTGACACATCTGGCGTATAGAGGTCATTGAACAATAGGCTCAGAATAAAGCACAGGAGAACAGCTGCAGCTGAAGAAAGAAGTCAAATGACTCCCCCAAGAATGCTTACATGCTGTTTCTTCCAGGTACTGGATCTATCTCAAGGAAGCTTCAAATGCTAAATTGTAGCTGTAGGCATCATTGTGGCTGACTATTGTATGAGTGAAATGCTACAATTCATCCAACTGAGTGACTTTAGTCTGTTCTCTGTGGGGATTTCTTGCTCTCTCAAAGGACCACCCTTTGGCAAAAATGACTCATCTCCTTCACAATGAGAAAGCTCCAAGCTTGCCCACTGTTTACTGTCAGTAGGACTCAACTTGAAATCTCCAGAGAGGGACCAATATGGCACATTACTCCACTTTCCACCTTCTAAAATAGGGATGTTGTTTGTTAATAAAACAGAAACAGGGCTAAAAAAATAAGAGCACTAGATAAACAGCAGACCAACTTGTTGTAATTACCAGACAATCACCATGAAACTCCCCAGCAACACTTGCCTGAAAGAAGCAAGCTGGTAGATAAGAATTCAATTAAAGGATGAGTTCAGTGCTATGGTGTAATGAAGGGATGACAAGATGGACATTGTTGGCTCACTTTCCTGGGAATATAGATAAGAAAATACTCTTGGCCTTTTGCTAGGGCTAAAATTCAAAGGTTTTCTCTATTAACAGGAACAGCAAACAGAATCACTGTTTGCTGGGTCATTACATGGTTCAGTATGCAGACTTTAAAACACAGTCCTTATTACAGCCCCATCCCACATGAAAGAGAGCCTGTTTGGTAGCGAAAAAGGAACTCTTCCACATCAATGTAGCAGTTGGTTGGATCCAACTCATGGCTCTCCCTTCCTCCATTTTATCCTCACAACCAGATTGTGAGGTAGGTTAGGCTAAGCAGGTATGTTTGGTCCAAGGGAACCCACTAGGTTTCATGGCAAATGGGAATATGAACCTTGGTAGCCTAGATCAACACTCTAATCACTACTGCACAGTGATTTCCTGGAAGTGTTTACCATGAACAGATTTCCATGCAGAGGCAGAAGATCCTATTGAAAGATGCATACATTCCTTATTTTTAGCAGTCTGAGTTGCGCAAATGGTTTGCCTCTCAGTCCAAAGATCGCTGAATTCTCTCTTTCCTCTCCGTGAGCATGACTCACCTCCTTTCCCCTCGGTGGCTGATAATCTGCTAGGCAAATTAAGTGCTAATGCTCTTGTAGATCTCTGGATTTATCATATACTTGTCAGTATTTGAGAAGCCATAGGGACAGCTGCTTCAAAATTGTTTCACTCATTTAGCAAAAGCAAAACCTAGAATGCATTTCATTGCAAAAGTGGGGTGGGGAGGGAAAGATTTAAGTTGGGCAGATGTCTCATAATGCTATAAATTATTGCTACAAAACTGATGCAGATACCCATGGTTGACTTTTAGATGACAAGGTACTGCTTGGATGAGCAATGCTACTTTATGTCTCTGCAAGTGAACCTTGTCCATTTGGCATGTAAATTTGATCAGCTGCTGCTTCTGTCATGAAGTGTTATCTAATAGATTAATGCTCATTGTGAAATACATGGCATAATTAAAAGGACTATTTTCCTTGACACTGCCATGTTTGATTGCTGACTTCTGACCGGCACACCCCACCATGCTTGCCCTGATTTCTCTTCCCTTTGACTGCATTACCAAGTTTGACCTGCCTTCAGCTTGTGATAATGTTCAAGTCCTTCCATGACTTGGATTCAGAGCTCTGCAGAAATAGATACTCCAGTCCAGACCTCAGCAACCTTTGCCCTTTCCATTAGAAACTGGTTTCCCTAACAGTTATGTGGGTATGTCCCCACAAAAACATGACCCAGAGGGATGAGTAAAAGGATAGAAATTTCTGGTGAACAAAAGCAGTCATTTAGATGATGCAGATCTGGACTTACTTACAGGTGGATTTCCAATTTATTGATTACTTTAGGACTTTTAGGACTTTAATAGTAGCCCTTTTGGATCATGCCTGGAAATCAAGATGTAGCCCATGTAGCCTTCTGAAAGCCACATTCCTAAAAGCTTACATCTTGTACCTCTTGCATCTTTTGAATAATCTTCAAAGGCTGAAAAAAAGAGTGCATTGCAGGTGGTTTAATCTACATGAGATCAGAACTTGGATAAAAGCAGCCAAATCCTGCATATACAGGAAATGCTACACTGGTAAACATAATGAAACTGAGCAAAATCTGAGCAGTGGCATGTGGGTTAACTCTTTAATTCCTAGTTAGCAATGCTATCATCCAAAAATACCTCAATCTTGTCTGGACTATTGGACCTCATTCAGCTCTTCCCTGCCTCCGGATGGTTTAAAGTATTCTCTGTCTCAACAAAGCCAGCTGAAAAGGAGAACTGGATCCTGGTGTAATTAGTTTATTGGTAATTTTATTGCTCACATCTGATGGGAAGTGGTAGGTCCCTGCTTTGTGTGTAAAAGAACATCTTGGGACACATCCACTGTGTTTATTTGTACTGTAATTTTTTTTCTTATGATGAGTTGCCTTGGAGGACTATTGTCAGGAAGCAGGGTGTAAATACTTTACAAATCAGCATAACCCATCTAAAGGCTCAATGCCCTGAGACATTGTGCAGTATTTCTACTCTAATTATTTTCATTGACTTTTACCCCAGAGGATCGGTGTATCCCAGACCCCTTCTGTGTCAGCCTGTATAATTAAATGACTGCTCTGTCCAGATTTATCAACAAGAACTTTGCAGTGGCTTGACATTGCTGGTGGAAGAGACTATAACTGATTGGACAGCAGCCTTCAGATCCAGCCATCCACAATAGAACTAGCTCAAGCCAGTTTTGTTTTAACATTGACTGAGGTGTGCCAGGCCCATTACCTGCTTCAAGGAGTGGTGAGAATGACTAACCTTCCTGAATTCATAACTGGATATGGCAATGAAAACAGTGAAGCATATAAAGGATTCTTGCTAGTGGCTCTGTTTTCAGTACCTGCTGATCTCCATCTGCATTGACCTGGAGCCCAGAGAACAAATAGTGACGTACTCTTTTGTTGCCACTGCTGTTACCATATTTGTTTTCATAGCCTATGTGCTCATCCCAATCCATTTACATCTGGTTTTGGGGGTTTTCCTGCAGTTGCTGTTCAAGTAGCCTGAGACAACAGTTGTCCATGTTTGCCAAGCTAGTCTGGGGTTTCTGTGTTTGTAATTTTGCTGTTTTTGTTTTAAAAATGGCACATTTGGTAACAGAACTGGATGACTTTTAGCATGCTGTGCTTCTATTTCAGTGCAGAGTTTTGTGTAAAATTCTTGTGATGGAGGTGAAACTGCACATCTACTGCAAAGGCACAATACCAGGGATTGGCTGGTACAACAGCAAATCAAATGGCTGCTGGTACAGATAAGTGCAGGATCAGAATTTGATTGCCTATTCAAAATACCTCATCTGAAGCTCTCTCCAGACAGACCATTGGTCAATCTATTTTAGCACTGTGTGTAATCTTACTGGCAGCGGTTCTTCAAAGCCTTGGAGTCCTGCAGATTATATGAGTCTTTTCAAGCTTTAGCTAATTTGCTCATTGTTGACTAGTCTGGTTAGCATGGGCTCTGTGCTGTTTTCAGACAGAGAGGATCTTTTCCACTTCTGGGACTCAAATGGAGATGCTAGGGATTAAGCCTGGGACATTTTGCATACAAATTATGTATTTCACCACTGAACTGTGGCTCCTTTTCCAGCTACCCTCTACTTTTCCATAAATAGAAATGTCAATGGAAAAAGTATATACCAGGGTGAAAACAAAATGATAAGGAGGACCAGCGTGGTAATGCATTCTATTAGCACCAAAGTATTATTTTCCAGTTTAGAATACTCCAAACCCCCTTCCATCTTGAGACTTTTAAAATATATATAGCAAATCACTTGAAGTGTCTTGCCCTTGAAATCCATATTAGCATCTCTTTTCCTGCTCTGGTTGTTTATAATATAGTACAAAAGAAAGAACTGGGGGGCAAAAGCAATTTATGATGTTTTATTTGCCATTGTTATTTACCACCTGTGTCAAAATATTGGTTTGACAGCTCATTTGGGGCTGCACTTTGGAGACAAAGGCCATGTCTTACAAATTCTGCTGCTGGAATTTACCAAGGGAGCCTGCCTCCAGGATGTATAAACACTTTGCTACAAAGTGTGCTCAGCTCCACTTGATTTTAGCCAAAAGGCCAATAAGCAAAAGATGGCTATGCTCAAGTGAGCAAACCCTTCAGAAAGTGTCACCCTACAAAATGTGTAAGACTGTGTTGCTGTGTATTCTTGGTGGTGGCTCCCATGCTGTGGAACAGCCTGCCTGGGGAAGCCGGGGAAGCCCCCATGCTTCACTTATTCCACAGAAATATACAGAACAGAACCATAGTACAGTGGAATGATATTCCTTTACAAGGAATAGGTTTGTAATTTATTGCAATTTATTGTTTTTATTTCATTCCATTTACTGAACAGTCTTCTACTTTTGTTGCCCACTTTCTGTATTATGGTATGTCATGCCTTAAAACAGTTTGTTTACATTGCTGTCCAGTTCTGTAATTCTAGTTCTACTATAATGTTAATTGGAGGTCTCTGCTGTCTGACTGTTTTACATTCTGTAATTGGCCTTGTGCCTCAGCAAAATGAGAGGCCATAAATGCAGTAAATAAAATTTCAAGTGCCATTTTTCATTTAAAAAATAAGCAACAGGGTAATCCAATTCTATTAAACCTTCTGTTTATTTTCTCCAGAACTGCGCACACAGTTGGGGCTACTATGGATCCTATTTCAGGGCATGTATATATCTAAGGATCCTGCCACATGTACCTGAATCCTAGGGGGTCTTTTGTTTATTGTAGATACAGTTCCAGGCTCTGGCTTACTATTCATTGGAGAAAGGGAGTTTTCAGTGAAACATGTAAGCTCTAGCAAGGAACAGGGGGAGGTGGGGGGAAGCTAGGGAAGCCAGAGGACAGTAAAGGCAGCTGGCAGAGGACATGTGTGTCTATGGAGGAGCAATGAGGCAGGAAGAGAAGGAAGAATATGGAAGAGAAGTTTAAAAGATGGAAAGGTAAAATGGGATGCTAGAATGAGAACATACAATGCCTGTTCTCAATGAAAGGATCCTATTGTTTCAAGTCAGCAATGGAAGGTTGGGGCAGAACCAACTACAAAACAGTGGGGCTTTAGAAGCCAACTTTCCATATGCCTCCTCCCAGCCTCCAAGAAAGCAGAAGAGTCAGGGAGGTTTCAGCTTGCTCATGGGGTACCTGCAAATTAATGTTATTGGCTAAGACTACAGTCCATTTTTAAATTTTATTACCAATAACACTATTATAAAATAATGTTCATTTGACAGCCAGATGGCACAGAGTCTAGTACTGCAACTACCTTTACCTAGGGTTAAAAGCACTCCAACAAATTAGGTCTTCAAAAAAAGACAGAACAGCAGTATGGAAAATATTGGAAGCTAATGAACTGACCATTGCATCAGATTAAATGTCCACTGCAAAACCAGCCTGTGATTAGCCCAAGGTCAATGGGATTTGGAACTCACTCTCTTCCCTCTTAGTCTGACACTCTATCCACTTCATCAACAGACCATTACAAAACATGCACATAAACATTAGATTTTGAACCCACCCTTTCTCCCAGGAGCACAAAGCAGTGTGAAGGTTTGGTTAGGTAGTTCAGCATCTTGAATGTTTAATATAATCTTCCTGTTACAACCCAAACCTAAACTTTTTGTAACAGAGCTCTATAACATCTCAGCTGAGAAAAACTAGATTTTGAAAAATGCATAATTCTCTACTGAGTAGTAAATTATAAAATAAATATTTCTCCACATAACACAGGGAAAGCATGCTAACCTTATAAATATTGTAATGGCTACAAGCACCACATTTAATCCAATACAAATGAACAGGGGAAAAAAATAAAATTAAGGATGCTGAAGACAAAGAAGTCCAACATGTTCTGGCATGTTCTCTCCCTGATACAGACTTGAAAGTGGTTCACACTATTGTGGAAAACAGGGACCTGTGCAAATGAAAACACAGCAGTCTGTCTTCTCAAACGTAGGGAGGACCAAAAGGTTAGCAGAGCAAGGCCACAATGAAGCTGCTAAACATTTCATCAGTCAAAGAAAAAAAAGCTCTTATAAACACCAGTACCCAGTTTTTAAAGAGGGGATTCATATGAGGATCAAAAGTGACCAATAAAGCAGTCTGGACTCCAGAGTTTGACAAGCACACAGCTTTGAAATCTGGCTGCAAACACTGCTATGGGGCTTTTCCAGACTTTGGTTTCAGTTTGCTTACTTTCAAGCTTCTTTGCCATCTCCTTTTTTGGCCAGCTACTAATTCTCCTTGTGTGCTTGGTGCCTGGGAAATGGCAGAGATGGAGAAAGGCCATGGTTCAGCAGCATAGCACATATTTTGTTTGCAGTATGTACAAGTTCATTTCCTATCATTCCCAATTATCTAGCTCATATAGTAAAAGTTGGTAACATCCTTGCTGTGCCTGAGACCCTGGAAAGTTTCAGTCAAAGTAGCCAGCACTGAGTTAAATGAACAGATGGGATATAAGACAGTTTCATATAGGCATTTGAGATTGCTGTGATGTTACTAGGTTGGCTCTTATAACACTGTTCCACTAAGCTTTTCGTCAACAGGGAAAGACTTCCTACAATAAGAATGGCTTCCTCCAATAAAGAAAAGTATTTATTTGTTGATGAAAGACTTGGTGGAATAGTATAATTTATTTAGTTAGATTTTTATCCCACCCTTCCAACCAAGCTAACCCATTGGCTTTAAACTGGAACTTTCAGGGTTGTCCCATAATGAGAAAAAACATGCATAACTAGGAACATCACAGAGATAACCTCTTACATATCTGTGTGAATTAGAAACTCCTATTATTCATTACTAAGGGGACTGTCTGTAGATAGAGTGGAATACTCTATATAGCCCAGAGTAAAAAAAAAATTAAACATTCAACATTTCAGTTCAAGTCCCCCCCCCCCATCATTATGAGACTTGTAGTTTGTTTGTTTTTTAAATAACTTGCTAGTGAGAGGGTTGGTTATGTTCAACAGTAAACTAGTTGAACCTATATGAGCCCTTTAAAAGGTGGGAGCTCCATGTAGAGTTGGGAGGACAAAAAATAAACCAGAACTGTGCCTAAGTAGAGAATTGTTTGTGTTTTTAAAAGGGCAGGATAACCTTCTAAAAGTTGTTTGGCTACTACTGTTTCAGAGCTCTCCATCTTGTCTGCTTAAACATAGCTGAAAAAATTCAGCACCTGAATTTTTTCAAGGATTACTTTAAAAGGGGACAAAAGTGAGGGCTATGCTTTTTGGCTTGGCATAACATTTACTTTGCCCTGGTGTAGAGATAGCCAATCGGATTTAGAAATCTGATGCTATTTAGCACCAATGCACTTACTTTCAGTGCATGAGGTCTAGTTAGCTGGCAACACTGTGCTTAGAGAAACTGGTCTTTTAAAATGGTAGGCTAAGGAACTATGGCCAACAAGAGTGGGTCCTTTTGCTCCCAAGCACTACTTTCACTCACCAAAGCAAACAGACAAAAATTTAGGGCAGCCCTTCTTCAAAATCATTTAAATTGTATGTGTTATGCAAATTAATGTCATGGAATTTAGAAAAATCTTCCATAAGTAGCAAAATTGCACTTCAATTCTTAGAAATTGATTATAAAATCACTGTGAAAGACTATCCAGTCATAAAGAGCAAAAGTCTAGTAGCATCTTAAGGACTAACAAAATTTGGGGCAGTGTATGAGCTTCACAGTGAGGCTTTGGTACCTGAAAGTAGCAGTGACTCACAAAAGCTCAATCCCTGCCACAAATTGTGTTAGTCTTTAAGGTGCTACTGGACTCTTACTCTTTTGTACTACTGCACACGGACTAACACAGCTACCTTCATATCTTGATCTATCTGGTCATATTTTATCCTTGGGGAGTTTAATTTTAAGGGGGGAATTGCCCTGAATTGTTTTAGTACAAACAACATTTATATCAGGAGCCCAATAAGAGCATAGATTTGCAAACTGACAAACTTCAGCATTCCTCTATGACCTCAGTTGATCTGAAGCTTGAAATGCACAGTTCAGAAGTCCCAAAAGTCTTGATGTTTATGTACATTTCCAAGAGAAAAATTCAAAGTACAGGACTTTTAGCACTACATATACTGTGCACTATACACAGTACAGAAAATTGGTGGACTTTGTGTAACAGTCGGTATAATCTGATGGAAACTGGAACCAGAACCCCCACTGCTTCATTTATAGGCTGCCTTTCTTACAGGGAATCAAGGCTGACTGAATACTTAGATTTGTAATCTATCAGCAAGCAAATTATGAACAATGATAACATTTGGGTCTAAGAGAAAAGATTCCTAGTAAAACAGAATGATATAGTGGGACAGGAAGTGAATAACTGGAGGCAATATTCTTGAAAAGGGTTCAGTGGGCACAAACTGCACTGACAAAGATGAGGAACAAAATGCTGGCCAAAAGATGCAGCTGATGTGGTATTCCAATCACTTGCACCAACCAAGCCACCTAATTTTCTGCTCATCTGGCTTCAGTAGTTCATGGACCATCTGTACATTTTAGCTCTTCATGTGAACCATGCAAAATAAAAATGTAAGATATATATTAAGAGCCAGTTTGGTGTAGTGGTTAAGTGTGTGGACTCTTATCTGGGAGAACCGGGTTTAATTCCCCACTCCTCCACTTCACCCTGCTAGCATGGCCTTGGGTTAGCCATAGCTCTGGCAGAGGTTGTCCTTGAAAGGGCAGCTGCTGTGAGAGCCTTCTCAGCCTCATCCACTTCACAGGGTGTCTGTTGTGGGGGAGGAAGGGAGATTGTGAGCCGCTCTGAGACTCTTCGGAGTGAAGGGCGGGACATAAATCCAATATCCTCTTCTTCTTCTTAATTACTCTGAAGAGACCAGACAATTACTAACCTGAAATCCTCTTGCATTTCAGTTTATTATATGCCCCCCACAAAAAATGTTACTTGTAACAAGTCAATAATGGCACGTTTTTCATTTCTGGAAGATCACAAATACAGGCGTGAACACTGAGGTATGTCAGGTATTTTTCTACGATATTATAGGTTTGTTTAGTGAATTCAAAGGTATCAGCCAAGAAATTCTGGTCATAGAACCAATTCTCATTGGCATACTATCACTTATAAGAGAACAGGAAAGTACACAGTTGGATACTATTATCCTCAACAGAGCTACTTTTAGTTTACCAAGGCTTAGTTCTAAAACTCCTCCATGTGCATCCCCAAAAGTGGACCATAAAAATAAGTTGCCTATGAGCATGTGCAAGTACCTTTCCATATGCATTCAGGGTTAGAGAGGAAAGATAACTAAGGCAGAAAGTAATACCAGAAACATTTTTAAAGATAGTCATAATTTCTACCTGTGCTGTAGTTTTGCACAGTTTATGAATTCTTATGAATGCAACACAACTGTATCATTCCAGCAAGCAAAGGTCTGTTCAGAAATCCACAGAGGGCAAGCATACTAAGGAATCTGGATTCTTGAAGAGATTGTTTGGGGAGTAGAAGAATTAGCCAAGAGCCTCTAATTCAAATATCCCTCCAATGACACAGTAGCCTTAGGGAGCCTGAGCACCCTGACCATGATAAAGGAAATCTAAATATTATTTGCAAACTTTGCAAGCAAGCATTTCACTGATACAGTTGGTAGCTTACAGTGCATCCCTTAGGGGCAGTTAAAGCTTTCTTCCATAAGTTTTGGGCAACCCTTTGATAAGATGCCATTTAGCTGAAAACCAATGACCCTTCTGAGCTGATGCTTTGTGTGATATTAAAGTAGTCCATTCAGCTCACACGAACTAGAAAAGGAAATAATGGCTCTGAATGAGCAGACACTTTTAATTCAGTAAAACTTAAATTAGTCTGTCTATTCCTGAGTATTAATGATTAAACATGACTAGAATTTTAAAGTGAAATTCATACCAACAAAATGAGATAGTAATTAATCAAAAGTGTGCAATGTAACCATTGCTCAGCAGACTGTGCAGCTTCTAGCCGGGCTTATCTTGAGCTCCTTTATTAAGGAAAGAAACGTGTTCAGACTTCATCTTCTGGCCTCAATTACTTCCCCACCTCTGAAGGAGCCTTGCTTTCCTAGCAGTTACCCTCATTATCAGCACAAATAGCAGCCTTTCTTCCTTTATAGCAATGCCTGCAAGATCACCAAGCTAGATAGCCCCAAGAACTTTACTATGAATAGATTCATAATTAATATTTAGCACACTTTTAAGGCTTTCCACACAAATGCACCTGAAACTGCCTTATTCTGAATCAGACCACAGATCAATTAAGGGGAGGGTTTGTGGCTTAGTGGGTAGAGTATCTGCTTGAAACAGAGAAGGTACAGTTTCATTCCCTGACAGGATCAGACTGGAAGGTGATTTGAAGGACTAGCTGAGATGCTGGAGACCTGTCACTGGTCTGAGTAGACAATACTGACCTTGATGGACCAAGGGACTGATTCAGTATAAGGCAGCTTCCTGTGTCTTCAACATACACATCTATTTAAATAAGAAAGTCAATATTGTCTATGTAAAACTGCAGCAGTTCTCCAGGGTCTCAGGCTGAGGTTTTTGATCTCACCTACCACCTAATCCTTTCAGCTTACAGACACTGTGGACTGAACCTAGGATCTTTCTGCATGCCAAGCAGATGGCAGTTCTGTCCCCAGTTATAATCCTGTTGGCCCCATTGCATTCCACACTACCCCACAGAAAAGAGGGTTGCGTTTACCTGTAACTGTTGTTCATTGTTGTTCATTTAACAACTCTCCATAACCACACCTATTCTTGTATCTTTGCTCCTCCCAATTATCCCACACCCACTCCCTGCCCTGACCTACCACATGCTCTTACCAGCCTACCATGTTTAGAGTCTCCTTTTCCAACACTTGTCAGTTTAGAGCAGTGGCATATTTACTGAGCCACTGACATCCATACAAATCAACTAGCAAGACTCTGCTGTGTCTCCGCTGACTTCTGAAGTCAGATGTATGACAGCCAGTATGATGTGATGCTTAAGAGCAGCAGACTCTAACCTGGAGAAGTGGGTTTGATTTCCCACTCCTCCATATGAACGCTGTTGGATGATCTCGTGCCAGTCACAGTTCTCTCGGAACTCTCTCAGCCCCACTTACCTCATAAGGTGCCTTTTGTGGGGAAAGGAAGAGAAAGCGATTGTTAGTCACTTTGAGGCCCCATAGGGTAGAGAAAAGCAGGGTTTTAAAATAAACTCTCCTTCTAGGGACAATGGTTTTCTCATCATGGCCACTAGGCTATCTCCCACCATTCCCTTGGCCTCAAGAGTCTTAGGTACCAGATAAGGAGATTTATGTTTCCTTGTCTCACCACCACCATACTTTTTCTCCCCATTTAGATTTTGTGGACTTGTTTCAAGAGGACTTATTGCTTTTCAAAACCCTAATGCAGGTTATAACTGGACTTTTAAAATTAGGCATGTGTTGGATACCACTTCAAGAAAAAGGGATGAAACATAGGATATACTGGCACAGCCAGGATATCCAGAAAAGTTTTTCCCTCCAAGTGTCTGTGGGCATTGTGGTTTGGCTTCTGCTTGCATGGCTCTTTAGCAGTTCCAAGACAAGGAAATGCCTGTCCAGCTGAATTAAAGTCTATTAGCTAGGGATACCCTGGGAAGTGTTTTGTCTCAGGTGCCATCCATTGCTATGTCTCTGGCTAATTTAGTGTTCCAGCCATTCAGAATTTGCAGCTCACAAAGATATACAGAGCCACCAATATGTTTTAAAACGAGGAAGATGTTTATTAAAAGTGCTTTTAGTTCGGGTTAAAACTACAGTCCTGAGTCCTTGCAATGAGGTATGTCTATAGGCTAAAATGGATTCTAAAAATAGATTCCGGCAACATATCGACACATGACCTGCAGTGCCCTACAAAAACCAGATGATCAACTCTATTGATCAGAGTCAAGTGCTTCAGTTTCAGTGCAGTCCCCAATGGTATTCCACAATTCACTGCAGGGGTAAGACAGCTGGTGGCTCCAGGAGGGATACTTGCATGTACCTGCCATAAAGAGAAGTTGAGAAACTTTAGATTATAGAATTAAAGAACTTTCTTGTTGGTAAGAGCCTCAGCTACTGTGAAACTCAAGAGCTTCAGATCAGTGGACTGGACCTTGAATGCGCTGGAAAAAAATAAATCCAATAAAATAAAATAAATCCAATAAAAATAAATAAATCCAATAAAATAAAATAAATAAAAGCTTTTGAGAACTCGTGCTCATGGCTGTTATGTAACGATTCCTAGACGATACAAGAGCAAGATGCAGATTTCAGCATCCCAATGCTTCTTCATTTAAAAATGGAAATACCAGGGAGGGACCAACCTCCAGCACACAAATATGCCCCCTTCAATTGTAGGCAATCCCACATGAGATCTCCAAAACTCTGGAAGGGGGGAGTCAGGCTCTGAACAGGGTTTTTTATTGTCACATATAAAATCCTGTTCTATAGCCTTATCCTTCAACATGAAAAGAGGAACTTCAGCAAAACAGTTTTTCACATACTGCATTATTCAGGTTCCCTTGATGTACAGACTGCTACAAAAACAACCTTAAAAAGGTACATACAATCTGGTCCATACTCAGCTAGGGCTGCCAACAGCCTGCCCTCTAAAAAGAGGAGTGATCAGTGGAAACGGGCACCTACTTTTTTCATGACATAGAGGTAAATATCACCTGGTATACAACATCCCATTAAGCCAGGATGCTTTTTCTTTAATGTCAGTTGAATTTTCATACAACTGCAGAGTCTGACTACCACAGCTTTATTGCTGTCCCAGTCCCCCAATAGTAGCCAATCCTCCTCCCTGAGGCCACCCTTAAAAAATGGTACCCAACACGAGTACCATGCTCTCTGAATTCCTAGCTTTCATTTAAAATGTTTGTCTCTAGCCTCTTCAACTGTGAAGATATGTTTTTCTGTTACAATGAAAGGGGCTACAGACTAATGAAAGCTGGAAATTCAAAGAACCTGGTATACATGTTGGTGTAAACATATTGGTACATTTATACATTATATTGGTATCTAGTGCTGATTATTTAAAGAAAAAAAGGTAGGAAAAGGAGATGAACACTGCTGGGACAGGGTCAGGGGAAATGGCTGCCATGCGGATGAGAAAAAAACCTGAATGTTCATGTCCACACAGCAGCCATCCAGGCTTTACTGTGATCTTTTCCAAAACTTCAGAGCAAAGCAGGTCTGAAAAGACTGAAGAAAATCCAGGGGAACCCCAAGAATATGAATGAACCACAATGATGTAGGAAAGCAGGAAAGAACCCCACTTTCCTAAAGCACTGAACCCAAGGCAGATAACCTGTATGAAAATAGTTTTAGTTTTTATTGTAAACAACACAGAGCCCCAGAGGACACACAACACAAGGAGAAGACACTCACTTTGTCATCTTGTATTTTTCTCTTATCGCTTGCTGTGGCTGATGAGAAGCATCAAGGCAGGCTTTGTGCAGATCACTTAGACAAGGCACTATCTCACTTAACGAATATCCGGTGAAAACAGCAAGAGTTTCTGGCTGATTGGAAGAAGAAAATAGTTACAGTCACAGCTGTTGATTCAGGCAGACCTAATGCGCCAAGTACCCTGTTCATCCATTAAACCACGAGGAGCCTTCACCAACTTCTGACAGTAGCCTGGTTTCAACAACCCTTTTCCTTTTAGTACCTCCAGCTGCAGAACTGCTGGTGCTAAGAGAGCTGTTGAGAATTGCTTGTTCCCACCAAGACACTGTTATCACCATTCTGACACGTAGGAGGTTTATTGGATGTGTCATTGAACTTTTTAGTCTGAGCGAATCCTGCTGCAATATCAACAGAGCTCAAACTGGAACAAACGTTTATTAAGGTCAATTAAACTACACTAACAGAAAATGGTTTTAACAAAATAAGTGACCCTGTTAGAGCTTAATTATGTACTGACAGCTCTTGAGCACTGAATAGAAAAGTGTTGATGGCACTTTGAAGACTAAGATTATTTAACACTAAATGATCACTGTGCTTATCTTGAACAGCTGCTAAACAAAAAAGCCTGATTTTACCAATCGCTATCTTTTGATCCCAGTTTTCAGTTTCTCTACATTTCTGCATCAGATACCACCCACACAACATTTCATCCATCTGATAGAATGCACTCAAGCCCATGATAGTTCATGCCAAAGTTAAGGTGGCATTTTTTTTTCCATTTTGCTATAACAGCCACTTGAAGCTGATTCATACACGCTTAAAGCTGCTTTATAGTAAGTCAAACTCTTGGCCTATCAAAGTCAGTATTATTTACCCTGCCAATGTCTCTTCAAGGTCTCAGAGTCTTTCCTATCACCTACTACATAACCCTTTATCTGGAGATACCAGGGAATGAACCTCAGACAGCTTCTGCATGAAAAGCAGATACTCTACTCCCTATCCACGAGTGTATTCATGAGAGAACCCAATTTTTGTAAACAAGAGACACTTTAACTGTGTTGACTAACTCTGAAGTCTGTTGCTAGGCAAGCCAATTCCCCTCATATATTTTGTGCTGTTCTTGGAGACCTTACACCCAAGTTAAGCTAGTAAAGTGAAAATTTTAGTATGCCAGAGGCAGACTTACCCAGAAATGCCTGTTCACAGTATAATTTGCTAGACAGTAAGCAGCTGCTGCCATTTGTGAGGGAAGATACTTCAGGAATGGATCAGCTTCAAGTAGGCTCAATTCTGCTACATACTAAGAGAAGAGAGGAGTACACTTCTTTAACCACAAGGAAAGCATTCCGCTGATTACTTCACTGAGGCAGAGAGATTCAAATAGCACAGTAGTCAATATCTGTAAACCTCCTCTGGATTACACCCAAAAGTGCTCAACCTTTCTCTTTAGACTTATTAAGCAACAATTCAGTCAGCTAAATTGCTGTTTTGAAGCTGATTATAATCTTCAGCAAGTAACTTAGTCCAATCCACTCTTCCCACATTATGGAGAGAGAGCAAGAGCAGAGCAGATCCAGACAAATTTTCTTGCTAATGAGAAAAAAATACCTGCCTATTCCCTCTTCCTGTTGCACACCCCTGATCTGCTTGTCATGCTTTTCCTGCAGGCCACCCATCTCCTAATGAGTTGCATTTTGGGCAGATCAGGGGGCCACAACAGGGTGAAGAGGAAGCAGAAACATTGTTTTGCTGGTGAAAGCCCTTTGCGTGAGCAGAAAATTTAGTTTGGAATCTGGATTCAACCAAGTTCTTCCTGCCAACTTTAACCTTTCTAACTAAAACCTATTTGACATTTTTATTCCCCCAGGCTTCAAGAACAATGGCATCCAGCTTGAGACCTAACCTTAGTAGTATGGTAGGACCTGCTGACATCGAGAGGGGAGGTTGTAATTATAACCTAAAAAGTGGTGAAGGACTCTGCACTACAAATGTAAGCAGCATATTGTAAGATCAATTGTCTCTCTGAGAAAAAGACAGATTGTGATGGAGATTTTTTGTTGGGAGAGGTGTCTGTGCACCTTCCCTCTCCCAGAATCCTCCCCAGTGGTGAATGACCTCACTTTATTGTCTTGCTGTTCCTCTCTGCATGTGTACATAGGAGGAACAACACCTTCATTTGTTATTGATGCTATATAGCTGTTTGTGACCAAATAGGTGAGGCTCCAGCACACAATTAAAGGTCCTGACACATGGGCTGAAGGCAACAGATAGGGGGCATATAGTATTGGTTCCTCCTAGTTTGTCATGAAGAAAATAATTTTTATTTATTTAATTTATTTGATTTGATTTGTATCCCACTCTCCTCGCTAAAGCAGGCTCAGGGCAGCTCACAGCATAAAACCTCACAGAATTAAAACAATACATATTATAAAATAGTACATTCTATAAAATTATATATTTAGAGATTAAAACAACGTATCATTTAGTGCTCAGATCTAGATATTATCTTGTTAGATTTTACAGTACGACGGTATTCCATCTATGATGTAGGCTCCGTATCAATTAAAGGCCAGCTGGAAGAGGATAGTTTTGCAGGCCCTGTGGAACTGACTAAGATTCCACAAGGCCCGCATTTCCTCTGGGAGTTGGTTCCACCAGTGGGGGGCAGCGATTGAAAAGGCCCTTTCCCTGGTGACCTTCAATTTGGCCTCCTTCAGCCCAGGGATTACCAGTAGATTTTGTGTACCAGATCGAAGCACCCTCTTGGGAGTATATGGGAAGAGACGGTCCCTAAGGTAGGCAGGTCCTTGGCCATATAGGGCTTTAAAGGTAATAATCAGCACCTTGTAACGAATCCGGTACACTATTGGCAGCCAGTGCTGTTCCCACAGCCCCAGCTGTATGTGCTCCCACTTAGGGAGCCCCAATAACATATGAACATATGAAGCTGCCTTATACTGAATCAGACCCTTGGTCCATCAAAGTCAGTATTGTCTACTCAGACTGACAGTGGCTCTCCAGCTGTCCATCAGTAGATAGAGCTGGGTGTCATCAGCATATTGGTGACAACCCAACCCATACCTCCGAGCAATCTGGGCAAGGGGGCACATGTAGATGTTAAACAAAATCAGGGAGAGCACCATCCCCTGTGGCACCCCACATTTAAGCGGGTGCCTCCAGGACAGTTCTCCCCCAATCGCCACCCTTTGTCCCCAACCATCAAGGAAAGGGGAAAGTCATTGCAAGGCCAACCTCTGAATCCCCGCATCGGTGAGGCGGTGGGTCAGTAGCCAATGGTCAACCATATCGAATGCAGCCGATAGGTCTAACGGCATCAGCACTGCTGAGCCGCCTTGATCCAGATGCCACCAGAGATCATCCACCAGGGCGATCAGCACTGTCTCCGTCCCATGACCTGGGCGGAAACCAGACTGGTGGGTGTCTAAAACGGAAGCGTCATCCAGAAAACTCTGTAACTGTAATTGTACTGCCCTCTCAATAATTTTACCCAAAAAGGGTAAATTTGAGACTGGCCGGTAATTTGCCAATTTGGCCGGGTCTGATGTAACTTTTTTCAGGAGGGGACAGACCACAGCCTCTTTTAGAGGCATTGGAAAAAGCCCCTACGAGAGGAATCTATTTACAATGTCCGTATAGGACATCTAAGCTCCCTCTGGCAAGTTTTAATTAGCCAGAAGGGGCAGGGGTCCAGATCACAAGCTGATGGTCCTATAGTAGAGAGAATTCTGCCGACTTCCTCCAGGATGAATATGCCGAAGCAATCCAGAACTGGTCGAGAAGACAGGCACAGGGCCTCGAGTTCACATACTGTCTCCAATGTGGCAGGGAGGTCATGATGGAGTGACGAGATTATATCTGCAAAAAATTCCGCATGAAAGTATTGTTTGGGTTCTACCCGCTTTTAGATTGAAACATTACTACAGTTTTTATTGACTACTGTTGCCTACTATTTTCAGAATCTCACGGTATATAATTTAAAAATAAATGGATAGATACATTTATGGGACAGAAGTCTGTTATGTAGTCCTATGGTCCCAGAGCTGCACTTTAGTTCTGGCTAAAAACCATTTAGACCAGGGCTCCCCAACATGGTACCCAGCAAGTGATTTTTAAGAAGTGGGTGGGCCTGGGTAAGGCTTTTGCCCAGCAAGGATTTTGATTGGCTGTGCAGATATTTTTAAATGTTGCTCTGACAGCAACTGTCACCTCAGCACAAGAATCTACACTGTTACTGACATGACATTAACCTGTGGCAATCATTTTGTGGCTGGCTTTGCCTCCTGAGGCAGTCATTTTGTTGCTACATGCTGTGTGAGAATTTCAAATGTGCCTGTAGGCTCAAAAAAAGGTAGGGGGACCCCTGATTTAGACAGATGTGAGATGCCTCAAAGACATGTTGGAGTATCAAGTATGTTATACCCTTTGGAAAACCTACTTTCTGTGTGATAGTCCTCACACTGTACTCAAGTGGATGCATCCACAACAGAACAGCTACTATGGTTGGTGCAAATTATTTGTTTTCTTGAAGAACATTTAGATGTTTGGAGAAAGTAGCCTACCCTTGCAAAATTCTCAGTCTTCAGACAGACACCATGTCTCTGTAAATACTGAAGAAGAAACTGGTTGATGGTTGGGACTGTCAAGTCAAAGGCCAAGACTTTGAGAAGCAAGTGTTCCATTCTCAATAGCTGTTTTTTGGTGTAGGTATCATCTGTTATATATACAAATTCTTCTACCTCTGGTGGATAAATTTCTTCATATTTCCTTGGGGAAAGAGTATAGAAAAATTTAAAAGCCAGCACCTACATTAAACACCACAGCAACTGATACCACCGTTCATGGAGATTCAATGAACAGCTCTACTTAGCAGAACTTACAACCTACTAACCACCAGTATTTTGATAGAGCTATCGGGTAGAACTGGTACTGTAGCACTGGCTTAGACAAAGAATGCATTTTACTCTTTAAGCAGGAGATCCAAATTAAGTAAGACCACATGGAGACCTCCAAGGGAGAGGGGAAAATATCACTTTGGCTTCCATTTTCTCCCTAACACTCTCTAGGACCACCCAACCATACAGGAAAACTAGGCAGCTACCAAGGGCAGCAGATTAAAGAGATTTTTTCCCTCTATCAAAATATTAATGTTACATCTTATCAATGCAAGTATCAAATATAGCACTTCTAATTTTTATTTATAGTTAATGTTGGGTTGTGATAGTCCTATTCACTAGTCAGGTGCTTCCTTTCCTTCCACTCTGGCCACTGCTTTCCACCACCAAACTCTCCGCCAATGCCTACTCCCCCCCGCACACTTTTCACATTGGCATTTGTGGCACTTGTTCCTATAGAGAGGACAAATTACCCCATAGATAGTTTTAATATTTTCTGCAAACCTGAACACTAGCCAGGTTTGCAGAAACATAGGTCCTGGATAAATCACTCCCCTTGTAGATTTTTTTTTAATCCACTCATTGCTGTTAGATACATACAAAAGAGCTAAGGAATTCAGAAGGAACAAGTCTGGGCCAATATATAATTGCAACATTGACACATCTGTTCATCTTTTAAAGCCCACCCCCCCATATTACAGCAACCTCAGAATTTCAGCAATATATTACACTTCCACAAATTAGGTGAAATATTTCACATGCTCTGCAATTTTTACTTTGCAGGAAACTTTACATCAGGGGTGTTGAACTCATTTGTTATGAGGGCTGGATCTGACATAAATGAGACCTCATCGGGCCGGGCCATGTGTGTACCTATTTAAGATTAGGTAGCAGAAATACAAACTTTATAAAGGATACAGACAAACACAATAAAATAAAATAAAACATGCTTAAAACATTAGCACTCGATCTTAAAGGGGCTCTCTTTGTATTTCTCCCACAAGATTCAGGGAACTGGGCAAAGGAAACTCTGTCTCTTTCCTTCCTTCCTCAGCAACCAGGAGGGGGAGGAGCCTCAGCTCACAGAAGGACCAGAGGCTTGGCTCAGTAGCTCCTGCTGTGTGATTGAGAGAGCCTGGCAAAGCAAGCTCTGCTTCCTCCCCTTCTTCCCCAAGGGAGGAGCCTCAGCCAATGGAGAAAACAGAGACTTTGCTCTGTAGCTCCTGTGTGATTGAGCAAGCCTGGCAAAGCAAGCTGTGATGCAGAAGGGAGCAAGAGAGAGGGAGAAGGAAGCAGATGACAGCCAGTTGCTGGGGGCCTGATAAGAGCCCTCCAGGGACCTGATTTGACCCCCGGGCCGCAAGTTTGACACCCCTGCTTTACATATTCAGTTCCTGCTCACTTTACATGGAACTTTTTATCAGTGTTTCAGATAGCTGTTTCACAGCTGACCAAGCTGTGTCTTTATCTAAGCCTGAAAAAAAAACCTCTTCTAAGGAAGGAAAAGGAAAGGAAAGGTCCCTTGTGCAAGCACCAGTTGTTTCCGACTCTGGAGTGACGTTGCTTTCACAACATTTTCACGGCAGACTTTTTATGGGGTGGTTTGCCCTTGCCCAGTCATCTACACTTTCCCCCCAGCAAGCTGGGTACTCATTTTACCGACTTCAGAAGGATGGAAGGCTGAGTCAACCTCGAGACGGCTACCTGAAAACCCAGCTTCCACCAGGGATCAAACTCAGGTCGTGAGCAGAGCTTAGGACTGCAGTACTGCAGCTTTTAACACTCTGCGCCGCGGGGCTCTTACAAGGAAACTATGTGCCAAATGCAAAACAGTTTCCAAAGCTCCCCAAAGAAGGTGTGTTTAATCAGCAACTTGGCCAGCTACACATAAAGCATGAGGAGCATTATCAGGGCATCCAGACCAAGGAAAGCTGTATTCATTCTGTGTGCACCATCAGCTTACAAAGAAATATAGACCCAGTTATTTCATAAGACTGCTTTGGGACAATCCTATCATGGGTCCCAATTCAACATCTTCAGTCTGCATGTATACTGTGGACCAGAAAACAAGGATAAGGACAGAGAAACAGGTCCCCCTTATGTGACATAGTATTCCAGGAAAGGGGAGGGGTAGCCCAGGCTGGAAGCCTATTACTGTAAGGTCTATTTATCAAATTTCAAAAATAAAACAGAAACCCCTTTTTTGTTTTTTACATTTCACAAGGATGGACCCGGGGAGGAAGGTACATGTTACAACATGGTACCAGGCCCCAGAATATGAGGCTTGGGCCCAAACTGGATTTATTCTTTTTGGCTCATGAGTATTCAAAATGGATAGATGCATACCTACACTGAGTGGCCCAAAGCTGCCATCGTCCATCAAAGGTTTGATCATTCAGGCATGGCTACTTACGCAGCTAGGAGAATTGCAGCTGTTCCTACAAGCTGCAGTTTTCCTCGAAGGACAGACATGCAAGAGAGAAAACGGTCCAAGTAGTTTACAGCAAGGTACAGGGTTTCTGTGTGAAGCTTGTACTCTTCTCCAACTTCCACCAGCCAGTCCACCAAAATCGTGCGCATGCAGGTGGTGATATCTGGCTGCTTCCTCATGTAGCAAGGCTTTGGCCTGTATCGAACCTGCTTGGAATATAATTTAGCCTCCAAGTAAGTGTATAAACCAAATCTGGCAGTTTCCTTTATTGAACACTTGAACTTTTGGCATTATGCAATGCAAGCTTGGTGTTTGACTGGCACTTTGTAGAACCTACAATCCTATTTAGATTGGCTTGCCTTGCACAAAGAGCAATTGTAAATTGCTCAGCATCTTCTTGAAGAATTTAAAAAATCCCTGACTATGGCAACTTTATTTTGGGCACAGCTCTATTTACTACCAGGGGCGGGGTTGGGGATACACTGGTACACTTCCAAAATATGCAAACATTTCAAAATAAGAATTGCAAAATGATCTTAACTGGAAAGACATATTATTAAGTATGACGTTAAAGCTAGCATCAAAGGTCTGTATTTTCAGTAAGAACCCCCCAAAATGCAGCTAACACTTGACAAATATCTCTCTGGCAAGCTGCAGTACCGATAAGGACCATGGATCATAACAAGCAGCTGAATACAAATCAGGGACTCTGTTGCAGTAGTATAAACACCACACTGGCATTTTATAAGCAAGTCACATAAGGCCCTTGTCGCTCACTCTGCTGCTTAAGAAATGCCTTTGCGCAGGATTGTATTTGGTTCTGGTTACTGCATTTGACAAGCAGGGAAGCTGAGAAGAATTCAAAAAGCAAGAACAGAAGTCTGTAGAACAGTGGTGGAACAAAGAAAGAAACTTTTCTAGGCTGAAGAAGAAAAAGTGAAGGGGACTTGGTTTAAAGTTTTCCTTTCAGCAAAGGGGTATCAGGTTCTACACAGGACACTGTGGAATTTCAAAGAGCATTTATATATATAGTTGTACAGGAAATTATGCATATAATTATTTCCTAAAACAAACACTGCCAAAAAAAAGAGTTAGAAATTGAACTTAAGGACCTGTTTCTCATCTGCTTTATGCACAAGACAGTGTAAAGTTTACAGAGCACTAAGTCAGCTGCCTGGAGAATCTTTTCATCACTGAAGTCTGGTTCAACAAGCATTTTGTTAAGTGGCAGATTCAACCGCAATGAAGAACTGTCAGAAGACACTCATAACACTTTGTCCTGGATACCATTGCTAACTACCTACCTGCCTATGTACATGCTTCTTGAAAAAAGGCAGAAGTTAGGAGCTCTGCTGCTTTACTTTCTACATTGACACTGGAAGTCTGTTGTGCAATATCAAAGGAAAAATTACCACTGATTCTCTTTTGATAAACAATGGATTTTCCCAGAGGGAAATTTTTGTGCTGTAGCCTGTGTTCAATATCGGAGTACAAAGTTATCCCAGCTAAGTTTTATTAGCAGCTTTGCTCAAGTTGTTCATTTGGTTTTCAGCAGCATGGTTATATATCTATTTCTAAGGGAAAAGAGCACAATTGTAATTGGTTTCTAAGTGTGCATACAGGGTGCAAACATACCCCACAAGACATAATAGCGAGTGTATTTGACTGTAGGACATGTAGTGGTTGGTATACAGTGTGTCTTGTGACCCACACTGGATTCTTCTGTCAAATGTAATTCAATTTGATTCAGGATTCTTTGTAAGCATCACAAAACCAGTTTGGGGCAACCAGGTACACCCCTCCCAAAGCAAGACCAAAAATATCCTCCCCCTACATATCTGTGAAAATTAATGTCAACCTTATGCCCATTATCTAAGACTTCACTGGAAGAAAGATACTAAGTCCTTTATCAACACAAACGTTGAACAAGGTATGCATGAGGATGACCCACCTAAGCCCTTCCAACCTGTAAAGAATGTGCCTATTTCTACTCTTCAAATCCAGAAAAGTGCTGATGAAGGCTAAACAAGGTTCAGAGTAATTGAGAATAAAGGGAAAGGAATGACTGGACACAACAAGGCTATCAGAAGAATGTAAAGGCATCCCTAAAAGCAGATCTAGCAACAACAACAAAAACCTAATGTTCATAGCATAAACTTGCATGAATTGAAGCCCATTTCAGATGCCATGAGTCATCCACATACAGAGACCAAAAAGGTCAGGCAGTGTTAGAGACAGCAAAGAGGCCATCCTGTACTCAAACACAACACAACACCCAATCAGCATGTGTGATGAACAGGCATAACAAGATCAGTAGAGCAAATCAACGCTTAAAATAGTTCAACATCATCTCCCGCTAGGCTCTCCCAGTGTGACCCTTCTAGCGAGGCAAAGAAGAAAGCATATTAAGGGAAATGTGCAGACCCCAACATGGGTCATGCAGAGTAAAACCAAAAATCAGATTGCCTTGTTAAACAAAAATATATTCCTGCATAGCACTGAGCATATTATGCATACAAGTTGTTTACCACTTTACTGGCTCAAAAGTAAAATCCAAGAACACAATCCATATAATATCTTTTGTTAGCATTATCTCAGTTGCACAGTATACAAGCTTTCAAGTTCATCAGAACTCTTCATCAGGCCAGATTTAGAATTGGTGGGGGGGAGGAAACAGATTTTCCCCTCCCCAGATGATAAAATGATCTTGTAATTCCAGCATATGTCTTCTGACAGGCAAAACCAATCAGGTTTCATGTGGCTGAAGGCCAGGGGCCAACAAGTCACTCTCAGTATCCCCAATTTCCTTCTTAACGAGTGAGAATCCAAACCTATGCACTACACATCGCTGTTATTCACAGGTCAACATTCTAACAAGCTTGTTCAAAGTACCACTCACTTCAGCCTCTCTCAGGTAGCAATGAATGTCTTCTGCGTATTCTACAATGCCCATGATATCCAGTTTGTGACCACGGGGATCTTCACATTGTGACTGCAGTGATGTATCGACCAACATCGGAGACACTAAGTCACAAGCATATTTGGGGGAAACTAATTAAAGAAAGAATGTAAACAAACTATCCATTTCAATTTATTCTTTCATCATCAGTAGCAGAAAATGCTGTCAAGCTGCAACTGACCTGCGGTAACCCTGTCGGGTTTTCAAGACAAGGGACTTTCAGAGGTGGTTTGCCATTGCCTGCCTCTGTGCTGAAACTCTGAATTTCCTTGATGGTCTCCCATCCGAAGACTAACTAGGGCCAGCTTTGCTTAGCTTCCAAGATTCCAGGTCAGGTCATTAACCCTTATATTTCTATGAATAACAAACACCACATACCTATTACAAGTTAAAAACTTCAACTGAGGGGCTGTACCTGTACTCAAGTCCAACAGCAGGTGAAAGCTGGGTTTCACTGTGGTGGTGTCAACTTCACATATGCTTGGTTCCACCTCTTCTATACCCACACTGTTGTAGGTACTTTCCTGTTCTAATTCATCTACATAAACAGTAAAGCCCTGCTTCGAGGACACACAAGTGGGCAACATATTCTTTCCAGGGATGACATTTTCCAGTCCAGAGAAACATCTCACTGCAGTAGTTCCCTAAAAAGAAAGAAAGAAAAGAACCAAAACAGGAACATGGTTTCCAGTAAACAAAATTAGCATCAAGCATTTGAGAATGCAAAAACAGTGCCCTAGATTCCAGGTGGCAAATTCTAGGAACCACTGCCCAGGATTTTTCCAACCTTGCCTTCAAATTCCATTAAAAATATTTGTCTACTTTGTACAGAAGGCTCTGAGCAAATGGTAGGTAAAGCAATTTTTAATTACTACAGTTCAGAATCAGATACTTCCATCTGTAGAATTTAAAGCAAACATTTCTTCCTATTACAATCTTGATGACTCTCTTATTAGGTGGCCAATAGCCGTGAAAATAAAGGAAAATGTTCAAGGTCTTTTCTAGATCAAACAGTCCTATGTCCAACAGAAATTGTTTCAGTATTCCAATGCACTTGTACTGAACTTGCAAGAATATAGGGAAAGGCAGACAGGCAGAGTTACTGTGTGTCAGTTTATTACCTGCTATTAAGAATGTAGAAGATTCAGCATTGTAGTAGCTTATGCATATGGTGAGTGACTAACACAGGAAGGTGTAGTTACCTGCAATTGCTGTAAGATATATGCAAGATCTTGCTTTTGCTTAAGTAAGAGAAACAGGAGAATAAGAAGTAGGTTTAGTTGGATCCAGCCCAAAGGACTTCTGCCCATGAAGTGAGACTTTCTCATCTCTACATTACTGCTGCTGCAGCCTAAAACACTCTCTGAAATTGTTGCTCCTGGAGGACTTCCACCCATGGAGCATTCAGCTGGATCCAAGTCACATCCTTCAGGGGGAAAAACCCCTACCAATGCCATCTCTGAAGACCCTCCCCTCAACTCTGACAACATCTCCTTTAACCTCATGCTAGGAAGGACCATGGGACATACCATTAAAAAGTTTCCATATTCAGTTTCTGCCCACAGAGAAATTGGAAGTAACAGGGCTGGGGGATTCTGCTCAGAGTCTTATTAGACAGAATGCATAGTACTAAAACATGTGAACCAGTACAAAGAAGTGCCTTAAAGCCATTATATTTGACATATTTGTATCTAGGATAGAATCAATGTTCCTTCTAAACTGAGTTAGTGTGAGCTAGCTCACAGTTTCTTTGCCTCCAGCTCACACAATTTTGTCTTAGCTCAGGAAAAATGGCCCCAGAGCAAACAAATTTATGCAGTAGCTCATAACTTTAATGTCAGTAGTTCACAAAGTAGAATTTTTGCTCACAAGCCTCCACAGCTTAGAGGAAGTATTGGATAGAATTGAAGTCTCACCCTTCACTGGAAAAATTTAAATTACCAGTAGTATTTAATTACTGCTTTTCTGTATATGATGCAAAGTGATATCTCTGAAGCTTATACCTGTCTAGTTCAGGCTGGAATATAAATTTGTCTATCTGCTAATGCTTAGATGCCTTACAAAGAGAATGTCATCCTCACCCTCCTGCCAAAGTTCTTTCCTTATTAGAATGTAAGATGAGCTTCTGCATTCTCAGGTAAGCATTCAAGCCAAGTTTTTCAGTTTTATCCCCTTACTTTCAATGCACCGCTGTGAACTGTACGACCAGCTCACCTGATCAATACCTGCTCACTTGAATAATCTTCTCTCTCTTTGGGTCAATTATTTTGATTCTTTCTTGCAAACATGATGTGACTGATCATCCAGCTCTAAAACTCAAACAATCTTGCTTGGGCTTTGAAATGGCAGGGAGGAGGAAAGAGACAGAATTTCCAAGTATCACCCAGCTATGGCTGGTGCAGGGAAATGTAATTGCCCAGGGGTGCATGCATACACACCAGGAAAGATCTTCTGGAAACAGATGAACTGTTTCTATCCTGAGAAGTGTCAAATATCAAGCTGAGCATTCACCTGATCCAAGAGGAATTCACTCAGCAGTAATAATCAGTGTTGTAACTCACTGGTCAACCAAACAGCCATTCAAATTCTACTTATAAACAAATTCTGCATTCAGCCTTCAGCTTGATATCTGACCTTAAGGCATTTTAAAAGGCATCCTGATAAAGAAGCACCATATTAGGATGTTAAGAAAGAAAGTGAATAGAGTGTTCCAAGGTGAAGGCTGCAGATGAATTTCAAGACATAAACCCATCCAGACATCCATTGTATGAAGTATTCAAAAGCAGTAATGTTAAATCCTAGTTAGTATTCAAAGTGAGGCCTGCACAAACAGGGTCCAAAAGATTAACAAATTGGTTTTAAAGCTGCTGCCATCACCAGAACCAGCTCACATCAGTATGCAGCATCCCATCAGGTACTATTCAGTAGGCAGAATAAACATGTAAATCCAGGTGGTATTGAGTATGTAAACATTAGAATACTTTTAGCTGCATACCCGACCTCCTAGCACATCTGCAGTAGCATACCTAGGTTACAGTAGAGAAGTACAGAAGCCTTAGCTCTGATTCAAACATGTGGCCACTGAAAACACAGAGAATGATTTTATAACATTTCTTGGTACCTGGCAGGTTTGTTTTTAAGAAGCTGAAGATTAAGAAATAGAACCTTTTCAGCAGTTGACCCTTGGCAGTTAAAGGAGGCATACATTGCCACCAGCTTCTACATTCCATAGCTCATGGCATGGCCATGTCCATCAATAATAATAATAATAATAGATTTTATTTGTATCCCGCCCTCCCCGCCTAGGCGGCTCAGGGCGGCTAACAACATTCCATACATTAGCATAAATAGGTAAAACTTTAAATTTAACAATTAAAAATTTAAACATATAAAAACCAGTTAATTGAGTTAAAATACATAATTTAAGTTACATTAAATGTATCTGGCAGCAATAAAACTGTCCCACAATGGTCCCACAAATCTTTATGCACAAGGACTACATCAGTATTATGGAAATGACTACCAAACATCAGCTCCTAGTGCTCTTGTACCTGTTAAAATGAACCTGTTTATCAGCAACTGAGGACTCTGAGTTTATGGGCCATAGCACCCAGGCTGTTATTAAGCATCAGCCAAAAATGCACACAACACCATGTGTGCATTTTTGATATACATGAAGTTCAGGTGCTCTTGCTCAAGAAAAAAATGCTTAGTAATGTAAGTAACTTTCAACAGGTCTATTATGAACACTCTGGAATTCCTTGGGCAGTGGTGGTAGGGCAATTAGTTGTTCCCTTGAATCTAAATAAAAACAGTCTGCCTTTTCCTTTATTAATAAACTCCTTTAACCAAAGGTTTTGAGCAGAATCAATAAAACTATACAATAAAACTAAACACTGGATAATTTAGATACGTTTTACCAAGAATAATTTAACTCCAAATCCATCCAGCTATACAAAAAAGCTGGCAACAGAAGTAATTTATTAATGGATCAATATCTGTTAATAAAAAGGAGACCACCCCAGGTTGAACAAAAAACTGATATTTGTTCAGGACAGCCATAACCCGGAAGCCTTGAAATAAAACCCACCGGTCACAATATAAAATAAGATGATCTATGGTTTCAACTGCACCTGAAGCACAAGAGCAGAAACAATCTACAAATGGGAGATTTAGCAGATCACCCCCTCTGTTCTGCAGTCTGCAAGGCATTCAATTTGCCTACCATAAAGGTGTGGTGATGGTGGATGGAAATGTTCTTAAAGCCATGCCATTCCACAAGCACCTGGTGCGCATCCTGCTCCAGGGACAGCTGTCCAGTAATAGCAATGGGTATGAGCAGGGGGTTTTTTGAGCAGGAACACACAGGAATACAGTTCCGGCTGGGTTGGTGTCAGGGGGTGTGGTCCAATATGTAAATGAGTTCCTGTTGGTCTTCTACAAAAAGCCCCGCGTGAAGCAATGGTGACATCAGGGGGTGTGGCCTAATATGCAAATGAGCTCCTGCTGGGCTTTTTCTACAAAAAAAGCCCTGGGTACGAGAAATTCAAAACATTTCCATTTCATTGTAACTTGCTCTATTTCAAGTAGAAACTGGTTGTACTTTTAGGATTCTGAGTTTTTCTTCAAGATAAGTTTTATTGACACAAACCCTTTTACTGCGTTATTTGGTTAACAATCCTGAAAACAGAAACAGAGATACCTAAATGTTTCATGAAAGTTATTTAAAGTATTAGAGACTGTGGTCTATTCTACTGTATATAGCTTGCTGGAACTAGGATCCTACCATGGAATTTATGCATTATTCAGTGTTTCATGTTAATACTTAAGCTTCACTTCTGTTTTTAAACTTCTGTTTGGTTCTACACCTCTACTTTCTATTGCATTGTTCATTGAATGTCCCATCTAGTTGACTGTATTGACTCACTGCATTGTAATCCGCTTTGAGTCCAAGTGAGAAACAACAGAACATATGAAACTGTCTTATGGTCAGGAATGTCTTGACTAAATAGCAAAGTTTTGGGCTTTCCCAGCCCTGATACCAGGAATGAAACCAGAGGCCTTGTGCCAGCAAGGTATGTACTCTGGGGTATCACCTGCTTAGACAACAGTCTGCAAGGAAGCCCATTTCTGCAAGGAAGCCCATTTCCCTCCCCCCCAAATTTACCTGGCTGCAGGATCTCAGACACTGCCCATTTTCAGCCAGCACTCCAAGAACAGCCCTCTGAGGGGGATTTTGACTGGCATGAGACTCCATAACAACTGGAAGGGTCTCCCGCCCCCCAGCTTGCGCCTTCTCATCCCTCTTGTTGCTGCGCCGCATTTCTTCCAAGTCAGTAGCTGATAATGGGGGGGGGGGGGGGAGAAGACATGCATGTAAATGATTTCAGAAATTTTCCACAAATTCACTTTCCAAAATCAATAGATCTCCTGCCTTTCATTGCACACTTTGAAAAGGTACTACAAGTCAGTGCACAAAGGGAACTTGTTTATTCATCTATGGAAAAAATAGCTTCAGAAAGATGCATTATTTAATGTGTGGGTCAACAGCATTATGTATTTATTTAGAGCTTTCAGTGTTCAAAGCACTTGTCATGAATCAGCTGCGATAATCCTATAACAGTCCTGCAAAGTAGGCCAAGATTGCTTCCCCTGTATTTTAGATGGGCACACTGAAGAGAAAATAAAGTCGTTTGCTTAAGGCTTCCCAGTAAATTTGTGGACTGGGCCTTACGTCACATCAGCACCTCCAACAGCCCAATCCATGGCAAATGCTCAAGGTACATAACATACTGGTCATGAGATCAGGGCCAACCCTCGACTGTCAGGCACCCTAGGCAAGGCTAACTTCTGGCACCTGCCTCTGCACTGATAACATCACTGAGTCACATGGAGGGGCACCCAACTTGGCACCCCCAGAAGGCCAGCACCCTAGGCAATCACCTATTTTGCCTTGTGGCAGGGGCAGCCCTGCATGAGATATCATAGAACTAGAATCTTCCAAAAGCCAATCAAAATAAAGCATCTTTGCCCCAAACCACTTTCAGCTTACTAAGACCAACAAGATACAATGCAAGATCACACCCAGAAAGCATAATTTGCTGAACTCAGCAGATCTTGCTGCAGAAGATTTAAGAACTTAAAAGTTGCTTCCATGCAAACCTGTTTAAATCACCAGAAATATTTTGGAATAAGTGATCCAGAGAACAAAACCAGAGAAGTGAATAAGCCTTTTTGAGTCATAAAGGAAAGATGGAATATAAATATTTCAATAGAAATCAAGAAGAATCTTGAAAGCAAATGGTTTAACAATGCCATCCTAGACATACTTACACCCTTCTAACCCCAATGACTTTAGTGGGCTTGAAAATTGGCAACTCTGTTTAGAACAGCCCTGTAACTGGGCCTAATAAACTAGACCCCAGGCCAGAACATGCAATTGCCATGAAATCACAAGCAGTGTTCCCTTTGAGCTGAGTTAGCGTGAGCTAGCTCACACGTTTTTGTCTTAGCTCAGGAAGGATGACTGCAGAGCGCCCTAATTTACGCAGCAGCTCCCAACTTTAATGCCAGCAGGTCACAAAGCAGAATTTTTGCTCACAGGACCCTGCAGCTTAGAGGGAACATTGGTCCCAAGACTCCTCTCTGGTTTTGCTGGTCCCTTCGACTTGGCCAGGGGCAGGCAAACGCAAGAGACTCCTGCGGCAATGCAAGCCGGTGGAAGCAGCTGCCCAAACTGTTCAGGATCACGAGAAAAGCGTAAATCTCATAGCCAGGAGGAGCCCCAGGAGAGCTCCCAACGGCGAGGTTGGGACGAGGCTGCACCAGCAACCCTGGGTAGCCTACGGCGCAGCCCAGCCTAATGACAAATGGCGGAGGCAACTGCTAATCGCTCCAATGGGACGACTCGGGAGTCGGGACGGCTGTGGCTTGCACCGGTTGAGCCCCAGGAGGCTTCTGCCACCGGTAAAGCCCAGCCTTCGCTCCTAAAGAGCCAGCGTCGCACAGTCCGAGCGCAATCGCCCCAGAGCTAACTCCAGGCTCCCGCAGAGCCCCGCTCTACCCTTCGCAGCCCGCGGAGAGGCTCCTGCCGTGTTCCCCGGAAGAGCTGGGGGTTCTTTTCTGGCGCCTCCGCCTTCCCCCGCCACCAGCAGGGCAGCCGCTCCGCCGGGACTCCGAGCCGCCGCGCCGCGCTCCAGCTCAGCCTATATCACCCCCGTCCAATCAGCGCTGGCGCCTCCGTCGCGCCGCCCCCGCAGCTCCGCGGCTTGCGCCCGGAGGACTTTCAAGCCGCCCGCGACTGTTGAGACTGACCAGTTGGAGCTTGCGGGCGGCTTCCTCCCGCATGCGGCGGGCAGCTCCCGTGGCAACCGCGGCTGACGTGCTGCGCTCCCGAAGGCGGAACGCCAGGAAGCTCCGGGCCGTGCTCGGGGCTGGCGCGGCGGGAGGACTCCATCTGCCCACCCTGGCCCCGCTTGTCCACTCCGCCACCGCCGGAGCTGCCTGCAGCGAAGTCCCCTGGCCTGGGGGCTCTAGTGTGCTTCCCCCTGCCGTGAATTTCAGTGTGGTTCCTGCCCCTTCAGGCTTAGCCAGGCGTGGATTCTCTCCGGCTCATGTCTCCACCAAGGTTCCCTCCTCGTCCCCCCCTCCGCCCACCTTCTTGCGCCAGACGCTGAAGCTTCCCCAGCCAGCTGAGGCTCGCGATCCACAACTGAGGAATCCTGCCCAGCCCCTTAAGGGGAAGTGCCTTTTGCTCAACGTGGCAACGGCTTCTGCCACCTTCGCTGGGATAATGAAGGCCCGGCAGGGTCTGTAGCGGCCTCTGGGTTTGCAAAGCTCTGCGCGTCGCCCGGCTTGGGCAGTAACAGATCCGTCTGGAACTGGAAGCTTTTATTCGGGGTTTCTGGTGGGGATGGGGACGCAGGGGTAGGGAACGTTGGCTCTCCAGATGTTTTTTGCTTACAACTCCCATCAGCCCCAGCCAGTATGGCCAATGGCTGGGGCTGATGGGAGTTGTAGGCAAAAAACATCTGGAGAGCCAACGTTCCCTACCCCTGATTCTGGAAATGGAATTAATGGGAAAGAAGTTCTTGTTGTAAGGATGGCCTGGCCTATGCAATGGAGAAGTGAGTATTTTTGGTTTGGGAGGACAGCTCACACTGCATGTGCACAAAATAAAGTCGTTTTAACAACAAAGAGCACTTTTGGAAAACAACTGAAAGCGTGAATGCACACAGGTGCACATAAGTTGATTTTAAATTTCAAAATCCCTAGATATTTGTTTTCCAAAATCTTTTGGAATCAGGAAAATTGTAGGCTAACCTCTTCCTCCCTGCCTTTGCTGGAAAAAAAGATAAGGAATCTGAGTTCATGGTGATCTTGCATGTCCGCGGCTCACTTCTTCTAGAGTAGACTCATAGGATTTAGTAGGGTTCTTACAATTAACTATAAACTTACAATTAACTATATCCAGCTATTCATGAATGAAACATTTAAAAATATATGTGGGACACCAAGGACTTGTTTTCTTATGAATGATACATACCACCTAGGGATGTTAGAATGTTGCAGAAAAAATATTGCCTGCAAGGACCAAACAGCATTTACTTTTATTGATCTATACCCTGCGTATCAGAGACCTTGTCTGGTGGTCATTTCCCTAGAAAGCGCTTTCCTAGGTGCACCTTCTTTGAGGGGGAGATGCCCCATAAATTCAATCCTCACAAAACTTGGAAAGTCATCTGGAGATATCCTGTGAGTTTGGTGTCTCTTGCATGCTGGGTGGATTGTTCTACTGAGTCATGAACTGATCGAGTTCATTAGGCCCCTGAAAGTTTGTACACAGGACACGCCACGAACCAAACCGCATTTTCCAGATTTATGCTCATCCACAGTTGCTTGCTTCAGAGTATATGTGTGCATGCAACAGAAAGAGAAAGATGCTAGAGGAAACAACACACATCTGGGTGGCATCTCCCCTCATAAGGAAATGAAGGGTATAACTGCTGTTCTGCCTTTTGGGTATTCTGAATCCTAGGTAAGAAGAGAAAAATGCTAACACTATACAAACACATACACATTGAAAAACCTTGGATCTCAGGTAAATACATCCTATATGCAAGGAGTTCTTTGCTTTAGCATATTTTGAGTCATGACTTCTGCTTTGGACCATGCTTTTTGCAGACTCCCTGAGACTGGACTTATTAGCCTCTATGAGTTTGTTGGCATTAAGGAAAAGTTCAGTTAGTCTCAGTTTATTTGTTGTTGGGTTTGTATGTTGCTACAAGCCATATGCAAATTAAATGTCAGGAAATCAACACAACACAGAAGAAGTGCTCAACTTTGCTGGACTATGCACTGTAGTGTACTATAAAGACAGAGGTGTACATAAAACTTCATAGTTATTCAGGTCACTGCTTCGCACATCACAGTCTCCATGGTAATCGTTCACGAGTTCCTTAATAACTGAATTTCTGTGTTATTTTAGATGAAGTCGCTGATAATGTTGTACATTAAATGTAGATCAGCATGTTAGTACAGTTTTCTGGGCACTGTTCCAAAATCCAGACAAAACCCTGGCATTTATAGCCATCTTAACCTAGGAGTTTCTAACAGGTGCTCAAAAGTGGAAGGTAGCAGAACTAGCTTTTCGTCTGGGCTTGGGAATCATATTGCACTGTGCTATATTGAACTGCAGCCTTGTCTTTGTGACCATTTTACTTCCCTCTAATGCCTCAGAATGAAAGTGTCCCATGTTGCATTAAGAGACCAGGCCTGGCTAAACAGTTGGCCACTTCTATTGAAAGTTAATGATTTAGCAAAGGTGGGCAGGCTTGGACTTGCATCCCTGGGTCAGGAGTCAATGGGCAACTTGATAACATGCATGCAATGAGTTGGAATATATTAGTTCAATCCTGTTGGACGACTGAGAATTCATTTAATTTTGTTCTGTAAATTAGTTCTATTTATTAGAGGGTTTGAAGAGACCTGTTTAATGACACATAATTACAGTGGCTGGCAAATATGTTTACTTGAGATCATTTATTTCTGCTGCCACTGCTGTTCTACCACTGTTATATTGTTCCTACAACTCTCTATAATTATCAGCTATAAATTTAATATGGATGATCTGTGCTCTTTTATTTGCTGAATATTTATTGCATTTTGTTTTCCTTATCGTCTTCTGGGTTGTGAATTGCCTGGAGAAACCTTTCTGAGTTAAAAAAAAATATATTTTAACAAAGTGAGCCAGTGTGGTGTGTCAGACTAGGATCTGGAAGGCCCAGGTTCAAATTACGACTCTGCTGTGGAGGCTTCCTGGGTGACCTTGGTCCAGCCTAACCTACCTCACAGGATTGTTGTGAGTTTAAAGCAGAGGACAGGAGAATGCTGTAAGCTACTCTCAGGCCCCCATTAGGGAGAAAGGCAAAGTAGAAATAAAATAGATAAAAACAAGTCATAAAAATGATATAAGCTTTCATGCCTGCTAAAATCATTGGATTTTATAGCCATTTCCTCTTGTTCAGTGTGACTGAGTATAAGAAGGGTTTAAAGTACACTTGTGGAACAGAGATGTTTCCCTGAATCAGGACCTAAATGTGTAGCATATGCAGCTGCTGGTATTAATCTCTGTTCAGAAGCTGACAGTTGAGCTCTCTCTCAGAGGGATTCGTGTTTCAACTTGAGAGCCCTATGGAAACTGACTCTTGGGCTTCATTTCTCAGGTTACAAGTCGCCAGCCAGCATTTCTCTCTTGGCAAGCAGCATCTTGACATTTCAAAGCAATCACTACTTTTTACAATCAACATAATCTCTTTGGAAATTGGCTTGGCGGGAGCAATTTTATCAGTGACTATGAATATTATGGAGGGGGGAATAAATCTGTTGATGTACAAGACAAAAAACAGGTAAGAGAACTGCTGATCAAGGTCCTAATAAATAATAATATTTGAGGGCCATTGTCATGCTTAATTTACAGGCAAGAGATGTATAGAGTTGGTTTGCCATTGCCTATCTTTGCATAACAACCCTGGACTTCATGGTGATCTCCCATCCAAGTACTGATCTGGGCCCACCTTGCTTAGCTTCTAAGCTCTCACAAGCTCAGGCTGCTCTGAGCTACTCGAGATGCTTTCTGTCCTAACACAGTACATAATGCAAAACCACACTGAGTATAAAGCAACCGCATTAAAGCAGAGGCAACAGATAACCAAGAGAAGACCTCAGGACTAAAAGAACTGAACCATCAAAGCTCAAGAAGGCAGGATAAATTTTGCCCATCACATAAAAGATTGCATGACAGGGCATGATGAGCATCCTTGGATATGAGAAGGGGCTTTGGTCCACTTGAGCAAAATGCTATGCAATGAAAAGACCTTAAGTCTCAGCAAGTTAAAAGAGCTCCAGGAGCAGGTGTTGGAGAAAAGACCATTCTGTGCCTAAGACTTGGAGAATTGCTATAAGAAAAACTGACCCCACTATAGTAGATGGACCAGTGCTGTGACTCTGTATAAGCCGTGTAGCGGTTAAGAGTGGTGGACTCTTTGATTCCCCACTCCTCCTCATGAAGTCAGCTAGGCGACTTGAGGTCAGTCTCTCAGCCCTACCTACCTGATAGGGTGTTTGTTGAGGGGAGAGGGAGGGAAGACAACTGTAAGTTGCTCTGAGACCCCTTTGGGTAGTGAAGGGCAGGATATAAAACCAACTTTTCTTCAGGTGCTGAGATTGGAAATGGGCGCAATAGCTTGGTGTCTAAAACTGGCATGATTTGCAGATATGAGCTGGTAATGTCTGCTTCCATGCTGTGGACAGCTTTGTCAGCTGATTTCTTTACCAATCCTTATTGTAATCCAAAATTTGCTGGTGTGGCAACAGACTGAGTCTCTAATCTAGCCTCTGACACTTGAAGTCTCTTTCCAAACCACATGATGCAGTTGCAATGGACTTTTATTGGGTCCCCAGTAAACCTGCCCTTTTGGTAGGAACTATCATATACAGAACCGAATCCCATAATGCAATTTTGTATTCTATGAAGAAATCCCTTCTTTTGTTTATCAAAAGACAAAAATAAATGACTTTAAAACCATGTGGTTGAAATCCACAAACTGTGTCATTGATTAAAAGCCACCACTGTCATCAATCTAATAGAGGGCAAAATAGCAACAACTGGCATGAAAACAGCCGTTCATATTGTCTCAAAGACTCGTAGTATTTTAGCACCAGCTGATCTGCAAGAGGGGCCCACCACCACTTGGGACCATCTGTGATTTTTCAAGGGAAGAAAGCCACCCCTCAGCGCTCAGGAGGAATGGAATCGAATTGCCAGAACAGCCTTTCTATACATTTCTTTAAGATATCCTATTACTGGAAATAATTTATCCATCCTGTCTTCCTAATGCATCAAAGCCTGATAATTAGTCTTATTTTTAGAACTCTTGCAAGAGGAAGTATGTGCTTTCCATGCAAATGGAATGCCCAGCAAGAAAATAAATTCCCTGTGAATGGAAGAATTGCTTCCTGGCTCAGGATAAAATTAAACTGAGATTTTACACACCCGCAGTGGCCAACAGTTAGTGATGCTTCCATTGACTAACCTGGCATTCAGCAACAGGATCTCAAGGCCAAGGGGCCCATACTCAGTTCAACCAGGTTTCTGATAGTAGCTGGGAAGCAGACTTAAAGGAGGAGTGCTTGGGCCCTCACAGCATTTTAAAATAGCTTTTAAATGGCTGTGTCATCTATGGGTCAGACCCACTGATGCCATCACATCTAGTTTGGCCCTAAGATCTTCAAACAACAACCTGGGGATATTCATTGCATACTGGATATTAAGTAACATTTCTCGCTGCTGAATCATGTTTGCAACGTTTCCAAAGGCCATTTTAGATCTGTATTAAAATCTAGTATCACTTTTGTTAAGCAGAACTGGAATTCTCTCTTCACATCAGCTTTTAAACATTTTTAAAACCATGTGGTTGAAACCCACAAATTATGTCATTGATTAAAAGCCACCACTGTTGTCAATCTAATCAAGGCCTGAAATGAATTAGGAAGCAGATTCTCCAGTAAAATAATGCTGGCTTTGATTTGCTTTCAAAAAATTAAAATGTCTTTTCCCCACATTTGATTTTCTTGAATTAATGCCACTGATGGATTAAATTGGATTAAGGGACAGAGGATAAAGCAAATCACAGAAAAATTTAATTCAGCATATTGATAGTATCAACTCAAATTTTAATTTAGTTCTCAATTCAAGTCATATTTCAAAAGCAAAGTCCAAAAGGTCTTTTAAATTAAAGACACATCATAAAGAGACACATGTAGGCTGTTGAATGCATGTAGAATCTCATTTCCACTCCACTCTTTTTCTCTTTGGTCAGTTGTGAAAATCTCCTGCCCTCCCTGCTTACCTTTTCCAGTTGTGGAGACAGATGGCTTTAGGCTGTCTTTCTCTACCTTCCTCTTCCTCCTCCTTCTGCTCTTCAGTTCTGCCATCTCCTTCAACTAACTTCCAAAAGCTATAAAGCTTGCTCTCTAATCCAGGGACTAACTTGTCCCTCTGTTGGATATTTAACTATCTGGAGGTATGTGGCAAAGAAAGGAACCGTCAGAGCTTCTGAAGAGCTTCCATTTGTTGAGCAAGCAAGCCAAGCCTTGTAGTATCCATGTGAACTAGACAATTATTACTGTTTGCCACTACCTTTCCAGCAAGCATTGTGACATTCAAGAGAGACCAGGAACAAACAAAGAAAAATGCTCTTTGCAAGATAAAATTCCAATTAAATTATTTCCCTGGATTACTTACAATACGGGTGTTACAAACTTTTTCTATTGGTTATTAACCACCTTGCCAAGAGCATATTATAATATTAATCAAAAAAGTTTGGATGATTTCTATAGCACCAGGGGAAAACCTTTGTAAACAAGTAAGGCTAGAAAACTCATTTTTATAAATGTTGATGTGAATTGATAATAAAACATGAGACTTCCCAAGTCTGTGTTACTGGTTCAAGTCTCATGCACCTCATTCAGTAGTGGATAAATACTGTCACTCTGCCCATGTGTCCCTGGATGGCCAGTGTGCCATTTGCCAGAGTTGGAGCCCAGTGGCAATCTCTTTCCCATTGAGGCAAAGTAAAAAAGATTTCAGAACATTACGAAGTGGACAGATCTTAGACATGTCTTTCCTGGAGGCCACGTTCTAAACAGAAGGCACAAGAATTTAACAGGCAACTTCCAGATATTGAGCATAAGCCAGCCTCCCCACCCCCACACTTTCAAACCTCTCCTGATCTCAGCTGAAGCATGCGCTTTTAATTTTCTCATTAAATCAAGGAGACATAAATATGCTTAATTTGGCTTGGTTGTGCATATAACATGCCCTTTTATACCATTCATGATATGTCTATTCCCTTTCAAGTCTTTGCTTTTATGGTGTTAGGAAACGTTTGTCATCAAACCTTCAGGCTGGTATCAGAAAAAGTATGCAAGACAGGATTGAATTCTGAGGCAGAGAATTCTGCAGGAGCTACAAATTGAAGATGAAAATATACTGACTTCATACATAGATAAAACAATATCTGTGTTTCCCACAAAGTGTCAGTAGCTATGGGGAACTAGTATTGATTACAGCATCTAACTATTATCCATTGGTGATAATATGCAAGTAAAAATCAACACCCCTAGTTTGGCCCATCCAACCAGTGTGTGAAATTCAGCCTTCCTTTACTGGTATGAATGTCTCCTTACAAAATATTGTCTCTCCTGTTTTTTTCTTCCCTTTTCCTTTTGACTGTCTTCTCTTCTTCCCTTCATCGTCTGGAGTATTGCTTTCTCAGCCTCACTGTCTTAAGTGTCCCTAAACCCCTTCACCTTTTTCAAACACCTGTCCTCCTCCTTTCTTAGGCCCATGCTACTCTTATTTTAACCCTTGAGTCAGATAGCTCGCCAACTTTTTTGAGCCTGCAGGCACATTTGGAATTCTGACACAACATGGTGGATGCAGCAACAAAAAGCTGCTCACAAAATGGCTGCCACAGTAGGTGCAACCAGACACAAAGTGATTGCCACAGCTTAACTTCAGTCACACAGTGCAGATCCTTGTGTTGTGGTAGCAGCTGCTGCCAAAGCAACATTTTGAAAAAACCATACAGTAACCAAATTTCCAACAGTCAATCAGATGCCTTGCTGGGCAACAGCCCTACCAGGCCTTGCCCACTCCTTTAAATCCCTTGGTGGGCACCAGAAAAGGTATTGGTGAGTACGATGGTGCCCACGAGCACCATGTTGGGGACCCCTGCTGTACTCTATGAGCAGTTCAGTAATGTCACTCCTGTCAAAATTGGCTCAGCCAGCAGTAAACATTTTTGCCCTGCATTGCTATGACATTCAAGCAGTTCAACCAGTCACTTCCAGAGCCTTCACCAGCAGCACCAGTAGAACCTTTAGTACATTACAATGTAGATCATGGAGGTAGATCCAGGTGGGCAGCCATGTTGGACTGAATCAATAGAACAAAATTGGAGTCCAGTAGCACCTTTGAGACCAACAGCGGTTTATTCAGAATGTAAGCTTTCGTGTGTAAGCATCATCTGATGAAGTGTGCATGCACACAAAAGCCTATATTCGGGGTGGGGGCGGACTTTGTTGGTCTTAAAGGTGCTGCTGCAGTTTTATTCTAATGTAGATCATGGATTTTACATTTTTAAAAAATTCTGTTTTGGTGCTTTAAATTATATCTGCTAGTTTTGTTTGGTGAAAGCAAACAATAAAAAGTGATTTGACATAGGTAAATCAATCTTCTTTCTGTTAAAGTTCTTGACAGATTTGAATGTCCAGTATAGGCCATTCTAAACCTTTCCAAATTTCTATGAAGATGAGCCCTTAATAGGTTTCTTTCCACAGTTTTTATTTCAGTGACTGTTGTATTGAGCTAACCAATCCACACTGAAGCAAGCTGAATTATCTCTCTCCCAGTGTCCTCCTCTCTCCTTCAGGCAAAATGTATTGAGGAGATAAGAATCAATTTATCAGACACTATCCAGACAACTCATTGTCCCACAACACATACATTATTTCAAGCCATTTTTGTTGTATAACAAACAGGAGAGGCATTAAGTATAATGAAAAATGCTATTTTTTTCTGCTAGATTTTTTTTTATTAGATGCTGGTGAATATGATATTCCTTATTGATTTGTATTAGACTAGCAGAAAAATTTCTGAAATTGATGCTAAAATTTCCACCATAGATCTGAATGAGAGGGGTTCAAACATATTTCTAGTCCATTGTTTTACTAGTACAAAAAAGGGAAAGGCACAAATCCTGGGCTACCTAACAATTTAAACTTCAGAACCAGTTCAAATGTTGCTGTCTTCATTTTTTTTCAGATATGACCAGCATTCCACATGCAAGCAGTAATGCTTTGTACAGGGATCCCCAACCTTGCTGAGTTACTCGGCACGTCTAGGAAAGGTGCCACCAAAATGTCTTCTGAGGCGTGGGGACAGGTCTATCTTAAAATGGCTGCCATGGGGGATCATCTTTATACTTTGGGGATAGGGATGCCAAGTTGGGGTAGGGATTCCCCTGCTCTGAGTTTCTGCTTCAATCAGTAATGGTAAGGAAATTTTGATTTTTTTAAAAAAAACCCATAAAATTAAAAAACCTCACAAGCAATGATATCACTTCTGGAAAATATCAGGATGTGACAGTGGTAGCTGTATGAATAGAGAGCCAGTTTGGTGTTGTGGTTAAGAGTGGCGGACTCAAATCTGGAGAATTGGGTTCAATTCCTCACTCCTCCACATGAAGCCAGCTGGGTGACCTTGAGCCAGTCATAATTCTCTCAGAGCTCTCTCAATCCCTAAAAACCAGTCTAGCTCACTTCTAGCATAATGTTAAGAACTAGAACTTACGGCTGCTAGACAATCTTTGGATCTCCTGGCTATTCGACACACAATGCCATATGTTAATTATTATTTATATTAGCTCTGGGCATTTCTGGAAACTCTGTAGTAAAGCATAAATTTTCAGGCAATTCCTAGAGCTACCACCTTAGCTTCCAGGTATTCCCTGGAAATGATGTCATCACCCTTGGCACTGCCCCCCACAGGAAAAGAGATACAAATTTGTTTCGATTTCAAACAAATGAGGAGTGATTAATTCCAGTACATCCAAGGAGAGATTTTTAAGCCTGAAAGCACAAGAAAGTCTATGCCTATGAACAAGCTAAAGGTACATAGCTGTGATGTGCCTGTCCAGGCCAAGATTAGCTCAATTCTTTGCTAGTAAGTTGCTAGGGAGCAACCTAAGGTGCTCTAGTTTTTGTTCCATTCAAGGCATTTGGAATTTCATCCCCAAGAAATGGGAGCCAGGAAACACATCAGCAGGCACAATGGTACCCATGGAGATCTCTGATCAATAAGCTTCTTATTATCTGTCCACCAGAATACATGCAGCATTCAGAAATCATCTGCAGGCTCCTGGGAACAGCTTTTTCAGTAGCACTTGTGTTGAGACAGTAATATTCAAACCTTGCTTTTGAAAGCAATTATTAAACTTATGGATCATGCTAGATAAGATCAAAGCGTGGGGAAATGTACCATGCTAATGGGAGTGCAGAGAACTCTTGAGAATTTTTGGGTTTTATTGGCTAATGGTTATGATCATATACAGGTTACAAAATATTCTGTTTGTTCAGGTGTGTTTGCAGTAAAGGAATCCTTCAGCTTCAGGGGGACCAATACATACAGTCTGCCGATATTTTCTGAAATTGGGAATGAGGACTTTTAATATGCTACCATTAGCTAGAATTACCAGGAAGAATTCTAAACTGGATGAGCTAGCATTTCCTATTTCATTCCTTGTGACATTTCTTTATCTTTTTGTCAATGGCTTTGGTTTTTATGTTTTTTGCTGTTCACTGTGTAGATTTATTTTGATTGTTTATGCATATACTACATATTTATGGATAGTTTGTACAGTGCACAATATTGAAAACTATACATTTATGGGAAAAATTTGGTGCAAAACAGAGCAAAAAATAAAACAGAGTTTCAATTAAACCAGGGAGAAGTAAATAAAGATGGGGATTTAAGGGTTGAGACACCTCCCCCTGATCAAGGAATTCAAAATTGTCTCTATTCTAAATCCACTCTTTAGGCTGAAACGGCAAAGAAGAAAATTAATGAGGGTTAGATGGCTCAGAACCAAAGAAGAAGAGTGTGAGGCAGAAGTCTCCTGCAAGTTTGATGTCTCTGCCTTGCACAGGATCTGTTCTGTACATTCCTGAATGTCCTGAACATGCACCTGTCATGGGGTACCTTCTTTGGAAGGCTGGAACTTGAACCCCATAAATCCAATTCTCACCAAACTTGAAGAGCAGGTTAAAGAGTCAACCGGAGAGTCCCTGTGAGTTGAGTGTCTGTAGTACACCAGGGTGTGTTCTTCCATGTCATGAACCTCAGAAACCAAACCAGTTTCTTTGGCGCAAAAAGTTTGTGATGGTTTATGGCTCACAAATTGGGCATGCCACAGACCATGAATCAAAATGAACCACATTTCCCTGGTTCATGTGCATCCCTAACTGTTGCCCTATGGTTTAACTAAATCATTATCTGCATTGTTCATAAAAAGTCCCAGACAACAGATTAAAGTAGCTCTATGTTTCATGTATAATTTTCATACTGTCCAGTTTGTAAGGCCACTTCTCCTGGATTAGGAACTTGTGCAAATTTGTGGTGCAGAGAAAAGAACATAAGAGAAGCCATGTTAGATCAGGCCAATGGCCCATCGAGTCCAACACTGTGTCACACAGTGGCCAAAGAAATTATATATACACACACACACACTGTGGCTAATAGCCACTGATGGACCTCTGCTCCATATTTTTATCTAACCCCGTCTTGAAGCTGTCTATGCTTGTAGCCACCACCACCTCCTGTGGCAGTGAACTCCACATGTTAATCACCCTTTGGGTGAAGAAGTACTTCCTTTTATCCGTTTTAACCTGTCTGCTCAGCAATTTCATTGAATGCGCACGAGTTCTTGTATTGTGAGAAAGGGAGAAAAGTACTTCTTTCTCTACTTTCTCCATCCCATGCATTATCTTGTAAACCTCTATCATGTCACCCCGCAGTCAACGTTTCTCCAAGCTAAAGAGCCCCAAGCGTTTCAACCTTTCTTCATAGGAAAAGTGTTCCAAACCTTTAATCATTCGAGTTGCCCTTTTCTGGACTTTTTCCAATGCTATAATATTCTTTTTGAAGAATCAAGTATTTTTGGTGACCCATCCAAATTCACAAAGCATGCCCCCTCCCCACCCAAAACATTTATTATATATGTAAATGTATGCTCCAGCACATTCTACAAAACCTTATTATTAGAGAGGTTGCTTCTGGCACACAGAAAACTGAGTACTTAGAGGTATTAATGTATTTGGCTAACCAAGGACATGGCATAATTACAAAAATGTGCAAAGTGTGCTGGGAATACAGTGTAGGGCCTTTATTGCTTCTTCCATTCAAAATATGGTGTACAAACTATGTTTGGGCATGGGGAGAGATTAATTGCAAATGCAAAGTGCAATATTGAGCACAAAAACCAAAGAAGGCTTCAAAAGTATCTCACAGTCTATTGTTTTCTGAGTTCATTTCATATCACATTACAACTTTGCTTTTATTTCACATCCAGCCTACCCTAAATGTGCTACGAATGGTGGAGGGTAGACCTTGGTAAAGCACTGGTATTCCTTAGGAGTAGGGTTGCCAATCCTCTGTTTGGGGCAGAGGATCCCCCAGTTTGGAGACCCTCTCCCTGCTTCAGGGTCATCAGAAAGTGGGGGGGGGAGAGGAAAATGTCTGCTGTGCACTCCATTATACTCTATGGAGACAGATTCTCATGGGGTATAATAGAGAATTCATCTGAGGCATCTGGAGCTGTTTTTTTTTTTAGGTAGAGGCACCAAATTTTCAGCATTGCATCCAGTGCTTCTCCTCAAACCCCACCCCCATGTTTCAAAAAGATTGGACCAGGGGGCTTAATTCTATGAGCCACAAAAGAAGGTGCCCCCAACCTTCATGATTTCCAGTGAAGGGAAGACATTTAAAAGGAGTGTGGTCCCTTTAAATGTGATGCCCAGAACTCCCTTCGGAGTTCAATCAGCTTGTCACACCCTTGCTCCAGGCTGCACCCCCAAAGTCTCCTGACCTACCCCCCCCCCCTGAGTCCCCAGACCTGGCAACCCTACTTTTTATAAACTCAGAGTTGATGATGAGGAACATGGTGGTTCAAATAACTGTGCAGCTAGTTCCATGCTCTCATGTAGGCACTGAGCAGTGCTCCCTCTAAGCTGAGCTAGCGTGAGCGAGCGCATAGATTTTTAGCCTCCAGCTCACACATTTTTGTCTTAGCTCAGAAAGGATGACCCCAGAGCACAATAATTTATGCAGTAGCTCACAACTTTAATGCCAGTAGCTCACAAAGTAGAATTTTTGCTCACAAGACTCCATGGCTTAGAGGGAACATTGGCACTGAGCTTGTGTTTCTTGAACAAACCTCCCCCAAGTCAGGTGCCCTGTGAAAAATAGCTTTTGAAATGAATAAGTATGAAAACAAGCTGAGATGTAGCATACAAAGGACAGTTGTCCACTGAAAATTCAGAAGGCTTGAAGATCTCATGTATTACAGACACCTAGATAAAAATTAATTGTAATGCATGAAAAAGTTAACCTCAGAAAAGCATAGAATATCAGTTTTCATGTTCTGGAGGGGCTGGTTCCACCATGAAATTTTGCTCCTGTTTGGCACACAAATTGGAGTGTGGTTCTAGTTTGGTTTTTGTTTTGGAGCATATACATGCCAGGGGGATATAGCAAATATACAGGTTTTCCATGGCAGTCAAATCAACCTTGGAGACAGAAAATTTGAAAGCCGCTGATTTACAATGGCTGTGATAAGAACAGAAGAAAGGAAAGAAGAGTATTTGGGAGGTAATCTTGTTCTATCAATGCTAACTCACACTAAATTTGTGTATACAAGTATCTGCATTGCCAGGGCTTTTTTTTGCAGAAAAAGCCTAGCAGGAACTTATTTACATATTAGGCCACACCCCTTGATGCCAAGCCAGCCAGAGCTGTGTTCCTGTGCATTCCTGCTCAAAAAAAGCTCTGTGCATTGCAATGAATACTAAAATGATATGTTGGAATGCATTTCTCTGATCTGGTAACAGAGGTGATATAACACTGCACTACAAATCTCTCCACCTGAAAGAAAAAAATGCTATTACTTACCTCCATGCTTGAGAGGAGACTGATGGAGCATAACAACAAGGTCTCTGCCAATCACTTTTAGCACTCCACAATTAAGAATGCTACATTTACACATCTATCTCAAATTTTGACATATTTATTTGTTCCACTGTTCCCCCCCAATTAAATCCAAACTATGGTAACCTTATAAATTTAGCTTGTTAATCCTGTTTGCATCTGTTGAAACATCTTCATTATGTTGTATACTAATTTGCTGTTTAACCTCTGCCTTATATGCATGGACTGGTAAATTCCATTTCATTGTATTCGAGGAAGTGTGCATGCACACAAAAGCTCATACCTTGAATAAAACTTTTTTGATCTTAAAGGTGTCACTGGACTCAAACGTTCTGCTGCTGCTTCAGACCAACATGGTTACCCACCTGGAATTATCTAGGACAACCTGTGAAACATTGAAACAGACAGATATTTTGTTGATTTGAGCCCAATAGCACCTTAAAGCCCAGCAATATTTCCAGGGTATAAGCTTTCGAGAGTCAAAAACCCCTCCCTCAGAGACCATTTTGTTGTTTTGTTGTTGTCACATTAGCTTGCTTGTAATTTGCTGCCAATGCTAACTAGGCACCTTTACTGATGCGAGCATTTTGAATCATGTGTGTTGTGTATTCTTGATGGACATTGAGCTTTGATCTGTCTACAGTGAAATAATAGAAAAATTTGAAACAGGAGCTCCTTTCTGCAGACTCTGAAGATCAAAAAAGGCCTGACAGCCGAGAAATTTTGCAGCTATTGATTTTAATCAACATCCAATGCTCTGGACTTTGAACAGCACTTCTCTGTTATGGATTCTGACACAAACTCCAGACATTTCAAACCTAATTTTGTAGCCACTGAAAGCAGCAGGTGTTTTCCCCACTGAATTCAGCTCTCATTGAATTAAGCCCTCAAGATGAATGGGTGAAAGTTTCCCACTCCAAACAAGTTTTCTGTGATTCTCAGCCACTAAAAGGCAGGGCTAGGTGGTTGTTTTCCAGTGATGGGCTAATGGTAAATAGACTTTTAGAAATATCCCATACAACCAGCTTACATGTGCACTATATAGGGTTGCCAAGTCTTACCTGGCTCTGGGCTAGCCTGAGCTATGCAGGTCAGGACACAGTGGCTATATTCACACATGCTTGGGAAATGCAGCAATCAAATGCATTTTCCTGTGTGGACAAGCATATGCAGCTCTGAATGACTGCTATAGATAGGGTGGCCAGACCGTCCCGGTCTCCCGGGACTTTCCCGGTTCTGGCCCCCAATTCCCGGCTCCCGGGCTGGGTATACTGGGACCATTAAGAGGTCCCGGTTTAGCCAGCCAGAGAGCCGGGGGCCGCGCGCCCGGGCGGGGAAGGCGGCGAGTGAGGGAGGGAGCGACCCTGCGCGTGCGCAGATCGCCCTGCGCATGCGCAGGGACGCTCCCTCCCTCACTCGCCGCCTTCCCCGCCCACGCACGGGGCCGGGCGGTGGTGGCGGAGGCCCGGGAGGGCGTCGGAAAGGCCCGCGGGGGTCGCTGGAGGCCCTCCAGCGACCCCCGCGGGCCTTTCCGAGGCTTCCCGGGGCTGGAAACCCCCACCCCCCGTCCTCCTCCGCCCGGGAGGGCGTCGGAAAGGCCCGCGGGGGTCGCTGGAGGCCCTCCAGCGACCCCCGCGGGCCTTTCCGAGGCTTCCCGGGGCTGGAAACCCCCACCCCGTGTCCTCCTCCCCCCGGGAGGGCGTCGGAAAGGCCCGCGGGGGTCGCTGGAGGCCCTCCAGCGACCCCCGCGGGCCTTTCCGAGGCTTCCCGGGGCTGGAAACCCCCACCCCCCGTCCTCCTCCCCCCGGGAGGGCGTCGGAAAGGCCCGCGGGGGTCGCTGGAGGCCCTCCAGCGACCCCCGCGGGCCTTTCCGAGGCTTCCCGGGGCTGGAAACCCCCAACCCCCGTCCTCCTTCCCCCGGGAGGGCGTCGGAAAGGCCCGCGGGGGTCGCTGGACACATCATCAAAGTTTATCAATTGGTCCAATTTAAAGTTCCCCTATTGGTCCAAGCCTTCCATTAAAAAATTTCTTCCCTGTGTTTAGGTCTGGGTTGGCCCATAATGTTAATTTAGCATGTGAAAACGAATCAAACTGATATTGTAGTGACATTATGCACAATTATGCACAATTATTCCCTGTGGCATCGGTCCCATCGTTGTAGGGCCCAGGGGGCCGGCGCAGCGGCCTGCTGAAGCAGCCTGTCGGTCACTTCCGGGTTCCTGTCCTGCATCTCAACCTGTGTTATTAGTGACAGGCTGCTTCGGCGGGCCGCTGCGCCGGCCCCCTGGGTCCCACAACGATGAGACCGATGCCACAGGGACGGGCTCGAAACACTCTATAACCCCTCAAAAGAACAGCAGTCTAGCTCGCTTCCCCCGAGCCCTGCCGCCATAAGCCTCAAGGGGGCTCATTTTGCGGCTTCTCCCGGCGGGAGGGTGGCACCCGCACGGGACACATATCAAATGAAAGAGGGGGCGCAGGGCTATCAGAAACAGCCGGCGGAGGGAGTCGGGAGACCACCCCACTGGGGGATCCACACCCCGAAAGTGATGAAGGTGGCGCAGATAGAGCCAACAGAGCAAACAGGACAAAATAAATAGGCTGCATTATGCAGCACAGTTGAGAAAGTGCCTTATCCCATATACTGATGAAGTATATACAGGATTTGAGAACAAAATTGTTTCCGGCGGTGATATTTGGGGGATTTTTGGGGACGTCACAGGAAGTGCTGTGAAGTCACTTCCTGTTTCCGGCAGTGGCATTTGGGGGAAATGATGTCATTTGGGGGAAGTGATGTCAGAGGAAGTGATGTCACTTCCCGTTTCCGGCAGGTGACGCGGGGAAATGATGTCACAGGAAGTGGTGTCACTTCCTGCTTCCGGCGGTGGCATGACATCACCGGAAGTGACGTCACCGGAAGTGACGTCACTTCCTGTTTCCGGCGGCGCGCGCGCACACCCCTACCTTCCCCCCCCCCCCAGGTGTCCCTGGCTGGCCTTCAGACATTATGGTCACCCTAGCTATAGAGCAAAGATCGCACAATATCCAGCACAGCATGGATGTAATCAGTCACTGTGAGCTTCACTTCCAGTAGTGTGGAACTGCTGCTCATACAAATTCTACTTATTGATTATTTCTATGCCACTTTTAAAGAAAAAAATTCCAGCTTGAAACAAGCCAGGGTGCATTATTTGGCTCATTAGGGAACCTGCGTGTACACTGTGGGTTTTCCCAACTGGCCAACAATCTTTCCCACAGGGAACCATTACAGGTTGGGGAAATGATGAAGTGGCCTATGCCACTGGAAATTCTAGGGCCAATTTCCATGTTATGTGTAACATGGAAATTGGCCCTAGAATTTCCAGTGGCATAGGAATGGGTTCTTGGCCAGGCTGGGGGGCAGTTACTACAGAAATCCCATCTTGTCTCCAGTTCCTGAAGTCACTCTGCTACTACTAGTGACAGTAAAGAGACATGACCCCTTTGCCATTAGCTCCTCCCACTCAACATATTTCTCATTCTTAGCTCGTAGCACTACTTGATGTCAGACGATATTCTGAATTCTTACATAACAATCTGTGTCTCTTCCTGAAAATCCTTTGGTGGCAGCATTCTTTAATTTTGTTTCACTTGTTAAACAAAATGTGTTAAAAGAATCTAGTAAAGTGGGGTGTTTTCCCATCAAGCTTCCTTATTTGAGCTGAAGGACCATCAGGATACTAGACAATAAAGGTGATTAAAGTTTAATAATAGTGTCAAGTGAAATAACTTGATTTTCTCTCACAATTTTGTGCTTGTCAGGTGCCTGAATTATAATAGGCAGCAAATCCTCTTTTGACTAACAGTATAAATGCCCAGCATCCTGCTTTATGCTCTGCCTGGAAAATTATGCTTTTCTTTTTGCACTTATCATGTGGAGTTATTATCAAAGAGAAGACAAGATGCACAAATTTCACAGTAATGAGTGAAGCAGAAGGAAGAGAGACTATATAATAGTACAATTTAAAAATGTGTGCTTGTGTCATTTTTGGTTCTTGTCATCTTGTCTCCATGGTGGTTAATGTCACTTGATTTTTCTAGGTTTCCAGTTTGGATTGCAGAACTAACTACAGGCCTAAAGTTGCCAACTGCCAGTTGTGGCCTGGAGTTTCTCTTGGATTACAAGTGGTCTCCAGGCTGCAGAGACCAGTTCTCTGGTGAATTCTATGGAATCACATCTCTTCCCCAGATTCTGTCCTTCCCAGCACTGCCCCCAAAGCTCCAGGAATTCCCAAGCTGGAGTTGGCAAACCCAGAAAGAAATCTTTAGTGTCAGCTAATTCAACCACTCAGTTTTTTCCAGGAGAAAATATTCAGTTAGCACAGATTCTATGAGGGGAGGGTTTTGCTCAGACGCAAGGCTGGAGTGCTCAGAAAACCATTTTCTCAAGTGAGAGAAATACACATCAGCTGAGGTTTTTCCTGAGTAGTCACTTTATGTCCATCTTCCTCTATTACAAGCCAACACCTGCAAATCTGCACTGGATTTTTTTTTTTGGGGGGGGGGGACAAATCAACAGGAATATGTTAATTTCTCTCACTTGTGAAATTGGATATTTAACTTCAAGTGCTCCAGAAATGAAAGAGGAAATTTAAAAAAAAATCAAGCATTTTCAAATCCAAAAGGTACCCATTACTTCTGCACAACCACTGGCCCAAACTGAAAATTATATTAAACATTCAGTGGAACCAGAATTGTTCCATGTAACTGCAGTTGGAGGACCAGCAAATAGTGACTCCTGGAGAGCAGAAGGAATTCTGAAGATCACTCTCCATGCAGGAAATACCATACACAGGGAAGTGTAATGCAAGTATGTTTTTAATTTTTTGAGCAGCCAATATAGGCAGCACTCACTATGGTGTATGCATTCCATGTGGTATTGTAAGTTACAATATGTTAATTTTCATATATGTAGAGTGCAACTCTTAGAGTAGGTAGAACCCACAACAAATCTGTCAACAACACAGTGTCATGCATATATCACACTGACAGAAACAAAGAATATCTCTGCAACAGTAAATAAAAGTTGAACTCTGTCAGTAAAGTTAGGCTACCTTTATTACCCTGAGCAACATGATGAATGTCACTGGTGCATGACCTTCTAGAAATAAAGGACAGAAGAACTGGGGAGAATATGCTCCCATAGCTACATTGCACAGCTAGGGGACTGACTTGCTCATGCATGGAATGAGCATGGAAGCAATCAAGGCAGTGGGCTCCTGATTGTCTATCAAAAGACCACTGGCTTCACAGCATTAACAGCATTGAAATCATTGTCCTTATACTGAAATAACTCAGCAAAGGATTATAACAGTACAATCCTAAGCAGGTCTATTTAACAGGATTTTCTCCCAAGAAAATATTCTTAATATTTATCCTGTTTGTCTGTTAGTCTCCTTCAAGTGCTATCTCTTATTTTCTGCATTTGGCAACAGAATTCTGCCCTCATATCTGATCATTAGGCATGGAGAAGAGAAATCAGGTATGAGCTCTTACCCACTGAGGGTTATGTGAGTACTGTTTCAGTCATGCTTCTCTTTAATGCCAAGTGAATCAATTTGCTAATGGTGAAAAATAGGTGTCTAGGGTTGGCAGCTTCTAAACTTGGTCCTCTATCTATCCCTTTAATATTAGTCTGGTCACAAGCAATGATCAGGTGATTTAACTCCAGACCATGAAAACTTCAACTGCCCCTTTCCACTCATTAAACCCCCGTTAAAGGGGCAAAACGTTTTGCACCTGCCCACTTGACAAACATGTGACCCAAACTTTACCAGCTCATTATGGAAGGAATCCAAAGCTACATCTGCTTGCAGGTCATGTTTCCAATTGGCCATGGGGAAAAAAAAGATTCTGACCTTTTAACAGAAGTTTACTATGAGGAAATGGGTAATTGAAGATTTTTGGGGCATGAAACTGAGTAACATCACACATGATAAATGCTGATATTAGAAGTGCAGCCAGAGCGAACAGTTTAAAAATTGGCAACCCCACTTGCAGGGTGGGAAAATTGTGAAACACCCCCCTCCCCAGTGAAGTCTTTTTGTGGATGAATTCATGTTGCTTTGGAATAAGTACTGGTTGAAGGTCATCTTGCTTGCTACCAGCTACATATCTGGCCTGTACAACATTTGCAAATCAAAGAAAGAAACCAGGATACATGTTCAGTGTTCCCTCCTCCAAAAGGAAAGAGAGCTGTAGGAAGCTGCTCAAGGAAAACAGGGAACATGAAACTCAGTCTAACCTGTTTTTTACACACAGTGGGAAGACCCAAAGGAAGTAACATCACACATGTTTTAATGGATTCATGTGGGTAACTGTATCAGCCTGAAGCAACAGAACAAAGCTTGAGGAAGAAGAAGATGATGATATTGGATTTATATCCCGCCCTCCACTCCGAAGAGTCTCAGAGCCGCTCACAATCTCCTTTATCTTCCTCCCCCACAACAGACACCCTGTGAGGTGGGTGGGGCTGAGAGGACTCTCACAGCAGCTGCCCTTTCAAGGACAACCTCTGCCAGAGCTATGGCTGACCCAAGGCCATGCTAGCAGGTGCAAGTGGAGGAGTGGGGAATCAAACCCGGTTCTCCCAGATAAGAGTCCACACACTTAACCACTACACCAAACTGGCTCTCTAATAGCAACTTAACGATCAACAAAATTTAATTCTGGGTACACTCCTCTGGGTTTTTGGGCAGCATCTGTAACCAGCTCTTCACAATGGCCTCTAAGTTTTACACAGGTTTGCTAGGTCCCCCCAGCCACTGGTGGGGAATGAGGGGGGGAGGGAAACTCCTAGGACAGGGGTGGCCAACGGTAGCTCTCCAGATGTTTTTTGCCTACAACTCCCATCAGCCCCAGCTATTGGCCATGCTGGCTGGGGCTGATGGAAGTTGTAGGCAAAAAACATCTGGAGAGTTACCATTGGCCACCCCTGTCCTAGAGATTTGGGGATGGAGCCTGGGGAAGCCAGGGACTTCAGTGAGATACAATGCTACAGACTCTCCTCCAAAGCTTACATTTTCTCCAGGGGATGAGCTGTATTTCTGGGGGATCCCCAGGTCCCACCTGGAGGCTGGCATCCCTATCACATAAACATTCCGGTAATATTCCTGAACTGACATTTCCCTGATTCAAAAGATTTTCTTAGGAGCACAAAACAAGGATAAATTAAGCTGTAGAACAGAAGGGCACAAGTGCCAGCAAAGTCCTTTTTCAGTTTATTCTCCCCCCTTCACTTGTGCTTGGCAGAAGATGTGCACATTTATACAAAGGTACAATTAGGGCTGTGTGAGAAGTGAAAGATTTCAGGCAAGCATCCATTTACAGAAACACCTTAGTATACTAAGATCAAGCTCGTGTGGTTTCTTCTCATCCTGTTTCTTCAAAAATAACACTGTTGAGTGCAGGACATAGTACAATATATTCAGTGTTTCTGCAAATGAAAAAAACACCTCACAAAGTCACACCCTCATAATAGAAGCCAATTTTCTTTTTGGCGGTAAAACATACTTTTCACCAGCTGAGGCTGGCTGCTACCCCTAGAATGGGTTTGTTTTTCTCCTGAAACATAAGGCTTGATTCATTTTCTCCAATCAGCTGGAATTTTTGGTTAAATTGGCCTTATGGCTAACCATTTGTCCCAGGCTAGTAGCAATGCAATTGTTTATCAGGCTCCATAGTGCTCCAGCATATCCTTCAGTAGTCTTTCGAGGTGGGAGAAAGAGATCATTCACTTCTGAAAATCAGAAACTCCGTAGTGGGAGCCCTTCATAGGCATGGCCAGCAGGGATCTTTCGCTTGCTTCTTTCTGCCTGGAAACTGGTAGGAAAAGGAGCACAGCAACAGAAACCTTTTCTGGACATGCCTTCTGTTGTGCAAAATTTACATATCCAGTCATAGGAGAGCTGAATTCCCATTACAATAAAATTATTTTATAACTTTTTATCTTAGCCTTTCCCTCAGAAATTAAGGCTGGCAAGCTTGGTTGATCTCCTCCCAATTTATCTTCTAACAATCCTGAAAAAGTGGATTATACTGAGCTATACAGACAGGCTGAGGAGGTACTTTAGGCAACGTCTTCCCCATTATTCATGCAGTGAAAAGTCCTTGTGGATCCAATTACTCCTTCCATTAAGTCTTCTTTCAACAGAGAAAGACTTCCTATACGAAGAAAAGTCCATCTTTGTTGAAGGATATCTTCCTGCTGGAGGAAAATTTGGCAAAAAAGGAATCATAGGATCCAATTTAAGGTTGGGGGTTTCCCCACTTAGAACTTAATTCCCAGGTGTATGCAAGTCAATACTGTATTGGGATCATGGGTAAATTCCTTTGAAATGTGGCGCTGGAGGAGAGTTTTATCAATCCGCTAATTGCTTCTCTCCTTTTCCGTGGTCAGCTTTCTCCAGAAACCTCTTTAGAAATTCTTCTCATCATTTGAAGGAAAAACACCTCAGCTTCTTCTCTGGCTCTTCTCTTGGAGTTCTCCCCCTCCTTCTCCTGGCAGTTAACATACACACATCATGGTAAACAGCCAGAGGGGACTTGTGTCTTTTCCCCTGCACCATTTTCCCAATCTGAAAAAGGTACCTGGAGTTGCTATGTGGAGAAACTTGCATGTAGCTGTTAATAATATAAGTTTTCTTACGGGTGCAAATAGCAGTTCCCTGGGGCTGTTTCATGTCAGGAAAACTGATGCATGCTATGATGCTGAGCTGACTGGTGTCTTCTCATGTGAGCTTGGAAATCTGATCAATTTTTTTGTTGTGGCTGTTTGAAGATTGTATTGTATACAGGAGCAATAAGCACTGTACTTCTTTTCTAACACAGAGAAAACCCAGGGGACACAACTAGGCTTCAAGAGAAACTATAACAATTCTTAAAGAGTTTTGTTTTCAGTCCTTGCAGGTCCAGAATTTTCTGGCCTGGTATGAGCAATTTATGTACACAGGCAGGGGCTGATGGGGAAGTGAAACCAGCCCTGGAACCAGCCAAGCTTAGTGATCCCTGTTGTACCAGCAGCAAGCACTGCAGGGCCACTCAGCTTGGTGGGGCTGGCAATGGCCATTACCTCAGGTGCTGCATCATCACCCAAACTGGAAGTGGTACAGGAAGAGACAATTGGTGAGCTGATAACAATTGCCACTGTTGATGAGGGTTCTGGGCCAAGCAGCCCCTGAGGCTCAGACAGAGTTGCTGGGGCTTGGCTGTTCTTGCGTCTGACCACCAGCTGCCTCCTACGGCAGTGGCCCACCAGGAAATGTCCCCACCAGTTAAACAGCCAAGTCCACCCCTGATGTATACCCACCACCAATGGCAAGGAAGCCATTTTCTTCCTATTCTCGCACAACAACCTGCTTGCGCTGAGGCAGTATGAGGACATGTGGACTTTGTAATGTGTGAGTTATTCTTGCATCTCAAACTGTGTCACTAATGACTCTGAAAACCACAGCATGTTCAGCCACGTGAAATTGCTCTTCAGAAATGCTCAGTGCTTCCAATACCTTCATATCATAATGACTTTTCTTGACAAAATAACTGGGACAGAACCATGATAAGAACTCAAAAAATCTCTCCACCCCCCCCCCCCCCATGTCATCTGATTACTCTCTTAGGCCAAGCAGGTTCAATAGTGTGCAGGCTTCAACTTTTGTATTTGCACTGTAGCCTGATTTTAAAATGTTGTCTTCCTTTCCTTTGACAGCAAAGAGCTCCATATAATTTTCAGAGGAGGGCAATAGGAATGTGCTCCTCTGGATAGTCAGACCTGGTCATGTGAATTCATTTGACTGGCTGCCCTTTGCAGTCATCCTGGCAAAAAAGGATTTGGTGTCTTACTCTGGAAACAGTGGGTATACACCAGGGGGTGGGGGGTGGCCAAACTTGCTTAACCTAAGAGCTACATAGAATAAACATCAGATGTTTGAGAGCTGCAAGTCATGAATGTCAGATTTTTGAGAGCTGAGAGGGAGGAAAACAAATCGATTGGGGGGGGGGGTGCACTTTCAATGCCTTCTCCAAGCTGCCAGCTGGCTTGGCAAAGTGATTTAAAGAGATAAATGCCTTCTCCAAGCTGGCCGACAGGAAGGTGGGGGCTTTGAGAGTCACACAATATGCATGAAAGAGCCACATGTGGCTCATGAGTCACAGTTTGGCCACCTGTTATACACCTTCTAAGTACAATTCTGTACTAGCAAAGGATGATTCAATACAAAGGTTGCCATTCCTACTGCTTAAGTTGGACATATTCACAAACCTTCAAACAGATCAATGGGCTTGAAAGTGACTAATGTACACATGAACAGCTTGCTATCTAAAGCAAATAGACTGTCACTGATTCACAACATTAACAGTTATGTTGTAAAAGTCATTCATGAGAAAATGGTTACCCAAAGGATTTTTCTACTTTCCTTTGTTAGCCTTTGTTTGCTTACTAAATAAGCCATTTGTATGCAGCTGACAGCTAGAAAAATGTCCCAATCCAAAGCTAATAAATAAAACTCCTTATCATTCCTTTACAGAATCCATTCTAAGCACACAGGCTGTATTTGTTCAGATTTAATTGTGAATAGCAGAGGTCACTTAGATCATATAGATTTGAACCGAAAACCAAAAGAGCCAGGCCAAGATGACTGGCTATTGATTTAACATGCTATATGCTTAACTAAACAGTGTTTTCTGCTCTGCCACAGCTATCCACGGAAATTGTGCTGAAATTGCTTACAATCTCTTATTTGCAATCCATTTCAGTCAAAGTAATTGGATTTGAGCTGATTTGGTCTCATTTAACTTGAATGAGGACAAATCAACTTAAAAATCCAAGTACTTTGGCTTAACTGGGTTCTGACTTTGAGCTGCCAGTTTTTGTTTTTCTTTTTGGCTCAGTGGGAATAGCAATTCTTCCCTGACTCAATCAATGAGACACCACAAGACAATCCGATAGAAAATGACTACAATAATCAAAGTAATAAAAGCACAGGAGGCAGCTATTGGCTTAATGAAAGTGAGGCTATAGCTAATTAAGGAAGAAAATAAGGCTAGCATTATTTGAATGATAGGAAGAAAGAGGAATCTGCCACACACTTGCTCATTTTGCAGGTTGGCTTCTGCCCCACTATCACTATACTACTGGAGTGAGATAACATGAAAATTGTATAGAGGTATGCACAAAAGCCATATGATGGCCATGATTTTTATAATGTGCCAATGTAAGGAGCAACTACCATAACTGGCTCAAAGTGGTTGCCACTCTACTTTTTGTTTAGGTGATGTGAACTTTAGCTCTCTTTGGCTTCAAACAAAAGTATAACTGATTACTCATACTTCAGCAATACATTTTAGGCAACACTCTTGTGGTATTTGCCCATATAGACCCCGTTTTCTCACTCTTTAACCTCACTAAATTCTGAGCTACATGGTCAAAAAAAGGGACATGAAATTGTACCACTTCAGAATGAGGAGAAGGGGGGATTTGCATGATTTAATGCTTCACTGCATCCAACTCCACCCCCCTTGGAAGAAACCAAAACTTTGAAGATGACCCTGAATGTAAGATGACCCTGCCTTTAAAAAAGTGGCATACAAAAAAATTACTGGACATAAGTGTAACTTGTATGCAACTGTGATAAAGCCTGTCCTCCTTCTTGATGGTATTCTTGGCCTAGTCTTGCATATTGTGGGTCAGAGAGAGAAAAATCATACAGCTATGAGGAATAAGGACAAAGGAAGCAACAGATGTACGGAATCAGGGTAGATTTTGGTAATTTTAATTGTTGTTCGGAAGAAAGAGGCAGAAACTAATAAATGGACTTAATAATGCTACAACTTTATTGAAAGAACAACAGTATAATAGGCTTTGACCATTGTGGCAGATGTTTAACTTTCCTATTGATATACCCTGGGAGACTAGCATCGACAGGACACCTTCTCATTCTGTCCCTAATGGTAATATCTCCCCCCCGACCCTGTCTATGCTACTAGTGCTCTGCTCTGTCCCCAAGAACAGCCTTCCTCCCCCAGACTTTGCCACATCAATGAGGAGGGATCTTCCTATAACCAGGATATGTGCTTTTTAAGCTTTAACTCCTCTGCTGTTTCCTCGCATTATTATGCTGTGAGTTCCACCCTTCCAGGTGAGTGAGAAACATATTTCAATTTGTTCCTGTGTCCCCCTGGTAGGAATCCCCCTGGGCCAGACCCAAGAATGGACTCTTCATGACAAAAATGAACCAGAGACCATTGTAGGGGATGATCAGGAAGTTCAGGGCACACCCAACACCATTGGACCCCCTCCAGACCCAGAGCCCCTGGATTTTGAGGCCTCTGTCGAAAGATCTGCCCTTGAATTGCTCAGCACCAGACAGTGCTTTCAACACACCAAATTCCAATGAAGCCAGACTGCTGTCTTGTGGGGCCATCTCCTGGTCTCTCACTCTCTCAGGTTCCCTCCAAGCAGGTGGGAGCAGCAGAGAACACAAACCCATAAGGAAACAGTTTGGAGTTGAAGAGGAGGCAAGCTGGCAGCCCATGTTCCAACTACTGATCACTGCCTGAGAACATAAAACGCTTGGCCTTGCCAGAATTTTGCAGATATGGAACAGTGTAATTCTAATGGCCAATACTCTGTATATGCAAAGTGAAGGATGAGCTATGCTGCTCCTTCCATTTGTACCCATGGATGGATCCTGAACAACATGTTAAAACCAAGATTAGGTTTTGAAATAAACCTGGAATTAACTAGAATAAGGTGAGCACAGAAAGACTTACTCAGCTTGGCTTGCTCCAGAGTTGTTTTAACTTCCCAGTCTGCCCATGCAGTCCAGACAGTTTCATAGGCATGCAGACTATGCTTGCATACATCACTATTAAGATCACATGACTTCCGGCTTTGATGCAACATAATCAAGGGGGAATCACAGCTCTTGCAACCCCCCTCGAATTGCACAGATTGAGGGGGTCCGGTACCTGGATACCCAAAGTTGACTCCAGAAGGGGGGCCTCTGAGCATTGGGAGTGACAAAAGCCAGGGTTTTCAACGGCAGCTGAGCCCTGAGATTATTTGTCTATCCTGAAGCCTTGCCGCTGCAATCGCCATTTTGATTGGCACCAGCTGTGACTACCGGCAACTGTACAATTGGATGTTAAAGCATTTTGCTACTACAATCAGCAAAAATATACTACTAAGATCACACATAGGCCCCAAGAAAACAGCCAAAATGAGCTGCATTTTCATTACAAACTACTTTTTGTGATACATAACTGCATTATTACTCCAGCATGACAACAGAGGACTCATTTTGCACACAAAATACAAAGCTGATGCTTTTGCAAACAACTCTCCCAGATGCTCTGGCATATATTTCATATTTTCATGACATGAGCACCTCAGCACAAAAGAACTTGCATGGAATGGCTTTGATGTTCCATGTGCTGCTGCTTAGTATGTGTAACAGGCTGTGAAATGCTGGTGTAATTTATATCATAATGGTAGCTATTGTTTCCCATACAACAATTGCATACATCCTGGGAATCTGAATTCTTCCTTGCAACCAGCCCAGGGAAGCCATAAACACTCTCTACGCAGCCGTTTAAACATCTCACAAACATGTCAAGCTGTAGTTTAAACAGAGAAAATTAATCTTCCTCTCTTAAGTGTCACAGCAAAAGAAAATGGGACCACTTAGACATTATTTATCTCAGCCACAGCATCAGTAAATAATAAGCCAACTCAATTTTAAGGATCAGAAACCTGAGGGTGATCTCAAATAACCAGCTGAACTAACTCCTCCAAAAATTTAATGAAAATCCTTGCCACTGAAGAAGTGGCATGTTAAGGTTTCTGGATCTCAATCTGTAGCTACCTTTAAATGTTCTGAATCAATGGGACTGGGTTGCAGAAGCAGAGAAATTCTCAGTGGGATGGACATAATGGGGAAGTTACTAGGTATTATTTTTTTGCCTTGCCTAATTAGTGGCCCAAACAGCCCTGCTTAACCTGAGCTCATCAAAGCTAGGAACTAAGCAATGTTGGCCACAGTCAGTACTTGGACAGCAATGACAAACCACCTCTGCTCATCTCTTGCCCTGAACCCCCCCCCCCCCCGAGGTGGAACTTCATGTCAGTTGCAACTTGGCAGCATGTTCTTCTTTCTTCCCACTTGGGACCCAAAGTAGGTTACAAAAACAAAGCAACATTACAAAAGTTGGCTATGGCAGAGCCTGGGACGTGCAACAGCTGCTTCAGAGCCCAGGAGATGCAGTGGGCCAGGCAACGGTGGTGGTGCTAAAGACGCCTGAGAGCAGCAGCAGGCCTGGTGGTGGTGAAGCAGACTGGGAAACATGGAAGCCCCAGTGACAGCTGCAGGAGAATGAAGGAGCCCCAGCAGTACCAGCAAGGGCTGCAAGAGAGGGCCAAGAGGCACAGCAGGCTGGGCAAGATAGTGGGAAACTTGCAGAAAAATCTGGAAAAAAATAAAATAAATAGGGGGTTAAAAAGAAAACCATAAAAGGAGAACATGTAGCTTTAAGAAATGGATTCCCTCAGTGGCCACTGCTAGATAACCACAGCATTCCAGGCTAGGTTTCTGGGAGTAAAAGGCAGGGTGAGGGGTGTGAGAAAAAGACCCCTAATTTCAGAACATTGTAGTCACCCATTTGGTTGCCAGGGTGCCTGGAGACTCAACTCACACATATCTGCCAGGAGAACGTGGGTTTTGTCTACCAGAATATAGGGACTTATGTGAGTACAAACAGCCACAATGTTGCAGCAGCACTCCTTGTCTCCGGAAGAGTGCTAACCAGGAGAACAGATGGGCTTCCAGTAGCTCCATGCGATCACCATCTCGGCTGTTGCAGCGGAAGAAGGTGCACCGCCAGGAACTGTCCAGGCAAGTGATTTCTAGCCTTGACCATAGAATCCATCTTGGAAGGCTAACATCACCAGCAGCTATCTTCCTGCAGTGCCAGACTCCATTACAGCAAAGTGAGAGGCTCACGTATTCAACAGATGTCACCTATGCATAAGGCTATCAAGCTTATCTTAGGCATGGATCCTGCCAGACTGCCTAAGCTTTTGTCCAATGGAACCCAAGACAAAGACTGGTGCCAGTAGAGGGATGAAGAAGAGGAAGAACATCTTCACCTAGAGCCAAGTGTCTTTGTAGAGACTGGGTGTAACCTTAGGTAGTAATTTGGCCATCTATTGTCACCTTTTTAGATAAGTTTGATAGTTTTAATCACCCCCACCCCAATAATTTCTCCCATTCTTTCCCTTAATGGTCATCCTGGAGCCTCCCCCTTTGGCCCATTGTTACCTGGAAGTCCAATCAGGAAACCAGGGCCAAGTCTGCTCATTGGCCAAGTATGGGCATCCGATCAGGTGCCCCCAATAAACTGGCTATTGGCTACCGCATAAGTCCAGCCCTTATGGTCATTGCGGAACCTCCCCTTTTCTGAGGTCATGTACCAGCTGACCACCTATCATCCACCCCTGTACCTCCCATCTCCTAAGGGCTCAAGGTAGTCCTTATAACCTGTGACCCAGCTCCCCACAGGTGTGCATCTAGCAGTACCCCATTCCTGCTGTTTAGATGCATCCCCGATTCCTGATCAGTTGAGGGTCCCTTTCCCCTAGTCCTCGTTTGTTGCCATTGGAGCCTTCCTTGAAGACTACGATCGGTAATTATCACCCTATTTGTCCATCCTCTATGCATTTCTCTCTTTTTTTATTAGGACTGTATGTGTGTTGTATGTATTCATTACCTTGTATGTGTGTTCTATATTTTTCTACAATAAAATTTTAATTGTTTTACTTAATTAGTGTCCTTGGTAAATTTAAGCAATAATTTCTGGAAGTGGAATCCTGTATACATAGATTCTAGATCCTTTTTAAGCCATAGGTGCTCACTTGTCAATTCTCCAATCTCGTTTTGAGGGCATTTTGGCTTACAGGGGGTAAGGTCCTTTCCAGGGCTGTTTTGGCCTTTGAGGGAGGACTTATTGGGGCCAGCCCTGTTAGCAACCAATGGGCAGGGGCGCGCTGTGGTTTTTGCCACCCCAGGCATCTGCCCCACCCACGCCCCCGTCCCTGCCCTTTAAAAGGGGGGGAGGGAGGTGGAGCTGTTTCTGCCACCAGGCAAAAACAGCTACTTTGCCTCCCCCTCCAATTTAAAGACCCCTGTCGATCAGCTGATCAGCGAGGGTCTTTAAATGGTGGGGAAGGGGTCTGGCTGTGCAGTCTCTTTCCTCCACCTGAGTGTTGGGTGAAGGAAAGAGCTGGCGTGAGGCCTCATCCTCACTCTCAAGCTGCCTTTCTTGCAGGGGAGGCAGCCCGGAAGCGAGGCTGAGCCACCTCTTTCCTCTGCCCGAGTGTCTGGCAGGGGAAGGAGCCGGTGCATGGCCTCATCCTTGCTCTCGGGCTTCCTTTCCTGCAGGGAAAGCAGGACTTATTGGGGCCAGCTCTGACATGGGGGGAAGCGCCGCCTGTAGGCTATGTGGCACCCTAGGCAGCCACCTACATGGCCTATTCCCATACGCCTGGTCTGCCAATGGGTGACAATACCACCTGACCTGCATAACTCACTTAGGCTTGGTTGCTTAGTATTCAGAGTAGGGGCTGGGAGACCCAGGTTTGAATACCTATCTTGCTGTAGAAACTCACTGGATAATTTTTGGCCAGTCATACTTTCAGCCTAACCTAACTCTCAGTGTTGAGGGTAAAAAAGAGAGGAGATTAATATAAACTGCTTTGGTTTCCACTGTGGAAAAAAGCAGGCTATAAATGAATAAATAATATAACCATAGACTGGGAGCAGATAAAACGAAGGTTGGTGAAACTGTCTGACCCTGCCTTCCTAATCAACAATTGAGAACCTGTTCTAGAAATATGTTTTTAAAAACTGTTCCTACAATCCTTAATGCTCTTACAAGGGAACAAGTCCATTGAATGACATCTACTTCTGAATAACATATTTAAGATTGTGCTGTATATCCTGCAAATAAAAATATTTAAGGAGCACTGTTTAACCAGGAGAAAAGGCTGCAGCTTCCGCAATGAAAACAGACAGTGGTTTAGAACAGGGGTGGCCAACGGGAGCTCTCCAGATGTTTTTTTGCCTACAACTCCCATCAGCCCCAGCCATTGGTCATGCTGGCTGGGGCTGATGGGAGTTGTAGGCAAAAAACATCTGGAGAGCTCCCATTGGCCACCCCTGGTTTAGAAGAAAACACTGCCGATTTCAGTAAAGCTGCTAGGGGGAAAAAAGACATATTTGGATTTGTCTACATGGGGGTAAAGTGTAGATGACTGGGAAAGACAATGGCATACCATCCCAAAGTCTGCCATGAAAACACTGTGATGCAATGTCACCCCTGAGTCAGAAACAACTTGTGCTTGCACAGGGGTCTACCTTTACCTTTTTATACTTCTGATTCTGATGTGGTTTTTGGTGGTTGCAAATTTTGGCATCATAGAAGTGGAATGGTCCGCAGATGAAGAACAGCCCAGATTAAGATTTTGCACTGCACTTATTTTTAAACTGGAGAGCCAGTTTGGTGTAGTGGTTAAGTGTGCGGACTCTTATCTGGGAGAACCGGGTTTGATTCCCCACTCCTCCACTTGCACCTGCTAGCATGGCCTTGGGTCAGCCATAGCTCTGGCAGAGGTTGTCCTTGAAAGGGCAGCTGCTGTGAGAGCCCTCTCCAGCCCCACCCACCTCACAGCGTGTCTGTTGTGGGGGAGGAAGGTAAAGGAGATTGTGAGCCGCTCTTTGGAGTGGAGGGCGGGATATAAATCCAATATCTTCTTATCTTCTTCTTCTTCTTTTATCTTGCACTTTTAAAAAAAGTCCCTTGATATTATTCATAGTAGGATAAACCTTCATAGATGCGCTAGTTTGCCCTCTGTGAAGATCTAAAGAGATGGGGGGGGTGCATTCAGGATTATCAACAGTCGGGAGAAAAGAAAAGTACTGTCTCTTTAACATATGGCATTATTTCCATATGGTGTTATTTACTTCCCTGTCATGAAAAGCTTCACCTGCCCAATTTGACACATTAAACCTCTACCAGAGAAACATTTTTTCCCTCCAGACTGTTGGCAACTCTAATACTGGCACATGGTTTGATTGCACAGTTTATTCATTCTTTGCAAATTGAGTTAGCAAACTGATAGAAACAAAGGATAGGCCATCCCAAAACTATTAGCTCTGTACATGTTTCTGCAAGTTCCAAAACACTGTATGGTAATGTTTTGCTAATGTAGAACGTGGCAACATAACCACTATTTTCCATAGTCATATATATGACTTTCCCCCAGCTTAGGTAAATTTCAGTGAGCAAGCATCTGTTATAAAATGATGGGTCTGTAGTGTTGCGGGTGACTTAAACTGCACCAGACTGCATTTCCTAAGCAAACTGGCTAGCCACATCTGTTGTCCTTGCTCAGAAACAAGGAAAAGGCTGCCATCTAGCTTCAAAATACTGTTCAATCTCTCAAGAGATAAAAACTACATTAGAAAAATACACATTTCGGCGAACACTGTTTTGAGACAAATATGGATCTGGGAACCCAGCTCCCTGTTTCTGCTCTGTAAAGTGGCAGGGACACCATTTACAGGGCAAAAGTGGTGCTGGGTACTCAACCCTTTGGTGTTTGCTTGCAGGGTTGCCAACAAGCCTGGAGAAAAATGTCCTACTCATTATGTGCACATGGCCTACTGAAGCTTTCCATGGCACAAAGATAAATAACCATTTAAGCCTCTAAAAGGACATGGCATTTCCCCCCTCCAGTTTGGCAACCCTAAGCTTGAGAACCTGTTCCAGAAATAACTCTACAATCTGTCCAACCCTGGCTTCCTAATCCTTACTCATGCCCCTCAGTGCTTTTTCCAGTGCTTTCCCATTTATGTCCTCCCAGGAGTGCACATGCAAATATGAAGATCAAGACGGGTAGCTGTGTTAGTCTGCCTGTAGCAGTAGAAAAGAGTGAGTGTCCAGTAGCAACTGAAAGGCTTAACAAAGTCTGTGGTAGGGTATAAGCTTTCATGAGTCACTGCTCACTTCGTCAGATCATTCTTTTCTAGGGATATTAGACCCCCTACTGCTAAATCTCCAAGGGAAACAAATGTCCTTGTAATTTCATCATCTTGCTGTAGGCCAGGTCGCAAATGATTATGTAATTTGCCTGTTGTTCCCAGGTGAACACAGAAAATGGTCTGCGTAAGCCTTTCCCACTCTTGTAATCCAAAACTTTTATTATGTTGTAGCATTAGTCATCTACTGACTCACAACACCTTTTTCCTTGTTGTATTCATCACTGCTACTCCTTTATGTTTGGGCAAGGTTTTTGTCCCACATGACAAGCCGTGATTGAACTAGTGCAGCATTTCCCTGGAAATTCTACTCTTTGGTTATATCTCTATTTATATTCTAAACAAAATTTTGGGACAACAACAAAGGTTGCTAGCTTCAGATCTTGGAATTATTCCTGTACCTTTCATGTAAAACAAATACAGGAGGGTTACCAACCTCAAGGTGAGGCCTGGAGTTCTTCTGGAATTACAACTAATCTCCCAAACTAATCTCCCATCAAAACAATTTGGAAAGTCCAGTTTATGTAGAATGCCAGCTATTATCAAGAGATAGAAGGAGCACTAATTATTCACATCCTGCAAACACTTTACTGCTACTGGGTCAGTTTAAGGTATTAGTTATCATGGTCATGGTCCCTCAAAACTGCAAGATTGCTTCTCCCTCTTGGTTCCACCACTACAGCATTGCTCATCAGCACAGGTTCTTCTGCAAGTGCTACACTGCAAATGAGGAAAATCAACAACTGCCCATACAGTGCCTTTTCTGTTGTGGCCCCCTGACTGAAGAGGTCAAGAAGGCTCCCACTCTCCTGGCTTTCTGCAAACTATAAGAAAATAATTATTCAAGAGGGCTTTTCTGCACATGTAATTAGGGTTGCATTGTACAAAACAACTGCTGTAGTTATTAAGGACTGTGGGCTAGACGTGACTCTGTGCAGCTTGCTAAGCCTTGGATCCTGCTATGGAAATCTGCACCATTTAATGTGTCATGCTGATACTTCCACTTTGCTTCAGGTCTGTTTTTAGATTTCTGGTTGGCTCTACAACCCTAATCCTATTGCACTGTTTATTAAATGCCCCATCTGTTGACTGATTTGACTCACTCTGTGTAAATCACCTTGAGTCCAAGTGAAAAAGGTAGACTATAAATAACATAAAACAAACAAATCCCCTTGAGGAACTGGCAGCTTTTGAGGGCCGATTCTGTGGCATCACATCCCCACTAAAGTCATCTCCTCCCCAAACTCTTCCCTCTGGAAATCTCCAGGAATTTCCCATGCCAGAATTGACAATCCAAGTCCAGTGATACCTTACAGAACAAACTTAGTTAGAGGCACCTTTAAAGAGCAGTGCGGAATGTTATAAGCAGCTGGTTCAAAGGAGAATTTGTTGAAAATGAAATTCCAGTGGCACCTGATCCTCACACCACATAGTCTGAGGTAAAAGCGACTCAGCACTGGATGCTGCACTATGCAATAATTGGTTCCTGAGTGGGAAGGAAAAGCTAGAATGTGATTGATTCAAACAGTTCAATGTCCACCTAGACTAATATGTGATTCTCATTTTGACATGACATGTCAGCGCTTGCAGGTGATGCTAGGCTTGCCAATAGGTCTAGAGGAAAGATGTCTTGTCCTCTGAACAGAATTGTAATTAGTGAAATTGGCAGCTGAAGCTCTTCATGCTGAGGAGGTAAATAAAACCACCTGGTAAATAACATTTATTAAGCCTCTGTTAAACAGACTGGACATTTTTTCATCAGCTGGCAACCTGAATCCTGAGCCAAATCTTCTTCCTCTGCAGGGTTAGCAGGATTGTTGTCCTAAGCAGGTCTACTCAGCCTATGGGGCTTACTTCCAGGATAGTGATTTCAGGACTGTAAACTAATGGTCTTGAGAGCTTGAGCAAGCCAGTTTCATCATCCTATTTTTGGTTTATTCTGTCTTTTTATTAAGCATTCAAGTGCCCACAGCAGTCTTTGCCAGATCCACACGTATGTGTTTTCTTCTTTTTTTGATTTTCCAATTGACATTTCTGTATACCCATATGCATAAACAACTAACTTGCTGCTGTGTGACTCACTTTCACTGCCCTATAGTCAACACTTGCTATTAGGAGTGAACATAAGAACATAAGAGAAGCCATGTTGGATCAGGCCAATGGCCCATCCAGTCCAACACTCTGTGTCACACAGTGGCAAAAATTTTTATATACACACACACACTGTGGCTAATAGCCACTGATGGACCTCTGCTCCATAGTTGTTCAGGCAGTCCTACAAAGAGGGTTGCCAGCCGCCAATAGAAAAATGTCCTGTCCCTTTAAACAGATGTTCTTTAGGAGGTGATGTTATTCCCTCCCTGCCAGGAAAAGCTTCAGCTGCCCAATCCCACATATTAAACCTCTATTAAAGAGAAAGGATATTTTTCTCCTGGCCTGTTGGCACCTCCTACAAGCACCACCTACAAGCATGGCGCCAAGGCCAATTGTTACCTTTCCCTGCACTGGTATACAAATATTTACTGAAAACGAACCAGTACCAAGCCTAAGAACACCCTCTTGGGGTGAGGGCCATTAAAAATGGGTCTTACACCCACATGGACCTACTTTGAATTGCTTCTATGGCTTGTGAGACTTTACCTTCATAAATTGATGCTTATCCCCTTCTTAAAAGCTATCTAAGTTAGTGGCCAGCACTACATTCAGCAGCTGTGTACTCCATAAATTCCATTTTCATATTTTTAGAATTGATGTTACAAAATTTATACCCCACATTCCTGCCCACATAAGTAGGTTTTTACCAGCAATGCAGGGAAGCGGGGGGTGGGGGGGGGAGATGTCCTGTTCCTTAAGATGGGTTGCCTGGTCTGTTTTGGAAAATACCTGGAAGATTTTGGGGTGGATCTGGGAGAGGGTGGGGTTTGGGGAGGGGCTTCAGCATGGTACAATGCCATAGAGTTCACTCTTCAAAGCAGCCATTTTCTCCATGGGAGCTGATTTCTTCCAGCTGGAAGTCAGTTGGCAACCCTATGAGGCTTCACAGGTGTTATTTATCTCTGAGTTAATGCTAGTTATCTCTGCTCCAGGAACAGCTTCCGCTGATCATTTCCACACAGAAACCTACCATTAAAAGGGTAGGCTACTGTTCTCTAGGCTTCTTGGTAAGCTCAAGAGCCACCAAGGCAGCTAACAAATTAAAACATGCATAATAAAAGAACATATTAACAAAAACATTAAAACCAACCAAAAACACAGTAAAACAATTAAAACGGGAGCCTGAAATATATACAAAAACATAAAAACAACAAATCAAACCTATGCCCATAATTACTCATTGGGGTGAAGAAGCTGCTCCCGAATGCCAGAAATCAACGAAGGAACCGCGTCATCTCCCTACTTTCTGTGACAGTCCCCATAGCTTTCCCTTTAAATAATCTGAGATTATTGGCTATGGACCTACGATTCATTTGGCCGTGATTCATTCATCCTTCCAACAATTCGACTTTGCAGGCCACTGAACTTGGGAAAAACAGCCACCTGCAGCTTCCACACAAACAAGTATTGCCCGGAGTTCGTGCAAGAGAAAGCCCAACCCCGTTCACATTAGATCGGACCCGAAGCACAACACGTCCGCCCTCCCTCCTGGTCGCTTCTCCTTTAAGAGGCAACCGCGGCTGAAGAAGCGCCCGACGCCAAGTAGCCGGAGCCGAGAGATTGGAGCGCCCCCTGGCGACAGAACCGGCCCAGGAAAGCCCAGAAGCTTCCAGTGGGAAGAAGCGACACAGCGAGAGGCGGGCGGCTGCCACGTCATGTGACGTAGCGTGGGCCTCAGCAACAACTGCAGGACCAGCGGCGGTGGTGGCAGCAGCAGCCGCAGCAGCCGGGGGGTCTTGGCTCCGCTTCGCAGAGGTTGCGAGGTCTGTGGTGTTTGGTTTCTGTGAGTGAAGCAGGTCGGGAGGAAGAGGAAGGCGAACTTCTAGAAAGAGGGTCGGGGGCCTCCAGCAGTCTGGGAAACTTCTTTGTGGCCTTTCCGCACTTTTAATCTTCCCCGTCCCCTGGGAGAATCTGAAAATGCACTCTGTGTACGCTCAGAAGCACCTTCTTCGCCGCCACTACGGGTGGTGAAGCGATGTTAAAAGCAGCTTCAGGGGTTGGTGAAACCAGGCTTCAGTTCAGCGACATACTGGGAATGTTTCTCTTCGGTGGGTGAGCAAACAATACAGTAGCCAAATTGTGGGAAGAGGGCTGGTGCGCAATTCACCTGTTCAGTGGTAGTTGCTGGGAACTGGATGCGCTGCTCATTAGTTATAAATCTCTTACAACCCGAACTTTTGCAGCTTTTCTCAGGAGTAAGCCAGTTTGTACATACTCCGGGTATGCTGGTTTGCAGCCTTGTGTTCCCATTCGTACTGTGTTTCCACTAACGTGAGTCCCATTACGTTTAGCAAAACTTGCTCCCAAATCAGCATGCATAAAGCTACAACTTTGATAGCCTTTTTGGTGACGCCCCCAAGGAAAGCTGTTGCTCATCTCCTTATCAGATAAGATACCGTTTAGCTGTTTTTTTTCTAGGAGATTTTCCATCAGTCGATAGCGTGTGGGTGGTGGTGGTGGAAGACTTCAGGTTCCACTATTACTGTCTGGGTGCATCTCTGCCTACCCAGCTAGATAAGAGGATGAACTTTAGAGCCCTAGAACTAGCCAGAATCTGCCATAAGCTCATGACTCGGCTCCTCTCTCACGTGCCTTGTTGCCTTTTTTCCCCGTTTTGCTGCTAGCTCTGTTGTATGTTGATTACTGTTAAGAGCCAGTCTAGAGCCTGGGTGCACAGAGAGCTCTCTGTCCTGGAACATCACGAGTTTACAATGGCATGGCAGTGTTCCCATCCCCGAACCATTTTTATAGATTTGAAAGCTAGCATTCCTCATGGCTTTCACTGACCTATTTATTGAATGCTACTGTAGGTGACTTCCTAAGCTCCTCTGATGTTGGTTGGTCACTACCCTTTTTATTGAGGGGTATAACTGCTTTGAAAATAAGGTTGCATTTTAGGTGCACTTGCAAACAAACCGCTTGTGTCCTGTTAAACTAGATGGAACTTGCTTCTAAGTGAAATTTGCTTAGGATTCTGCTTCACAGCTGAATGCTTATATTACAATGTGTGTCTCCAACTGTGCTCTCATTCCTTCTTGTTTAGCTAAGGAGCTACCATCATATAAAAGAACTAACTCTTAGATTACCATTTGCAGTCATAGTTCAACAAAATCTTGGGATAAAGTTTTTGTGGTCTGTTTCGCTTTAGGTGCATTGTTGAAATGCCCTGCTATAACCCCCACTTGAGGCTCAGCTCAGTCGCATGGTTAGTGTGCTGGACTAGGTCTGAGGAGATATTGGCTCAGATCCTCACTCAGTCACATGACTCACAGGGTGACTTTCGGCCAGTCTTCATCTGTCAGCCTAACCTACCTCACAGGGTTGTTAGATAAAATGGAGGAGGGGAGAAACATGTACTTCTCTCTGGGCTCTTTGAAAGGACAGGACAAAAATGTGATTAATAGTCATAGAAAAATAATATGCCTAGAAGAGTTTTGCACTGCTGCCTGAAGTGATACCTTCCGGGGCCAGTTTTATTGCTTGGTTCTGCTAATGATATAAAGCTCCCATAAGTTTTTCAGTAAGAGGTTAGCCTGTCAAACAGCCTGAAACAGACACAACTTTCGGGGGTGGTGGTGTTGGTTAACTTTAAGGGCAATTTGCGAGGATATTGAGTGGCTTGTGTGGGATTAAATGGAATGTATCAGTATCAGGTTTAGACATGTCATAAAGATGAGTGTTTTGTTAAGATTATGCATACATAAACAACAGCAACAGGACTCCTTAACTAAATCCATAAACTGTGGCTAATGAGGGTCCAAAATCCAGTGTAAGGAGGAAGGTCCATTTGAACTGGAAAAAATTTCCACAGGCTTCTGACTTTGCTCAGTGAAGTGGTAGGATAGAGATAGACTCCACACTGGTATCTCTTTTGGTCTGCCTGTTTCCTAGCAATTTCAGATTGCTAGATGTGTTTATTGAAGACTGTTTCTTATGTGCAACCTTACAGCATCACTGAGTGTTTGCATTCATATATTATTGGCATCCAGTCCGTAGGTGTCACCTAACTGAAGTGTCCTTTTCTGCTTTATGTCTCCAGTTACACTCATGCTGTGTTCCAGTTTGCAGTAATGGAACAAGAACAGGATCCAGCTATGCAAGAAAATGCCAACATCAAGGCAATCAGAGAAGAATACAGGAAGGCTTTTGTGTTTGTTAATAAAGGCCTGAACACAGATGAGTTGGGAAAGAAGGAAGAAGCAAGGAATTATTACAAGCAGGGGATTGACCACTTGGTTAAGGGAGTCAATATTCCTTCCCAGGGTCCAGCATGCACAGGACCCCTGTGGGATGATGTCAGGCAGATGCAGCAGAAAATGAGAGAAACCCTACAAAATGTTCGTGCTCGACTGAGTGTGCTAGATGAGAATGCACAGCCCAATCCCATGGCAGTGAGTGCCTCTGCAGAAGTACCTAGATTATATCCATCAGTCCCTGCTAAAGAAAAGCCCACAAGGCCTCCTGTACCTAATTCATTGAAATCGCCATCGTCGCCACCTGCGGAAGGGGCAAATGTTGAATCTACAGGCCCAGACCAAGTTGCTGGGAAGAGTCCTTCCTCTTCAATGGCTCTGCCCCTTGAAGCACCCCCTGCTTATACCCCTGAGGCCACTGATGGACACTATACCGTGTCCTATGGAACAGAATATGGGGAGTTCCCATCTGTGGGAGACAACTTCTACAACAAGAACATGCAGCCGCCTCCTGTTCAGAATTTTGGAGTGGATGCAGATGAGCTGATCCTTATTCCACATGGGGTGCAGATATTCTATGTGACACCTGATGGGCAAGTTAGCGCTCCTTCATATCCAGGATACCTTCGGATTGTGAAGTTCTTGGACTGTGAGGAAGCACGGGCCCAGAGTCATCCCCCTGCTTTTCTTCAGGTAACACCTAGAATGTGCTTTGACTGCAGCAGTCTCAGTTTGGGACCCAGTGTGGTGTAGCCATTAGAGTTTTGGGCTAGGATCTGGGAGACCCAAGTTTGACTTCTTGTTCTGCCATGGAAGCTTGCTGGGTGACCTTGTGCCAGTCACAGAGCCTAGCCTACTTCACAAGTTTGTTTTGAGGATAAAATGGGGGAGAAGAGAACACCGTAAATTGCTTTGGGTTCCCATTGTGGAGAATTTAAAAAAAGGTAAAGATTATCCCCTGTGCAAGTACCAGTCGTTTCCAACTCTGGGGTGATGTTGCTTTTACAATGTGTTCACGGCAGACTTTTTACAGGGTGGTTTGTCATTGCCTTCCCCAGTCATCTACACTTTCCCTCCAGCAAGCTGGGTATTCATTTTACCGACCTTGGAAGTATGGAAGGCTGAGTCAACCTGGAGCCAGCTACCTGAACCCAGCTTCTGCCAGGATCGAACTCAGACTGCAGTACTGCAGCTTTACCACTCTGCACCGCGGGGCTCTATTGTGAAAAATAGCAGGGTATCAATGAAGTAAATAATAAATCCATGAGGTAGCCAGTAGTTGATCAGGAAACAAAAGACTTTGACTGATTTCGCACTCACCTTATGCTGTTCTCATGTTTGTCTTCTCAGCGTGGCTAACTTCCAATTTCCCACTATCTGCGCCAGGGCTGCAGCAAAGATCGGTGTTTTTGTTCAGCAAATGGAAACTGATTTTTAGCGGTTTCCATTTGCTGCATGAAAACGCCAATGCTTGCTGCAGCCTCAGTTCAGATAGTGGGAAATCGGAAGGTAGCCACTCTGAGAAGACGAACGTGAGAGCGGCTTAAGGTGAGTGTGAAATCGGTCTTCGTGTTCTCCTTGTTCTGCACTGGAACAGTGGCTTTCAAACTCCTCTTCAGGATATCCTGGATTTCTTGGAAAACTGCTTTAGATTCTTCAGTGAGAAGTTCAGTAATTCTGGACAGATTTCACTGAAAATTGGTTTCCATTGTCAGGGAGAAAAAACCCTGTCAGTACTAATATACAATTCAGTTAATGCAGGGCAGCAGATCAGGACAGCTGGCCTAGCCAATGTCCTTTTCAAACTTGGTGTGAAACTTATAAAGTGGTCCAGCATCCTGTCCAGTGTCTAGATTCAGCAGCAGAAGTCTTCTTCAGCTGCTGAAATTTATGTTGGGTTATCAGATTACTGTTAGGAAAAAATATTTTGGCTCTTTCATAGAGGCTCAGAGTTCCAAAGACTTGAGAAGATGGTGGTTGTTTTTCCTCCCAAAAAGGCCATTATAACTTTTCCATTTTTTTTAAGTAGAGTTTCTTCATGCAGTGATGTATCACACAGTGGTTCCTTAGAAATCTGTGTAAAATCTATGCAGCCATTTGTACGCATCAAGGGATGCTCATGCTATATGAGCTAATGTGGATGATCTGGTGACCATGGTAGGACTGGAACATAGCAACTTCATCATCTACTGTATATGTACTTTATTAGTTTCTTTGAAACTAATGCCCAGTAATTTCAATAGGCAGAAGAAATTGGGCCATGGTCATGAGCTGGTATTTGAATCACAAAGGAGTCTTAGCACCGATGTTGTCATTAAGTGCTTTTGAAACTCTGTTTTGTACAACAAAAACTACATCTTGTACAAAGCTGAAAATATCTATGCAAATGTGGCTTGTGAGCCCCTTTGACAATAACATATCAAAACACTGTAGGCAGATAGACCAGTTTACATCTCTTGAGTTTGTTTATACCTAGCCATGTTTGCTGATCCTCTAGTCTGTCACTGAAATGGCAAAACCATAATTCTTAATGCATGACTCACTGAAAATGACAGCAATCAGTTAAAATTGTCTTTCTCTGGGTATCTCTCTTCCAGGTTTGTGACTGGATATATCCTCTGATGTGCTCTCATTCGCCTGTTCTCTCCTGCAGCAGTGGAGTGTACATGTTCCCTGACGTGATGTCACAGGTGCCAGGATCCTACGTGGGAGTAGTGTTATCTTCAGAGCTCCCAGCTGCTGTCAGAGAACTGTTTGAAGATCTGCTGAAGCAAATGTCTGACCTTAGAGTGCAGGTAAATGCCAGCATTAGATCATTGTCTGGCAGAATGATTTAAAATAAGATACAAGTATCACAGGGTGACGCTGGTGAGAGGTTACATAGTCTGGGTTCCTGGAGCACCAAAAATGAATGAAAGTATCACCAATGCACAGAATTCCCTTAGGAATGTAGAACATGACTCATTTTGAGGTGGAAATTTGAGAATACGTTTCCAGGGTGGAGTGCTGGGAAGGTGTCCTAGGAACTACTGGGGAATTAGTACTGCAGCTTCTGGAGATGAGGGGGGAGAAATATACTGACAAGCTGGTTGCTGGAACTTGCGTATGGGATAGACAAAACAAAGTTACTATGAGTGTGGAAAATAAAGTTAAGACATGGTAACTTGAAAGACAGCAGGATCCCTGGCTACTCATTAATTTTTATAGAGGAAAAAAGTATTGTAAGATCTATGAATTTAACAAAGAAAATTCTACATGAGGTAGGTGGGAAATCTAGCTGGTAAAATCTATAAGAAGCAAGTTCGCTGCTAAAAATCTGCATTATAACTCAAAAGGTTAACACAGCTTGCAAATTTTTAAAAGAATCCTCTGTCGTTTTAATGTAATAAAATTAGCATTAACCTGAATAGGTTTGTTATATCTACCACAGAGTAGGCAATATAATTATGAACAACCTGATCCTGCAACTAGTTGTTGGTAAAAATCATGTTAATGCATGAATTCACTTGCATGCCATTCTTAAGAGTCTGCTTTTTGATAACCTATTACTGCACAGCAGTGTGGAACAAATTTCTTGTTGAGATATAGAATTTGTGAATCTATTAATGCCCTTGATATGATGTCACAGGTTCCAGCATCCCATGAGGGAATAGGTTTACCATCATGCACAGGATTTTACAAAGAGCTTTTTGAGGATCTGTTAAAACAGAGATCTGATCTCAGAGTCCAGGTAAACTTTAGGGCTGCACCAGCAGTGGTGAAGATTTTTACTGAGTTGACATGTTATTTTAAAGCAACAAATGTTTCCTTTGTGGTGGTGGTGGTAAGTGTTGTCCAGTCACAGCTGACTTATGGTGACCCCAAGAGATGAACAGAGGTAGTTTTCCATTGCCTACCTCTGCATAGCAACCAGACTTCCTTAGCGGTGTCCCATCCAAATACTAACCAGGGCCAAGCCTGTGTTATCTTCTGGTGAGATCAGGCTAGCCTGGGCTTGCCTTTGTGCTCTGTCACTTATTTATTATGAAATGTACATGGCCACAACTAGCAAAAACCATTAAAAACATGAATATCTTGTGCATATTGCTAAAAAGTATGTCGGGAAAGCTGTTTCTTGAATGGGTGCTGAATGTTAAATGTACATAACTAGAAGAGATTCTTTAAAATGTCAAGAGTGTATTGAACTTAGAATATATATCATCTATACTTTTATTCTGCCCTACCTTCCAAGGAGATCAGGATGGCATGAATAGTTCTTTCCTATGTTTTGTCCTTGCATCAGTTCTGTGAGTTAAGTTAGGCTGCAAGTATGTGACTGACCCAGGTGTGACTTTTGCTCCACATTGGCTTGAAGAGTTGGGTACAAATTGTGAGACATGAGTCTAAGGTGTAGTTGAGTTTTCATCCAGCCCTTTTTTCCTTTTTGATTAATGGTGACAACATATACCCAGTTCAGAACTATTAACTAGATCTGTTTGTACATACTTGAACAAACATATTTGAGGAAGATGTACCATTCAGGTCCTGTCAGCAGTTGACAAATTGTGACTGCTGATTGTTGGTGCTGTTTGTTAATAATGCTTTCTATTTCCAAAGTAATTTAAAGCTACTTTCTAAAAACTTATGAGGCAGGAGCAGACTGGGAAGTGAAAGTGGCCCCAGAGCAAGCCAAGTTGAGTAGCCCTTGTGGCAAACCAGTGCTGCAGGAGTCGCTTGGCAGTGCCAAACAGTGGGTATCAGCTTGCTCAGGGCTTTCTGCTGAAAACTGGCAGCAGTATAGGAAAAGGCAGTTGGTAAGCTGACTCCCTACCAGTGTTCCCTCTAAGCTGAATTAGTGTGAGCTAACTCACAGATTTTTAACCTCCAGCTCACACATTTTTGTTTTAGCTCAGGAAAGATGACCCCAGAGCACACTAATTTATGCAGCAGCTCACAACTTTAATGCCGCTAGCTAATAACTTTAATGCCAGTGGCTCACAAAGTAGTGTGGGGTCTTCTTGAGACTTGCAGAAGGAAGACTGTGCACAGTTGCTGTTAAGCTAACTATATACAAGGCTTATTTACAATATTTATACAGACTGACAAAGTGCTTCGCCAACACATCCACTATACACACACCACACTTAGCACAGGCATATAGTACATTTATACAATTCAGTATCCAATCAGCTTAGTGCTGAGTCACTAAGCACTACCCCATTACATCATCTTGGCGGATGCAACCTGGAGCAATGCCAGCTTGTTCAGCTGTCATGTAGATCATCTAGACCTAGCTGTGGCCTGTAGACTGGATATACTGACAATGGGATGCCTTTCATTGTTGGTCAATGGCATTTTGTTTGTTGTTGCCATACCCATAAACACGGTGCTTGGCACTGTACAAGGGGTTAATCCCTGCCCAGAGGAGTTTACAGTAAAGAGGGGAATAAGGTAGCAGAAGCAGGGGTAAACAGGAGGAGAGTGTGTATTCATTCCATTTACTTGTGCTTAGACTTAGTTTCAGTGGGGAAGGAGGCCTAAAGGGTTGTAGCTTAGAGTTTTCAGTAAGGGGCTCTTTTTTATACTTACTGTTTATCAAACAAATTCTGCACAATGTATTTTATTTATCAAATGTTTGGAAACTTATCAGAATGGGGAACAGCATCTTAGAGAGCAATTTTAAACAGGTCTGCTCAGATCAGGTGTATTTTGTGGGGCTTACTCCCAGGAAAGTGTTCTTAGGATTGCTTTGTTACTCTTGTGAACTGCAAATAGTAATACAATTAAGAACCCTACCAGTTATGCATTGAAGTCCATGGCTGGCAGAGTTTGCTGTATCACCAAATACCTATTCCTGTTACACTGTGATTTACTTAAGGAGCTTATAGAGAGATTAATCAATGTTCTATATATACTCAGAAACTAATATTTGGCTCCTGATCCTTTTATGAGTAAAGGCTATTTTTAATGGGAATGCACAAGATAGGAAGTCAGCCAAGCATGTGGAGGGGGTTGGAGTTGTATGAAATCTCTGTTCATTTTTCTACTAGATAGTGTATGTTAAAAGTAGATTTCAAATGTCATGTTACATTGGAATAAAAAAGATCCCCCTAGACTGAGCATTCTGAAGCAAGAGCTTCATGCCTCTTGCTCCAGAGAAGTTTCTTTTTGGAAAGACTAATCTTTTTTGTTGGAATTGACACTGGAATGCTGCCTGAAATATGGTTGGAGTGACTATATAAAACTGTGGCACAGCTGCTTGGGTTCATTACTCTATCCCCTCAAACAGTTATTAACTTATCTAATTACCTTTGTGGTGCAGCCTTTTAAACTCTGCTCCGATGCCTAATCACCAATGCTAAATCTTCAGGTGGCCTTTCTAGCAAAGGTGTTCTTCACATGTTGATCTTGGTCCTGTTGCTTGCGATGCTAATATACAAAAATTCATCACAAGACACTAATACACTTTTGTTACATGTACATTTGAGAGGGAAAAAAAAATCTCTGAAGGAGTAGATTTCCATTGCATGCTCCAGTCTCAGCTTTCTGAATAATAGAGTCTAATGCCAGACAACCTGTCTTAAATACTGAATTCATTTTTATTTTTCAAAAAAACTTCATAGCCTACCATCAACAGTGGTTTACAAAGCCCTGTTTGTGCTGACACTGTAACAATTAAAACATGGATAGCAGCAATCAAATAAAAATACTTACTGCTCATTACAAGTTTCGAGCTCCTCCCCTTTAAAAAGAGCAGCCAGTGGGCCAAGGGGGAAATTCTCCTGATCTCCATAGGAAAGCTGTAACAGAGTGCTGGGGCCATAGCTGAAAAATGACTTAAGATCATTTAACTGTACTTCACTGTAATTTGGTGTCTAGGAGTTTGGTTTTCTGTAAAGAGAAAAAAAGGGGGGAAACCTGATAGTCATAGTACAGATATCTGTAGGAGGGCGTGTTTTCCTCTAAGACTTGCTTTTAACTTCATTTTTGATCTTGCTGCTTTCTGGGTTGTGTCCTCCTTTAGCCAGCTGAGGCTTCAAGTGATGTGATCAACCTCCGCCAGACTGTGCATATTCAACCAGCACCTGAAGAGGAGGGAGCAAGAGCAATACCTGAATGGAGTGAGAAAGTTGCCCATGGAATCTTAACAGGTACTTACATTTGACGGCTAATTACCTTTGTGGTTGACAGCTACCAGCCTACATGCTCTTATGTGGTTTGTTGCCAATGCCTGAACTACTGTTGCCTCTGATCTGAAAATACCTGTCTTATGATGTTGTTTTAATTCTTGGTATGTGGTTTTAATTTTAATGCTGTTTTTATTGTAAGCCGCCTTGAGCAGCGTATAAATCGAAAAATTAGATTAAAATTAAATCTAGTATCCTGAAATCATTACAGTTAATCCATTTCTGGTTCTTCACACTTCTAGAACAGAACTGTTTGAAGATTGTATAGGGACATATATAGTTTTTAAAAAATGTGCATAGTCTGTGTTCTCTGAGATGTATATTGCTGGATCCCACTGAAAATCTCTGCTAACAAAAGGGGTTTCTGTCACTTCTCTCTTCCACTTCTCTCTTGCTACAGCAGTTCAAAATGTTCCTTGGAATGCTGCTCCTGTGGGATAGTGGAGCCCTGTGAACAGCATGGGGAGGTAGAGAGTAAGAGGTCTACAAGTGCAAGGCAGAAGCCACCGAAAATTGTTACCCCCCCCCCCCCCACACACACACAAACACAGCTTTTCCTCAGCAGAAATTTCCTTTGGTTCAGTTCCCTGATTAATTTTTCCCCTCTTGTATGGGAGTCAGCTTGAGTATTCTGTTTGGTGCACAGGATAATAAATGTTCAATAAATGTGTTCTGTTCATGGGCAATTCAACACTATAATTGGTGATTGCTATCATTGTAGTTTACTTGCACTGAAAGTTAGCCAGCTTGTTGAGCTGCTTAGAAAGAGTAGCAACAGTTCCTGAGTGGCTTGGTGCTCTCTCTGGGGACAGCATAGTGTTCCATGCTAATCTTTTTGATCATTGTGGCCTAGGGCAGGAAGACAATTTAAAAAAATGTGAATTTTTAAATTAGTTAGCATATTAATGATAATAGCATTCATTTTAGCTTGTACTTTCAACATCTTCCAGAAGTTCACAAGAAATGGTAATGTTATTGAAGATAATACTGAGATAAAATAATGTCTGCCAAATTGAGTTCCAGCAAGCAAAGGGCAACTCAAAACATGAGTTATATCCAAAAGATATAGTGGTTTGGCTAAAATTGAAGAACGGCAGTTAAATAACTGTACAGCGTCTCTTGAATGCACCTCCATACATAGCATTCGTTGTGTGCATCTGAGCCATGTAGGCTGGTCAGAGGGTTTCTTGGATTCCCATGAAGATCCTAATGGCATATATGCAACCTACTGATCCACCTGGTCAGGCCCCCACAAGCTTAGAATCCATCTACATGTTATGCAAACTAAGGTGGTGGTTCTGGCCTCTGATGCTTCAGGCTGTGGGTTGGGAGACAGTTTATTAATATCCACCCACAAAAAAACCTTACTGCTTGTAATAAATGTACCAGTCTCTCCAGTTGCATTTGTTTATTCCATATAGAGAACATTTTCCATGGGAAGGGATCAAAAGAGATACAACACACAGAAACGCACACCCAATCTGAAGCAGTATGGTCCAGCACGGTCCCGCATTTGACTGTTTACTTCTTCAGATTAGTTTCTGAAACTGCCTGATACAACCATATGAGCACTCAACTCCTTTCTAGGCACAGATAGCCTTTGTTCCAGAGTGCTCTTAAGCAGTGCTCCTGATGGCTATGGTGTCAGCCTTTCTGTAGACCAAAAAAAAAAGTGCACACTTCTTGCTTGGTCGGGTGGTGATAGAGTGCTGTTGTAGTTGTGCCGTGTGGTTACTTCTGTCCCAGAATATATGGGAGAGAAAGCATGCCCTGCTACTAATGCCAGGTGTGATTGCAAGTCTCATTTTATTATTACATTTTCATTCCATCCTTAACCCAAAAGAGTTTAGACTGGAACTTCTACCTTCCCCCCCCCCCCACACCCACACCATTCTTGCAACAGCCTTGTAAAGTAGGTTAAGCTGGTCTTCAGGCCACCCAGTAGACCGGTATTCTAGCGGGGAGAGCAGTGCCTGCTCTATGGCACCAGCCAGGAGGATGCCTTGCATTGGGGGAAGAAGCTGGAGCTCTACTCCTGAGATTAAGGCAAGATTTCCTATCACGACTTTTCCAGGTCTGCCTGCAAGAAGAGGGATTTTGCTTCAATGAGATGAATGGGAGGGAGGAAACAGTATGTTCTCCCCCCACCCCAAAAAAACCCAACAACATTGTGTCTGAGAAGATGTTTTTCAGAGAGCAATTTCTTGACTTTGCTACTGCAACATTCAAATTCATTAATTCTTTGGTGTCCCAAAGGAGCCTCTTGGGTGAGCTGGGGTCTGGTCAAAGGAGCCGAATATACTGGAAAAGCAATCCACGCAGGAGCTTCTAAACTGCGAGAACACATTCAGCCGGAGGAAAAACCTGTGCAAGTCAACCCAACTGTATCAAAGGGGCTCCAAGTAGCAAAGCATGCTACAGGAGGGGCAGTAAAAGTCAGCCAGTTCTTAGGTAAGATGTGTGCATCTACATGTAAAAAGGACTTGGTTCACTCTGTAGATGGTATCATTTTTTTTTCCAAGTATTTCTGACTGGCAGAAACTAAACAAGGAAACTGCTGTTCATACCTATAATGGGAGAACCTAACTGGTTGCTCTGGCAAGCTCTGTAGTTGGATTCCATAGTTAGTTGAAAACCCTGAGATCCTTTAGTGTCTTAACTCAAGTTTCCATTGAAAGAGTTAATAGGTTATTATGGTATGGTCCATTTTTCAGCCTTAAACAAAAGAGAAGGATGCAGGTAGTTCATTTGACTTTGTCTTAAAAGGTACTTCACAGGTGGTTGGGTGCAAGTGGCAGCAAATTGCATCAATACTACTAGGCTGTTTGTCCAGTTCCCAACAAGAGTTGGAGTCCATAGTTCTTGGCTAATAAATAGCTAAAGTTTTGATTGAAATTGCTGGCTCATTTTTCCTACCCTGCATCAAGCAGTTGTAGTTTAGATGCTGTAGTTGACATATTATGATGGAAGGGAAAAAGATCCCTGCTCATACTGAAATATTCCAAATAGGGGAATTCTGGGTATCTTTAAAAGACATAGACCTGTTCAGAATGTGATCTGGGTTATCCTCCATCATTATCGGGCTGCTGTAAGAACCAATGGAAATACTTCTGCAGTTTCTCAGCTGCTCCCTCCACCATGGAAAATGATTGAGGGGTTGAGCTATGAACGTTTAATTGTTTGATGGGCTTTGACAGATTTCAGTGATTTAACAAAAACATCCTGTGTAAATGCAAGTTATTTTCTGTTTTAGTTGAAAGTGTGTGTTCTATTGCGAGTTGTGTTGGAAGAGAGTTAGCCCCTCATGTCAAGAAGCATGGAAGCAAACTGGTTCCAGATGCCCTTAAGAAAGACAAAGATGGGAAATCTACTTTGGATGGAGCTCTAGTAGTAGCTGCAAGCGGAGTTCAAGGTAACACAAACATAATTCTGCTTTGCTGTGTTCTATGCCCTGCTTCTTTTCCCCTGCTAACTTGATTTTGCTTGCAGGGTTTTCCACAATCTGGCTTGGTTTGGAAGGTGCTGCAAAGTGCATCGCTAAAAGTGTGTCTCAAGAGACGGTTCAGACTGTCAAGCACAAGTAAGTTCACTTTTCCCCCCATCTGCTGTGCAGTTGGTTATGCATGAGTATCGGCCAAGATTCAGTGCCAGAAGTGAACTTGACTGGGCAAACAGTGCTTGCAGAGAGGTGGGAAGAGGGGAGGGTCCAGAACCACTTCTGCTACTATTATCTCTTCCTCTCTTTCCATGGGATTATGACAGCTCTGCTTTTAATTGCCCAGAGTTGTTACTGTTACAGCCAATGTTCCCTCTAAACTGCAGAGTCTTGTGAGCAAAAATTCTACTTTGTGAACTACTGGTATTAAAGTTATGAGCTACTGCACAAATTAGTGTGTTCTGGGGTCATCCTTCCTGAGCTAAGACAAAAATGTGTTAGCTGGAGGCTAAAAATCTGTGAGCTAGCTCATGCTAACTCAGTTTAGAGGGAGCACTGGTTACAACTAGTTCATCTATGACACGGTATCCATTTTAGTTAATGGACACCAGCGACATGTTTGTTTGCTTCATTTATACTCCACCTTTCTTCCCAGTGGGGACCCAAAGCAGCTTACATCCATCTCTTCTTCTCCATTCTGTCCTTGCAACAACCCTGTGAGGTAGGTTAGGCTGAGAGTGTGGGACTGGACCAAAGTCATTCGGCAAGCTTCTAAGGCAGAGTGGGCATTTGAACTTGAGACTCTCAGATCCTAGTCTGACACTCTTAGAATCAGCATGATGAAGTGGTGAATTATACCACCAAATAAATGTTCCCTGTCTGTTTGTTTGTTCTGAGATATAACCTAGTTAGGTTATTGCTTGCTGCTTCCTTTCAGAGCTTGAAGGTGTATCTGTTTCCATGCAAGGGGTGAGCTGAGTGAAGAAACATCTCTGTATGCTACGCCTAGGCGGGGAGGGCGGGATAGAAATAAAAGTTATTATTATTATTATTATTATTTATATGCTTAGGGTTGCCAGCTCTGAGTTGGGAAATTCATAGAGATTTTAGTGGTGGTGCCTGAGGAGGGCGGGCAGGGTTTGAAGAGGGGAGGGGTCTCAGCTGGCTATAATGCCACAGAAGAATCCAGCTCTCAGTCATTTTCTTCAGGGAACTGATCTCCATAACATGAAGACCCATTGTAATTCCAGGAGATCTCCACCCACCACCTGGAGACTGGCAATTCTATATATACCTACCAATAGTTCACAAGTAATGCTTGGATATTACGGATTATAGATAGGTTCAGGTTTAAGTTGCAAAAAGAAATTAAAAGGAGGCAGCAATAGCTGTGTTTCATGCCCTTCTTACAAGTGAAAGTAGCAGCTAATATGAGTAGAGGTCTGGAAATAGCAAGTTGGCTTGTAGTGGTGCAGAATTAATTGAAGAAAAGATAAATGAGGCTTTAGTAATAAGTTGCATTATAGTGTTTTCCGTTGGAATGGGTGGAAAAGTGGGACATTTGGGAAGTGAAGCCTGCCAGTTTGGAAGTTGGATTAAAATCTTTTGCTTAGCTTATAAAGCTGCCTCCTTACCAAGGATTCTCCTACTGAAATTCACACCACATCTATTTCATGTGGGAATAATGGTACATCTCGGTAAATGTAAGTATTTCTCCCTGGAGAAGCTGAAGGATACCTCTGTTTCTAAAATGTTAATTTTTGTTCTTATTTTTAGATTTAAAAATAGGAAAAATGGAGATCAGCTTTCAGTGGCCACTAAGAGTGAAAAGCAATAAGTAACTTGCAGTTATATACCACTAACCTGTATTCAGATAACTTTGAGGATTCACTCCATCTCTTACATAATACTGTCTTGTGCTTCTATAAAATCCTCTATCAACTTCATCTAGCAGACTGTTAGATGGACAGTGGACAAATTTTCAAGAGAAGGCCACATCAAAAGACTATTTATACAAGATACTTGGCTTGTTTGCTCACGTGTTTATTACTTTCCTGTCAGCATAACTGATCACAAATTTTAGATTTAGTCAGTGGTGCATTATATATTCCTGTAGATACTGGACAGGATTTTTTTTTACTTTTGCTCTCACATGTTCATACTAGCTACATGACAGAAATGTTTGAACAAGAAATGAGGTAATAAAAAATGCCTTGTACTATGATTTGCTTTAAACCTGGAAGAGCCAGTTCAGAGTTTAATCCTAAATTTAGGATATTAACATGGGTTGAGAAATCAGACAAAAGTAATGCTAACCCATAAATAATTTATGGCAGAATGGTTATAAACTCAAAATATATTCTAGCAATGTCTCTGACATTATATTGTAGTTGAGTGCAAAAGCTATTTTCGAGATGGTGTGAATACTCTTACTGTTACATTTGGCAATGCATGAATCAAGCATTGCAGTTATTTCTGCTTCTTAGTGTTGGTGTTAATAGCTTATTATAACATTAATGAAACTAATCAAATTGAAAATGTTTTGCTGCTTACTATCCAGCCAATGATTGACTTGCTGTGATTGGCAAATTAATATTAATTATAAGGCTGCTGCTCTGTTAGCCAGCAATTTAAGGCATATATTGTTTTTGCCACTTGCTTCAGTATGTTTTCTGAAATATTTATAGACAACAGCTGACTCTTGGTAGATTTCTTGACTACCAGCAACAGTAAGTGGCCTTTACAGGAAAGCATTTAATATTTTGGCTTTAAAGTGTGATCTGTCACCCTGCAAGGTCAGCAAGCAATAGCTTCAAAACCTCTGTACTACTAGCATTGAGAAGCTAGCTACTAAACATAGAGCAAATTTTAGGATTTAATTAACCAAATAAAATTTGGCATTCTGCAGAACTGATTTCGTTTCTTATTTGAGATTTTAGGACGTTTGTATTTCTAGTATGAATCTTTAAACCTTGTTTGAGTAGTTTTGTAATTTACATAAATGGAATTCCAGTGGTCTATGATGGATCCTAGCATTTAAAACACTTTCCCTAGTATACAGCAGACCGGTGCTGAAATGCTCATTCTTCACTGTTGAAACTTAATTGAGATTTAGCTCTGTACAGAACCATTTCAGAAGCAACATAAATCTTGTTCACAGTGTGGTATAAGCATTTGTTTAGAGTAATGTACCACCAAAGAATAACAATTTCTGAAGTAGGGGGATTGGGGATTTAATTTCATCCGAGACAGATTAGCAGCCCTGTGAAATTGTATTCTTCAATTGTCCTTTTTCTGTGCCGCTCAAACCTTTTGCTGGGAAGACTGGCTGGAATGTTGTTTTAGAGTCTTACTTGCTTTTTTCCGATTTCTACAGAATGAAGATTGAACAGGCCATTGGGAGTGGGTGTCTGTGCAGTTTTTCCATAGCAGTACAGAAATGCTATCTTCTCCACTTACGTGTTCCTTATTTACATTAAAGGTATGGGGATGATGCTGGCCGTGCAACAGACAATGCAATGAATTCTGCCATCAATGTGGGTGTGACGGCTTTTAATATCGACAATATTGGTATCAAAGCCATAGTGAAGAAAACTGCAAAGGAGACTGGCCATGCAGTACTGGATGAATACAAAATTATAGAAAAGGGGAAGAAAAAAGATGGACAGTGATGACTGCTTTGGATGAATTTCCTGAAGCCTTAAAAGTGGTGTAATTTATTTAAAAAGAAATGAACTATTAACAGATATTCCTCTTTATTTTTCTAACTCTAATACTTCTCTGGATTAATTCTCAAAACTTTTTTTTTAAGGAATCTCTTCTGGAATGAATATTTCAGGTACCATCTCAGTATTCCTGTAAGAAATGGAAATACATTGGCATTGTCACTAAATTTCCATAAGAGGAAGGCTCTCAAACTTTTTTCAATAGTATTAGAGTTTAGACCTGTGTATAGTGAAACTATTTTTATAACCTTATTTATAGGTAAAAAATATCAGGAATAATTAATAGCATAAATGGTTGTTGAGATAAAGTCTGATCAAACTGTATGCACTACTTCTGGTTTACACAAACCCCACTAGCTAAACTAATAAGCTCCTTTGGAAATAGTATAGTCTTTTCAAATATAGTTTCTGTTAAATTCATATTTAGTTCTCTTCACTTGCAACAAACCAAAGATTTAAGTATTGCTATTTCTCCAGTTAGAGTTACACAAAGTTAACCAAACTGCAAAATCCTGAACTTCTCTGGAGTTGACAGTTCTCTCCTGTTTTGATGGGCAAACCTAATCCACTTGTAAATTGGCCTTATCCAGCCTGATTGTGGAAGAGGGTTTTTTGGCTTTAATGATGCTAAAGCTGCACTAGAGAGAACGGTATGCTCAGCAGAAAAGCTTTAATCTCTATGCTGCAGGTTTGATCTAGGTCACTTAATCTTAGTTGAGAGGCCTCTCTAACACAAGTGGAAATTACTGTTCTGTGTCTGGTGTGTGGTACATTGCATACAGTTAAATATTTAGTGTGTTCTACAGCTAATATAAAAAAATCAGTTGTTGTTAATATGGGATTCAATAAACCTTGCTGTAGTTTGATGTGGGTTCATTTAGAGCTTTCACCGATGCCAAATGTTGGGGTATTGTTTGGAACTGATTGAGCTTTCTTATATGAATATAAGACTACAAATAAACTTAAAATTAAGTTTGCTGTTGCTTGCATTTTTATTTGCATACAATCCCATTGAGTGATGTTGGAAGGGAACTGAGAGACACATGCTTTCATTTTGCATATGTGGGATAATTGGGATTCTTATGTCCATGGAGCTGTATCATCTCTTGGTTCCTAATTTTGGCCCTGGGACTTTTACAACTGGCAGGCAGGTTGTTCTGGTAGGCACAGTGATGGGGTAAGCTATTCTTGTTGAATTGCTGCTTCTCAGGTCAGCAAAGGCACACAGCTGATGCAGCATGTTTAAAAAATGCCTACTTCATTTACATGTTAGAAATCCTGTGACTAATCTTTTAAAATCTTGTGGCATTAGAAAATGACTGTTCTATCACACACCCTTCTTGTTTGTTCTTTCGGCCTGTGTTGTAACAGAACCTTAATCTACAAAGAAACCTGGATGCAAGATAACAATGCTGTTGTTTTTACATGTTACTGCTAAAAAAATGAGGCAACTACTTCCTTACTGAACTTTTTAAAAATGAATTTTAATTTTTTTCAAAATGATAAAAACTAGCAGGAAAATATTAAAGAGTACACAACAATATACAAACAACTAGGAAAAAAGGTAAAAAAGAGGAAATATAGAAATATAAGAGAAGCTTCTGATTTTCTCTACAGCAACCAAAGGTAATATTACACTTACTCCATAGTTATATATATTTTTCCACCATTATCAATTATCTAATACTCCCCTTAATCATTGTATCCACACATTGCTCTTTTCTGAATCATGCAAAAAGTCTATAAAGGGTTTCCAGTTGTCAATAAAAGTAGAAATTGTCTTAAGTCAGAACAGTAAGTTTAGTCCTCTCAAGAACTCTAATAGCTTCATCAATTATTCCTCTTCTATAGTAGGTATTGTTGAACTTTTACATTTCTGAGCATATAATAGCCTCACAGCTGTTGTAATGTATTATAAAATTCCAGGACTGTTTTCCAGCTGTGTATCTATCAGACCCAAAAGAAAGGGCTCTGTTTTCATTTGTATGTTGGTCTTTAAAATCGACTTAATTAATAGATGTATTTGTGTACAAATTTTTAAAGTTTTATTGCAAGTCAACCATATTTATCATTTGTACATAATTCTTTCAAAGACAGTCTTTGATTATTCAGATCCTTTATATTTTATTAATGTTAAATATTTCCAGTAGTTGCACATTAAAAAAAAAACATTGACCCGTCTTTTCTTGATTTCATTATACAGGGAGAAAACTAATAAATCATGATACGTTAACCACTTATCTTTAGTTAACATTTCTCATCCATAAAAAGCTTTCTTGTGTTGAAAACCATAAAGGTGTTTTTGGACATAATCTAGGTTTGCATTCATTCCATATTCTTAGGATAGCATGCCTAATACAGTGATTTTTAAAATCCACATTGACTTTTTCTTTGCCATACCACAAATAGCCTTGCCAACCAGATCTCAAATCAAAGTTGGCAAAATTTGAGTCTCAGCAAAACTAAAAACTGACTGCCAACACAATCTGACATGGAAACAGGCACTGGTCAGGTCTCTCTTTCCTTGCTATTTAGTTTGAGCACTGTTTAGACCATCTGGAAACCAGAGTTCCTTTTCTGAGTGGAAAAACTACAGGGTTTACAAGATCTGTTCCCCCAAGTTGAACCGTCAGTCAGCCACATGATCATTGGCCTCTGTCTGTCCTTTGAGATATTGGGATTCCTTGTGCCCCCCCCCCCATCAATTTTGGCTCCTGAAAGTCAAACTGCAAGCCATTCATATGTGCACATTTGATTTGATTATTACTTACAAGCTGAGATCATGTTACAGGACATGCTCTCAGAATATTTCTCCATTTTAGGCTTAGGCATTCTAGCTCAGAGTGGATTACCCTTACAAGAAAGAGTATCTGACTTTTTAAAAGCAAAAAGCCTTGTGTAGACTGTATTCTAAAGCTGCCTCCCCGCCCCATCCGTGTATGCAGCCTGCTCATTTTATGTATATAAAAGCCTTATGGTAGTGGCACCTTCCAGCTTTCAACACTGGCTGTGTTGTTCACTTCATCAACCTTTGGCTCGTCAACTGCCACTCAAGGTCTGTTGAATTCCATTGGCTGAGGACTGAGGCATTGCTTTGCAGAAGAGAAAAAGAAAGCCCTCCCTCAATTGGCTGATGGAGGGAGAAGGGAAAATGACACAGAAAGGCTTACCTCGATTTGCAGTTTCATAGAGGAGATAAAGCCTTCCGTCAATTAGCTGAGTACAGCCAGCTTGGATGGGAGACCAAGAGGAAAGCTAAATGGATGGGGTGAATAAGCAGAGCTACCTGGGTCTTCCTGGTGTGTATATGTAAAAGGATGAGATGCAGCAGAGTCCCTCTTCGTTAGGAGGGAAATTCCACCCCCTAGGCTGCTATGCTTTCATTTTCCTGTTAGTCTGAAGAAGTTGGTGAAATACAGATGGTTACGTTCAGCAGCTCCAATTAGACAGTTGCCCCAATGAGATCACAAAAGTGTGTGTATCCTAAGTGTTTATTTTGGCTGCTTTGTGTGTGTATGTTCAGTTTCATTTAGTCAAAGTGCAGCCAGGTGCTGGGATATAAGGAAATGAAGACTGCATTCAGGGGAATTGCACTGCTGTATTTTTATTTGTTTTTTGGATGAATGGGAAAGTCTCCTAGTGCCACCCCCAAAGTCTCCCAGCTCTATCCCAAAGTCCCCAGGTATTTTCTGAGTTGGACCTGGCAACCCTACAACCCTGAGTTGGACCTGGCTTGGTTCTATCAGTAAAAGATGGGGGAGGTCCTTTCCAGACCCATTTTGGTCTTTGAGGGAGAGCTTTTTAGGGCCAGTACTGACTAGGGTTGCCAGCTCCAGGTTGGGAAATTCTGGAGATTTTGTGGTAGAGTATGGAAGCCAGACTTTGGGGAGGGGAGAGGCCCCAGCTGAATATAGTGCCATAGTCAACCCTCCAAAGCACTTACTTTCTTCAGGAGGAAAGAGATCTCTTGTTGGGAGTTCAGTTGTGATACCAGGAGATCTTCAGCCTCCACTTGGAGTTTTTCTACCCAAGGCCTGACTGTTCCTGTTCAGCAGCAGCCCCCCCCCTATGACAGCACTGTGATGTGACAGTCAGTGCTTCAGAGCAGGGTCTGCCAGATCCAAGTTTCTACCGTGGAAGCGAAGTGGGTGATTTAGGACCACCTGCATACTTTCAGCCTAACCTACCTTACAGGGTTGTGTGGATCAAAATGGAGAGAGGAAAATGATGTAAGCTGCTTTGGTCTCCACTGCTGAGAAAAACTGTACTTTTCCTAGGTAGAGGTAATAGAGAGAGGGGAGCAGATAGAAAGGAATCTACCCCATCTCTTTTGCCTCCCAGCCCTGCTTTCCCCATCTTTTGCCTCCCAGCCTATCTTTCTCAATCTACCCCCCTTCTCTGATAACCTGTCAGGTTCTGTGCTGCTCTCATCAACTCAGCTTCTTTTAATCGAATCAAATAAGGATACATGTTAACAGTAAGATGTTTCTTGCTAGAACTGATCTCAATAGGATAAGGCCAGACACCAAAAGGCATGGAAAAAATACAAATGAATAGAAGTAAAAATTACAAAACCAAATCATACTGATAAAACAAGGTTGGGGTTGTTTTTTGTGGGGGCTTGCTGTTAAGTCACAGCTGACTTATGGCAACCCCATGAGGTCCTCAAGGGCAGAGCATTCAGAGGTGGTTTTTCATTACCTGGCTCCACAAGATGACTGGTATTCCTTGGTAGTCTCCCATCCTTATACTGACCAGGGCTGATCCTGCTTGGCTTCCGATGAGATCAGGCTAGCCCTGGCTATTCAGGCCATGACAAAACAAGTATTACTGTAGTGTAATTAAAATGGTAACTTAATTTTGTAGGAGGAAAAACAAACTTTCCATTTTTTTTTGGTTTCCTGTTACAAAGCCTAATGTAGGTTGCCAGTTCTATGCATTGCTACCGTAGAGACTCCATGGTTGTGGACATAATGCTAAACTATGTAATTAAATTTCTGACAGACTGTCTGCTGGTGTTGGAAGGCAGGAATATAGCTTTTTCAGGGACACTACATTTGCCTTTCATTTCAAGAAGTAGGTTGAATAGATTATAGGACAGAGGTGGCCAAATGGCAGCTTGGGAGCCACATGTGGCTCTTTCACACATTGTGTGGCTCTCAAAGCCTCCACTGGTGGCTTGGAGAATGCATTTAAAGTTGCTTTCTTTCCACCTCTTCCTCCCTCTTCCCCCTCCCCCATGGCTCTCAAACATCTGGTATTCATGTCTTGCGGCTCTCAAACATCTGGCTTTCGTGTCTTGTGGCTCTCAAACATTGATGTTTATTCTGTGTGGCTCTTATATTAAGATAGCACTCTGAACATTACTTACAAATGAGCAACCCAGGCTCTTCTCTACTTGCAACCAATGTTTGGAATCACCCTCTGTCCCTGCCCTCCCAGAGAGGGATGCTATCTTCTTTCCACAATGCCAAAGATGAGTCACTATACCAGAAAAGCTAATCCATCTTCTTATGACATTGCTCCTCATAAGCAGGCTCTATCTGTCAAGGAGCCATTGCTCCACAGGGAATTAGTAGTGTTTGGCCTTCCTCCTGTATTACACCTCAAGTAACTTTTTATTGGGGAATATTAATATTTCTTAGCTCAAAATGGTGAGTCTACGAGAGGTGAGGTGAGCCAGAATCTCTGTCTATGTTTATGGAGATAGACCACTGAAAATCCTTTGGTTAATAATGGATTTTATTATAGGTATAGGGTTTCAAATAGTTACATCCCAATCAAACAATTTCAAGCATACAAGAGGAATACAGTGGTTAGCTGAATAAGTATAGATGGGGAAAGGTGATACAATACATAGATCTTGCAGGGTAGGTTCAGTCAGAGGAAATGTAAGCATCTGGAGGGAGATTTCCCTTGAGAAGAAGGGGGGGTTAGGGTAGGAAGGGATGGATGGAGGAATTCCCTTTTCTTTCCGACTCTCTGACATCCCAATCAAACAATAGTTTGATTACATCCCAAAAAAACAATTTCAAGCATACAAGAGGAATACAGTGGTTAGCTGAATAAGTATAGATGGGGAAAGGTGATACAATACATAGATCTTGCAGGGTAGGTTCAGTCAGAGGAAATGTAAGCATCTGGAGGGAGATTTCCCTTGAGAAGAAGGGGGGGTTAGGGTAGGAAGGGATGGATGGAGGAATTCCCTTTTCTTTCCGACTCTCTGACTTTTTTTCTTTCCTTCTCTCTTCTCTAACCTGACAGGTGGGGTTGCCTGTTTTCTAGGGTAAATTACATCACATCAAATGATTCAGTTACCCAATGAGGAAGCAGAGTATCACACCAATGGAAAATCGGGGTGTCATATGTGGAATATCCAGTCAGAGATCATTGTGTCATAGATCCATATCCCAATAGAGGAATTTTAATTACACTGGCGAAATGACTTTTTGTGGCCCTGTTTTTCAAAACTGATTCCTTTGAAGCTCCCCAAAAGTGATAGATCTCTTAGTGTCAAACATGGATAAGCATCCATCAAGTGTTCAGGAGATTGGTTGACTTTGATAGCCTTATCAATAATTAAAGAAAAATAGAAACTTTGTTAAAAGTCATTCCCTGACAGAAAATATGAGACCAGTTTACAGTTATACCACACATTCACAAGATGATCACTTAACCTTTAGCCTTTGTGTTTTTGCTGCCTTGCCCTGAAGAATAACAGTGTATATATATATACACACATACACACACGCCATTTATTTGTGTTGCAGGGTTCCTGGTAACCCTTACTTCTTTATGTTTTGATAACGGGACTTAAAAGGTTGCCAAAAGAGTGAAGGAACTTTTACGGCTCTGCCCATCATATGTCCCTCTCTGGGCCTGGAATTCTTCATTTCCAGGAGCAGAAAGACGGATGCTTCTTAAGCTTTCAGCATTGGCCATTATGTCTGTCCAGCCTGTGAATCAGACTTGACATCATTCCAGCCTGCCTGAGGCCTAGAAGGAATTGGATTTTTCTGCCTTAATGTGCAAGAAAGACCATTCCAATTCAAATGGGCATTGCTGTGTCATATTAATATTCTAGGGTTACATTGCAATATCACATTCCAGGGGTGCATGGCTTGGGAATCAGTACAGGGGTACTATATCACCTGTCTGCTACTCCCTTTCCCTTGTTGGCTCAGGTAGCTCTTCCATCACCTCTACAATTGGGCTGCTGCCTTCGTTAGGGCTAGGGTGACCCAGGCTGTGACAGTACTCTTTTTATTGATTCTAACCTAGTCAGTGCAGTATAGGGTCAGGAGTGTAGAACTAGGATCTGGAAGACTCATGTTCAGACCCCTGTGCTGCCAGAAAGCTTGTTAGGTAATCTTGGCTTTCAGCTGTAACTTATTTCACAGATACAATGGAGGTGGGAAGAATCATACAGACTGTCTTGAACATCTTGGGGGAACAGTGGGATAACTGTACTAAATAAATATCCCATCACCATTTAATTTGGGTGGTATTCTAGGCACCTGTATACAAAATAGGGGGGGGGGGAGCAATGTTCATTTACATTCAGAACTGTGATCTGTAATTATGGTGTATTTGGGGTTTTTTTAATTTAAGAACAAAAAAACCAGTGATGTTATATATATCCTTGCTGTGTGTTCCTTCCTTGGGAAGATTAAAGTTCACAGCTGGTTGCCTAGCTGTGGATGAAATATTCCTGAAATCTGTGGCCCTGATGTCAGTTTCTGATTTTAAAGCCAGCATGGGGGTTATTGCAGTGTGCCAGCAGCTTTTTAACAATCCTTCACCGTAAAGACTTCTCTCTGATCTGATTTTTAAACATTTTCCAGAAATGCTCCCCCCCCACACAAAAAAAAAGGCAGCAGGGGAAATGTTATGAAATGTTGTTTTGCACAAATAGATCTTCCCATTGTACTATGTATCTGATGTGCCCATGTTATCAGATGGGACTGCAAGCAGTTTTTCCAGTTCCTTATTCAACTGTCCTTTGAAATACAGGTCTCTTGGTAGCACTCCAAATAGAAACTTGTGCAGCCAGAACCATTGTTTGGACCAGGACTCACTGTACATTGCCTTGCAGGGGACAGTCTCCAGAGTGTGAGGATGTGTTATTTGGGTCAGTCCAAAGGCTGGTTTGGGGTGCAGCCTGGACCCAGTGTTTTGGGGGACCCCACTTTGGAGTAGCTGGCACAAGAACTGGGCTTTGGAGCAGGGACCAGCATGTCCCCTTGAAGGGGAGAGCCCCTGCATGTGGGGGTGTACGATTTGTGGCTGCCCAAACCTTATTTTGAGGCCTAGAGCTTTCAAATTCTCCTCAGTGTTTTTGGTTGAATCATGAAGAGGTTACAAATAAGGAACCAATAAGGAAATGTGAACCAGCTTCAGCTTCCTAGGCCCCTTGCCAGCCCTGCCAAGTGGACAAGTATTAAAAACAGATGCAGTTGTGATGTCACACAAGCCAGGCCTCTGCATATAGGCAAACTGACAGCTGTATTGTCACTCTGGTCTTCAGAGCACGCGAAGAAAGGAGGCTTTTTCGTCTTCAAATACAAGACTTGAACATGGTTGGTTCCAGATCCACTTCATGTTGGAGCTGAGTCGTGGTTAGTCTGCCTGTGTTCATGTCTTCTCAGTCTCAAACATGACTTTTATTGTGTCACTCTTACTTTAAGCAAGTTTGGCCACCCCTGATTTACAGTATCGTGAGATTTCTTGCCATATGCACATGTACAGTATATATTGACTTCAAATTAGATTAGATGTTTTGAAGTCCAGAAGTGAATCCCTTGTTATCTGTTGATACTGCTGTCATTGAATGCAGCCCTCATTTTGAATAGGTGCCAAATGCAGATTCCGGTTGACTTGTTTTTTTTAAATACATGTTGGCCTTTGTTACACCATGGGATGCTATTGGACGGGGAAGAAAACTTTGGTGTCCTGTTTCTCTGTGAATAAAATCACTGTAAGGATAGATTTACCCAGTTATTTAAAAGTGCTTGACATATTTCAGCCTGTTCCTGGGGTAGACAATGAGAAAATGGTACCTTAACTTTCTGTCTTGTGCCCCACCCCCAAAACCACATGGTTGTAATCTCAAAGCAAAGTCTACAAATTTAAGCTTTTTAAAGTAGGGAGGTTGTTAAGAAACTGATGAATAGTCTCTGGAGTGGGTTTTGTCTAGCCAGAGGCACAAGAGTTTGTTCTCCTAAGGTTTGTAGTTTTCTTATTTGTGAGTGAACACTTAAGCCACTGAAGTGGCTTTAAGTAGGAACATATGAGACCCTGCCAGTTGATTCTTTAATCTTACCACTTTCATTCTGAAGCTTTTTCCTCAAAGCAATCGTGACTTTAATTTTCCAAAATGTTTAAATTGGGGTAGAAGCTGAAAAACATGGAAAATTAATAACGATCTGATAATGCAAAGAACTGTGAATCTAGTTCTGTGAACTGCAGGAGCAGTAGTTTTAGATTTCCCCCTTTATTTAGTGGCAACTCCCCACCATCCCCAAACTGACTGGCAGACTGCTTTTGAAAATGATGAATGTTCCTGGATTAGTTTGCTATACCACGAGGGATGGAATGGGGAGCGGGGGAAGCTTCCGAATACTGTTGGACTATGCCGCTCTTTGGAACTCTGCAGTGTTGATTTTATTTTCGTTCAGAGATACCTGGACTTGATAACTGTACAAGCAGAAATTGCTGGTTATCTTCATGCACATCAGAAATACACTTGGAGAACATGAAAGTTACCTTTCCTTTGTGTATTCATGTGGAACCCTATTAATTTCATTGAAAGCTATTGAGCATAAAGCCCAGCTATATGGTGTGCTTTTCCTGGGGGCTATGTCATTACATTTTCCCAGTGGGATTCCTGAGGCCATTTCAGGACAAGAAAATGTGTGTGTGGGGGGGGGTTATTTCCTTACTTGCTATGGCTTTAAATCCCAGAGATGGCTTGTTTGGAGTAAAAGTGCATGTGGCTTGAGCTTTCTAACTGCACTTTCTCACAATTGGGTTCAGATACCTTAAAGAAGCCCAGGTGGGAGAAAAATAGTTGAGAACATGGGTGCCAAGGAGATCTATGGTGAAGAGACAGTGTACTAGTTTGTTCATAAAATTGGGCCTTTGCATTCAGTTATGGCAGTGCTATGTTTTAAAAGGCAGGATGACCACAGTTGTCTCCATTTTGGCCCTTGAGGCAATTCTACACTTCATACAGTAAAGCAGACTGCTGCAAATAATTGTGTTTTCCCCTCAGAAAGTGCAGAAGGTGCACTCTTAAAAAATAGATAGATAGATAAATTTATTATCATTGTTCTCAAGAAAATGAGAGCAACGAAATGAGGTGCTCTTGTGGGAAAAGGCCAGTGAATGTGTGACACTCTGCTTTGCTGTGCAGAGATGCTGGTTGGAAAGAAATAGGTAAAAGAGAAAAACAATAATTGGAAGTCAAATGTTATACCTTTACAAATACTAATATGGAATAAATGTGGGGAGAAACCTCCAAGGTTCTTCTACTGCTTGAGTGCGGACAGCCAAGGTAGAAACCTTTGCTTTGGGAGATGGAATAATCTTTTAAAGTTGTCACTCCTAGGGTCTTTTTTGTAGAAAAAGCCAGCAGGAACTCATTTGCATATTAGACCGCACCTCCTGATGCCAAGCAAGCCAGAACTGTGTTCCTGTGCATTCCTGCTCAAAAAAAAGCCCTGGTCACTCCAAATACATTGGTGCTTCCTTTTCACTATTCCCAGATAAGAAATCATATATAGAAGCTTCAGAGAAAATCAGTAGTAGGATCCTGCAGATGCTATAGATCCCTTATCCTCTGTTGAAACTCCATCTATATCTGCAGAAAGAAGAGGGAGAAGTTCTGGACTGGAATGTTATGGAAAAACTGAATTTAGTTTGAAACATTACCATCTGTACCTCCCTCAGATTCAAAGAAAGGTGTATTCATGTTCTGCCTTTCTCTCCATTGGGGACCCAAAGGAGTCTACATCTTTCTTCTCTTCCATTTTATCCCTACAACAACCTTAAAAGCTAGGTTAGGCTGAGAGTGTATGACTGGCCCAAGCTTTCAGCAAACAAGCGCCGATTCAAACCTGGGTCTTCCAGATCCTACTTTGACACTCTAATCCCTATACATTGATATCTCACTCCACAGATGTAATAGAAGCTATGGTATTGGTCACATTAATTGTTGGAGGCATTGGGTACTGTCTTATGCATAAGCAATGGACATGCCAGTTATATACGAGTTCTGGAAGAAAGTTGTTTATAATTAGTCAGCCACTTGATAGTTGTAATCTAACAAACATACCTTATTGGTAGCTGCTGAAATCATATGAAGAAGAAGATATTGGATTTATATCCCGCCCTCCACTCCGAAGAGTCTCAGAGCGGCTCACAATCTCCTTTATCTTCCTCCCCCACAACAGACACCCTGTGAGGTGGGTGGGGCTGAGAGGGCTCTCACAGCAGCTGCCCTTTCAAGGACAACCTCTGCCAGAGCTATGGCTGACCCAAGGCCATTTCAGCAGGTGCAAGTGGAGGAGTGGGGAATCAAACCCGGTTCTCCCAGATAAGAGTTCGCACACTTAACCACTACACCAAACTGGCTCAATATTTGTTGAGAACTCTGAATAAGATATTCTAGTACAATTCAGGTAAAGCAATTATAAAGTATTTGTTGGGTTTGATTAGAACAGTAATTGTCATTGGTGGGTTGGTTTTTTTATCTATTTCTGCTTGGTAATTTGAAATTTCTAGTTTTCATTTTATAAGGTATAATTGGAATGAAGAATATGGTTTAAACATCCTTTCGGATTGAAGATGCATGATATCTGTAATTCCTGACATGCTTCAGAGGCAAACGTTCTATGCCTTTGCTAAATTCATTGTGGGGTTACTCTTTTCACTTCCTGTTTCCTGGCTCTTCATTTCTTGTTACATTTTCTCTAATTTCTCTCACCACTGTATGTGTTTTCCCTTGCCCATACTTCATTTTTGAAGTGCAGACAGAACCATTGCTTGAACCGAGCCCCACTGTATGTTGTCTTTTAAGGGACAGTCTCTGGAGTGTGGTGATGTGTTGTTTGGGTAAATCCAAAGATTGTTTTGGGGTACAGCCTGGACCCAGTGTCTGCCTATGTGATTGTTTGGGGGACCCCACTTTGGAGCAGCTGGCACAAGAACTGGGCTTTGGAGCAGGAACCCGCATATGTCCCCTTGAAGGGGAGAGCCCCTGAATGTGGGGGTGCATGATTTGTGGCTGCTCAAACCTTATTTTGAGGTCCAGAGTTTTCAAACTCTCCTCAGTTTTCAGTTGAATCATGAAGAGGTCACAAATAAGAAACCAATAGGGAAATGGAACCAGCTTCAGCTTCCTAGGCCCCTTGCCAGCCCTGCCTAGTGGGCAAATATTCAAAACAGATGCAGTTGTGATGTCATACAAGCCAGGCCTCTGCATATAGGCAAACTGACGGCTATACTGTCACTCTGGTTTTCACAGTGGATGAAGAAAGGAGGCTTTTTTGTCTTCAAAGAATACAAGACATCATTGGTTCCAAATCCACATCAATCTCTCAAGTTCGTATTGGAACTGAGTCCAGGTTAGTCTGCCTGCTAGCCTCTCAATGGCAAGGGAGAGTCTCCCCGTGGTTTATGATGGAGGTTGGCAAGCCAGTGATGCTATTAGGGAAAGCATCTACCAATCTCTTTTTCTGTTTGCACTGGGAAGGAGAGTGGATGAAGGTTTCTTTGCAAATGAAACTACAGGCCCATCTGTTTTTAATCACAGGCTTTATCCTGACTGATCCTTTTTTTTTTTTAAACTGGAATGACCAGGCTATGGACACCTCCAGATTTCCTGGCCAACTGGTCTGGAGAAAAATTTCTTCCTAGGTCCACATTGGCAATCAACATGTATCTGGACATGTAAGAAGGGCCACGAAAACTAAGTGCTGATGCTCACCTTCTCACGATCTGCCTAAGTTCACAGCATCAGCATTGCTCTCAGATGGCCACCTAGTCTGTTTAAAAACCTTCAAGGAAGGAGAGCCCACCATCTCCTGAGAAGCCTGTTCTACTGAGGAACTCCTCTGTCAGGAAGTTCTTCCTAATGTTAGCTAAAAATTCCTTTGATTCAACTTCAACCTGTTGCTTTTGGTCTGACCTTCTGGGTCAGCAGAAAACTACTCCGCAATACCCTCTAGATCAAGGGTGTCAAACATGCAGCCCTGGGGGCTGAATCAGGCCCCTGGAGAGCTGCTATCAGCCCCCCCCTCCCCCGAGCAACTGGCTGTCATTTGTTTCTTTCTCCCTCTTGTTTCCTTCTGCATAACACCTTGCTTTGCAAGACTTGCTCAATCGCACAAGAGCTACAGAGCAAAACCTCTATTTTCTCCATTAGTTGAGGCTCTTCCCTTGGGGAGGAGGGATTGCTTGTTTTGTCAGGCTCTCTCAATTACACAGCAGAGATACTGAGCCAAGCCTTTCTTCCGTCTATTGGATGAGGCTCCTCCCCCTCCTGGTCCTCTGGGAAAGGAAGGAAAGAGTCAGAGCTTCCTTTGCCCAGTTCCCTGGATCCCATTGGAGAAATACAAAGAAAGCACCTTTAAGATCAAGTGCTAACATTTTAAACATGTTTTATGCTTTTTAAAATCTGTAATTGTGTTTGTCTGTGTCCTTTATAAAGCTTATATCTCTGCTACCTAATCTTAAATAGGTATGCACATGGCCCAGTCCGACAAGATCTCATTTATGTCAGATTCGGCCCTCATAGCAAATGAGTTGACATCCCTGCTCTAGATGACAGCCCTTCAAGTACTTGAAGATGGTGATCACATCACCTCTCAGTCATCTCCTCTCCAGGATAAACATACCCAGCTCCTTCAACCCTACCTCATAGGACTTGGTTTCCAGAATCCTCACCATCTTTGTTGCCCTCCTCTGGACACAATCCAGCTTGTCTATATCCTTCTTAAATTGTGGTGCCTAAAACTGAACCCAGTACTCCAAGTGAGCTCTTACCAGAGCAGAGTAAAGGAATACCATCACTTCACGGGATCTGGATACTATACTTCTGTTAATACAGCCCAAAATCACATTTGCCTTTTTAGCCACCACACTACACTGCTGACTCATGTTCAGTGTATGGTCCACTAAGACCCCTAGATCCCTCTCACACATACCACTACCAAGACAAGTGTCCCCCATCCTTTAATGATGCATTTGATTTTTCCTTCCTAAATACAGAACTTTACATTTCCCGCCCCCCTTAAAATTCATTTTATTTGTTTTAGTCCAGTTTTCCAGCCTGTCAAGATCATCCTGTATCATGTTTGTCTTTTACTGTATTTGATACCTCTCCCAATTTAATATCATCTGCAAATTTAATAAGCATTCCTTCTATTCCTTCATCCAAATCGTTTATAAAGATGTTGAACAAAACAGGCCCCAGGACAAATCCTTGAGGCACTCCATTTGTCACTCCTTTCCAAGAGGATGAGGACCATTCACAAGTACTCTTTGGGTGTAATCTGTCAACCAGTTACAGACCCACCTAACAGTAATAGGATCCAAACCACATTTTACCAACTTCTCAACATGAATATTATGTGGAACCTTATCAAAAGCCTTACTGAAATCAATATAAACTATGTCTACCACATTCCCTCGATCTACATAAGTAGTCAGTTTCTCTTTTTTTTTAATCAGGCAAAGAATTTATTTAAACAGCACAAGAAGATTAAACTGTTATTTGAGCTGAGCTTTCTGTCAAATTCACAGTTAACAGCCAGTGCTACTAGTACTGAAACTAGGACAGGAAAAAAGCAAACACAGTGCTGAAGTTTATAAATGTAGTTTATAACTCATACTGTTTTCCCAACATTCAAAACTTTCAGGAAGTGCTGTAATGTAACCAGTGGAAAGCATTTTGAATTCTGCATAAGCATGCATTCTAAGAATCATGGCTTTTCACCTACCTAGTGTTAGAGGATGAAGAAACCAACACTTGAAAGAACAAAACTGCTTCTCTCGTTGCTTTTCTTAATCATGTGTGTTCTAAACTTATTTATAGCATAGCCTTTTTTTAGTACACATTTTCCCAAATATGTTATTGCAATCTAATACCAGTAATCCAAAATGTTTTTTACACACTAGAGGTGCTAATATCCTGCATGTCCACGCCTATGTTAATTCAGCTTTATAACTTTCTTAGATCTGCTTACCATGTTTCATCCTGCACTTTCTAAATTTACATTTTGTTTAATCCCACTTTGCCCTACCTATCAACTGTAGAACATGGTCCACACCCACTCTTGAGTGGATAAATTACCTTTGTATTACAGACTTTGTTTGAAACTGGCCTTTCTTTATAACATTTCCTCACACCCTTCTGTTGCTTGCAGCCTTAAATATAAACGCACTGGCCTAGTGGCCAAATTGTAGTACATGCAAAAAGATACAGACCAAGTCCAACTGCTGCAGGAGTGAAATTGTAAACCCATACTTAAGAATATTTGCTTAGGTTCCATCCTGTACTCACTCAGGATTAAATCCCATTGAGATGTTTTTCTAATGAAATGTAAAAGGGCTGCTACATTCTTTTGTTGTCTGCCATAGAAGTGCAAGATTGAGAGTAATTCAGTCAAGAATAATTACAAGATTAATCCCCAGAATGTAAATCACTTGTATTGTTATGAGGGGAACGGTGAATGAGGCAATTCCTGGTAAGGAGTCTGCTTAGACATAGCTAATTGTTGGGACCTGCTCCCAGTGAGCCCCGACTCTAGGCACTCACCCGGCCAGCCCAGCAGTCAAAAACCCCCATACCCCCGTCCCCCAGGACAGAGGGAGAAAGACTGCTGAGCCCTGATACAAGCCACAGAGAGGGTGGAAACCAGCAGCAAGCCAGGAGCAGCAGACAATGTGGCAGATGGGGCAGGATGTGACAAGGCCAGCAAAGCAGCTGCCTGATAGGCGATCTCACCAATAGAAGATCAACAACACCCTCCCCAGCTGCCCAAAGATGGGCGGAACCAGCCCAAACAGCTGTGGCCACAGTGAAGGGTCAGGAGGGGAACGGATGCACAACACCACCCTCCCCAGTGCCAAGCCGGAAGGGAAGAGCCTGAATGAGATGGGAAGAGGGAGAAGCATGGGTGGAGGGAACCAATGGGTAGCTGGGATGGTTGAGGGACAAGGCTGAGCACAAGTGGGACCAAGGGAAGGGGAATAAAAAGTTGAACTCTGAGGATGGCCAGAGAGGAGAACCAACTTTGAGAGACTCTGAGGCTGGTCCATGGGTAGTATGGGAGACCACAGAGGGGGACCTATGAAGAGGAGGGTTTGGGTGCCTACAAACCCGCCCCTCTTCTGAGAAGAGTGACTCTGAGGAGGCTCCAGGGTGGAGGGCAAAGGGAAGGCAGAAGAGGAGAGTGGTGCTACCATCGCCACACTAGTAATACAATTAGGGTTTTGCTGCTTCATTTTAAGAGCTGTTTTGAGTAGATCAAACTACTTGCACAAGAGATAATTTTCTCCAGTCTAGCATGCTAAGACATTTTCAGCAACACTAAAACAGCCTCTTCCATATAAGTTCAGTTAGCTCCTTGATCATTTCTTTGATCAACTGCAATAAGGCATCACCAAACCTGAGACACAGAAAGGGGAAGAAGATGCATGGACAGCATCTACTGTAACAGATGTAAAGCAATGCAGCTGAGATAACAGGAAGTGTATTTTTTAATAGAGAGATAAAACTCTACTGTAGAAAGTCATTTCACCAGGTTTCTCATTATATTTATAGAGGAGCCTCGGTACCCTCCTCCAAAGTGATTCCAGTGGTTCATGTAGTGGAACAGTTGGTACAACTTAAGCCGTTTCTCAAAACCTGGTGCTTTGGGGATTTTATTGTGGTAGGCAGAATAAAAAGAACCACCAAAGCCACCAAACATCCCTGCAATTGCTAACTCATACTCAGAGTGACCGTAGAAAGATGCCGGATCAAAGATAATAGGGCCAGAATTATCCTCAGCTACATTTCCTCCCCAAAGGTCCCCATGTAGAAGAGCTGGAACTATCTCCATATCACCAAACAAACTGGGTATCTTCAGCTGTAGCTGTGCCCAAAGCTCTCTTGCCTCCCTGTCTCCTGAATTATTTTCAATCATGTCCATCTGAGGCTGAATTCTCTGTCTGGCAAAGAAAGTCACCCAGTCCTGTTGCCAATCATTCACCTGTGGAAGATAACCACAACAAGTGACCGTATGGAACCCAAACCTTTCTACAACCTGAACATCTGTCTCTTCAACTTTACCAACGGTGCTTGCATTTTTCTTCAATTTCTCCTGAAGTTTTTGGTTGTGAAGATGAAGATCTGCCAGCTGTATTCCAAGTTTTTCTGCATGCCTGTTCAAACTTTTCATGTCCAAATGCTCCATAACAAACATAGCTCCACCCTCTGGCACATCAATAACTTTTATAGGTTTAGGAACTTTCACTGTCTGTGTTTCCAAGATAGCTGTTAAACTTGCCATTTCTCCATCAAACATTCTTCTGGCTTCAGCGCGGGAGTTAATTTTCACATAGACGCGGCCGTGGTCTGTGTGAAAGCTCTCGCCGTGACTGATGCAACCACTCCCCGAGTGCCCTGTGGTCCTCAGCACTGAGGTGCCAAGCTCTCGCCTCAGAATATCCTCCATCCTCTTCAGGAACGCAGAGCAGAAACTTCGTAGGTACCACCTATACCTGCCAACAAAACAACAGTCCGCCCTCCTCAGTGTGTCATGTGACTGGCTGGGTTTACTCAGCGCCAGCGCAAGGCTAGCATCCCAGGTCAGCTGCCCCTCCACCCCACCACCAGCCCCTTGCTTCCTTCTAGTCACTTTCTTAAGGAGGGGGGGAGAAAGAGAGAAGGTTAGTTTGTCATGAGTTGTTCTTGAGAAACCCATGCTGGCTCTTAGTAATCAGTCATCCTTTCTAAATACTGACTGTTTAATGATTTATTTCAAAACTTTTCCAGGTATTGATGTCAAGCTGATGGGTCATTAGTTATTGTGATCCTCCTTTCCCCCCTTCTTTAAGATGGGGACAACATTTGCCCGCCTCCAATCTTCTGGCACCTCACCTGTCCTCCAAGGATTCTCAAAGACAATGGCCAGAGACTCAGAAATTATATCTGCAAGATGTTTTAGTACCCTTGGATGCAGTTCATCTGACCCAGAGAACTTAGTTTCATTTAAAGAAACTAGGTGTTCATATACTACTGCTATGTCTATCCTAGGCCATGCTACAGTCAAGACCACCACTGAAGATGGATTTACAACCAAACATAGCTAACATTCAAAGCACTGACCAAAGACAGACATCTGGATCCACTTTACCGAATGTATAAAGACATTGTGTCACCATGCCATTCCTGTCTGAAGGTAGTAGAGGCCTCAAACTGAACACACTAAAACATAGATGGCACCACTGCATGCCTGCCTAGGACAAAGGAGGCTCAAATGATTATCCACAAACATGCATGTGTGAAGGTTCATACAAGGGACGAGGCAGTTGGCTTCACCAAGTCAGCAGTTTCCCTACATGGGACCTTCCTATGGTATTACACGCTCTCATCAAACCACCACTTGAACCAGTGAAATCAACAGAACTCAGGTACTTATTGTGGAAGGTGGCAGGGCTTTTTTTGAGCAGGAACGAATAGGAATGCAGTTCCGTCTGGCTCGGCATCGAGGATGTAGCCTAATATGCAAATTAGTTCCTGCTGGGTTTTTTCTACAAAAAAAGCCCTGGAAGATGGCATTTATGATAACAGTCACATCAGCAAGGAGCGTATCCAAGCTGGTGGCACTGTTGGTAAGGAAGGAGTTGTGTATCTTCCTGAGGGAATCTCTAACCCTGCAGATGGACTCGTCCTTCATACCTGATGTGAATTCAGCCTTTCACTGTAATCAGCCAGTAATTCTGCTATCTTTTTGTCCAAATCCAAAGCACCTGAAAGAGAAAATGTGCCATAAGTAAGACATGTGCAGGGCTCTCCACATTTACTTGATTAGGACAGCAGCATTCAGATGCACTGTTCATATTGCAAAACCAGGGCAAGAGTGTCAAAATCCACCATAGCCTATTGGGTCAAACAGTGCATGATTAAGACATATGAGGCACAGGGCCTGTTGCTGCCTGGTAAAATCACAGTACTCTCCACCAGAGTAGCGGCGGCGGCCTTCTCCATCAGGGCTACAGTCAAGGAGATACACGGAGCAGTGATGTGGGCTATCATCAATGGAAGCAGCCTGTGGCAGGAGGATGCTACAAAAAGTAGTAAGGCACGAGATACAGAGGAGAGAATTCACCCGAAGGATCACAGCTTGAGTACTACTAACCAGTTCCATATGACTTCGCCCACTGGATGAGAATGGAACACTGAAGGCTCTTTCTCTTCAGTGGGGTGAAGTCATCTACTTTTCACCCTACCAAAAAAAAATGAGCAAAAGGAAAGAAAGAAAACAGCAGAGGTTGGACTTGACTGGAGCCTAGGTTTCTCCAAGAGGAGCCACACAAAACTGTGGATAGCCCTTTATGAAAACAATCTTGCAAAGCTGATCTTTAATTATTTATGTCCCACTTTTCTCTTTGATTGGGACCCAAAGCAGCTTGCACTGTTTTCTCTTCCACTTAATTTTCACAACACCCCATAAGATAGGTTAGGATGAGTCACCTAAAAAGCTGCTGTGGCAGAATGGGGATTTGAAACTGGGTCTTCCAGATCCTAGTCTGTGTCTGTAACCACTGCTGCAGGCTGGCTTCCTATAGTGTGGTAGTGAAAATAGTGCATTCTAAGCTGGGAATCCAATTTCATATAGCAAAACCAAGTGGAAACTGAAATGTGAAACTCCCTTCATCTTTTCTTGCCTGCCTGACCCCAAGGCAAATGGAGACAGGCAAGTCTGGAGTTTGCTTTCTGTGGATGGATACATAAGCTTTGTTATCTGTTCTTGTAGAGTGCTTTAAATACTCACAAAATGCTTTAACCACTCAGGAAATATAAATGTTGTGACTGTTACTCCTTCAATATATAGAAACAATACTTTGAATGATTTGACAGTATGTCTTATGAGATTTCTGCTTCTTCTTAGTTAGGGTACAAATAATAACTATCAAGTTAATTATTAGGGTTTGTAGAATCTTTCGGGATCAAGTGCCGTGTTCTACTGGAGAAAGTTTTCCTTCCAGACGTTTCGTTCTCAGCTGCGGAGAACATCCTCAGTGGCGTTGCAGCCGGAGCAGATGCTCAGACCTTCTTGGCTGCTGTGCATCTCAATGCACATCAGCCAAGAAGGTCTGAGCGCCTGCTCCGGCTGCAACGCCACTGAGGATGTTCTCCGCAGCTGAGAACGAAACGTCTGGAAGGAAAACTTTCTCCAGTAGAACACGGCACTTGATCCCGAAAGATTCTACAAACCCTAATGATGTTACCAGCCGTGAAAACCTGAAATCTTTGATAAGTTAATTATTAAGGAGTAGTGATTACTGGTACTTGCATTGTTACTGTCGTGAAGAGATACAGTTGGTATGTGAAGAGAATGAGAACAGACTACTATGAGGAGCAGGATGGAGAGAATATTTAGACTGCCTTTTCCAGGGCCTACAAGACATTTTCAGTCGACAACTCAGTAGGAATACATTCTGTTCCCAACAGAGGCTGCTCTTACAGATACTTTCTTCTCCACCTTTGTTGCCAATACTAGGAAGAGACCTTGGGGGGCAGGCCTTGGCCTCTAAACCTTGATAGCTGACCTCTTATCCTTTTCCATCATGGCCTTTCCCAAGTCCTGGCTCGGTCCTGATTCCCCACTCCTTCATGTGCAACCGCTGAGTGACCTTGGGTCAATCACGGTTCTTAAAAGAACTGCATTCTCAAGAACAGTTACTTCAAAGGGTGTGTGTTGTGGGGTGGGAAGGGAAAGAAGATTGTAAGCCTCTCCCCTTCTTTAATTTTCATCAGATAACTCTTGGTCATGTTTTATAGGTGATTTTTTAAAAGCATGCATAATTATTTTTCTTGAAGGTGCATCCTCTTCTACCATTGACATGGTGGCAAAATTGCCAGAGACATCTCAAATATCCCATAAAATGCTGGATTCTGAAGGCCCCACAACCTCCAATTCTGTCCAGGACCACATTAACAAAGATAAGTCTGGGTTTTCCGAGACAACCCAGACCACAAAAATTTTCAAGGTATCTCAAACAGCAGTCTTTAATTTCCATTAGATAGTTCCTGAGTCATGTTTTTGGGTAATTTTGAAAAAAATATGCTTAATTATTTTTCCTTGAAGGAACATCCTCCTACACCACTGAAGCACGAGAGGGAGAAGGAATTTCCAGAGGCATCTCAGATACCCCCCCAAATGCTGTTGTCTGGAGGCCCCACAACCTTTAATAGTATCAAGGAATGTGTCACCAAATATCTTTCTGGGTTCTTCGAGAACCGCTGTCTGAAAAGAAGAATGTGTGAGAATGTGGAGACCGATGAAGAGGATACAATTGAAGAGCTACTTGAATTTGGGAAGAGAATGAGAATAGACTACTATGCAGAGCAGGTTGGAGAGAATATTTAGAGTGCCTTTACCAGGGCCTAAAAGAAATTTTCAGAGGGATGGTCAATAGTGGTAGGGTAGGGGCATGGTGTGTTCCCATAAAAAACAGAGGTTGCTCTTAGACAGACTTTTTTCTCTACCTTTATTGCCAATACCAGGAACAGCCCTTGAAGGCAGGCCTTGGCCTCTAAGCCCTGATTGTTGGCCTTTTACTCTTTTCTATCATGACCTTTCCAGTGTCCTGGCTCGATCTTTGATTCCCCACTCTTCCACATGCACCTGCTGAGTGATCTTGGGTCAGTCACAGTTCTTAGAAGAGCTTCTTTCTCAACAGCAGTTCTTAAAAGAGCTCTCTCAGCCCCACTTACCTTACAGGGTGTCAGTTTCGGGAAGAGGAAGGGAAAGGAGACTGTAAGCCATTCTGTGACTCTGAGTGAAGGGCAGGGTATAAATCTAATCTCTTTTTCTCTTCTCTAATTTTCATTAGATAGTTATTACATCATCGTTTAGACATGATTTTTAAAAGCATGCATAACTATTTTTATTTAAAGGTGCATCCTCTTATACCATTGAAGTGGAGGAAGAAGAAAGAATTTTCAGAGGAATTTGTGACATATCGTAAAACTTCCAAGGTCCAACAGTCTTTAATTTCCATTAGATAGCTCTTAGGCCAGGGGTGTGAAATGTCCAGCCAGTGGGCCAGAACTTGCCCACCCAAGGCTTTAATCAGTCCCCCGGGCTCTTTTCTTCCCCGTCTACTCCTCACCCTTTGAAGCTCTGAGACTGCAGAAGTCCTTAGCTCTTTCTGCCTTGTCTTTGCCAGCTGCAGCAGGAAGCAAAGCTACAAAGAAAATGGGAAGCAGATTTTCCATTACGGTCTACTTGCCCAGAGACCTGAATGGAAAATCCATTCCACATTTTCCTTGAAACTTTGTCTGTGCTGTAGTGTGTTTTACTTCCCAGCATTCCTATTGCTAGCTGAAGCTCATGCTTCCTGGAGTTGTGTCCTTACAAATAATGGCATGGTGCATTGAGCCAGCTTGTCTATTGTATGGTGGGTTCCACGCATTGAGGAGTCTCAGGATGAGTGATAACAAGCTCTTTATTAGGAGTAGCACAGTATCCAGCTGCTACACTACAAGGCTGAGTGCTGGGGCCACCAGGCTCACTTACATACATCTCTGGATTCCCACACAAGCATGTAATTGCATCATTCAAACCTGTGGGGGCTTTGGATCCTGCAGCCCATTGTTCCCAAGTCCCCAAGCTCAGTCCATATGACTCCATGAGCCAGGCAGGAATACCCAAAGTCTTCCCTTGAGTCCTCATACATAACATTGTCTCTGCTGAATAGACCTAAGAACTGCTGCCTAGTGAGTACTCTACCCTGTGAATCCACAGCCAAAGAGGGATATTATATGGGAGAGCCATTACCAACCTAAGTAGATGGGGCGGGACAGGAGAGAAGCTTGAAATGCTCAGCCATTTCATGTTTTCCTAGACGGAGCATTTTATATTTTTAGTTTCTGCTTGAATCCTTATGTTTTTCTCGATATTTTATTTTAAAAATTGCATTGCCAAATCCCATTATTCCTCTACCTTTCCATTTTTAACTATATATTGGAAGACTCTTAAGCATGTTTGTATTTTAAGTTTTTTAAAAAATCTTTGTTTTGTGTGTGTCCTTAATAAAGTTCAGATCTCCACTACCTGGTATTACATTTTATGACATGCATGACCTGGCCGCAAAAATTCCCATTTATGTCAGAACTGGCCCCTTGTAAGAAATGACACCCCAGTCTTATGCCATGTTTTAGGTGATTTTTTAAAAAAATTGCATAAATATTTTCCCTTGAAGGTGCATTCTCGTACACCATTGAAGTGCCAGAGGAGGAAAAAATTGCCAGAGTCATCTCAAATATCCCATAAAATGCTGGATTCTGAAGGCCCCACAACCTTCAATTTTGTCCAGGACCACATTAACAAAGATGAGTCTGGGTTTTCTGAGACGCCCCAGACCACAAAAATTGTCAAGGTATCTCAAACAGCAGTCTTTAATTTCCCTTAGATAGTTCCTGAGTCATGTTTTTGGGTAATTTTGAAAAAAATATGCTTATTTTTCCTTGAAGGTGCATCCTCCTACACCACTGAAGCATGAGAGGGACAAAGAATTTCCAGAGACATCTCAGATACCTCCAAAAATGAAGTTGTCTGGAGGCCCCACAACCTTTAATAGTATCAAGGAATGTGTCACCAAATATCTTTCTGGGTTCTTCAAGAACCACTGTCTGAAAAGAAGAATGTGTGAGAATGTGGAGACCGATGAAGAGGATACAGTTGAAGAGCTACTTGAATTTGGGAAGAGAATGAGAATAGACTACTATGAGGAGCAGGTTGGAGAGAATATTTAGAGTGCCTTTACCAGGACCTAAAAGAAATTTTCAGAGGGATGGTCAATAGTGGTAGGGTAGGGACATGGTGTGTTCCCATAAAAAACAGAGGTTGCTGTTAGACAGACTTTTTTCTCTACCTTTGTTGCCAATACCAGGAAGAGACCTTGAAGGCAGGCCTTGGCCTCTAAGCCCTGATTGTTGGTCTTTTACTCTTTTCTATCATGGCCTTTCCAAAGTCCTGGCTCGATCGTTGATTCCCCACTCTTCCACATGTACCTGCTGAGTGATCTTGGGTCAGTTCTTAAAAGAACTTCTTTCTCAACAGCAGTTCTTAAAAGAGATCTCTCAGCTCCACCTACCTCACAGGGTGTCAGTTTTGGGAAGAGGAAGGGAAAGGAGACTGTAAGCCACTCTGTGACTCTGAGTGAAAGGCGGGGTATAAATCTAATCTCTTTTTCTCTTCTGTAATTTTCATTAGATAGTTATTACATCATCGTTTAGACATGATTTTTAAAAGCATGCATAACTATTTTTATTTAAAGGTGCATCCTCTTATACCATTGAAGTGGAGGAAGAAGAAAGAATTTTCAGAGGAATTTGTGACATATCGTAAAACTTCCAAGGTCCAACAGTCTTTAATTTCCATTAGATAGCTCTTAGGCCAGGGGTGTGAAATGTCCAGCCAGTGGGCCAGAACTTGCCAACCCAAGGTTTAATCAGTCCTCTGGGCTTTTTTCTTCCCCTTCCGCTCCTCACCCTTTGAAGCTCCGAAACTGCAGAAGTCTTTAGCTTTTTATGGCTGCAGCAGGAAGCAAAGCTACAAAGAAAATGGGAAGTGGATTTTCCATTAAGGTCTACCTGTGCCCTCTGGGCCCAGAGACCTGAATGGAAAATCCATTCCACATTTTCCTTGAAACTTTGTCTGTGCTGTAGTGTGTTTCACTTCCCAGCATTCCTATTGTCAGCTGAAGCTCATGCTTCCTGGAGTTGTGTCCATGCAAATAACGGCATGGTGCATTGAGCCAGCTTCTCTGCTGAATGGACCTAAGAACTGCTGCCTAGTAAGTACTCTACCCTGTGAACCACAGCCAAGGGGGAATATTACATGGGAGAGCCATTGCCAACCTAAGTAGATTGGGCAGGGCGGGGAAGAAGCTTGCAATGCCAAGCCATTTCATGTTTTCCTAGACAGACATTTTATATTTTTAGTTTCTGCTGTGATCCTTAAGTTTTTTCTTGATGTTTATTTTAAACATTGCATTGCCAAATCCCACTATCTCCCGACCTTTCCATTTTTAACAAAACATTGCAAGACTCTCAAGTATGTTTATATTTAAAGTTGTTTAAAAAAAAAATCTTTGGGTTTTTTTGTGTCCTTAATAAAGTTCAAATCTCCACTACCTGGTATTACATCTTATGACATGCATGGCCAGACCCCACAAATTCCCATTTATGTCAGATCTGGCCCTCATAACACATGACACCTCAGTCTTATTCCATGTTTTAGGTGATTTTTTAAAATGCATATTTTTCCTCGAAGGTGCATTCCTGTACACCATTGAAGCGCCAGAGAAAGAAAGAATTTTCAGAGTCATCTTCGATATCTCATAAAATAGTAGACTCTGAAGGCCCCACAACCTCCAATTCCGTCCAGGAACACATCAACAAAGATCTGTCTGGGTTTTCTGAGAAGCCCCAGACCACAGAAATTTGCAAGGTCTGACATTACAACAGCAGTCTTTAATTTCTATTAGATAGTTCTTAAGTCATGTTTCTGGGGTGATTTTTTTAAAACATGCATAATTATTTTTCCTTGAAGGCGCATCCTCATACACCATTGAAGTGCTGGAGGAAGAAAGAATTTCCAGAGATATCTCTGATATCCCATAAAATGCTGGACTCTGAAGGCCCCACAATTTCCAATTCCGTCCAGGAACACATCAACAAAGGTCTGTCTGGGTTTTCTGAGAAGCCCCAGACTATAAATATTTCCAAGGTATCTCACACAGCAGTCTTTAATTTCTGTTAGATAGTTCTTAAATCATGCTTTTTGGGGTGATTTTTTAAAAAAATGCATAATTATTTTTTCTTGAAGAAGCATCCTTGTACACCACTGAAGTGCCAAAGGAAAGAATTTCCAAAGACATCTCTGATACCACATAAGATGCTGGAATTTGAAGGCCCCACAACCTCCAGTTCTGTCCAGAAACATGTCACAAAAGATCTGAATTGAAGTAAATGAACAACTGAAGATTCAATTGCATTAAAAGGAGAAGAAATGCAGATAAATAAAATATATAAAACAAAAACTCTTTGAATCTGCAAGCATACCTCATTGATATCTATCATATTGTCTAAGAAGAGAAACAGAAAAAAGAATACCTGAGTTTAGAAAAGAAATAAAGTAATCCACATGGAACAAGAAATGCATTAAAAGATAAAAACAATTACTGCAATCTGTCTTGTCATTTATAACTGTACATTTTGGGTTTTTTACACATTACTTTTAATGGTGCAATCTCCTTAATGGGATGCTTGATTATTCGAAGTATGTACACCTGGTAGTTCTATGTTAAATGGGGATTTGATGTCCTTCTGCATGAAAAGTTAATAACTGATTGGAAAACTACAGTATGTTGAGCATCTCAGCAGAATTCATTGGTGTAAAGGTATGTTAATGGAATGTGTAACTGTATTGTGATTTCTGGAATTTCCTTGGTTGTTATTTGAGGAATTTCAACTTGGAAAAAGCATCAGCAAAACATTGTCTGTGATATCATTGGTTGCTGGAAGCTGGAACCAGGTCACTGGAACTTAACTGGATTTAAATTGAACTTGTTGAACTCATATTCTGGAACTTTATTTACTCTTTAAACCCTATGGAACACTTATTTGAATGGACTCAGCTTATATGCATTGAATTCTCTGTTCTGCTCCTATATTTGTATGCATCTCTTTTTAAGCGCTTAACTAATAGAAGTGTGATATTACAATTTGTAGTGTTTTTGTGTAATAATCATTTTGAATACAGTGAGGTTTCTTAGTCTGGAGTTGAGATTTTGTTTACATGGTTGCTTTGGGTTCTCCAGTTCCATCTCATCCATGGTTCTCACTTTTCTTGCTTGCTTTCTAGGTAGAGCCTGGCGTTCTCCTGACATTACAACAGCTGTCTGCACTATAGAGATTGCTTTCTTTGGAGAAAATAGTTGCTTTGGAGGGTGGACTATATGAAATCACATCCCTGCTGAGCTCTCTACCTACCCAAACTCCTCCCCAGGCTCTCCCCCCCAAAAAATCTTCAAGAAATTCCCAACTGGCAACCCTATCCTAGGTCTAAGCTTGGTCCCAGCTGGTGGTGGCACAGGCCAAAGAGTGGGGTACTGTACTTTGCCTGAGATGACCGAGTACCCTGGGCCAGCTTTGTGTGCACCATTTTGGACTTGAATAGGACAGACATGTGAGTAGACCAGAATGGCTGCACCCATGTGATAGGGTCGCCAGCAATGGGTTGAAAAGTACCTGGATATTTGGGGAAAGGATACTGGAGATGGCAGGGTTTGGGGAGGGGAGGGACCTCAGCTGTGTATAATACCAAGTCTATCATCCAAAGCATCCATTTTCTCCAGGAGAACAGACTGTGATTGTCTGGAGATCAACTGTAATAGCAGGCATTCTTCAGGTGTGACCTGGAGGTTGGCAATTATACCATCAGATCTGTGGTACCTTCGTCTTACTACCAAATGGGGGAGTGAAGGGAATCTGTACATGGCAACCAGCATGTAACTGTTCCTAGGCTGGGTTTTTAATCATAGCTAAAGCATATCAGATGTCTTGGGAATGTCACTCACCTGTGGAGAATTATTCCTGTCAAGTCCCGCTTTGAGGAGTCCCCAATTCTCTTTTTGTTACACTCTGCTAAAGTGGTATGCCTTTCTAAAGGCTGGCTACACGTGAATTACTTCATCTGCATATACATTTTTATCATGGTTTGGAACACATGCAGAATGCACTCTAAAATTGATTAAATATTTGCATCATTAAAGAATAAAACCAGCAATAAGAGGCCCCATCAGAATCTTCACTTTGTATTATGGCAGCTAACCTTTGCCATAAAAATACTACTCTCATTTTGGCTTGTATCAAAAGGTGCCACAACTGTACCATAGCAGTTGGCTTGTGTCCATGAGAACCAGACTCAGAAAAAGCTTGAGCACAGTCACTGCAATCCCTTTTGAGAAAGGAAATAGGAATTTGGAGCCTCTTCTGATGCAAGGTGGGATGGATCCAGAGTATTGGCTGACATAATGAAACCAAGATAAGTATGTTCTGGCAGTATGACCTGTTTGTGCAAACACGCTGACACAGTAGAAATGAAAAAGGCAATCTCAGCACATTGGTCTCCTAGAGCCCAGAGCATGATTTATATATAGAAAATCACAGAATGATAAGAGTTGAAGGGGCAATACAGGCCATCTAGTCCAACCCCCTGCTCAATGCAGGATCAGCTGAAGGCAGAGGTGCCAAACTCATTTACTACAAGGGCAGGATCTGACATAAATAGGACTTTGTGGGACTGGGCCATGTGTGTTATAAAATGTGATGCTAGCTAGGTAGCAGAGATAAAAACTATAACATGCTCAAAACTCTTGTGATGTTTTTGTTTAAAATGGAAAGGTGGGGAGATATTGGAATTTTGCAATGGAATTCTTAAAATAAAACATCAAGAAAAAACCCAAGGATCACAACGTAATTCACAAATATAAAATGCAATGAAATGGCTGGGCACTGCAAGTTTCTCTTCCCACCCCCCAAGGTCTCCTCAGAGTGACAGTGGCTCTCCACTTACATCCCCCTTTGGCTGTGGGTCTCCAGGTTAGAGTACTCATTCAGGCACCCATTCTCAGGTTCCTTCAGTGGAGACAAGCTGGCTCAAACTATCAGCCATTTGCAAGGAGACAACTTCAGCCAGCATACAAAGACTGGAAAGTGAAACTACTTGTGCTCCACTCCATTGAAATACATTGCAGCACAAAGTTGCAAGAAAATGCAGAATGGATTTTCTGTTAAGGTATCTGTGCTCAGACAGACTACTCTGGGACTGGAATCGCAGTCCCCCAGGGTGAAATGACAGTCCCTGGGAGCAGCAGAAGCATTCTCAGATTGGAAGGAGGGCTCCCAGACTTTAATTCCATAACCCTAACCCCGGTGCTACTCCCAGGGGCTGTCATTCCACTCTGCACCCTCTCATTCTAGTCCCAGAACACTGTTTCTATTGCTAGAAACAGTCCCAGAGCAGTCTATCTGAGTGGGCACAGAGACCTTAATACAGAATCCATCCCACAGTTTCTTTGCAAGCTCAGAAGAGCTTCCTGCCAAAGCAGGAGGCAAAGACAATCAGCATCAAGGAAGCGCAAACACCCGCCTCAAGGCCAGCAGGACCGGGCCAGGCGGGATGAAAGGCGGAGGTTTCCCTGAGCCTTTAAAATCCACGAGGCACCGGAGCGTGGGGGAGATCCGGGGGTTTTGAGGGCGTGAGAAGGGGGGGGGCGTTTGAGGGCATGAGAATGCGTCCACTCCCCCACCGAGTCACAACCTGCGCCAGCGGGGAGCGAGCGATCCTCCAGAGGGAAAGGGCGGAGAGAGCCCCTTCCCCAGCCCGGTAGCCAGGGGCCTGGGAGATAAAAAAATTGTTTTGGGGAGGGGGGCGCGGGGCTTGGATGCAGCTTTCTCTCTCACCCATAATAAATAAAAAAATGAGATAAGGTGGGGCGGGGGGGTCATTTCGGCGTTTCTTACTACAGTTGTTTTCTCTCTCTCTCCCGGCTGCAGTCGCTCTCTCTCTGCCTCTCTCTCGCTGTTTTTTCTTCTCTCTTCTCTCTCTGCTGTTTCCTCCCTGTCCCGGTTGCAGTCGCTCTCTCACGCGCTGTTTTTTCTCCTCTTTCTCTCCCTCGCTACTGCCGCTTTCTCCCTGCCCCGTTGCAGTCGCGCGCTCTCTCGCTGTTTCTCTCTCGCGCGCGCTCACTCTCCCTCCCTCCCTCCCTTTTCCTCGGGTCCAGCGAAGGCGCCCTACAGAGGAAAGGGGGGGGGGGTAAATAGAGCGGCCTGGCCCCTCCCGCCGGTAGCTACTGGCCTGCCCTTCCCCGGCGGGCCTTCGCGCTCGCTAGGTAAGCGGGCCCAGCCGGGGCTGCAGCTTGCAAAGGGCTTTCCCTTCTTCTTCTCACGTCCTCGAGTGAATGAAATAGCGCCTAGGACGCTGGGAACCCTTCGGCTCGGGAAGAGCCCGGCCAGCATGGCAAGTGGAGAGGGGACACGCAGGAGAGGAGCGTCCCTCTCTCCTTCCCAGGTGACAAGGAAGCCAGGCAGGCACGCTTCACCGGCAGGGAGCGAGCCCCAGCGGCTGCAGCGAGGCTCTCGGTTCCCACGAAATATGCCTAGCAGCGGACTTCCTAATCGCCGCCCTTTCAGCCTGCTTCTCCTGAGTAAGCGCCGCGGCCCCCAGATATAGGAGCGGAAGCGCGCTGCATACAGGGAGCAGGGAAGGATGAGAAAGAAATGCCCGGGAGAGGGAGCTCAAAGGACCAATCTCGCTCACCTTTTTGTCGTGGGAGGCTGCGGAGAGCCGGGAGCCTCCAGTCAGCGAGGAAGAGCGCCCTTGCCCCGTTGCCCGAGGTGATCCTGTTGCAGGGACATCGCTTCCATCAAGCTTCTCTGCCACCCCCGGCTGCTAAGCTGCCCCACGGAAACTCAGAGGCATCGCAGGCGCGTCCTCGAAGCCACGAACTGCGGGCTAAGCTGCAACTGCCTGGACTCGCCAGCCAAGCAAGCCGAGTTCACAGCTCAGCCAGCAACGGCCTCCTAAGCGAATCACCGAGAGAGCCCCATCCGCCAAGCCCCGCCCACGTGTGGTAAACTGCAGGGGAGGTCGCCGTCTGGCCCCGCCCACAAGCAGGGATTTCTTCTCGTAATACCGCCCCTGTAGCCACGCTTCTAGTTCTGATCCCGCCCACTCAAGCGGGTTGAAGAAATCGGCGGCGGGGGGAGGTGCTTGTGTGCGGCGCGTGCTGCTTTGCTGTCGAGGCGGAGTGGAGATGGCAATGGAGTTTTACGGTTTGCAAACAAAAGGGGGATGTCGCGCAAGACAGCCCTTTGTAGAATGTGGACCTTTTAGTCCTCTGTATGCAACGGTGCTGTGCGTTCCTGTACATGGATTTGCGGTTTTAGATCAAAAAGTTTGACGCTAGGATGACTGTTTTATAGTGGCGTCGTGCTAAACCGAGTTACCTTCTAATGAAGTCAATGGATTTAGAAGGGTGTTGCCCTGTTTAGAGCTTGTTTGTAGAGGCAGTGCTTTTTTGATAGAAACCCCCCCAACATGAACTTATTTGCATATTAGGCCACACCTCTGACATCACCATTGTACTAGCTTTTATGCACTGTATATGTCTTGGGCAAAGGAAACTGCATTAAGTGCCCTAATTGCATTGGTACCAGCACCTTGCGGGATCTAACCCATCATATTTACTGGAGCCATACTAGATTTCCCTACATGAGTTATGATAGAGTTGCCGACCTCCAGCTGGAGGCTGGAGATCCCCTGAAATTATAACTGATCTCCAGACCACATAAATCACTTCTTTATTTGGAAGGTGGACTGCATGGGGACCCCTACTGAGGTCCCCTCCCTAAATCCCACTCTGAGGCTGCACTCTCCAGGTATTTCTCAACCCAGGGTTGCAACTCTGCATGAGTACTAGCCTCAGAATGTATACCAGTTAACCTTGGGGAATGCAGGTCTGTAATATTTTATTTTTAAAAGAAAAATAGGTATCCAAGTGGGGGGAAATGGTGCAAATTAATGCCAGGTCTCATGGAGCTACACATTAGTTTAATTAGTATGCCTTTTATTTTATTGATGTTCTTTTACCTGTTTATTGATTTTTATTTATTAAAATTATGAAGCTTCAATTAACTCACAAAAACCTGCAGTAACCAGCCAGGGGAAAAATTGGTCTGTGCTTCTAGATTACATATGAGATTCTTCCTCTAGATAGTTCAAGTAGTGTTTTTCATAAACAGTTCAATTTTGGGTCCTTTTAAGGCCTCCATCTCTAGCCTACTAATTTTTTGTGGGGAGAAAGCATTATCATTAAGTTGGCAATCTGCCAAGGATTTCAGAATGGCATGAAAATGAATAATCATACATGATGAAAAAAAATAATATTACTTTACATTCATTTTAGATCATTGGCAGACATTTTTCAGGAAGGGAAACAGAAATTCTAGTGCTATGGTAAACAAATGGATTTAAAGAGACTTGGCCAAGGCTGCTGGTAATATCCTTGGCAAAACTAATAAGCATAATGTTTTGAAATCAAATTAGACTCCCCCCTCTTTAATAAAACAATTAAGTCATAAGAAATAACTATTTTGGCTGTGTGTGTGTGTGTGTACACACACACGCACAGTGGTCTCAGATTCAGTGGGAGCTCACAGGAGCACAGCTCCTGAACCTTTCTGAGAGTTCCACTTCCTCCTCCCCACCTTGTCCATTGAATAGCAGGTGCAGCTGCATAACAATCCTTGGATGAGCTCCACCACCTATTTTTCTACAAAATGACCTCCGCGTGTGTGTATGTGTGTGTGTATAGTACTGCAATAGGACCCTCCCTCATATACAGTCAGCAAATATAATTGCGAGTCATGTTACCATGTTAAGAGAATATAAACATTTGGGCTGATATTTTACTTCCTAGAGAAATTAAAGCTTCAAGAAGAGCAAATGGGTAGCAGCAGTTGGGGAGAGCCAAACTGGCCCTTAGAAAGCTGGATAGTCCAGGGGGGGACTGCAGTAAGGGAAGGGTCCTGGGGCAAGGAGGTCCGAGAGCTGTATATGAGGGACTATGGTAATTACTGTATATAAAGTACAGCATCATAAACTGTGGCTGATGAGAAACATGGGAGGGATACCTCTGCCGGTGAGGCCATAAGACTACTTCCCTGGTCGCTGGCCAATTGGAATTTAACACACAGTTTGCACATATAAGTAGTATGTGCAGCAGCCCTGATTACTGACGTGGCAATGGCAGGAAAAAGGGTCATAGCAGTCCTCTCATGGAAGGTACATTGCTCAGTGAAAGAGCACATGTTTTACATACAGGAGGTTCCAGGCACAGTCCATGGCATCCTTAGTTAAAGCAGGTGTTGTGAAACATCATTTATTTATTTATTTTAGTATATTTCTATTCCGCCCATTCCCCGTAGGGTGGAGTACAGCATATGATAAAACAATAAAATACAATAAAAACATTTTTAAAAACAGACAGCACTCAGGGAAGTTTACCATATCACATATTGCTCAGCCTGGCCGTCTCACTTCATGATATCTCACAGGTGACAGTGCTGATAGGGGAGGCCAACCAGATCAAGAATAGACGCTCGTAGCCTCAGCTAAAAGCCTGGCAGAACAGCTCCATTTTACAAGCCCTACGGAAGGCTAATAAGCCAGGTAGGGCCTGGATCTCTGTAGGGAGCTGATTCCACCAGGTCAGGGCCAAAACCGAAAAAGCCCTGGCCCTAGTTGAGGCAAGGTGGGCATCTCTTGGGCCAGGGATGGCCAACAGATGTTGGGAGGCCGAATGTAACGACCTCCTGGGCTATATGCCCCTCCTGGGCATGTATATATTATACTGCGCCCAAGTCCCTTAAAGGTCTCAGCGCTCCCTCCTCATTCAGAAAATAGTTGCCTGGCTAATCAAGAAGATACAGTGGTGAGAATGTGAGGCTAGCACTGGAAGGATCTGGGTTCAAATCACACCCCATTAAGTTATGACGCTCTCTGGACCAGTCACATACTCTTGGCATAGTCTTGTGAGGGAAACGTAAATAACATGCAAGAGAGAAAAGTGGGATGGAAATGTGATGGATCAATAAACAATGTATCCGAAGTAACAGCAGAGCAGGGATATTCTGTCAGCCCGACTCCATAGCGTTCGTTATTGTTAGGGCATTTAACAAAACCAAAACACAGAGAAGCGAGTCTTTTGGAAGAGAGGGCGCCCTCTGCTGGTTCCCCCGGAGAGGAGCGTGTAGTCCTGTGATGTGACAAGGAGAAGGGACAGGGGCATTCGAAGCGTTTCCGTCACGTGACCGCCAGGCCTTTTCTTGCTTGTGATTCGCCGGCGTGCCTTCTCCAAGGCGATTGGGACGCGGAGGTTGCCGGCGAGGAGTCAGCGGAGTTGGCCATGGGGGAAACGGCAGACGAAAGCGAACTGGTGGACTCTGAGCAGATTATGTTGGAGGTGCAGCAAGAGGCGCAAATGAAGTGAGTCTCAGGCTGGTCCGCCTTCCAACCAAGCATGGTGACATTCCTGGGATGTAGAATATCTAAGAGTTGTTTTTTCACATAGTTGTAAAAACAAACAAATAAACCAGCAGTGGGTTTAAATAGGTTTAGTACCTAATAAATAATCATAATTCTGCATTTATACAGATCTTTAGAACATTCAAAGGGTTTCATGTACCACTGTTTCAGTGAGTCCTCACAACAGACTTGTAAGGTAGGTCACTGTTTATATTCCTGTCCTGAGAAGGAAAGGGAGGCTGAATGTGGTTGCCACAAAAGTGTATATTTGCCCTGGTTGGGTTTGGAAGCTGGAGAGGTGGGGGATAATTTCAATTGCCCCACCGTTTTCCTCCCATTCCCTCCCCTCCTTACCCTACCCTTTCTTCCTTCAGGGGTGAAGGAGGCTGATAGTGCAACATTAAGTAGAGTTATGCCCTTTTAAGCAGTGTCCCCTCTAAGCTGAGTTAGTGTGAGCTAACTCACAGTTTTTTAGCCTCCAGCTCACACATTTTTGTCTTAGCTCAGGAAAAATGGCTCCAGAGCAAGCTAATTTATACAGTAGCTTACAACTTTAATGCCAGTAGCTCATGAGGTAAATTTTTTGCTCACACGACTCCACAGCTTAGAGGGAACATTGCTTGTAAGTGGGCATAAAAAGATGGAATTTTGTTTAGGATTGCATTGCAGACCCTCTAAGCACCTGCAGAGAGAAAAAGGGACTGGGTACATAGAAGTAGCGCCCTTTGGAATTAGAGAGTACCTGCATGTCAGCAAAGTGTGGGGGTCATATGCTCAGATAATATTGAACTGATTTTGTACTGGGGCCATCTGCACCCCCTTCCCAAGTCAGTAAGTGCAAGGTAGAGCCAGCTCAACTTATTCTGGTAACTGAAACAGAACACCAAGTGACACATTGTATATGCATGCTAATTAACATGGGTCATAGCTGACTGGGACATTCTCCTGCACAGCCTTCAGTGGAATGGGCCTGAGTGTGCTATGGCAGAACACCTGAGCATTTAGGCCAGGGCACTGGAGTATTTGAAAGAATGCATTTTAACAGAGTTGTGACCAGTCTTGTTTTGTTTTGGGGGCCATTAAGTCACAGCTGACTTAGGGTGACCTGTGGGGTTTTCAAGGCAAGAGATGTTGCCTGCATCTGCATCATGATCCTGGCCTTCCTTGGTTGTCTCCCATGCTAGTGGTAACCAGGTGCCAACTCTGCTTATCTTCCAAGATCCAATGAGTTCAAGCTCGCTTGGGCTATCCGGCTCAGGGCATTTGTCCATTGCCATCATATTTTTATCATTTTAGAAGTCAAACAGATTTTTTAAATTACATGATTCATGAAATTGTATGCTTGGGATGGGGAAGTGGGGAGAGGGTATGACATGCTGTGGGAATATTGTATAATTTTATTGAACTGTTGTTAGCCGCCCTGAGCCTGCCTAGGCGGGGAGGGCGGGATATAAATAAAATTTATTATTATTATATATTATTATTATTATTATAACAGAGTGATGGTGCTTGGGTCCTAAGTGTGGCCTGCACAGGCAAACTTGACAGTGGGCTGCCTTCCATGAATCAGATACATCTGTAATCCAATCTGCCACTTTTAATTGCACGCTGAATGGGCTGCCGGAGGTGGCTTTTTTGCTTTGCGAAAAGGCTGTCTCTCATGCCTGGAGGCATGACGTGAAATGGGTAGGGGCTGGGCTCAGTGGAAAAGCCTTTGCTTTGTGTGCAGCATCTCCTCAGCATCTCCAGCTAAAAGGACCCCAGTAGTGGGTAATATGAAAGACCTCTACCTGAGACTCTGGAGAGCTGCTGCCAGTCTGAGTAGGCAATATTGATCTTGAGGGGCTGATTCAGTATAAGACAGCTTCATGTGAAATGACTGTGGCAGTGTTTCTCAGTGGAAGGAAAGCTGCAGCTCTCCTCACTTTCCTCACAAGGTTGCTGTAACAGTTGCAAAATAATATATGTGATATACTTTGAGAGTGCTGCATAAATGCTAAGTGGACAGCAATATTGTGGCACTTAAAGTATTAACAAAATTTTATTCCATTATAAGCTTTTGGAAACTGGAGCTTATTTCTTCAGATGCCACAAATGAATCTTAATTGTGCTGTCATTTTATGTAAGAGATATGACAAAACAAAAACCCCCAGCAGTCTCAAGAAGCCATGAAATGCAGAAAGCACAGAGTGAAATGTAAAAATTGCACCAGAAAAAGTGGGCTCTGCCAGGGGTGTCGAACTCATTTGTTATGAGGGCTGGATCTGACATAAATGAGACCTTGTCAGGCCAGGCCATGTCAGGCTGGGCCGTGGGTATACCTATTTAAGATTAGGTAGGAGAGATATAAATTTTATAAAAGGACACAGAAAAACACAATTAAAGATTTTTTTAAAAACCCTTAAAACATGCTTAAAACATTAGCACTCATTGGTGCTTTCTTTTTATTTCTCCCATGGGGTCCAGGGAACTGAGCAAAGGAAGCTCTGGCTCTTTCCTTTATTTCCCAGGGGACCAGGAAGGAGAGGAGCCTTAGCCAATAGAAGGAATAGAGGCTTGGCTCAGTAGCTCTGCTGTGCGATTGAGAGACCCTGGCAAAGCAAGCTCTCCCTCTCCCCCTTTTTCCCCAAGGGAGGAGTCTCAGCCAATGGAGAAAATTCAGGTTTTGCTTGGTGGCTCTTGTGTGATCGTGCAAGCCTGGCAAAGCAAGCTGTTATGCAGAAGGAAGCAAGAGAGAGGGGAATGGAAGCAAATGACAGCCAGTCGCTTGGGGGCCTGATTTGACCCCCTGGACCGCATGTTTGACACCCCTGCTCTAGTCTAGACCACAAAAACTGAAGTAAAAATTTGTTAACTTTTATGATGCCATAAGACTTGTAGCAGTGGGCTGATATGGCTATCTTTCTGGAATAAGCATTACTCTTCAGAACACAGTTTGAAAGCCACTGTTTCCAATAATAATTTTTAAAAAATATTATGCTGTTTCCTCAGTATGTGATTTAGAAAAGGTGTACTCTGACCTAGACTAGCCCAGTCTCATTAAATCTTGGAAGTTAAGCAGAGCCAGCCCTGGTTAGAACGTGAAGGGAGGCCACCAACAAATTCTACGAGTGTTATGCAGAGGCAGGAAATGGCGAGACCAGCTTTGTACATCTCTTGCTTTGAAAGCCCTACAGGGTCTCCATAAGAAAGCCATGACCTGACAGCACCTACCACACACTTCCCATCAAGCCCAAAACTCCTCCCACCACCACATGGCTCCTCTGTGTGCTTGGAGCACACTTGCTTCTTCCCTAAAGTATAGAGCCAATCCTGGCTTTGTTTTCTCTATTTCACTAGAGTAGGTGATAGTTCAGATGAGCCCAGGAGGTATGGCCTCTGTGTTTGCAGGGAGCATCTCTTTGGGAAACAGTTGCTAGTATTTGAATGGGAGACCTCCAAAGAATACCAGGGCCATGTCTTCATCATATATTTGGTTTGGACTCTCTTAATGTGTTGTGGAACTTGTCAATGTTTTGTGATTGTATCCAGCCCTTGTGGCTACCATTTTGTTGTGCTTCCTATTAACAGTTCTCAGAATCTGAAACGTACAGATTTTCAGTAAGGTAACTATTCAGTAAGGTCAGGAATCCCTGATCCAAAATCCTGCTTCCTACAGGACCAACCAGATGCCCCTTGTAAAACCACAAGAAAGCAGTAGCTTCCCTTTCCTACTACTCCCCTGCAACTGTATTTAGTGGCAAACTGCATCTGAACCTTATAGGTTCTCTTTAGTTGCCTCATGAATAAATATTGGAAAGGCAGATTGAAAGGTTACTGAATAATGTTTCTATGTCTACTAGATCTCAAAAGCTAAGCAGGGTCAGCTGTGGCTAGTATTTGGATGGGAGACCTCCGAGGAATACCAGGGTCATGACGTGAAAGTAGGGTTGCCAATCCCCAGGTGGAAAACAAACAAAAACCAACTGTGCCAAAAAACAAAAACCAAGTCTTTTATAGTTTAGATATTAAAGTTTTTATATTGAAAGTTCTCAATTCATGCGATAAAAAAACTATTTCAAAGGAAATCCCACACATATTCAGTCCAAGAAAATCTATTCTGATAGATCGACTCCTGAAGAAATTCTCAATTCCAAAGGGGTGAGAAAACTTCCTTCTTTCTCACAACACATGAGGTGTCCAACCAAAGACGTCGCCTTCTAAGAAGTTTTTTATTGCATGAAGTGAGAACTTTCAATATATAAACTTTAATATCTAAATTAAAAAAGACTTGTTTTTTGGCACAGTTGGTTTTTGTTTGTTTCCCAAACTGTGCTGCCACTGTTGGACTTTAATCCCCAGGTGGGGGCAGGGGATCCCCCTGTTTGGAGGCCCTCCCCCCGCTTTAGGGCCATCAGAAAGCAGGGGGAGGGGAGGGAAATGTCTGCTGGGAACTCTGTTATTCCCTATGGAGACTTATTCCCATAGGAAATAATGGAGAATTGATCTGCAGTTATCTGGGGCTCTGGAGCTGTTTTTTGAGGTAGAGGCACCACATTTTCTGTATAGCATCCAGTGCCTCTCTCCAAAATACCATCCAAGTTTCAAAAAGATTGGACCAGGGGGTCCAATTCTACGAGCCCCCGAAGAAGGTGTTCCTATCCTTCTGTATTTCCTATGGCAGGAAGGTATTTAACAGGTGTGCGGTCCCTTTAAATGTGATGGCCAGAACTCCCTTTGGAGTTCAATTATGCTTATCACACCCTTGCTCCTGGCTCCACCCCCAAAGTCTCCTGGCTCCATCCTCAAAGTCCCCAGATATTTCTTGAATTGGACTACATGAAAGAAGGCAATGGCAAACCACCTCTGAACATCTCTTGCCTTGAAAACTGTACAGGGTCACCATAAGTTAGCTCTGACTTGACGGCACTTTCCACCACCCATTAATACATTTCATTTCAACTGCTGCAGTTTTCCAGTGATGACTGCTTTGTTGTGCCCTCCCATCTACCAAATAAAAACAATGAGATCAAACCATACTAAACCATACATTCAAACCATACTAAAACTAAAGCTTCAGCGTTATTTAGAAGCAACACCTCCTTTTCAAAAAACGTAATCTGGTCTAGTGTTCTTCTGTCCTGTCCTGTCCTGGTCTTCTTCCATGGTTCTCTTGTCCCTGCAACAGCCCTGTGAGGTTGTGAATGTTACTGGCCTATGGCAAAGTGTGGGATCTGACAGTGTTGTCCTGACCATAGTTCCACCTCTCTAAATCAGTGTGGGCTTAGAAAGGTGGGCATAACTCCTGGAGGGTGTGCGGGTCTTCCAGATTCTTGTTTAACATTCTTAAACACACTGGCTCTTCAGAGGGAGTAGGTGTCAAAACCACTTTACTGTGCGTTCATGTGGATTCTAAATTGGATGCTGTGTGTCAAAAAGGAATGGCAAAATACTAATTTTAAAGGTACAGTTCTAGTACATATGGCCACAGCAGGAGTAGGAGCTCAGTAATCCGTTAGTCCTGGGACTCTCCAAGTCTTAATATGGTCTTGCTCAGTAGCATGAGCTGAAGCCACCATCTGTCAGTTTAGTGTCAACACCTGGAAGTCCCTCCCAGAAAATATTAGAGGAGGAGGAATATGTTGTTTTAGAAGGACAGCTGCTTCCTGGTTTTATAGGCTTTGCAAATTAGAATCTTAAGCAGAGCCTGCTTATGCACTCAAGTAGCCTACCAAATTTATCTGGCAGTAAATTTCTAATGAGAGCATAAAGATCATTTTCATATGTCCGTAAGTATTAAGTTTTTATAGGTCATGGAAGGCCATGGGTTATGTAACTACCTATTCTCTGTTTATTCAGAGAAATTCTAGAACTCTCACTGTTCGAAATGAAAAATACAGCGGCCGAACTGGAGAAAAGCCTTAACAACGTTGAGGATGAAGGTAAGAAACTAAATCTAGACTGCTGGTGAACTAAAACAAAACCAATACAGAATAACAAATTTAATTACAATATCAATGCAACAGACAATATAATTGAGGCACCTGATCTGCTCAGTTGCACAGAAGTGATCAGAGTATACACAATGGGGCTCAAGGCTTCCATTCCCAGTAAATGGGGGACCCCTGTCATCTTACTTTAGCTCTGGGAGCTAGAGCCATGCCCTAAACTGAAACAAGCATTCAGAGGCATTGAACCCCAGAGATGAGAGTAACTCCGCATGAGTCAGGAGTACTTTGAGATCATGTGATGTTTTTCCTTGGCCAGCTCAAGACTTTGATTGCACCTGTCAACCACATGCCCTGACCAGGGTGGGCCAAGCTAGCCTGATCTCATTAGATGTTGGAAGATAAGCAGGGTTGACAGTGTTTAGTACTTGGATGGGAGACCTCCCAGGAAGTCCAGGGTTGCTATGCAGGGACAGGCAGTGGCAGAATCACCTCTCAGTGTCTCTTGTCTTAAAACCTTACGCGTTATCATAAATTGGCTGTAAGTTTGGTGTAGTGGTTGAGAACAGCAGACTGTAATCTGGAGAATCGCATTTGAGTCCCCATTCTTCCACATAAAGCCAGCTGGGTGAACCTGAGTCAGTTACAGCTCTTCAGAGCTCTCTCAGCCCACCTACCTCACAGGGCATCTGTTGTGCAGAGAGGAAGGGAAGGTGATTGTAAGCTGCTCCAGGACTCCTTCAGGTAGTGAAGGGCGGGGTATAAAACCAACTCCTTCTCCTCTTCCTTCTTGGTGGCACTTTCCACCATCAGCTTTGTAGGTTCTGACTGCCAGGCTTATATTGGTATCAGATCTGAATACTCAGCTAACAAATAAGGCATCAATCTAAACTTACTGTAATTTCTGCATCACTGCTTTGTCCAAAACACCATTTGTTCCACAAGCTAGCTAGCACAGTTCCTTCCCCACAGGAATACAATAGAATAGAACCTCTCTAAAACAAAGTCAAAAGCTCTTCTGAATTCCTTTCTTGCCGGATCAGATCAACATGAGACACAATGGGTGCATTCACCTGGTCTGCAGGGGGGCCTGGTTTTGCATTGCAACATCCACAGCCAGCCGGTTTACTACTAGATTGAATGATAATTCCTGTGAAGTAACGTTTTCTCATGAGATATTGAACACGTGAAATAGTATTCCATCATGATATTGATCCAGGTAGTGATTTTCTTTCTAGAGGTAGTTTGTTTTCATTTTTTTTGTGAGTAAGCATCTACATCTTGATGTGAAGTTTGCAAAGTTTGAGTTTAGTGAATCAAAGGGCATGGCACCTACTACTTTTGTTTGTTTGTTTTTAAGATAATGAATGGAAGACCAGGTATGAAACCCAAATAGAGCTGAACAGGCAGTTAGAAAGGCAAATCGGGCTTCTCCAAGGAAAAATGCAGCACATTTGTGGCAGCCCAACAGGTATGATTGAAGTGCCTTATTTTCTCTCTGAAGTTGACAGTTACTAGACATAGATCACCTGTGCATGGATGTTGTTTATCAAAATGCTCATGTATTTTTCTTATTTACAGACAGATTGGCTTCTGTTCATTCTTTTGATCAAATGCACATGGTAAGTATGATGGTATTTAATTGGATAAGTGCCTAGTAATTCTACTATAAAAATATATGTTATGTTCTGTGTTACGGAACAGTTTATGACTGGAAGATTTCTGTGTGGCTGTCCTTCTCCCTCTTTTCCATTTTGTAATGTTTAGTTCATGAAGTACTTTGACCATTCTTCACAATGGTTAGCTTTTCCTGCTGAAGCTTTATGTAGTTTGACGTGTTTTTGTGGGCAGTTTTCTGAGCTGTCGGAGGGTTTTCATGATGACTGGTCAAACAATGGTTGCAGAAAAAGCCTGTGTGCACCACCAAGTAGGCCATATGCCATATCCATCAGCCGCACTGTGTGTATGATTTGGCTTTCATCTTATATCATAGCTGAAAATCAGTCCTGCTTTTCAGAGCCACTGCATGGATTATGGCAATTGCCTATAATGTATGTCTTTGCCGTGAGCACTATAAATAATTCTATGATACACACAGCAAACACGGTCCCTGCTTGCTTACTATGGTTTAGATTGTAAAAACTTATGAATAGGGTATGTGTCAGAACTGTCATCTGTACGTTCATTAAAAGCACCATATTGGGGTAGGCTGTTCCACCAAAACTGGTGCAGTATAGTTCTAAGAAGAGGTACATCCTTCTAAGTCTATTGAAGTCTGCTTAGAATGGCACTGTAACAAAGAATCTCATGGCACCTTAAATCTTAACAAACTTATGGTGGAGTAAGCTTTTGTAAGTCAGACTTCTTGTTATTTTGGCTGCAACAGAAGAACATGCCACTGGAATATCCCAGAGCTTGGTTTTAGTCCACATTTTTATTCCATTTGCAAAGGTTAATAATCTTGATTCAATAATAGGGTTTTAATATTAACAATGATATGTTTAATATCCTGGGGAATCAGAGTGGAATAATGAAAATTATAGTGAGTTAATAGTAATAAAAATGATTGGATGGTGAAAAAGGAAGCAAATTGAGTTTTTGGTACACAACTGCTGCGAAATGTCATTGCTGTTTTGTTCACTTGAACAGCTCTCTTTCTTAATTGTTGTCCTCCATGTTTTTACATGCTTCTCTTTTCTACATGTATTGGTTTTTCTCAGAATCTGATTTTATGTATTTAATTTACATTATGTCTTCACCGGAGTGGTGGTTCAGTCTATTTGTCAAGTACAGTTAGAAGCTGTGAGGCAGAACTGACCAGCATAGCAAATGAGAAAAATCTATTTGTGCCTGTTAGGGTTGGATGTTGAAACTGTTCCTAGCATTAAGGGCAACTCCCTGGCTTCCTTATGGTGAGCACTGGTTGATCGGTGAATTCCTTAGTGCCCCATATTCTTTATTTATGCTGGCAATAATTATGAAGCAATCAAAAGCATAATCTCTTTGATGCACGCTTCACTGCATTATGAATGCTCCTTTCTGCAAAATTAGCCAGCCTGCAACCTTTCATCAAGAGAGATTACAGGGAATGTATAAAAGTTCTCTCCAGAAATTAATTTTCCATGTTGTCAATGGAAAACCAATCTTTTTTCTGTCATGATATTGCTTGCACAAAAACAGAGTCAGCTGGGACTGATTCCAGTTAAACCAGTTTCCTCGGGCAGGAAGCTGAAATGGCTAGGCTGGTGGCAGGCAAAGGGACTCTAGGCAGAAGGGAGTCACATCGAAGAAATGGTCAGTAGAGAAAGACGGCATAATTGCAGAATGTCAAGTTCTGGATTCAAGGAATGGAGCCAGAGCCCTGGTCCAGGCAGATAGTCAAGATCCAGTAGGCTGTCAGTGCCGGTTCTAGGTGTATGTGGGGGGAGATAGTGCCCTGTGTCCCCTTCTGCCCGCCACAAGGCCCCTTTGTGCTTCCCTTTCCACCCTCCATCTTGCATGTCCCCCAACTGACTGTGAATCCTTCTGCTCACAAACCTTCTCACCGTGCCTGTGCTCTGAGCCACCTGGACTGCATTCCTGCCCTTTCCCTGAAACCACCACTTGGTGCATGCAGCTGCTGCACACCCTGAGCATGTGCTTCCCTATCAGTACTGGGAGCATGGGTGGTGGAGCACTTGCAAGTGAATGGGCAGGGAAGGTGTGGCAATCTTTCCTAAAAATCCCACCTCTCCTTCAGGGCTCTGAACCAATCATTGTAATTAAGGCCTCGTGCAAATCTGTGATTGTTAGCCAATCAGAGCCCATGGAACTCCATTGGATGGGAGAGGGGTTGAGCCAGCCTCAGCTTAAGAAGGGTGAAGAAAAACTTTTTTCTTCAAGATGGGAAATGATGGCTGTAGATAAGACTGTCAGCTTAGCCAGGCTTTTATTTGGTTTTTAGTTAGGGTTTGTGATCAGTTTAGGGAAGAAAGCTTGTTTCAGCTGGTTTCAGGGAGGGATATGATGTGTTGTGAATTTCCAAATAAACCACCAGGGGGCACTTCATGTTTAAATATGCTTTATGCCACTTACGCATGGTTTTAAAACCTTTCTGTGGCAAGGTATTGAATATATTTCACATCATCGAGCTAAAGTGAAATTCTGTGGGGGTCTCACAGCTTAACATTTCTCCCATTATCATCAGTGGGGTATACAGATATTTAACATTGGTTGGATTATGCCATTTGAATATGACCATTTTATGCTCTCAGTGTTTAATTAATTAGTTAAAAAAAGAGTTGCATTCTACTGCTTGAGACCAGCTGGAGGTGCCTTACAACTAAAACAGTAAAACAAAACTAAGCATGTCATTGGCTTCAGTGATTTCACATCAGCTTTCTAGAAGAAGCTTCTACCTTAAGCAAATAATTCTGTATACAATTCAGTCATGTTTGGCACTAACTTAAATTAGAATTACTGTTGATAGGAAATATGCAGGGCTTTTTTTTAAAGCAGGAACTCACAGGAACGCAGCTCTGGCTGGCTTGGCATCAGGGGGTGTGGCCTAATATGAAAATGAGTTCCTGCTTGGTTTTCTCTTTAAAAAGCCCTGTGTGAAACAACCTGCAGGGCTGATCCTGCTTGGCTTCCAAGATCTGATGAGATCAGGCCAGCCCAGGCTATTCAGGCCATGGCAAAACAAGTACTACTGCAGTGTAGCTATCAGTGTAGTTAAAATGGGAGCTTAATTTTTTAGGAGGAAAAACAAAGTTTCCATTTTTTGTTTGTTTCCGGTTACTAAGCCTAATGTAGGTTGCCTTCCTACTCCTAAGCAGGCTCTTTCTGTCAAGGAGCCTTTAATCAGAGTAGACCATTGCTCCACAGGGAACTAGGACCGATTTCACACTCACTCTTATGCCGCTCTCACGTCCGTCTTCTCCACGCAGCATCCTCATGATTTCCCACTAGGGTTGCCAAGTCCAATTAAAGAAAAATCTGGGGACTTTGGGGGCGGAGCCAGGAGACTTTGGGGGTGGGGCCAGGAGACATTGGGGGTGGAGCCAGGAACAAGGATGTGACAAGCATAATTGAACTCCAAGGGAGTTCTGGCCATCACATTTAAAGGGACAGCTCACCTTTTTAAATGCCTTTCTTCCATAGGAAATAATTAAGGATAGGGGCACTGTCTTTTGGGGCTCATATAATTGGACCCTCTGGTCCAATCGTTTTGAAACTTGGGGGGTATTTTGGGGAGAGGCACTAGATGCTATACTAAAAATCTGGTGCCTCTACCTCAAAAAATTGCCCCCCCAGAGCCCCCAATACCCACGGATCAATTCCCTATTATTCCCTATGGGAATTGTTCTCCATAGGGAATAATAGAGTGCCTAGTAGACATTTCCCTCCCCCCCCCCGCTTTCTAAAGGGGGGGAAGGGCCTCCATACCAGGGAATCCCCCCTTCCTCTCTCTCACACACAAATACTTACCGGGTCTTCTTCCCTCTGCCTGCTGTGAAAACTAAAGCAAAGAAAGGGAGGGGCCGTTCTCCGAAGCGAAGCCCTTCCTGTTTCCTCCTTCCTGCCCAGCGTTAAAGGAGCAGGCATTTTACAAACTGCTCAGGAGCTAACAGCATGAAGCCTACAGGTATGTTCTCCCCCCCTCCACCCCCCCCACCCCCCGCTTCCCAATTTTTGGAGAGCGGGAGATGAAGCTGGGAACCCAGAAGTCTCCCGCCAGAGCGGGAGGTTTGGGAAGCCTATTTCCCACTATTTGCACTGGAGCTGCAGCAAACATTGTGGTTTTCATGCCGCAAACAGAGACCACTAAAAACCAGTTTCTGTTTGCTGCACAAAACCCGCGATGTTTGCTGCAGCCCCAACGCAAATAGTGGGAAATCGGGAGGATGCTGTACGAAGAAGACGGACGTGAGGGCAGAGTAAGGTGAGTGCGAAATCGGCCTAGTAGTGTTCGGCCTTCCTCCTGTCTGCTGCTCCCTTTCCCTTGTTGGCTCCGGTGGCTTTTCCATCACCTCTACAATTGGGCTGCTGCTCCACCCCTTCTCCCCCAGGGCTAGGGTGACCCAAGCTGTGACAATACTCTTTTTATTGGTTCTAACCTAGTCAGTTTCAGAGCCCCGTGGCGCAGAGTGGTAAGCTGCAGTATTACAGTCCAAGCTCTACTCACAACCTGAGTTAGATCCCAGTGGAAGCTGGGTTCAGGTAGCCGGCTCAAGGTTGACTCAGCTTTCCATCCTTTCGAGGTCAGTAAAATGAGTACCCGGCTTGCTTGGGGTAAAGTGTAAATGACTGGGGAAGTGCAGATGGCAAACCACCCCATTAAAAAGTCTGTTGTGAAAACATTATGCGATGTCACCCCAGAGCTGGAAACGACTGGTGCTTGCACATGGGACTACTGTACTGTTTTTTACTTTTTAACCTAGTCAGTGCAGCATAGGGTTAGGAGAAGAAGAAGAAGAAGATGATGATATTGGATTTATATCCCGCCCTCCACTCCGAAGAGTCTCAGAGCGGCTCACAATCTCCTTTACCTTCCTCCCCCACAACAGACACCCTGTGAGGTGGGTGGGGCTGGAGAGGGCTCTCACAGCAGCTGCCCTTTCAAGGACAACCTCTGCCAGAGCTATGGCTGACCCAAGGCCATGCTAGCAGGTGCAAGTGGAGGAGTGGGGAATCAAACTCGGTTCTCCCAGATAAGAGTCCGCACACTTAACCACTACACCAAACTGGAGTAGAACTAGGATCTGGAAGACTCATGTTCAGACCAATGTTCCCTCTAAGTTGTGGAGTCTTGTGAGCAAAAATTCTACTTTGTGAGCTACTGACATTAAAGTTGCAAGCTACTGGCATTAGTTGTGAGCTACTGCATAAATTGTGCTCTGGGGTCATCCTTCCTGAGCTAAGACAAAAATGTGTGAGCTGGAGGCTACAAATCTGTGAGCTAGCTCACGCTAACTCAGCTTAGAGGGAACACTGGTTCAAACCCCTGCGCTGCCAGAAAGCTTGTTAGGTAATCTTGGCTTTCAGCTGTAACTTATTTCATAGATACAATGGAAGTAGGAAGAATCGTACAGACTGCCCTGAACTTCTTGGGGGAAGAGTTTGATAACAGTGTACTAAATAAATACCCCATCACCATTTCATTTTGGTGGTATTCTAGGCCCCTGTATACTAAATAGGGGGGAGGGATGTTCATTTTCATTCATAACTGTGATCTATAATTATGACATGTTTTTGATTTGTTTTTTTTTATTTAAGAAGAACAAAATGGTGTTTTATTTTTATATCCTTGCTGTGTGTTCCTTCCTTGGGAAGATTAAAGTTCACAGCTGGTTGCCTAGCTGTGGATGAAATATTCCTGAAATCTGTAGCCCTGATGTCAGTTTCTGATTTTAAAGCCAGCAGGGGGGTTATTGCAGTGTGCCAGCAGCTTTTTAATAGTACTTCACCCCTTCACTGTAAAGACTTCTCTCTGATCTGACTTCTAAAAATAAAATTTCCAGAAATGCTTAAAAAATAAATAGGCAGCTGGGGAAATGTTTGAAATGTTTTGTTTTGTTTTTTTAGCACAAAGAAAAGTAGATCTTCCCATTGTATTCTATATATCTGAAGTGTCCATGTTATCCATATTCAGCATAGTTTATTATGGTGGCAGATAAATTGTGGGTTGAAAGGCTTGCCTGATTGCAGGAAGAAAGATGTGGGTAGATAATGTTTAGACTCCATGCTATTCTTGGAAAACAACTTCTTAGTTCAGTTCAACTTTACTCAGTAAGGGGCAATTGCTAAATGGCAGTCTGGCATAGTGGTTGGAGTCTGGGACCAGGACCTGGGAGACCCAGCTTCAAACCCTTACTCCACCACCAGATGACCTTGAGCCAGTCACTTACTCTCAACCAGCACACCTCACAGGCTCCTCGTGAAGACAAAGTGGGGAAGAAGCCCATCCACATTCAAGTTCCTTGACGGAATGATGAGATAAAAATGGGCCAGTTTAGCAGCAACAACATGTAGAAGCTTGCCAATCACCTCCTTACACACTGTCTGCTCTGTGGAGCAGTCGTATAGGAATTGCTTAGCTTGGACTAGGATTTCCAAGTCCAATTAATGAAATATCTAGGGACTTTGGGGGTGGAGCCAGGAGACATTGGGGTGGAACCAGGAGCAAGGTTGTGACAAGCATAACTGAACTCCAAAGGGAGTTCTGGCCATCACATTTAAAGAGACTGCACACCTTTTAAATGCCTTCCCTCCCTTGGAAATAGTGACGGATAGGGGCACCTTCTTTTCAGGCTCATAGAATTGTACAACCCCCTGTCCAAACCTTTTGAAACTTGGAGAGTATTTTGAGGAGAGGCACTGGATGGTATGCTGAAAATTTGGTGCCTCTATCTCAAAAATCAGCTCCCCCCTCCAGCCCCAGATATTACTGATCAATTCTCTATTATACCCTATGGGAATCAGTCTCCATAGGGAATAGTAGAGTGCCCAGCAGACATTTCCCTCCCCCTGCTTTCTGATGGAAGCAGGGGGAGGGCCTCCAAACCGGGGGACACCCTGCCCCCACCTGGGGATTGGCAACCCTAGCTTGGACACAGCTGGGATCAAGCTAGACCAAGCCAAGGGGTAAGCTGATGCCCACTGTTTCTGCTGTCTGGGCCTGAACCAAGGGCCTCTGCAGCCATGCCTGTGTCTCCAGAATCTGGCTCGCTCCTGGCCACCAGCAACTGATTGGGAATTTTCCCAGGGAGTTTAAGAGGCCAACCCTCCCCTCTTCTGTGGCAGTTCTGAAAATGCCATGCATGGAAGGGCTGCTACTGTTCACCATGATAGGAAGCAAAATCTGCATATACGTATCTGTTATAGCCAATGTTCCCTCTAAGCTGCAGTGTCGTGTGAGCAAAAATTCTACTTTGTGAGCTACTGGCATTAAAGTTGTGAACTACTGCATAAGTTAGTGTGCTCTGAAGCTATTTTTCCTGAGCTAGGACAAAAATATGTGAGCTGGAGGCTAAAAATCTATGAGCTAGCTCACGCTAACTCATCTTAGAGGGAACACTGGTTATAGTAGCGAAAATGTTCCAAACATGGGACTTTAAGAATTTTTACCTGCACTGGTGATCCTCCCTGCCTACATGCATCTGTCTAAATTGGAGCCCCATAAAATTCCACAGTAACTGGGAGGACAAAAAGAAGACCTGAACTAAAAAGCATCTCATTAAAGGTACTTGAAATTTATAGTGCAGAACAGATAGCAACATACACCCCGTGTTGTCAGATCCTCTGCATCTTCTTGTGTAAGTCAGCAAGAGACTTGTAAACAGCAGGAAGAACAGTGACCGCAATTGCTAAGCAATTCAGTCACCAATTCTGGAGTGCAGTAATGATCTTGGTTTGTTTGTTTGTTTTTCACATGAGAAGAAAGGGTGGGGAATATTTATAAGCGTGTTGACTTTATTTTATTATATATGCCATGGCAGGATTCTTTAGATCAGTTTCTGAAACAACTGGAAGAAGAGAAGTCAAGTCTTCGGAACCAGCTGAAAGATCATGAGCTCAGATTGAAGCAAGAAGCGAAGGTCTGCATTTTGGCATAATCACCTCTCTCAGGCACTTCTAAAGTATCTTCTTTGCCAACTGACATGTTGTCGACTACAGTAATGATGAGAAGAACATAATAATTGCATACGGTATCTTTAAAACCCATTAATTCTGTGCTATGATTGTTCTCTAACCTCTTCTCAACTCTGCTTTTGCTAACCAGTTATCTCTTGTTTGGAATTTAGGCTTACCATAAAGCTAATGATGAACAGCGTGCATTCTTAGCAGTGATTTCGCAGGTAAGTCCAGCAATCTCTGTAGCCTAATGAGAAAACATTTTATCCTAAGCTGATTGCTACTGTTTTCCTCCCTGGACTTTTCTTCTCTATTTTAAGCTGCTTTTGCTCCAAACCAGAGCTCTAAAAAGCTAAGACTGACTCAGATGGACTGCTAGGGAGGGGCTGTTGACGGCTCTTCTTATCTTTTTGTTCCTGTAGATGTACTGGTTGAATCTGTGTAGTCACAGTGCTTCCAATTTACTGCTCAGATCAGTTTCTGTGCTCCCATTCATCTGCTGCACTGAAGCTTAATGCTGATAGACTCGTTTCCATGTGTTCAGTTTTAAGAAAAATTAGTGAAATCATTTCTCTATTTAGAAATGTCCCTCTTGGATACTGTCATGTCTTATGGGACTTAGCTTCATCACTCTTATGAAATTTGTTTTTATTTATTTTCAACATCATGCAGTTTGTGTTTGCTGAAGATTGATTATAACTGGAGGCCAAGTCTGTGAACCCCTCTACCCAGCATTTTTAACAGCTTTGCAAGGCTTTATTTGGATTAGGGCTTTTGTGTGTGTGTGTGTGTTCATAGTTTTAATGATTGAAATTGACCAAGCATAGTTTTAGTGATTGAAATTGACCCCCCCCTCCGAAAGGCTAAGACTGCCCATATTTTTTCCCCTTCTGGACTAATAACAGCCCTGGACAAATGATTTTGTTCAACAAAACTATAAGAGCATAGGGAAGGATTAACACTTTATGTCTCCCATACCACTACCCTCATCCAAATTGGGTCCCATGCAACTGCTATGTCCCTTTGGGGGGTGGGGAGAGGACAGAAACTGCTGGTGAGATCCATTTGTGGAAGTTCCAACATCTTGCCTGATTTGGCCATTGGCTGTTGTTGATCTTTAGTTGACTTCATATACTGAAGTTCTTAGAAATTTTAAAATGTAACTGTGGGCCAAACTAGACATGACAGTGGTCTTGCAGCCGCAACAAGGATGACAGCACCAATTTAAAGTCATTTAAAAATGCCATGAGGGGCTGATTGTGACCTGGCATGGCAGGTTGTGGCACTCTTTTGGTCCCCTCCAGCACCTTACCAAGTGCTAAAATGGCTGCAGTCTGCCCCCCCACCACACCTGCACTTGAAAAGTCATGAGGCAGGGGAAGAAGAGCTCCACACTACAGCCCAAAGTTGAATCAGACCATCACAGTGCATTTAAATGAATTTAAAATGGCAGTAGTGCCCTTATGGTAGCCATGAGGACACCCTCACATCTAGTTTGGCTCTGTGCTTAGTCACAAAGCCACACTCAAGTCTGACAACTCAAAAGAGGAAAAAAGGAGGATCCCCTTTTAAAAAATAATAATCGCACCATAACTTCTGTAAAATTCTGGAATTGTTCCTGAATACAAAATATTGAAAAATAAATCTAATATTATGCCCTAATTTCTTCTAGTAATTAACTGAAACACTGCTTTTGCACCAACACTGTGTTCAGCCAAAAACTGCAATTCTACAAAAACTGGTTAGTACGCATACCTGTATTTATAATACAAATACATAGAAAGAAATCAATCCAGCTTTCTTCCATTTTATAAGAATGTCCTTGGTTGAAATTCTTATATAATACAGGCCTCCGGATGAGCGGCTACTTAAAAGCCTGAGTCAATAATGTTGGAGGTTGGGCAGTGGCCTTCCCCTGGCTGTACTAAGCACCTAAGCACTTTTCCAACTAATGGTTTTGGAAAAAGAAGGGGGGGGTTAAGAGTCACCCATATTTTCCTCTTCTCCCTCTAGCCTTACTCCTTCCAGCATCAGGAGCTAAGGTACAGCATGTGCTCATTGGCAGACTTCCAACCCTTTTCTAACATCCATCCCATCACCTGCAGCAGCTAAGGCCCTGCCATCTTATGATAGGACTTCATCCTATTAGAGTCTGGAGCAGTCACCATCACTCTCCCAGGGAAGCTTTCCTCTTAAAGATCTGCTCTGGTACCTAGCTCTGCCTGGGCTATAGGTGGTCAGGCCTGGCCTCCCAGAGATTGTCCACCACCAGTCCTTCTATTTGCTGTTTCTCAGCCCACTACTCTGGCCTGACAACATGCTGGCTCCCAGAAGCTCAAGCCAGGGCTACTGCTGTAGCTCTACCCAGTTCCCCCCTCTCAAAGTCAGGGTAAGAGTGAGATGAGAAGAACTCGCTCTGCCTGCAGAACACCCAGCACTGGTGTCAATGTCTTCCCCCCCCCCCCTGCCCACCTCTCGGAGCTGCCACCTGTTTGCGCAGAGGGCAGAGCCCATACCACTCAGTACACAATATTATTTTAGTAAACATTTCAGGAGAACCTGTTGCAGTAAAATTATTCACATTAGAGGAGGGGTTGTGGCTTAGTGATAAGCACATTTTCTGCATGAGAAATTCAGTCTCTGACATATCCCATTAAAGGGTCTCAGCAGACATTTGGAGAGACTTTTGTATTCCTGAACCCCCTTGACTGCTGGTCAGAGGACGTGAAGTTGAGCTAGATTACTTCATTTAAGGCATCTGGCCTGTAGCAATGACATCTCTTCAGATTCAGATAGGTATCCTTTAGACAGTCCTATTGATACAGACCAATGTTTGCTTAGGTTTCTGTACAATCAACAACTTAACATACTGAATGCTGTTTTGCAATGGTGGACTCATTGCATAGAAAGTGACATGGTTGAAAAAAGGGGAGTGGCCTCAGACTGATATAAACAGGTAAATTCTGCAACATTCTAAGCTGTTGCTAGATAAACTAGAACTCCCATGCACACCCCAACTTTTCTTCTCCCCCTGCAGTTTGGATTGCTCTATGCTGGAATGATGCCCTTTAATAGAAAGTAAGCTTCATGCCCCACAGTTGGACTGGCAAGGGCCAAACCTTTCCATTTGCAGACATTACAAGTAATCTGCATGCCTTAGATGATGGGTTGGATCCAGCACTTGGGGGACACAAAGTTTTCCCACCCGCCGCAGTTCTTTCTAGTCCTGTGAGAGTTTATTACCAAAGATCACAGGACCCACTTGAACTAATTGCCACATGGAGCAGGAGACTGCAGTGGAAAAGGAGTCTGATTCAGTATAGGCATTGGTCTGATTCAGTATAAGGTAGTTTCAGGAGTCCATGAACATGACTTGTGCATCATATTTCCACTAGTGATGAAGCACTATAACCATTTTGGGTTACAGATCTTGTTTGAGAGATGAAATGAACAAATTCCTCAGTTTTGATTTTTCTGCTACTTGGTGTTGCTTTGACTTCATGCGTATACCAAATTTCAGGATTCTCTCTTGTCAGGAAATACCTCTCCCTAACAATATTCCCACATATGGGTTTATTCAGTGAGGAAGTAAATAATATGTAATTTAGAATGAATGTAGAATTCTAAAGAAAGAGATTCTTCTCTTTTATTGTTCTAAGGAAGCCATTTCTTAAATAGTGTGAAAAGTAATGGCTTATAAAGATACTTCACTATACCATAAATAAACAACTGTCATTCATCTTATTGTCTACCACAGCACAGAAAAGGGGAAGCTTGTAATTAGCTGTGTTTCTATGTATTTAACCAGCAAGCAAATGGTTTACTCTGTATAATTATCTCTGTCTTATGGAATGAGGTAAAATTGCTGGAAAATGGTTCCTTTTGCTAGGCTAGCTTGGTACTGGCATATTTATGTTTTGTCGTTATTAAGAGGTGTGCTGAAGATGAAAAAGAGGGTGGTGTGTGGGGAGTCACACATTCTGCTTTGTGTGTGTGTGTATTTTTCCTCTGTCTATTCAGCAGCACCCTTCAACATGTCCAAAATAACTGGTGCAATACAGCTGTAATTAGATGCACCTAAGCTCACTCTAGAAATCATTGAAATTTTACTATTAAAAATGTTCATGTTTTAATTTCAGAATGCAGTTTGTGAGGTTATTCCCTATGCCAATGGTAGATTCATTTGTTTAGAGGGGGGAAAGAGGTTGTCATTGTCATGGAAGGCAGCTCATTCCAGAACCTACAAATACCCCTCCCCTTAAATGTCATGGTTTTATTTTATTTTTTAAAGAACTGTCATGAATTTGGATTTAAACCAACATCCTTCACTCACTGCAGAATGTTTAGGGATTCAGCTTAATTTTCATTTCATTAGGCAGTTTTCTGAAAAGGCAGCATTTCATAAGACATACTGTACATTTAGGTCCTTGACTTAGTATAGAGCTTGGTACTATTGTGTACTTTGGTGCCTGCTTTGAACCACATCAGCTCTCCATATTGCATCTCAAACAGCTTTTAAAAGTTTCATGTGGTTTAAAGAAAAACAAACAAACAAATCTTTCTAATGCAGTGGTAGAATGTTAGTGTGGCAACACTGCATTTAAAATGCTGCAGGTTTGAAACAGAGCAAATTACTAGTGACTGGGGTAGGAGGACTGGAGGAGAGGAACAAAAGAAGAAAATTGCCAATCTGTGCTTGCTCACTCATTTACACACACACACACACACACACACACACACATAGTTTAAGGCATGGCCAAGTTGTGCACATTGGACCTTTTGTGCTTTACGGTTGCCAACCTCCACGTGGGGCCTGGAGATTTCACATTTTTACAACTGATCTCCAGCTGGCGGAGATCAGCTCCCCTGGAGAAAATGACTGCTTTGAAGGGTGGACTCTATGGCACTGTACCATACTGAGGCCCCTCCCCTTCCCAGGGCCAGATCTGGGGGGGCAGAGGGGGGTGCTGTCACCAGGCGCTGACAGCGAGGGGGCGCCAAATTGGGTATGCAGTCCATTGTATTCTATGGGACCATAAGATAGAATGGTCCATAAGGGGGCGTCATCTTTTAATTCTCCCCCCAAAAAATGTAGATTCAGTACTGCCCCTCCCCAAATCCCACCCTCTCCAAGATCCACCCCCAAAGTCTCCAGGTATTTTCCAGCACAGATCCGGCAACCCGAGTGCTAAACGGGTTGCCCAACTCTGCTTTAGAGTAAAGATTTTGTCTTTTTAATTCTTAATAAGTATTACTTGGTATTTCTGTTTATTTTTTATGAGTTGTAGATTTTCTGGGCTGTTTATTATTCCCCACAGTATATCTAGCTTTCAGCTATTGATATCCATGAACATTTTTTTCACTTATGGAAGCTAGGTATGGAAAACATCAGAGACAAAATTTCGTTTGCAGGCGTTCACCACTTATATTCCAATCTAACCATTCCAATATGTAGAAACTGGAAGAAAAAAGGCATTGCCTGCTGGTGTTTGGGGACTCACTGAAAGATGTTATTCCAGTCATGTGAAGGCATTCCATCCATCCATAGTTTGCCACATCTACATTCCATTCCATCTCTCCATATTTTGCCACATCTACAGTTACAGACAATTCTGCATTTATGTTAAACCATCTAGCTTCCTTCTGTAGTGATTGCAGTAAATTAGAAATTGGAATTTTTAAAAATAACTGCTGAGAATAAAAAATCAGGGGTGACTTGCTTACCTGTTTCACAATGGAGTAATGCATCAGCTTCATGCAGAGTGCTTGATTTGGTGCAGAGGCAACATTTCTTGGTGTCTTAATAATGTCTTTAATTCAAAGCTAATGATGATGAGTGTTCAACTATGGTTACATCTGGAAAGGAAAAAGAAGTATATCCCTTTCCATCAGCAGAGGGCAAGAGGGGTCTGCCCACTTGAGTAGTGGAAGCATGGAAACCTGAGAGAAGAAGATGACTGCAGATTTATATCCCACCCTTCTCTCTGAATCAGAGACTCAGAGTGGCTTACAATCTCCTCTATCTTCTCCCCCCACAACAGACACCCTGTGAGATGGGTGGGGCAGAGAGGGCTCTCCAGCAGCTGCCCTTTCAAGGACAACTCCTGTGATAGCTATGGCTAACCCAAGGCCATGCCAGCAGCTGTAAGTGGAGGAGTGGAGAATCAAATGCGGTTCTCCCAGATAAGAGTCTGTACACTTAACCACTACACCATACTGGCACAAGAGAGACTTGTGATCTTTCAGCCCTGGATAAGAGATCAGCAAACGATATAGCCATTGTGCAGATCGCTGTGTATTCTTAAGGCTTGAAATTCCAAGCATGTGGTTTAGTTAAATACTAAAATCATAGTGATCATGGTGATCATTTTTCCTAAGATCTCTGCATAGATTGTGTCATGAATCATTCTTATACCAAACAATGAAAATGTACCGGATTTATAGAACTGCACAGCTTCACATACAAGGAGGGTTGTGCTAAAGATCTCTGTCAAACAAGGCTGTATTACTTTCCAGCTTGCGTGTGGAGTTAAGAATTGGTATGTATTTACTTCTGCAGATATCAGGATCATTGAGATCATCTGAGAGGCAGAAAAAGGATGAAGTAGAAATCAAGAGGGAAAACCAAATTCTGAGGTATTTATTTATTTATAAAATTTATACCCCACTTTTCTGCCCTCATCAGGGCAAAAAAGGCAGCTAATAAATTAAAAGCATATCCTATAAAAACATGTGATGGCACCCATTAAAACTAACTTTAAAACTTATTTTCTTGGCATTCAATCCACAAGCATTGGAATTGATTTGGACATGGTTCTTCCACATGTGTGGCTTCCCTCTGCATTTTCAGAGTTGTGGAGTCAGTTTTTCTTCCATGTGTGCTTTAAATAAACTGGATTTTCAAGGGAGAGTGCTTTCATCATCAGTTGCATCACTGCACCCCTCCTCCTTTATTTTTTGCTCATGTTTATGTTTATATCATTGCTGAATTTTTTAAAAAACTGAAAATGAACATATGCTTACAGACAAAGAGAGTGTGAGGGAGCTCCATTGACACATGCAAGGCTGTTGAGGGAAATGGGTAGCATTCCTGCGGGACGGGGAGTGCTGCAGCTGGCTATTGGTGAAGATCTGTGCCTGCCTGTCTTTGCACCAGGAAATTTAGATGGGGAGCCATTCCCATCTGTTCATGAACTGTATGGGAAGTGCTGTGTCCCTTTCAAATTATGCTTCTGGTCCTGGAAGTGGCCACCTTGCCCCCACCAGGATTTTTGCATTTTAAAAGAATCGACACTAAAATATTGTTATGTCAATATACCATTGTAATTATTTTTTAAAGTATTTACCTCCTTCCCTCACAGAGATACAAGGGGTAAGAAAACATCTCCACAAGAAGAGGAGGAATTTGGTTTTATGCTCTGCTTTTCTCTACCTTAAAGAGTCTCAAACTGGTTCACACAAAATATACATAATTGGCTCCTTCCATTTTCCAGCTCTGTAGATTCTGTTATATAGGCAACAATCCCAACTTCTTCAACAATTCCAACTTAGTTCATAGCATTCCTGGCATCTTCAAACACCCCCTTCCCCAAAATACTCTGGGATTCTGAAAGGGCAGCATTTCATGAGGCAGGTGTTTAGATCCATGACTTATGATATAGAAGAGTCTGGTACTGTTGTATAGAGTTTCCTCTGATGCCTTCCAGAGAACTATGTTAGCCTCTTTGTACCACATCACTTCCTTGTATCACAGTCTAACATACTGTCAGAATATTAGTGTGGTAATGTTGCATATAAAATGTTCCATATTTTAAAAGGAACAGATTATATAGTAATTTGAGGGGAATGGGGAAGAGGAAGGAAAGAAGGAAATCATAATGAGGGCCTCAAGGCCACCTTGAGTCTAAGGGGATAAGATGAGACATAAATATTTTAAAGTCTTGGCCTCAGTCTTTCACATACAGCATGGTGGAAGCTGCTTCCCCATGGTGCGAAGCAGTCCTGTGTGTGTGAATGTTTGAACCATGTGGGAAAGATGATCACACAGGTTTGTCTCTTCTGACTGGCACCTCAGTTAAGGGGATTTTGTCAATTCATATGGAGTTGGTCCATGTGAACAAGCATATTATACATTTTGTTCACATTTCCAACAAATCATTACATATTCTGCAGACAGGCTTTACGTTGACTGTGAAATAGCTTATTATTACATTATACAATATGGCATGTGTGACATTTTTCTACTTAAACCTGAATCCAAAAAAAGGTCATTTTTCTCTCTTCTTCCAACCCTAAGCCTTCCACCACATATTAGCAGAAATTTCTTTAAATATATTAAAGATAGCATAATTGTGCTATCTTCTTATATGACATGGATAATTTTAAAATGGCATTTTGCCACATCCTTATTGCTTCAGGTATATTAGTAAAAGTCAAACCTGGACTTTTAATTACACAGGTGCTGCAGAAAGCTTTCCAGATTATTAAATGTTCATAATGGAAGAGAAAGCCAATCCTTTTGAGGAGGCTGATAATACAAAACAGATCTGAAGTATAGGGTTGTTGGTGTGCCAAGTTTAAATTTAGAGTAAATAATTACTAGATTAACAACTGGCCATGGAATTACAATACCGTATCCCATTATAAAAACTAAATCCATCTATTTTGTTTTTGTAACCTTCATAGTTAAGCTATTCACAGATAAAATGCCTGTTGGTCAAAAGCCTGGTGCCAAACTGAATAAATCAATTTATATTAAATCAGAAATATCAGTAGCGCAATAGAGATGACATTTTGAAACTATTTAATGAAAATCGATGTACCATGAATAATAAAGAACTCAGATGAACAATAAATTGTTTGGAACATAATCTTAAGAGGTACACATAATTTAAAAAACGTGCTTACAGTGTTGTATATGTACAGGAACAACTAAAAACTGTGGCCAGTTTCCAAAGAGCTATTTTAGGCACAGCCAGTGAGATTTCTGACTCTTCTTTAAACAGCACACCACTATTCCATATTACACATTCCTTTTGAAAGGCCCCTCAAGTTCTAACAGGGGTGCCATGTAACATTTTGGATCTACGGTTTGAAAACACAAGACAGACGTTCCCTTGGGGCAGCAGAATTGAGAACACATATCATATTCTATTAGGTTTCCAACTCTATTGCTTTTCCTAAACTAGCCCACCAGACCATAGAGATACATGTAGAAGTAGCGGTTTGTATGTTTGTGTAAAGTGCCATCAAGTCTCAGCTGATTTATGGTGACCCCAGCAAAGGACTTCAAGGCAAGTGAGAAGCAGTGGTGCTTCACCATTGCCTTCCTCTGCAGAGTCTTCTTTAGTGATCTCCCTACCAAGTACCAACCCTGCTTAGCTTCTGAGATCTGATGAGATTAAGCTATGGCATGCTGCCTTCCCTCCCAAGCAGTGCTTTAAAACTTGCTGAATTCATGAATCCCAGGCATACATGTCAACCAGTTCACAAGAGCAGTTTGGATGTGGATCTCTGCAACAGATCATCCACTCTGAAAACAATCCAAGAGCCAGTTTGGTGTAGTGGTTAAGCGTGTGGATTCTTTTCTGGGAGATCTGGGTTTGATTCCCCACTCCTCCACTTGCACCTGCTGGAATGGCCTTGGGTCAGCCATAGCTCTGGCAGAGGTATACAGCCAAAGGCATCCATGTCAATAGAGACCTCAATAATTAAAATGACTTATATAATGAAAAGTTACTTATAGTCAAAGAACATATATAAAGTGCAAGTAGGAACCACCCCCATACACAGTTCAATTACTCATAGCTGATAGTTCATTCTTTCAACTTCAGAATCCGGGATGTGGTATAATAAACCGTAGAGTAGAATAGAGTCCAATGCTCCAAATCTTCTAGCCAGTGGAAGAGATGAAAGCAGCAAGGCAAAAGTATGCAACAGGGATGCGTTTAATGCCCTGTTTTTAGTGACAGTCAAATGAAAACAGAAGCCAGTTTAGACAGAGATTCACCCTTCTTTTCATAGTAATAACAATATTGTTGGCACAGCAGAAAATGTGAGGACAAATGTTTGGTGTCTCTTCTTGCTCAGCCTTATTGAGTTGTGCTGAATTACATTCACATTTATGAAGGTTTCATGTGGAGGAGTAGAGAATCTAACCTCCAGATTAGAGTCCACCACTCTTAACCACTACATTACCCTGGCTTTCAATGTGGGGATACTCACCCTATGGAAGCCCTGTTGCTGTTTCACTACACTGGCAGCTGCAGAAGCAATGGGACTTCCACAGGAGAACATCACCACGTGGAAAAGCCCAGTGTCTGGAGGAGTTTCTGGGCATTTAAGCAGACAAGGATTTCTAGCCCTCTTGCTACTTCTGGAAGATGGTACAATAATGGAGATTCTCAAAAGTAAGATTAGCATGCTTTCTGAACAGCTGGTTTAGGAATGTAAAATTATTAGACCCATCTGTTCAGAATAAATACACTGAAATATTTTCAGCTCTTGGTATGCATCTAGCTTTCCTTTCGTCATCCTTTCCACTGAGGCATTCTCCTTCATTTAGGATACACAAAATACCAAAATGTACAAACTCTTCAGCTTTGTAGATTTAGTTAGTTACCTTCAGGAGTTCCCAAGTTTTGGTGGGTCTTGGTGATCCACAGCCATTATGTAGTTCCTCCATTAGCCTATGCAGAGAACTTAAGGAAGAATTTGTTTATTATTTCATTAAAGTTTCCCTCACAACAGCCCAGAGAAGTCACCTAGGTTGAGAGATAATGATTTTGCTACATGTGCCTGAGGATTTGGGAAAGATTAGTGTCTTCTTGCTCCCAGTACATGGGTGCTGCTCTCAAGTCCCTCATGATGCATGAAAGATTCTGGTTCTCTCCAGGACTCTTTTTTTGTAGCAAGAACTCCTTTGCATATTAGGCCATACACCCCTGATGTAGCCAATCCTCCTGGAGCTTACAGTAGGCCCTTTAAAAGTCTTGCAGGATTGGCTACATCAGGTGTGTGTGATCCAATATGCAAAAAAGTTCCTGCTACAAAAAACAGCAACCCTGGTTCTCTCACTTAATGTTATGGAGGGAGGCAGTTCCCAGAATTAAATGCAAGAGCAGCTGCCATAGTAATGTTACATGGAAGAGGGGGAGAGAATACAGATATCTTAAATAAACATCTCCCCTCTCCCCACTCTAGTTTTTATCTCTATGAATTTTGTTTCTGTTAAGTCATATAGATGATGAAGTTCTCTGTGTGCCTTAGAAGGCAAACCACAGGAAAAGGCAAACCACAAGCTGCACTCAGATGTCGCAGACAAACCACAATTTGTTTATGGAATGGAAAAAGCTTGACCTCTTTGGGCTTGCATATTCCACCACCCCCCCCCCCCCCTGTGTGCTGCACCTGAGACAGAAGACTTCATTCTCTTTCAGCTCCTGAAATTAATTCAGATATCACAATAGATTAGGATTCAATCACAGGCTTCTTAAACCAGGAAATCTTCCCTCTTGGCATGCAAGTGGAGAAAGGGGGCAGAGATCAATGATTACAAGAGGGAAGGCAGGATATAAATGTTTTAATACGTAAATAAATACAAACTCTTCTGTGATGGAGGTGCTACATTCTTTCTACATTCTTCTGTGATGGAGGTGCTACATTATTTCCAGGGCAGTAATTCCTATTCTCCCAAGTAGGTGTTCTCTCCGGACCTGGCCAAGCATTTAAGGAATCCTGAATTGGCACCATCTAGGATTTCATGTACTTTGAATAAGAACATAGGAGAAGCCATGTTGAATCAGGCCAATGGCCCATCCAGTCTAACACTCTGTGTCACACAGTGGCCAAAAAAACCCCAGATGCCATCAGGAGGTCCATCGGTGGGGCCAGGAGACTAGAAGCCCTCCCACTGTGCCCCCCAAGCACCAAGAATACAGAGCATCACTGCCTCGGACAGAGAGTTCCAACAATATGCTGTGGCTAGTAGTCACTGATGGACATCCACTCCATATGCTTATCCAATCCCCTCTTGAAGCTGTCTATATTTTTTTTTGGCTCTTAAGAATATATTTTTCTGGCTGTTAAGATGAATAGGATGTAATGTAATGTAATGTAAAATTTTATTTATATCCCGCCCTCTCCCGCCGAAGCAGGCTCAGGGCGGCTAACAGCATTTCAAGTAAACAATACAGTATTAAAAACATTAAATTCACATTAAAATTCACATTAAAATCAATCAATAATTAAAACATTCCTAAATCAACACTGGCGGTAACCGTTATTAATCTGGTGGTAAACATTAATTCAGTTATTGGTGAACGCCTGTTTGAAGAGGGCGGTCTTGCAGCCCCTGCGGGACTGGTCTAAGTTCCGCAGGGCCCGCACCTCCTCTGGGAGTTTGTTCCAGAGTTGTGGGGCCGCAACTGCTCTAAACCGTATTATTCCAATGCTGTAAAATTGCTTGGAAATTACTTTTCTTAAATTAAAGTGGTCTGTCAGCCTTCAGGAAAGTCCTTTTTATTTATTAATCCTAATTTTTAACACTCACATGCCACCCTGTCTCACAGAATCTGAGGCAGTAATGAATACAATAGTACTGTGGCAGCATGTAGTAAAACATAATGCATATGAGCAGTTTTAATTTCTGCACCAGCTCAGACATGTATTTCCGAACTTTCTTCTCACTTATGTTTCAGAGGAAAGTGTAATATTCCAAAGAATCAAAGAATCTTGGACCCAAAGAAAGGACCAATTAAGAAGACTGCAGGAGTGAAGCATCTTCCCAAACTGAAACTCTGACTACTGTTTCCAAAGATTTTGATTTGTTTATTCTCCCACATATCGAATTAAATGTATTATTTTAAGACAGAATGTATATTAAAGTTGCAGTTCTAACCACAGAAGCAAATAACTTCTGAATATCACTCAGATTGCATACAAGGGTGCATTTGCACCAGGTGTTTGAGGCATGATTTGTCCTTGAACCTACTGCAGATAACTGTTGCTATATGAATGCCATAGATCAGAACCTTTACATCTTTGACCCTGTGGGACAATCTGCTGCAACTGATGGATTGATTCCTTCTGTCATTGCAGAAGAAGAAGAAGATGTCTTTGAGTCACAACAGGCTCATAGCGACCGCATCCAGGGGCCTTCTAGGCAAGAAATGAGCAGAGGTGGCTTGCCATTGCCTTCCTATGTAGAGCACCTCCAGTGATGTTTCAGAGGGGATGTTAAAACATTGTTCATTGGGCTTTTAGGATATCTTTCTAATAGTTTTCTGATTTGTTTTTAGTTATTATTCTAGACTGTTTTTTAAATCTTGTTTTTATTAATCTTCCTGTTTATTTCTTGATCTTGAACATTCAAGAAAAGCTGAGCATTCCAAGAAAACTGATAGTGATAAAAGAGCTCATTTCCCTAATCTGAGATCATGGGGCCTTGATACAAATTCCTAGTCAGCTGTGGTCCACTAGATCAACTTCTATCTTGCAGCCTTTTCTACTTCTCAGGATTGCAATAAGGATAAAATGAGAAAAGTACACAGCCCTGAAGGAAGGACATAGTACAAATGTAATACATGAAGCTATCACATGAAGCGTCAATCAACAAGTGACAAATACTCAGGTGAACTGGCTTCAGGGACTGCCTGTTGAGCAACTTGAGTTTCCATAACTGTGTCACAAAGGAGAGGAGGGGAAGCTTGGCCCAGGGCTGACTTTTTCAGTGGCAACCCTGTTTTCATTACTGCATCTAGTTGCAGCATATCTGGGACATAATGGAACATACACTGGATCCCTGCTGCAAGTGTATTAAGGCAGCCAGGAAGAGCAGCATGGCTCCAGGCAGATACCAAATTGCCATGAGTGGTGTGAATTTCACTCTGAGCTTATACAAACTGGCTGGCTGCTCTGTTCTAATGCATTATTCCAGTGTATAAAGTATTATTTAGGGAAGGCTAGGACAAGATATTAAAAGAATAAACCTCTTTTAAATGTGGCCCATATCCATAACTCTCCAACTGTAAAGTCCTTGAATTTATGTACTGGTAGAACCGTGCAATGTCAAAGTGCTTGTAAATTAATTACAATTGAGGAACCAATATAGTTTGTGTAAATGGGAGCTGGATGAAAGTCTTGCCAGGTTTTACTTAATTTTGGCTACTGCTTCAGTCTACCTACAAATAAAAAGGAGACTACAGCAGTGCAATCCTGGGCAGAGTTCCCTTAGCCAAAGCTCATTGATTTCAATGGATTTAGACTGGAGTATATTTGCATAGGATGACACTGTAAATTATGTTAAACCAGGTGGAAGGACAAGAAGTTTTTCTTGAATGCTTAATTCAGTGTTGGAATTGTGTACACCTTGATCCTGTGTTATGGATGTAGGCAAATTTCCCCATCTCCATGTGGTAAGTTATTTAATTCCAGTTCACCAATGTAATTGTGGATGAGATCTATGAATCCCGCTGCTTACATTAACACAAAAGCTGTGAAAGAAGGAGCAAGAGCCCATCTCACTTCCTGTAAAGTTTCTGTGCAACAAGATATATGACCTAGTCCTCAGAGCAGATGTTCTTCTAGAATTCCACCCATCAGTACCGCCTCCTGGTCCAGTGAGATTCATTTTTTGTTATATTTATTTTTAATACCTCTTGTCAGCCTTGAGAAGGCCCAGAACAGGGGGAAATTCTGAGATTGCATTCAAAAGGATTGACCCTGGTCTAGGGCACTGATGCTTCCATATAGTCCTCATTCCGCTGGACCTCTCTCTCGGCTTGGCTTCGCGAACGAAGATTTAAGAAGGGTGCAATAGTCCACGTTTGCTGCAGGCTCGCTGGTGGCTGACAAGACCAATGTGGGACAGGCAGGTCCGGCCACAGCGGCTGCAGGGAAAAGTCTGATTTAGGGTTGGTCCTGTAGCAGTGCGATTCTTCCTCAATCTCCTTTTGTCCTCAAGACCAGCTATGCGTGTGTTCTCAAAGGAAGAGACAGCCTGGTGGATGGTGTGCCTCCATGCTTTGCGATCTGAGGCTAGGTCAGACCACTGGTGATGGTTGATGTGACAGGTGCTAAGGGATTTCTTCAAGGAGTCCTTGTACCTCTTCTTTGGTGCCCCTCTATTTCGATGGCCGGTGGAGAGTTCGCCATACAGGGCAATCTTGGGAAGGCGATGGTTTTCCATCCTAGAAATATGCCCTGCCCAGCGCAGCTGCGCCTTCAACAGCAGTGCCTCGATGCTGGTAACCTCTGCCCGCTTGAGGACTTCAGTGTTGGTCACAAAGTCACTCCAGTGGATGTTGAGGATGGTGCGAAGGCAGCGCTGATGAAAGCTCTCAAGGAGTCGCAGGTGATGACGGTATAAAACCCACGATTCGGAGCCATAGATGAGGGTTGTCATCACAACCGCTTTGTAAACATTGATCTTTGTGCCTTTTTTCAGATGCTTGTTGCTCCACACTCTTTTGTGCAGTCGGCCAAATGCTCGGTTTGCCTTTGCCAGCCTGTTGTCAATCTCCTTGTCGATCTTGGCATCTGAGGAGATGATGCACCCCAGGTAGCTGAACTGCTGGACTGTCTTCAGAACTGATTCACCCACAGTGATGCAGGGAGGGTGATAATCTTCCTGGGGTGCAGGCTGGTGGAGAACTTCTGTCTTCTTCAGACTAACTTCTAGGCCGAATAGCTTGGCAGCCTCTGCAAAGCAGGACGTCATATGCTGCAGAGCTGATACCGAGTGGGAGACGAGTGCAGCATCATCAGCAAACAGTAGCTCTCGGATGAGTTTTTCCATTGTCTTGGAGTGTGCCTTTAGTCGCCTCAGGTTGAACAGGCTGCCATCGGTGCGATAGCGGATGTAGACACCATCGTCCTCATCTAGATCTACTGCGGCTCTTTGAAGCATCATGCTAAAGAAGATCGTAAAGAGAGTTGGCGCGAGAACGCAGCCTTGCTTTACACCTGTGCCTATTGGGAAGGGCTCCGAGAGGTCGTTGCAGTGTCTGACTTGGCCTCGCTGGTCTTCGTGTAGCTGGATGATCATGCTGAGGAACCTTGGGGGACATCCTAAACGTTCCAAGATTTGCCACAGGCCTTTCCTGCTAACGGTATCGAAAGCTTTGGTAAGGTCGACAAAAGTCACATACAGACCCTTGTTCTGTTCCCTGCATTTCTCTTGGAGCTGCCTGAGAACAAATACCATGTCGGTGGTGCTCCTGTTAGCTCTGAAGCCGCACTGGTTCTCTGGGAGGAGTTCTTCTGCAATGGTGGGCACCAGTCTGTTCAGGAGTATTCTGGCAAGGATTTTGCCTGCGATGGAGAGCAGGGTTATCCCCCGGTAGTTGGAGCAGTCTGACTTTTCCCCTTTGTTCTTGTATAGGGTGATGATGATTGCATCGCGAAAGTCCTGTGGTAATTTGCCTTGTTCCCAGCAGGTGACAAGTACTTTGTGAAGTGAGCTATGTAGTACTGTGCCCCCATGCTTCCAGATCTCTGGTGGAATTCCATCAACTCCTGCTGCCTTGCCACTTTTCAGTTGCTTGATGGCTTTAACAGTCTCTTCTAGGGTGGGGATCTCATCCAACTCTGTTTTCACCGGTTGAAGTGGGGTGAGGTGGATTGCTGAATCTTGAACTACGCGGTTGGCACTGAAGAGAACCTGAAAATACTCTGACCACCGGTTCAGTATGGATGCCTTGTCTGTGAGGAGCACTTGGCCATCTGCACTATGCAAGGGACTCTGAGCCTGATATGATGGACCATATACTGCCTTCAGGGCTTCGTAGAACCCTCTTAAATCACCAGTGTCTGCACACAGCTGGGTTCTCTCTGCAAGCTTGGTCCACCACTCGTTCTGAATGTCTCGAAGCTTGCGCTGGAGGTTGCTACATGCAGCGCGAAAGGTTGCTTTTTTCCCAGGACAGGAGGGCTGAGCAAGATGTGCTTGGTAGGCAGATCTCTTTTTTGCCAGTAATTCTTGGATCTCTTGATTGTTCTCATCAAACCAGTCCTTGTTCTTCCTTGTGGAGAACCCGAGGACTTCTTCAGAGATCTGCAGGATGGTAGTTTTTAGGTAGTTTTACCTGCTGGACCTACTAACAGTTGCTATTATCTACTATTTCATTCTGATTAGTTTCAAAGATCCCAGCAGGTAAAAGTCCCCAGAACTTCTTCACTGCACAACTTTTCTTGTTATTTCATTCATGTCTTCTGTTATTCCTCAATCATTCTGTTTGTCTGTCTCTGCCTTAGGTATGTGATACAGCTGTCTCTTTGTGCCAGGAAGAAAATCAAATCTTTTATGTCTAATAGCATTTAACTTGTCCATGTTGTTGGAGTTTTTACTGTAAAATCAATACCTGCAATGCTTTTCTTTCAATTCTGGAATAAGGCCAAACTGTTTTAAAGATAATTAAAAAACATTTTGTGCCAAACAAATACTATTATGTAGAGAATGCTTGCATTGCACAAATGGTGAATGAAAAGCTTTGTTTTAGAAACAATGCGTTTGCAGCTTTTTCCTTTGCTAATAGTATGTTCGTGCATTCCTATGGAGAGTTACTCTGGTCTAAGTCCATTGCCTTCAATCAGTTTAGACAGGAATAACTCATCATAGGATTGCACTCTGTATTTCATATTACGGCATGTAAACTTTTCAACTGTTGCAATGTTCCATGTTGCCTGCTCCATACCATCTTCTGGGCATGGAGCAGGGTCGCTGGGGGTGTGGGGGGTGAGGCATTTGTGAATTTTCTGCATTGTGCATGTGGTTGGACTAGATGAGCCTGGAGGTCCCTTCCAACTAGCATCTCCTCTTTGGAGACTTTTTTTATGGCTGCCTCCACACAGAGGTTATTCCTTGAATGAAAAGCAAGAAACCCCTGAATTGTAAGGGAACAGCTCACAATGTTCCTTAAAACAGATTAAAAACTGATTTGTATACTCTTGTTACCTACTGTCAGAACAAATAGAATAGGTTTTTATACACTGCTTTTATCTACCTTAAGAAGTCTCAAAGGGGAGCTCACGGCTATGCGTTGTGACTACCCATATTTAGCTTTTCAGGAGTCTGGAGTGTCCTTAGCTCCTGATATTTCCTTTCTCCCCAAGGTGGTTTCTCAGTTCCACCTTAACTTAGAAGTTTGGTTGCCCACGTTTTATCCTACACCTTCCTCGGATGAGGAACGTAGGTTGCATGCTTTAGATGTTAAGCATGCTTTATTGTTTTATTTGAGTCGCTCCAAGAGTTTTTGTAAGGACCAGCATCTTTTTGTTTCTTATGCTGCTCCTAAGTTAGGTTCCAGAATCTTGTCTCAGTGGCTTTCAAAATGGCTCACTGAGACTATTAAACTGTGTTATTTGTTGGCTAAGAAGCCATTACCTGGGCCTATTTGCGGACACTCTACAAGAGCAATGGTGACGTCGGTGGCGTTCCTGAAAGGCGTTTCCCTGATGGACGTTTGCAAGGCTGCCACCTGGTCCTCTCCGCATGCCTTTATGAAGCACTATGCGCTGGATGTGCATGCTCAACAGAGGACTCGTCTGGGAACTACGGTGCTGCAAGCTGTTTCTTCTGGTTGACCGTCTTCCTGCCTCCAGGTATGTCTTGCTTGCTAATCTCCCATGAGTGTGAAGCACAGAGACCACAAAGAAGATAGACAGGTTGCTTACCTGTAACTAGATCTTCGAGTGGTCATCTGTGCATTCACACTACCCGCCCTCCTTCCCCACTGCTGACGGTCTCCCTCCAGTAGGGCTTCCAGTGGTCAGGAAGGAACTGGCGGGATCCTCATGCTGGTGCCGGTGAGCATGTGCACTGGGACACCTGCGCATGCCCGTTGGTGCCAAGCGCGAAAAAATCCTGGGCTTTTTAAGTACCGATTTGGGGATTGGCGCAGGCGCCCTATCCCATGAGTGTGAATGCACAGATGACCACTCGAAGATCAACAGTTACAGGTAAGCAACCTGTCTTTGCAGGTCTGTTTCCAAGTTCAATTCAAGGTGCTGGTCATGCCCTTTCAAAGCCCTTCATGATCTGAGACCCACATATTTGAAAGACTGTCTCCTTCCATATGTCCCTGTGGGCCAGCGTCAGTTGTCAGGTAGCCATCTATTGGCTTTTCCACCACATAGGGTGGCCCATCTGGCCTTTTCCATCTTGGGTCTGTCTCTGTGGAATGGGCTTTCTGAAGAGGTGAGTGAAGCTCCTTCCTTGGAGAACTCCATGAGGCACTGCAAGGCGTGCCTTTTGATGGGGTTTGAACAACTGGGGAAAGATTTGGGGTTTGCTGTTTTGTTTTGGTTTAACTGAAAATGCTCTTAACTATTATTGTAAGCCTCTTTGAACCACTAGGAAAGTCAGGAGATAAACGTTTTAAATAAATGCATATGGATATTTAGGGTGCAATTGCAAAGCACCTTTACTGAGTGAATGGATTCTTTGTATCACTGGAAAAGGTTCATTTGCTGACTGCATTGATTCTTAGTACAAATTACTGGTTCTCATTATGCAACTGACTATCCCTGACATAGATGGTTTCCATATAGGACAGGCTTGTGTGGTTTCCCTCTTCTATGGCAGCCAACTGCAGGGCTTCCTCATGGTAGGTTTTTCCACAGTCTCTCTGCTCCAGGCCCCAGCAACAGCCATTCCCTCCCCCACCCCGCTCAGCCACTGGTGGCCTTGCAGTGTTTTTAAGGCAATTGTATTTTGATGTATCCGTATAACATTATAAAAACCTGTGTATCAGGTTCACTGAATTCCCAGTTTTCATCTTTTAAAAAAAGTTCTTATCCCTTTAATTGCCTTTTCCTTTATATCTCCGCATTGAAAGAGGCTAGAAACTGAGTTTAAAGAAAAAAGAAGTTGGGAATTCAGAGAACCTGATACCCAAATTCTTAAAACTATTTATATTCAATTACTGAATTTTCCACCCAAACAGTAGCCAGGCTTTACTGCTTTCCCAAATTTAGGAAGACTTGGGAAACCTGGGGGAAGATGCCTGAATGCCATGGGAAAGCGGGGAGGGGGGACCTTGTTTCTTAGCAGTAATGAACCTAGAAAAGATATCCATGTGGGATGGCCTTAAACAAAAGAAAAGTCTTGTGGCGTCTTAAAAACCAATACAGTTATTGTTGCACAAGCTTTTGTGGTCTGGAGCCCAGATAGTCAGATACATGAGGTAAGCGCTCAGGCAGCTAAAATTTTATGCAGAGGGAGGCACAAGTAGGAAACAGTTCTGAGGCCTGGTTTGTGACATTTCTGTGCTAAATTCACAGGAATAAGTATTCATAATAGTTACCATTGGAAAGGGATGGCTGTGTATATGAGATATAACAATTGCCAATTTTGAAAGATTCAGAGGTTTGATGATAAAGTTAGTTCCAGGTTTCTTATTCAATAGAGGGCAGGTGTGTTCAGAAAAGGAGTGGTGACATCATCCATCAGAACTCCTGGTGGAGAGAGATTGTAGCTTAAGGCGGTGTGTGCTGTCTCTTGGGAGTAATTCAGCAGTAGCTGGTTTTTGTGGGAATTATATCCCAGGATTTAAAATCTACATAGCCAAACCTAACCTACAGTCTGCGTTCCCTACAACATCCATGGGAAGAGCTTAAATGGACGCATGACTACTTTCCTTTTTTAAACAAATAACGACCCCTTGAAGGAACCCTCTAACACTTCTGTGGTCAACACAGTTTCAAAGAGGCACATACATTTTTAGCTTTAATAGACTTTAATTTTTAGCTTTAATATTAGCTGCCTCTAATAGAACTGCTCTTGCTCCCAAATCTTCTTTCCAGAGTAGGAAAAGCTCAAGTCCCACCCCCCCTCAAATGTGTTTTTAAAATACAAAGAAAAAATGCCCTTCTTGTCCTTCCCTTAAAATTTGGGCTTACAAGTTGCAAGATTATATAAATGTGTAATATTCATGACAGAATTTCTATTTTAGAGGGGGGTTTTTTTAAAAAAAAGGATAAATCAATCAAGTATTGTCAGCAGTGTTGGCTAATTGTACTGTTCTGAAGCAGTTCACTTCTGAATACAAGTCTGGAGGGCGCAACATAGAATGCTGTTGTCTTTATGCTCTGAGAGCTAGCTTGGTTTGCAGCTAAGAGCTGGAGTCTAATCTGGAAAATGCGGTTTGATTCCCTGTTCCTCCACATGAAACCTGCTGGGTGACCCTGAGCCAGTCACAGTTCTCTCAGCCCCACCTACTTCACAAGGTGTCTATGTCGGAGCGGGAGTAGCAGAGTGAGGGAGATGACTTGCCCGACACAGGGCTTCAGGAAAGAAAATCAGGCAGACACGTGCAACTAGTGCCAAAAGGTGTATTAACATATATACACGACAAGTGCTCTCTTGTGCAGTCTATACAATATCACCTCCACGGACAAAGTGCTTCGCCTAACCACCATCTCACAGGGAGAGACCTGTGTGATGCACACACAGATCATATATAGTCCAAGCAGCCAATCCTGGCCATGCTGACTCAGCAGATTGCATCACTTGGCTTCTGCCGGCTCAAGCCGGTCTGCTGATCAGGTCACTGTGACCTAGCCTGGCAGCTAGATCACCAGCTGTCATACTGTAGCTGTCAGACTGGGTTTATGTAGATTCTTGCTCCAACACACCTCCTAATCTATTTAAACCCAGTGCACCAAAACACTTTACACAGTTTACATACATGTCCACCAGCAACATTACAGTTCATATTTACGTAGCTCGGAACCCTTTCCGGAATTCGTTCAGGAACTCATCATGATTGTAAAACACATCATCGTGTTCCTGTTCAGCCAGCTCTTTCAGACGCTTGGCTTCAGCCTCCTTCTCCCTTGCCTCGCACTCTGCCACCCAGGCTTTCCATTTCTTAGCCTTTTCTTTTAACATTTCCTCTAATCCGGGTGGGTCTGGATTGACAGTCAGAGTGACATAGGGACACTTGTACCTAGCGGGACGTTGGCCTTTGGTGGACCTGGCAGACACCCGTGGCCCTGTGCTTGGACCAGCTTTGTCTTCTTCGGGTTGCTCTGTTCCCACCTCCTGGGCTGGTTGCTCTGCCCCTGTAATTGGGTGTTGAACCTCCTGACTCTCACACTTTACCTCCAGTTCCTGCATTTGAGGCTCTGCCTCCTGACTCTGCTCGTCAGGCTCTGTGCCAGCATTCGGCTCACCTTCTCCAGCCCCACTGGGTGCCACCTCCTGGGCTGGAGTTCTGGGCTGCGCTCCAACATCGTTATCGCTACTTGGCAGCAGGACAAATTGTTTCTGCAAGGAGTGCAACCTTGGCCAGCTGCTTTCTTCATTGAACTGGGCCCTCTTACTAAGTGTTATCTTGCTTTTGCTATTGCAGAAACGATAACACCTGGCCCTTGGCTTGTAGCCCAGAAAAATTAGGCTCTCTGCCCGGACATCCCCCTCCCCGCTACTTGTGGAGTGGATGCCAACCCGAGCCCGTGACCCAAAGACTTTTAAAGAACTCAAATCTGGGGTCTTGTTCAACAGTAACCTGTAAGGCACATTTTTCACAGTATTACACCAAACCCTATTTTGCAAAAAAACAGCTGCATGTATGGTTTCTGCCCAATAGGTCATTGGCAGTTGTGCATCCTCTAACATGCAATACATCACATTCTGCAATACAGCCCCATGCCCATTTTCTCGGGGCGTTGCCGGGTTCGTCAGACGGTGGGCAATGCCCTTGTTCTCCAGCCAACGTTTCATCTGGTTAGATAAGAATTTCCCCCCTCTGTCGGTTTGTACAGCTAGGAGATTAACCCCTAATTGTCTCTCCACTGTTTTGACCCACTTGGTGAATGTCTTATACACCTCAGACTTATGCACCATGGTGAAAACCCACGCGTACCTCGTGTGGTCGTCGGTGGCCACCAAGCAGTATCTCCTCCCCGACAGACTCTTTGGCAATGGGCCAATAACGTCTAAATGGACTAGTTCCAGGGCTCGTGTGCTTTCCCTTGAGCTTTCTTTAGCAACAGCACACGCCTTGCTTTTGGTCTTCTTGCAGACCTGGCAATCCAAGTAACATTTGCAAGGATTTACTTTCAAACTAGGCACAAGCTCCAGGGTTTTCTTTAACGCCCTAAATCCGCAGTGCCCAAGTCTCCTATGGAGCAAATGTATACAATTATTGTGCACAGGCTCATTCGACACCTGAGCCACCTGGGCACAATCACTCTGGACCACATACAGTTTACCTTCCCTCTTTCCTGTCACAAGCAACTTTCCCCCACCTCCCAGGATTTTGCAGCAGGTTTTCTCAAATCTCACCTGGTATCCCTGGTCAAACAGTGTGCTAACACTCAACAGGTTAGACTGCAGTGAGGGTACATACAACACATTTTGCAACATACATTTCAGTGCAGGAAATTCCACATTGCCTGAGCAAACAGAATTGGCAGTGGTCCCATCAGCCAATCTCACATACTTATGCTCAGGACTGTCAATGTTTTTCAACAACTCCTTCTCGCAGCAGAGATGGCTCGTTGCCCCGGAGTCTAAAATCCAAGCAGACCCTGTGCTCTCTACTGCAGACGTGACCAGCCGGGTTGCTTCCTCACACGGGCTGGCGGTCCTCCGCTCTCGCCGCACACGCCCCCGCCTCTTCTCCCTCTCAGGGCAAGCTCGGAGCAGGTGCTGCGACGACCCGCATCCATAGCAGCGACGGACTGCAAACGCAGTCGGCTCCACTTCCTCCACCTTCGGACGCCTGCCAGCAGCAAAAGCTGGCTCATTCTTGGCTGTCTTCCCGGACACACCGATAACAGCACGCTGCCCGGCCGACACCCCCGGACAGCTCACGGCCGCAATTCTCTCTTGGAAGTCAAGCAGGTGGGCACAGACGTAGTCCATGGTCAGGGTCGCTACGTCCACCGTCTCCAGAGAAGTTATCAGGGGAGTGTACTCAGGTGGCAACGACGACAGCAAAATGTACACTCTGTCGTCTGGAGCTACAGTCTTGCCTCTTGCCTCCAGCTCAACGAAACAGTCCGTTAGCCGTTTGATGTGATCTTTCACACACCCTCCAGCCGGCATAACGGTGCGGAACATCCTCCTTGTCAAGGCCATGAGGGAACCAGCAGTGGTGCTAACATGCACCGCACTCAACGCGTCCCAGGCAGCCTTGGGAGTGTCCTTCCCTCGCGCATAAACCAGCTGGTCATCTCCTATAGATAGCACTATGTTGGCCAGTGCCTTATCCGATAACACAGTCTCGGCAGGAGATAAGTCAGCAGGGGGGTTACTCACGAACAGCCATTGCCCTTCACGCTTGAGGTAGTGTTGCATTCTCAGGCTCCACACCGCGTAGTTGGCTGAGGTGAGCTTCTCAACGGCTACTCCAAGCTGTTGCTGAGCCATCGTGCCGACTCCTCCTCACAGCTGGCTGCCGACGTCCCTCTGGCTCTCAAACAGAGAACGGTGGTGCTTCTGTGTCCTTCACCGGCGTTCCTCGCCTCCGGCTCTTTCCAAACTCACAGTCAGCTCAACTCTCAACTCTCTCCTCCGCGCAGCGGAAGCGTGCTGGGCCCATAACCCTGTCGGAGCGGGAGTAGCAGAGTGAGGGAGATGACTTGCCCGACACAGGGCTTCAGGAAAGAAAATCAGGCAGACACGTGCAACTAGTGCCAAAAGGTGTATTAACATATATACACGACAAGTGCTCTCTTGTGCAGTCTATACAATATCACCTCCACGGACAAAGTGCTTCGCCTAACCACCATCTCACAGGGAGAGACCTGTGTGATGCACACACAGATCATATATAGTCCAAGCAGCCAATCCTGGCCATGCTGACTCAGCAGATTGCATCACTTGGCTTCTGCCGGCTCAAGCCGGTCTGCTGATCAGGTCACTGTGACCTAGCCTGGCAGCTAGATCACCAGCTGTCATACTGTAGCTGTCAGACTGGGTTTATGTAGATTCTTGCTCCAACAGTCTATTCTGGGGAGAGGAATGGAAAGGTGAGTGTAAGCCACTTCGAGACTCCTTCAGCTAGAGAAAAATGAAGTATAAAATCCTACTCTTGTCCTGCTGCTTGTGGCCTTTCTACTTGGTTACTGCACAAAACAAGATGGTGGATTAGATGCACTTTTAGTCTAATCCAGCAGAACTCTTCACATTATCTTGCTACAACTCTATAAGGAATGTCAATATTATACCTACAGCACTGGCATTATCAGTCAAAGACAGGGTAGTTACAGAGCTCACTGCTGCTAATACTGGGATCAAGAATGGAGCAGAGAGAGGTGTGTGTTTACAGGAGGATGGGTGAAGCTCAAAGAAATGAGGCAAGGGAGGATGAGATGCTAGAGAAGGAAAGGGCAGTACCAAAGGGCAAGGTGGGGGGGTCCAGTTATACTTATTACCCAAGTTCCACAAAAAGTTTTAAGAGCTTGTCTAAGGCCATTTAGTGAGTTTCTGACATAACATTTTTGATCAACCTGTTAATTGTTATAGTAAATGGCAGATTATCTGTCTGAGCTTCCTGAGGTAGATAAATTTGAACCATGTTTAGGTTTCTGTTTAAATTTGAAAGTGAGTAGTGTTTAGCTTGCCAAAGGTTTGGGCCTTCATCTAGATTCAGTACTGGTCCCAGGGAATTCTGAGGAAGGGAAGAAATCTAAAGTTCATTTTCTTGCCGGGTAGGCTCTCTTGGGGTAATATAAAGAGCTCCTGCACTTAAAACTTTACTATTTCATCACTGCGGCAGGGGAATGCAACCATGTTCCAGATGAATCCCCGAGCAGATGCCTCTGGGAAACTCATTGCCTCTCACTTTAGAAAGTAAGAAGAAATCTGGAAACAGCCAATACCATTCCCATGGCAATTGAACTTCCAATTTGCTTTCTAGGAGATTCTTGGTAAGCAGGAGTGCTTCTTTACCTCTACTTATGGGCTTGTGGGTATATGAGTAAATCAAGCCCATTACAAAACTTTCCAAAGGAAATTAAACATGGTAACTACTTCTAGAACCTCTCACTGCTGAAAAAATGTGGTGCACATGACACTAAGAAAATTTTCAGCTGCTGGATGTCTGCTCAGTAGTAAGCAACAGGGGGGGAGGGGGAGTGGGCTCCCTCTTGGGTATCCTGCCCCCCCCCGGGAAAGTGTATGTGCAATACATAGCCTCTCCTTTCCCGGTGTAGCAACAATCCAACCCATAGGATCTCAACCAGAGGCGGGGGAGGGAAAGCTAGCAAGCCAGTTCAGAGGGTTCAATGAGCACATTTTCTTCCTGTGAACACAGAATGCAAGTAGGTGGTTTCAAACACTAAAACTCATAGAGGTGGTTTATTTTTTCTGTGATAGACTGAAGCCTGATTTGAGAGACCCAGTTTGGTGTAGTTGTTAATAGCAGTGGACTGTAATCTGGGAGGACCAGGTTTGATTCCCCACTCCTCCACATGCAGCTGCTGAGTGACCTTGGGTCAGCCACTGTTCTCTCAGAGCTGTTCTGCTCAAGAGCAGTTCTTGGAGAGCTCTCTCAGCCCCACCTACCTCACAGGGTGTCTGTTGTGGAGTGTTGAAGGGAAGGAGATTGTAAACTACTCTGAGACTCCAAGTGAAGGGCGGTGTATAAATCCAATCTCTTCCTTCTTCTGATTTAGCCTCATGATTCCCTACCCAATCACATGCTGAGACTGAAGACTTTAAGAAAACTTTCAGTTTGTTACCATTAATTTGGAATGTTATATTGGACCTTTTTTTTTAATCCACAAACAAATCACAATTTAACCATGGTTACTGAGAAAGAAATAAACCCCAACTTGTTATAGCACTTGAATCAAGATACCACAAGCAGAGCTATTTTTGTCGGAAAGTCCAGCAGGAACTCATTTGCATATTACACCACACTCCTTGATGTCACCATTGCTTCACACAGGGCTTTTTTGTCAGAAAAGCCCAGCACAATTTGCATATTAGGCCACACTGCCTGACACCAAGCCAGCCGGAACTGCATTCCAGTGTGTTCCTGCTCAAAAAAAGCCCTGACCACAAGAAATATGATTAGATGGAAGAAGATATTGGATTTATAAGGAACATGGAGGGCCTTTGAAGAGTTTTTTTTAAACATGGTTCGCTTTGAATGCACATTCATTTTAGACTTCTCACTTTCTCCTAGACTGAATGGGGGGGGGGGGGGGCGCCAAAGTCAGTTTGCCTAGGGAACCAAACAAAACAAAACCTCAGGCCAGCCCAGCTAAGAACAATCTAGAGTTTGTTCTTGACATCTGAATACGTATGACTTCTACTGTACACATGTGAACAAGATGCTAACCAAATTCCTTTCTGCAGCATCTTAAAATTGGAACTTTGAGAGATCTGCTTGCACCATGTCTTTTTAAATTATTATTGAGTGTTTAACTTTAATAAGCCATAAAAACCTAGAACTGAAGAGCTGAAGGTCTGGAAGTTAAGTACCGCAGTAAAGCTAAAAGGCAACAGCAAAACTAACCTAACGGATGGGCTGCCTTCTAGCATTTTAAAAGCTTCTGTAGAGGAGTATTTATTATCATCATTGTCTGACAATAATGTCAGTGCTAATACAGATGAAGGATTTTTAAAAATTACAGGTAGAATTATAGTGAGGCAGATTAAATTTCTGCAGACAAATTGGCACACTGTTTCAGTGTTAATATGTAGAACATCAACAAACCTAAAATCTGGCAAGATCTCAAACCTCTCAAGAAAATTTGAAGCTTCAAATAAAGTATGATCAGCAGAACTTAGGCAGGGGCTTGAATTCTCTCAGAATTACACATAGATGTATCATTTTCCAGGTAGAGCCTGAACACCACCAGCTATTACAACTGATCTCCAGACTACAGAGATCACCCCTGGAGAAAAATGGCTGCTTTGGAGGGTGGACTTTATAGTATTGTACCCTGCTAAGGTCCCTCTCCAAACCCCACCTTCCCTAGGTGCCATCCCCCAAATATCCAGATATTTTCAACCCAGAGCTGGCAACCCTAATTGCAGCTGGTCTCCAGACTACAGACATCAGTTGCAGTGGAGGAAATGGCAGCTTTGGAGGACAGACTCTCTGGCATAACATCCCCACTGAGCTCCCTCCTGAAAGTCTGACCCCAAATCTCCAGGAATTTCCTAATCCTGGATGTTACCTATGAAGTGGTTGTTGTTCCTGTGGTCCAAACCCATTTTGCCTTGGCTAACTGATGGATTCTTCGATGGATTATGGAGAAAGCACGGGAGTATCAGAAAAAACATCTATTTTTGCTTCATTGACTATGCTAAAACCTTTGATTGTGTGGATCACAACAAACTGTGGCAAGTCCTTAAAAAGGTGGGAGTACCAGACCACCTCACATGCCTCCTGAGAAACCTTATAAGGGTCAAGGAGCAACTGTCAGAATGGGATATGGAACAACTGATTGGTTTAGAATAGGAAAATGAGTTCGACAAGGATGCATATTGTCACCCTGCTTATTTAATTTATATGCAGAGTACATCATGCGGAATGCTGACCTGGATGAAGCACAAGCCGGAATTAAGATTGATGGGAAAAATATCAACAACCTCAGATATGCAGATGACACTACTCTAATGGCAGAAAGTGAGGAGGACCTAAAGAACCTCTTCTTGAGAGTGAAAGAGGAGAGCACAAAAGTAGGTTTGAAACTCAACATCAAAAAAACTAAGATCATGGCATCTGGCCCCATCACACCTTGGCAAATAGAAGGGGAAGACATGGAAGTAGTGACAGAATTCACATTTCTGAGATCCAAGATCACTGCAGATGGTGACTGTAGCCATGAAATCAAAAGACGTTTGCTCCTTGGGAGGATAGCTCTGGCGAACCTGGGCAGTATAATAAAAAGTAGAGACATCACCCTGCCAACAAAAGTCCGTATAGTCAAAGTGATGGTATTCCCAGTAGTAATGTATGGTTGTGAGAGCTGGACCATAAGGAAGGCAGAGCACAGAAGAATAGATGTTTTTGAGCTGTGGTGCTGGAGAAGAATCTTGAGAGTCCCTTGGACTGCAAGAAGATCAAATCAGTCAGTCCCAAGGGAAATCAACCCAGACTGTTCCCTGGAAGGTCAGAAGCTGAAACTGAAATACTTTGGACACCAAATGAGAAAGGAGCACTTACTGGAGAAGATCCTGATGATGGGAAAGACAGAAGGCAAAAGAAGAAGGGGACGGCAAAAGATGAGATGGCTGGACAGCGTTACTGATGTAACAAACACAAATTTGAGCAGACTTTGGAGGATGGTGGAAGACAGGAGGACCTGGCGTGACTTTGTCCATGGGGTCGTGGAGAGTCGGAGTCGGCTTAGGACGAGAAAGAAGAATACTTCAAATAAATGACTGGCTATGTCGATGGTGTCGTCAGGAAAGATTCGGATTTTTGGACCATGGCTTATGCTTCGAGATGGTGGTCTTCTATCAGGAGATGGTTTGCACCTTACAGCAGTAGGAAAAAGGGTGTTTGGTAACAGCCTTGCTAACCTAATAAGGAGGGCTTTAAACTAAATTGTATGGGGGAGCGAGACAATAATTCAAAGCCTCATATGCTGCCAGAAACTGGGGATAAGAACATTAAAGATTTGCAAAGAGTGGCACATATGCTAGGTAATGTTAACTTGCAGACTTGAATGGAAACGAAACCCTTGGGATGCATAAAATGTGGATTCCAATGTCTCTACACTAATGCACAGAGTATGGGGAACAAACAGGAGGAACTGGAAGTCCTGATAAAGGAAGGAGACTATGACATAATAGGCCTTACTGAAAATTGGTGGGATGACACTCACAACTGGAATATTAGGATTCAGGGGTACAACTTATTTAAAAAGGACAGGCAAATGAGAAAGGATGGAAGGAGGTATATACTTGTGAGGAAATATGTGAATCTGAGCATGGCAGCTCAGTTGAGAGTCTCTGGGTAAAAATAAAAGGAGTAAGAAATAACAGTGATATTATTGTGGGGGTCTGCTATAAACTACCAAGTCAGGAAGAGGTCTTGGATGAGATACTTCTACAGCAGATTGCAAAGTTCTCCAAGAGAAGGGATACCGTGATCATGTGAGATTTCAATTACCCGGACATCTGTTGGAAGTCCAACTCTGCTAAAAATGAAAAGTCAAATAGATTCCTGACTTGTCTTGCTGACAACTTCCTTTTCCAAAAAGTGAAGAAGAAAACAAGGGGATCTGCTATCTTGGATTTGATTCTCACCAACAAGGAAGAATTGATTGAAGAAATGGAAATAGTGGGCACCCTGGGCAGTAGTGATCATGTGATTTTGGAATTTACAGTCTTAGGGAAGGGAAAAGCTATACATAGTCAGACTTATAGGTTGAACTTCAGAAAGGCAAACTTCGATAAACTTAGAACTATGCTGGGTAAAACCCCATGGTCAGAAATACTTAGGAGGAAGGGGGTTCAGGAGGGTGAGAGTTTCTTAAAAGCAAAATACTGAAAGCGCAATCGCAGACAATTCCTGTGAGAAGAAAAAATGGAAAAAGCCTAAAGCCGCTGAAGTGGCTCCATAAACAGCTCTCTAAAAACTTGAGAAATAAAAAAGTCTCCTTTAGGAATTGGAAGGAAGGCCTTATAACCAAGGATGAATTTAAACAAATCACCAGTGCTTGTAGAGAAAAAGTTAGGAAAGCTAAAGCTCAGTATGAGCTTAGGCTGGCCAAAGATGATAAAAACAACAAAAAAAGGTTCTTTTCTTATTTTCAGAGTAAGAAAAAGAGCAAGGACATAGTGGGCCCATTGCGAGGGCAAGAAACTGAAATTGTAATGGGTAATGAAGAGAGGGCGGAACTGCTCAATTCCTACTTTTCCTCAGTCTTCTCTTCTGAGGGAAACGGTGCTCAACATGGCAAAAACAGAACATATAAGGAGGGTATGAAGTTCCAACCTAGGATCAACATAGGGGTAGTACATAAACACCTAGTTTCTTTAAATGAAACGAAGTCCTCAGGGCCAGATGAATTGCATCCAAGGGTTTTAATAGAGCTTGCAGATGTAATTTCTGAGCCTCTGGCTATTATTTTTGAGAATTCTTGGAGAACAGGAGAGGTGCTGGAAGATTGGAGGCGGGCGAATGTTGTCCCCATCTTCAAGAAGGGGAAAAAAGAGGATCCGGGTAACTACCGACCCATCAGCTTGATGTCTATACCTGGAAAAGTTTTAGAACAAATCATCAGTCAGTCCTGGAACATTTAGAAAGAATGGATGTGATTACTAACAGCCAGCATGGGTTTCTCAAGAACAAGTCATGTCAGACTAACCTGATTTTTTTGAGAAAGTGACTACCTTGCTTGATCAGGTGAACGTTGAAGACATTGTTTATCTTGATTTCAGTAAGGCTTTTGATAAGGTTCCCCATACTATCCTTGTTGACAAGTTGGTAAAATGTGGTTTGGATCCTATTACCATTAGGTGGATCTGTAACTGGTTAACAGATTGCACCCAAAGAGTGCTTGTGAATGGTTCCTCATCCTCTTGGAGAGGAGTGACAGGTGGAGTGCCTCAGGGATCTGTCCAGGGACCTGTTTTGTTCAACATCTTTATCAATGATTTGGATGAAGGAATAGAGGGAATGCTTATTAAATTTGCAGATGATACTAACTTGGGAGGGGATGCAAACACAGAAGACGACAGAAACAGGATATAGAATGACCTTGACAGGCTGGAAAACTGGGTTAAAATCAATAAAATGAATTTTAACGGAGATAAATGTAAAGTTCTGCATTTAGGTAAGAAAAATCCAATGCATGGTTATAGGATGGGGGAGACTTGTCTTAGCAGTAGTATGTGCGAAAAGGATGTAGGGGTCTTAGTGGATCATATGCTGAACATGAGTCAACAGTGTGATGCAGTGGCTAAAAAGGCAAATGCAATTTTGGGCTGTATCGACAGAAGTTAAAATTTTGGGCTGTATCAACAGACAAATTAAACTACAGAACACTCGCTCTCGGGCCTTTTCGGCCGCAGCCCCACATCTCTGGAACCAACTCCCAGAGGAGGTGCGGGCCCTGCGGAACCTTGATCAGTTCCGCAGGGCCTGCAAGACCACCCTTTTTAAATTAGCTTATGAATAATTGAATTATATCGACAACGAAGAAAATCCGCCATCAGCACCAACCAGAAGAGCGTCAAGGATAGCGTTATAATATGTTTAGTTTAATTGTTTTAATCAGGTTTTTAAGGTTAACTTAATGTTTAATTTAATGTTTCTAATGTAACTGTTTTATTGTTGGTGCACCATTGGTCACCGTATTGTTAGCCGCCCTGAGCCTGCTTCGGCAGGGGAGGGCGGGGTACAAATAAAATTTATTATTATTATTATTATAAGTATAGTGTCCGGATCACGTGATGTGATGGTATCGCTTTACTCTGCTCTGGTAAGACCTCATCTTTGTGTTCAGTTTTGGGCACCACATTTTAAGAAGGATATAGACAAGCTGCAACTGATCCAGAGGAGGGCGACGAAGGGGTCTGGAGACCATGAGGAAAGGTTGAAAGAGCTGGGAATGTTTAGCGTGGAAAGGAGACGGCTGAGAAGTGATATGATCACCATCTTCAAGGGCTGTCATATAGAGGATGGTGTGGAATTGTTTTCTGTGGCCCTGGAAGGTAGGACCAAAACCAATGGGTTGAAATGAAATCAAAAGAGTTTCCGACTCAACATCAGGAAAAACTTCCTGACCGTTAGAGTGATTCCTCAGTGGAGCAGGCTTCCTAGGGAGGTGGTGGGCTCTCCTTCCTTGGCGGTTTTTAAACAGAGGCTAGATGGCCATCTGACAGCAATGAAGATCCTGTGAATTTAGTGGGGAGGTGTTTGTGAATTTCCTGCATTGTGCAGGGGGTTGGACTAGATGACCCTAGAGGTCCCTTCCAACTCTATGATTCTATGAGATGAAATAAGATCAAACTGTGGAACTAGGCCCATGACCTAAGATAGAGTCCAATGTCCAGCAATTCTATGTGGGCCGGAGTGCAAAAGCAGGCTAGACTTTAAAGACAGGAAGACAGTGCATTAGCTCCTATGTCTTATACCACTGCTATTTAGACATGGAACTGCCTGAATGAAAACATTCTAGACAAGAATCCTTTAAAAAAAAAATCTTACAGTGCTTTCCCACATTCTTCACCTTAACAGATCTAAACAGATACAACTTCTCTGGATCTTGAAAAGCCAGGCACTGCAGAAATGCATCTTAGGTTCTTGGTGTCGTCGGAATATATGATGTTTCATTTTTGGAACAAAGAAGATGCCAACTGTTGGTGATCTTGGTCTTCTTGATCACACAGATACAAATATCTTGCCAAAATTTGGATTTCCTTTAAGCACTTTAACACCTGCTGTTTCTAATTAAGGAGATTATTTTGCTCCAGACTGTAAATGGTAACCAAGTGTTTACTCATAGATGCTTCTGCATACACACAGTCTAGTTCAAGCTTCCTTAGCTGTAGTCTCTGCTCCTCATGATTGTTCTTTATTGTTCCAAACACTTAGTAGTTTCATCATCATTCAACAGAGCTTATGGTGTATGAATTGTGGGTTCAGAAAAGGGTTGCCAACTCCATTTTTGGGGGGGGGTGGGGTTAGAATTACCATGCCACATTTAGCAGGTTGAGATTTCCTGCTCTTTGTCTGGAAAATGTCTGCCTACAGTGCAGCTATTAAAATGTGCAGAAATATGTCAAAATATGTCAAGCACGCTTATTTCTGTAACATGGTTGTTTCTTAGACATAGAGCAGGTCACCAGCTCTCGACTGCACCCCCCCTTATTTACAACCATTGAGCAAGTAATAAATCCATCTGGCCCAAGGATGTTTATGCTACAGCCTGGCTGGTACCACTTTCAAGTCACCTCTCCCACAGGTTCACACAGACAGCTCTAACCTTTTCTTAAATAGTGTGAGAAAGGGAGATGTTTTTAATAGCCTAAATTCCTTAGTAATAAAAAATATAGTGTTTAGCAACCTTTGAACCCATGACTCAAGTATGCATCTGTAATGTAACCTTTGAAGATATCCTATATAGCAACTGTGTAACCCTGTATACATCATTACTCCCAAGGCTTGTGTCCTTGGTACAGCTTCTGAGTTTCTAACAATAAAACAGCTTCGATTTAAAACAAAAGACTATTTATTGAGAAATATTGGCACTTGACACCTTAGCAGAAAAAGGTTGGCAATTCTGTCCTATACAGAGTAACGGGATGCAAAGAACTCTCTTTGGCTCATTCCACTTTCAGATGTCAGTTACAAATAAGATTGCCAACCGCCTGGAGAAAAAAATGTTGAGTCCTTCGGGGGGTTAATAGAATGCTATAGTTAGTATATAGGAGGTGTTGTTTACTTCCATGACATGAAAAGCTTCAGCTGCCCACTCTCATAAATTAAGCTTTTATTAACAGGACAAAATGTTTTTCTTCTGGCCTGTTGACAACCCTAATTACAAAAGGGGACAGTCTTTCTCTCTCTCACCGCCCCCCCCCCCCAATGCCTGCATGAAAAGCTGTATCTGCTGAAATTCCCGCTTAACAATAAAAGGTGAAAAGACTCAACCTGCAGTGGTTCTAGTTACAATTAATTTTAAAATATGGGAGTTTGTTAGGGTTGCCGGTTTTGGGTAAGTTCCTGGAGATTTAGTGTGAAGCCTCGGAAAGGCAAGTTTGCGGGGGCAAGGGGGGGGGGATGATCTCAGCATGGTATAATGCCATAGAATCCACTATCCAAAACAGCCATTTTCTCCAGGAAAACTAACGTCTGTAAGTCTGGAGATCAGTTGTAATTTTGGGAGATCTCTAGGCCACACATGAGAGAAGTCACTCAGGACTATTTAAAAATACACAGCCCTCAGGTTATAGTGACCAAAATTACTAATATATAATGTATTCCAATAATAACAACAACATTCACAGGCAAAAACAATTGCTAACAAGATGTAATACGCAATATTGTACAATTTCTGAAGAATAGTCCAATACAATGTAGAGTTCTGATGTACAGGAAGTCAACTTGGTGTCCTGCTTCGATATTTTTTCCAGCAAAGGTATACTCTACTTCCTCTTCTTTAATAAAGACAGCTTCAGAAGACAACTCCAGATTCTTTCTCCTTCATACATATAATTATTGCAAGCTTATAAAGTACATTAACAACCGGACACAAAGTCTCAATATTAACTTTCAACTGGTTGGTGTCATACTAAGATCTAGCAAACCCTGGTTCAAATGCTTGCCCTACCATGAAAGCATGCTGAGTGACCTTGGGCCAGTCACTCTCTGTTTATGCAGATGACACTCAGCTGTATTTGCTGCTGGGCGACTGGTCAGCCTTGATCCCATCATCTTTGGCTGAGGGTGACCGTGGCAGGCTGGCTAAAACAAGGTAGATTGAAACTGAACCCCTCAAAGACAGAGGTTCTGTGGCTGGGAGGGCCAGGGCTGGAGTTGGATTGCCTGCCCTTGATGAGGCATTACTAACACCAGTGCCAACCGTCAAGAGCCTTGGATGCCTTTCTCTCAATGGAGGCCCAGATCACACACATTGCTGAAGTGGCATTTTTTCCATCTATGCCAAGCTAGGCAACTGGCTCCCCTCCTGCATTGCTTGGATCTAGCCACAGTAATCCACATGATGGTTACCTCCAGGCTAGACTACTATAACTCACTCTATGCTGGCCTACCCTTGACTTTGACCCAGAAACTCCAATGGCTCCGGAATGTGGTGGCGTGAGTCCTGACAGGAACACCACAGATGGCACATCTTCTACCTGTGCTGCACCACCTACACTGGCTTCCGGTTGACTACTGAGTTAGATTCAAGGTTTTGGTTATGACCTTTAAGGCCTTGAGTGGTCTGGTGGAATGCTCTGCTGGAAGATACTAGGGCCCTGTGGGATCTTCTATAATTCTGCAGGGCCTGTAAAGCAGAGATGTTCCACCAGGCTTTTGCCTGAGGACAGCAATGGTTGCTGGGCTGCCTCCCCCCTCCCCCCAGGGGGGATTCCCTGCTCCCAATGCCTAGAAAGCAGAACCGTAGCACATTATAAAGGATGTCATTGGGTTGCAATTTGTTTTGACCAGCTGGTTTTATTGATTTTATATGTATTGCTTAGAGCCTGTCATCAGCCGGGATGAGGCAATTCATAAATATTATCATCATAATTGACAACAACAACCTACTTCACAGGGTTGTTGTTCGAAGAATAAAATTAAGATGAATGTAAGCAGCTTTCGGTCCTCAGAGGGGGGAAGTGAGGTAAATATCAAAACAAACCTGGCTTTTGGGGTATTCAACATGTTAAGATCTATCAACCTGCATGAGTTCTATGATAACTGAAAAAATCCTGTGTCTGAAGCAATGTGAGGCAGTTTGAGTCACAAGCTTTGGAGTTACACAGAATAATTTGTCAGGTCTAGGCAAAGGAAAAAAAGGGGAAGAAGGAAAGAGTTACCAAGCAGTGTTGCTAATAACGCACTAAAACTGGATGTTGTTTACAATATTCTCAAGGAGGAGGAGTTGAGGTTGATGAGTAGCAGGAACAGTGGCAGGAACAGGTAGAGAATGCCCACATGAGGCCATATTGGATTGTGCAAGTAATTTCTTGCAGAAAAATGAAGAGAGCAGCCATTCCAGGCACAAGAAGCACTGTGGAGTTAATACATAGAGGAAATGGAGGTGAGTTTTGACAGGATATAAAGGGGTGTTTTGCAGAGATAGAGGTGAAAGCTTCAGTAGTCTTGTATCTTGAGAGAGAGAGAGACTGCAGAAGAAAGGGAAGTTCATGCAGAGGGGTTGAAGGGGATATATCATGTTGGCACATAACAAAGCAGTAGCATATTACCCAAACAGCATATAGTATTCTAGAAAGATTCAGGTGCACAGACATGTTGATCTGAAGCAGTAGAACAAATTTTGAGACCTTTGGGACCAATAATAGTTAATTCAAGGTATAAGATTTTGTGTGCAGGCACTTTTCACCAGATTTCACCAGATTTCTTAGATTATCTGAGGAAATGTGCCTGCACATGAAAATTAATATATTGAATACATTTTTTGTTGGTCTTAAAGGTGCCATTGGACTCAAAATTTGTTCTATAGTATTCTAGAGGACAGTGTTACCTGGCTGGAATCCACATTTACCAGCATACTCCTTGGGTAATCTTTAGGCAAATCACTGTAGTTTCATTTTCCCAGTCTATGACATGAGAATGAATATTATTAGCCTGGGTCACAGGACTGTTGTGAAGCCCAGTGTGTTGCAGAAGGACTGTAGTTCAACAATGGCCACCAAAATAACTTTTGCAAGGATTGGGGGAGGAAAGGTAAACCTGATAAGGGAGACTTTTTATTAAAGATTTGAAGTACAATAAAATTAGTTGAGAAGCATATGAAGTTAGGCTGCTGCTGCTGAAAGGATTACAGAGCCAGCCTAGAACTGTATATTATAGGAAACAGATGTGTTGGCATTTTGCTACTTTGTGAACAATGAATATGTTTCTGTATGCTGTGCATTTGTATAAGGAAAGGAGATCTGATGCACCCTACTGATATACATTGTCTTTTTGTATTAGGCTAATCTCCATGGTGCATGAAATATCCCACATGCTGACTATATCCTGTAGCATTTTTGAACATGGAGTATTTATTTTTGGTAAAACAAAACAGTGAATGTAACAAACTTGTCAGATTCAGACAGCTCAGGATCTTTCCTTCTGTCTCAAAAATTGGTGTGCACTCACAATAACAGAAACAAAGGCAGGTGACACCTAATGTATTTTATGTTTTCCCCTAAAAAGCTTGAATGTAACAATTTCATGTATCCTATTGATATGCTCATTAAGGGAGGGAGCTATGATTGGTGCTCTGTTGATTAGTGTTGCCTCTATTTAATGTGTAAAATTGGCCCCAAGTTTGGAGATTTTTTTTAAAGGCTATGTTATAACAAAACAGCTAATGGTGCAAATTATAAAATGCACCTGCTTGTGGGAAGGCCTTTTAAGAGTTTTAAGATTCCTTAATGCTAGAGAAGAGTTACTTTTCTTTCTGCAGCTGCTTGGTGTTAAAACTTTTGCAGCTGTGGAACTGAATTGCATGGCACAGAGATATTGCTGGAAAATACATAGCCTTCAGCAAGTAGTCAGTTTCATGGCTGAAGAAAGTGAGAATGTAAAAATGGAAGATGTTTGCTGTGCACAAATTCTGGTTCAGTGGAGTAAACTCAGTTACTGATTGCTGTGGAAGTACTACAAATAGGAAGTGGTAGAGCTGTGGAGAAATTGCTTTGCAGAGATTGTGGTTTCAGGAAACCACATTTGCCTCTGTTGTGATGAATGTTTTTTGTGTGGCAGGGTTCCTAGAGAAACCTCATTCAGCATGGTCCATCTAAATTTTCTTCACCAGTCATTGAACTGTAAGAAACTGTTGGAGTAACTAAATATTGAATTCTTTCTTCTGAACAACATTGGCATCTCTAACTACAGGCATCCATTTTGATGGGGGTTTTCATTAGAATTTATAGTGGCAACAGTTCCTTGTGGCCTCCTGGAGAGAAATCATTGGCTCATATGCCTTCTTCCCCAAGGCCTGGTCAGATGCGAACTTTAAAGTGGTCATTCTGAGGATCATTTCACTGATGGTATTTTTTTTATTTGTGTAGAAGATTTTTATGCTGCCTCTGTAGAGTCCTATTAGAGGTGGCTCCTCACGGTTCATACTTCCTCCTGCCACACTTTTTTTCAGTTTGAACTAGGTCCTCCATGCGATCATGGTGTAGTGATTAGAGTGTCTGACTAGAATCTGGGAGACACCCAGGTTTGAATCTTCAATTTGCCATAGAAGCTGCTTGGTGGCCTTGGCCCAGTCACTCTCTTTCAGCCTAATATACCTCAAAAGGTTGCTGAGACAATAAAATGGAGAAGGGGAGTCCAATGTTGTAAGCTACTTTGGGTCTCCACTGGGGAAAATGTGGAGATATAATAAATTTCACAGAGGCCTAAGGTTTCTGTGATTATATTTCCCCTCAGAAAAAGATGGAGAGATGTCCCCGCTATTAGCAGGAAGTCTCCATTCATGCCAGTAAGAAAAAAATAAAAAACATGCTATTGATGTGATAGCAGTATATCCCATCTGGGTTTTCTCCAGGAGTGATGTCATGCCTCTCTAGGGATCACTGGAAACTCTGTGGTAAAACTGTAGAGTTTTTGGTGATTCCTAGAGAGGCATGACAACACCACTGTGTCAGTGGCACCAGTCCATATCAGTGTGCCCTGAGTGCCACTGGTTGCCAGCCCATCATTAGCTAGGAACCCTAGAGGCAGTAAATTAGGCCTCTATGCAACTGGGTGCTCACATGGGAATGCAGCTCACACTGGCGACAATCTACACAGGGAGAAGGACCAGTTGAATTGCCCTTACAAGAAGAATGAAGCAGAATACAAGATTCCCTACAGTCACCCTTCTTCTGCCTCACCCCCAGCACCATTCCTGCTACTGCGTATTTGAATTCCATTGTGTCACATTTAAGTCTCTCCAGGGGGTGCTGAACATGTAAATATGTCCCTGAGTTTAAAAGATTTTAGTCAAGGAATGTGTGTAAATATGTGGCTCATATTATTTATTTATTTGAAGCATTTGTTAGGCACCTTTTTCTCATGCAGAACTCAAGCAAGACAGGGGCAATCAGGAGTCCCTGATCCACCTTTCTACAAAGCCAAAGAACCTCTTTCTTGCCAGGATTAAATTTCAGCTAGTTCACCTTTATCTAGTCCCTTATGCTTCATTCTATGCATTAGTCACAGTGCTTTGATCCCCAGTGAAATAACAATGGAAACAATAGAGAAGTGATGTGTGTCGCTGCTGAAAATGTGGGAGTAAACAACTGCTGTTTGAAGAGGAAAGTGTAAACATACTGTTATGCTTCAGAAAGCAGAGAGGCAGAGCCCTGAGGTGGTAGAACGGATGGTACCACTTCAGACTAGAAGCTGGCTGGTAGGCTGAGGGACTGGTGGCCTGTGGAGAGGTTGAACAAAGTTAAGAGTCCAGTGGAACCTTTAAAACCAACAATGTTTTATTCAAGGTATGAGTTTTTGAGTGCAAGCACACTTCTTCAGATACAAAGAGGTTGCTTAGCCTTCACTTATGCAAAGAGCTCCATTTGTATCAAAGGAACAAAGTGTGCAAGGATTATAGAGCCAGTGAGGTGCAGGATCTGTGAAATACAAGTTTTAATCCCCATGGAAGCCTGCTTGATGACCTTGAGCTTCTTGTTTTCTTTTTGCCTAACCTTCACCATCATTCTGATGAGAAAATGGAGAAGGGGAGAATCATATTGCTGCTAGATTCTTTACTATTTTGAATAGAACATTATCTACCGGAGGTGATGCTATTTACCTCTACGCCAATGAAAGCTTCAGCTGCCCATTTCCATGTAGGAAATAGACAGGATATTTTTCTCTAGTTTTCCTGGCAACACTAGTCATATTTTTCTGTCCAGTATTTTGGTATAAAATTGCTTGCAGTTGTTTGAGAAATAATCTGTATCCAACCATTTATGTGTAAATGAGGGTTGCTTTAATCAGCAATAGGAGCTAAAGCACTGGTTGACTGAAAACACCTTGGGGCTGAAGTTTTTTGGGGTTTTTGAAGGATTATCTGATCAATCTACAAAGAGGTAGTTAAAGGATTCCTCTGCTGCTTCTTTTATATTTTTGCAAATATTATTTTTCACAGGCAATTTTTTGTGTGTATGTGTAGAATATCATAAGTAACTTACATAGTTCTAGGCATACACCCCCGGTTGTCTCCCTGTTCCAGGTTCTTACTGGGAGGGGGCCGTTGAGGCACCCTCACTTAAAGCCTTCTGCTGCAGCCGTCTTGATTAGAATGTCAGCCAAGCCACCCGTATGGCTCCTCCTTCCATTCTGTTATCGGCAGCACTGAAGATGGGGGCGACAGTTATTTACTGCTTTGGGGAGGTTTTGAAATTCGGCATTGTGCTTTTACATTCAGTGGCACTAAATGCAGCCTGCTTTTTGTATTGGGTTGCATCTGCATATGCTGTTGTGTTGGTTAATTGTAGTTCACATTAAGCACCCCTTTCAAGAGGATTTTGACATTTAAAGGTCAAGTACAGATTCTTTTATGCACAGAGAGAGCAAGAAGAAAAATAAATTGATACACATGTATAATAGTGAGGAGAGGGAAAGCAACAGTGCTGCGCTACAGCTGCTTCACATAATGGAATGTGCCTGTCTGCTCCCTGTCATGTTTCAGACAGCATCATCGGGTAGGAAACGATTTCTGCTGAATTTTAGAATCTTAGTTTAATTACCTTAAATCTAGACATTGGATTTCTCCCAGATGTATTCTGAGGGGTGTAACTCACTTATTGAATATATGGAAACTTTACAAGGCCCAGTATCCTAACTTACAGTTATTCATTATAAATGCGTTAAGAGCATTATGAAACCCCAGGGTTTTAATTAAATTGCTTTCAATAATTTTAAAGATTCAGCCCTGATTGGGCAAAACAGTACAAGTCTTCATTATCTCAGTTAATGTGTCCATTATATTTTAATCTAACTTTCTTCCAAGATGCTTAAAGTGGCATATGTAGTCTTTCTCTATCTCTCCTCTCCCTCTGTTTTATCCTCATAAAAATCCTATTGAAAGTGCAAGATTTGCCCAGAAATCCATCCATTCAGTCATGAAACAGATGGGTGAAGATTATATACTTCACTGTGTCACAACACTAATAGCATACCTGTATCCTATAGCTAAAACGAAGTCACCTTTTATATTTAAAAAAATCTGCAACATGGGGTCCTGGTTAATTCATTTTTTAGAAGCCTCAGGTTTTCAGGAAAAATCCAAAATGTTAAAAAAATTGCCCTCTAAAAGAAAACAGTGATGTCTGTGCATGACCAGTGTTACCCTCCCCCTAATATACCAGTATTAAACTCACTCTCCCCAAAATGTGGAGGGACCTGACAGCCAGAAAGGCAATAAGACCAGACCTCCCATCTCACAGTGGTCTGTCAAAAGCAGGCTATGTGGAGCCAGCACAGACTGGACTCCATCTTTGAACTAGCCTCACAGACCCAGGGAAAGGTGAACTAAAAGAAAATGCTAAGAGCAAGCACATAAGCAGGGATACAATCAACAAGAGGCAGCCAGTCTTGTCTTTTTACTAATCCATAATCCCATTTTCTCTGACTCTAGCAAACTGTACTGTCTCCTTCAAAGTAATTCCGGAGGTTTAGCACCTCTCACCACTCAATATTGAGCCGCAGACACACAGAAACACAAACACTGGCAACCTTCCAGTCCTTGGAAGCATGAGCCAAGCAACCCACATGTACACAATTTTAATCTGATTACTCATTACAACTGGGCTAGCCCACCCCTAGCCCTCTAAAGCATATTTAAACTGGCACTCTGCAACCCAACTTTGTACATCTCTTGGGTGCCACAAGAGTGTACCCTCAGACTCTGTCTGAGCCTTTGACATGAACTGCTGCCCAGCCATGTCTCTCCGCCATTCCTTTCTCCATGTACATTCCAGACTTCAGGATCAGGTGAATATCACCCTATTACAAAACAACCTCTCCTTGTCACTATCGATCCTCCTTTATTTCTTAGCCCCATGTGCTTGATTTTTCTATCTTTATTGTTTTCATGAATGATGTTTGCATGCTTACATATACTTTTAATAAAACCCCATTTATTTGACCTAAAGTCTCTTTCTTGCCCGCTATTATGCTCTCCGTATACATAGGAGAAAAAAACCTAAGCTACATGAGTGCCTCTTACGTGTCTGCAGCAGGCAAGGGTATTTCAGATAACATCAGACACTGTTTTACCATGGAAACTCCAGAATTGTGGGGTCCAAGAAACCCCACACCACAACCAATTCAGAAAGTAGCAGTGGGAAGAGGAGAAGCAGAGGCAGTGCATGGATGGGAGATGAGGACAAAAAAACAGAGTACTGGGAAGAGGGGGGCAAAGCAAGTAAGTCATCCCTTTCCCTACAGGGTTCAGCAACTCACTTTTGACTTTACTTTTTGGCAATGATTCGTAATAGGGAGTGATGATTCACAACATTACATCATCTTTCCCTACCCATTGTGTCTGAGGCTTTTGGATGATGGGAATCTGATACCCCCCCCCCCCCCAAACACATGTACTTCTGCATCCTCATCACAAAATTACTAATTTTAAGGGCTTTTACTGGTAGTAAAAAGTATTTAGAGTTCTTCCTTGAGAGAAATTTTAGTCACAACCCTCTTCACTATTGGCCTTTCCACCTGTTATGGAAAATTTCTAAGATGAATGCCAGTTCAACATTGAGAATGATGAAGAATATGACATAGGGGGTTAGAATGTAAGATTAAGGCTAGATCAGTGGGACATGGGTTCAAGTCTCCACTCTTCTTTGAAGTGATCTGGGTGACCTTGTGCCAATCTTTCTCACTTTAACCTACCTGACAACCTTGTTTTGATGATAACATGAGGAAAGAAAAACCCTATGGACCACTTTGAATTCCTTAGTGAAACTACAGGATGAAATGTGCTAAGTAGAGTACAATTGAAGTAAAAAGGGAGACTTTAAAAAATGATGTGAGAAAGGTTACTCCATTTTTTCTCATCCATACAATGGGGAGCTACCGTTAACCCCCAAAAATGAGATATTATATAAAAACTTGCAATTAAGATATGGGTACATGCTATAACACCCTTCCTTTATCCAAGTTAAGGTATGACTGTGGCATAAAATTCCCAATATTCAACTTGTTATAACTTTAATTTAAACAATATATTATTATGTTATATTATAACTTTAATTTAAACAGTACTACCGTTATCCAATATACAGAATATAAAATATTATAATCTTTTATCCTAACCTATTTTTAATTTTTCTCTAACCATATATATACCTTTTCCCATTTTTTTATTGCGTCCTCCTTCAATTTTCCATGTATTGTGTTAACCAATATGTCTGTTTCCATTAACTGCATAATTTTGTAAATTAATTCTTCCCTTTTTGGGGATGTTTTAGATTTCCAATTTTGAGCCAATAACATTCTAGCCGCCGTTACAATGTAAACTACAATGAATTCATCCTCTCTGGGAACCATCCCACGTACTAAGGACAATAACATAAACTCCGGTTTAAGCGGAAAATTAATCTTCAAAATTTCAGTCAAAATTCTATGAATACCTTTCCAGTATTTTTTGGACACCTTACATGTCCACCATAGATGATAGTAGGTTCCAATCTTCACTCCGCATTTCCAACAATTAGGTGGGAAGTCGTGATTAATTTTGTTTATTAAAACCGGTGTAATATGCCACCTGTGAAAGAGTTTGAAAAAATTCTCCCGGTAATTAACCGGTTTTATGATCTTAAAATTATTCCGCCATAACATTGCCCATTGTTCCAACGTTATATTGTATTTTAAATTCGATGACCATTTCACCATTACGTTTTTAACCGATTCGTCCTCCAATTTAATTTGTAGTAAATAATTATAAACCTTCTTTATCGTTTTCCCAGTCTTATCTGTTATTAACTTGTCAAAGTCAAAATTTGTTCTCGTGAACCCAACAATTTTATCACAATTATATTTAGCCATAATTTGGGTCATTACCCACCAATCCAGAGTAATTCCACTTTGTTCTAAGTCATCCTTCCTCCTCATTTTATTCTTCTCATCTAATAAATCCGAATATCTTAGAGATTTTTCGGGAGACCACAGTTGTGGACGAATAGATGCCTCCATTGGGGATATCCACCTAGGCGTTTTGTCATAGATTTTCCTTTTTATTTTTGTCCAAGTTAGCAATAAAGACTGACGAATTAAATGATTTTTAAAGTAATTTTGTGGTTTCTTAATATACCACATATTAGCGTGCCAACCGGCTTGTAAATCGGCCCCTTCTATTGCTAACACACGGGTGTTTTCTAACATTACCCAGTCTTTCAACCAACAAATTGAACAAGCAGTATGATAAATCTCAAAATCAGGTAGCCCTAAACCTCCGTTCTCTTTTTTGTCAGCTAGTATTTTCCAGCCTATTCGAGGTTTCTTTCCTTGCCAAACATAATTTCTAGCCAATTGATTTAATTTCTTAAGAAAAGGAGCCCTCATAGCAAAATTCACCGATTGAAACAAAAATAAAACTTTGGGAAGAATATTCATTTTCAGTAATGACACTCTGCCCATAAATGAAAGTTTCAAATTAACCCAACATTTGAATAAAGACTCTATTTCTTTTAATAAAGGAACATAATTATTTTCATAAGTGGCACTGCATTTATCCGAAACAACTATACCTAAATATCTGATTTTTTTCTCTCTTTTAAATCCTGATTTTCTTTCCAAATCCGCAATTGCCTGTGCCGTCATATTTTTGGTTAGCCACTTCGACTTACTTTTATTTATTTTTAAGCCGGCAACCTTCCCATATTCTTCCAAATGATTCAAAACCGTCTCTATTGAGTCCAAAGGATTTTGCAACACAAGAACCATATCATCTGCGTAAGCTAATATTTTATAGTTTTCTCCTTTAACCTTTATCCCCTCAACTTTGTCATCCAACCTAATTGAGTCAATTAAAACTTCAAGAGAAAAAATAAACAGTAAGGGAGAAAGGGGACAACCTTGTCTCGTACCCTTGGTAAGATGGACTTCTTCTGTTAAGTCACCATTAACGATTATCCTAGCAAACTGTTTGTCATATATAGCCCGTATATTTTCAACAAATTTTGCCCCACAATTAGATTTTTCCAAGAGTTCTAACATAAAATTCCATTCTAAATTATCAAAGGCCTTCTCCGCGTCGAGAAATAAAAAGGCTAACTGTTTATCCCTATTAAACTCCGAGTATTCCAAAAAATTAAATAACAGCCTAACATTTGTGTGCATTTGTCTTTTTGGTAAAAATCCAGATTGATCAGTATGTATAGTTTCCCTCAGTACCTGTTTTAATCTACTTGCCAGAATTGACGTAAATATTTTATAATCTGTATTTAATAAAGATATAGGGCGATAGTTTCCAATATTATCAGGGTCTTTCCCAGGCTTGGGGATAAGAGCTACATTACTGTACCTCCACGACTCTGGGATTTTGGCCGAACACCAAACCTCGTCTAATAGATTTTTAAAAGGATCTATTATATTCTCCTTAAAGGTTATGTAATATTCCGGAGGAATACCATCAGGTCCAGGCGCCTTATTACTTTTAATTTTTGTCCAAGCTTCTACTATTTCACACATCGTAATTGGAGCCGTTAAAATTTCTTTCTGTTCATTAGATAATAAAGTCCGGACCCTGTTCTTCAAATAATCTTGTTGTTCAGACTCATGGTTTCCCTGTTTTCTATATAAATTCTTATAGAACTCCTGCACTATTACTTTCATTTCTTCTAAAACCGAGGTATTTTGCCCGTTCTTATCCTTTAACGATTTTATCACTTTTTTCCCTCTTTCCTTCCTGACTTTGTATGCCAGCCACTTACCCGGTTTATTGGCGTTCTCAAAAAAAAAGGCTTTGGAGTAGGCTATCTTTCTTTCTACCTGATCTGAAAAAATTAAATGAACTTTATGTTGGAGATTCCTAATCTCTGTCCTTAACTCCTTTAATGTGGGATTGGTTTTCAGCTGCGATTCTTTAATTTTAATTAATTCCGACCATTTCACCAAATTACTGCTGTCTTCCTTCCACTTTCTAGCACTATAACTGATGACCAGTCCCCTAAAATAGGCCTTGCTGGTTTCCCAAATAGTAGTATAAGAAACGCCACTCTGGATATTTGTGTGAAAAAATTTTTTCATTTCTTCCTCAATGTATCGGATAAATCTTTTATCCCTCATGAGACTTAGATTCATTCTCCATCCTGACTTCTTTTTAGAGGTACTTAAAGATAACATAATGGGTGAATGGTCGGCGATTGTGGAGGGGAGAATTTCAACTTCTTGCACCGCTTTCATTAATCCCAAAGAAATCCAGGTCGAGTCTATCCTGGACCATGAAGCATGTCTATTTGAGAAGTAGGTATAATCTCTAGTATTAGGATTAAGAGTACGCCAAGCGTCCACTAAGGCGAATTCCTCCACTGTTCTCAGAAAGATTTCAGGAAGAGTATTACCACTTTTGACTTTAGATTTCCTTTTATCTCTTATTGAACTTCTATCTAACTCAGGATTTTCAACCGCATTTAAATCCCCGATTATACATATATTATCGTAGTCAGCTTTGGAGACCCTAGAATACAAGTCCTTATAAAATAATCTTTGATTTTGGTTAGGTGCATAAACATTAATCAGAAGAAATTTTTTTCCATCCTTTATTATTTCGATTCCCTGCATTCTTGCCTCTTTACCTTCAAAAATCATTTCAGCCTGTATACCCTCTTTGACATATGTCACCACTCCTCTCTTTCTTTTATCCGCCTCTGAAGTGATGAACTCTTTACCCAGTCTATTATAGTGTAAAAGCTTTCCGTCTTTCTGCCTCATGTGAGTTTCCTGTAAGCATGTGATATCTGCATCATATTTCTTTAACTGTAAAAAAATTCTCCTCCTTTTTTGGGGGGAGTTAAGACCATTAACATTAACCGAAATAATTTTTAATCTATTTGCCATTTTAACTTCTCCCCTAATCTATTGCAGTCTCTTTTTTTTTTGTAATCTAGTCTCCCTTTTTCTTTCCTCGGATTGATAAACCTCTCCTTCTTCGCGCTCTTCTGAATCTGATAATTGAAGTTCTTTAGATGGATCTACTTGGTCTGATTGCCTCTCTAAACCGTTGGAATTTGGCGTCTTATTTTTCCCTTTTTGCCAGTCACCTATATACGTTTTAAAGAACTCCTCCAGTTTAGCCATTGAATCTATCTTGTATCTGTTATTCCCGTATGTGAACAGCAACCCCTCAGGGATCAGCCATCTGTACATAATCCCTTTTCCTTGCAAGGCAAGGGCCAACTGCCAGTAATCTTTCCTCCTCCTTCTGACCGACCAGGGTATTTCCTTCATTATTTTTATTTTAACCCCTTTAATAGTCAGCTGCTGGTCTCTTCCTTCCTTCCAAACTCTCTCCTTAATCAGCTTGCGTGTAAATCTTAAGTGAACCTCTCGGCTGAGCCCGTTTTTTCTAGCATAAATGGTATTAACTCTATATACTGAATCAAATTCCTTTTCTACATCTGACTTTTCCATCATCAACGGTTCTGCTAAGGCTTCACTCATTACTTTAACCAGATTTTCGTTCTTCTCCTCCGGAATGTTTAAAAACCTGAGTACATACTCAGCTTGGTCCATTTCCATCTGGACCACTTTCACCTCAGATCTCTCTTGCTTAACTTCTATTTCCTCCATTTTCCCTTCCATTATTCTAAGTTTGCCTTCTATTAATTTAGTTATTTTAACTACTTCAGATATATCCTTCTTTGTGTCGCTGAATTTATTATCCAGACTTTCCATTCTATTGACAACCGCCTCCATCTGCTTGGTTAAGTCTGCCTTCAATTGATTTAAAGCATCTAAATAGCTGGCTTGCATATCTTTCACCACATCTTGTGATAAGGCAGCACCTACAGCCTTTGGCTGCCCAGGCGAGAATTTTGTTTTCACTGGTTGGGACATTATATTCATCTACCACCCAAAGCAACCCAAAGCAACAATTTCACAATATCATAACACCATGAAAAAAAAAAACAAAGTCAAGAAAACACAGCTGACCCACCAGCTGCCCAAATCTCAGAGCTTGAAGGTAATCACTGTCAATTATCACTTCATCAATTGTCAATGCAAAGAATATCTCCGCCCACTGATATTAGAAACCTGAGTCAAGGGCTGCAAATTAAGCCAGCGATGTGAGTCTTAATGTGCATTAAACATTAATGGTTTGCTTAAGAATCCAATCTTAGTCCAGTTAGTTTTCACAGTCCGTTCTTGTCTGATGGCACAGCAGAAAACCATATAAAATACAACCACGTTGATTTGAAACAAAAACTTGTCTTGCCTACTTTCCAGTTGTGATGTCTCACTTCCTGTTCTTTAAACAGCAGCCCTCCGCTTTTGTGCGCCGCTTTGAAAAACTTCTCTGGACGGCCCGCCCAGTATCTGCTTCTCCCCCTGCTCTCCGCAGCAGCGTCGACACTCCCGGCCACGTCTCTACCCAGTCACGCCCACACTTCTCTTCCTTCACCAATACTTCCAGTTAACCTTTTCTTGACCGGGTATTTTCCCAGAAAAAGCTACGTGGAGAGCCTCTTACTCCCCTCCAATTGATAATCCAGAATGGAAAAGGAAAGAAAACCCTTCGTATTGTTGACTTGCCTCTCCAGAAGGAGAGGAAAAAAAAAAAAAAGGCAAATATCAAATAAACACTTGAACTTTTCTTTCTAGCCGTCCTGCTGCCGCGTTGCAATGCGAACTCGTTTACTCTCTCCCCCAACCGGGGAGGAGCCAGGAAAGAAAAAACGCTGAGCGGTTAGGAGCGGTTAGGATTCAACAGGGGTTGAATAAGTAATTTATGATTTGAGGATATCTAAGGAGGTATGTACTTTATTATTTTGTCGTATGTGTAATGTAAATTTGTTTGTGGTATCATTGTTTTGGTTTTTTATGTATTGCAATGGATGAATAAAATTATTGAAACTCAAAAAAAAAAAAAAAGATATGGGTACATGCTCAGTATAGTGACTAATAGCATTTGTTCTTGTGATTATATGAATTATATTCAGATAACATTTTTAAAGTTTAGTTCTATGCTCCCTGCCTCCAAATTTGCTGACAAGCCCTTAAAATTAGTAATTTTGTGATGAGAATGCAAAAGTACATGTGTGGTTTTTTTTTGGGGGGGGGGTATCAGATTCCCATTATCCAAAAGCCTCAGACACAATGGGTAGGGACAGATGATGTAATGTTTAGGTCCAGTGATGTCATGGTGTTGTCACATTCAAAAGCTGTATTAATTGTATGTTAACACACCACTAGTATTGTACTTCCTGGTATCTGCATATGTTTTCACAATCTTTGAAGAGAATTAGTTATTAAACAGGTTATTAAACCCTGCTTAGCTTCCAAGCTCTGATGAGATCTGGGTTGTCTGGGCTATTAGGGGGACTGCAAAGCAGCCAAAAGCCTTCTGAGGGTTCCATTGCCTAAAGAGCTAGCACTAGGATTCCTTTTCAGAAGCTATGGTAGGTTCTTCAGAAGCAGAATCATTCACTGCTCAATTTGAGACCAGTGGCGTAAGGACTACCAGTACAATCACTGCTTGACTGTCTAGAAGATCTTCTTTCTTGAAGTAATGGTTTAAAAAATTTTTTGAAGAAACCCTAGCATTCTTTAATGTGATCGTGACCTGTGGTCATGGTTCCCTAAAAGAGAGCTTGCTAGTCCCTACTGATCTTTTGTCTATTTCATGCAGTTTATGTTGCAGTGTTGGGATTGGGGTTCCTTAGAGTGTGCACTTGATTGGAGCAGGATGAGAACCAAGATGACTGGCCAGCATCTTGCCTGGTCAATGTGTGCACCATGGGATGCTCTGTGACAGACACAAAGCAGAGAAATCTGCTCTGTGAGCAGAGAAGTCTGCTGAAAATGCTCCATGAAGGTTGGTTACATCAGCACCAGTTCATTTTCATGTGAAAATACCTGCTGCAGTTTTTTCCTTATCCCATCATAGATGGTCCCTCATAAGTATGCCACTTAGGGTTGACAACATCAAGGTGGCATTTGCAGATCTCCTACTGCTACAACTGATCTCCAGCCAACAAAGATCAGTTCCCTTAGACAAAATGGCTGCTTCGGAGGCTGGACTTTATAACATTATACCCTGCTGAGGTCTCTCTCCTCCCTGAACCCCACCCTCTCCAAGCTCCATCCCCCCAAATCTGCAGGTATTTCCCAACTCAAAGCTGGCAATCCTAATGGCATTAACTGGCAGCTGTCATGACACTGTCTAGCACTTCATTTGAGAACTGGTTAGTTTTATTTTTGAAAGGGGAGAATGGGCTGTCCTACCAATGGTCTCATTTGCTTTGTTGAACCAAATTACTTGAAATGTGTCTTGCTCTGGCCATTGTCCTGCCTTCTCTTTCTCAACAATGACTCTTTCTCTCTCTCTGTCATAGTTGAGGGCTGAATTTGGGCATAGTTATACCCATAAAGGTTTCTGGAATTGGAATTGGAATTTGGGCATACCACCCTACCCCATCATGGGAGCACTTTTTTTCTTTAAGAATAGCTTTTGCATGTATTTATCCATTTGTCATAGACATCTTTTATTTTTTAAAAAGGATAGCAGTTTTTGACCTTAAATCTGGCCATTTTGTAACCTACTTTCAAAGCTACCCCCCCTCCCATGTGTACATTTACATGAAAATGTTGTGAGTACAAGAGTGCATTTGCACATTTCAATATTTATTTTAAACCTTGATCCCACAGTTCCAGTGCAGAGCCTAGTAATGGTGCAGGGAGGGATAGAAAGAAATGAGGCATGAGTTATATGGGTGCAGGCATAACAATGTTCTTTTTTCCTCGCTTTGTGTTATCTGGAACTGTTTTGCTTGCATGACTAAACAAGCAGCTATGAAGTCACCAAGTGTATGAAGGTCTTGACAGATGTGCTTCTGTGATGGGAGTCTCTGAGGATTGAATTATTCCTAAGGTACTTCCTAAGTGCTGTGTATGTCTTGGTTCTGACAGCTGTGTGCCTGCGCCCTGCCTTCTATCATGAGGATTATCTATCATTTCTCTTAACACATTGAAATAAAAGCTCTGACACTTCAGAAAGATTGCTTTTGAGGAATACTTTGAAGGGCTCTTGCCTCTTGACAAGATTGTGTTAACAAATTAATGTAGTTTACATATCAGAATTCTCCTGAAGGATGGAAATAAAATAGAAGAGGGAAAGGGAATGGCAAAACTTTGAACAGTACTTCCTATCCTGCTTATGCCGTTAGTCTTGGGCTGCCATCTCTAGAATGAAGATCTTTTGGAACAGTGTTTAAAAGCTACAGGAAGAGCCCCATGGCGCAGAGTTTAAAGCTGCAGTACTGCAGTCCTAAGCTCTGCTCACGACCTGAGTTCAATCCCCGGTGGAAACTGGGTTTTCAGGTAGCCGGCTTGAGGTTGACTCAGCCTTCCATCCTTCCGAGGTTGGTAAAATGAGTACCCAGCTTGCTGTGGGGAAAGTGTAGATGACTGCGGAAGGCAATGGCAAACCACCCCATAAAAAGTCTGCTGTGAAAATGTTGTGAAAGCAACGTCACCCCAGAGTCGGAAACGACTGGTGCTTGCACAGGGGACCTTTCCTTTCCTTAAAAGCTATGCTTCATGATCAGAATCAACTCCTAACTGAAAACCATAGAACAAGATTTAATGAAGTCTTCAGAAATAACTAGTAATAGGCTGTCTCATACACTGTTTGAGAGTGCACTATCATAGCACAATAGAAATAATTCACACCTGGATATTCCTGCATTTGTGGACAATCCAGCTGCAAATGATTGCTGTGACACTGTGGCTGTGATCACACATGCTAAATAATGCAGTTTCAATCCACTTTCAATATACTCTCAAACTGGGTTTTGCCAGTTCACACAGTAAAATCCAGCTGGAAAGTGCACTGAAAGTGGATTGAAAGGGCATTATTTAGTATGTGTGATCACAACCAGTATTTACTCATAAATGGATGCAAGCAAAGGGCGTTTTCGCACTCACCTTCAAGTGGTGCGACCACCCTCCTCACGCCGGCGGATCTGCAGGGATTTCGCACCAGAAGCGCCGGCGCACCCAAAAGAGCCGGCGACTTCCGTCGCGAAACCAGCTCAAACGTTTTCCTGCTTCTTGGCGGTTTCCGTTTGAGCTGGTTTCGCGACGGAAGTCGCCGGCTCTTTTGGGTGCGCCGGCGCTTCTGGTGCGAAATCCCTGCAGATCCGCCGGCGTGAGGAGGGTGGTCGCACCACTTGAAGGTCAGTGCGAAAACGCCCAAAGTGTAATGGTCCATCCAAGATCCTGATTATATTAGTGTTGCTGTGAGACGAAGTGTACTGTGTCAGAATGTACTTACTCCGCAAAGAGCCTGATATGGCCTGATATTAGTGATATTTCTTGACACACAGTGCACATGAATATTTGGGGTACAGTTGTAAAACACCTTTACTGAATTAATTGATTGTTCATGTTATTGAAATAGGTTCATTTGCTTACTGCATTGATTATAATTTCCAAATAGGCATTGGCACAGACCAAGAAAGTCTGGTTTGGTCCAGGGCTCATGAACCAGGTGGCCCAAACCAAACCCCCAAACAAAAACTCACCCAAACTGGTTCAATTTGGGCAATGTTGAGCCCCACCCTGGCACACCCATGTGTCACAAGTGTGTTGGTCCCCTGACATGCTTGCATTACTTCCGGGTGCCATTGGGCTCCGCCCCCCAGCATGCCCACACTACCTGGAAGTGATGCAAGCAAGTTGGTGATGTACTTGCATCACTTATGGATGATGAAGGTCCACCGGGGGTGGGACCCAATGCCACCTGGAAGTGGCATGCCGAACATACAAGCTGAACTGAAAACAAAAACTTGGTGAATGTTCCGGGAAGGGATCTTCCCTGAACTTCAGCTTGCGAACTCTGAACCAGGCAAAGTCCAACACAGACTTTGGCTTGAGTTTGGGTCTGTGCCCATCCCTATTTCCAAAGTAACAATTCCTATTATGTGGCTGGCTTTGCCAGACCTAGGTGGTTTTCACACAGTACAGGTTTGTGTGGTTTCCCTGTTGCTGTGGCTGCCAATATAGCACAGAGCCTATGGAGCTTCCAAGTGACAGGAACAGCCATTCCCAATTCCCAGGAGATTTTCAGTGTTTCTTAAAATGGTAATTAAATTACGATATATCAATATGATGTTATAATAAGGCATGTATCTGGTTCTCTGAATTCCCAGCTTTCATTTTTAAAAATGGGGGCAGTTCTCTCCCCGATGTTGTTTAACATCTACATGCGCCCTCTTGCCCAGATTGCCCGGAGATATGGGCTGTGTTGTCACCAGTATGCTGATGACACCCAGCTCTATCTACTTATGGATGGCCGGCCTGCCTGTGTCCCAGAAAACCTGGACCTGGCATTGCAGGCCGTATCTAGATGGCTCAGGCTGAGCGGGCTGAAGCTAAATCCGTTGAAGACAGAGGTCCTTTGCCTGGGTCGCCGTGGTCCGGGGAGGGAGATTCCCTTACCGGCCCTCGATGGTGTGCCTCTGTCAGCGGCGCACAGGGTTAGGAGCCTGGGGGTGCTATTGGAGCCTACTTTAACTATGGAGGCCCAGATAGCGGCCACTGCCAAGTCCGCATTTTTTCATCTTAGGCGGGCAAGGCAGTTGGCTCCTTTCCTGGAGGACGACGACCTGGCAATAGTGATCCATGCAACGGTCACCTCGAGGTTGGACTACTGCAATGCTCTCTACATGGGGCTGTCCCTGTGCCGAACCCGGAAGTTGCAGCTAGTGCAGAATGCCGCGGCCCGGCTGTTGTTAGGGCTCCCTAGATGGGAGCACATTCAGCCGGGGCTTCGGGGACTGCACTGGCTGCCGATAACATACCGAGTTCGGTACAAGGTGCTGGTTATGACCTTTAAAGCCCTTTATGGCCTGGGACCTGCCTACCCTAGGGACCGTCTCTCCCCACATGTTCCCCAGAGAGTGCTGAGATCGGGGTCCCAAAACCTTCTTACAATCCCTGGGCCAAAGGAGGCCCGTCTGAAAGTGACCAGAGACAGGGCCTTCTCGATTGCAGCTCCCTGTTGGTGGAATCAGCTCCCGGAGGAGGTGAGGGCCCTGCGGAGCCTTGAACAGTTCCGCAGGGCCTGCAAAACAGCCCTCTTCCGGTTGGCATACAATTAATTGTTATCGGAATGCCTGAACATTCAAATCTCGAACACCAGATTATTTAATACTGGAATATTGAAGAATTGACTTAAGGAAGGTAGCATAGTACATACTGAAGTGAGTTTTATGTGTTTTTATGTATTTTATATGTATTTTATGTATTTTATTGTATAATTATAATTATTAATGTATAATTAATGTATTTAAATTGATTTTGTTGGTTTTTATGTTGTAAGCCGCCCTGAGCCCACCTCGGTGGGGTAGAGCGGGATATAAATCGAATAAAATAAATTAAAAAAAAATAAAAAAAATCTTTAGCCCCTTTTGTCATGAAGATATTCTATTTTTTAAATTTTTGTATTTCTGTTTCACCCTTTCCTGGAGGGCTCAGGGTGGTCTTAAAAACAGTGTCTTTCCCTTCACATCTGCCCAACAAAAGGCTAGAGACTCACTCTTTAAAAAGTGGAAGTTGTGAATTAGGAAACTTGATGAATGGATTGTAATAACATTATATTGATATTCAGCTGCTGATTTAAAAAGAAAAAAATGTCAGCGAGAAGAAATGGCCACTTTGGGGGACATTAGTAGGAAAATGACAGCCATGTAAGTGGGAAAATATGAACTTTCCCACCCATGTGGCAATCATCCAGGCTTTGCTGCAATTTTTCATAAAATTTTAAAGCAAAGCATGCCTGGGACAAATTGGAGAAAAGCCATGGAAACCCTGGGAGGTACATAAATGTACCACAATGCTGTGGGGACACCCCTCTCTCCCCCACTTCTAACAGCTTTGACCCTGGGGTAAATACGTTATGTGGAAAATGGCTATAAAGTCAGCTATAGCTTATGTCAGGGTTTCCCAAACTTTTTACACTTCTCCTTCATGGCCCACTAAAATTTGGGGGTGGAGCCAAGAGACTTTCGGGGTGGAGCCGGGAGACAGGAATTATGTCATTTCCTGTGGTGTCAAGGGCCAAGTGATGTCACTTCCAGGGCACACTGAACTAAAACTCCACCTTTTCCTGTGATGTCACTTCCAGGGTACTCCCCCAAACCTGCCTCTTCGTCTGAAGTAACTTCATTTTCAGAAAAATCTCACTGAAACTCATGCTGAGCCAAAATGGGGGTGGTAAGTGGGTGGTCCTCTCTTTCCACTCCTACACCTGCATGCACCTATCTTCTCCAGCTTGCAAGCATTCCTAATGCCCATGTTCAGTTGCCTGCACCACCTACACACCCCTTCCTCAACAGCACTGTCCAGTGTATGCAGTTGGGAGTGCTGTTGCCATTGCCATCAGGAATGACAGCACTGTGTATCACCCACACTGGGCCCTGGCAGCTGCTCTACCTCAAAATATGCTGAAGAAGAACAACAAGAAGAAGATATTGGATTTATATCCCGCCCTCCACTCCGAAGAGTCTCAGAGTGGCTCACAATCTCCTCTACCTTCCTCCCCCACAACAGACACCCTGTGAGGTGGGTGGGGCTGGAGAGGGCTCTCACAGCAGCTGCCCTTTCAAGGACAACCTCTGCCAGAGCTATGGCTGACCCAAGGCCATTTCAGCAGGTGCAAGTGGAGGAGTGGGGAATCAAACCCAGTTCTCCCAGATAAGAGTCCACACACTTAACCACTACACCAAACTGGCCCTTCTTTAGTAGGCCCTTCCTTCAGCTGCTACTACTGGAACCCTGACTCAAGCTATAACAAAAATTGCTTGGTTTCAAGAAAATCTTTTGACAGCTATTTTTCATACTTTTCTTTGGCTGAAACACTGGGAAATTGCTATGAAAGGTAGCAGAGAATTTTACTGCAATTAACGAATTGATTTCAAGTTATATGAAGTTCATACAAGCTTTTCTGCAGTTATCCCCAAAAGGATATTTATGAGGGGCTTGCAGCTTTTTACTGGCAGTGTTTCCCATGCCTTTAAAAGCAACCTGTTTTGCAGGTATTTAGCCAGTGAACTTTTTTCATCCTTTTTAATATCTACAGGAGGAGTTTAATTTTGGTGTCAGACAGCTGTTAAAAGCAGGACCAGTAAAATGGTGCCAAGTTCATAGTACCATCACTTCCAGCTCTGTTGAGATATACTGCAGTAATCTCCAATAATCTCTTTCTGCCCCACACCTCTCACTCTCACTCACTCACACAGAAATCTCATAGAAAGGCCAGCTGGCTACAACTGGGAGTGCCAACTTTTCATTGGCAGAGCTCCTATGTCTGCATCAACAATATGATGAACAGAAAAGTTTCATCCAGTAAAAATGGAAGGAAATAAAGAAAGAGAAAGGATGAAATGGAAGGAGAGGAAAAGAAAGACATGGAAAGAAAGAACATAAGAGGAGCTATGTTGGATCAGGCCGGTGGACTACCCCATCCAAAATTCTCTCATACAATGCTCAAAAAGCACCAGAATGTCCACCAGTGGGGCAACCATACTAGCAGCCCTCCCACTGTTGCTTCCCCCCCCACCCAGCACCAAGAATACAGACAGAGCATCACTTGCAGAGAAAGAAAGAAAGAAAGAAAGAAAGAAAGAAAGAAAGAAAGAAAGAAAGAAAGAAAGAAAGAAAGAAAGAAAGAAAGAAAGAAAGAAAGAAGGAAGGAAGGAAGGAAGGAAGGAAGGAAGGAAGGAAGGAAGGAAGGAAGGAAGGAAGGAAGGAAGGAAGGAAGGAAGGAAGGAAGGAAAGAAAGAAAGAAAGAAAGAAAGAAAGAAAGAAAGAAAGAAAGAAAGAAAGAAAGAGGGGGAAAAAGCCTTTCTCACCATCAGATGACCCCAGCCAGCAACAATTCTGCCCACGGGTCATTTGGTAAAAAAAAAGTAGCTACTGGAATGCCCACTCCCTGCCCCTCCCAAGTAATTGATGCCAAAAATCCCAGCTACATATACAAGTTGATGGGGTGTGAGCTGGCAGAGACTGACCAAGAGAGAGATCTTGGGGTCGTGGTAGATAACTAACTGAAAATGTCAAGACAGTGTGCGACTGCAATAAAAAAGGCCAACACTATGCTGGGAATTATTAGGAAGGGAATTGAAAACAAATCAGCTAGTATCATAATGCCCCTGTATAAATCGATGGTGCGGTCTCATTTGGAATACTGTGTACAATTCTGGTCACCGCACCTCAAAAAGGATATTATAGCATTGGAAAAAGTGCAGAAAAGGGCAACTAGAATAATTAAAGAGTTAGAACACTTTCCCTATGAAGAAAGATTGAAACGCTTGTGGCTCTTTAGCTTGGAGAAACGTCAACTTCAGGGTGGAGAAACGTCAACTGCAGGGTGACATGATAGAGGTTTACAAGATAATGCATGGGATGGAGAAAGTAGAGAAAGAAGTACTTTTCTCCCAATACAAGAACTCATGGGCATTTGATGAAATTGCTGAGCAGTCAGGTTGGAATGGAAAAAAGGAAGTACTTCTTCACCCAAAGGGTGATTAACATGTGGAATTCACTGCCACAGGAGGTGGTGGCGGCTAGAAGTATGACCAGCTTCAAGAGGGGGGTAGATAAAAATATGGAGCAGAGGTCCATCAGTGGCTATTAGCCACAGCGTGTGTATATGTGTGTGTGTATAATTTTTTTGGCCACTGTGTGATAGTGTTGGACTGGATGGGCCATTGGCCTGATCCAACATGGCTTCTCTTATGTTCTTATGTTCTCCCGGCTGAAAAAAACACACACACCTTCTTTGCCACCCAGGCCTCCCAGGGATATCTCCCCAAAAGAGCATACTTCAAGGCACATGAAAGCTCATACCTTGAAGAACACTTCATGGGCCTAAATTGTCAGTGGACTCCAGTTTTTCTTTTAAACACTGGGAGGGGGAGGAGAAGGAAGGAGAGGCAGCCCAGCTCCTCTCTGCACAACACAGAGATGGGGGAAGGAAGGAAGCCAAAGAGAGCTCAGGCTTTGCAGCCTATGTCAGTCTTCAAGGCTAGCTTTTCTCTGCACAACAGAGAGACAGGGGAAGGAAGGAAGCAGAGCAGAGGTCATGCTTTGCTGAAGGCGAGGCTAGCTTTGCTGGGGGGCGGGGCTAGCTTTGGCTTTTCTTGTGACCTGGTAGTGAGACTTCCATGGCCTGGTACCATGTCACGACCCTGCAAATGGAAAACACTGGCTTATGTCAAACTTAAATCATGTTGGCAACAAGTCAACCTTACACTGTAGTAGAAGAGAGCATTTTTAAAATAGACAAGCTTTCATTACTGAAGTAACTGCCAGCAAGGAGTCCAAAAGCATCTAATTTGTAGCTAGCACGGCCACTGTAGCTGCAGTGTACTACAGGGCAAGATTCTTAGATGTGATGGAAATTGTGCTTCTGGCAGTTTTCTTTGTTCACATTAGTATACAAAGGTATGAGCACATTCTCATACCAAATTAGCTCCTGCTTGCATTCTATGTTTTATTATTTAGATTTTTGGAATGTACCCAAAGGTCTTTAGGCGTATGCCCCTAGGTGCAATGAATAATGCAAAACTAATTAAAAAGCAGTAAGCAAGAACTGAGTTGACAGCTCTAGATACAAGCATAATTAACATGAAATTATAGGCCTGATTTTATTTCCTGCAGGTTAGAAAGCATAGTCGTAACCATTTGCCATATAGGTTTTGTCAGAAATTTCTACCAGCTTCAGGTCCTTGCCGTCACTATGTATTTCTTTGGATCGTGCAGATGAAGTTCTAAACTCAGTTGCAATTTTACTGTATTCCTTCTGAAACTGCTATTGGTTCAACAGTTTATGAACATTCTTGAAGCCTTTTCTCAGGCTCATGAAGCTACATCTTCCTTGGGAGCCAAGGCAAATTGCTACATGTCAGCTGTTAGCAATAGCATCACCATGGAGGTTCTGCCATTATGGGGTAGCAATCTAAGATAGCATCAAATTTGTATAGTGTTGCCAGGTCCTCTCCCTGGCCACTGGAGATGGGGTGGGGGTAGGGTTACCAGCTCCAGGTTGGGAAACTCCTGGAGATTCGTTATTGGAGCCCAGGAAGGACTGAGAGCTTAGTGGAGTACAATGCCATAGAGTCCACCCTCTAAAGCATCTATTTTCCAGGGCTTTTATTGAGCAGGAACGCACAGGAACATAGTTCCGGCTGACTTGGCACCAGGAGGTGTGGTGTAATATGCAAATAGGTTCTTGCTGGGCCTTTTCTACAAAAAAGCCCTGCATGAAACAATGGTGATGTCAGGGGTGTGGCCTAATATGCAGATGAGTTCCTTCTGGGCTTTTTTCTAAAAAAAAATCCTGCTATTTTCTCTAGGGGAACTGAGTCCACTTGCAGAGAGGGCAGGGTATAAATTAAAGGTAATAAATAAATAATAAATAAGTAATAAGTAATGAGCTGTATTTCGAGGGAATCCCCAGGTCTTACCCGGAGGCTGGCATCAATATTTATAGGAAATCCAAACAATGTTTCAAACTCAGTTTCTTTGGTGAACTGTACAGTGGACCTGGCCTTCATACTATCGCTTGCTTGATATGTGCTCAGTTCTTCCCACAATCCCTCATTTGGTTCCCTCATTCAGCTGACAGAAACGTGTGCAGTGGATTTCCCAGACAGAAGCCATGTCTGCAGCAGTAGACTATACATTGCTCCTTGATGGCTAGCTTTTGAAAAGAAAGACACAGAAGTGCCACAGTTTTATGATGTGTGTGTTGAAAGACCTTAAATAAGATGCATGTTACTAGATCAGTCTATAAATATCGGCCATGATTAAAAAGTAATTTGCATGCATGGAACAGCACAGCCTAGGCTGGCAGATTATCCTTGGATTTTTGCTTTCTGGAACACCAAATGTGCTGAAGAGGCAAATTGAATGGTTTGTCTCCTCTGGCTTGGAAACTGCTTATAGAGACAGCTTCAAAGGAGGTTCCAGTTGCACCTTTACTACCATTGTAAGAACATAAGAGAAGCCATGTTGGATCAGGCCAATGGCCCATCCAGTCCAACACTCTGTGTCACACAGTGGCCAATACACACACACACACACACACACACACCGTGGCTAATAGCCACTGATGGACCTCTGCTCCATATTTTTATCTAACCCCCCCCCCTGAAGGTGTCTATGCTTGTAGCTGCCACCCCCTGTGGCAGTGAATTCCACATGTGAATCACCCTTTGGGTGAAGAAGTACTTCCTTTTATCTGTTTTAACCCAACTGCTCAGCAATTTCATTGAATGCCCACGAGTTCTTGTATTGTGAGAAAGGGAGAAAAGTACTTCTTTCTCTATTTTCTCCATCCCATGCATTATCTTGTAAACCTCTATCATGTCACCCCGCAGTCGACGTTTCTCCAAGCTAAACAGCCCCAAGAGTTTTAACCTTTCTTCATAGGGAAAGTGTTCCAAACCTTTAATCATTCTAGTTGCCCTTTTCTGCACTTTTTCCAATGCTATAATATCCTTTTTGAGGTGCGGTGACCAGAATTGCACACAGTATTCCAAATGAGACCGCACCATCGATTTATACAGGGGCATTATGATACTGGCTGATTTGTTTTCAGTTCCCTTCCTAATAATTCCCAGCATGGTGTTGGCCTTTTTTATTGCAATCGCACACTGTCTTGACATTTTCCATGACCCCAAGATCTCTCTCTTGGTCAGTCTCTGCCAGTTAAGGCCCATCAACTTGTATTTGCAGCTGGGATTCTTGGCTCCAATGTGCATTACTTTGCACTTGGCCACATTAAACCTCATCTGTCACATTGAAGCCCACTCACCCAGCCTCAACAGATCCCTTTGGAGTGCCTCTGGTTCTCACCACCCTGAACAATTCAGAGTCATATGCAAACTTGGCCACTTCACTGCTCACTCCCAACTCCAAATCATTTATGAACAAGTTAAAGAGCATTGTATAGTTCCAGGCTCCTACTTAGGCAATTAAAAGCAATGGATACATCCTCTTCTGTTTGAGTTAAGATACCATTACATATTCTTCAATTTGTAAAGATTACAATACACACTCTTCAAATTGTAACAACTTAAATATGATAATGCAGTCTAACAAATACAACTGTGATACCGCAGATAATTCTTTACCAAGAGATGTTATAACTATTGCTTCTGTATATAAACGTTCAGCATTAACTGTTTTTAAATCATATATCTAATTCCTAATGCACCATGAAGTATATGCTTAATTGATCAGCAAAATACATCAGAAATATATAGGATAGATATCTCTTCAAACTTGAAGGAAGTTCCAGGTTTGCAGGAAAATCTGAAAATACATATATGGGGGATTGATAATCCCCAAAATAACTGAAACACCTATAGCTTTAAAAAAAGAACAATAAGCTCTCAGTGACCATATTGCTGAGCCTGCCAAGCCTTGCTTTCTGTAATTGTTATGCCAATAAAGGTTTTTGGAATTGGCTTTCTGTAATTAGAAAGCCAAAATAGCCCAAGGTCTAGTGATAGAAGAGGACTCCTTAGTAGGGTTGCCAGCTCTGAGTTGGGAAATACCTGGTGATTTTGGGCATGGAGCCTGAGGTGGGCAGGCCTTGGGGAAGGGAGGGACTTCAAAAGGGTATAATGCCATAATAGCCATTTTCTCCAGGTTAACTGATCTCTGTTGCTTGGAGATCACTTGTAATAGAGGGAGATCTCCAGCCATCCCCTGGGGGTTGGCAACAGTACACCTTAGCAACAAGCCTGGAAGCAACCATCAGAAACTCACTACCCATACAACTGAGCCTGACTCTGCAGCAGCATCTGCCACCATACAATTCATCCTGGCCTGCCGACAATGCCCACCACCATGTAACTTGACCAGACTTTTCATGAGAAACTACCAGAAGAAGAAAAGGAGGGAAAGCTATAGGTTGGCTATAGGAGGGAAAGAGATAGATTGGCTGGTGGGTGAAAGGAGAGAAGGAAGCAAGAAAAGGGGAGAGGCTATAGATAGGAAAGGTAAAAGAAAAACAGTAGAGAAGGGGATACAGTACAGGAGGAAACTATACACCTCTTGCAAGTCACTGCATGTGCCCCCCTGGGGTTCTGGTTACCTTGCACCAAGGAAGATTAATCAGGACCTGGCAAGGCCTGTGCTCAAGTCCTTTGCCAGTGTTCTGCTCATGTTAACCCAACTAGTTAGTATGCCAAAAGGATAGTTGTACTCAGTTTGCTTTGGTTTTAGTCCATGTATAGCTTCTTGGCAAACCAGAAATCCCTTGATGAAATGCACGGGCTGATGCACACATGGATTCTTTTAATCTGTTAAAACATTTTCACTATTTTGCATAATTCCGTTCCATACTATTGTCTGATAAAGTGTACTTTTAGCACACGAAAATTCACATTTTAAATAAAACTTTATTGGTCTTAAAGGTGCCACTGAGCTCCAACTTAGTTCTCTCTCCTTCTCATGTTAGTGGAGGAAGAAATGTCACAACTTCAATCCATTCTTTTATAAGGAATGGAATCTGGCACATGCTGCTTCTGAGATGTGCTACAAATTAGCCTAATTTAGGAACCCAGGTGCCACATACGGTATCCTTGTATAGTAAATGTCAGAACAAAAGAACTGTCCCAAATAGAAGAAAAGTGATAGAGAATTTTCCATCAAAAATGTCTTTGGTCTTTGCTGCTCACTTTGATGGTTCTGGTGTGTTTTCACATGAACTTTAGGGATTAGATTATTTTCACATTTTTAATAAGAAACTGGATGCTGTGGGTGTTCACTCAAAATTCAATCCCACAAAATTCAGT